>NC_090957.1:1731732-2931732 GCF_040807025.1 Struthio camelus | reverse complement strand
CTGGTGCTCCAGATAGGCCAGAGGACACAACTGCATGCTGTTCATTGCTTGCTTCTACCCAGGGGTCTCACAGCAAACATGGGCAGACCAGCCTTCCTGCAGCAAAAAAAAACCCCAAAAACAAAAAAAACCCACCCACACCCCTGAGGAGTGCTCTGATGGCTTCCCAGACTGGTGGTATTTTCAGGAAAAAAAGACAGTCTGCACTGCAGTCAGTGACCTGAGGGAAGAGCAATAACTGTTGAGTAGAGACTGTTCCCAGTCTCTACTCTCCCCTGACCCACGCACACACTCACCTCACAACCTCCCACACACTTCACACCTCCTACACTGCACAAACACACCCAACAGCCATCCCTGCTCAACCACCTCCTCTGCACCACCACCACCACAACCTTCCTCTAACCCTCCACATACAACCTCCCCCCGCAACACCCACCGCACCCACCCCAACACCTAATACACTCTCCACACCCCTCCCCAAACAAAATTCTCACACCACGCCCCTGCGAGCTGCTGCCTGCGCTCGACCACTCCATCGGCTGGGCTGGGCTGGCTGACGACACCCCAGCGCTCTTCACCGCCTGCACAACACAAGCACCCATTTCCACACAAAGGCACATGCAAAGCCCCACCAACACACGCTGCCTCTTCCCTCCCACGTCCTGCCACACCACAACGCCCACAAACACATTCCCACACCTGCCCGCAACAAACCCTCTCCTCTTCTCCTCCACTCCATGCAACCAAAGGCACACAAGCCTCCACACACTACACCCTCCCCACCTCTCTCTCCCAACACCACCTCCCACCAGGGCCTCTTTCCTCACCCTCACACACCCTGCACCAGCCACCCTTCCCTGGGTCCTGCCCACCACAAAGCCCTCCTCCCACCTCCACCAGGCCTGCCCACGGGGCCCCCACCTCACTCCACCCACCTCTCACCCCATTGCCCTTCAGGCCTCCTACACTACCTAGCCTACACACACCTCCTCACCTCTCTTCTCCCTCCTCCTCCTCCTCCAACAACCAGGACGCACCCACCTTCCCGCATCCTCACCTGCTCTCCACCACCTCCGCACACAGACACTCCCCTTCCCACTCACCCTCCACACCCTCCAACTCCCTCCCCCCACAAACCCTCCGCCCCACACCCCTCACAACCCGCCCCACACACCACCACAACAACACCCAACAACAACCCCCACAGCCACAACAACAAAACACACCCCACTACACACACAGCCCCACTCCACAACACCCCCTCCAACCCTATCACCCTCCCATCACACCTTGCCCCACACACCCACACTCTTTCCTACACCTCCTCCTCCCCTTCCTCCACTCACACACCCTTCCCAGTCTCTACTCTCCCCTGACCCACGCACACACTCACCTCACAACCTCCCACACACTTCACACCTCCTACGCTGCACAAACACACCCAATAGCCATCCCTGCTCAACCACCTCCTCTGCACCACCACCACCACACTCTTCCTCTAACCCTCCACATACAACCTCCCCCTGCAACACCCACCACACCCACCCCAACACCTAACACACTCTCCCCATCACTCCCCTGCCACCACGCACCTGCGAGCTGCTTTCCGTGCCCGACCGCTCCGTGGCCTGGGCTGTGCTGGCTGACGACAGCCTAGCGCTCCTCGCCGCCTGCACAACACAAGCACCCATTTCCACACAAAGGCACATGCAAAGCCCCACCAACACACGCTGCCTCTTCCCTCCCACGTCCTGCCACATCACAACGCCCACAAACACATTCCCACACCTGCCCGCAACAAACCCTCTCCTCTTCTCCACTCCATGCAACCAAAGGCACACAAGCCTCCACACACTACACCCTCCCCACCTCTCTCTCCCAACACCACCTCCCACCAGGGCCTCTTTCCTCACCCTCACACACCCTGCACCAGCCACCCTTCCCCGAGTCCTGCCCACCACAAAGCCCTCCTCCCACCTCCACCAGGCCTGCCCACGGGGCCCCCACCTCACCCCACCCACCTCTCACCCCATTGCCCTTCAGGCCTCCTACACTACCTAGCCTACACACACCTCCTCACCTCTCTTCTCCCTCCTCCTCCTCCTCCAACAACCAGGACGCACCCACCTTCCCGCATCCTCACCTGCTCTCCACCACCTCCGCACACAGACACTCCCCTTCCCACTCACCCTCCACACCCTCCAACTCCCTCCCCCCACAAACCCTCCGCCCCACACCCCTCACAACCCGCCCCACACACCACCACAACAACACCCAACAACAACCCCCACAGCCACAACAACAAAACACACCCCACTACACACACAGCCCCACTCCACAACACCCCCTCCAACCCTATCACCCTCCCATCACACCTTGCCCCACACACCCACACTCTTTCCTACACCTCCACCTCCCCTTCCTCCACTCACACACCCTTCCCAGTCGCTACTCTCCCCTGACCCACGCACACACTCACCTCACAACCTCCCACACACTTCACACCTCCTACAATGCACAAACACACCCAACAGCCATCCCTACTCAACCACCTCCTCTGCACCACCACCACCACACCATTCCTCTTAACCCTCCACATACAACCTCCCCCCAAAACACCCACCACACCCACCCCAACACCTAACACACTCTCCCCATCACTCCCCTGCCACCACGCACCTGCGGCTGCTCCCTGCGCTTGACCGATCCATGGGCTGGGCTGGGCTGGCTGACGACACCCCAGCGCTCTTCGCCGCCTACACAACACAAGCACCCATTTCCACACAAAGGCACATGCAAAGCCCCACCAACACACGCTGCCTCTTCCCTCCCATGTCCTACCACACCACAACGCCAACAAACACGTTCCCACACCTGCCCGCAACTAACACACTTCACACCTCCTACACTGCACAAACACACCCAATAGCCATGCCTGCTCAACCACCTGCTCTGCACCACCACCACCACACCATTCCTCTAACCCTCCACATACAACCTCCCCCTGCAACACCCACCACACCCACCCCAACACCTAACACACTCTCCCCATCACTCCCCTGCCACCACGCACCTGCGAGCTGCTCCCTGCGCTCGACCAATCCATCGGCTGGGCTGTTCTAGATGACGACAGCCTAGCTCTCTTCGCCGCCTGCACAACACAAGCACCCATTTCCACACAAAGGCACATGCAAAGCCCCACCAACACACGCTGCCTCTTCCCTCCCACGTCCTGCCACACCACAACGCCCACAAACACATTCCCACACCTGCCCGCAACAAACCCTCTCCTCTTCTCCTCCACTCCATGCAACCAAAGGCACACAAGCCTCCACACACTACACCCTCCCCACCTCTCTCTCCCAACACCACCTCCCACCAGGGCCTCTTTCCTCACCCTCACACACCCTGCACCAGCCACCCTTCCCTGGGTCCTGCCCACCACAAAGCCCTCCTCCCACCTCCACCAGGCCTGCCCACGGGGCCCCCACCTCACCCCACCCACCTCTCACCCCATTGCCCTTCAGGCCTCCTACACTACCTAGCCTACACACACCTCCTCACCTCTCTTCTCCCTCCTCCTCCTCCTCCAACATCCAGGACGCACTCACCTTCCCGCATCCTCACCTGCCCTCCACCACCTCCGCACACCGACATTCCCCTTCCCACTCACCCTCTACACCCTCCAACTCCCTCCCATCACAAACCCTCCGCCCCACACCCCTCACAACCCGCCCCACACACCACCACCACAACACCCAACAACAACCTCCACAGCCACAACAAAACACACCCCACTACACACACAGCACCACTCCATAACACCCCCTCCAACCCTATCACCCTCCCATCACACCTTGCCCCACACACCCACACTCTTTCCTACACGTCCTCCTCCCCTTCCTCCACTCACACACCCTTCCCAGTCGCTACTCTCCCCTGACCCACGCACACACTTACCTCACAACCTCCCACACACTTCACACCTCCTACGCTGCACAAACACACCCAACAGCCATCCCTGCTCAACCACCTCCTCTGCACCACCACCACCACACTCTTCCTCTAACCCTCCACATTCAACCTCCCCCTGCAACACCCACCACACCCACCCCAACACCTAATACACTCTCCCCAGCGTTCCCCTGCCACCACGCACCTGCGAGCTGCTTTCCGCGCTCGACCGCTCCGTGGGCTGGGCTGTTCTAGATGATGACAGCCTAGCTCTCTTCGCCGCCTGCACAACACAAGCACCCATTTCCACAAAAAGGCACGTGCAAAGCCACACCAACACACACTGCCTCTTCCCTCCCATGTCCTGCCACACGACAACACCAACAAACACATTCCCACACCTGCCCGCAACTAACACACTTCACACCTCCTACGCTGCACAAACACACCCAACAGCCATCCCTGCTCAACCACCTCCTCTGCACCACCACCACCACAACCTTCCTCTAACCCTCCACATACAACCTCCCCCCACAACATCCACTGCAGCCGCCTCAACACCTCACACACTCTCCACACCCCTCCCCAAACAAAACCCTCACACCACCCACCTGCGAGCTGCTCCCTGCACTTGTCCACTCCATCGGCTGGGCTGTGCTGGCTGACGACACCCCAGCGCTCTTCGCCGCCTGCACAACACAAGCACCCATTTCCACACAAAGGCACATGCAAAGCCCCACCAACACACGCTGCCTCTTCCCTCCCATATCCTGCCACACCACAACGCCAACAAACACATTCCCACACCTGCCCGCAACTAACACACTTCACACCACCTACACTGCACAAACACACCCAATAGCCATCCCTGCTCAACCACCTCCTCTGCACCACCACCACCACACTCTTCCTCTAACCCTCCACATACAACCTCCCCCCAAAACACCCACCACACCCACCCCAACACCTAACACACTCTCCCCATCACTCCCCTGCCACCACGCACCTGCGAGCTGCTCCCTGCGCTCGACCAATCCATCGGCTGGGCTGTTCTAGATGATGACAGCCTAGCTTTCTTCGCCGCCTGCACAACACAAGCACCCATTTCCACACAAAGGCACATGCAAAGCCCCACCAACACACGCTGCCTCTTCCCTCCCACGTCCTGCCACACCACAACGCCAACAAGCACATTCCCACACCTGCCCACAACAGACACACTTCACACCTCCTACGCTGCACAAACACACCCAACAGCCATCCCTGCTCAACCACCTCCTCTGCACCACCACCACCACACTCTTCCTCTAACCCTCCACATACAACCTCCCCCTGCAACACACACCACACCCACCCCAACACCTAACACACTCTCCCCATCACTCCCCTGCCACCACGCACCTGCGAGCTGCTCCCTGCGCTCGACCAATCCATCGGCTGGGCTGTTCTAGATGACGACAGCCTAGCTTTCTTCGCCGCCTGCACAACACAAGCACCCATTTCCACACAAAGGCACATGCAAAGCCCCACCAACACACGCTGCCTCTTCCCTCCCACGTCCTGCCACATCACAACGCCAACAAACACATTCCCACCCCTGCCCGCAACAAACCCTCTCCTCTTCTCCTCCACTCCATGCAACCAAAGGCACACAAGCCTCCACACACTACACCCTCCCCACCTCTCTCTCCCAACACCACCTCCCACCAGGGCCTCTTTCCTCACCCTCACACACCCTGCACCAGCCACCCTTCCCCGGGTCCTGCCCACCACAAAGCCCTCCTCCCACCTCCACCAGGCCTGCCCACGGGGCCCCCACCTCACTCCACCCACCTCTCACCCCATTGCCCTTCAGGCCTCCTACACTACCTAGCCTACACACACCTCCTCACCTCTCTTCTCCCTCCTCCTCCTCCTCCAACAACCAGGACGCACCCACCTTCCCGCATCCTCACCTGCTCTCCACCACCTCCGCACACAGACACTCCCCTTCCCACTCACCCTCCACACCCTCCAACTCCCTCCCCCCACAAACCCTCCGCCCCACACCCCTCACAACCCGCCCCACACACCACCACCACAACACCCAACAACAACCCCCACAGCCACAACAACAAAACGCACCCCACTACACACACAGCCCCACTCCACAACACCCCCTCCAACCCTATCACCCTCCCATCACACCTTGCCCCACACACCCACACTCTTTCCTACACCTCCTCCTCCCCTTCCTCCACTCACACACCCTTCCCAGTCTCTACTCTCCCCTGACCCACGCACACACTCACCTCACAACCTCCCACACACTTCACACCTCCTACGCTGCACAAAGACACCCAACAGCCATCCCTGCTCAACCACCTCCTCTGCACCACCACCACCACAACCTTCCTCTAACCCTCCACATACAACCTCCCCCCACAACATCCACTGCAGCCGCCTCAACACCTCACACATTCTCCACACCCCTCCCCAAACAAAACCCTCACACCACCCACCTGCGAGCTGCTGCCTGCGCTTGTCCACTCCATCGGCTGGGCTGTGCTGGCTGACGACACCCCAGCGCTCTTCGCTGCCTCCACAACACAAGCACCCATTTCCACACAAAGGCACATGCAAAGCCCCACCAACACACGCTGCCTCTTCCCTCCCATATCCTGCCACACCACAACGCCAACAAACACATTCCCACACCTGCCCGCAACTAACACACTTCACACCACCTACACTGCACAAACACACCCAATAGCCATCCCTGCTCAACCACCTCCTCTGCACCACCACCACCACACTCTTCCTCTAACCCTCCACATACAACCTCCCCCCAAAACACCCACCACACCCACCCCAACACCTAACACACTCTCCCCATCACTCCCCTGCCACCACGCACCTGCGAGCTGCTCCCTGCGCTCGACCAATCCATCGGCTGGGCTGTTCTAGATGATGACAGCCTAGCTTTCTTCGCCGCCTGCACAACACAAGCACCCATTTCCACACAAAGGCACATGCAAAGCCCCACCAACACACGCTGCCTCTTCCCTCCCACGTCCTGCCACACCACAACGCCAACAAGCACATTCCCACACCTGCCCACAACAGACACACTTCACACCTCCTACGCTGCACAAACACACCCAACAGCCATCCCTGCTCAACCACCTCCTCTGCACCACCACCACCACACTCTTCCTCTAACCCTCCACATACAACCTCCCCCTGCAACACACACCACACCCACCCCAACACCTAACACACTCTCCCCATCACTCCCCTGCCACCACGCACCTGCGAGCTGCTCCCTGCGCTCGACCAATCCATCGGCTGGGCTGTTCTAGATGACGACAGCCTAGCTTTCTTCGCCGCCTGCACAACACAAGCACCCATTTCCACACAAAGGCACATGCAAAGCCCCACCAACACACGCTGCCTCTTCCCTCCCACGTCCTGCCACATCACAACGCCAACAAACACATTCCCACCCCTGCCCGCAACAAACCCTCTCCTCTTCTCCTCCACTCCATGCAACCAAAGGCACACAAGCCTCCACACACTACACCCTCCCCACCTCTCTCTCCCAACACCACCTCCCACCAGGGCCTCTTTCCTCACCCTCACACACCCTGCACCAGCCACCCTTCCCCGGGTCCTGCCCACCACAAAGCCCTCCTCCCACCTCCACCAGGCCTGCCCACGGGGCCCCCACCTCACTCCACCCACCTCTCACCCCATTGCCCTTCAGGCCTCCTACACTACCTAGCCTACACACACCTCCTCACCTCTCTTCTCCCTCCTCCTCCTCCTCCAACAACCAGGACGCACCCACCTTCCCGCATCCTCACCTGCTCTCCACCACCTCCGCACACAGACACTCCCCTTCCCACTCACCCTCCACACCCTCCAACTCCCTCCCCCCACAAACCCTCCGCCCCACACCCCTCACAACCCGCCCCACACACCACCACCACAACACCCAACAACAACCCCCACAGCCACAACAACAAAACGCACCCCACTACACACACAGCCCCACTCCACAACACCCCCTCCAACCCTATCACCCTCCCATCACACCTTGCCCCACACACCCACACTCTTTCCTACACCTCCTCCTCCCCTTCCTCCACTCACACACCCTTCCCAGTCTCTACTCTCCCCTGACCCACGCACACACTCACCTCACAACCTCCCACACACTTCACACCTCCTACGCTGCACAAAGACACCCAACAGCCATCCCTGCTCAACCACCTCCTCTGCACCACCACCACCACAACCTTCCTCTAACCCTCCACATACAACCTCCCCCCACAACATCCACTGCAGCCGCCTCAACACCTCACACATTCTCCACACCCCTCCCCAAACAAAACCCTCACACCACCCACCTGCGAGCTGCTGCCTGCGCTTGTCCACTCCATCGGCTGGGCTGTGCTGGCTGACGACACCCCAGCGCTCTTCGCTGCCTGCACAACACAAGCACCCATTTCCACACAAAGGCACATGCAAAGCCCCACCAACACACGCTGCCTCTTCCCTCCCATATCCTGCCACACCACAACGCCAACAAACACATTCCCACACCTGCCCGCAACTAACACACTTCACACCTCCTACACTGCACAAACACACCCAACAGCCATCCCTGCTCAACCACCTCCTCTGCACCACCACCACTCCATTCCTCTAACTCGCCACATACAACCTCCCCCTGCAACACACACCACATCCACCCCAACACCTAACACACTCTCCCCATCACTCCCCTGCCACCATGCACCTGCGAGCTGCTGCCTGCGCTCGACCAATTCATCGGCTGGGCTGTTCTAGATGACGACAGCCTAGCTCTCTTCGCCGCCTGCACAACACAAGCACCCATTTCCACACAAAGGCACATGCAAAGCCCCACCAACACACGCTGCCTCTTCCCTCCCACGTCCTGCCACATCACAACGCCAACAAACACATTCCCACCCCTGCCCGCAACAAACCCTCTCCTCTTCTCCTCCACTCCATGCAACCAAAGGCACACAAGCCTCCACACACTACACCCTCCCCACCTCTCTCTCCCAACACCACCTCCCACCAGGGCCTCTTTCCTCACCCTCACACACCCTGCACCAGCCACCCTTCCCCGGGTCCTGCCCACCACAAAGCCCTCCTCCCACCTCCACCAGGCCTGCCCACGGGGCCCCCACCTCACTCCACCCACCTCTCACCCCATTGCCCTTCAGGCCTCCTACACTACCTAGCCTACACACACCTCCTCACCTCTCTTCTCCCTCCTCCTCCTCCTCCAACAACCAGGACACACCCACCTTCCCGCATCCTCACCTGCTCTCCACCACCTCCGCACACAGACACTCCCCTTCCCACTCACCCTCCACACCCTCCAACTCCCTCCCCCCACAAACCCTCCGCCCCACACCCCTCACAACCCGCCCCACACACCACCACCACAACACCCAACAACAACCCCCACAGCCACAACAACAAAACACACCCCACTACACACACAGCCCCACTCCACAACACCCCCTCCAACCCTATCACCCTCCCATCACACCTTGCCCCACACACCCACACTCTTTCCTACACCTCCACCTCCCCTTCCTCCACTCACACACCCTTCCCAGTCGCTACTCACCCCTGACCCATGCACACACTCACCTCACAACCTCCCACACATTTCACACCTCCTACGCTGCACAAACACACCCAACAGCCATCCCTGCTCAACCACCTCCTCTGCACCACCACCACCACACCATTCCTCTAACCCTCCACATACAACCTCCCCCTGCAACACCCACTGCAGCCGCCTCAACACCTCACACACTCTCCACACCCCTCCCCAAACAAAACCCTCACACCACCCACCTGCGAGCTGCTGCCTGCAGTTGTCCACTCCATCGGCTGGGCTGTGCTGGCTGACGACACTCCAGCGCTCTTCGCCGCCTGCACAACACAAGCACCCATTTCCACACAAAGGCACATGCAAAGCCCCACCAACACACGCTGCCTCTTCCCTCCCATATCCTGCCACACCACAACGCCAACAAACACATTCCCACACCTGCCCGCAACTAACACACTTCACACCTCCTACACTGCACAAACACACCCAATAGCCATCCCTGCTCAACCACCTCCTCTGCACCACCACCACCACACCATTCCTCTAACCCTCCACATACAACCTCCCCCTGCAACACCCACCACACCCACCCCAACACCTAACACACTCTCCCCATCACTCCCCTGCCACCACGCACCTGCGAGCTGCTCCCTGCGCTCGACCAATCCATCGGCTGGGCTGTTCTAGATGACGACAGCCTAGCTTTCTTCGCCGCCTGCACAACACAAGCACCCATTTCCACACAAAGGCACATGCAAAGCCCCACCAATACACGCTGCCTCTTCCCTCCCACGTCCTGCCACACCACAACGCCAACAAACACATTCCCACACCTGCCCGCAACAAACCCTCTCCTCCTCTCCTCCACTCCATGCAACCAAAGGCACACAAGCCTCCACACACTACACCCTCCCCACCTCTCTCTCCCAACACCACCTCCCACCAGGGCCTCTTTCCTCACCCTCACACACCCTGCACCAGCCACCCTTCCCCAGGTCCTGCCCACCACAAAGCCCTCCTCCCACCTCCACCAGGCCTGCCCACGGGGCCCCCACCTCACCCCACCCACCTCTCACCCCATTGCCCTTCAGGCCTCCTACACTACCTAGCCTACACACACCTCCTCACCTCTCTTCTCCCTCCTCCTCCTCCTCCAACATCCAGGACGCACTCACCTTCCCGCATCCTCACCTGCCCTCCACCACCTCCGCACACAGACACTCCCCTTCCCACTCACCCTCCACACCCTCCAACTCCCTCCCCCCACAAACCCTCCGCCCCACACCCCTCACAACCCGCCCCACACACCACCACCACAACACCCAACAACAACCCCCACAGCCACAACAACAAAACACACCCCACTACACACACAGCCCCACTCCACAACACCCCCTCCAACCCTATCACCCTCCCATCACACCTTGCCCCACACACCCACACTCTTTCCTACACCTCCACCTCCCCTTCCTCCACTCACACACCCTTCCCAGTCTCTACTCTCCCCTGACCCACGCACACACTCACCTCACAACCTCCCACACACTTCACACCTCCTACGCTGCACAAACACACCCAACAGCCATCCCTGCTCAACCACCTCCTCTGCACCACCACCACCACAACCTTCCTCTAACCCTCCACATACAACCTCCCCCCACAACATCCACTGCAGCCGCCTCAACACCTCACACACTCTCCACACCCCTCCCCAAACAAAACCCTCACACCACCCACCTGCGAGCTGCTGCCTGCGCTCGACCACTCCATCGGCTGGGCTGTGCTGGCTGATGACACCCCAGCGCTCTTCGCCGCCTGCACAACACAAGCACCCATTTCCACACAAAGGCACATGCAAAGCCCCACCAACACACACTGCCTCTTCCCTCCCATGTCCTACCACACCACAACGCCAACAAACACATTCCCACACCTGCCCGCCACTAACACACTTCACACCTCCTACACTGCACAAACACACCCAATAGCCATCCCTGCTCAACCACCTCCTCTGCACCACCACCACCACACTCTTCCTCTAACCCTCCACATACAACCTCCCCCTGCAACACCCACCACACCCACCCCAACACCTAACACACTCTACCCATCACTCCCCTGCCACCACGCACCTGCGAGCTGCTGCCTGCGCTCGACCACTCCATCAGCTGGGCTGTTCTAGATGACGACACTCCAGCGCTCTTCGCCGCCTGCACAACACAAGCACTCATTTTCACACCAAGGCACACGCAAAGCCCCACCAACACACGCTGCCTCTTTCCTCCCACGTCCTGCCCACCACAACACCAACAAACACATTCCCGTGCCTTTCCCTTTATGGACTCGTCAACTCTCATCCCAGTGTCTCTTACTGTCAGCAGACAAGGATCAGCACACGACACCTAGTCTCGCTTTCTCTTCTAATGTTCACTCCTCCTCAGGACTACACACTTTTATCACATCCCTCTAGATACATCACCTCTCTGCCACCATCCCTTCTCCCTCCTCTGCAATCTACTCCAACAAGTTTCAGGTCAGAAATGTTAGTAGCCACAGCCCAAATCCCTCCTTTTCCCCAGAAGCTCCTTTTTTGTGCATAGCTGCAAGCTTCAATAGCCCAACAGGAAAGCCGTTATTGCTTCTCACTTCTCGCAATGCCACTAACTGTTTCTTGTAGACACCAGCATTTCATCTAGCCCACAGCTTGCCCTCAGTGTAATGGCGTCCCCTGAAATAGCCGCTCTTGCAATTGGTCTTTTTGTGGAAATCTCCTCTGCAGTGTTGGCAGTGAAGGACAATGGAGAGAAGAGAGAGGTCACCAAGTTCCTCTCCCCACATGGTCACTTATGAGCTGTGTCCTCAGGCAGTCCTTCCCCTTCCCTCACTCCCCTCGTCCTTTGGCTGCATTGCAATAACTTCTGTACCAGGAGCCTGAGCCCCTTCTCCAAAGCTCAGCCCAAGCTCTCTTGAAGGCCTGAGCCTAGCTGGTCTTACATGCTGCCCTGCTCTCCTCACCTTGACTAACTCTCCAGGACTCCCAGGACAGCCTTTCCCTGCTCTAGGCTCTCTCCTTTGTTTTGGTAGGCAACCGGACAAGGGGTTTACTGGGCCCCTTCATCTTTTCCTCTTGAGTGTAAGAAACAGGCTGCTTGTTCTCCTCATGCTCAGTTTTGCAGCCTGCACGCTCCTGGCTCTGGGGGTTCCTCCTAGGCAGTCCTCTCTAGTGTTTTACTAATTGCCTCTTCTTTACAGCGCTCCCTGTCTTGAAATGAGCTAGGTACAGCCCAGCTCTGGTTGCTTCCCACTCTGCTAGTCTCCTGCTAAGCCCAGCTGTGCTCACCACCCCAGAGTGACTCTCCCCACTACCTCTCCCACTAGAGCCTGTGCGACCATCCAGACCAAGGCCACCACTGTGTCTTTTCTCACTGCTTCCCCAACCACCTGGTGGAGGAAGCAGCCCTTTACAAGCGGCACACACACCACCTCTGAAGGCACCGGCTCCTGACAGGGCCTCTCGCCTACTAGCCAAGAATCACAAGACGTCAGTGCTGCCTCCGGGCCTCCTCCCCTCCGGCCTGCACAAGCCCTTTGCATTAGGCGGCCTAACTGGGACCTCAGCCAGCCCTGCCAGGCCCTGGTCAGGCTCTCCCCCTCCTCCTCAGCCCAGGAGGAAGGCCAGTGCACAAAAGCCTGCCGCCTGCCCTGTCTGCTGGCAAAGGGCAGAGAGGCACGCCTGCCTCTGCTTCGCCCAGCACCTACAACTGCGTCACCACTGAGCAATGCGCCCACACTCCCCTGTGTCTCTCCCTTCACCTGCAGGTCAGGCGTGGCTATCAGCCCACAGGCTTTGTCTCCCTTGGCCAGGGCAGTTGCAAGCAGTTCGGGATCGAATGCCAAGGTCTTTTGCCTCTGCATCTCCAAGAACCCCTGCCCTAAGTACCTTCTCCCAAAACTCCCCCACACCAGCTGACCATCCCCAGTGCAGCCTCTCCCCAACACCCCCAGAACATCAGGCAACGGTTCACCTTCAGGATTTTAACCCACAAAAGACTCCAGGCTCTCACCCACACATTCCCCTCCAGGCTGCAGGCTCCCCGGGGGCCGGGACCAGCTCCCCAGCAGCCACAACCCCTCCCTAGTCCCATCCCCCAGGGTCCAGTGGAGACTGCCCAGGCCAGGCCAGCTCCTCCTTCGCCTCCACCACATCCACCCTGGGAGCTGCTCCCCAAGGCCGTGGGGAAAGTAGAAAGGTTCACAGGGAAACGAGCAGCCCAACCTCGGCTCTCCCCACCTCACCTCCATCACCCCCTGCCCCAACAGCCCCCTCTTGCGGGCCTGCCTCCCCTCTCACCCACCCCACAGGCCTCCCCCACGCCAGCCCCAGGCCTACCTGCCCGAGCTGGCCGGCCCTGCTGCGCACCCGGCCCCTTCTCCCCTGGCCAACGCCAGGGAGGCGACGGGCCTTCGCCTTCCCTCCTCGACGCCTGGGCATCCTGAGCAGCGCACACTGATAGCCACCGACCGCGGGGAGAACCGCTCTGGCACAGAGACCCAACGGCCAGAGCCCCGGGTGCATCTGTGTTCCCACGGCGATAACGGTCCCTCGGGATGGAAGCGGAAGGGGGAGCAGAAGGGGGCCGCCACGGGGGCTGGGGGAGATGGCCCTGCTGGACTCACCCCAGCACTGCCCACCCCACCTGCAGGCACCAACCCTGGTGGCAGCCAGCACTTGCTGGGAGGGCGTTCACGTCTCCCACTTGTTTCCCCGCTGCTCTCCCAAACCTGTTTTCTTCTGGGTGCAGCGGTTTGGCCCTGAGTTTTGCAGGAGGACAGGGGTGCCCCCAGTGCTGCCCTCATGCTCAGACAGCAGGAGGCTGGGCTACAACGGGGCCCATCTTTCTCTCTCCCCACCAAAGCCCCCGGGCTGGGACCTCACCTGGGCACGTGTTGGCACTCCCGAACCAGCCTGGGTTACTGATACTGTGCACTGGAGCCAGAGCTTTAGGGGCACCGTGCAAGGCAGCTGGACGCTTGGTGCTGCCCGTGCAGGCAGGCCCCTCTGCGCTGCTCCCACCGGGCCTCCTGGGCAGCAGCGCTGCGCTCAAGCCCAGAGGCGGCAAAACAAGGCAGAGCCCCAGCACTGAGCCTGGCCACAGCTGGTCTCTGCTGGCCCCTCTCCTCAGCCCTGGCCCTCGGCTGTGCAGCAGCACAGTGCTGCCCCTCAGGCTCCTGCAGGGGCTGGGGACCCCCTGCCACGGGCCAGGCCCCGGCTGCTGGAGCCAGCCTGCGGCCAGAGCCGGTCGGTGCCTCCCGGCCGGCAGGCAGGGCCCTGGGCCAGCACGGCCACAGCCAAGGCCCGGCCCTGCCGGCCGCAGCGGGAGGGCTGTCGAGCCTCGCGACAGCCACGGGGCCGGGGCAGAGGGCGCGACAGGACGCTGCCCTGCCCTGGGCGCAGCAGGACGCTGCCGCCGGCTCCGGCACCCCGGCCGTCCCCAGGGCCCCCAGGCCGGCGCCAGGGCCGGCGCCAGCACAGGCCCCGGGGCTGCTCCCCCGCGCCCGGCCCGGCCCCCGGGCGCAGGGCACCCAGGAGCCCCGGCCCCTGCGGCAGAGCCCAGCCCCTGCCGGCAGCCGCCCAGCCCCGCGGCCCCGCACTGTCCGGGCCCTCGGGGCCCCGGGCTGCCCCCAGGCCCACAACATGGCGCCCCAGAGGGGAACTGCCCAGGCCTCACATGGCCCAAGGGTTGCCACAGCAACGCGCCAGTGCTGCCCTCCTGGTGGCTGAGGAGAGCAGGAGGGCGGGGCTGGGTGTGACGGATGGCTCTGCCAGCCAATCCGAGTCCAGCACGGGGTGGGGGTGGGGGGGTCCTGCGGGGAGGGGAGGAAGCGGTGGGGCCTGGTGTGGGGGAGAGAAGAGGGAGGAGAGAGAGGGAGCGAGGGGGGCGAGAGGGAAGAAGGGTGCAAGAGAGAAGGGGAAGAGGCGAGGGAGAGCAGCAGGAGAGAGGGAGCGGGAGGGAGAGCGGGTGCGAGCGGGTCGGGGGGGGCGGCGGGTGCGTGGAAATGCCGGCGGGTGCCCTGGCGCTGGGGTGGGGGCAGTGGGGCTGGCGGCGGGGCTGCTTTGGCCCAGGAGCTGCCGATGGGGCTGGTGGGGCTGTGACCACGGGACAGAGCGGCCTGGGCCAGAGGGGAGCTGGCCGCCAGTCAGACCTGCCACCCTGCCCCAGCCCGGTCCGCCTGGGCGGCTCACTGGGGTGTTGGGTGCAGGAAACTTTGCCCCTGTGGCAGCTCTGAGACCCATTGGAAAGCGTTTCCCTGAGCTGCTGCTGCCCCCGCAGCCCCCAGGTGCTGCCCAGAGCTGCGTTTGGGAGCTCCTGGGCAAAGGCTGACCGGGTGGCTGGTGTGCTCGCGAGGTGCCCTTCCCCATGTTCTCTTTTGTTTGGAAAATTGCATTTTGGCATGGCTCTGAGAGAGGCTGTCCCCATACGTCGCGCCGTGCCCCAGCCGTTGTTCTTGCTCCATGCCTCTTGCTTTGCCCTGAGACCTGGGACGCTGGAAGCAGCCTGCAGGGTGTTTCCAGAACAGCTCCGTAGGTGAAAGCAGTTTTGGTTTTGGTGGGACAGGAGGCCCTGCTGCCTTCAGTTTCATGATCACTGCTCCCACGCAGTCACAGAATCACTGAATCACAGAACTGCTGAGGCTGGCAGGGACCTCTGGAGACCATCTAGTCCAACCCCCCTGCTCAAGCAAGGTCATCTAGAGCCCATTGCCCAGGATTGTGTCCAGATGGCTTTTGAGTATCTCCAGGGAAGGAGACTGCACAGCCTCTCTGGGCAACCTGTGCCAGTGCTCCGTCACCCTCCCAGCCCAGAAGGTTTTTCCTCCTGTGCACATGGAACTGCCTGTGGTTCAGTTTGTGCCCGTTGCCGCTTGTCCTGTTGCTGGGACCACTGAGAAGAGTCTGGCCCCATCCCCTCGACACCCTCCCTTCACATACTTGTACGCATTGATGCGATCCCCTCTCAGTCTTCTCTTCTCCAGGCTCTACAGGCCCGGCTCTCGCAGCCTTTCTTCACAGGAGACGTGCTCCAGGCAGCCCCTCATCCTCTTTGTAGCCCTCCACTGGACTCTCTCCAGTAGGGCCATGTCTCTCTTGTCCTGGGGAGCCCAGAATTGGACACAGTGCTCCAGGTGAGGCCTCCCCAGGGCTGAGGAGAGGGGGAGCACTTTGGTCATGGTGAAACCTGTTACCAAGAGGCAAGGACACCATGTGTGCACTTCAGACTAGAGACATGCTGGCATAGATAGCAGGGGGCAGTGCAATGGTGAAATGGGCTTCCCACTCACAGAGCAAACCCTGCAGAGCCCAGGGCCAGCAGGAACCAGAGGTGGGCTGTGCAGGAATGGCAGGAGAGGGCTTTGCTGAGCAAGTGACCTCTGCAGCACCTTGTTCCCTGTAAGAGACTTGAAGCGATCTCTGGGAAGGCCAAGGTGTGCCTGAGGAAGTCCCTGGGCCTGGACAGCCTGCAAGCCAGCTGCCCTGTGGATGTCATTAGCACAGTCCCTGATGATATCATCTGGGTCTGAGAAGAGGTTCGGGGGAAGGAAAGCTGGAAGATTTATTTAAGAGTGCAGGGACATGAGTGGAGAGCTTGGTGTGCTGTGCTTCGCATTGATGAAGCACACTTGGCTGTAGATGGGGTGGACTTGGCCTAAAGGCAGAGGTGGGATTAAGTTGTTTGGGCCCAGGTAGGAAATCTGAGATGCCCTGGGCACTTCCCCAGCAGCCACTCCAAAAGGGCATGGTTTTTCTGTAGGTCCCACGCTGTATCTGCTCGAAACGTGTGGTTGTACTGGACACCCCAGGCAGTCAACATGGCCCCTTCCAGCCTCTTTTTATGTCGTTAAGGCAAGTGTCTGCACTGAATTACATTAGCTGTTTGCTCTGTAGGGATCTGCATGTGTCTGAGCTTCATAGTAAGTGGCGAGAGCTCTCGCAGTAGTAGGCATCGAGGGTCATTTCAGATGAGCACCTGGCCCCCACTTGATGCTCTAGAAGGATGTGGTCTCACAGTTGCTCCATCAGAGCAAGCAGGCACCGGCACATGCCTTGGACCACCTCTGTCTCTTCTCATGTCACTAGGTGCTTGTGTGCGGGGGACTGAGACCCACTGCCCATCGCCATTGATTGTAAAGGGAGCTTAGACAAGGAGCGCGCCTGCAGACATCTCTGTTGTGCACATGTCAGCTTTGGCAGAGGGAATCTCACCTCCTGTGAATTTGTGGAGTTCATGGGACTACACACCTGCAGGTCGCGCCATGCAGCTTTGTCCGTGTCCCTGAGGTGCCCAAGTCCCTCTCTGTAACTTCTGGGGCTCTGGGCAATGCAGTGTCAGGGCTTGGAATGAGCCAAGCTGGGCTGCAAGCTGCTCTCCAGAAGGGCACAGGTCTCCCATTGCATCTCCGTATCATCTAGGAACGCCGTGGAAAAGCCACCTAGGTATTAAGGCCATGAAAATGCTGCTGGGCAGTGGGATGTGGGCAGCTGAAAGGAGCCCAGTGTCTCCCTGGCTAGAAGGGGAACGTTGAGACTTGCCTCAGATGCTCGGAGGAAGGGTGCTGAGTGTGTTGATCTGCACTTTGGAAGGGGATTCCTCTGCTCTCAGCAGTGTCATTCCTTTTTAGGGCAACATGGGTGCAATTGTCCTCCACCTCAGAGGTGTGAGCACAGGACAGCTGGGAACAAGACAGATGGACAGGCCAGCTCTCCGCACTCTGCACTAAAGCCAGAGTGAATCCTTTTGCCTCTCAGGAATCCCAGCTGTTCGCTCTGAGTGCAGGAGCAATGCTGAGAATGTCTGTCTCCTCGTGGCAAACTCAGCTGGCACAAACTGGAGCTCAAGCCATGGAGCTCAATGACAGTCCTTCCGAGATGGGTGTGTTATAAAGGTGCGCAGGCATTCACCACTAAGTCAGAGTCAGACTCTTATACGATCGTTTGTTTCAGCTGGAGCTGGGTGCCTCCAAAGAGGGACCCAGAACAAAGACATTCTGGGCTAATTATACTCCTTCCAGTCTTATTTCCCCGCCTGCCAGTGACAGTCTCTTCCAGTCTTCTTTCCTGAGTTGCTGGTCTCTTTCCTTGTAAATGGATTGTGTCTACATCCCAGGACGGTTGCTGTGTTCCTGCTTCAAAGTGCCTTATCTTATCCGGAGGCTAACCGTGACCTCTGTCCATTGTGTTCTGTATGTTGGAGGGCTGATTCTGGCTGCTTCTGCAGTTGTTGCGTCAGCAGCAGCCCACAGGTTCGGTAAAAGCTTCGGCCTGCAGGCTTCAGGGCATTATTTTAAATAAAATAATTACTTATTTAAATGATTTTACAGCATAGAAACAGCTCGAAGTGGGTGCCTCTGGAGAAGGACACCGGACAAAGAAATTCTGGGGTAATTAGACCCCTTACAGTTTTATTTTCCCACCGGCCAGTGAAGGCCTCCTCCAATCTTCTTTACTGAGTCGGTGGTCTCTCCCCTTCTGATTGGTGTCTCTCTCCTTCTGACAGCTCCTGGCCTACAGCCCAGGCTGGATGCCATGTCCTTGTTTCTCCCAGGCCCTTATCTCCTCCAAGGTCAACCCCAACCCACGTGCATCCCATCTTGTCTCCTGCAGTCTACTTTGTAGCCTCATGAGCTAGTTTTGTATCTTTGTCAGCTAGTTTTAACTGGTTTGGCAGTTACAACATTGGCAAGGTCACATCCTTGGCAAAGTTTCTGGAGTTCAAGGACAGTTCAGCCTTGAGGCCTGCAGGCTTCATCTACTTTAGGCACTGATGCTAAGCAAGAGTGAGACTTATGCGAAGCGGAAGCTAAATCGGCTACAATTTCCTTCTCCAACAGTCCTCCCTTGGTTTCTATGAGCACACCTGCTGGATACATATATTGGGGTAGAGTATTTGTGCACATCATAGAGGAGAATGTGAGGCACTTTTTCTCCCTTTTTTTTTTTTTTGTGAAGTTTACCTTAGATTAAATGATAGGTTTTTTGACCTCTGTTCATGGAGTGTGCGGGATCTTTCAACTTTAAGAGATGTCCCCAGTCGAGGGGAGATCGCGGTGTAGAGGCGCGTTGTTCCTCAGGAGAGTTCAAATGGCTGTCCTGAGTGATGTCTATTTATACTACGTCCATGATTTGTACCGTTAGCCAAATCAGGTGTGATCTAGCCACGGTGTGTCATATTGGAAGTCACGTGCCTTTCAAATTTCAGGAGGAAGTTTCTCGTTTGCTCCCCAGCGAGGACTTCTCAGCCGGGCTTTCTGCTAGTGACTTTACCACTAGTTGTTTTTATGTGCCGAGGTCATGGTCGATCACTTGGGAAAGTGGAGGGCGAAGGGCCTGCCACCTTTCCCCCCACAACTAGAGTCAAACCCTCCACCTCACAAAGTGGCCGTACAGGAGCCTCTTGCCTCGTGGTATAAATAGACCTCAGTGTCTACTGATCAGCATATATTAATTCAGTATATAACAGCAGGGCTTGTGTCTTTCGCAATAACTACCACACACACAGAGGTGTAGGAGGATTATGAGCAGTAAAGAGAACAATGTTGATGCTAGCAATATCACTACCGGGTGAAGGTTAAAAATTCCTGTTGCTGTTAGTGACCATTCAAAAAGAGTTGATGTTCTTTTGATTTTTCTTTTGTACTGGTTTAGTGTAGAATTGGACTGCAGCTGCTGTTGAGATGTAATAGGAGCTGAGTAATTCCAGTTGCATCCCAGGATCCCAGTAAAGTTACAGATAGAAATCTTTGGGTGATTGCTTGCAGCTACAGCAATAGTATTTATGATTATAAAATGACAAAGGGTTCTCATACAAACACATCAGACAAGGCAATCGAGTTAAATTACAAATCAATGTTTCAGAAAACCAAATAGAGAGAAGCAAAAGCTTTAATCATGCCACAAATCACAAGTCACTTGAAAAGGCGCCAAGGTGTTGCTGGGTTGTTAAGAAAGCCTTACTGCACGGATTTGGTTTGGAGACTCAAGAACAGAGATGCAGCTGTGTTTTTGCAGCCGGGCACTAATTCGTGAAGCACAAAGTATAGGCATTCCTCTTTTTCGATTGTAATCCCGTTCCCAATAGTGCATTATGACAAACAAGAAGTTACGTTACCATTTTTAGTTATTGAAGGCAGAACACTGAAGGAGATAAGCCCGCCTTAACTAGGATAATCCTTCTGTTAAGCAAACATGAAGATGGTACTGCTCTTTTGGAAGTTTGTCTGCAGCTCTTGAAAAAGCAGGTATCTCCCTAAGAGACAGCATCTCGAAGATGTACACAATATGCTAAACATTTCTCTCTCCTCAGAGTTTCTGGATTCCCCTGTCTCTAGTCATTGTGAATACTGTCCACCCTCCCAAGCTGATCCGCTTGCCTGGGGGCTCCTTACTCCTGGGGGCCTTCTTGGACAAAGGGGACATTCTCTCTGCATACGTCCTACATTGCCACAGAAATAACATTCCGGTCCCTCACTGTCTGCCCATCTTCTCCTGTCCCCTTCTCGTCCTTGCCCTTGGCATTGCCCTAGCCTTCCTCGGCCTCCTCTGTCTCTTCCTCTCCCCCTTCCTCTAATTTGCAAGTTCCGTGCTGAAGCTGCTGCTAAGAGATTAGCCTCTTCTTGGTTTTCCTTTTTCCGTTCCTTTGCTTGCTTCCCTTGCTGTTTCTCCTCTCGCCCGTCATAGACCAATACTGCCACGCTTAAAATCCTTTGTGAAGTTTCTCCTTGCCACCCTGGCATGTGCTCCTTCAACTCTTTTGGGCTATCCGGAGCGGCCTGATGGACAAAGACACTAATGGCTAGTGCATCATTCCAATTCTGGAAAGTCCTTCCCCCATAGTTCAACAAGGCTTGCCCTAGTCGTCCCCCAAAATCCCTGGCCTCTTTGTCCAAGCTCTGTCTACGCTCCTGCACTCTAGTCCAATCCACTCCTAATTTGCTACATGCTCTAATAGCTTCTACCAAGTTCCGGAGTCCTGTCTGGCAAGCGACTCTGTCCCCTGCGTTATTGTAATCCCAATTTGAATCATTTGCTGGCTAACGATTTGTGTTTCCCCCAGTCTGTTGTACAAACTTTGCCTCTTTATTAACTATTTTATCATCTCGCTCGTTTGGTCAGAACAACTCTCTCAAGAGCACTTGGGTATCCCGTCAGTTTGGTCAGAACAACTCTCTCAAGAGTACTTGGATATCCCGCCAGTTTGGATTATACCCAGTGCATATCTATTAGAAAACAGCTGAGCGCTCCTTTCCGCATCCTCCCTCAACCTGGGCATTTTGCTTGCCCACAATGCTCAATCACTCGGACTCCAGGGTTGGCTAGTAAATACATGCAGTACCACGTGAGGGGGGTTAGCTCCCCCCCCCCCCGCCCCCGCTGCACTCGGTTGTAATGCTGCTGCATTAGGTAAAACATTAGCAACCATAGGATGGAGGCCTGCCACGGGAGGAGGGGAAGTCTGAGTAAGAGGAGGAGAGGGACAGATAGACAGATCTTCGGGAGGCGCCACCGGAGGAGTGTAAGGCGGAGCAGTAGCTCCTGGGGCGTTATTTGGGACACCTATATCTGCTGCAGCAAGAGTAGTTTTACAGAGGGTGCCGTTTGTCCTCCTTGGATCTCGCCGGTCCCACATCCAATTATCCCCACACATACCAATAATCCATTCAGTGAGGCTTTTCATCTTCCAATATAAGCTGTAGCAGAGCTCATTTCTTAGAATCGAAGGATCCTTCCTTGGGTTAACCCCCACATTAATTGTAAGATGGACAATCATCCTGACATAAAGGGACAGCTAACTAGCTAGGGATCAATTTGACTGTAACGGCTTTTTTCTCCTTTTTGTTCCTTTTCCTTTTCTAAATTTGGATGTTTGGAGCCAAGAGGGTGCAATGGTGGTTGGCTACACTGCCATCTGGGGTGCCAAAGTGCTGTGGAAACACTTTGATCCTAGGTTTCCAAGAAGCAGAGCCTCACGCACATCTAGCAGCAAAATTTTATTTCTTGAAATGATGGTGCAGCATAGTAACTGCTGGAGCTGGGTGCCTCCAGGGAGGGACCTTGAACAAAGGAATTCTGGCCTAATTAGACCCTTTACAGTTTTATTTCCCACCTGCCAGGGAAGGTCTCCCCCAATCTTCTTTACTGAGTCTTCTTTACTCTCCTTCTGGTTGGTCTTGGCCTTCAGCCCACACTGGTTGCCATGTCCTTGTTTCCCACAGTCCCTTATCTCCTCCGAGGTCAACCCCAACCCACGTGCATCCCATCTTGTCCCCTGCAGTCTACTTTTTAGCCCCATGAGCGAGCTGTGTATCTTTATTAGCTGCTTTTAATGGGTTTGGCCGTTACATGCTCAGCAATGATTCTGGAGTTCATGGACGGTTCGGCCTTGAGGCCTGCATGCGCAGGGTAGGCAGTGGCGATAGAAACAGAGCTGCATGTCATACCCCAGCTCTGCCCTTCCACCTGAGATGCAAGCCCTGAAGACAGCAGGGGCCTGCTCTTGCCCTGCGGTGACTGGAGAGGGCAGGGGAGGCCAAAGCTTTTCTCCCCCTTTCCCTTGGCTATTGTGGGCCAGCAGAGCAGTTGACGCTTTGCAGCAAAACCAAAGTGTGTCAGGCCGCTCTACGCTGGCCTGGCATATTGGAACGAGTGGACACCCCGTCCCCCCCAGGACAAGCCAGATTCATGCAGGCAGCAAGTTTTGCCCCTTGCCTTTGGCTCCCTAAAAAAAGAACACTCACTCCGGCTGAGGAAACGGGGCTGTATCTTTGCGGGAAGCCCAACAAAGCCATGAAGCGGTAGCACAACAGGGGCTGTGCTTGAGGAGTCGAGCTGTCCTGGGGCTGCGGGAGATGCCAGCAATGAGCCAGACCTTCCAGCACACTTGCGTGTGTGCGTGGTGTGCAGCACCATGGCATTGGCACAGCTGCGTCAGCTCTGCTCAAACAGAGTCACGTCCTGGCGGGAGGGTGCCACCTCGCCCATGCTCTCGGGAGCCAGGGACACAGTGCTCCGAGGTGGAATCTTGATGTTCTCCTTGGCACCCTCAGGTTCATGATGGTCTGTGACACCAGGCAACGGACTAAAGGTTCTGCATCATTTTCCAGGGGCTGGAGGGCTGCGAGAGAAAGGCACCGAGCTGAGAACAGACTCCCACCTTTGCAGAGATCCCAGGAATCCCCCCCCAGGCAGGGCCAGCCCCACTCAGCTCTTCCCATGCGGAGGAGGCAGCAGGTAGGACAAATGGATCAGCTGGCACTTGCAGGTCGGCCAAGCCCCAGATGCGCCCCAAATACCCCCTGCTCTCCCCCACATAGGGACACAGAGCCTTCCTCACCTGGGGCAGGCCAGTGAACTGCAGCTCACTTCCCAGCCTCCTCCCTCCTCCCTGCCAGGGCTGCCTGACACAGCGCTGCTCTCACTCACCAGTGCACAGCTCCTGCACCTTCTCCTTCCTCCGCTTCTTCACTTGCTGCCCGATGAGCCCTAGGCAAACACCTCCGCTCACCCCTCATACTCCCCAGCAAGCCCCCAGCAGCACAGCTCCCATCTGGCCTTGCCAGCTTGGCCATGCAGCCTGCTCCCCTTGGGCAAGGCTGGCCCCAGCCCCGTCCCCACGGTGCAGGACCCAGGGACGGTGGGAGGGACTGAAGACCCTCCTGTGTGCCCGTCTGGGTGGGCAGGCATGGCCCTGGGCTTGTGGCTCACCAATGAACCTCACAGCTGCCTCCCGCAAGGATGCGTCCGGGTTCTCCAGGTAAGGCAGGCTCTGGCGCAGGTGTTGCTCCGCTCTGCTCCTGTCCCTCAGCAGCTGCAGACAGCACAAGGACAGGGGGTTGGCACCGAGCCTCCCCAGAAGGCCAGGCCTGTCCCTCCTCCCAGCTCCGGCCTCCTCTTCCTTCCTGCCCATGCCTCCCAGCTAGAAGCTGGCTGGTAGCCAGGTTCAGAGGGAGCAGAGGGCAGAGCGGGGCCTGCGGGTGCTGAGATCCCCGCCATGCTTCTGCCAAGGCCCAGCCAGGCCAGGGGCCCCTTCAGCACCCCAGCGGGCACTTAGAGTAGAGGGCTCTGGGCTGCAGCAGTGCGTGAGGGGCACAGCTGTGCACCCTGCCCACTGGCCATGGCGGCAGGCCTCATCCCGCCACGGCCCCGGGGGCTTTGGCCACGTCCTTACCACGCACTCCCCGATCTTCCATGTCTCCGCTCTTCTGGCCAGCTGCTTGAGCTCCTCCCACTTGAGGAACTGTGCAGCGCTCACCAGGGCTTCCTGAGAGGCCTGCAGAGCAACAGAGACCAGGAGATGCCACCGCAGCCACGGCAGGACACCCTGGGTCCCCCTCGTCTTGGCAAGGCTCCCAGCCTTTCCCAGCCCCAAATGGCACGACGCAGCGTGCCACTAGGTCTGGCCCTCCCTGAAGGCAGAGGCAGCTCTGCCTTGTCCTTCGGCACACAGGAAGCTGCACCTCATGCTGCCATGCGTTCCAAGGCACACTTGGCAGCAGCCCTTGCCTTGCTGCTCACCTCCACCCACGGCATGTCAGCATTGCTTCCCCAAAACACTGCTCCCTACCTGGGCCACTCTCTGCACCTTGTCACTCATGTGGAGGAAGAGCGGCACCAGGCTCCTCTGTGCATGCTGCTTCAGGTTCCGTTTGTTCTTCCCCACCACAATCTCCAGCAGGTCTTTGAAGAGGAGCATGGAGAGCTCTCGCACTCTGCTGTCTTCCTGCAGGCAGGGAGGAGAGGAGGGGAGGCCTCAGCAACGACTCCAGGAACGGGGCCCGACAAGAGCGTTTGCCGTGGCAAGGCCTCGTCCTCTCCGGGCACAACTGTCCCCCAGCCCGGCCAGAGGTCGGAGCTGAGGACAAGCCTCTGCTGAGGCAGCCTGGACAATGAGGGTTGTCGGCAGCAGCACGACAAGCCTCCCTGGGCTCTGTCTCCCTCTCCCTCTGGAGGGAGCTTCTTGGATTTCCCGAGGCCTCCATCAGGGCCCCCGCACACAACAAGAGGACAGAAAGGGACAGCCCCGCGGCACGGCCTCTCCCTCGCTCTCTAGCCTGCTCCTACCTCTCTGCTCATCGCTGCCCCAGGCCACGGCAAGCGCCGCACGCAGTCAAGCACGAGACGCAGCAGCCGAGAGCAGACAGGGGGCTGGTTTGCTCTACTCCCACAGCCCTGGACACCAAGGCCAGCACAGGGCATGGGCTGAGAACCACAGGGCAAAAGGTTTCCTGACATACAGCAGGGCCTGTGCGGGGACGTGCCAACAGGCACGTATGCAGAGGGGCACACAGCACCCAGACCACGCATACGGACCCCCGGACACACCAGCAGAGCCCCGGCTCTCCCATCAGCCTTACGTCATCAAAGCGAGGCAGAAGCTTCTCGGCCAGCTGCAGAACAATCGGGTTGGAGCCCTTCTGTTCCAGGTAGCTGAGGATGTTTCTCAGCAGCATCAGGCTTCCCACACGCACTTCCCTGCAAGCATCCTGCAGCCACTCCATGCTGTCTGGGAGCAGGCTCTGCATTCTCCTTTTCTGTGGGAAACACACAACTTTCTTTGTGGGAAGCAAGGCCAGACCCCCCCCCGCCCCCCGCCCGCCCAAAAGTGCTCTGCCTGCTCTTTTCCCATCAGGGCTCAGTGGCCAGGGCCAGGGCTCTGCACACACGCAGGCCTTGGGCACAGAGGCTGCAGTGCAGGGCACAGATCTCCAAGGGGGCCCTCAGCATGCACTGGCCTCTGTAGGGAGCAAAGCTGCTGCCTCAAGGCCCAGGAGCAGCTGGCTGCCTTAGCCCGGCCCTGTGCTCCAGCTCATTGTCCCTCTCCCAGATCTTCCCGCTGGGCACTGGTGCCTTTCTCCTTGTGCAGCACGGCCAAGGGCCTGGCATGACACTCGGGGCAGATGAATGGGGCAGCGGAGACTTGGGAGCAGCTACCACACCTCCGGATTGCCAGCCAAGTCCAAGCCACTCTCTGACCCAGTGTCTCCTGTCAAGCCCCAGGCTGCCAGCATGGCTTCACCCGCCTGCCCCCCTCCTCACCATCTTGGGTCTATTCAACAGGGCCACGAGGCCTCTGAACGCCAGTCTGCGCATCTCCAGGCTCTCACTCTGCGCATAACCCTGGATGAGTGGCAGGACCTCCTCATCCATGTCGGCAAGGTCAGGGCATTCCAGCAGCTGAAATGGACACAGCACTGAAAGACTGGCACAGCCGGCAGCACTGCCCGCAGCGTGCAGCTCTCCATCCCACCCACCATCCAGGGCAAGGGCACCAGGCCCTCACAAAGCTCAGCCCAAACACAGCAGGCATTGTGCAGACACCCCTGGGCCCTGCTCACAGCCCCGCGCCTCACGGCACACTGCACACACTGCTCGCCTCCTCCTCCCGTCCCCTGAACCCTCCGCAGCCTCTTGTTCTCATCCCTTGGAGGAGCAATTGAACACAGAGAGCTGCCACAAAGCAGGCACGAAATACAAGTGCTTACGAGTGGTCGCCCAGCAGAAACGAGCCAAGGCCGGGGCTACTACCAGGAGCGTATGCATTGCCCCAGCTCCATTCACCAGCATCACCCCACACGCATGTGCACAAGCGAGCACAGCATTTAGAGGCCCCTCCAGAGAGGCACTGCTTGCCATGAGGCCCACCTCAACAAAGAAAGCCATGACGGGCAGCTGATGAAACTGGTCCTCCCTCCTCAGCAGCCTTGCCAGCTGGCGGAAGATCCAGCGACGCAGGTGACTGGCAGCCCCCCTCATTGCTC
This sequence comes from Struthio camelus, assembly GCF_040807025.1. Classification (NCBI taxonomy): domain Eukaryota; kingdom Metazoa; phylum Chordata; class Aves; order Struthioniformes; family Struthionidae; genus Struthio; species Struthio camelus. The sequence continues at coordinate 2,904,323 of NC_090957.1, read as the reverse complement.
TGTCAGAGGCAAGAAGGCAGTGTTGGGCCTCAGCCGAGCAGGCAAACCTCCTCTGGCATCGCTCTGCTTGGCACGCAGCTCCTGCAGCCAGCGGCATTTGCTCATGGAGCACTGCTCTTGCCCTACCACACCTTGCCATTAGAAAGTCAGCGTCAGGCATCATTACGTTCCTTTTGGTGGGAGACCGGAGAAACAGCCTTCCTGCCCAGGCGGCATGGCCTGCCCACACATCCCCTCTCCTGCCCGCTTTGGATTCCTGTGCCCCTGGGCCCTCCCCAGGTTCTCCTGCGCACGACCCTCTCCCACAGCTCCTAACACCACCTGCTCCCCCAGCAGCTCTCCAAGCTGGGCAGCATGGCAGCTCCCAGGGCCCTTCTGCTGGGCGAGCCCTTGCCACAAGGGCTGAGGCTGCAGCCTCTTTCTTGGAGAAGTGGCGTTCCCCCTCCCCCACCAAGAAGCACATGGGGAGGCACACCCCACAGCCAGGGAAGAGGTGCTGGGCCAGAGCAGGCCGGAAAGGGCTCTACCTGGCCAGCACCACCACTCCCTTCTGCGAGGTGTCCGCATGCAGAAATAGGTCCCAGCCGCCCTTCCTCTCAACAGTCACGGCTACGGTCTCATAGTGGGTGCAGCGCAGCAGACTTTTCATGGCCTGCACGGCGCACCTGCATGCAGAGCAAAGCCCAGGTCACACTGGCAGCCCGGCCCTGCCTCCAGGTGCAGCGCAGAGACAGGGCGAGCGGGATCGAGCACCTGACGTGGCTGGTGGGACGGGACTCATCCCGTTGGCATTCCCTCAAGAAGATATTTGCTTCCTGGTGGCTGAACTCTGCTGTGAAGACCATCTGCAAGAGCAGCGCCAGGAAGAGCTGGGGGAAAAACGCCTTCACCGCCTCTGGGCAGACGGGCTCCCGGATGATCTCACACAGTGCCCTCGTTGCCTGCAGAAAACACTCAGTCACACCTCTCACTCCCGAGCAGTCCCCGGCATGCTTCCACAGCCCTCCAGGTGGGAGGCTCGAGCACAGCCTTGGAGCATGGGAAATGCAGCTGGAGGCCTCAGCCTGGCTGCCTGACCAGGGCCAGCGCCCGCAGGCTCTTGGGCCTCAGCTCCTGGTTGTACACAGTGAGCCTTCCTGCCTCAGCATGACCATCACCTCGGCAGGCTTCGTGTAGCGTGCACGCTCGGCCAGGCTCCCTGTCCCAGGCCGTGCTGCCTGCCCAGGTTTTGCAGGAGCCCTACTCCTGCCCCTCACCTTGCCCCCAACCCGACCCTGGCTTTCCAGCCTGCTGAGCGAGGTCGGCGGATGCAGGGACAGCGTCGGATGGAGATTTCCTGGGCATGGCCAGCCTGGCTGTTGGTGTGCAGAGAGGCCAGGCAGCACTTGGCAGCCCTGTGCGCTGGCACAGTCGGAGGCCTGGCGCTGGGCATGTTGTAGCCATGGGCCCAGGAGAGGTCCCTGCTTGGGGGCACACGGGCAGCGGAGAGGGGGAGGGGGCCCAGGGAGGCAGGCACCAGCCTGGGGGCACGGGAGGCCTCGTCCCCTAACTCACGGCCAGCGGAAGGATGCAGTTGTTGTCCCTGTCGGAGCTGGACTGCTTGCGCAGTGGCCGCTCCTCCAGCAAGCTCAGCAGCTCCCGCAGCATGTCCGGCGCAAGCATCGGCTTATCCATCAGCACCTTCCACATGCTCACGGCAGTGCTGCAGGCCCAGAGCGCCTTGTCAGTGGCACTTCCTTGGCCGCAGCACCGTAGCCTGGGCCAGCCCTGGAGGTCCCCAGCTGTGTGCCAGCCCTGCCCCTGCCCACCCCCTCCTCCCTGGCAGCCCCAAGAGGGTCCTGCCCAGGCAGGCAGCACATGACCAAGCTGAAGCCCCTTGCGCGGCAGGGAGCGTGCAGAGCCGCTGCGCTCTGCGGCTCAAGGCAGGGACACTTGCTCAGCTCTGGCTCCTCAAGGCCTGCTTGAGGCACCAGGGCTGGGAAACGGTGGGCGAGACACAGGGCCCTGCCCCTCAGCCGTGTGCTGGCCATCTGCTTGCCTCTGGCCCTCTTTGGGCCCTTCTCCCCATGGCCAAGGAGCCACTGGAGCCCGTCCAGGCTGATGGGCCCCATACCTGTTGCACAGTGGCGAGCAGTACAGCAGGCTCACGGTCACCTCGCTGGGCTCCAAGCAGGCCAGCTGGCAAAGGGTCTTGTTTAGGGTGACCCGGGCCGACAGCTCCCTCACATACTTGACGTTCCTGTAGAGGCACCTTATGATGCGTGGCACCTGGAAGACACAAGGCGGACGGTGAGGCTGCTCCCAGAGAGCAGCCAATACCCCAGCTCCCACTCACTTCTCCTTCCCTCTCCACCACTCCCACCGCTCCTTGCTGCCTTCCAAGGGGCTCCGCTGCCCACGAACACTGGCTCTCGGCGGGGAAACAGCGCCCCAGAGGGTCGAGCCCCACGCACGCCAGCCCCAGGCTCCTTACATCTTCCAGCACAGAGAAAGCGTCCAGCAGGAACATGGTCAGCATGTGGGAAGCCACCTCCGTATTGTAGGTGCTGCAGTTCCTCATGCCCTCGATGGCTGTGACAATGACGTCTGTCCTTTCGGAAGGCTGCAGGTTTTTCACAAACAGCTGGGGCAGAAAGGACCCAGGAGAGAAGAAATGTCACGCTGCGGGCCGCACTACTGCTGCTTAGCTAAGCAGTGGATGTGGCTCTGGAGAGAGGTGCGGGGCAGTGCTGGCACCGTGGCCCAGGAGAGCCAGGAGCACGCGCTGTGCTGGGTAGCAGCAGCATGGGGCATGTGGCCAGAGGGCCACCAGGGCAAGGCAGGATGCTCGGGAGCAGGCTCACAGTGCACTGGCTCTGCAGGCAACCCTAGCTTGCCGGTGGCCAGCAGGCTGCAGCTGCTGCTGGGACTCTTGGAGCCAAGCCTCTGGCTAGTCCCCCCGCTCAGGGACAGCGGGAGACACAGCAGTGAGAGCAGGGCTGCTACCAGGCAGCAACCAGTACTCTAGGTGCCACTCAGAGCTGCTTCCTTCTCCACCACCACCTCTGCATCAACCCCAAGGCCCCCTCAGCCCCACTCGTTAGGCATCCCTTTGCTCATCCACGTCTCCTCAGGACCCCATGGCCAACAGTCCCAGCAAGGGAAGTGCTCCTCACCCTCATGATCACGCTCATGTTGCTCGTCCACGAAAGGCAGAGCTCATTGTCGGCTTCCCTCTCCTTCTGGGGCTCCACATACTCTGGATCATCCTGCAGCATCGCCCGGCCTGAACAGCAGCAGAAAGACACAGCGGTCAGCAGGAGTCATGCAGAGCTGCAGCTGGCAGACTCATGGCATCAGAGAGAAACCAGCCTGGCAGAGACAAAGGGCATGCCACGAATGGATGGGGAGCAGGATTCCCAGGGAGGGTCGGGGCCTATTCCAGGGCAGAGAAGGGCAACTGCTTCAAAGGGTACCAAAAGCCTCACGGGCTTTCCGGTGCGAAGCCCGACACAAGCCGTAGCCTCTGAGCAGGGGCTGCTGAGCGTTTTCCAGGCCAGTGGTATCCAGGACAGGTACTAAGAGCCCACTCCCCTGCTCCTACATCAGCCGCGCCTCCTGCTCCTTTGCCTCACTGAGCAGAGGGGCCGAGGCAGTGCGATGCCTTCCCCGGCCTTGCCAGCGTGGCCGCGTGCAGAAGCACACAGCCCAGCACAGCTTCTCTTACGTTTTCGCTGCACGACGAATCTGAAGAGGCAATGAAGAGCATCCAAGGCCCCACCCTTGGTCTCCGCGTCCTCGTAAGCACAGCAAAGGATGAGACAGCCCACCAGCTGTCCCAGCATCGGCACGGGGATCTTCCCATAGCAGGCAGGGCTCTCATCCACTCCTCCAAAGGGGTGCCACACCTGGGCAAGGCGGGTGGGACAGGTAGAAGGGCTGACGGGAGGCAGTCGCCACCAAAGCCCTGAAGCCAAGACTCTGCCCAGGCATGGATCCCAGCGGAGCCAAAGCTCTCGAGGGCCCTGCAGGCCTTGCCTCCCAAAGCAGCAGCCCAGCAAAGGCAGCACTGCCAGGCTGCGGCTCACATCATGCTCCGCGCGCACTGCTCCCCTGCACAGGGCTGGGGGCACAGCTGGCTCCTGCGACAAAGGGACTGCAGAGAAAAGCCCATGGAGAGAGGGCCAAAGAGCTTTGCTTCAGGGCAGAGCCTTGCTCAGTGCCTTAACCTGTGCCCACGCTTCCCTCCGAGGGACCCCCTGAGCTGCACTGTGCTCTGGGCTGCTGCAAAGGGCCAAAGCGGGGGCTGCACGGTGCTTGGCTCCTTACCTCCAGCGAGGAATAGTTGGCCAGCAACTTGCTCAGCCTCCCAATCCTCCCCACGGCCCTCTCACGCACAGCTGCTCTCTCCGTCTTGGTGAAGGGCAGCAGCATCTGCAAGGAGAAAGGCTACTGCTCTGCCCGGGGAGCTGACGCCCACTCCAGCAGAAGCAGCTCTGCTAAGCGCCTGCCTGCAGTCCTACAGTGCACCAAGGCTTCCTCGGAGCTAGAGCCAAGCCTGGAATGGCCTTCCTGCCCCTACAGGCCCCAGCCTGCAAGGCCCACCTTGCCCTCAGGCAGCCAGCCACACCCAAGCCCCCTCCCAGCCTCTGCTCCTGGCCATGCACATGGCCCCGGGTGCCCTCTTCAGGAAGGCAGGCCTTTCAGGCCACACCTTCCCTAGGGGTCTGCAGTGGGCAGCCTGGCCTCCGGCCTCCTGGCATGGCAGAAGAACCAAGCTTCCGGCCTCGGCTCCCCTTGCAGCACGGGCAGCTCCCAGTGGGTCTCTGCCCCATTCCGATCTGGCAAGGAAAGCACAAGGCACGCGGAGGCAGGGGGGCAGCAGCACCAGCTGCCATCAGTGCAGTGCCTAGAGAAGAAGGGTGACGACATTCCTCCCACTGCTTTGGTGCAAGGAGAGCTTTGGGGGCAGAGGTGGCCCAGGAGTGCTCATGGGGGCAAGGTGTTCCCAAGAGCCTGGAGGATGTTTGGGGTGGGAAGGGACTTGGGCTGTAGCCAGGGGGCACTGGGCTCACAGAAGAGCCCAGTGGGGAACCTCCGCTCACCCAAGCGAGAAACGCCCCCTGCCTGCAGCGTGCTGCCTGTACATGGCACTCAGGGGGGGAATGTCCACTCGAGGGTGTCACTTCCCTCTGGGCTGAGGAACAGGCCCAATGCAGCCCACTCTTTGCAAATGCCACACCTGCAAGATCTTCTGCAGCTCCAGGAGGCTGGAAGTGGCCGACTTGAGCACCAGCACCTCCAACATGTTGTCCATGGCATCGAGGGTCTGCAAGGAGGACAGGGGGTTGTGGCATTCCTTCCCCACTGCCTCTGACCCACAGCAGACTCAGTTGAACCCCTGCTGCCCAGCGAGGACACCCGCTGCCCTGCACGGGCCAACGAGAGGCCTCAGGGCAGGAGACCTGCTGTGCACGGACCAGCCCCTGGGCACTGCCCATGGCCCAGCCCACGGGAAGGGCATGAAGGCAGGAGGGTGGGAAAACAAAGCTGAGATCCTGCCCAGCCTTGGAGCTGACAGTCACCTCTCAGCACAGCGGAGCCAGGGGCAAGCCCAGAGGGGCTGGCGGGCTCCCTGTAGCTCACCCAGCACCTACCTTGGAGTAGAGGGACATGTCCACGGTCTCCATGTCTTCTCTTGGAGGAAGCAAGAAGACACTCTTGAAGCAGGCATGGAGAAGGCTGCTCTTTTTGCCCTCCAGAACCGGCTCCACTGCACTGCAAAGAGAGAGCGAGAGAGAGAGAGAGAGATGCCTGTTGGACACTGGTGCTGGGAGCAGTGCCTGGATGCCCTGGGGAGGTGGCTGTGGGCCGCTGGGGCAGGAGTCCCCCGGCTGCTACAGAGAGCACGTGAGGGAGCCCTGCAGGGAGGCACCTCCTCCCTCCATGAACTGGCCCAGGGCCAGAGGAGAGCCCAGGCAGCTAGGCCTCCCCCCTTCTCTACCACCTGCCTCCCCTTCTGCACTACAAGCCAAGGGGCCCTGGGGAGCTGCAGCAGGCAACCCTCTGCCCTCCCATCTGCCCTACTGACAAGCCTGGGCCAGGGGAGAGCAGAAGCGCAGCAGACAGCACCGCCAGCCTCCTCCCACCATGGTGCACACCTCCCAGCCAGGGACGGTGCCATCAGGCACATGCTGTGCACAGGTCCTGGCCAAACCAGGGGCTCTGCTAGCTACCTCATTGCCGTGATAGCAAGCATGGCTTGCTGGCGCACTGCTGTGCCCAGGCGCTCCAAGGGCTCCTCTTCCAGCAGCACCTGCACAGCACAACCGGCAGTCAGCGCGGCAACTGCCATCACCCAGCACCAGCAGACCCAGGGCCCAGCTGGCCTTGCCCCTGTCCTCACACCTGCTGCCTCTCCCCTCACCTCGATATGCTCGGCCAGCTCGTGTCGGCAGCAGAACACCTCCAGGCCCCAGGACAAGGTCTTGGCGCTGCTGCCTCCACAGAGGGTGCCGATGGACGCTAGAAACTTCAGCTTCTGCGCCTCTTGCTGACAGACGGGGAAGAGAGACAGAGTGAGCGCGAGAGGAGACAGGAAAGGCCAGCAGGACCAGAGCAGCCAGGGGGCTGCAGTGCTGGGCGGGACCCCGGACGGCAGCAGCTCTGCACAGCCAGCACCTCCCCAGCAGCCTGCCAGCAGACATGGGCGGACCCGCAGGGAGACCCAGGCACAGCCCCCATGGAAACGGCTGCACTTACCTGTTCTCGGCCACCCACAAAGGCCTGGATGAAGTCCAAGGCTTCCTCATCCTCTCTGGACAGCTCGGACCAGCTGCTGATGGAAAACCTTGCACCTGAGAAAGGAAGAGAGCCGGGAGCACTGCAGAGATGGAGGGCAGGCAGCAGAGAGCCGCGCAGTGAGCTCTGCCCGCCGGCCAGCCATGGGCCTGCTCCCGGGCACGCAGTCTCCCCCAGGCTGCTCAAGGCTGCACGGTGCCCAGCACATGGGCTGCCCTGCTGCAGCCAGCCAGCCAGGGCAAACCTCAACTGCACCAGGCTGGGGAACGTGCTGCCAGACAGGCAGCATCCCTCCTCCTGCCACGGAGCTGCCGCTCGCTGCCCGTCCCAGGCAGCAGGAGCTGCGTCCATCTGCGCTCTCCCTCCTGGGCGCATGCTGCGCTGGGGCCAGCTCCCAAGCCCCGAGCGGGCCCTGGCATCCGGGCACCGCTGTGCCACCACCCCGGGCACCCCGACACCACGTGCTGGGGAGATGGGAGCCCGGCGCAGAGCAGGGTGCGCTCCCCGGCCCTCACCCCAGCCCGGCCCAGCCCCACGGGGGCTCACTCACCTCTCCGCCACGCCTGGGACTCGAACCCCTCCAAGGGCCTCGAGGCAGAGCTGCTCTCCTCGGCAACCCTGTCCTGCTCCTGGGATGCCCGGCGCGGGCAGCCGTACTCCTGCTCCCAGGCCACCCGTGGGCGGCTGGGGGGTCTCTCCGCCATCCTGCGGCACGGAGCAGAGGCAGGAGGGGGACACTTGTTTAATGCAGAGCTGGGGAGGGTCCCCACGGGGGTGGGGGCAGCGCAGTCAAAGGTCCCCGCGCCCGTCCCGGCCCTGGAGCCAGCTCTCCTGCGCCTCAGCCCCTGCCGCAAGGTCCTGCCCCCGCCACGGCCGAGGGCCCCCGCAGCCCCGTGGCACTGCCGAGCCCAGCCCCGTCGCTCTCACCCGCAGCAGGAGCTGGCAAGGCCTCGGCAAGCGCCTCGACTCCGCGGGGCTGCCGGGGCGGCAGGGAAAGACGCGGCTGCGCTCGGGGGCTCCTCCTCGAGCTCCACGCGCTCCTGCCCTCTCCCGTCGCCGTCCGCCCGGACACTGCCCGCACCTGACAGCGCCGCCGGTGTCACAACGGGGGGGGTCACAATGGCCCCGCCGGGGGCGGCTCTGAGGTCACCTCTGCTGCGCGAGCTGCTCCAGCAGCAGCAGCCGGCGCCGCCAGGGGCTCCAGGGCCGCAGCGCGGCCGCCCCGGGCAGGAGGGAGCTGGGGCAGGGCAGGGCGAGGCAGCTCGAGGGGCCGCGCGCGGCTCCGCATGGCCAGCTCCCTCCTCTTTCATCCCCGGCTGCCCACGCCTGGCCGCACTCACCTGCTCACCACTAACCACCAGCACCACCTCAAAACCTGACCCCACCGTACCTCTTGCCCCAATCCCCTCCTCTCATCCCTCACCCCAAACTCTAACCCTCCAGCCACAACCCAGACCTCCAACCCCTTTCCCTAACTCTTGCTCCAGCCCTCACCGGCATCTCCAACCCTCAGCCCTAGACAACAAATGCTAGCCGTCACCCCAGCCCTCACCCCTGCCATAGCCCACTCCCCCACAAAGCTAGCCAACGCTCACAGCAAGCACCAGAAACCCGCAGCACAACCACCAAACCTCGCCCCACGCCTCACCCAACCCCTCACCCCATGCAGCCAGCTCTCGTCCCCAGCCCTGCCCTCAACACCAGCCCCCAAGCACCAACCCCAGGGAGATGCCCGAACCCCCACTGCCAGCCCCAACCCCTTCTCCCGCCCGGCACCTGGCCCCTTCTCTGCACGGCACAGGTTATTGGCCTTGCCAGTTCTGCTGGCCCCCGGGGCCGTGGCCGGGCTCCCAAGTGGGCGGAAAACCACACGGACGTCGGGCAAAGAGCTGGTGAGCAGCCTGGACTGCTTCAGGCTGGAGCACGTTGTACGGTGTAGAAATTATGCCCTCCACTCCTGCAAGTAGGAGGATGTTGGCCCGTTCAGCTGGCACGGTTGGAGCTGGAAAAGGATGCCTGCCCGTTGTCTAAAAGAAATTGTTGTAAAACCTAAAACCTTTTCCCTGTGTTTTACAAAAGCAAAACAGCTAACCTCGTGTGAACTCAAGGAGCAATTTCTCTGGGAGGACTGTATGAAAACTGAGGGGGTTTTTTTGTTTGTTTTGAGGAGAAAAGCACTCTTTCTTTTCCAAACCCTTGAGTTGGTGTTCTTTGATCTTCATACGTGAGTCGATTTCAGCCTAGAAGGCTCTTTTCCCACCGGTAGGTGTTGATGTTGACAGAGGCACCGCTGTGCTTTCTAGTGTGGCATGCTAGCACCTATTCCAAGAAGTGGAACTCTCTCTGCTTATTGCGTTGTGGCCAAGCAATACATCCGCACAATGGAAGAAGGTTGAGGGCAGAAGCCTGGCTGTGACTGACCACAGGTGTTGCCAAGAAAGCTGGATGAATCTCAGCACAAAGGGCGCCACAGGCTGGCCTTTGTTTTAAGGCATGCCCTGGACTCCTGCAAGCACCTGAAGGCTGGAAATCCATCCTTCCAGGAGCAGAAACGATGAGCAGTAGAGGGAATGTGCTGCGCAGGTGAGCTGCAGCTGGTGCAGCAAGCATTGCTGGTTTGAAGCAGTGGCTTGCTCCTTTGCCCTTTCCCAGAGAAATGCAATCTGATAATGGATGACATCTGTAAGAACAAAGAACTGCAAAGGTGGAGTTCTTCCCGTGGAGTCCAGTGGACTTTCCACCTACCGTGTCAAGCTCAATGCAATGGGGGAGGAGAAAGATGCAATGGATGAGAGAAAGGACAGCAATGCAAGAGTGACTCTTCTCTCTTAGAATACTTCTAAGTGGGGATTGGATTTGTGGGAAGTCTGAAGTTGGCTACGTAAGTGACACCCTCCCACCATGGGAAGTGTCAGAGAAGGACATTGTATCTGATTTAGCTTCAGCTTAGTCTCAGGGCCTAAAGTAGATGAAGCCTGCGGGCCTCAAGGCCGAACTGTGAATGAACTTGAGAAACATTGCTGGCAATGTAGCTGCAAAACCATTTATGACCAGCTACTAAGGCTACAAAAGCAGCTAATGAGGATGTAAAATAGGATGCAGGAGACAAGATGGGATGCACGTGGGTTGGGGTTGACCCTGGAGGAGATGAGGGCCTGGGCTGTAGGCCAGGAGCTGTCCAAAGGAGAGAGAGAGCAGTCAGAAGGGGAGAGAGCAGTGACTCAGAAAAGAAGACTGGAGGAGACTGTCACTGGCAGGTGGGGAAATAAGACTGCAAAGGGTCTGATTAGCCCAGAATGTCTTTGTTCAGGGTCCCTGCGTGGAGGCAGCCAGCTCGAGCTGTTACTTCCTGTACTGTCATTTATTCTTGTAATTCATGTCAAAGAAATAATTAATTCTGCTCCTATATGTGCATGAGACTCTGCTCCTCGGAAACCTAGGGTGGGGCCATGTCTACAACAGGAAGTCCCCTAGATGAGGGGTTTGTGTCAGTAGCTGCACAAATTCCTTTGCAAACACTGTCAAGGTCCTGGAGAATCACCGATCACAGGACGGCTGAGGTTGGAATGGACCTCTGGAGATCATCTAGTCCAACCCCCCTGCTCAAGCAGGGTCCTCCAGAGCACATTGCCCAGGATTGTGTCCAGATGGCTTTTGAGTATCTCCAGGGAAGGAGACTGCACAGCCTCTCTGGGCAACCTGTGCCAGTGCTCCGTCACCCTCCCAGCCCAGAAGTTTTTCCTCCTGTGCACATGGAACTGCCTGTGGTTCAGTTTGTGCCCGTTGCCTCTTGTCCTGTCACTGGGCTCTACTGAGATCCCCTCTCAGTCTTGTCTTCTCCAGGCTCTACAGGCCGAGCTCTCGCAGCCTTTCTTCACAGGAGACATGCTGCAGTCCCCTCATCATCTTTGTAGCCCTCCGCCGGACTCTCTCCAGTAGGGCCATGTCTCTCTTGTACCCTCTTTCCAGCAGGTCAACCCCCAGCCTGTCCTGGGCCATGGAGTTCTTCCTCCCTAGGTGCAGGACCCTGCACTTGCCTTTGTTGAACTTGAGAAGGTTCCTCTCTGCCCATGAGGTTGTGATTAAACAAGGTTGTGGCTCTTTTTCTGGATGGTGGACGGGTGGGATGGCAGTAGGACAAGGAGTCATGAGGGGAGGAAGGGGAATTCCATTGACTTCTGCACCTGGGTTAGGTTCTTGGGAGGGTTATTATTGTGGGAAGTGAGGACATATGCAGCGTGAGTGCCCAAGCTGTGCACGAATTCAGCCACAGTCAGGGGTGAATCCTCCTTCGGGAGAAAATCAAGATGTAGGCCGAACTGATGAATGACTAGTTGAGGAGGAATATCCTTGTGCTTGTATTCGATGTGTATGTATGTTTTTGGATGCAATCCCTTTGGCTAGTCAGGGCCGCATAACCAGGAAAGTTGCTGGAAAGCAAGTAACCTTTCTAGTGGCTACAGGGGCTACTTTATCTCTCAAGCCATGGAGCTCAATGACAGTCCTTCCGAGATGGGTGTGTTATAAAGGTCCGCAGGCATTCACCACTAAGTCAGAGTCAGACTCTTATGCGATCGTTTGTTTCAGCTGGAGCTGGGTGCCTCCAAAGAGGGACCCAGAACAAAGACATTCTGGGCTAATTATACTCCTTCCAGTCTTATTTCCCCGCCTGCCAGTGACAGTCTCTTCCAGTCTTCTTTCCTGAGTTGCTGGTCTCTTTCCTTGTAAATGGATTGTGTCTACATCCCAGGACGGTTGCTGTGTTCCTGCTTCAAAGTGCCTTATCTTATCCGGAGGCTAACCGTGACCTCTGTCCATTGTGTTCTGTATGTTGGAGGGCTGATTCTGGCTGCTTCTGCAGTTGTTGCGTCAGCAGCAGCCCACAGGTTCGGTAAAAGCTTCGGCCTGCAGGCTTCAGGGCATTATTTTAAATAAAATAATTACTTATTTAAATGATTTTACAGCATAGAAACAGCTCGAAGTGGGTGCCTCTGGAGAAGGACACCGGACAAAGAAATTCTGGGGTAATTAGACCCCTTACAGTTTTATTTTCCCACCGGCCAGTGAAGGCCTCCTCCAATCTTCTTTACTGAGTCAGTGGTCTCTCCCCTTCTGATTGGTGTCTCTCTCCTTCTGACAGCTCCTGGCCTACAGCCCAGGCTGGATGCCATGTCCTTGTTTCTCCCAGGCCCTTATCTCCTCCAAGGTCAACCCCAACCCACGTGCATCCCATCTTGTCTCCTGCAGTCTACTTTGTAGCCTCATGAGCTAGTTTTGTATCTTTGTCAGCTAGTTTTAACTGGTTTGGCAGTTACAACATTGGCAAGGTCACATCCTTCGCAAAGTTTCTGGAGTTCAAGGACAGTTCAGCCTTGAGGCCTGCAGGCTTCATCTACTTTAGGCACTGATGCTAAGCAAGAGTGAGACTTATGCGAAGCGGAAGCTAAATCGGCTACAATTTCCTTCTCCAACAGTCCTCCCTTGGTTTCTATGAGCACACCTGCTGGATACATATATTGGGGTAGAGTATTTGTGCACATCATAGAGGAGAATGTGAGGCACTTTTTCTCCCTTTTTTTTTTTTTGTGAAGTTTACCTTAGATTAAATAATCTAATGAAAAGGCGCCCAGGTGTTGCTGGGTTGTTAAGAAAGCCTTACTGCACGGATTTGGTTTGGAGACTCAAGAACTGAGATGCAGCTGTGCTTTTGCAGCCGGGCACTAATTCGTGAAGCACAAAGTATAGGCATTCCTCTTTTTCGATTGTAATCCCGTTCCCAATAGTGCATTATGACAAACAAGAAGTTACGTTACCATTTTTAGTTATTGAAGGCAGAACACTGAAGGAGATAAGCCCGCCTAGGATAACTAGGATAATCCTTCTGTTAAGCAAACATGAAGATGGTACTGCTCTTTTGGAAGTTTGTCTGCAGCTCTTGAAAAAGCAGGTATCTCCCTAAGAGACAGCATCTCGAAAATGTACACAATATGCTATACATTTCTCTCTCCTCAGAGTTTCTGGATTCCCCTGTCTCTAGTCATTGTGAATACTGTCCACCCTCCCAAGCTGATCCGCTTGCCTGGGGGCTCCTTACTCCTGGGGGCCTTCTTGGACAAAGGAGACATTCTCTCTGCATACGTCCTACATTGCCACAGAAATAACATTCCGGTCCCTCACTGTCTGCCCATCTTCTCCTGTCCCCTTCTCGTCCTTGCCCTTGGCATTGCCCTAGCCTTCCTCGGCCTCCTCTGTCTCTTCCTCTACCCCTTCCTCTAATTTGCAAGTTCCGTGCTGAAGCTGCTGCTAAGAGATTAGCCTCTTCTTGGTTTTCCTTTTTCCGTTCCTTTGCTTGCTTCCCTTGCTGTTTCTCCTCTCGCCCGTCATAGACCAATACTGCCACGCTTAAAATCCTTTGTGAAGTTTCTCCTTGCCACCCTGGCATGTGCTCCTTCAACTCTTTTGGGCTATCCGGAGCGGCCTGATGGACAAAGACACTAATGGCTAGTGCATCATTCCAATTCTGGAAAGTCCTTCCCCCATAGTTCAACAAGGCTTGCCCTAGTCGTCCCCCAAAATCCCTGGCCTCTTTGTCCAAGCTCTGTCTACGCTCCTGCACTCTAGTCCAATCCACTCCTAGTTTGCTACATGCTCTAATAGCTTCTACCGAGTTCCGGAGTCCTGTCTGGCAAGCGACTCTGTCCCCTGCGTTATTGTAATCCCAGTTTGGATCGTTTGCTGGCTAACGATTTGTGTTTCCCCCAGTCTGTTGTACAAACTTTGCCTCTTTATTAACTATTTTATCATCTCGCTCGTTTGGTCAGAACAACTCTCTCAAGAGTACTTGGGTATCCCGCCAGTTTGGATTATACCCAGTGCATATATATTAGAAAACAGCTGAGCGCTCCTTTCCGCATCCTCCCTCAACCTGGGCATTTTGCTTGCCCACAATGCTCAATCACTCGGACTCCAGGGTTGGCTAGTAAATACATGCAGTACCACGTGAGGGGGGTTAGCCCCCCCACCCCGCCCCCGCTGCACTCGGTTGTAATGCTGCTGCATTAGGTAAAACATTAGCAACCATAGGATGGAGGCCTGCCACGGGAGGAGGGGAAGTCTGAGTAAGAGGAGGAGAGGGACAGATAGACAGATCTTCGGGAGGCGCCACCGGAGGAGTGTAAGGCGGAGCAGTAGCTCCTGGGGCGTTATTTGGGACACCTATATCTGCTGCAGCAAGAGTAGTTTTACAGAGGGTGCCGTTTGTCCTCCTTGGATCTCGCCGGTCCCACATCCAATTATCCCCACACATACCAATAATCCATTCAGTGAGGCTTTTCATCTTCCAATATAAGCTGTAGCAGAGCTCATTTCTTAGAATCGAAGGATCCTTCCTTGGGTTAACCCCCACATTAATTGTAAGATGGACAATCATCCTGACATAAAGGGACAGCTAACTAGCTAGGGATCGATTTGACTGTAACGGCTTTTTTCTCCTTTTTGTTCCTTTTCCTTTTCTAAATTTGGATGTTTGGAGCCAAGAGGGTGCAATGGTGGTTGGCTACACTGCCATCTGGGGTGCCAAAGTGCTGTGGAAACACTTTGATCCTAGGTTTCCAAGAAGCAGAGCCTCACGCACATCTAGCAGCAAAATTTTATTTCTTGAAATGATGGTGCAGCATAGTAACTGCTGGAGCTGGGTGCCTCCAGGGAGGGACCTTGAACAAAGGAATTCTGGCCTAATTAGACCCTTTACAGTTTTATTTCCCACCTGCCAGGGAAGGTCTCCCCCAATCTTCTTTACTGAGTCTTCTTTACTCTCCTTCTGGTTGGTCTTGGCCTTCAGCCCACACTGGTTGCCATGTCCTTGTTTCCCACAGTCCCTTATCTCCTCCGAGGTCAACCCCAACCCACGTGCATCCCATCTTGTCCCCTGCAGTCTACTTTTTAGCCCCATGAGCGAGCTGTGTATCTTTATTAGCTGCTTTTAATGGGTTTGGCCGTTACATGCTCAGCAATGATTCTGGAGTTCATGGACGGTTCGGCCTTGAGGCCTGCATGCGCAGGGTAGGCAGTGGCGATAGAAACAGAGCTGCATGTCATACCCCAGCTCTGCCCTTCCACCTGAGATGCAAGCCCTGAAGACAGCAGGGGCCTGCTCTTGCCCTGCGGTGACTGGAGAGGGCAGGGGAGGCCAAAGCTTTTCTCCCCCTTTCCCTTGGCTATTGTGGGCCAGCAGAGCAGTTGACGCTTTGCAGCAAAACCAAAGTGTGTCAGGCCGCTCTACGCTGGCCTGGCATATTGGAACGAGTGGACACCCCGTCCCCCCCAGGACAAGCCAGATTCATGCAGGCAGCAAGTTTTGCCCCTTGCCTTTGGCTCCCTAAAAAAAGAACACTCACTCCGGCTGAGGAAACGGGGCTGTATCTTTGCGGGAAGCCCAACAAAGCCATGAAGCGGTAGCACAACAGGGGCTGTGCTTGAGGAGTCGAGCTGTCCTGGGGCTGCGGGAGATGCCAGCAATGAGCCAGACCTTCCAGCACACTTGCGTGTGTGCGTGGTGTGCAGCACCATGGCATTGGCACAGCTGCGTCAGCTCTGCTCAAACAGAGTCACGTCCTGGCGGGAGGGTGCCACCTCGCCCATGCTCTCGGGAGCCAGGGACACAGTGCTCCGAGGTGGAATCTTGATGTTCTCCTTGGCACCCTCAGGTTCATGATGGTCTGTGACACCAGGCAACGGACTAAAGGTTCTGCATCATTTTCCAGGGGCTGGAGGGCTGCGAGAGAAAGGCACCGAGCTGAGAACAGACTCCCACCTTTGCAGAGATCCCAGGAATCCCCCCCCAGGCAGGGCCAGCCCCACTCAGCTCTTCCCATGCGGAGGAGGCAGCAGGTAGGACAAATGGATCAGCTGGCACTTGCAGGTCGGCCAAGCCCCAGATGCGCCCCAAATACCCCCTGCTCTCCCCCACATAGGGACACAGAGCCTTCCTCACCTGGGGCAGGCCAGTGAACTGCAGCTCACTTCCCAGCCTCCTCCCTCCTCCCTGCCAGGGCTGCCTGACACAGCGCTGCTCTCACTCACCAGTGCACAGCTCCTGCACCTTCTCCTTCCTCCGCTTCTTCACTTGCTGCCCGATGAGCCCTAGGCAAACACCTCCGCTCACCCCTCATACTCCCCAGCAAGCCCCCAGCAGCACAGCTCCCATCTGGCCTTGCCAGCTTGGCCACGCAGCCTGCTCCCCTTGGGCAAGGCTGGCCCCAGCCCCGTCCCCACGGTGCAGGACCCAGGGACGGTGGGAGGGACTGAAGACCCTCCTGTGTGCCCGTCTGGGTGGGCAGGCATGGCCCTGGGCTTGTGGCTCACCAATGAACCTCACAGCTGCCTCCCGCAAGGATGCGTCCGGGTTCTCCAGGTAAGGCAGGCTCTGGCACAGGTGTTGCTCCGCTCTGCTCCTGTCCCTCAGCAGCTGCAGACAGCACAAGGACAGGGGGTTGGCACCGAGCCTCCCCAGAAGGCCAGGCCTGTCCCTCCTCCCAGCTCCGGCCTCCTCTTCCTTCCTGTTCACGCCTCCCAGCTAGAAGCTGGCTGGTAGCCAGGTTCAGAGGGAGCAGAGGGCAGAGCGGGGCCTGCAGGTGCTGAGATCCCCGCCATGCTTCTGCCAAGGCCCAGCCAGGCCAGGGGCCCCTTCAGCACCCCAGCGGGCACTTAGAGTAGAGGGCTCTGGGCTGCAGCAGTGCGTGAGGGGCACAGCTGTGCACCCTGCCCACTGGCCATGGCGGCAGGCCTCATCCCGCCACGGCCCCGGGGGCTTTGGCCACGTCCTTACCACGCACTCCCCGATCTTCCATGTCTCCGCTCTTCTGGCCAGCTGCTTGAGCTCCTCCCACTTGAGGAACTGTGCAGCGCTCACCAGGGCTTCCTGAGAGGCCTGCAGAGCAACAGAGACCAGGAGATGCCACCGCAGCCACGGCAGGACACCCTGGGTCCCCCTCGTCTTGGCAAGGCTCCCAGCCTTTCCCAGCCCCAAATGGCACGACGCAGCGTGCCACTAGGTCTGGCCCTCCCTGAAGGCAGAGGCAGCTCTGCCTTGTCCTTCGGCACACAGGAAGCTGCACCTCATGCTGCCATGCGTTCCAAGGCACACTTGGCAGCAGCCCTTGCCTTGCTGCTCACCTCCACCCACGGCATGTCAGCATTGCTTCCCCAAAACACTGCTCCCTACCTGGGCCACTCTCTGCACCTTGTCACTCATGTGGAGGAAGAGCGGCACCAGGCTCCTCTGTGCATGCTGCTTCAGGTTCCGTTTGTTCTTCCCCACCACAATCTCCAGCAGGTCTTTGAAGAGGAGCATGGAGAGCTCTCGCACTCTGCTGTCTTCCTGCAGGCAGGGAGGAGAGGAGGGGAGGCCTCAGCAACGACTCCAGGAACGGGGCCCGACAAGAGCGTTTGCCGTGGCAAGGCCTCGTCCTCTCCGGGCACAACTGTCCCCCAGCCCGGCCAGAGGTCGGAGCTGAGGACAAGCCTCTGCTGAGGCAGCCTGGACAATGAGGGTTGTCGGCAGCAGCACGACAAGCCTCCCTGGGCTCTGTCTCCCTCTCCCTCTGGAGGGAGCTTCTTGGATTTCCCGAGGCCTCCATCAGGGCCCCCGCACACAACAAGAGGACAGAAAGGGACAGCCCCGCGGCACGGCCTCTCCCTCGCTCTCTAGCCTGCTCCTACCTCTCTGCTCATCGCTGCCCCAGGCCACGGCAAGCGCCGCACGCAGTCAAGCATGAGACGCAGCAGCCGAGAGCAGACAGGGGGCTGGTTTGCTCTACTCCCACAGCCCTGGACACCAAGGCCAGCACAGGGCATGGGCTGAGAACCACAGGGCAAAAGGTTTCCTGACATACAGCAGGGCCTGTGCGGGGACGTGCCAACAGGCACGTATGCAGAGGGGCACACAGCACCCAGACCACGCATACGGACCCCCGGACACACCAGCAGAGCCCCGGCTCTCCCATCAGCCTTACGTCATCAAAGCGAGGCAGAAGCTTCTCGGCCAGCTGCAGAACAATCGGGTTGGAGCCCTTCTGTTCCAGGTAGCTGAGGATGTTTCTCAGCAGCATCAGGCTTCCCACACGCACTTCCCTGCAAGCATCCTGCAGCCACTCCATGCTGTCTGGGAGCAGGCTCTGCATTCTCCTTTTCTGTGGGAAACACACAACTTTCTTTGTGGGAAGCAAGGCCAGACCCCCCCCCGCCCCCCGCCCGCCCAAAAGTGCTCTGCCTGCTCTTTTCCCATCAGGGCTCAGTGGCCAGGGCCAGGGCTCTGCACACACGCAGGCCTTGGGCACAGAGGCTGCAGTGCAGGGCACAGATCTCCAAGGGGGCCCTCAGCATGCACTGGCCTCTGTAGGGAGCAAAGCTGCTGCCTCAAGGCCCAGGAGCAGCTGGCTGCCTTAGCCCGGCCCTGTGCTCCAGCTCATTGTCCCTCTCCCAGATCTTCCCGCTGGGCACTGGTGCCTTTCTCCTTGTGCAGCACGGCCAAGGGCCTGGCATGACACTCGGGGCAGATGAATGGGGCAGCGGAGACTTGGGAGCAGCTACCACACCTCCGGATTGCCAGCCAAGTCCAAGCCACTCTCTGACCCAGTGTCTCCTGTCAAGCCCCAGGCTGCCAGCATGGCTTCACCCGCCTGCCCCCCTCCTCACCATCTTGGGTCTATTCAACAGGGCCACGAGGCCTCTGAACGCCAGTCTGCGCATCTCCAGGCTCTCACTCTGCGCATAACCCTGGACGAGTGGCAGGACCTCCTCATCCATGTCGGCAAGGTCAGGGCATTCCAGCAGCTGAAATGGACACAGCACTGAAAGACTGGCACAGCCGGCAGCACTGCCCGCAGCGTGCAGCTCTCCATCCCACCCACCATCCAGGGCAAGGGCACCAGGCCCTCACAAAGCTCAGCCCAAACACAGCAGGCATTGTGCAGACACCCCTGGGCCCTGCTCACAGCCCCGCGCCTCACGGCACACTGCACACACTGCTCGCCTCCTCCTCCCGTCCCCTGAACCCTCCGCAGCCTCTTGTTCTCATCCCTTGGAGGAGCAATTGAACACAGAGAGCTGCCACAAAGCAGGCACGAAATACAAGTGCTTACGAGTGGTCGCCCAGCAGAAACGAGCCAAGGCCGGGGCTACTACCAGGAGCGTATGCATTGCCCCAGCTCCATTCACCAGCATCACCCCACACGCATGTGCACAAGCGAGCACAGCATTTAGAGGCCCCTCCAGAGAGGCACTGCTTGCCATGAGGCCCACCTCAACAAAGAAAGCCATGACGGGCAGCTGATGAAACTGGTCCTCCCTCCTCAGCAGCCTTGCCAGCTGGCGGAAGATCCAGCGACGCAGGTGACTGGCAGCCCCCCTCATTGCTCTGTCAGAGGCAAGAAGGCAGTGTTGGGCCTCAGCCGAGCAGGCAAACCTCCTCTGGCATCGCTCTGCTTGGCACGCAGCTCCTGCAGCCAGCGGCATTTGCTCATGGAGCACTGCTCTTGCCCTACCACACCTTGCCATTAGAAAGTCAGCGTCAGGCATCATTACGTTCCTTTTGGTGGGAGACCGGAGAAACAGCCTTCCTGCCCAGGCGGCATGGCCTGCCCACACATCCCCTCTCCTGCCCGCTTTGGATTCCTGTGCCCCTGGGCCCTCCCCAGGTTCTCCTGCGCACGACCCTCTCCCACAGCTCCTAACACCACCTGCTCCCCCAGCAGCTCTCCAAGCTGGGCAGCATGGCAGCTCCCAGGGCCCTTCTGCTGGGCGAGCCCTTGCCACAAGGGCTGAGGCTGCAGCCTCTTTCTTGGAGAAGTGGCGTTCCCCCTCCCCCACCAAGAAGCACATGGGGAGGCACACCCCACAGCCAGGGAAGAGGTGCTGGGCCAGAGCAGGCCGGAAAGGGCTCTACCTGGCCAGCACCACCACTCCCTTCTGCGAGGTGTCCGCATGCAGAAATAGGTCCCAGCCGCCCTTCCTCTCAACAGTCACGGCTACGGTCTCATAGTGGGTGCAGCGCAGCAGACTTTTCATGGCCTGCACGGCGCACCTGCATGCAGAGCAAAGCCCAGGTCACACTGGCAGCCCGGCCCTGCCTCCAGGTGCAGCGCAGAGACAGGGCGAGCGGGATCGAGCACCTGACGTGGCTGGTGGGACGGGACTCATCCCGTTGGCATTCCCTCAAGAAGATATTTGCTTCCTGGTGGCTGAACTCTGCTGTGAAGACCATCTGCAAGAGCAGCGCCAGGAAGAGCTGGGGGAAAAACGCCTTCACCGCCTCTGGGCAGACGGGCTCCCGGATGATCTCACACAGTGCCCTCGTTGCCTGCAGAAAACACTCAGTCACACCTCTCACTCCCGAGCAGTCCCCGGCATGCTTCCACAGCCCTCCAGGTGGGAGGCTCGAGCACAGCCTTGGAGCATGGGAAATGCAGCTGGAGGCCTCAGCCTGGCTGCCTGACCAGGGCCAGCGCCCGCAGGCTCTTGGGCCTCAGCTCCTGGTTGTACACAGTGAGCCTTCCTGCCTCAGCATGACCATCACCTCGGCAGGCTTCGTGTAGCGTGCACGCTCGGCCAGGCTCCCTGTCCCAGGCCGTGCTGCCTGCCCAGGTTTTGCAGGAGCCCTACTCCTGCCCCTCACCTTGCCCCCAACCCGACCCTGGCTTTCCAGCCTGCTGAGCGAGGTCGGCGGATGCAGGGACAGCGTCGGATGGAGATTTCCTGGGCATGGCCAGCCTGGCTGTTGGTGTGCAGAGAGGCCAGGCAGCACTTGGCAGCCCTGTGCGCTGGCACAGTCGGAGGCCTGGCGCTGGCCATGTTGTAGCCATGGGCCCAGGAGAGGTCCCTGCTTGGGGGCACACGGGCAGCGGAGAGGGGGCCCAGGGAGGCAGGCACCAGCCTGGGGGCACGGGAGGCCTCGTCCCCTAACTCACGGCCAGCGGAAGGATGCAGTTGTTGTCCCTGTCGGAGCTGGACTGCTTGCGCAGTGGCCGCTCCTCCAGCAAGCTCAGCAGCTCCCGCAGCATGTCCGGCGCAAGCATCGGCTTATCCATCAGCACCTTCCACATGCTCACGGCAGTGCTGCAGGCCCAGAGCGCCTTGTCAGTGGCACTTCCTTGGCCGCAGCACCGTAGCCTGGGCCAGCCCTGGAGGTCCCCAGCTGTGTGCCAGCCCTGCCCCTGCCCACCCCCTCCTCCCTGGCAGCCCCAAGAGGGTCCTGCCCAGGCAGGCAGCACATGACCAAGCTGAAGCCCCTTGCGCGGCAGGGAGCGTGCAGAGCCGCTGCGCTCTGCGGCTCAAGGCAGGGACACTTGCTCAGCTCTGGCTCCTCAAGGCCTGCTTGAGGCACCAGGGCTGGGAAACGGTGGGCGAGACACAGGGCCCTGCCCCTCAGCCGTGTGCTGGCCATCTGCTTGCCTCTGGCCCTCTTTGGGCCCTTCTCCCCATGGCCAAGGAGCCACTGGAGCCCGTCCAGGCTGACGGGCCCCATACCTGTTGCACAGTGGCGAGCAGTACAGCAGGCTCACGGTCACCTCGCTGGGCTCCAAGCAGGCCAGCTGGCAAAGGGTCTTGTTTAGGGTGACCCGGGCCGACAGCTCCCTCACATACTTGACGTTCCTGTAGAGGCACCTTATGATGCGTGGCACCTGGAAGACACAAGGCGGACGGTGAGGCTGCTCCCAGAGAGCAGCCAATACCCCAGCTCCCACTCACTTCTCCTTCCCTCTCCACCACTCCCACCGCTCCTTGCTGCCTTCCAAGGGGCTCCGCTGCCCACGAACACTGGCTCTCGGCGGGGAAACAGCGCCCCAGAGGGTCGAGCCCCACGCACGCCAGCCCCAGGCTCCTTACATCTTCCAGCACAGAGAAAGCGTCCAGCAGGAACATGGTCAGCATGTGGGAAGCCACCTCCGTATTGTAGGTGCTGCAGTTCCTCATGCCCTCGATGGCTGTGACAATGACGTCTGTCCTTTCGGAAGGCTGCAGGTTTTTCACAAACAGCTGGGGCAGAAAGGACCCAGGAGAGAAGAAATGTCACGCTGCGGGCCGCACTACTGCTGCTTAGCTAAGCAGTGGATGTGGCTCTGGAGAGAGGTGCGGGGCAGTGCTGGCACCGTGGCCCAGGAGAGCCAGGAGCACGCGCTGTGCTGGGTAGCAGCAGCATGGGGCATGTGGCCAGAGGGCCACCAGGGCAAGGCAGGATGCTCGGGAGCAGGCTCACAGTGCACTGGCTCTGCAGGCAACCCTAGCTTGCCGGTGGCCAGCAGGCTGCAGCTGCTGCTGGGACTCTTGGAGCCAAGCCTCTGGCTAGTCCCCCCGCTCAGGGACAGCGGGAGACACAGCAGTGAGAGCAGGGCTGCTACCAGGCAGCAACCAGTACTCTAGGTGCCACTCAGAGCTGCTTCCTTCTCCACCACCACCTCTGCCTCAACCCCAAGGCCCCCTCAGCCCCACTCGTTAGGCATCCCTTTGCTCATCCACGTCTCCTCAGGACCCCATGGCCAACAGTCCCAGCAAGGGAAGTGCTCCTCACCCTCATGATCACGCTCATGTTGCTCGTCCACGAAAGGCAGAGCTCATTGTCGGCTTCCCTCTCCTTCTGGGGCTCCACATACTCTGGATCATCCTGCAGCATCGCCCGGCCTGAACAGCAGCAGAAAGACACAGCGGTCAGCAGGAGTCATGCAGAGCTGCAGCTGGCAGACTCATGGCGTCAGAGAGAAACCAGCCTGGCAGAGACAAAGGGCATGCCAGGAATGGATGGGGAGCAGGATTCCCAGGGAGGGTCGGGGCCTATTCCAGGGCAGAGAAGGGCAACTGCTTCAAAGGGTACCAAAAGCCTCACGGGCTTTCCGGTGCGAAGCCCGACACAAGCCGTAGCCTCTGAGCAGGGGCTGCTGAGCGTTTTCCAGGCCAGTGGTATCCAGGACAGGTACTAAGAGCCCGCTCCCCTGCTCCTACATCAGCTGCGCCTCCTGCTCCTTTGCCTCACTGAGCAGAGGGGCCGAGGCAGTGCGATGCCTTCCCCGGCCTTGCCAGCGTGGCCGCGTGCAGAAGCACACAGCCCAGCACAGCTTCTCTTACGTTTTCGCTGCACGACGAATCTGAAGAGGCAATGAAGAGCATCCAAGGCCCCGCCCTTGGTCTCCGCGTCCTCGTAAGCACAGCAAAGGATGAGACAGCCCACCAGCTGTCCCAGCATCGGCACGGGGATCTTCCCATAGCAGGCAGGGCTCTCATCCACTCCTCCAAAGGGGTGCCACACCTGGGCAAGGCGGGTGGGACAGGTAGAAGGGCTGACGGGAGGCAGTCGCCACCAAAGCCCTGAAGCCAAGACTCTGCCCAGGCATGGATCCCAGCGGAGCCAAAGCTCTCGAGGGCCCTGCAGGCCTTGCCTCCCAAAGCAGCAGCCCAGCAAAGGCAGCACTGCCAGGCTGCGGCTCACATCATGCTCCGCGCGCACTGCTCCCCTGCACAGGGCTGGGGGCACAGCTGGCTCCTGCGACAAAGGGACTGCAGAGAAAAGCCCATGGAGAGAGGGCCAAAGAGCTTTGCTTCAGGGCAGAGCCTTGCTCAGTGCCTTAACCTGTGCCCACGCTTCCCTCCGAGGGACCCCCTGAGCTGCACTGTGCTCTGGGCTGCTGCAAAGGGCCAAAGCGGGGGCTGCACGGTGCTTGGCTCCTTACCTCCAGCGAGGAATAGTTGGCCAGCAACTTGCTCAGCCTCCCAATCCTCCCCACGGCCCTCTCACGCACAGCTGCTCTCTCCGTCTTGGTGAAGGGCAGCAGCATCTGCAAGGAGAAAGGCTACTGCTCTGCCCGGGGAGCTGACGCCCACTCCAGCAGAAGCAGCTCTGCTAAGCGCCTGCCTGCAGTCCTACAGTGCACCAAGGCTTCCTCGGAGCTAGAGCCAAGCCTGGAATGGCCTTCCTGCCCCTACAGGCCCCAGCCTGCAAGGCCCACCTTGCCCTCAGGCAGCCAGCCACACCCAAGCCCCCTCCCAGCCTCTGCTCCTGGCCATGCACATGGCCCCGGGTGCCCTCTTCAGGATGGCAGGCCTTTCAGGCCACACCTTCCCTAGGGGTCTGCAGTGGGCAGCCTGGCCTCCGGCCTCCTGGCATGGCAGAAGAACCAAGCTTCCGGCCTCGGCTCCCCTTGCAGCACGGGCAGCTCCCAGTGGGTCTCTGCCCCATTCCGATCTGGCAAGGAAAGCACAAGGCACGCGGAGGCAGGGGGGCAGCAGCACCAGCTGCCATCAGTGCAGTGCCTAGAGAAGAAGGGTGACGACATTCCTCCCACTGCTTTGGTGCAAGGAGAGCTTTGGGGGCAGAGGTGGCCCAGGAGTGCTCATGGGGGCAAGGTGTTCCCAAGAGCCTGGAGGATGTTTGGGGTGGGAAGGGACTTGGGCTGTAGCCAGGGGGCACTGGGCTCACAGAAGAGCCCAGTGGGGAACCTCCGCTCACCCAAGCGAGAAACGCCCCCTGCCTGCAGCGTGCTGCCTGTACATGGCACTCGGGGGGGGAATGTCCACTCGAGGGTGTCACTTCCCTCTGGGCTGAGGAACAGGCCCAATGCAGCCCACTCTTTGCAAATGCCACACCTGCAAGATCTTCTGCAGCTCCAGGAGGCTGGAAGTGGCCGACTTGAGCACCAGCACCTCCAACATGTTGTCCATGGCATCGAGGGTCTGCAAGGAGGACAGGGGGTTGTGGCATTCCTTCCCCACTGCCTCTGACCCACAGCAGACTCAGTTGAACCCCTGCTGCCCAGCGAGGACACCCGCTGCCCTGCACGGGCCAACGAGAGGCCTCAGGGCAGGAGACCTGCTGTGCACGGACCAGCCCCTGGGCACTGCCCATGGCCCAGCCCACGGGAAGGGCATGAAGGCAGGAGGGTGGGAAAACAAAGCTGAGATCCTGCCCAGCCTTGGAGCTGACAGTCACCTCTCAGCACAGCGGAGCCAGGGGCAAGCCCAGAGGGGCTGGCGGGCTCCCTGTAGCTCACCCAGCACCTACCTTGGAGTAGAGGGACATGTCCACGGTCTCCATGTCTTCTCTTGGAGGAAGCAAGAAGACACTCTTGAAGCAGGCATGGAGAAGGCTGCTCTTTTTGCCCTCCAGAACCGGCTCCACTGCACTGCAAAGAGAGAGCGAGAGAGAGAGAGAGAGATGCCTGTTGGACACTGGTGCTGGGAGCAGTGCCTGGATGCCCTGGGGAGGTGGCTGTGGGCCGCTGGGGCAGGAGTCCCCCGGCTGCTACAGAGAGCACGTGAGGGAGCCCTGCAGGGAGGCACCTCCTCCCTCCATGAACTGGCCCAGGGCCAGAGGAGAGCCCAGGCAGCTAGGCCTCCCCCCTTCTCTACCACCTGCCTCCCCTTCTGCACTACAAGCCAAGGGGCCCTGGGGAGCTGCAGCAGGCAACCCTCTGCCCTCCCATCTGCCCTACTGACAAGCCTGGGCCAGGGGAGAGCAGAAGCGCAGCAGACAGCACCGCCAGCCTCCTCCCACCATGGTGCACACCTCCCAGCCAGGGACGGTGCCATCAGGCACATGCTGTGCACAGGTCCTGGCCAAACCAGGGGCTCTGCTAGCTACCTCATTGCCGTGATAGCAAGCATGGCTTGCTGGCGCACTGCTGTGCCCAGGCGCTCCAAGGGCTCCTCTTCCAGCAGCACCTGCACAGCACAACCGGCAGTCAGCGCGGCAACTGCCATCACCCAGCACCAGCAGACCCAGGGCCCAGCTGGCCTTGCCCCTGTCCTCACACCTGCTGCCTCTCCCCTCACCTCGATATGCTCGGCCAGCTCGTGTCGGCAGCAGAACACCTCCAGGCCCCAGGACAAGGTCTTGGCGCTGCTGCCTCCACAGAGGGTGCCGATGGACGCTAGAAACTTCAGCTTCTGCGCCTCTTGCTGACAGACGGGGAAGAGAGACAGAGTGAGCGCGAGAGGAGACAGGAAAGGCCAGCAGGACCAGAGCAGCCAGGGGGCTGCAGTGCTGGGCGGGACCCCGGACGGCAGCAGCTCTGCACAGCCAGCACCTCCCCAGCAGCCTGCCAGCAGACATGGGCGGACCCGCAGGGAGACCCAGGCACAGCCCCCATGGAAACGGCTGCACTTACCTGTTCTCGGCCACCCACAAAGGCCTGGATGAAGTCCAAGGCTTCCTCATCCTCTCTGGACAGCTCGGACCAGCTGCTGATGGAAAACCTTGCACCTGAGAAAGGAAGAGAGCCGGGAGCACTGCAGAGATGGAGGGCAGGCAGCAGAGAGCCGCGCAGTGAGCTCTGCCCGCCGGCCAGCCATGGGCCTGCTCCCGGGCACGCAGTCTCCCCCAGGCTGCTCAAGGCTGCACGGTGCCCAGCACATGGGCTGCCCTGCTGCAGCCAGCCAGCCAGGGCAAACCTCAACTGCACCAGGCTGGGGAACGTGCTGCCAGACAGGCAGCATCCCTCCTCCTGCCACGGAGCTGCCGCTCGCTGCCCGTCCCAGGCAGCAGGAGCTGCGTCCATCTGCGCTCTCCCTCCTGGGCGCATGCTGCGCTGGGGCCAGCTCCCAAGCCCCGAGCGGGCCCTGGCATCCGGGCACCGCTGTGCCACCACCCCGGGCACCCCGACACCACGTGCTGGGGAGATGGGAGCCCGGCGCAGAGCAGGGTGCGCTCCCCGGCCCTCACCCCAGCCCGGCCCAGCCCCACGGGGGCTCACTCACCTCTCCGCCACGCCTGGGACTCGAACCCCTCCAAGGGCCTCGAGGCAGAGCTGCTCTCCTCGGCAACCCTGTCCTGCTCCTGGGATGCCCGGCGCGGGCAGCCGTACTCCTGCTCCCAGGCCACCCGTGGGCGGCTGGGGGGTCTCTCCGCCATCCTGCGGCACGGAGCAGAGGCAGGAGGGGGACACTTGTTTAATGCAGAGCTGGGGAGGGTCCCCACGGGGGTGGGGGCAGCGCAGTCAAAGGTCCCCGCGCCCGTCCCGGCCCTGGAGCCAGCTCTCCTGCGCCTCAGCCCCTGCCGCAAGGTCCTGCCCCCGCCACGGCCGAGGGCCCCCGCAGCCCCGTGGCACTGCCGAGCCCAGCCCCGTCGCTCTCACCCGCAGCAGGAGCTGGCAAGGCCTCGGCAAGCGCCTCGACTCCGCGGGGCTGCCGGGGCGGCAGGGAAAGACGCGGCTGCGCTCGGGGGCTCCTCCTCGAGCTCCACGCGCTCCTGCCCTCTCCCGTCGCCGTCCGCCCGGACACTGCCCGCACCTGACAGCGCCGCCGGTGTCACAACGGGGGGGGTCACAATGGCCCCGCCGGGGGCGGCTCTGAGGTCACCTCTGCTGCGCGAGCTGCTCCAGCAGCAGCAGCCGGCGCCGCCAGGGGCTCCAGGGCCGCAGCGCGGCCGCCCCGGGCAGGAGGGAGCTGGGGCAGGGCAGGGCGAGGCAGCTCGAGGGGCCGCGCGCGGCTCCGCATGGCCAGCTCCCTCCTCTTTCATCCCCGGCTGCCCACGCCTGGCCGCACTCACCTGCTCACCACTAACCACCAGCACCACCTCAAAACCTGACCCCACCGTACCTCTTGCCCCAATCCCCTCCTCTCATCCCTCACCCCAAACTCTAACCCTCCAGCCACAACCCAGACCTCCAACCCCTTTCCCTAACTCTTGCTCCAGCCCTCACCGGCATCTCCAACCCTCAGCCCTAGACAACAAATGCTAGCCGTCACCCCAGCCCTCACCCCTGCCATAGCCCACTCCCCCACAAAGCTAGCCAACGCTCACAGCAAGCACCAGAAACCCGCAGCACAACCACCAAACCTCGCCCCACGCCTCACCCAACCCCTCACCCCATGCAGCCAGCTCTCGTCCCCAGCCCTGCCCTCAACACCAGCCCCCAAGCACCAACCCCAGGGAGATGCCCGAACCCCCACTGCCAGCCCCAACCCCTTCTCCCGCCCGGCACCTGGCCCCTTCTCTGCACGGCACAGGTTATTGGCCTTGCCAGTTCTGCTGGCCCCCGGGGCCGTGGCAGGGCTCCCAAGTGGGCGGAAAACCACACGGACGTCGGGCAAAGAGCTGGTGAGCAGCCTGGACTGCTTCAGGCTGGAGCACATTGTACGGCGTAGAAATTATGCCCTCCACTCCTGCAAGTAGGAGGATGTTGGCCCGTTCAGCTGGCACGGTTGGAGCTGGAAAAGGATGCCTGCCCGTTGTCTAAAAGAAAATGTTGTAAAACCTAAAACCTTTTCCCTGTGTTTTACAAAAGCAAAACAGCTAACCTCGTGTGAACTCAAGGAGCAATTTCTCTGGGAGGACTGTATGAAAACTGAGGGGGTTTTTTTGTTTGTTTTGAGGAGAAAAGCACTCTTTCTTTTCCAAACCCTTGAGTTGGTGTTCTTTGACCTTCATACGTGAGTCGATTTCAGCCTAGAAGGCTCTTTTCCCACCGGTAGGTGTTGATGTTGACAGAGGCACCGCTGTGCTTTCTAGTGTGGCATGCTAGCACCTATTCCAAGAAGTGGAACTCTCTCTGCTTATTGCGTTGTGGCCAAGCAATACATCCGCACAATGGAAGAAGGTTGAGGGCAGAAGCCTGGCTGTGACTGACCACAGGTGTTGCCAAGAAAGCTGGATGAATCTCAGCACAAAGGGCACCACAGGCTGGCCTTTGTTTTAAGGCATGCCCTGGACTCCTGCAAGCACCTGAAGGCTGGAAATCCATCCTTCCAGGAGCAGAAACGATGAGCAGTAGAGGGAATGTGCTGCGCAGGTGAGCTGCAGCTGGTGCAGCAAGCATTGCTGGTTTGAAGCGGTGGCTTGCTCCTTTGCCCTTTCCCAGAGAAATGCAATCTGATAATGGATGACATCTGTAAGAACAAAGAACTGCAAAGGTGGAGTTCTTCCCGTGGAGTCCAGTGGACTTTCCACCTACCGTGTCGAGCTCAATGCAATGGGGGAGGAGAAAGATGCAATGGATGAGAGAAAGGACAGCAATGCAAGAGTGACTCTTCTCTCTTAGAATACTTCTAAGTGGGGATTGGATTTGTGGGAAGTCTGAAGTTGGCTACGTAAGTGACACCCTCCCACCATGGGAAGTGTCAGAGAAGGACATTGTATCTGATTTAGCTTCAGCTTAGTCTCAGGGCCTAAAGTAGATGAAGCCTGCGGGCCTCAAGGCCGAACTGTGAATGAACTTGAGAAACATTGCTGGCAATGTAGCTGCAAAACCATTTATGACCAGCTACTAAGGCTACAAAAGGGGCTAATGAGGATGTAAAATAGGATGCAGGAGACAAGATGGGATGCACGTGGGTTGGGGTTGACCTTGGAGGAGATAAGGGCCTGGGCTGTAGGCCAGGAGCTGTCCGAAGGAGAGAGAGAGCAGTCAGAAGGGGAGAGAGCAGTGACTCAGAAAAGAAGACTGGAGGAGACTGTCACTGGCAGGTGGGGAAATAAGACTGCAAAGGGTCTGATTAGCCCAGAATGTCTTTGTTCAGGGTCCCTGCGTGGAGGCAGCCAGCTCGAGCTGTTACTTCCTGTACTGTCATTTATTCTTGTAATTCATGTCAAAGGAATAATTAATTCTGCTCCTGTATGTGCATGAGACTCTGCTCCTCGGAAACCTAGGGTGGGGCCATGTCTACAACAGGAAGTCCCCTAGATGAGGGGTTTGTGTCAGTAGCTGCACAAATTCCTTTGCAAACACTGTCAAGGTCCTGGAGAATCACCGATCACAGGACGGCTGAGGTTGGAATGGACCTCTGGAGATCATCTAGTCCAACCCCCCTGCTCAAGCAGGGTCCTCCAGAGCACATTGCCCAGGATTGTGTCCAGATGGCTTTTGAGTATCTCCAGGGAAGGAGACTGCACAGCCTCTCTGGGCAACCTGTGCCAGTGCTCCGTCACCCTCCCAGCCCAGAAGTTTTTCCTCCTGTGCACATGGAACTGCCTGTGGTTCAGTTTGTGCCCGTTGCCTCTTGTCCTGTCACTGGGCTCTACTGAGATCCCCTCTCAGTCTTGTCTTCTCCAGGCTCTACAGGCCGAGCTCTCGCAGCCTTTCTTCACAGGAGACATGCTGCAGTCCCCTCATCATCTTTGTAGCCCTCCGCCGGACTCTCTCCAGTAGGGCCATGTCTCTCTTGTACCCTCTTTCCAGCAGGTCAACCCCCAGCCTGTCCTGGGCCATGGAGTTCTTCCTCCCTAGGTGCAGGACCCTGCACTTGCCTTTGTTGAACTTGAGAAGGTTCCTCTCTGCCCATGAGGTTGTGATTAAACAAGGTTGTGGCTCTTTTTCTGGATGGTGGACGGGTGGGATGGCAGTAGGACAAGGAGTCATGAGGGGAGGAAGGGGAATTCCATTAACTTCTGCACCTGGGTTAGGTTCTTGGGAGGGTTATTATTGTGGGAAGTGAGGACATATGCAGCGTGAGTGCCCAAGCTGTGCACGAATTCAGCCACAGTCAGGGGTGAATCCTCCTTCGGGAGAAAATCAAGATGTAGGCCGAACTGATGAATGGCTAGTTGAGGAGGAATATCCTTGTGCTTGTATTCGATGTGTATGTATGTTTTTGGATGTAATCCCTTTGGCTAGTCAGGGCTGCATAACCAGGAAAGTTGCTGGAAAGCAAGTAACCTTTCTAGTGGCTACAGGGGCTACTTTATCTCTCAAGCCATGGAGCTCAATGACAGTCCTTCCGAGATGGGTGTGTTATAAAGGTGCGCAGGCATTCACCACTAAGTCAGAGTCAGACTCTTATACGATCGTTTGTTTCAGCTGGAGCTGGGTGCCTCCAAAGAGGGACCCAGAACAAAGACATTCTGGGCTAATTATACTCCTTCCAGTCTTATTTCCCCGCCTGCCAGTGACAGTCTCTTCCAGTCTTCTTTCCTGAGTTGCTGGTCTCTTTCCTTGTAAATGGATTGTGTCTACATCCCAGGACGGTTGCTGTGTTCCTGCTTCAAAGTGCCTTATCTTATCCGGAGGCTAACCGTGACCTCTGTCCATTGTGTTCTGTATGTTGGAGGGCTGATTCTGGCTGCTTCTGCAGTTGTTGCGTCAGCAGCAGCCCACAGGTTCGGTAAAAGCTTCGGCCTGCAGGCTTCAGGGCATTATTTTAAATAAAATAATTACTTATTTAAATGATTTTACAGCATAGAAACAGCTCGAAGTGGGTGCCTCTGGAGAAGGACACCGGACAAAGAAATTCTGGGGTAATTAGACCCCTTACAGTTTTATTTTCCCACCGGCCAGTGAAGGCCTCCTCCAATCTTCTTTACTGAGTCAGTGGTCTCTCCCCTTCTGATTGGTGTCTCTCTCCTTCTGACAGCTCCTGGCCTACAGCCCAGGCTGGATGCCATGTCCTTGTTTCTCCCAGGCCCTTATCTCCTCCAAGGTCAACCCCAACCCACGTGCATCCCATCTTGTCTCCTGCAGTCTACTTTGTAGCCTCATGAGCTAGTTTTGTATCTTTGTCAGCTAGTTTTAACTGGTTTGGCAGTTACAACATTGGCAAGGTCACATCCTTCGCAAAGTTTCTGGAGTTCAAGGACAGTTCAGCCTTGAGGCCTGCAGGCTTCATCTACTTTAGGCACTGATGCTAAGCAAGAGTGAGACTTATGCGAAGCGGAAGCTAAATCGGCTACAATTTCCTTCTCCAACAGTCCTCCCTTGGTTTCTATGAGCACACCTGCTGGATACATATATTGGGGTAGAGTATTTGTGCACATCATAGAGGAGAATGTGAGGCACTTTTTCTCCCTTTTTTTTTTTTTTTGTGAAGTTTACCTTAGATTAAATAATCTAATGAAAAGGCACCAAGGTGTTGCTGGGTTGTTAAGAAAGCCTTACTGCACGGATTTGGTTTGGAGACTCAAGAACTGAGATGCAGCTGTGCTTTTGCAGCCGGGCACTAATTCGTGAAGCACAAAGTATAGGCATTCCTCTTTTTCGATTGTAATCCCGTTCCCAATAGTGCATTATGACAAACAAGAAGTTACGTTACCATTTTTAGTTATTGAAGGCAGAACACTGAAGGAGATAAGCCCGCCTTAACTAGGATAATCCTTCTGTTAAGCAAACATGAAGATGGTACTGCTCTTTTGGAAGTTTGTCTGCAGCTCTTGAAAAAGCAGGTATCTCCCTAAGAGACAGCATCTCGAAGATGTACACAATATGCTAAACATTTCTCTCTCCTCAGAGTTTCTGGATTCCCCTGTCTCTAGTCATTGTGAATACTGTCCACCCTCCCAAGCTGATCCGCTTGCCTGGGGGCTCCTTACTCCTGGGGGCCTTCTTGGACAAAGGAGACATTCTCTCTGCATACGTCCTACATTGCCACAGAAATAACATTCCGGTCCCTCACTGTCTCCCCATCTTCTCCTGTCCCCTTCTCGTCCTTGCCCTGGGCATTGCCCTAGCCTTCCTCGGCCTCCTCTGTCTCTTCCTCTACCCCTTCCTCTAATTTGCAAGTTCCGTGCTGAAGCTGCTGCTAAGAGATTAGCCTCTTCTTGGTTTTCCTTTTTCCGTTCCTTTGCTTGCTTCCCTTGCTGTTTCTCCTCTCGCCCGTCATAGACCAATACTGCCACGCTTAAAATCCTTTGTGAAGTTTCTCCTTGCCACCCTGGCATGTGCTCCTTCAACTCTTTTGGGCTATCCGGAGCAGCCTGATGGACAAAGACACTAATGGCTAGTGCATCATTCCAATTCTGGAAAGTCCTTCCCCCATAGTTCAACAAGGCTTGCCCTAGTCGTCCCCCAAAATCCCTGGCCTCTTTGTCCAAGCTCTGTCTACGCTCCTGCACTCTAGTCCAATCCACTCCTAGTTTGCTACATGCTCTAATAGCTTCTACCGAGTTCCGGAGTCCTGTCTGGCAAGCGACTCTGTCCCCTGCGTTATTGTAATCCCAATTTGGATCGTTTGCTGGCTAACGATTTGTGTTTCCCCCAGTCTGTTGTACAAACTTTGCCTCTTTATTAACTATTTTATCATCTCGCTCGTTTGGTCAGAACAACTCTCTCAAGAGTACTTGGGTATCCCGCCAGTTTGGATTATACCCAGTGCATATCTATTAGAAAACAGCTGAGCGCTCCTTTCCGCATCCTCCCTCAACCTGGGCATTTTGCTTGCCCACAATGCTCAGTCACTCGGACTCCAGGGTTGGCTAGTAAATACATGCAGTACCACGTGAGGGGGGTTAGCTCCCCCCCCCCCGCCCCCGCTGCACTCGCTTGTAGTGTTGCTGCATTAGGTAAAACATTAGCAACCATAGGATGGAGGCCTGCCACGGGAGGAGGGGAAGTCTGAGTAAGAGGAGGAGAGGGACAGATAGACAGATCTTCAGGAGGCGCCACCGGAGGAGTGTAAGGCGGAGCAGTAGCTCCTGGGGCGTTATTTGGGACACCTATATCTGCTGCAGCAAGAGTAGTTTTACAGAGGGTGCCGTTTGTCCTCCTTGGATCTCGCCGGTCCCACATCCAATTATCCCCACACATACCAATAATCCATTCAGTGAGGCTTTTCATCTTCCAATATAAGCTGTAGCAGAGCTCATTTCTTAGAATCGAAGGATCCTTCCTTGGGTTAACCCCCACATTAATTGTAAGATGGACAATCATCCTGACATAAAGGGACAGCTAACTAGCTAGGGATCGATTTGACTGTAACGGCTTTTTTCTCCTTTTTGTTCCTTTTCCTTTTCTAAATTTGGATGTTTGGAGCCAAGAGGGTCCAATGGTGGTTGGCTACACTGCCATCTGGGGTGCCAAAGTGCTGTGGAAACACTTTGATCCTAGGTTTCCAAGAAGCAGAGCCTCACGCACATCTAGCAGCAAAATTTTATTTCTTGAAATGATGGTGCAGCATAGTAACTGCTGGAGCTGGGTGCCTCCAGGGAGGGACCTTGAACAAAGGAATTCTGGCCTAATTAGACCCTTTACAGTTTTATTTCCCACCTGCCAGGGAAGGTCTCCCCCAATCTTCTTTACTGAGTCTTCTTTACTCTCCTTCTGGTTGGTCTTGGCCTTCAGCCCACACTGGTTGCCATGTCCTTGTTTCCCACAGTCCCTTATCTCCTCCGAGGTCAACCCCAACCCACGTGCATCCCATCTTGTCCCCTGCAGTCTACTTTTTAGCCCCATGAGCGAGCTGTGTATCTTTATTAGCTGCTTTTAATGGGTTTGGCCGTTACATGCTCAGCAATGATTCTGGAGTTCATGGACGGTTCGGCCTTGAGGCCTGCATGCGCAGGGTAGGCAGTGGCGATAGAAACAGAGCTGCATGTCATACCCCAGCTCTGCCCTTCCACCTGAGATGCAAGCCCTGAAGACAGCAGGGGCCTGCTCTTGCCCTGCGGTGACTGGAGAGGGCAGGGGAGGCCAAAGCTTTTCTCCCCCTTTCCCTTGGCTATTGTGGGCCAGCAGAGCAGTTGACGCTTTGCAGCAAAACCAAAGTGTGTCAGGCCGCTCTACGCTGGCCTGGCATATTGGAACGAGTGGACACCCCGTCCCCCCCAGGACAAGCCAGATTCATGCAGGCAGCAAGTTTTGCCCCTTGCCTTTGGCTCCCTAAAAAAAGAACACTCACTCCGGCTGAGGAAACGGGGCTGTATCTTTGCGGGAAGCCCAACAAAGCCATGAAGCGGTAGCACAACAGGGGCTGTGCTTGAGGAGTCGAGGTGTCCTGGGGCTGCGGGAGATGCCAGCAATGAGCCAGACCTTCCAGCACACTTGCGTGTGTGCGTGGTGTGCAGCACCATGGCATTGGCACAGCTGCGTCAGCTCTGCTCAAACAGAGTCACGTCCTGGCGGGAGGGTGCCACCTCGCCCATGCTCTCGGGAGCCAGGGACACAGTGCTCCGAGGTGGAATCTTGATGTTCTCCTTGGCACCCTCAGGTTCATGATGGTCTGTGACACCAGGCAACGGACTAAAGGTTCTGCATCATTTTCCAGGGGCTGGAGGGCTGCGAGAGAAAGGCACCGAGCTGAGAACAGACTCCCACCTTTGCAGAGATCCCAGGAATCCCCCCCCAGGCAGGGCCAGCCCCACTCAGCTCTTCCCATGCGGAGGAGGCAGCAGGTAGGACAAATGGATCAGCTGGCACTTGCAGGTCGGCCAAGCCCCAGATGCGCCCCAAATACCCCCTGCTCTCCCCCACATAGGGACACAGAGCCTTCCTCACCTGGGGCAGGCCAGTGAACTGCAGCTCACTTCCCAGCCTCCTCCCTCCTCCCTGCCAGGGCTGCCTGACACAGCGCTGCTCTCACTCACCAGTGCACAGCTCCTGCACCTTCTCCTTCCTCCGCTTCTTCACTTGCTGCCCGATGAGCCCTAGGCAAATACCTCCGCTCACCCCTCATACTCCCCAGCAAGCCCCCAGCAGCACAGCTCCCATCTGGCCTTGCCAGCTTGGCCATGCAGCCTGCTCCCCTTGGGCAAGGCTGGCCCCAGCCCCGTCCCCACGGTGCAGGACCCAGGGACAGTGGGAGGGACTGAAGACCCTCCTGTGTGCCCGTCTGGGTGGGCAGGCATGGCCCTGGGCTTGTGGCTCACCAATGAACCTCACAGCTGCCTCCCGCAAGGATGCGTCCGGGTTCTCCAGGTAAGGCAGGCTCTGGCGCAGGTGTTGCTCCACTCTGCTCCTGTCCCTCAGCAGCTGCAGACAGCACAAGGACAGGGGGTTGGCACCGAGCCTCCCCAGAAGGCCAGGCCTGTCCCTCCTCCCAGCTCTGGCCTCCTCTTCCTTCCTGTCCACGCCTCCCAGCTAGAAGCTGGCTGGTAGCCAGGTTCAGAGGGAGCAGAGGGCAGAGCGGGGCCTGCGGGTGCTGAGATCCCCGCCATGCTTCTGCCAAGGCCCAGCCAGGCCAGGGGCCCCTTCAGCACCCCAGCGGGCACTTAGAGTAGAGGGCTCTGGGCTGCAGCAGTGCGTGAGGGGCACAGCTGTGCACCCTGCCCACTGGCCATGGCGGCAGGCCTCATCCCGCCGCGGCCCCGGGGGCTTTGGCCACGTCCTTACCACGCACTCCCCGATCTTCCATGTCTCCGCTCTTCTGGCCAGCTGCTTGAGCTCCTCCCACTTGAGGAACTGTGCAGCGCTCACCAGGGCTTCCTGAGAGGCCTGCAGAGCAACAGAGACCAGGAGATGCCACCGCAGCCACGGCAGGACACCCTGGGTCCCCCTCGTCTTGGCAAGGCTCCCAGCCTTTCCCAGCCCCAAATGGCACGACGCAGCGTGCCACTAGGTCTGGCCCTCCCTGAAGGCAGAGGCAGCTCTGCCTTGTCCTTCGGCACACAGGAAGCTGCACCTCATGCTGCCATGCGTTCCAAGGCACACTTGGCAGCAGCCCTTGCCTTGCTGCTCACCTCCACCCACGGCATGTCAGCATTGCTTCCCCAAAACACTGCTCCCTACCTGGGCCACTCTCTGCACCTTGTCACTCATGTGGAGGAAGAGCGGCACCAGGCTCCTCTGTGCATGCTGCTTCAGGTTCCGTTTGTTCTTCCCCACCACAATCTCCAGCAGGTCTTTGAAGAGGAGCATGGAGAGCTCTCGCACTCTGCTGTCTTCCTGCAGGCAGGGAGGAGAGGAGGGGAGGCCTCAGCAACGACTCCAGGAACGGGGCCCGACAAGAGCGTTTGCCGTGGCAAGGCCTCGTCCTCTCCGGGCACAACTGTCCCCCAGCCCGGCCAGAGGTCGGAGCTGAGGACAAGCCTCTGCTGAGGCAGCCTGGACAATGAGGGTTGTCGGCAGCAGCACGACAAGCCTCCCTGGGCTCTGTCTCCCTCTCCCTCTGGAGGGAGCTTCTTGGATTTCCCGAGGCCTCCATCAGGGCCCCCGCACACAACAAGAGGACAGAAAGGGACAGCCCCGCGGCACGGCCTCTCCCTCGCTCTCTAGCCTGCTCCTACCTCTCTGCTCATCGCTGCCCCAGGCCACGGCAAGCGCCGCACGCAGTCAAGCATGAGACGCAGCAGCCGAGAGCAGACAGGGGGCTGGTTTGCTCTACTCCCACAGCCCTGGACACCAAGGCCAGCACAGGGCATGGGCTGAGAACCACAGGGCAAAAGGTTTCCTGACATACAGCAGGGCCTGTGCGGGGACGTGCCAACAGGCACGTATGCAGAGGGGCACACAGCACCCAGACCACGCATACGGACCCCCGGACACACCAGCAGAGCCCCGGCTCTCCCATCAGCCTTACGTCATCAAAGCGAGGCAGAAGCTTCTCGGCCAGCTGCAGAACAATCGGGTTGGAGCCCTTCTGTTCCAGGTAGCTGAGGATGTTTCTCAGCAGCATCAGGCTTCCCACACGCACTTCCCTGCAAGCATCCTGCAGCCACTCCATGCTGTCTGGGAGCAGGCTCTGCATTCTCCTTTTCTGTGGGAAACACACAACTTTCTTTGTGGGAAGCAAGGCCAGACCCCCCCCCGCCCCCCGCCCGCCCAAAAGTGCTCTGCCTGCTCTTTTCCCATCAGGGCTCAGTGGCCAGGGCCAGGGCTCTGCACACACGCAGGCCTTGGGCACAGAGGCTGCAGTGCAGGGCACAGATCTCCAAGGGGGCCCTCAGCATGCACTGGCCTCTGTAGGGAGCAAAGCTGCTGCCTCAAGGCCCAGGAGCAGCTGGCTGCCTTAGCCCGGCCCTGTGCTCCAGCTCATTGTCCCTCTCCCAGATCTTCCCGCTGGGCACTGGTGCCTTTCTCCTTGTGCAGCACGGCCAAGGGCCTGGCATGACACTCGGGGCAGATGAATGGGGCAGCGGAGACTTGGGAGCAGCTACCACACCTCCGGATTGCCAGCCAAGTCCAAGCCACTCTCTGACCCAGTGTCTCCTGTCAAGCCCCAGGCTGCCAGCATGGCTTCACCCGCCTGCCCCCCTCCTCACCATCTTGGGTCTATTCAACAGGGCCACGAGGCCTCTGAACGCCAGTCTGCGCATCTCCAGGCTCTCACTCTGCGCATAACCCTGGACGAGTGGCAAGACCTCCTCATCCATGTCGGCAAGGTCAGGGCATTCCAGCAGCTGAAATGGACACAGCACTGAAAGACTGGCACAGCCGGCAGCACTGCCCGCAGCGTGCAGCTCTCCATCCCACCCACCATCCAGGGCAAGGGCACCAGGCCCTCACAAAGCTCAGCCCAAACACAGCAGGCATTGTGCAGACACCCCTGGGCCCTGCTCCCAGCCCCGCGCCTCACGGCACACTGCACACACTGCTCGCCTCCTCCTCCCGTCCCCTGAACCCTCTGCAGCCTCTTGTTCTCATCCCTTGGAGGAGCAATTGAACACAGACAGCTGCCACAAAGCAGGCACGAAATACAAGTGCTTACGAGTGGTCGCCCAGCAGAAACGAGCCAAGGCCGGGGCTACTAACAGGAGCGTATGCATTGCCCCAGCTCCATTCACCAGCATCACCCCACACGCATGTGCACAAGCGAGCACAGCATTTAGAGGCCCCTCCAGAGAGGCACTGCTTGCCATGAGGCCCACCTCGACAAAGAAAGCCATGACGGGCAGCTGATGAAACTGGTCCTCCCTCCTCAGCAGCCTTGCCAGCTGGCGGAAGATCCAGCGACGCAGGTGACTGGCAGCCCCCCTCATTGCTCTGTCAGAGGCAAGAAGGCAGTGTTGGGCCTCAGCCGAGCAGGCAAACCTCCTCTGGCATCGCTCTGCTTGGCACGCAGCTCCTGCAGCCAGCGGCATTTGCTCATGGAGCACTGCTCTTGCCCTACCACACCTTGCCATTAGAAAGTCAGCGTCAGGCATCATTACGTTCCTTTTGGTGGGAGACCGGAGAAACAGCCTTCCTGCCCAGGCGGCATGGCCTGCCCACACATCCCCTCTCCTGCCCGCTTTGGATTCCTGTGCCCCTGGGCCCTCCCCAGGTTCTCCTGCGCACGACCCTCTCCCACAGCTCCTAACACCACCTGCTCCCCCAGCAGCTCTCCAAGCTGGGCAGCATGGCAGCTCCCAGGGCCCTTCTGCTGGGCGAGCCCTTGCCACAAGGGCTGAGGCTGCAGCCTCTTTCTTGGAGAAGTGGCGTTCCCCCTCCCCCACCAAGAAGCACATGGGGAGGCACACCCCACAGCCAGGGAAGAGGTGCTGGGCCAGAGCAGGCCGGAAAGGGCTCTACCTGGCCAGCACCACCACTCCCTTCTGCGAGGTGTCCGCATGCAGAAATAGGTCCCAGCCGCCCTTCCTCTCAACAGTCACGGCTACGGTCTCATAGTGGGTGCAGCGCAGCAGACTTTTCATGGCCTGCACGGCGCACCTGCATGCAGAGCAAAGCCCAGGTCACACTGGCAGCCCGGCCCTGCCTCCAGGTGCAGCGCAGAGACAGGGCGAGCGGGATCGAGCACCTGACGTGGCTGGTGGGACGGGACTCATCCCGTTGGCATTCCCTCAAGAAGATATTTGCTTCCTGGTGGCTGAACTCTGCTGTGAAGACCATCTGCAAGAGCAGCGCCAGGAAGAGCTGGGGGAAAAACGCCTTCACCGCCTCTGGGCAGACGGGCTCCCGGATGATCTCACACAGTGCCCTCGTTGCCTGCAGAAAACACCCAGTCACACCTCTCACTCCCGAGCAGTCCCCGGCATGCTTCCACAGCCCTCCAGGTGGGAGGCTCGAGCACAGCCTTGGAGCATGGGAAATGCAGCTGGAGGCCTCAGCCTGGCTGCCTGACCAGGGCCAGCGCCCGCAGGCTCTTGGGCCTCAGCTCCTGGTTGTACACAGTGAGCCTTCCTGCCTCAGCATGACCATCACCTCGGCAGGCTTCGTGTAGCGTGCACGCTCGGCCAGGCTCCCTGTCCCAGGCCGTGCTGCCTGCCCAGGTTTTGCAGGAGCCCTACTCCTGCCCCTCACCTTGCCCCCAACCCGACCCTGGCTTTCCAGCCTGCTGAGCGAGGTCGGCGGATGCAGGGACAGCGTCGGATGGAGATTTCCTGGGCATGGCCAGCCTGGCTGTTGGTGTGCAGAGAGGCCAGGCAGCACTTGGCAGCCCTGTGCGCTGGCACAGTCGGAGGCCTGGCGCTGGGCATGTTGTAGCCATGGGCCCAGGAGAGGTCCCTGCTTGGGGGCACACGGGCAGCGGAGAGGGGGAGGGGGCCCAGGGAGGCAGGCACCAGCCTGGGGGCACGGGAGGCCTCGTCCCCTAACTCACGGCCAGCGGAAGGATGCAGTTGTTGTCCCTGTCGGAGCTGGACTGCTTGCGCAGTGGCTGCTCCTCCAGCAAGCTCAGCAGCTCCCGCAGCATGTCCGGCGCAAGCATCGGCTTATCCATCAGCACCTTCCACATGCTCACGGCAGTGCTGCAGGCCCAGAGCGCCTTGTCAGTGGCACTTCCTTGGCCGCAGCACCGTAGCCTGGGCCAGCCCTGGAGGTCCCCAGCTGTGTGCCAGCCCTGCCCCTGCCCACCCCCTCCTCCCTGGCAGCCCCAAGAGGGTCCTGCCCAGGCAGGCAGCACATGACCAAGCTGAAGCCCCTTGCGCGGCAGGGAGCGTGCAGAGCCGCTGCGCTCTGCGGCTCAAGGCAGGGACACTTGCTCAGCTCTGGCTCCTCAAGGCCTGCTTGAGGCACCAGGGCTGGGAAACGGTGGGCGAGACACAGGGCCCTGCCCCTCAGCCGTGTGCTGGCCATCTGCTTGCCTCTGGCCCTCTTTGGGCCCTTCTCCCCATGGCCAAGGAGCCACTGGAGCCCGTCCAGGCTGACGGGCCCCATACCTGTTGCACAGTGGCGAGCAGTACAGCAGGCTCACGGTCACCTCGCTGGGCTCCAAGCAGGCCAGCTGGCAAAGGGTCTTGTTTAGGGTGACCCGGGCCGACAGCTCCCTCACATACTTGACGTTCCTGTAGAGGCACCTTATGATGCGTGGCACCTGGAAGACACAAGGCGGACGGTGAGGCTGCTCCCAGAGAGCAGCCAATACCCCAGCTCCCACTCACTTCTCCTTCCCTCTCCACCACTCCCACCGCTCCTTGCTGCCTTCCAAGGGGCTCCGCTGCCCACGAACACTGGCTCTCGGCGGGGAAACAGCGCCCCAGAGGGTCGAGCCCCACGCACGCCAGCCCCAGGCTCCTTACATCTTCCAGCACAGAGAAAGCGTCCAGCAGGAACATGGTCAGCATGTGGGAAGCCACCTCCGTATTGTAGGTGCTGCAGTTCCTCATGCCCTCGATGGCTGTGACAATGACGTCTGTCCTTTCGGAAGGCTGCAGGTTTTTCACAAACAGCTGGGGCAGAAAGGACCCAGGAGAGAAGAAATGTCACGCTGCGGGCCGCACTACTGCTGCTTAGCTAAGCAGTGGATGTGGCTCTGGAGAGAGGTGCGGGGCAGTGCTGGCACCGTGGCCCAGGAGAGCCAGGAGCACGCGCTGTGCTGGGTAGCAGCAGCATGGGGCATGTGGCCAGAGGGCCACCAGGGCAAGGCAGGATGCTCGGGAGCAGGCTCACAGTGCACTGGCTCTGCAGGCAACCCTAGCTTGCCGGTGGCCAGCAGGCTGCAGCTGCTGCTGGGACTCTTGGAGCCAAGCCTCTGGCTAGTCCCCCCGCTCAGGGACAGCGGGAGACACAGCAGTGAGAGCAGGGCTGCTACCAGGCAGCAACCAGTACTCTAGGTGCCACTCAGAGCTGCTTCCTTCTCCACCACCACCTCTGCATCAACCCCAAGGCCCCCTCAGCCCCACTCGTTAGGCATCCCTTTGCTCATCCACGTCTCCTCAGGACCCCATGGCCAACAGTCCCAGCAAGGGAAGTGCTCCTCACCCTCATGATCACGCTCATGTTGCTCGTCC
Source organism: Struthio camelus (assembly GCF_040807025.1). NCBI lineage: Eukaryota > Metazoa > Chordata > Aves > Struthioniformes > Struthionidae > Struthio > Struthio camelus. The sequence continues at coordinate 2,862,754 of NC_090957.1, read as the reverse complement.
ACGAAAGGCAGAGCTCATTGTCGGCTTCCCTCTCCTTCTGGGGCTCCACATACTCTGGATCATCCTGCAGCATCGCCCGGCCTGAACAGCAGCAGAAAGACACAGCGGTCAGCAGGAGTCATGCAGAGCTGCAGCTGGCAGACTCATGGCGTCAGAGAGAAACCAGCCTGGCAGAGACAAAGGGCATGCCAGGAATGGATGGGGAGCAGGATTCCCAGGGAGGGTCGGGGCCTATTCCAGGGCAGAGAAGGGCAACTGCTTCAAAGGGTACCAAAAGCCTCACGGGCTTTCTGGTGCGAAGCCCGACACAAGCCGTAGCCTCTGAGCAGGGGCTGCTGAGCGTTTTCCAGGCCAGTGGTATCCAGGACAGGTACTAAGAGCCCACTCCCCTGCTCCTACATCAGCCGCGCCTCCTGCTCCTTTGCCTCACTGAGCAGAGGGGCCGAGGCAGTGCGATGCCTTCCCCGGCCTTGCCAGCGTGGCCGCGTGCAGAAGCACACAGCCCAGCACAGCTTCTCTTACGTTTTCGCTGCACGACGAATCTGAAGAGGCAATGAAGAGCATCCAAGGCCCCGCCCTTGGTCTCCGCGTCCTCGTAAGCACAGCAAAGGATGAGACAGCCCACCAGCTGTCCCAGCATCGGCACGGGGATCTTCCCATAGCAGGCAGGGCTCTCATCCACTCCTCCAAAGGGGTGCCACACCTGGGCAAGGCGGGTGGGACAGGTAGAAGGGCTGACGGGAGGCAGTCGCCACCAAAGCCCTGAAGCCAAGACTCTGCCCAGGCATGGATCCCAGCGGAGCCAAAGCTCTCGAGGGCCCTGCAGGCCTTGCCTCCCAAAGCAGCAGCCCAGCAAAGGCAGCACTGCCAGGCTGCGGCTCACATCATGCTCCGCGCGCACTGCTCCCCTGCACAGGGCTGGGGGCACAGCTGGCTCCTGCGACAAAGGGACTGCAGAGAAAAGCCCATGGAGAGAGGGCCAAAGAGCTTTGCTTCAGGGCAGAGCCTTGCTCAGTGCCTTAACCTGTGCCCACGCTTCCCTCCGAGGGACCCCCTGAGCTGCACTGTGCTCTGGGCTGCTGCAAAGGGCCAAAGCGGGGGCTGCACGGTGCTTGGCTCCTTACCTCCAGCGAGGAATAGTTGGCCAGCAACTTGCTCAGCCTCCCAATCCTCCCCACGGCCCTCTCACGCACAGCTGCTCTCTCCGTCTTGGTGAAGGGCAGCAGCATCTGCAAGGAGAAAGGCTACTGCTCTGCCCGGGGAGCTGACGCCCACTCCAGCAGAAGCAGCTCTGCTAAGCGCCTGCCTGCAGTCCTACAGTGCACCAAGGCTTCCTCGGAGCTAGAGCCAAGCCTGGAATGGCCTTCCTGCCCCTACAGGCCCCAGCCTGCAAGGCCCACCTTGCCCTCAGGCAGCCAGCCACACCCAAGCCCCCTCCCAGCCTCTGCTCCTGGCCATGCACATGGCCCCGGGTGCCCTCTTCAGGATGGCAGGCCTTTCAGGCCACACCTTCCCTAGGGGTCTGCAGTGGGCAGCCTGGCCTCCGGCCTCCTGGCATGGCAGAAGAACCAAGCTTCCGGCCTCGGCTCCCCTTGCAGCACGGGCAGCTCCCAGTGGGTCTCTGCCCCATTCCGATCTGGCAAGGAAAGCACAAGGCACGCGGAGGCAGGGGGGCAGCAGCACCAGCTGCCATCAGTGCAGTGCCTAGAGAAGAAGGGTGACGACATTCCTCCCACTGCTTTGGTGCAAGGAGAGCTTTGGGGGCAGAGGTGGCCCAGGAGTGCTCATGGGGGCAAGGTGTTCCCAAGAGCCTGGAGGATGTTTGGGGTGGGAAGGGACTTGGGCTGTAGCCAGGGGGCACTGGGCTCACAGAAGAGCCCAGTGGGGAACCTCCGCTCACCCAAGCGAGAAACGCCCCCTGCCTGCAGCGTGCTGCCTGTACATGGCACTCGGGGGGGGAATGTCCACTCGAGGGTGTCACTTCCCTCTGGGCTGAGGAACAGGCCCAATGCAGCCCACTCTTTGCAAATGCCACACCTGCAAGATCTTCTGCAGCTCCAGGAGGCTGGAAGTGGCCGACTTGAGCACCAGCACCTCCAACATGTTGTCCATGGCATCGAGGGTCTGCAAGGAGGACAGGGGGTTGTGGCATTCCTTCCCCACTGCCTCTGACCCACAGCAGACTCAGTTGAACCCCTGCTGCCCAGCGAGGACACCCGCTGCCCTGCACGGGCCAACGAGAGGCCTCAGGGCAGGAGACCTGCTGTGCACGGACCAGCCCCTGGGCACTGCCCATGGCCCAGCCCACGGGAAGGGCATGAAGGCAGGAGGGTGGGAAAACAAAGCTGAGATCCTGCCCAGCCTTGGAGCTGACAGTCACCTCTCAGCACAGCGGAGCCAGGGGCAAGCCCAGAGGGGCTGGCGGGCTCCCTGTAGCTCACCCAGCACCTACCTTGGAGTAGAGGGACATGTCCACGGTCTCCATGTCTTCTCTTGGAGGAAGCAAGAAGACACTCTTGAAGCAGGCATGGAGAAGGCTGCTCTTTTTGCCCTCCAGAACCGGCTCCACTGCACTGCAAAGAGAGAGCGAGAGAGAGAGAGAGATGCCTGTTGGACACTGGTGCTGGGAGCAGTGCCTGGATGCCCTGGGGAGGTGGCTGTGGGCCGCTGGGGCAGGAGTCCCCCGGCTGCTACAGAGAGCACGTGAGGGAGCCCTGCAGGGAGGCACCTCCTCCCTCCATGAACTGGCCCAGGGCCAGAGGAGAGCCCAGGCAGCTAGGCCTCCCCCCTTCTCTACCACCTGCCTCCCCTTCTGCACTACAAGCCAAGGGGCCCTGGGGAGCTGCAGCAGGCAACCCTCTGCCCTCCCATCTGCCCTACTGACAAGCCTGGGCCAGGGGAGAGCAGAAGCGCAGCAGACAGCACCGCCAGCCTCCTCCCACCATGGTGCACACCTCCCAGCCAGGGACGGTGCCATCAGGCACATGCTGTGCACAGGTCCTGGCCAAACCAGGGGCTCTGCTAGCTACCTCATTGCCGTGATAGCAAGCATGGCTTGCTGGCGCACTGCTGTGCCCAGGCGCTCCAAGGGCTCCTCTTCCAGCAGCACCTGCACAGCACAACCGGCAGTCAGCGCGGCAACTGCCATCACCCAGCACCAGCAGACCCAGGGCCCAGCTGGCCTTGCCCCTGTCCTCACACCTGCTGCCTCTCCCCTCACCTCGATATGCTCGGCCAGCTCGTGTCGGCAGCAGAACACCTCCAGGCCCCAGGACAAGGTCTTGGCGCTGCTGCCTCCACAGAGGGTGCCGATGGACGCTAGAAACTTCAGCTTCTGCGCCTCTTGCTGACAGACGGGGAAGAGAGACAGAGTGAGCGCGAGAGGAGACAGGAAAGGCCAGCAGGACCAGAGCAGCCAGGGGGCTGCAGTGCTGGGCGGGACCCCGGACGGCAGCAGCTCTGCACAGCCAGCACCTCCCCAGCAGCCTGCCAGCAGACATGGGCGGACCCGCAGGGAGACCCAGGCACAGCCCCCATGGAAACGGCTGCACTTACCTGTTCTCGGCCACCCACAAAGGCCTGGATGAAGTCCAAGGCTTCCTCATCCTCTCTGGACAGCTCGGACCAGCTGCTGATGGAAAACCTTGCACCTGAGAAAGGAAGAGAGCCGGGAGCACTGCAGAGATGGAGGGCAGGCAGCAGAGAGCCGCGCAGTGAGCTCTGCCCGCCGGCCAGCCATGGGCCTGCTCCCGGGCACGCAGTCTCCCCCAGGCTGCTCAAGGCTGCACGGTGCCCAGCACATGGGCTGCCCTGCTGCAGCCAGCCAGCCAGGGCAAACCTCAACTGCACCAGGCTGGGGAACGTGCTGCCAGACAGGCAGCATCCCTCCTCCTGCCACGGAGCTGCCGCTCGCTGCCCGTCCCAGGCAGCAGGAGCTGCGTCCATCTGCGCTCTCCCTCCTGGGCGCATGCTGCGCTGGGGCCAGCTCCCAAGCCCCGAGCGGGCCCTGGCATCCGGGCACCGCTGTGCCACCACCCCGGGCACCCCGACACCACGTGCTGGGGAGATGGGAGCCCGGCGCAGAGCAGGGTGCGCTCCCCGGCCCTCACCCCAGCCCGGCCCAGCCCCACGGGGGCTCACTCACCTCTCCGCCACGCCTGGGACTCGAACCCCTCCAAGGGCCTCGAGGCAGAGCTGCTCTCCTCGGCAACCCTGTCCTGCTCCTGGGATGCCCGGCGCGGGCAGCCGTACTCCTGCTCCCAGGCCACCCGTGGGCGGCTGGGGGGTCTCTCCGCCATCCTGCGGCACGGAGCAGAGGCAGGAGGGGGACACTTGTTTAATGCAGAGCTGGGGAGGGTCCCCACGGGGGTGGGGGCAGCGCAGTCAAAGGTCCCCGCGCCCGTCCCGGCCCTGGAGCCAGCTCTCCTGCGCCTCAGCCCCTGCCGCAAGGTCCTGCCCCCGCCACGGCCGAGGGCCCCCGCAGCCCCGTGGCACTGCCGAGCCCGGCCCCGTCGCTCTCACCCGCAGCAGGAGCTGGCAAGGCCTCGGCAAGCGCCTCGACTCCGCGGGGCTGCCGGGGCGGCAGGGAAAGACGCGGCTGCGCTCGGGGGCTCCTCCTCGAGCTCCACGCGCTCCTGCCCTCTCCCGTCGCCGTCCGCCCGGACACTGCCCGCACCTGACAGCGCCGCCGGTGTCACAACGGGGGGGGTCACAATGGCCCCGCCGGGGGCGGCTCTGAGGTCACCTCTGCTGCGCGAGCTGCTCCAGCAGCAGCAGCCGGCGCCGCCAGGGGCTCCAGGGCCGCAGCGCGGCCGCCCCGGGCAGGAGGGAGCTGGGGCAGGGCAGGGCGAGGCAGCTCGAGGGGCCGCGCGCGGCTCCGCATGGCCAGCTCCCTCCTCTTTCATCCCCGGCTGCCCACGCCTGGCTGCACTCACCTGCTCACCACTAACCACCAGCACCACCTCAAAACCTGACCCCACCGTACCTCTTGCCCCAATCCCCTCCTCTCATCCCTCACCCCAAACTCTAACCCTCCAGCCACAACCCAGACCTCCAACCCCTTTCCCTAACTCTTGCTCCAGCCCTCACCGGCATCTCCAACCCTCAGCCCTAGACAACAAATGCTAGCCGTCACCCCAGCCCTCACCCCTGCCATAGCCCACTCCCCCACAAAGCTAGCCAACGCTCACAGCAAGCACCAGAAACCCGCAGCACAACCACCAAACCTCGCCCCACGCCTCACCCAACCCCTCACCCCATGCAGCCAGCTCTCGTCCCCAGCCCTGCCCTCAACACCAGCCCCCAAGCACCAACCCCAGGGAGATGCCCGAACCCCCACTGCCAGCCCCAACCCCTTCTCCCGCCCGGCACCTGGCCCCTTCTCTGCACGGCACAGGTTATTGGCCTTGCCAGTTCTGCTGGCCCCCGGGGCCGTGGCAGGGCTCCCAAGTGGGCGGAAAACCACACGGACGTCGGGCAAAGAGCTGGTGAGCAGCCTGGACTGCTTCAGGCTGGAGCACATTGTACGGCGTAGAAATTATGCCCTCCACTCCTGCAAGTAGGAGGATGTTGGCCCGTTCAGCTGGCACGGTTGGAGCTGGAAAAGGATGCCTGCCCGTTGTCTAAAAGAAAATGTTGTAAAACCTAAAACCTTTTCCCTGTGTTTTACAAAAGCAAAACAGCTAACCTCGTGTGAACTCAAGGAGCAATTTCTCTGGGAGGACTGTATGAAAACTGAGGGGGTTTTTTTGTTTGTTTTGAGGAGAAAAGCACTCTTTCTTTTCCAAACCCTTGAGTTGGTGTTCTTTGACCTTCATACGTGAGTCGATTTCAGCCTAGAAGGCTCTTTTCCCACCGGTAGGTGTTGATGTTGACAGAGGCACCGCTGTGCTTTCTAGTGTGGCATGCTAGCACCTATTCCAAGAAGTGGAACTCTCTCTGCTTATTGCGTTGTGGCCAAGCAATACATCCGCACAATGGAAGAAGGTTGAGGGCAGAAGCCTGGCTGTGACTGACCACAGGTGTTGCCAAGAAAGCTGGATGAATCTCAGCACAAAGGGCACCACAGGCTGGCCTTTGTTTTAAGGCATGCCCTGGACTCCTGCAAGCACCTGAAGGCTGGAAATCCATCCTTCCAGGAGCAGAAACGATGAGCAGTAGAGGGAATGTGCTGCGCAGGTGAGCTGCAGCTGGTGCAGCAAGCATTGCTGGTTTGAAGCGGTGGCTTGCTCCTTTGCCCTTTCCCAGAGAAATGCAATCTGATAATGGATGACATCTGTAAGAACAAAGAACTGCAAAGGTGGAGTTCTTCCCGTGGAGTCCAGTGGACTTTCCACCTACCGTGTCGAGCTCAATGCAATGGGGGAGGAGAAAGATGCAATGGATGAGAGAAAGGACAGCAATGCAAGAGTGACTCTTCTCTCTTAGAATACTTCTAAGTGGGGATTGGATTTGTGGGAAGTCTGAAGTTGGCTACGTAAGTGACACCCTCCCACCATGGGAAGTGTCAGAGAAGGACATTGTATCTGATTTAGCTTCAGCTTAGTCTCAGGGCCTAAAGTAGATGAAGCCTGCGGGCCTCAAGGCCGAACTGTGAATGAACTTGAGAAACATTGCTGGCAATGTAGCTGTAAAACCATTTATGACCAGCTACTAAGGCTACAAAAGGGGCTAATGAGGATGTAAAATAGGATGCAGGAGACAAGATGGGATGCACGTGGGTTGGGGTTGACCTTGGAGGAGATAAGGGCCTGGGCTGTAGGCCAGGAGCTGTCCGAAGGAGAGAGAGAGCAGTCAGAAGGGGAGAGAGCAGTGACTCAGAAAAGAAGACTGGAGGAGACTGTCACTGGCAGGTGGGGAAATAAGACTGCAAAGGGTCTGATTAGCCCAGAATGTCTTTGTTCAGGGTCCCTGCGTGGAGGCAGCCAGCTCGAGCTGTTACTTCCTGTACTGTCATTTATTCTTGTAATTCATGTCAAAGGAATAATTAATTCTGCTCCTATATGTGCATGAGACTCTGCTCCTCGGAAACCTAGGGTGGGGCCATGTCTACAACAGGAAGTCCCCTAGATGAGGGGTTTGTGTCAGTAGCTGCACAAATTCCTTTGAAAACACTGTCAAGGTCCTGGAGAATCACCGATCACAGGACGGCTGAGGTTGGAATGGACCTCTGAAGATCATCTAGTCCAACCCCCCTGCTCAAGCAGGGTCCTCCAGAGCACATTGCCCAGGATTGTGTCCAGATGGCTTTTGAGTATCTCCAGGGAAGGAGACTGCACAGCCTCTCTGGGCAACCTGTGCCAGTGCTCCGTCACCCTCCCAGCCCAGAAGTTTTTCCTCCTGTGCACATGGAACTGCCTGTGGTTCAGTTTGTGCCCGTTGCCTCTTGTCCTGTCACTGGGCTCTACTGAGATCCCCTCTCAGTCTTGTCTTCTCCAGGCTCTACAGGCCGAGCTCTCGCAGCCTTTCTTCACAGGAGACATGCTGCAGTCCCCTCATCATCTTTGTAGCCCTCCGCCGGACTCTCTCCAGTAGGGCCATGTCTCTCTTGTACCCTCTTTCCAGCAGGTCAACCCCCAGCCTGTCCTGGGCCATGGAGTTCTTCCTCCCTAGGTGCAGGACCCTGCACTTGCCTTTGTTGAACTTGAGAAGGTTCCTCTCTGCCCATGAGGTTGTGATTAAACAAGGTTGTGGCTCTTTTTCTGGATGGTGGACGGGTGGGATGGCAGTAGGACAAGGAGTCATGAGGGGAGGAAGGGGAATTCCATTAACTTCTGCACCTGGGTTAGGTTCTTGGGAGGGTTATTATTGTGGGAAGTGAGGACATATGCAGCGTGAGTGCCCAAGCTGTGCACGAATTCAGCCACAGTCAGGGGTGAATCCTCCTTCGGGAGAAAATCAAGATGTAGGCCGAACTGATGAATGACTAGTTGAGGAGGAATATCCTTGTGCTTGTATTCGATGTGTATGTATGTTTTTGGATGTAATCCCTTTGGCTAGTCAGGGCCGCATAACCAGGAAAGTTGCTGGAAAGCAAGTAACCTTTCTAGTGGCTACAGGGGCTACTTTATCTCTCAAGCCATGGAGCTCAATGACAGTCCTTCCGAGATGGGTGTGTTATAAAGGTGCGCAGGCATTCACCACTAAGGCAGAGTCAGACTCTTATACGATCGTTTGTTTCAGCTGGAGCTGGGTGCCTCCAAAGAGGGACCCAGAACAAAGACATTCTGGGCTAATTATACTCCTTCCAGTCTTATTTCCCCGCCTGCCAGTGACAGTCTCTTCCAGTCTTCTTTCCTGAGTTGCTGGTCTCTTTCCTTGTAAATGGATTGTGTCTACATCCCAGGACGGTTGCTGTGTTCCTGCTTCAAAGTGCCTTATCTTATCCGGAGGCTAACCGTGACCTCTGTCCATTGTGTTCTGTATGTTGGAGGGCTGATTCTGGCTGCTTCTGCAGTTGTTGCGTCAGCAGCAGCCCACAGGTTCGGTAAAAGCTTCGGCCTGCAGGCTTCAGGGCATTATTTTAAATAAAATAATTACTTATTTAAATGATTTTACAGCATAGAAACAGCTCGAAGTGGGTGCCTCTGGAGAAGGACACCGGACAAAGAAATTCTGGGGTAATTAGACCCCTTACAGTTTTATTTTCCCACCGGCCAGTGAAGGCCTCCTCCAATCTTCTTTACTGAGTCAGTGGTCTCTCCCCTTCTGATTGGTGTCTCTCTCCTTCTGACAGCTCCTGGCCTACAGCCCAGGCTGGATGCCATGTCCTTGTTTCTCCCAGGCCCTTATCTCCTCCAAGGTCAACCCCAACCCACGTGCATCCCATCTTGTCTCCTGCAGTCTACTTTGTAGCCTCATGAGCTAGTTTTGTATCTTTGTCAGCTAGTTTTAACTGGTTTGGCAGTTACAACATTGGCAAGGTCACATCCTTCGCAAAGTTTCTGGAGTTCAAGGACAGTTCAGCCTTGAGGCCTGCAGGCTTCATCTACTTTAGGCACTGATGCTAAGCAAGAGTGAGACTTATGCGAAGCGGAAGCTAAATCGGCTACAATTTCCTTCTCCAACAGTCCTCCCTTGGTTTCTATGAGCACACCTGCTGGATACATATATTGGGGTAGAGTATTTGTGCACATCATAGAGGAGAATGTGAGGCACTTTTTCTCCCTTTTTTTTTTTTTTTGTGAAGTTTACCTTAGATTAAATAATCTAATGAAAAGGCACCAAGGTGTTGCTGGGTTGTTAAGAAAGCCTTACTGCACGGATTTGGTTTGGAGACTCAAGAACTGAGATGCAGCTGTGCTTTTGCAGCCGGGCACTAATTCGTGAAGCACAAAGTATAGGCATTCCTCTTTTTCGATTGTAATCCCGTTCCCAATAGTGCATTATGACAAACAAGAAGTTACGTTACCATTTTTAGTTATTGAAGGCAGAACACTGAAGGAGATAAGCCCGCCTTAACTAGGATAATCCTTCTGTTAAGCAAACATGAAGATGGTACTGCTCTTTTGGAAGTTTGTCTGCAGCTCTTGAAAAAGCAGGTATCTCCCTAAGAGACAGCATCTCGAAGATGTACACAATATGCTAAACATTTCTCTCTCCTCAGAGTTTCTGGATTCCCCTGTCTCTAGTCATTGTGAATACTGTCCACCCTCCCAAGCTGATCCGCTTGCCTGGGGGCTCCTTACTCCTGGGGGCCTTCTTGGACAAAGGAGACATTCTCTCTGCATACGTCCTACATTGCCACAGAAATAACATTCCGGTCCCTCACTGTCTCCCCATCTTCTCCTGTCCCCTTCTCGTCCTTGCCCTGGGCATTGCCCTAGCCTTCCTCGGCCTCCTCTGTCTCTTCCTCTACCCCTTCCTCTAATTTGCAAGTTCCGTGCTGAAGCTGCTGCTAAGAGATTAGCCTCTTCTTGGTTTTCCTTTTTCCGTTCCTTTGCTTGCTTCCCTTGCTGTTTCTCCTCTCTCCCGTCATAGACCAATACTGCCACGCTTAAAATCCTTTGTGAAGTTTCTCCTTGCCACCCTGGCATGTGCTCCTTCAACTCTTTTGGGCTATCCGGAGCGGCCTGATGGACAAAGACACTAATGGCTAGTGCATCATTCCAATTCTGGAAAGTCCTTCCCCCATAGTTCAACAAGGCTTGCCCTAGTCGTCCCCCAAAATCCCTGGCCTCTTTGTCCAAGCTCTGTCTACGCTCCTGCACTCTAGTCCAATCCACTCCTAGTTTGCTACATGCTCTAATAGCTTCTACCGAGTTCCGGAGTCCTGTCTGGCAAGCGACTCTGTCCCCTGCGTTATTGTAATCCCAATTTGGATCGTTTGCTGGCTAACGATTTGTGTTTCCCCCAGTCTGTTGTACAAACTTTGCCTCTTTATTAACTATTTTATCATCTCGCTCGTTTGGTCAGAACAACTCTCTCAAGAGTACTTGGGTATCCCGCCAGTTTGGATTATACCCAGTGCATATCTATTAGAAAACAGCTGAGCGCTCCTTTCCGCATCCTCCCTCAACCTGGGCATTTTGCTTGCCCACAATGCTCAGTCACTCGGACTCCAGGGTTGGCTAGTAAATACATGCAGTACCACGTGAGGGGGGTTAGCTCCCCCCGCTGCACTCGCTTGTAGTGTTGCTGCATTAGGTAAAACATTAGCAACCATAGGATGGAGGCCTGCCACGGGAGGAGGGGAAGTCTGAGTAAGAGGAGGAGAGGGACAGATAGACAGATCTTCAGGAGGCGCCACCGGAGGAGTGTAAGGCGGAGCAGTAGCTCCTGGGGCGTTATTTGGGACACCTATATCTGCTGCAGCAAGAGTAGTTTTACAGAGGGTGCCGTTTGTCCTCCTTGGATCTCGCCGGTCCCACATCCAATTATCCCCACACATACCAATAATCCATTCAGTGAGGCTTTTCATCTTCCAATATAAGCTGTAGCAGAGCTCATTTCTTAGAATCGAAGGATCCTTCCTTGGGTTAACCCCCACATTAATTGTAAGATGGACAATCATCCTGACATAAAGGGACAGCTAACTAGCTAGGGATCGATTTGACTGTAACGGCTTTTTTCTCCTTTTTTTCCTTTTCCTTTTCTAAATTTGGATGTTTGGAGCCAAGAGGGTGCAATGGTGGTTGGCTACACTGCCATCTGGGGTGCCAAAGTGCTGTGGAAACACTTTGATCCTAGGTTTCCAAGAAGCAGAGCCTCACGCACATCTAGCAGCAAAATTTTATTTCTTGAAATGATGGTGCAGCATAGTAACTGCTGGAGCTGGGTGCCTCCAGGGAGGGACCTTGAACAAAGGAATTCTGGCCTAATTAGACCCTTTACAGTTTTATTTCCCACCTGCCAGGGAAGGTCTCCCCCAATCTTCTTTACTGAGTCTTCTTTACTCTCCTTCTGGTTGGTCTTGGCCTTCAGCCCACACTGGTTGCCATGTCCTTGTTTCCCACAGTCCCTTATCTCCTCCGAGGTCAACCCCAACCCACGTGCATCCCATCTTGTCCCCTGCAGTCTACTTTTTAGCCCCATGAGCGAGCTGTGTATCTTTATTAGCTGCTTTTAATGGGTTTGGCCGTTACATGCTCAGCAATGATTCTGGAGTTCATGGACGGTTCGGCCTTGAGGCCTGCATGCGCAGGGTAGGCAGTGGCAATAGAAACAGAGCTGCATGTCATACCCCAGCTCTGCCCTTCCACCTGAGATGCAAGCCCTGAAGACAGCAGGGGCCTGCTCTTGCCCTGCGGTGACTGGAGAGGGCAGGGGAGGCCAAAGCTTTTCTCCCCCTTTCCCTTGGCTATTGTGGGCCAGCAGAGCAGTTGACGCTTTGCAGCAAAACCAAAGTGTGTCAGGCCGCTCTACGCTGGCCTGGCATATTGGAACGAGTGGACACCCCGTCCCCCCCAGGACAAGCCAGATTCATGCAGGCAGCAAGTTTTGCCCCTTGCCTTTGGCTCCCTAAAAAAAGAACACTCACTCCGGCTGAGGAAACGGGGCTGTATCTTTGCGGGAAGCCCAACAAAGCCATGAAGCGGTAGCACAACAGGGGCTGTGCTTGAGGAGTCAAGCTGTCCTGGGGCTGCGGGAGATGCCAGCAATGAGCCAGACCTTCCAGCACACTTGTGTGTGTGTGTGCGTGGTGTGCAGCACCATGGCATTGGCACAGCTGCGTCAGCTCTGCTCAAACAGAGTCACGTCCTGGCGGGAGGGTGCCACCTCGCCCATGCTCTCGGGAGCCAGGGACACAGTGCTCCGAGGTGGAATCTTGATGTTCTCCTTGGCACCCTCAGGTTCATGATGGTCTGTGACACCAGGCAACGGACTAAAGGTTCTGCATCATTTTCCAGGGGCTGGAGGGCTGCGAGAGAAAGGCACCGAGCTGAGAACAGACTCCCACCTTTGCAGAGCTCCCAGGAATCCCCCCCCAGGCAGGGCCAGCCCCACTCAGCTCTTCCCATGCGGAGGAGGCAGCAGGTAGGACAAATGGATCAGCTGGCACTTGCAGGTCGGCCAAGCCCCAGATGCGCCCCAAATACCCCCTGCTCTCCCCCACATAGGGACACAGAGCCTTCCTCACCTGGGGCAGGCCAGTGAACTGCAGCTCACTTCCCAGCCTCCTCCCTCCTCCCTGCCAGGGCTGCCTGACACAGCGCTGCTCTCACTCACCAGTGCACAGCTCCTGCACCTTCTCCTTCCTCCGCTTCTTCACTTGCTGCCCGATGAGCCCTAGGCAAACACCTCCGCTCACCCCTCATACTCCCCAGCAAGCCCCCAGCAGCACAGCTCCCATCTGGCCTTGCCAGCTTGGCCATGCAGCCTGCTCCCCTTGGGCAAGGCTGGCCCCAGCCCCGTCCCCACGGTGCAGGACCCAGGGACGGTGGGAGGGACTGAAGACCCTCCTGTGTGCCCGTCTGGGTGGGCAGGCATGGCCCTGGGCTTGTGGCTCACCAATGAACCTCACAGCTGCCTCCCGCAAGGATGCGTCCGGGTTCTCCAGGTATGGCAGGCTCTGGCGCAGGTATTGCTCCGCTCTGCTCCTGTCCCTCAGCAGCTGCAGACAGCACAAGGACAGGGGGTTGGCACCGAGCCTCCCCAGAAGGCCAGGCCTGTCCCTCCTCCCAGCTCCGGCCTCCTCTTCCTTCCTGCCCATGCCTCCCAGCTAGAAGCTGGCTGGTAGCCAGGTTCAGAGGGAGCAGAGGGCAGAGCGGGGCCTGCGGGTGCTGAGATCCCCGCCATGCTTCTGCCAAGGCCCAGCCAGGCCAGGGGCCCCTTCAGCACCCCAGCGGGCACTTAGAGTAGAGGGCTCTGGGCTGCAGCAGTGCGTGAGGGGCACAGCTGTGCACCCTGCCCACTGGCCATGGCGGCAGGCCTCATCCCGCCGCGGCCCCGGGGGCTTTGGCCACGTCCTTACCACGCACTCCCCGATCTTCCATGTCTCCGCTCTTCTGGCCAGCTGCTTGAGCTCCTCCCACTTGAGGAACTGTGCAGCGCTCACCAGGGCTTCCTGAGAGGCCTGCAGAGCAACAGAGACCAGGAGATGCCACCGCAGCCACGGCAGGACACCCTGGGTCCCCCTCGTCTTGGCAAGGCTCCCAGCCTTTCCCAGCCCCAAATGGCACGACGCAGCGTGCCACTAGGTCTGGCCCTCCCTGAAGGCAGAGGCAGCTCTGCCTTGTCCTTCGGCACACAGGAAGCTGCACCTCATGCTGCCATGCGTTCCAAGGCACACTTGGCAGCAGCCCTTGCCTTGCTGCTCACCTCCACCCACGGCATGTCAGCATTGCTTCCCCAAAACACTGCTCCCTACCTGGGCCACTCTCTGCACCTTGTCACTCATGTGGAGGAAGAGCGGCACCAGGCTCCTCTGTGCATGCTGCTTCAGGTTCCGTTTGTTCTTCCCCACCACAATCTCCAGCAGGTCTTTGAAGAGGAGCATGGAGAGCTCTCGCACTCTGCTGTCTTCCTGCAGGCAGGGAGGAGAGGAGGGGAGGCCTCAGCAACGACTCCAGGAACGGGGCCCGACAAGAGCGTTTGCCGTGGCAAGGCCTCGTCCTCTCCGGGCACAACTGTCCCCCAGCCCGGCCAGAGGTCGGAGCTGAGGACAAGCCTCTGCTGAGGCAGCCTGGACAATGAGGGTTGTCGGCAGCAGCACGACAAGCCTCCCTGGGCTCTGTCTCCCTCTCCCTCTGGAGGGAGCTTCTTGGATTTCCCGAGGCCTCCATCAGGGCCCCCGCACACAACAAGAGGACAGAAAGGGACAGCCCCGCGGCACGGCCTCTCCCTCGCTCTCTAGCCTGCTCCTACCTCTCTGCTCATCGCTGCCCCAGGCCACGGCAAGCGCCGCACGCAGTCAAGCATGAGACGCAGCAGCCGAGAGCAGACAGGGGGCTGGTTTGCTCTACTCCCACAGCCCCGGACACCAAGGCCAGCACAGGGCATGGGCTGAGAACCACAGGGCAAAAGGTTTCCTGACATACAGCAGGGCCTGTGCGGGGACGTGCCAACAGGCACGTATGCAGAGGGGCACACAGCACCCAGACCACGCATACGGACCCCCGGACACACCAGCAGAGCCCCGGCTCTCCCATCAGCCTTACGTCATCAAAGCGAGGCAGAAGCTTCTCGGCCAGCTGCAGAACAATCGGGTTGGAGCCCTTCTGTTCCAGGTAGCTGAGGATGTTTCTCAGCAGCATCAGGCTTCCCACACGCACTTCCCTGCAAGCATCCTGCAGCCACTCCATGCTGTCTGGGAGCAGGCTCTGCATTCTCCTTTTCTGTGGGAAACACACAACTTTCTTTGTGGGAAGCAAGGCCAGACCCCCCCCCGCCCCCCGCCCGCCCAAAAGTGCTCTGCCTGCTCTTTTCCCATCAGGGCTCAGTGGCCAGGGCCAGGGCTCTGCACACACGCAGGCCTTGGGCACAGAGGCTGCAGTGCAGGGCACAGATCTCCAAGGGGGCCCTCAGCATGCACTGGCCTCTGTAGGGAGCAAAGCTGCTGCCTCAAGGCCCAGGAGCAGCTGGCTGCCTTAGCCCGGCCCTGTGCTCCAGCTCATTGTCCCTCTCCCAGATCTTCCCGCTGGGCACTGGTGCCTTTCTCCTTGTGCAGCACGGCCAAGGGCCTGGCATGACACTCGGGGCAGATGAATGGGGCAGCGGAGACTTGGGAGCAGCTACCACACCTCCGGATTGCCAGCCAAGTCCAAGCCACTCTCTGACCCAGTGTCTCCTGTCAAGCCCCAGGCTGCCAGCATGGCTTCACCCGCCTGCCCCCCTCCTCACCATCTTGGGTCTATTCAACAGGGCCACGAGGCCTCTGAACGCCAGTCTGCGCATCTCCAGGCTCTCACTCTGCGCATAACCCTGGACGAGTGGCAGGACCTCCTCATCCATGTCGGCAAGGTCAGGGCATTCCAGCAGCTGAAATGGACACAGCACTGAAAGACTGGCACAGCCGGCAGCACTGCCCGCAGCGTGCAGCTCTCCATCCCACCCACCATCCAGGGCAAGGGCACCAGGCCCTCACAAAGCTCAGCCCAAACACAGCAGGCATTGTGCAGACACCCCTGGGCCCTGCTCACAGCCCCGCGCCTCACGGCACACTGCACACACTGCTCGCCTCCTCCTCCCGTCCCCTGAACCCTCCACAGCCTCTTGTTCTCATCCCTTGGAGGAGCAATTGAACACAGACAGCTGCCACAAAGCAGGCACGAAATACAAGTGCTTACGAGTGGTCGCCCAGCAGAAACGAGCCAAGGCCGGGGCTACTACCAGGAGCGTATGCATTGCCCCAGCTCCATTCACCAGCATCACCCCACACGCATGTGCACAAGCGAGCACAGCATTTAGAGGCCCCTCCAGAGAGGCACTGCTTGCCATGAGGCCCACCTCGACAAAGAAAGCCATGACGGGCAGCTGATGAAACTGGTCCTCCCTCCTCAGCAGCCTTGCCAGCTGGCGGAAGATCCAGCGACGCAGATGACTGGCAGCCCCCCTCATTGCTCTGTCAGAGGCAAGAAGGCAGTGTTGGGCCTCAGCCGAGCAGGCAAACCTCCTCTGGCATTGCTCTGCTTGGCACGCAGCTCCTGCAGCCAGCGGCATTTGCTCATGGAGCACTGCTCTTGCCCTACCACACCTTGCCATTAGAAAGTCAGCGTCAGGCATCATTACGTTCCTTTTGGTGGGAGACCGGAGAAACAGCCTTCCTGCCCAGGCGGCATGGCCTGCCCACACATCCCCTCTCCTGCCCGCTTTGGATTCCTGTGCCCCTGGGCCCTCCCCAGGTTCTCCTGCGCACGACCCTCTCCCACAGCTCCTAACACCACCTGCTCCCCCAGCAGCTCTCCAAGCTGGGCAGCATGGCAGCTCCCAGGGCCCTTCTGCTGGGCGAGCCCTTGCCACAAGGGCTGAGGCTGCAGCCCCTTTCTTGGAGAAGTGGCGTTCCCCCTCCCCCACCAAGAAGCACATGGGGAGGCACACCCCACAGCCAGGGAAGAGGTGCTGGGCCAGAGCAGGCCGGAAAGGGCTCTACCTGGCCAGCACCACCACTCCCTTCTGCGAGGTGTCCGCATGCAGAAATAGGTCCCAGCCGCCCTTCCTCTCAACAGCCACGGCTATGGTCTCATAGTGGGCGCAGCGCAGCAGACTTTTCATGGCCTGCACGGCGCACCTGCATGCAGAGCAAAGCCCAGGTCACACTGGCAGCCCGGCCCTGCCTCCAGGTGCAGCGCAGAGACAGGGCGAGCGGGATTGAGCACCTGACGTGGCTGGTGGGACGGGACTCATCCCGTTGGCATTCCCTCAAGAAGATATTTGCTTCCTGGTGGCTGAACTCTGCTGTGAAGACCATCTGCAAGAGCAGCGCCAGGAAGAGCTGGGGGAAAAACGCCTTCACCGCCTCTGGGCAGACGGGCTCCCGGATGATCTCACACAGTGCCCTCGTTGCTTGCAGAAAACACCCAGTCACACCTCTCACTCCTGAGCAGTCCCCAGCATGCTTCCACAGCCCTCCAGGTGGGAGGCTCGAGCACAGCCTTGGAGCATGGGAAATGCAGCTGGAGGCCTCAGCCTGGCTGCCTGACCAGGGCCAGCGCCCGCAGGCTCTTGGGCCTCAGCTCCTGGTTGTACACAGTGAGCCTTCCTGCCTCAGCATGACCATCACCTCGGCAGGCTTCGTGTAGCGTGCACGCTCGGCCAGGCTCCCTGTCCCAGGCCGTGCTGCCTGCCCAGGTTTTGCAGGAGCCCTACTCCTGCCCCTCACCTTGCCCCCAACCCGACCCTGGCTTTCCAGCCTGCTGAGCGAGGTCGGCGGATGCAGGGACAGCGTCGGATGGAGATTTCCTGGGCATGGCCAGCCTGGCTGTTGGTGTGCAGAGAGGCCAGGCAGCACTTGGCAGCCCTGTGTGCTGGCACAGTCGGAGGCCTGGCGCTGGGCATGTTGTAGCCATGGGCCCAGGAGAGGTCCCTGCTTGGGGGCACACGGGCAGCGGAGAGGGGGAGGGGGCCCAGGGAGGCAGGCACCAGCCTGGGGGCACGGGAGGCCTCGTCCCCTAACTCACGGCCAGCGGAAGGATGCAGTTGTTGTCCCTGTCGGAGCTGGACTGCTTGCGCAGTGGCCGCTCCTCCAGCAAGCTCAGCAGCTCCCGCAGCATGTCCGGCGCAAGCATCGGCTTATCCATCAGCACCTTCCACATGCTCACGGCAGTGCTGCAGGCCCAAAGCGCTCTGAAGTGAAAACCCCCTGCCCCTCCATGGGGAAGTGTTAGGGAAGGACATTGTATCTGATTTAGCTTCAGCTTAGCATCAGGGCCTAAAGTAGATGAAGCCTGCTTGAGGCTTCAAGGCTGAACTGTATGAACTTGAGAAACATTGGTGGCAATGTAACTGCAAAACCATTTATGACCAGCTACTAAGGCTACAAAAGCAGCTAATGAGGATGTAAAATAGGATGCAGGATACAAGATGGGATGCACTGGATGGGTAGCTGGACATGGTTTTGGCAATTGAGTGCAATGGGTACTACAGCCACAAAAGGCAGCATTTGCTGTTGTAATGTGACATGTGTTTTTGACCAAATTGCCGTGCAGACGTACTCGTTAACTTCTCCTATGCCTGAAGAAACAATGGCTAATTTTTCCACTGTTTCTTACATCAGGAACACTTGGAGGCAGCACAACGACGCCGATCACTCTGTATCTCCCCTGATCTTGTGTCCAAGACATCCCCCTCCTGGTCTGTCGACAGCCCCTCCATGCGTACCCCGCTGCCCAGGACACCATGAGAGTGCTGGCCCTGCAGCCCCTCGAGCAGCTCCTGCTGCCCTAGGGGCAGAGCAGCCTGCTCTGAGCTGGTGCCCAGAGAAACCTGTTTGTTGTTTCCATTTTCTATGTCTGAATGCTGCCCTGCTTTTCTCCTGGGATGTCCCTGCTGCCCAGAGAGCCTTTCCTTGTCGGAGAACGACGGGAGACAAGCACATCCGATGATGATCAACAAGTCTCAGTTTATTCAGAATTATCTTATGACTTATAGAACAGAGTTAATTAGCTCATACATATTGCAAAAGCCAAGCTCCTTATAGGTGGCTACAGTAGAAGGCATTGTTATCTATTAAATGGATACAGTAGAAGGCTATGCATCTTTTCCCAAGACACTAGTAGCAAGTCATGTACCTTTCCCAGGACACTAGTAGCAAGTCATGTACCTTTCCCAAGACACTAGTAGCAAGTCATGTACTTTTCTCAAGACACTGGTATCTACATTATTTTCTAGTTTCTAAACCAAGGTCCTGCATTCCGTGTCTAGCTACATTTAAGCAGGTCTTGTGATCTTGTTGTCATGCCCCTTGTCACGTAGCCACTATTCAATAATATCTTCCACATTTCCCCCGTCTTCTTTTAATAAAAACAAATTATTTTGTGTTTTATGGACCATGCGTATAACTATATTCTGTAGATAGGCTACAAAACAGGGTAAAAACAATATAATCAACAAAACCATCAATCCTATACCTATTGCATACATAATCATGGTCTTAAGCCAGGGACCAATACCGAGAGATGATAGCCAGGTATCAAGCGGCTTAGTTACAACAGTAATATCCTTAGTGTGATTCTTAAGCCATTGCAATTGCTTGTGAATTGATTCTGAATTAGAGGAGAGATTAAAACAACACATGCCCTCAAAATCTTTACAACCATGCCCATGAGCCAATAATAAAAAATCAATAGCAGCTCTGTTTTCAAGTATCTGATGTCTGAGATTTTCCATGTCCTGTGCTAGTTCACTCAATATCTGTGTTGTTACGTTTGATTGCTTAACCATCCAGCATGCTAGTGTATTTATAGTACGAAGCGCATGAGCAGCACCTACCCCTGGAACAATTGACGCAAAAAAGTTAGCCGTGGGTCCCCAGAGTTCTACTTGATCACTACAGTCGGGTGTGAGGGTTGCTACAGCTCGCTTATCACGATGTGTCTTATTAAAAAGGAATTGTGATATTACAGTAACATTTGGTGCGAAAAGAGTCAATTTTCCCAGATAACATGGACCACCACGAGCATGCCTAGGTATTCCTTGCCATGCTCGATCACCGCAAATCAAATAGGTGTTGCCAGGCAATGCCTTTGCACTGTCATTAGCCCAAATCTTTGTGTCATTTTTTCCCCCAACCATAGGTTCTATAATCGCCACACATATATGTTTCGTTCCAAAAGGGATAGCTCCTGGGTGTAAGCCATAATGCAGGATCATTGACATTTTGCTTATAATCACCCAGTTCAACACATCCTGATTCATTTGCTGAACTATTCAACATTCTGCTACCTAAAAAGCCCGATTTCTTGAGGATCCCAGGGTAATGTTTTGTTTAATGCAGCTAATAATTTGGCTGTCCATTTACTGCTGTCATCTAACCTATTGCATGTGGCAGTGGATAGCTTTGAAAAATCAGTTGTATTATATCCGGGTATTCCAACCAAACATGTACGAAAAGGATCAGTGGCAGAAGCCAATGCTAAGCAAAAGGAAGTAGTATGCGTTTTGTTAGCCCATGTTACCCATAAGTTTGGTGGAGAATTGAGATACATAGCAAAAACGGTATTATACACAAATAAGATGCAGTAGATCCAGGACCACACGATCGCAGTAATCTTGGATCAGCTCTTCTTCAATCACCGTGCCTTTCTGTTGACTCCGTGGAACTTTGGGGATCAAGTACAGGTCTTGCCCATCTTGCAGGTATCCAAAGAGGTCCTGTAGGGGCAGAAACACAAAGATAGCCCCTCCCCCAAAATAAGACCTTTGCAGGTGTTTGCCGTACTCCTGTCTTAGGGTTCTTATTCCGTACCCATACGGTACTAGTATCTTGACATTCAGATGAAGAGCTAGTATGTACAACTACGGGTGGATACTTTGCATCTCCAAAAACACACAAATGGTTAATTACGAATAAGGTTTTCAACAATCTTGAATGCGGATCAGCGATCTCTGCATGATGTGCCAAATGCTGTTTTAGGGTACCATGTGCCCGTTCCACTATAGCTTGTCCTGTGGGGGAGTGAGGAATTCCCGTGACATGTCTTACTCCCCATGTCTTCAAAAATCTATCCATCCTGTGGCTAGTATAAGCGGGACCATTGTCCGTCTTTAACTGCTTTGGGACTCCCATGACAGCAAAACAACTAAGCACATGTCTTTCGACATGCAATACTTTCTCTCCAGCTTGTGCCGTTGCCCAAATAAATTTACTATATGTATCAATAGATACATGCACATATTTTAAACGTCCAAAAGAAGAGACATGAGTAACATCCATCTGCCAAAGGTCATTTGAGACAAGCCCTCTGGGATTAACTCCCACTCCTAATCCGCAACCTCCATTATGGTTACTACAGATTGGGCAAGCTCCAACAATACTACACGCCTCCGCCATGGAGATCCCAAATTCGACATGCAGGCCTTTGGCATTTTGGTGGAAAACCGAATGGGCCTCTCTGGCTAAAACAGTTTTTGCAATGGGAACAGCAGTGAAAACAGAGACCAGCCTATCCGCCCTATCATTACCCTCTCCAAGTCCAATATTCCATTTATGACTTCGTATGTGGATTATAGAATAGGGATTTTTCTCTAAGCTTCACTGCCTTTCTGAGTTGGATAAAAAGCTCATGTAACCTCTTATTTTGGACGTCTTTGATAAATGCATCCTCGATTCGCTCAACAATGCCCGTTACATAAAGTGAATCAGTTACAATATTTAGAGGCCCCATCAAGTTCATCATGGCCCATACGACGGCAGTCAGTTCCATGGTCTGTAAAGTATCCTCCTGTCTTGCGTGTAACAATTCCTGTTTCCATGAACCGTTGTCTTGCCATGTAACGGCAGCCCGTTGCGATTTACGTCCTGCATCAGTATATGCTGTTACCGCGTCTTTTATAGGGTTCTTTTCTCTTTTCGGGCATGTCATCCAGTTCCATTGCCCGATCCATCGTAATAATGGGGACTCAAAGCTATTAGTCTCAATCACACAACCAGCACCAAGCAACGCCTCTTGCAAATGTTCACTATTCTGTAGATACCATTGTAAAGAGTCTTTTCTTTGCATGGGTAAATATATTGTGGAAGGCTGGCAGCCTTGAACTTGTAAAATTCTTTCCCGTCCTCGTTTTATCAAATCCGCCAAAATTTCCACTTGTTGTACCAAGGTTTTAGCCTGCTGTAAAGCAGGGGATACCCATTCAAGAATACCCAATTCCCCCGTTTTCTTTAATTGCATGAGAGCTCCAATCAGGTACCGATGCCCTAACCACACAGCAAGATCAATCGGAACAGTAGCATCGAGTCGATGTACATGTCCTGTAATAGCACGTTCTACAATTTGCTGTATGAGAGTTTTCTGATAAGGGGTAACTCTAAGTTCTTTCGTAGGGTCCGTACCTAGCAATTCATTTGGTATACCCACTATGGGCCGTAGCCACTGCAAGTCTCCTAAAAATCTTTGTGCATCATTAAGAGTCCGTAGTCGCGACTGTTACTGTAATTTCTGAGGGGACACAGTTTTGTCAGTAAGCACCCATCCTAAATATTTCCATGGTGACGACTGTTGAACCTTATCTGAAGAAATTACCAGATTAGAACATTGTAACACTCATTGGATGTGTTCAATCTGCTTGTCAGAAAAGGGGCGCAGCTTGAGCTATATCAGATTGAGATATATCAATCATGTAGATTGAGATATATCATCCATGTAATGATAAATTAGAACATGTTTCCATTGTTCTCGTAAGGGCTGTAGTGCAGCAGCTACATATAATTGACACAAGGTGGGGCTATTAGGCATACCCTGTGGTAATACTGTCCATTCAAATCGTTGATCTGGGCCCTCTCTGTTAAGGGAGGGTAAGGTAAAAGCAAACCGTTTTTGATCCTGAGGATGTAAATCAATTGTAAAAAAGCAATCCTTTAAATCAATACTTAGCAGAGACCAACACTCTGGAATCATGGCTGGATTAGGTAGCCCTGGCTGTAAAGCACCCGTCGGTTCCATCTGATTATTAATCTCTCTCAGATCATGTAACAATCGATATTTACCTGACTTCTTTTTTATGACAAATATTGGAGAATTCCATGGACTAGTGGACAAACATAAATGACCTTGTTGAAATTGCTCTTTGACCAATTGATGAGCATGAAATAGACTTTCCCGTTTTAGTGGCCATTGCTTAACCCATACCGGTGTGTTGGTAGTTCAGGTAATGGGAATTGGGAAAGTCCAAGCAATGGCTAATAGGCCAAAGGGTGCTCATTCGTAAGTACAACCGCCAACTGTGAGAGTATATCCCTTCCAATTAGACACTGCACAGTTGGTGGTAGTTGTACCACAGAAAACACAGCAGAAACTTGACAACCCTCCAGCTTTACTTTTAACGTAGGTGTTCTCTGAGCAAATGTCATACCCCCAACTCCAGAAACCGTAGTACCTGATGGAAACAGGGGCCATCCTTGGGGCCACTGTGATGGAGCAATTATACTAGAATCTGCCCCAGTGTCCAAAAGGGCCATAAGGATCAGTTTTTGATTGTCATAACCAATCTCAACCTTGTGTCTAGGTCGATCATTTAATGTCAAGGTTAAAAGAGTCAGTCCCCCTGAAGAGCCGAATCCTTCATCACCTCGATCCTTATCAGTTAACGACGGCATTCCCTTTGTAAGTTGTTCCAATGGGATCAACTGAGCGATACGTTGTCCATTGGTTATCCGTATGGGAGGAAAAGGGGTATATAACATTATCATTATTTCTCCGGTGTAGTCAGCGTCAATAACGCCAGGTAAAACAAAGAGTCCCAGCATTGATGCCGATGACCTGCCGAGTAATAATGCCCCCACAAACTTATTTTGAATCACCACAGGACCATACACTCCAGTGGGAATTCGATGTGGCTGAGTATTTAGGAGACTAATGTCTACAGCGGATGCCAGGTCAAGTCCGAGACTCCCTCTTGTTGCTGGTCGGAGGCGGGAGACGCTACCTGCTGTGCAGCAGCTACTTGTGTCTGCACGCGGCTGCTCCGATTTGCGCTCCCAACGGAGTTTCCCGAACGGCGATGACAGGCTCCCGTTTTATGATTATCCGAACGACACTTGACACACCACACACCGGAGGCAGTACACTCTTTGCGAACGTGGCCCAGAAGGCCACACCGAAAGCACCTTGCTCGGCCAGTCCCCGGGGACGTCTTCTGTCGAGTAACGACCGACGCTTGGAGGGGTGCAAGAGCTGCTAACACTTGAGTCTGAGATGCCTTAGCTTGTTCTTGTAACCCAACCCCCAACTGCTTTATAGCCTCTACTACTAAAGCTTGAGGTCCAGTGGGCACCTGAGCCATCCTTTCTAATGCTTCCTCTATTGTCCAATTGGCACCAAGAGTGCTCAAAATATTACGAGTAGTAGTATTACAATTTTGTAAGGCACACTGTTTTAACAAGGTTCCTCGCATATGTTCAGGAACCCCAGCTCTCTCTGTAGCTGCAGCAGCCTTGTCTATGAATGCCCCAAACGTTTCGTCCCTGCCTTGTCTTATACCCATATAAACTGGAACGCCCCCCGGTTCTTTCACTCGATCAATAGCTCTCCTTACTAGTTGCATTGCCTCTCTCAACTTATCTGCACCTATCATTGCTTGTGCTTCAGTGCGTAAAAACGGTCCAAGTCCCATAAGTTCCTCTACAGTCACTCCCTGCAACGGATCCCCAGGCTGTCTCTGAATTGCAACGGATTCATGCACTAAACTCTGCCAATGAGCATTAAACAACAATTGCTGATGCTGGGTAAATATCAATCGAATTATCCCTCGGCAGTCAGCAGGTAATAAAATTTGTGTACTCCAGATATAATCTAACATTTGTTTCGCTGGCTCGCTATGGACTCCAAATTGACTGACCGTGGCGCGCAATTGGGACAATAATTTCCAATCCAAGGCTGAAACTGTCGCTTGCACACCGCCTCCCGGAATTGCTGGAATGTGACAGGACAGGCTAGCTGTGCAGCCACTTGCAATACTTCTCCATCCCCCCGCTCCAGCCCTTCCCGAGCTAGCGCAGCCCAAGCTTCTCTACATTCCTTTGCCATAGCCTCAGCCAGGTCCGCTTCCGCCCCTGGAGTTGGCTCCGACAGAAACGGATTAGTAGGGCTGCTTGATATGTCCTTGGGAGCAAACTCGCTCTCGGGGGCTGAGGGTACAGAAGGAGGAGGTTTAAATCCATCAGTAGAAGGAGGAGGCGATGGAGGCAAGTATACGGTAGACACACTTGGGGGTAAGGGGGCATCTCGCGGCCAGTCTATCCCGTACGTCTTATTCTTTTCATGAGCAGCAGATGCCTGTTCAGCCGCCCTCTGTTCTGCCTGATATCATAATAACTCGTTATGTACAGCCCTCCATGGTTTTCCAAATTTTTTGGCTGACTTATCCCCATCAATTGCAGCCTCCCATAACCTATCACCCAATTTACGCCACTCAGATAATTCGTGAACAGTATGCGGGTTCTGAAAACAGCCCTGGGAGTGCCCATAAGCTAACAACCCAGGAAGATCCTTTTGTAAATCGATCTCCCTAATTTGTCTCTTTTGTAAGAGACATGTACATAAATCATATGCTGCTTGCCTCTGCATACCTGAATATCGTCAGCGCGCGCTGTTGCAGCTCTCCAAGGTCTCGGCAGCACGTTTCAGCCGGGTACGCCGATGCGAACGCCCGGGGCTCGACACAGTTTTCTTCGCTGTGTTTTAGCCGTCCTCGCTGCAAAGGACCTGACCACTCGTTGCTCCGTCGTGGATCACGTCAGGGTCACCATTTGTCGGAGAACAACGGGAGACAAGCACATCCGATGATGATCAACAAGTCTCAGTTTATTCAGAATTATCTTATGACTTATATAATAGAGTTAATTAGCTCATACATATTGCAAAAGCCAAGCTCCTTATAGGTGGCTACAGTAGAAGGCATTGTTATCTATTAAATGGATACAGTAGAAGGCTATGCATCTTTTCCCAAGACACTAGTAGCAAGTCATGTACCTTTCCCAGGACACTAGTAGCAAGTCATGTACCTTTCCCAAGACACTAGTAGCAAGTCATGTACTTTTCTCAAGACACTGGTATCTACATTATTTTCTAGTTTCTAAACCAAGGTCCTGCATTCCGTGTCTAGCTACATTTAAGCAGGTCTTGTGATCTTGTTGTCATGCCCCTTGTCACGTAGCCACTATTCAATAATATCTTCCACATTTCCTCAGGTGAATGTGTGTGTGCTGGGCTAGCTGGCTGTTGCTGCACCCCTCCCAGGTGCTCCCTGCAGGGCCCCAGACTGGCGGTGCTGCTCTGCAGAGCGAGTGGGCTGTGGGGCCCCAGGGCCACAGGGTGACTCCTGACTCAGCTCTGGCCCGTGCTGGTCAGGGCAGGAAGCAGACCCAGGCAGACATGGCTCAACATCCCTGATGCTGCTGGAACGTGTCTGTGCTCATGGATGGTGCTCAGAGTGACCCCAGGGTGTTTGCAGTGGCACACGATGTGTTCATGTGTGCACTAGCTCCAGCCTGTGGTGTTTTTTTGAGGGTGCATGAGTCACTCTCCAGTCCCCCTTCCCTGTGCTTCCTGAGTCCCCACTGCCTCTGCTGGGAATGCAGAGAAACTCTGGCTTCCCTATGCGTACCTGGACTTAGCATTTTACCTTTGGGTGACTGCATCATGGGCTGTCCCTCACTTTGTGAAGCTCCGCTCACTGCCCACCCCCAGGCACACGCTGTCTCTGGAGATCCCCTGAGCTCTCCTGGTGGCTCAGGTTCCGCTCCAGAAGGATGGGCATCTGTCATCAGCACTGTCACCTGTGCGACAGCCCCAAGCAGGCAGTTCACCATCTCCACTAGCACTGGTCACTGAGAAATGAGTCGTGAATCCAGCCATTGGTCCCTACCACATCACACTGGGACTCTGAGCTTGTCCCCTGGAGGCCATGGAGTACACAGGCAGAGCAGCGGGCCCTTTTCTGGTGCAATTGCTGGGGCATATTTTTGACTCCCTCTTCTGAAGAAAAGCCAGACTTGAGGCACATCTCTGAGGATATCCCCTTTTATTTTTACCTGGTCAGCCGGTACTCACAGGAACACCCACGGGAACACAACCCTACAACCACCATGCGGAGAGAACTCTTGGGCTATATACACGCACACTAGAGCACAGCAGGACAGTGGGGAAATGAGGAGACCAACCCCCAAAAGAGAAAGTCCTTCTGCTGTAGGTGGGCATGTCTCCAGAAAAGCTGCAGCCCTCACACAAAGGTTGTAGTGAGGAAATGGCTGCTGTGGCAATGGGAGAACGGTCCTGAGGAGCACAGGGTCTGTCCCCACAGGCTGCTCCCACTCTGCTTTGAGCGTTGGAGCACAGTAGAGGGAAGGGACGAGGCCGTGGTGAATCCTGGCCGCCACCCTCACAGGAGAGGGGTGCGAGATAACACCCTGATTGTGGCCAAGGCAGCTGAATTGCCCTAATGCACATGGGACACAAGGCCTCACCCTGTCTGTGCTCATCTGAGCCTGACTCTGTTGCCATGGGCACCCTTGGTGGCAGTGCCAAAAGAGGGGCTGCAAAGGGAAACACTTACACTCCTTACACTGAGGGCATCCGAGGGAGCTCAGGCTAGCAGGTTCTGAAGTTCCCCCATCTCTGCTGATGAAGGGAGAAGCCTGGCTTCCTGCTTCAACAGGGTCTCTGGGTCAGACTTGGAAGAGCGCTTCCTAAGGATAAGTGCATTTTTTCTTTTGCAAGAGTGTAACAGAGAAAAGTGAGACAGGAAGAAATGAACAGCACTCATCTTTGATGCCAAATAGCCTTGGAGTGAGGAGTAGATGCACGTTGGACAGTTACTGGTGCTGGCATTGTAGCCAGTGAAGCAGTTTCCTGAGGGCATCCTTGGGCCCCTTGTTCCGCAAGCTGTAGCTGAGGAGGTTCACTGCTGGAGGCACCACCGCCTACAGAAGAGCCAGCACCAGATCCAGAGCTGGGGAGGAGGTGGAGGGGGGCTTCAGGTAGGCAAACACTGTAGTGCTGAGAGAAAGGGAGACCAGGGCCAGGTGCGGGAGGCACATGGAAAAGGCTTTGTGCTGGCCCTGCTCAGAGGGGATCCTCCGCACAGCAGTGGAGATCTGCATGTAGGACGGCACAGTGGAAACAAAGCACTCAAAGCCCAAACAAACACTAGCCGCAATAACCCCAGCTTCCCTGAGGGAGGATTCTGAGCAGGAGAGCCCGAGAAGCTGGGGAATTTCACAGAAGAACTGGCGCAGGACATTGCTTTGGCAGCTGCTGCCACTTTGACACAAGCTCTGCTGCCCAGGAGGGTCCCGTAGTACAGGGGTCTGCAGATGGCAGGGAAGCGGTTATGGGCCATGACAGTGAGAAGAGAACACTCTGGTGATAACAAGAACAGGAGCAGGAAGAGCTGGACAGCACATCCTGAATAGGAAATAGGCCTGGTGTCCCCGAGGGAATTGGCCATGGATTTGGGGACAGTGATGGAGATGGAGTCAAGGTCAAGGAGGCAGAAGCTGAGGAGGAGGAAGTACCTGGGGGTCTGGAGGTGCTGGTCGCAGGCTGCAGCTGTGATGCTGAGGCGGTTGCCCAGGAGGGCAGGCAGGTAGATGCCCAGGAAGAGTGTGAAGTGCAAGAGCTGCAGCTCCTGTGTGTCTGCGAACGCCAGGAGGAGGAACTCGTTGAGGGAGCTGCTGTTGCCTAGATGTTCTCTCAGGGCACAGGGGGACTGCTGGAGAAGGAAGAGATGTTGACAAGTTAGGACAGACTTCTATGAATAAAACTTTCTCCTAACCGTCTCGCCTGATCCCAAAATATACACACCTCTCTGCATGTAAGAAAACTCCTGTTATTTCCCTTGGCATAACCTTGATTAAACTACTCCAAGCCTCAGTAGTGAAGCCTGCAGGCCTAAGCTTGAACTTTAACCAAACCTGTGGGCTACTGCTGACACAACAACTGCAGAAGCAGCCAGAATCAGCCCTCCAACATACAGAACACAATGGACAGAGGTCACGGTTAACCTTTGAGAAGATACAGAACACAACGGACAGAGGTCTCGGTTAACCTCCGGATAAGATAAGGCACTTTGAAGCAGGAACACAGCAACCGTCCTGGGATGTAGACACAATCCATTTACAAGGAAAGAGACCAGCAACTCAGGAAAGAAGACTGGAAGAGACTGTCACTGGCAGGCGGGGAAATAAGACTGGAAGGAGTATAATTAGCCCAGAATGTCTTTGTTCTGGGTCCCTCTTTGGAGGCACCCAGCTCCAGCTGAAACAAACGATCGTATAAGAGTCTGACTCTGACTTAGTGGTGAATGCCTGTGGACCTTTATACCAGTTTGGCGACCCAGATGGGACCGAGGCTTCTCTGTTTGGTGTGACTCTGTGGAGCAACCGCTGGCAGCATATGTGTGAGTTCACCTTATGGATTGCTCCTCAGGGTCGCACTGATCAGGGATACCAAATTTCCACCACTAAGTATTTTATTTGGGGCTCGAGTCCCTTGAAAAAGGAAAAAAAGCAGGTTATCTGGGGTTCCAGTTGCTTGAAAGGAGGGGAAAAAAAAGAAGAAGAAAAAAGGGGTTGGGGGTTTGAAAAAGGGAAGAGGGAAAAAAAAGTGGGTTCAAGTCCCATAGTGTGCACACTGAAAGGGGTTGAGTGAAGGGGTTTGAGTTCTCCTCAAAAAAAAAAGCAAAAAAAAAAAGCTAGAAATTTGAATTTGAGTTCTACCCCACAGATAAAACACCTTCCGGGGAGACTTCCCGAGACTGGGTGAGTACTACATTTTCTATGTTCCTCTAAGCTTTTACAATTAGGTGGAGTGGGAGAGGAGAAGAAAGAAACAGAGAAAAAAAAAAAAGAGAAAGGAAAATAGGACCTGGATTAAGTGCCCCAAAGGGGACACCCTTGGCAGAAATTATTACTATTTGGAAACATATTGCAGGGATTGCAGGTATGTCATGGAGACAATGAATAATTTTGTGCCGGGAGGACTGGGCTTTTATTAGTCATGATGGCAATGCAGCCGAATGCTGGCCGGCAAGTGGTAGTTTTGATTCACAAGTATTAACTTTCTTACGGCACCAGCTTGAGGATCATTATCCTGGTCAACTGGATTACTGGTATGTGTGGGACAACTGGGCATATGAACGCCAGAAGGACAGCACAATCTGAACAATGGTGATGCATGCAGAAAGTAGCAGACAGCCAGTGCATGGTAGTAATGATAATGGCAATGGGAATGCTAAGAAGATTAGAAAGGTGAATGAGAATGGAAGTTATGAAGAATGTGAGGAAGGGAAAAATAATGATGAAGGAGGGGCTGCTTCCCCGTTGTCTCCTGCCCTCCCATTACCAACTGCGAATGCTGAAATACAAGCCCCCTTATGGGCAGTCCCAAAAGCTGGTGCCCTGTGAGAGGGGGGAGCAGGAGTAGCCCAAGTGTTTACTGCTCGAGTTTATGGACCCTGGGGACAGCAGGATTTGATTCTGTGGGGGCAACAGACCCCTCGGTTGCAGGAGGATCCTGAGAAGGTCATTCGAATTGTGAAAGGCATCTTTCAGGCATATGAAATACGCCTACCTGGGGAGATGTACAGATGTTAGTAGACACTCTGTTTACACCCGATGAGAAACACGTGATTTTAGCTGCCAATCAACATTAGGCAGAACAGGGAGGGGATCCTGAGGCTCGTGCCCGCACTGGCCCACTATAGATCTTTGGTGGGATTATTGGAATGATGCGGATCACAGGCAGCTTAGACAGGCTCGGAGAGGATTGAAGGAAGCTATTAGGCTTGCAGGTGTTAGACCAGGGAATTGGTCAAGGGTAAGGGAATGTCAACAACAGCCTACTGAACACCCATCCGCATATCTGTTGCGTTTGTTTAAGCAAATGTGACTGTATGGGGGTGGAGTGGACCCAGAAGCTGAGGCTCAGAGATGATTAGTTGTGTCTACTTTTGTTGATCAAGCTGCCCCAGATATAAAAAAGTCTTTTTCTAAACATGTGCCTGATTGGCCAGGAAAGACTGCAGATGAGATTGTCCGCTTGGCAACCTTTGTATATAACAGACGTGATGCTAAGAAATTAGAGGAGGAAAACCATAAATTGAAAAAGGAAGAAGCGACAATTGTGGCTGCAGTCATGTGAGGAGCTATTTACTCCCTGTGAGTGCAGAACTGGGCTTTTTATAGGACCAGGTCATGGATCTTTTCCTGGACGGTGGACGGGTGGGATGGCAGCAGGACGAGGAGTCATGAGGGGAGGAAGGGGAATTCCATTAACTTCTGCACCTGGGTTAGGTTCTTGGGAGGGTTATTATTGTGGGAAGTGAGGACATATGCAGCGTGAGTGCCCAAGCTGTGCACGAATTCAGCCACAGTCAGGGGTGAATCCTCCTTCGGGAGAAAATCAAGATGTAGGCCGAACTGATGAATGACTAGTTGAGGAGGAATATCCTTGTGCTTGTATTCGATGTGTATGTATGTTTTTGGATGTAATCCCTTTGGCTAGTCAGGGCGGCATAACCAGGAAAGTGGCTGGAAAGCAAGTAACCTTTCTAGTGGCTACCGGGGCTACTTTATCTCTTTTGAATTATACAGATAAAGGGTTGTGTTCTGGGGAGGTCTGGAAAATATGGGGTGTGATGGGGGGAGGAGAAAAACCCCTGAGCAAACCATTACTGGCAGTTATAGATGCAAAAGCAATATGGAATCAATGTGTTTTGGTTGAAGAATCCCCTGTGTGTTTCTTAGGGCGGGCTTTGTTACCAGCACTTGCTGTAGAGACATGGGCAAGTGCCAGCGGTATGGATTTGGTAATTATGGGTGTTTCAGAAGTCGGTGCATCAGAAGTGCAAGTTCCGGTGGCAGATGTTCCTCTTGAACTAGGTGTTCAAGCACTCCTCCACTGCTGTGCCTGCTAAACTGTGGAGTGGGAAAGGAACAGGCGTGGGCTTGCTTTTATCTGCAGAGCCTGTATCCATAACAACTCTCCAAGGCCCCATCCAGCTGTAAAACAATATGCTATCCCGCATGAGGCAGAAAATTGTTCCAAAGCAGATGGATACCTATGTAGAACAGGGGATTCTGAAGCCCTGCATTTCTCCTTTCAATACACCCATTTTACCGGTACATAAACATCGCCTGGACAGTGATGGCGATCCTGAGTATCGATTTGTACAGGATGTACATGCTATTAATCACTATGTTGTCGGTTTTAACTCCAATTCCTGTATGGGCTAAGGGGTCTACAGTAATAGATTTAAGTTCTGCTTTCTTTAGTATACCTGCAGGAGAAGAGAGTCAACTTTTGTTTGCATTTACCTGGAAAGGACAACAACTGACCTGGACACGACTTGCACAAGGATTCACTGGCTCACCAGTGAATTTTTACTCGGTTGCTGCGGAAAGGTTTACATAACATTGTTTTATCCTGTGATTCCATGTTAATACAGTATGTAGACGATTTATTGCTTGCTAGGAGAACAAAAAATGCTTGTACTTCACATACAATAATTTTGTGTACAGCCTTAGCTGAAAAGGGACATCGTGCATCCCCACCTAAGCGCCAGTTCTGTCAAGAAAGAGTAAAATATTTAGGATTGATTCTAACGGAAGGAAAACGATCTCTCCATCCTGAACGCATTAAAGCAATTGAAGATCTACCTTGACCTGTGACGAAAAAGCAGATTAGAGGTTGTTTTTAGGGGCAGTAGGCTTCTGTAGACCATGGATTCCCGGGTTGGGGGACTTAGTAAACCCATTAGTGGGAGCAACTGAACAGGAAGCAGTAGAACCTATAAAGTGGACAGTCAGAGAGATTTGGCATTTAACAAAATTAAGGAGGCATTAGGTAAATCCCTGGCTTTAGGGCTCCCCCATTATAAAAAACCTTTCCAGCTGTACATTCATGAACAACAAGGGGTTGCCAGTGGAGTGCTGACTCAAATGCCAGGTCCTCAACCCAGAGCAGTCGCGTATTATGCAGTACAATTGTATGCTGTCCTTCTGGGGACTCCTGGATGTATGTGTGCGGGGGCTGCTGCAGGAATCATTGTTGGGAAATGTCGAACCATAGTTCTGGGACTATAGCAGATTGGTGTAAGTTGCAACATCCGTTGCAGTCATCTGTGATGGCATTAGGGAAAAGACAATGGCTAATATCAGACGTGTTACCTCGGTGGGAGGAGATGAATGAGCAAGACCCACCGATTAATAGTAGACCCTTTAGGGGTACGTCAAGGAAATACAAGGCCTTAGTTGCATTCAAGCCCAACTTTGGCTACAAACAGTAGCTGCATCCCTCACAAGGGAAGGAGAGAATGGTATACTTCCCGCAGAAAGCCGAAACTTGATATGGGAAAAGAGTACCATATCTGAAGGGAAATATCCAGCTTGGTGGCAAATGCTTAATTTGCCATTCGATAAGGAGCAAAAAGTGATAACTGCTCTCGTTCTCACTATTCAAGCAGCACAGGTCTCTACAATCTAGCCTATTGTGCCTCTAGGCTGGATCCATGGGGATGTTGCATTACATCCTTTGGAAAACAGGGGATGGGCACAGCACATTCGTGATAAGTGGAACACTATAGATTTAGCCTCCTGGATGGGTTGGGATCAATTAGGATTTGTACGTGAAGGTAATGCCCTACAAACTCAAGACATTTGTTTAGCCACGGAACACAGTGTTTGTCATGTTGGGGTGCAGACCCAAAGTGCAAATGAGAAGGTAACTTTGGTCTCTCCTGGGAAGGGTTGTCTATGTTTGTGGAGTCAGGGCAGCACTGTTATAATTGATGGTGCAATGTTGTATCACAATAATAGTTTAAATTTGTGCATGTGTAACTGTACAATGGTAAAGGGATGTGGCTACAATTATACAAGCCCCGTAACAACTCACCAGTTACTCCAGGGAAATTATTCATGGATTCAAGAATTATCACCAGTACCGATTGGAATGCATCTCAGGTTAGTGAAGGAATTATTACACCATGAGCAGTTGCGGACGTTTCTCCAGAAGGTCAAAGAAACAGGGAAAAGTACCCTGATGACTGCAGAGCATGATACACAACAGAGTCAAGCGATACTTGAAAGAACCAAAAAAAAGTCACAGAGCATAAATGGTGGGAAACTTTAGGTGGTCTCCCACCACTTCTGGCTTGTATAATTGTTTGCTGCATGCTGTAGTGATTCTGTTCTGTCTGATCATTGTGTGCTTTGTGCTCCCCTTGGGATTGTATATAAAATTGTGAAGGCTGGCTGCTCGTCTTGAAAAATGGCTATATTACAAAGACAAACAGCCAGAAAAACAACGGGGGGATTTGTAAGAAAACTACTGTTAATTCCATTGGCCTAACCTTGATTAACTTAGCATCAGTGCCTAAAGTAGATGAAGCCTGCAGGCCTCAAGGCTGAACTGTCCTTGAACTCCAGAAACATTGCGAAGGATGTGACCTTGCCAGTGCTGTAACTGCCAAACCAGTTAAAACTAGCTGACAAAGATACAAAACTAGCTCATGAGGCTACAAAGTAGACTGCAGGAGACAAGATGGGATGCACGTGGGTTGGGCTTGACCTTGGAGGAGATAAGGGCCTGGGAGAAACAAGGACATGGCATCCATCCTCAGTTACACCAAAGCGGCATGGCTCCAGTGTGCACATCAGCAGATGACCGAGTGCTCAGCCCACAGCACTGCTCCTTGGGGTGGGTAACAATAGGCCCATTGACAGGTCGTTCTGTGGGGAATGGCTCCACAGCACCTAGATGTTTACAGTGTGGATCTGTGGTGTGGCTTCTCTTTTGCATGGCCTTGTCAATCATGGGCTGGTTAGAGGGTGTGCCCCTAGGCTTCAGCAACCCCACAGGTGGGGGCTCTGGCCCTAGTGCACTCAGGGTTCCTTCACTCTTGGGGAGCACCCCAGAGCAAACCTCTCTTCTAGCGGCTGCACCACCCGGAGTCCCACGCTTGCCTGGGTGGCGCCTGTCAGGATCACAGATGTGATGGGATAGCTCACACCCAAGGGAACCCGGCAAGGATGGGATTTAGGCTCTTTCAGAAAACAAAACCAGAAGTCAAGAGGAACATGCCGTAGCTCAATTTGTTTCATCAAAAGTTGAAACTACAAACTGACAACAGCAAGATGGTGGTGAGGTGGCCAAGAGGTTACAGGGATGCACTGCTAATCTATTCTGCACCATGCACACAGCCTCCAACCCCACCCTCCTCAAAGACACTCCTGTTTCTGGCTCAAGACCAACCTGGAAGGAGTGTGTTGGGGCAGTGACAGTCCTGCAGCTCCTGTCCCTACAGGCAAGCCTTTTCAAGCTCCTTCTCTAAGCTGGCAGCAGCTTCCTCTCCACCCTGCTCTCATTTGAGTTCAGTCACAACAAAAGCCCAACTTCCCTGGAGGTACATCTCTGGGGAGTCAGCTCTGGGACAGCAGATCTGCTGGTGGCTGGGACATGCATGTCGCTGTGGGATGTCCTTTCTGGACCATGTGGGATGGCCAGAGAAGCTGGAGAAGAGCATGGAGGATGCGCGGGTGTCCTGTTGCCGCTGAGCTGAGCTGAGCTGTGCCATCTCCTTCCCTGATGGGAAGGACAGAAGAGGGAAGAGTGTGTGTCAGTGCTGGGTGGTCGTGTCCGTACATCTCGTTACTGAATGGGGAGAAGGGAGGGTGCAGTGGCATGGGGCAGTGAAAGAGGCTGGCTGAGCCCCCTGCTCCAGCACCTGGGTGGCGACATGAGAGCTATTCAGACATCTGCCTGATGTGCAGACAGCTCTGCCAGAGACCCCCCCCCCCCACCATGGTAAGGTCAGTCCTTCATCCGCCCCGAGCACAACCTCGGGGGAGAGGACAGTGCTCTCAGTCCAGGCTGCGCTCGAGTCTTGGCCTGACTTGTTGGCTGGAGACAGGCTGAGACTGGAGACAGAGTGGGATGTCCTGGGTCACAGTCGCAGCTGAGCTGCTGACGGGAGAGCAGGGTTCAGCAGCAGCAAGAGCTGGCAAGAGGGGCAAGAGGACCAAAACAACTTGGGGGGTTGCAGGAGCAGGCCTTCCCCTTCTGTGCAGGGACGGAGGGCTGCAAGGTGCTGCAGCTGGGCTGGCCAGGACAGTCTGGTGGGTGAGTAGGTTTGGTAAGGGAAGTGGGGAGGACTGAGACATTTGTGCTGTGAGCTGGTACAGAGGGAATAGGGAACACAAAAGCAAAGTCTGTTTGCAGTGTTCAGCACCATGCTCAGCACACACTGAAACACAGGAAGTTCCACCTGAACAGAAGGCAAAAGTTCTGGACTGTGAGGGTGACTGAGCACTGGCACAGGTTGCCCAGAGAGGCTGTGGAGTCTCCCTCCTTGGAGAGATTCAAAAGCCGTCTGGGTGGGGTGCTGGGCTGCAAGCTTTAGGGGAGCCTACTAGAGGAGGTGAGGCTCTTGGAGGCCCCAGGTGGGGCTGGCCAGGGACATAAAGGCCTGTTAGTGCCCTCAGGGCCCTGACAAACTCTGCGGTCATCTGGATCACAGCAACTCCATAGGTCATCAGCAACCAGGCAGCTGGGCAGGCATTGTGATGTCCTCAAGGGCATCAGAACATTGCCCCAGCCAAGGTGACAGATTTGGGGGAGAGAAGAGGGAGGACAGGAGAGAGGACATGGCTGGTGCCTTGACGGTGAGGTCACTCCTGTCTCAGCATTGTGATAAGGCAGCAGCAGGCAGGCAGCAGGGCAGCTGTTGGGAGGTCACCCAAGGCATATGAGAGCAGGCCCGGTCGGATCAAAGATCCCTGACCCCATCCTCCACCACTGCTGCTGGTCCTTCTCCTCCTAGAACCCTTTCCCTAAGCACAGAGGCCCAGAGACCTTTGGGGGAAGACTGAGGCAAAGGTGGCACACAGTAGCTCCGCCTCATTGCTTTGCTCTCATTAATTCAGCCACCCTATTCAGCAAGGTACCAGTATTTTCCAGTTCAGCCTACACACTTAGCAGAGGAAGCTCTTGTTGTCCTCGACGTCCCTCGCAAGCCTCAACTCCAGCTGAGCTTTGGCCTTCTTGACACCATCCCTACACACCCGGGGCTTGTTTCTGTACTCCTCTGCTGTAGCCTGTCCTTGCTTCCACCTCCTCTATGCTCCCTTTTTTGCACTGCAGTTCCATCATGAGTTCCCAGCTCAGCCAAGTCAGTCGCCTGATACCTCTGTTTGTTTGCCTGCATATCAAGGTGCAGCCTTCTTGTGCTTGGAGGGTGCCGTCCTTACACACCTGCCAGGTTTCTTAAGCTCCTTTGCCCTTCAGACCTGCTTCTACGGGACACCCCAATCAGTTCCCTGACAAGGGTGAAGTCTGCTCACATCAAGCCCACGCTCTGCACTCTGCTGCTCTCCTTCCTTGCTCCCCTCAGGCTCTTGAACTCCATTATTTCATGGGCGCTACAACCAAGGCAGCCACGCACTATCATGGCCACTCCCTACCGGTTTTCAGCTTCCATTGCTAGTCCTTGCGATCCACATTATTCCCTTCACACCCCCAAAAGCCAAGTGCTCAGTGCAACAAACCTGCACACGAGAGTTCAGGTCCCTTCCCATCTTGCAGCCAGGACTGGCAGCAGGAGAGGGAGGCCCTGGCTCCACCCCCTTCTGCCTCAGGAGGGCTACACCAGCTCTTCCCACCTCCCTGGAGTGTCCCCTTGTCACCAGGGGATGTGCTGCCAGGCAAGGGCTGACTCCACTCCTCTGACTGGCTCCTGCAAAGAGTAGGAGGGCCCTGAGACATCGTGACCACAGCTGCGGACAAATAGTTATGGCATGACCTTGGGAGAGAGCTGCCCTGGGAGCAGGCACTGACACTCAAGCCCTGACTGCTGAGCTCTTGTTTTGGGGCCCCTCTGGACAGTCACATGCTGCAAATGGCAGAGTTCACACCATGCCAAGGAAATAGCCACAGCCCCTTGGAGCTCTGGTTTAATGCACAGGAAGACAATTCTGTGAGGGCCGGGATGGCTGGCACTCACTGGTACCTCTGCTGTTGGCTCGGCAGGCGGCTCTTCTCTCCAGAGCTAAGGAGCAAGAAAGGAAGAGGCTCAGTGGGATGCACAGGCAGAAAGGCAGAGAAACACTGCCGGCTATTTCAGGCCATATATTTGTGGGTGTGCTTCTGATGGCATTTCCATACTCACTGGGATGTGATACAGGCCCCTGGCTCCACCCAAAGTCCTTGGAGCAGTTGGTCAGCCTGAGGCTGAGCCTGGTGGGGCCAAGACTAGGCGGGAAACCCGTTTCTTGGCTTCAGCATTCAGCATTCAGCATTCAGCATTCAGCATTCCGGGGGAGGTTTGAAAAGGGGCAGACAAACATGCCTTTGTGTTCAGTTGCTCAAGACTTCCATGTCCCACACTGTAATCCTATTTGGAGTGCCCAACAGCTGCCCCTTGGAGGGAAGGTATGTCTGAGGCATCCACCTCCAAGGGAGTGCTGGGCATTTGCTGGGGGCTGCAGAGAGGTGCATGGGATCAAGGTCTAAGCCAGGTCAATCCCAAGTCACAACAACTCCTATTCAAACCAGTGGCTCTGGCACTGGGATTCTGACACCTCGGTGGGTCACTACCCCTGCACGCTCCCAGGCTTTGCCTGGAGCTGCTACACACTTACTCCGTCTGTTGTGCCCCCAGCCTCTCGGCTGCTCTTTTCTGCTCCTCGTCTATTCTCCTCGGGAGAATAAAACATTGATGGTCACGTCCTCATCTGGTGCCAGGCAGTACTGGAGGACATCCTGAAAAGAAGGCTTTTCTTCACGCAGCTTCCCAGCACTCTCCTCCTCTTTCCCAGCTGGAGCTAGGGATGAGCCCGACTGCACCCTTGACTGGGTTTCACTTCTCTGCTGAACCTGCAAGACAAGTCAAGGAAGGTTTTAGCCCCACTTCCAAGCACGCTCAGAGGCTCTCAACAGGCACCAAGAGAGCAGCCAGTGCCTGCAGGATCTCTGCTGTCACCAGACCCCTTGCTCTGGCCTGGCCTCAGGCACCCCATGAAGGCACGCTGCCACTGTAGCTACAGAACTGGCAGGGTCCCTGCAGCATACCCTAGCCATGTCACAGCCTGACCAGGTTTCACTGCTGCTTCCCACTGGCACTTCTCTCTCAAGCTGGGATCTCTCAAGGCAACACAAATGAGGGAAGGGAATTGTGACTTGCAGAGCAGGACACCTGCCCTGCCTTCATCCCAGGCAAAGACTGGGGATGGGGGTTTAGCAGGGCTCGTTCTTCCTACAGGGCACAATTGTCTCACAACTGCCTCCTCTACACTGCTTGACTTGAGCCATCCAGTCAGCAATCTTAAGCTAATATTTGCAATACGAAGCCTCAACTCCCTTAAGCAAACACAGCCCACAACTTCGCACAGGGGCTCTTTTCAACCCATGAAGTGACCTCAACATGCTCTCAAGGGGAAACTGATGTGTCACCAGGGCATCACTGCAATTCCCCATTGGCCCCCCCTCTCCCACCAGGAGCTCACTCCTCACATCATGAATGAGTGGAAGGCATTGCCATTGGTAGAGCAGAACTCCAAAACGAAATCCTCCTACCGGGCTCAGTGGCTCAGAGCACACAGTCCACTCAAATGAGGGGAAGGAATTGCTGTTGGCTCAGCAGGAGCTAGGAATGCAGCCCTGCTGTGGCATTCAGCACGTCACACCAAACAAGCCTGAGCACCCCTGCTGACCTCAGGTTGCACCATCAGCATCAGTGCTCATGGCCTCCCTTGCTGCTTCCCCAACACCCAACAGCCCAGCAATGGGCCTTTCATACCACTGGCACTTCTCTTGGACCACGGAGCCCATTCCTGGGCGTCCTTGGCCTCTTATGGATGCTTCTGCAAAAGAGCTCCAGAGGAAATACGGCGGTCTTCTTCAAACATGCGCCTCTGTCTTCAGTTGCCTTGCTTGCTTTTCAGCCAAACCCACAGGAAAGGAAAATCTTCCTGGGCGTTCAGATTTTAGGAAAGGCAGGACTCCCCTGCCTCGCTCTTCGGCAGCAACAAGGCACCTCCAACCTGGCTCCCTGAGGAACCTGCAAGGCTCCGCTGCCCTGGAGCAGAGGAAAGGCTTTTTCTGTCGGAAGGTTTACAAAGTACCTGGCTCCTCTCTGCCTCTTCCTTTTCTCCCTTGCCTTTCAGGCCTGCCCTTTCTTTCTTCTCTTTTGGCTTAGCTGAGGAGTCCCACAGATCTCTTTGCCCCTGCACAACAGACAGAAAGCCTGCGTGCTGCAGGGCCACAGAAAAGACACAGCAAGGAGCACTACTGCCATCTGTTTCTTTCCAGTGGCGGAAGGTAATTTCTCTCTCTCTCCAGCCCTTTGTCTCGAGCCTTTCTCTCAGCGCTCTTAGGCCCTAAAGCTAGTACTGGCCAGACAGAAAATCCCTGCTTTCTTCTGACCAGGGAGCTAAATAACCACTCAGAGAAACAGAAGGTGGCCACCTTCCATCCCTGAAAGGCTCAGCAGGTACATTTCCACGAGGAACAGGGCCAAAGAGGGGCTTTTGATGTGATTCCGGAGAAGGCAGTAGTGACCAACGCCTAGAGAAAATAGAGCATAGCCTGCGCCTTTTAAAGCAAGCCCCTGAAAAGGTCAATCCAAGGTCTAATGAACACTTAGGAAGGAGGCTTCTATACCCGCTGCCCATAGAACTGCACTTTTCCACAAGCCCAGATGGCACAAGGAGGACCTCAGTCACTATCACATACCTGTCCTGCCCTCTCCTGGCTTTTACTGAGAGGGCTCACAGCTGGGAGTCTGGCTTCAGCACTTTGCTTCCTCCTGCCTTTCTCCACCTTTCTTGAGGAGCTCCCTCGGATGGCTGGCAGCACGCTGAAAACACACATCACGGGGAGGTGGTGTGAGCACAGGGGCAGTTTGCTCCCCAGCCTGCACTCACAAGCTGGGCACCTGCCACTGCAGCACAAGGCAGTTCTGCAGGGGAATGACGTGCGTTCAAATACATGTGTTCCCTTCCACAGAGACAGAGATCACCCCTGGCTGAAACAGCCTGGGCTGCCCAACATGCCCACAGAAATGCTCAGGATGCCCACACCCAGGCTCTCTCTGGATGCAGCCAGGACTTGTGGTGCCACGTCATGTGCAAGGACAGGCTCCGAGAGACACCAGTACGTCCCTTCCTGGCAATTGCATTTATCACTGCTCGGTGGTCCAAAATACTCTGTGGTTGGGGATGGAAAATGTAGTAGTATGGGGACTCAGTGTCAAGAATGGAGCAAGTGATCAGGGGAGGAAAGCACGCCTGCCATTTACCCATCCCTGCCACTCTCTTGGGCCTGCCACAAGACAACTTTTCAGATGAACGAAAAGGCTTAAAGGGAACCAAATCATTAACAGACCCTCCTGCTCTGTATCCTGGGTGGCGGGAGAACTGCAGTTTCACTTTGCCTTGCAAAGCAACGTCCTTTCCATTCAAAGAAAGAGCTCCTCCATGTTTAATCCCTTCTGACTTAGTACTCAGTGGCCATTGCAAACAGCCCAGAGAGTGGCACAGAGCTCAGACAAACACCTCCTCTGTCTAAAAGCCACTCCAAGAGCGTTCAGTCTTTCCCTCACCCTTGGAAAATGTCTGTGCATCCCCAACATTCTTGTCACCAAGAAAGAAAGGCTGCTGCTTACTTACATCTAAAGGGCATGAGAAAAGGGCCCTGGTCTCCCAGAAGCTACGTTTGCACTGAGTTGCCAAAAAGCCCGTACTCTGGAGGCAGAGTCAGGAGAACCATGAAGCGAACCCGGGGGTCTCCCAAGAACTTGCTGTGTGCTGGCCATCCAGCAAGGGAGCAGAGGTCATTGTGGCATGTGGTCAAAGGCCTTCAGAGTTACCACCAACACTGTCTCCAAAGGAAACGTCTCACTCAAACAACAAGAGTACAGGGTCACCCTCAGCCCTTTCTCCAAGTGCCTCACCTGCCAGGAGGAGCTTTGCCCTTGCCTGTGTCTCCCTTTCCTTTGTCCATGTTGAGAGCAGGAATTCTGGGTGGAGGAGGCTGCTCTCTGAAGAGCAGGTGGTTGGCAGGGAGATTTCCTGCAAGCAGGAGGCAAGAAAACACTTCAGGACAGCACTGTGGACTCCTTCTGAGCAGGAATGAGATGCAAATTGGCTCAAGCCTGTGGTAAAACTGTGAGGCCTCCAGCTGATTCCTTTGAAGCTTTGTTTTCTGGGGGGTCTTAGGCCCTTGGGAGTGCTGGCTCCTGTCCAACTTTCTGCTTGTACTGTGCAACAGCATTTTTTCTTTTGGGCTATTCATTTCCTCATGCTCTGTCCCAGTCACATGATGCAAAAGGGGACTTGCTGGGATGCGCCAGTGACCAGAGTCCCTTGAGAGGTAATCATTGCACACGAGGGAACAGAACCTTGCATCTGCCCACTCCTCTCATACTGCCTACAAGTCCTCTGTTGACAGAGTCAACCCAAAGGCATTGTTTTGGGGATGATGATGAGAAATTAAGAAAGAAAGGTTACTCCTTGCTTTGAAAATGAAAGGAAGCCTTGGCACAGGCTCCTAGACTTGTTACCATCTACTCGGGGTGACTTTTCCCATCAGATGAAAACACATTGGTTCCCTGAGATGGGCCAGCTGTTCTCAGGACCCCCATGGAAATGGGGGCAAGTTTAACTCGGAGGTAGCCACTGCAGGTAGGAGTGCTGGGCTGCCCCAAGGTCTTGTTCCCTCCGGAGATTGCCCATATTGGGACAGCAGTGTCACCTCTAGTGCCTCATGCTACCTGAGGCCACCTGGGCACTGCCACCTGGGCTCCTACGCCCTACCAAGGAGCACAGGAGGAGGAGAAGGCACAAAGCCCTGCCACGAATCAGCTCTTCCACTACCTTGCTTGCCCCTGGAGTCAGCTTTTCTCCTCTCCTCTTCCCATGTGGGCTTCACAGGTGCCACGGGCTTCACGCGGGGTTTTCTAACTACACTCGCAAGCTTGTACCTGGACACAGGAAAAACACAGCAGCGGGAAGGGAGGGCAGCCCGCTTCCTTTGCACCTTGGGCAAAGAATGGGGACACAGTGGCACTGCGGAGCTACTGTGAAGTCCATCCTTTTCCAAAGCAGAAGATGCAGAATATGCCACATCCTGGAGGACTCCATCAGCAAGCTGAGTAACATCAGGAAGTCCTCCAGTGCCTGCAGGGGCATCAGCTTCCCCATCCTCCCTGGCAGAAAGCTCATTTTCACCTCCCTCCCCTGTGCTGCCATGGCAGACCATCTGCCATCTCCTGTGGCAGCCAGGGGCTCACAAGCAAACATACTCACTCTGGAAAGACAATGGCACGGCCACAAACGGTGAGAGAAGCAGCAGTTTTGGTGCCCGACAGGACTGAATCCCTCAGCTCTGGCATCTGCAAGGTGAGAGACACAGGGGAGATGATGCCAAGAAAACGAGGTCCGTGCTCACAAGGGCAGCACACTTTCCCATGGCTCAGAGAAGAACCTGCCTCTCAGAAATGCTGAAACAAAGCACTCGCTTCCTTACAGCAGCCCCTCAGTGCTACAGCAAAGCAACTGGAGGGAAATAAATGAGAAAGGGCAAGCACACGGTCAGGCTTTTTGCAAGGCTGACAATCCAGAGACTCAGCCCAGGGACCAGGTCTTGCCTCATGCCGAAGGCCATGGAGGCAAGCACAGGGGAAGGCATTTCACTAGCCAGGCTTCCTGGCTGCTGCGGTTTCCCTGCTGGCTTCAGTTGGAGCCTCCTGAGCTGAGAACAAAGGCGTCACACGTGCCGTTAACCCCACAGTCTCTCCTAGCATTCAAATGGCTG
Source organism: Struthio camelus (assembly GCF_040807025.1). Taxonomy (NCBI): domain Eukaryota; kingdom Metazoa; phylum Chordata; class Aves; order Struthioniformes; family Struthionidae; genus Struthio; species Struthio camelus. The sequence goes on along the minus strand of NC_090957.1, from coordinate 2,819,354 downwards.
CCTCTGCACCCTGGAGGAATAGAGACACTCAGCCCTTCCTTTCCCTTTCCCTTTGCACAGAGGGCCAAGCCTCTGGTGGGTGTTCAAGGAGCAGCTGAGGGCCCTGCTCTGGGACCCACTGCAACAGAGGCTGGAGAACAGCCTTGGCCCAGAGAACAGCCTCAAAAGACACCACGGACTAAGACAGAAGGAAGAGACAGAGCTGGGAAGCAGGGCTCGGCTACAGCACTGAACCATGGCTTTCTGGAAGGAGACAAATCTAAGGGGAAAACACACCACAGACCTGCCCTTTTCTTTGAATTTGTCCCTCACCACATTGGAATGGGATCCTGGGCAGGAAGGAGCTTTGCTTTGACCCAGGACAGAAATCCCCAAGGTCTTCTATGTCACCGAGTCCTCTGAATGCCAGAGAAGAACAGTGCAGGGAGCTGGCATTACTCTAGGCCACGACTATCCACCCGCCCAGAAAGGTCGTGGCAGGCCATCAGAAATCCACTCACTCGTCCTTTGCTAGGATTCCCAAAAGATTAGAAGCAGCAGTGGAGAAAGGGAAACCTTACCCGCAGGTAAGAGCTGCTGTCAGCTCTCCAGTCCCATTTAGCCTTTGCAGAAAGTCTCTGTAAAACCTCATTTTCACCTCTTTTCCTTGAATGACAAGCAGGCCAATGTCCTTCCACACAAAGGCAACATTCTTCCCGCTCTTGAGGCAGCGAGAGAAAAGACACGTGCTCTCTTCTATGCAAGACTCCACTGGTTTCCGAGGAACAGAGATGTGCGAGGCTATGCGAGCATACTTCAGGGGCTCAGCTTGCTTATGACCTAGGAAGCAACACAGCAAGAACACAGTGCCTAACAAAGCAGTTCAGCAGGCTACAACGGAGCATTGGCAGCTTTGAGGTCTTCCCGCAAGACACTGCTACAGAGCTGTCTTCTTTAACCCTGCTGGTAAAGCTCATGGGGGAAGCTGATGCCATCCCTCCCGAGGAGAAGTTCAAAGCACTCTGCAACCAGATGTGCCAAGAGTACAGCAATGCTTTCTTCCCTACACAGGGAGAAAGAAAGGGCCCTAGCCATCTCCTATGAACAAGAGACATGATGGCAGAAGAAGGAGAGGAGAAAGGAGGCCACTTCCCATGATGGGGGAGTGGGTGCCACCACGGTACTTGTGCCCGCACTCAGTGCCTTCCAGGTTGGGAGAGATTTAGCTGTGCCATGTCACAGGGATTCAAGGAAGAAGGAAAACCCACGTACTGCGTCGCTCCTCTTTAGATCCTTCCAGTCACCCGCAGCACCCTCAGCAGTGCACAGCAAACATCCCTGCTTTTGGGGTCAGAGGGCTCCTGCTGCCCCACAGGCATCCCCAATGCCCACTACAGCGGCAGTGCTGCTACCACTGACCAGCAATCACAGAACAGCTGCCCTCTCATGGCTTTGCATACACACTATTGTTCCCATCTCCGCTTCAGGGCTCTCTACAGCTGCCTGTGACCTAATTCTAAGGAGCGGGAGAATGGAAGAGCCACCATGAATGCCAGTATTTGCCTTTACAAGCTCCAGGGTGGCATAAACATGAACCAACGGTGTTAACTAAATCTGATGAGAAGCAGCAGCCCCAATACATGTGGCATGTAGCCAGCTGTTAAAGCAAGTCATGCGGAGAGCAAGTGTAATTGTACTCTGCATTAGGATGTCAGGAGTAGTCCAAAAAAAAAAATCTGAAGCTGTTCTCAAGGCCTGGTGAAGGAATTCCAGATTTCTAACAGTCACTGCTGAACAGCACTTATGCACACCCCAAAGCTGTCCCAAGGGGAAGCCAAAGTTTCAGCCTGTCTTCTTTACCAGGAGCATAGGCGTTATCATCGGAGAGGCCCTGGACCTCCGCAATATTCTTTGACAGACGGAACAGGGGTCTGCGCACAGTCAGAAGACCACGCTTCCCACCACCAACATGTTGTTGATGTAACAACATCAAAGGTCCCAAGGCGAATAATTCGGACTCCGTGAAAACAAGAAGGAAGAGAAGAAGGAGGAGGCTCTTAGGTGGACAGGCTGGTGACTTGTCAGGGCATGGGGATGGTGCTCGGTGCCTTTCCCTACTCCTGGAAAGCTTTGGAGAAGCCTTGCAGAAGGTCTTGTGAAGACCTTTCCGGAGGTTTTCACCCCCCTCCCCTTCACCCTCTCAAAAATACAAGTAAAAGCAGAGAAGTCATCCCTTTAATACATAAGTCCCAGAAGAAGGGCTTCCTGGCGAGGCCCAGGAGGGCAGACCCACCTGGTTCAGCATCAGCTGCCGTACAATGTAGTCAGACACACCTTCCCAGACAGCAAGGGTCTCTGGAAAAGAAGGGAAAGACACGTCATGCTCTGGGTGAGCCAGCTCACAACCATTCAGCACATGCCTAACCAAGGAGAGGCGGAGGGCAGGCATCATCAAACAGCACCCCCTCCCCAAACTAACCCCATTCCTCACAGGGGCCATCAGGCTAGAACCTGTCCTGTGACCCCAGCCGAGGTCTGGACCTGAAACAGAGCCATTAGGGCATGGAGATCATGCTACCGGACATCCGCAGTGTGTCTCCCAGATCAATGCTTGCTCTGCCAGGCTGGAGGTACAAGGAGATTCAGTGGGAAGGACTAGAGGCAGTGGCTGGGCTCCTGGACAGAAAGCCCCACTGAGCTGAGGAAAAGTGCAAGGGTTCATTTCAAGCACGGCAGTTTCCTGCAGCCTCTCCAGAGCCCAGCAGGAGCTGCAGGACCCCTCAGCCTTCTTCACACAGCTCTCCTTTCCTGACAAATGCAGCTCTCACGCGGTGAGCCCCTCCCTAGGGATATTGGCAATGGATTTCCACCCCAGTGAGAGGATGCTGCTGTGCCCGTGGGAGTCCAGGGGCTCAGGGCATCCCCTGGAGGCTCCCCTGTGGGGCCAGCTTCCCCATACGGCATCCCTGCACACGCAGGCTCTGCACGGCCACCCAAGCAGCTCCACCTCCTTCCCACACCAGGATCTCAGGTGGGTGATCCCCACTGTGAGGCCAGCAGCGACCCTCGGGGCAGGGACTTCTGCCTGGGGTGCCCCAGGACAGCAGGGGCAGCATCAGGGCCAGGAGCCAGAAGTCCTGGTGCCCACACTGGCATCTGAGCCAAAAGGCACCATCAGTCAGACCATCAGACCATCCAGCTTCCCCCTGGCCCCAGGGTTTCCACAGCCATGTTCAGAGTTAATGAGCTCTGCGACAGCTCCTGGGAAGGAGCTCCTGAAGTCTTTACCCTGGGTGGGAGTGTTGGCACCCTCCGCCCACGCCGTGTCCCGTGGCCGGCGTCCCAGAGCTCCATCTTTGTCCTCTTCGCCCTGTGTCAACCTCACAGTAGGAGGTGACAAGAAAACAGCTCCTCTCCTCCTCCTCCTCCTCCACACTTCACCACAGCCCCACGCTGCCTTGGCCTCCCCGCCGCTGAGGCTCAGCGGCTCCTGGCAGCAGAGCGGTGCCGAGAGCAGCCCCAGCGTCTGGGCTCCCTCGGGCTCACCGGGTCATTCCCCTAGGCAGAGAGGGGCTGCGTGGGGCAGGGCTGCTCACAGCTCCCGCTCACCCCCAGAATGCTTCCCCAGAGGATTCTCAGGAGGAAGCTCAAGGCAGGGACAACACCAAAGGCAAGGAGCTTCCCTGAGTCTGTGCTTTCAGCTCCCTGCTGTTGGGCTGGGGGCAAGGGAAAAGGAGCTGCCAAGCCTGGGCAAGAGCCACAGACTCCCAAGGCCACGCAGAGACCAGCAGGTCTGCAAGGAAGCTCAGGAAGTGCCTTCCTGCACTCTCTGCCCACGCACAGCACCAGCAGCACCTCTGCTGGCCCCATCCGGCTCTCTCCCAGCTGCTCCACAGCACCTGCCAACATACAGATAGCCTTTGACGCTGCCCCACTGCCGGGGGGGTGTCCGTGGGGCAAAGCCAAGTGCATGGGGGGGTCTGCGATGGGGGCTGGGAGCCAACGCTCCCCTAGGTAGACGTCACCTGCAGACACTCGACTGTCTCTGTGGAGGGGTCCTGAGGGGCTGCGAGCGCCCTCCAGCCGGGCACAGCCCTCACCACGGGGATGGCGCTGAGGAACGGCCACTGCCGCGGGAGGGGCTGCCAGGAGAAGGGGCGCAAATGCTGGGGGCTCCCGCGGGCCAGAGATGGCCCAGGCCAGGCCAAGCCTTCCTCAGAAGCTGCTGGCATCACAGTGAAGAGTCTGGCCCCGTCCTCTTGACACCCTCCCTTCACATACTTGAACACGTTGATCACAACCCTTCTCAGTCTTCTCTCCTCCAGCCTCTACAGGCCCAGCTCTCGCAGCCTTTCTTCACAGGAGACATGCTCCAGGCAGCCCCTCATCCTCTTTGTAGCCCTCCGCTGGACTCTCTCCAGTAGCGCCATGTCTCTCTTGTCCTGCGGAGCCCAGAATTGGACACAGTACTCCAGGTGAGGCCTCACCAGGGCTGAGGAGAGGGCGAGGATCACCTCCCTCCACCTGCTGGCAACACTCTCCCTAATGCACCCACCCCAGGATCCCATTGGCCTTCTTGGCCACAAGGGCACACTGCTGCCTCATGCTTCACTTGCTGTCCACCAGCACTCCCAGCTCCTTCTCTCCAGAGATCCTTTCCAGCAGGTCAACCCCCAACCTGTCCTGGGCCATGGAGTTCGTCCTCCCTAGGTGCAGGACCCTGCACTTGCCCTTGTTGAACTTCAGGAGGGTCCTCTCCACCCAGCTCTCCAACCTGTCCATGCCCCTCTGAATGGCAGCACAGCCTTCTGCTGTGTCACCACTAGCTACAGGCCTCCCACTAGACTCTGCTCCACTGACCACAACCCTCGGAGCTCGGCCATCCAGCCAGTTCTCAACCCACCTCCCTGGCCACTCGGCCAACCCACACTCCCTGAGTTTACCTAGGAGGAAGGGATGCGAGGCAGTGTCCAAGGCCTTGCTGAAGTCCGGGCAGACAACACCCACTGCTCTGCCCTCATCTCCCCAGCCAGTCATCCCCTCCGAGAAGGCCGTCAGGTTGGTCCAGCATGAGGTCCCTTTGGTGAGTCCACGCTGACTACTCCTGACCACCTCCTCGTCCCCCTCCACGCCAGCGCCCATGCTCTGCCATGGCCCCGCCCCTCCCCTCTCTGCCCCCCCACCCCTCCTCGCCCCCCCCACACTGCGCACGCGCACTGCCGCCCCCTGCCTGTCCCTCCTGCAGGTCCCGCCCCGGGAGGCCCCGCCCCCTCCGGAGCGAATGGGGGAGCGCGGGGTGGGCGGGGCGGGGGCGCTGGAGGCGTCACTTCCGGCGCGGGGGCGGGGCTGTGTGGGCGTGGCCGCCGGCCCTGGGGCCGCTGTGGAGGCCGGGGAGAAGCAGCGGAGCCAAAATGGTTGTTGCCGGCTGCTGCGCCGGGAGCCCCGAGCGCCGCCGCCGCCGCCGCCGCCTGTGGTGCGCTGGCGGTGCGGGAGCCGGCGGGGCGCCGGGGGCTGGGGCGGAGCGGGGAGCGCGGGGGCCCCGTTCTGGCCGGCGGCCCCGGGGCGGCGGGAGTTGTCCTCCGGGGGAGCCTGCGCGGGAGAGGGAGACGCTGCGGCCGGGAGCTGCTGCCGGCTGCCGTGGCCAGGGACGGGCAGGAAAGAGGGCTGTGCAAAGGGCAGGGCCTGAGCGCCTGCCTGCCTGTGCAGGGCTCTAGCGCCTGTTGGACAGCCTCCTTGTTGCGCTGCCCTTGCTAAGGAGGAAAGTCAAAGGTGGGGCACAAACGGGCTCTGCCCTCGCTAGACCGAGGAGAGGGATGCGAGCACCCCCTGGCGTGGAGAGCGTTTTCAGGAGGTTCTCCGGCCGGAGCCCGGGTTTCCTCTTGGTTTCCAATATTCCTCAGCACCAGTGTCCTTGTTCCTTTCTCCCAGGCCCTTGGTTAAACCTCCGGTGTCAAGACCGAGCGTAACCCTCTCCGGGAGGTGTGCATTGCTGTGGGGGGAGCTAAGCATAGATGGATTTTTCCTTGCTTCTGCCTTGCGTCCATGCATGTTCGTGGGCTCTGGCTGCTGTAGAAAGTCCAGTTTTCCCCTTTCCTTCCCCAAATTGTGAAGAGAAAATGGATCTTCCTGTGTCATCAAGGTACTTCTCATCCCCCAAGCGTTTGACAAAGGGCCGAACGAGGCTCTCACGGGCGGTGAGCGCTCTCCAAAAACTGGAGCAGGGTGTGCTTCTGTTCAAGAGTGGGTGTTGTTCCCACAGCCAGGTACTGAAACTCTATTTCTCCCTGCAGGTCACCTGGAGGCGGTTGAATTGTACTTAGCCTCTGCTGGACGGCTGATGCTGGCAAGCAGTGCCTGGAGGCAGCTCGACTGAAACTTGTGTTGTGCTAAAGGTTCAACTGGAGGACACAGCAATGTGTTGCCTGCTTGAGTTTGGCCTTCTGAAAAAAACAGAATACGCAGAATGAGAAGATGTTTTTATGGGAGAAGATTTTTTGTCCAGGGGTGATAGTACAGGCTGGCTTTGGGAGCAAAAGCGTGGAGAAGAAGGGATTTTTGGTGAAGAAAGCCTGACGAAGCCTTCCAGTGTTTCCTTGTCGTTTTGAAAGCAGCTAGAAGAGACCTGAGAAAGCGCTTTCAGTCTGTGCTGCTGTAGCAGAACTCTTTGCCAGACTCCAGCTTTGTTTCAGCTGGCAAAATGTTTCAGCTGACTGTTGCCTTCTGCCTAGTGCGGAAGTGTGCAGCTGAGACTTGTGGAAAGACCTGGTTCCTGAGCCCTGCTTTAGCAGCAGGTGATTAAAGTGGGAGGCTGTGAGTTGCTTTTCTGTCTTTTATTGTGTGTGCTACGTGGACTTTTCTTTTCCTGGAGCTTGCAGTAGGGAGTGAGGTACATGTTTGCTTCTGAGGGTAGATGGCTTAGTACTCTTTAGGCTGTTGCTTTCCTTGAGGAGGAGGCAAGCTTGGCGTCTAGGTGGGGGTACTTTCTTGCCAGTAAAGCCCCCAGCCGTTGGGTGCTAGAAGGGAGTGTTACTGGAAGGCATGTGAGAAAGAGGCCAGAGATGGTGTGGTGGGCGAAGTAGCTGTGTGTGAGCGGTGTGTTGCCCGGGCGAGGTGTGGGGGGTGTTGCTGAGCTGCTGCAGCGGTGGCAGTAGCTGCGCTGGAGGGATCTTCCTGTGTTTCTGTCGGAGGTGATGGGTGAGGTGCTTGGAGGGGAGGACTTTGGGACGCGAAAGGTAACGTTGGGAGTGTGGGCCCTGTGCAGGGAAGTCAGTGTCTGAGAGGCTGCTCTGTGGCTGCCCAAGGCTGTTCTGCCTGTTCTTTCCTCAGCATCGAGGCACGTGTGGAGGAGCCTGGCCAGCCTTGAGCAAGGAAGAGAAAACCCAGAGTTCCACCTTATTCAGGTAATGAATAAGGCGCACCTTATTGTTCTGAGGTGTCACGTACCTTGGAAAACTCTGGTTCTTCTACTGAAGCGTTGTTACTGAAGTTGTGAGGGTTTTCATGCATTCTTTTCTCTTTGGGAGTGTCTGTGTGTCCAGGGGCCTGAGGAGGTATGGTGGGGGCTAGCCCCAGGCAGGACAGTATGTGTGCTGAGTGAATAGGCACTATTTCTCCTGCCAGCAGTAGAGATGCCCAAGTCAGTAGACTCCAGGCATTGTTTTCTGGTTGTGTGCCTCTACCCATGGGCAGCAGCGAGAGCATTTCAGCTGGCAGGCTCAAATCTTTTGGTCGAGGAAGTCTAAATCAGCCAGAGCATTTCTGCTATGTTATGCAGAGAACTGACTTTATCCCCACACAAAGGGGCCAGAGGGTGACCTTTGTGTTCGATAAGTAGCCATAGGCATTAGCTAGACGTGTCACTTGAATTTGGATTTCAGTTCATTGCTGCATCACTCTGCTAAATCAAAAGTCCCGTGTAACATCAAATGTCTTCAAAATAAGCTTTTCTCTTCAACATGACACTCTCCGTATGTGTGGAATATCTGAAAGAACCTGGTCAGTGAGTACTGGACTCTGACGTAAAGGAGCAGCAAGACTCAGGGCACTGCCTGCAGGCGCCAGGATGAGATGAGCGACTCCAAAGTGAAAGACAGTTGGGAATCAGAGGACATCTGAGAGCTGCCAGTGGGGAGGAATCTTGAGAGCCCTTGACACAGTCGGTCTGTGGCTGCAGGGCACTGCTGCGCTGGTTCCCGGAGGGTTCTTCTAAAGGCAGCACCTTGCACAGCTGAGAGGGGCTGTCAGGGTGGCTCTCGGAGCTTCTCCTGTGTGGAGCAGGAGGTGCTTTAGATCAGGGATGCCCAGCCACACCGTCTCAGGGACAGGGCACGACGGTTACCTTCTGCCGGGGATGGTGCAGGGGTGTGAAGCCAGGGAGTGCGCCCAGGTCTGCACGGGCTGTAATTCAGAGCAGTGTGCCTGCATGCCAGGGTGCTGTGTGCATCAGGACCATGCCTTGCAGGTGGGCAAGGAGCCCTCAGGCTCTTGCCACGCTGTGGGAGAGGCGCTAGCCTCTCAGAGGACTGGGAGGAGGAGGCACAGATCCCTTGCAAAGTGAAGGTGCTGCTGACATGTGCCTGGGGCCAGGGCCATGGAACCTGCTAGGCCCTCTCCCAGCTGCTGGGAAGGCACTACAGAAGCAGACAAATCCCGGGGAAAAAACCTTCCGCATGTTCCTGGGAGTCAATGGAAGGGTCACTTCTGTTTGAGAACATGAGAGGGCAGCAGCAGGGAGGTGGCTGGGGTTTGTGCTTGTGAGAGGACTTCTGCCTGAGTAGCGGACAGGCCAGCAGCAGGAGCAGCATCAGCTAAGCCGCTGTGAGGTCCCTTCAGTCTGAGCAGCTGATCAGCAGGGAGAGGACTGGGAAATTGCTTGTGGGGACACTTCTGTCTCTGTAGATGAGAGGCCAGAAATGCGCTGGCCTTGCAGGGCTGTTCCCTGCTGGGCTGGGGCACTCCGGGGAGGCCTGAGCCGCCCCCAGGTGGTGCTGGGCAGGGGGCTTGTGTGGGCTCCCACTGCCATGGATCCAGCAGGCTGCCTGGAGTCCACTGAGTAGACTCAGCACTGAGTTCACGCAAGCAGGGGTTTGGTTGGTTTGGTTGGGATTGTCTTTCCACACTGAAATAGAGACTGCTGTTACACTTAAAAACAAGATTTATCAGCTCATTCCGATGAACCGCACACCACACGCAGCCTTGACAACACAGCTCATGCAGTTGGGTGGTGACTCTGTTCACTTGTGTGGGGACAAGTGCTCTGTCATTCTATATATATATATATATATATAAAATATATATATATAGATATGTATATACACACATACACATGTATATATATGTTTGTACATAGACATATATAGACACTATATGTATGGTGTCTAGGAACTACAGAAGGCATTCCTGATGATCAGCTGTTTTTATTCTTAGGAGAATAGGGCTTTTCACCATTGCAGAAATAGCCTCAGGCAAGTCAGGGGATTCAGGGGTGCTTTGTGCAGACTGTTTGTAGAGTCTCCTTAGTTGGGCGGTAGGATGGAGTTTTAAGCAAATAGCGTGTTGCCATTAAATCGAAAAATGCAAGATAAGGCATTCCAGCCCTAATTTAGAAGCTGTACTAGTGCAAGTGAGGCATGTGGACTATTCAGGGGAGTAAACTCATCTCTCTTGTCTTTCCGACAGGATAAACCATATCATAACAGAGGATGCACTGCATAGTGATGAAGAATCACCTTCAGGGTTTGAAGATGAGTTATCTCATCAGATGCCCGGTAGACGAAACAGGTAAATGTCTGGGTCCTTTGGATTCCAACTCTTGAGAGTGCTGGGTCTTTGTAAACAGTCCTTGCTGTTGTCAGTGTGAGGAGATGTAGAGGAGGGAGTAAAGACAAGTTTGTCAGGGAGGGAGGGTTATCTCAATACATGCACGAAGTAAGCGCAAAGATAAATCTAGGTACGAAAGTTCCAGGAAAGTACATTGCTATTGTGGATCAAATGGAAGGACCCAGCTGCCTTTTCCTGCACATAAAAGATCCACAGACTATTGGGAGCCATTGATTTAATCCAGGGTATTGCTTCAGTAACTCAAGCCCAAAGAAATGTGCTGTCTGTCCTTTTAGATAAAAAACCTATACAGATTTGTGTAGCCCTCTTTGCCCTTCCCACTTCCAGCATTGTTAAAACAGCAGTGAATTATGTAGTGGGAATAACATTGCACAATTGCATGTGTTTCGATCCCCCCCCTTTTTTCCCTAAAAAGGCTACTCTGCTCCCGGCATCACGAAAATGAGTGTCTGGGTGGTGAAGAAATCCCGGCGGGTGCGTGCTGAGGGAGAAAGTTGTACTTCTCCCCCGGATCAGTCACCTGAGCCCTAGTCCCTGCATGCATTTGGCTGGCCAGTGGCCATGCGTTATGTGAGAACCATCACTTGCCTAGACAACATAGTGGGGAACCAGCGGACATGGTGGGGCTTGGCAGGATTGCTTAGGGGAGGTGTGGTACGAGTCAGCCAGAAAATGGGCTGTGATAGTCTTCCTGATCCCAGAAGAGCTTATGACCTGCTGGAGGATGGAGACTATTAACAACAACAAAAGTGGCGGGGAAGGGGGAAAGAGAAGAAGAAAAGATTAACATCTCTGTCTTCCTTGCTAACTTTATTTGTAAACCTCTTTTTTTGCAATTGCTGTTGTTGAAATGCTGGTTGCCAGCCAGCATGGTTCAGGGCAGGGCTCTAAACAGCTGGAGAGCCAGGCTACAGGCCAAGGTCTCCTTTGGAGCCTGCAGCGAGACGTGCTTGGGAAAAGTTGGCAGTTCATACCCTGGGCCTGTCAGGTCTGCTTGTTAACACCACATCCCCACCACCTGTCGGGGCTCTGCTTGGGCCTTTGGAGGAGCTTGTTGGAAGTTGTGGAGGCTTTGTGGGGACCCCCGAGGAACTAGACAGTGCTTGCTGCTAGCAGGAAAGGAGAGCTAGGCAAGGACAACTGCAGGAGGCCTTAACTTCTCCTGGGAAGTTGTAGCTAGGTGTGGCTGCTGCTAACGAGCAGCACCTGGGTTGTCCCTGAGGAGAGGGAGTTGGGGCTTTTGATCCAGGTGGCACCACCTTGATTGGGTGGGTCAAGCACCCTGTGAGTCACTGCTAGGCAGAGGCCTCTAGAAGAGCCAGGCCTAGAGCACAGTGAACAGAGGCAGCAGTTTGTGCAGGAGGTGCTTTCCATTTCTGGTAGTGGTGTGTGCTTCCTCAGGTGTGGTCATGACATGCTGCAGAGCACCTTCCCCAGTGGCTGCTGGAGGTGCTGCATCACCTGTGTCTGAAGCTTCATCCCAGACAGACCCTCTGAGAGCAGATGCAGCTGTAGAGGTGTCAGGCTGCAGGGAGTGCCTAGGGCCTCTCTGTGAGGCCTGGGCTGACAGTCAGCTCTCCTGCAGAAGGTGTGCTGTGGCTGATCAGTTGTATTGGCAGGTAAAGGAGTCAGTCAGGGAGGAAGTCAGTAGGCTGCGTAGCATCCAAGAAGATGAGTAAGAGATGGACAGGGTATTCTCGGAGGCTGTGCAGCTCCAGGAGTCCCCACCCCGCACTGCAATGGAGTTGCTGGAGGGCTCTGCACCGTGTGAAACAGTACATCATAACACTGTTGAAGAAGGCTGGAAAGTGGTCACTTCTTGTAGCAGGAGAAAGGCTCTTGCTCCCCCTCAAGACTTGCCTTTGAGGAACAAGTTTCGTGCCCTGCAGGCTGAGGAGGAGCTGGGCATGACTTCAAGGGAAGCTCCTGGCCTGACAGACCCCGTGCCATGTGGGAACACCTGGAAGAAGCGGCGAGTAATTGTTGTGGGTGACTCCCTGCTGCAGGGGACAGAGGCACCTATCTGCCGACCAGACCTCTTGTCTAGAGAGGTTTGCTGCCTGCCAGGGGCTCGAATAAGAGATGTCATGGAAAGACTGCCAAGGATCTTCTTACACCTCTCCTGAGAAGCCTGCATGCTCGATTGGCTCTTTGAAATGCCTGTACACCGATGCAGGCAGCAAGGGGAATAAGCAGGAAGCATTAGAGCTCTTGTGGGGTTGCAGGGCCATGGTCTCGTTGCAGTTACAGAAACATGGTGGGATAGCTCACATGACTGGAATGCTGTCATGGATGGCTCTGTGCTTTTTCGGAAAGACAGGCCAGGAAGGCGAGGTGGTGGAGTTGGTCTTCATGTGAGGGAGCAACTAGAATGTGTGGAGCTCTGCCTGGGGGTGGCTGAAGAGCAAGTTGAGAGCGTATGGGTCAGGATTAAAGGGCAGGCTAGCATGGGTGACACGGTGGTGGGGGTTTACTGCAGGCCACCTGATCAGGAAGAGGAAGTTGATGAGGCCTTCTAGAGAGAGCTGGAAGTAGCCTCACGCTCACAGGCCCTGGTTCTCCTGGGAGGCTTCAACCACCCTGACATCTGCCGGGAAGAGAGCACAGCTAGGCACAAACAGTCGAGGAGGTTCCTGCAGAGCATTGAGGATAACTTCTTGACCCAGGTGGTAGAGATGCCAACAAGGAGAGGTGTGCTGCTAGACCTTGTCAAAGACAAAGAAAGTCTGGTTGGAAATGTGAAGGTTGGGGGCAGCCTTGGCTGCAGTGCCCAGGAGATGGTGGAGTTCAGGATGCTGTGAGGAGGGAGCAGGGCAATAAGTAAGACCACAACGCTGGACTTGAGGAGAGCTAACTTTGGCCTCTTGAGGAACCTACTTGGAGGACTCTCATGGGGTAGGGCCCTAGAAGGAAGGTGGGTCCAGGAGAGCTGGTTAATAGTCAAGTATCACTTCCTCCAGGCTCAAGAGCAGTGCATGCCTCTGAGTAAGAAGTCCAGCAAAGGGGGCAGGAGAGCTGCCTGGCTGAGCAAGGAACTCCTGGCAAAACTCCCAACAGAAGAAGGCAGTCTACAGAATGTGGCAAAGGGGACAGGCCACTTGGGAGGAATATAGGGATACAGAGAAGGCAGAGTTGCTGAATGCCTTCTTTGCTTCAGTCTTTACTGCTAAGGCCAGCCCTGGGGAATTCCAGACCCTGGGGACAGGAGAGGAAGTCTGGAGAAAGGAAGACTCTCCCTTGGTCGAGGAGGATCGGGTTAGAGATCATTTGTGCAAACCTGACATCCACGGGCCCCGATGGGATGCAGCCATGAAGGCTGAGGGAGCTGGCAGATGTTATTACTAGGCCGCTCTCCATCATCTTGGAAAGGTCCTGGAGATCAGGAGAGGTGCCTGAGGACTGGAAGAAAGCCAGTGTCACCCCAGGCTTCCAAAAGGGCAAGAAGGAGGAGGCAGGAAACTACAGGCCTGTCAGCCTGCCCTCCATCCCTGGAAAGGTGATGGAACAGCTCCTCCTGGAGGTCATCACTAAGCATGTGGAGGACAAGAAGGTGATCAGGAGTAGTCAGCATGGACTCACCAAAGGGAAATCATGCTGGACCAATCTGATAGCCTTCTCGGAGGGGATGACTGGCTGGGGAGATGAGGGCAGAGCAGTGGGTGTTGTCTGCCCGGACTTCAGCAAGGCCTTGGACACTGCCTCGCATCCCTTCCTCCTAGGTAAACTCAGGGAGTGTGGGTTGGCTGAGTGGCCAGGGAGGTGGGTTGAGAACTGGCTGGATGGCCGAGCTCCGAGGGTTGTGGTCAGTGGAGCAGAGTCTAGTGGGAGGCCTGTAGCTAGCGGTGTCCCCCAGGGTCAGTACTGGGTCCGGTCTTGTTCAACGTATTCATCGATGACCTGGATGAAGGGACAGAGTGCACTCTCAGGAAGTTTGCTGATGAGACTGAAGTGAGAGGAGTGGCTGACACAGCAGAAGGCTGTGCTGCCATTCAGCAGGACGTGGACAGGCTGGAGAGCTGGGTGGAGAGGACCCTCCTGAAGTTCAACAAGGGCAAGTGCAGGGTCCTGCACCTAGGGAGGACGAACTCCATGGCCCAGGACAGGTTGGGGGGTGACCTGCTGGAAAGGATCTCTGGAGAGAAGGAGCTGGGAGTGCTGGTGGACAGCAAGTGAAGCATGAGGCAGCAGTGTGCCCTTGTGGCCAAGAAGGCCAATGGGATCCTGGGGTGGGTGCATTAGGGAGAGCGTTGCCAGCAGGTGGAGGGAGGTGATCCTCGCCCTCTCCTCAGCCCTGGTGAGGCCTCACCTGGAGTACTGTGTCCAATTCTGGGCTCCGCAGGACAAGAGAGACATGGCGCTACTGGAGAGAGTCCAGCGGAGGGCTACAAAGAGGATGAGGGGCTGCCTGGAGCATGTCTCCTGTGAAGAAAGGCTGCGAGAGCTGGCCTGCAGAGCTTGGAGGAGAGAAGACCGAGAGGGGATCTCATCAATGCGTACAAGTATGTGAAGGGAGGGTGTCAAGAGGACGGGGCCAGACTCTTCACTGTGGTGCCCAGCAACAGGACAAGAGGCAATGGGCACAAACTGAACCACAGGAAGTTCCATCTGAACAGGAGGAAAAACTTCTTGATGGGGAAGGGTGACGGAGCACTGGCACAGGTTGCCCAGAGAGGCTGTGGGAGCACTGGCACAGGTTGCCCAGAGAGGCTGTGCAGTCTCCTTCCCTGGAGATATTCAAAACCCTCCTGGATGCGATCCTGGGCCATGGGCTCTAGAGGACCCTGCTTGAGCAGGGGGGTTGCACTGGATGATCTCCCGAGGTCCCTTCCAACCTTGGCCATTCGGTGATTCTGTGATTCTTTACTCTCATAGGATTAATTGACTCCGGTGAGGAAGGTGGGATTGGTGGTTAAGGAGGTGGCCTGGTTTTAATGTGCTGCCTGTTATTTCTGCCTTAATATCCACGTTTTCTTTTGGATTGAATGACCTCAAGTAAGGATGTTGCGCATGACCATATTTTCTGCTCCAAATTGAAAGTCAGGATGTTGCTGGCAGCTCAGGGAGCTGGAAGATGCTGCTCATAAACCTCTCTGCATGGCAAGAACTCCTGCTGACCTTAGTGGGATTCAGACCGTGGGTTTCATTGCCTCGGAAGACTCTGTAGCTCCCAGGAGATGGCTCTGCATCAGCCTGACTGCAGGTCATGCACTTTTTCTGGCCTCCTTTTGTTATAATGGGGTAACGCAACCAAAGTTTCTTTGCGGCAAGAAAGGTGTTTCTTTTCTTTCATTTAACTTGAGGGGAACAGTTACAGTACACTTGTCGATTAATATGAACATTTCCTTTAGCTGGGTACGTTTACCAAACATAACCAGTCCGACAGCCTGTCATGCTGCACTGTAGGTGCTATAAAGCATTTCAACTCTCAGAAGCCTTCTCTGTCTACAGCCGTCTCTTTGTCTCAAGGAGCCGGATAAAGCACCAATAGGCTTAGTGATGTTTTGTTCCTTTTTACTTTTAGGCAGGCAATCTGTGCTGTTGTTTGGCAGCATCTGGACCTTTAGGAGAAGCACCTGAGAGCTGTGAAAGTGCGGACAGACCTGTTAGGTGGCTGGATGCTCCTCTGTCACATAAGAGGATTATCTCTAGTTGCCTGGTGTGAGGGCTGCCTCTGTGGTCATCTCCCAAGAATGTCTAGTTACTGCTAGCACTTTCCACCTGGGGACCAGGACTGTGTGAGTCTTGAGGATGTGATCAGATGCAGAGAGAAATGCATCCCGTGAAAGAGTGCTTGCTGCTTTGTTCATGAGGTAGAGGCTGGTCTGCTTATGTGCTTGAGGTATCATGTGGAGGCAATGGCTTGTGGTCTGCCCGAGCAAGGAACGTGGTCCAAAGGAGCCTCTGGAAAGGAGAGAGCAGGCTGTGAGCTGGGGAGCTCTTCAGAGAGCTTGAAGGCTGGTCACCTCCTCTAAAATTAACTTTGAAACTGTGATTCATAGCCAGGCTTCTTTGACAGGGCCTGCCCTCACCTTGTCTGACTGCGTTGTGCTGCTTGTGCTCCAGGCTGACTTGGGCACAAGCCCACCCTGAACTGAAAACTCGGCAGTCCCGGGGGTGTAGCAGTGCACCCAGGCTCACCCCCCTTGCTGAAGGGCTCGGCTTCTTTTCTCAAGCACACCCCGAGCCGCTGTGAGGCTCCTGAGGAGTGACCTTGCATCTCAGGAGCTCTGAAGTCAGGCAGAGGTTAAGGTCTGCTTCTGTTTGTGCAGCTAGGTCTTGAATGTAATCAAAGCAGAAATTGTACTTTCGTGTTAAGCAACGGGTTTGTCTTGGTAGGTGTGTTCTGACACTTAGTGCTGTGTGGTTGCTGCACAGTTTTCAGCTGACATCCTGTTTACATGTGCTCCCGTGTGTTAGTTTGCAGAGATCCATAGTTATGAGCTCCACAGCAGCCTCTTCTACATGCCTCAAGGTTCTCATACCAACTTCCTTGTCACCAGCATCTGGGAAGGCCAGAGGACAGCACCAACTGTCACTTATACTCCCCATGCCCACGTAGGCTGGGAGGATATGGGAGTCTCATTGAAAGCTCCGCTTACAACATTATTGCAGAGCAGTGCAGCACAGGCACCAGTTGTGTTGCTTGCAACTCCAGGCGTATGGCTCCGTAGATACTATTGAGTTTCGTTTCATTTGCCTTTCCCACTTTCATTTTCATTTCTGTGCCCTTGAAGCACCTGGGTGCTGTGCTGTCCCAAGCAACCGGATGCTGTGGTCACTAGGGCACCCTACCGGCATCTCGTACAGTTTGCTTAGGCAGAAAACAATCCTGACAACTTGTGTCTAAACTGTTTTCTGAGTCAAGAGATTGCCTTGGAGCCAGCCTTGCCCACGTTCCCCCACACAGAGGCTTATTAGGCAGATCTACAAATTTCCCTAGGAGAATCACTCCAGGGACTTTGAGGTGGCTATTTATAGCCTGACTTCAGTGTATGCAGGCGTGTCACGTACAAGGCAGTCAGGATGGGTGCACTAAAAGCCTGCCTGCCGACAGTTTGCCACTGCCAAGTGTAGTGGTTACAGTTTTCAGAAGAGAAATCGATTGAGCGTTTCCATGCCTTGACTACAGTGTCAGCTCTTTCTTCATAAAGGCCAAAGCTTTACAGATTAGGAAGCTAAATTCCATCTTGTGTTTCAGTGACTTTAGGAAGACAGCTACCTTGATTTCTGTCAGCACGCTTCCGTCGACATACAGCCTTGACTTTCCAGCCTGCTGAGAGCTGGCATTAAAGGAAGGTGTTGACAAGATGAAACAAGTTACTCCCCAGCTGATGATGTTTTCCTGACTATGGAAGCAAAATTCCTGACTGGATACTGTTTCCATCCAATGCTTTGAAAGTGCATAACTTGGATACTGCTGGTAAACTCCTTCTAAGGCTGAATACTGAAATTCCAGTGTGTCAACAGTTCCTGGCATCAAAGCAGGTCCATCTTCTCACAGACGGCTCGAGTAGTTCAAGGCTAAGGCCCCAGGTCAGGGGTCAGTGCTGGCCCTGGAAACAGTCCTCCCTTTCGTCAGGATCGGAGAAGCCTTGTCGCTCTCTGATGTCCAGGAGCCAGGGTGCCAAGTTCCCGCCTTATTTTTTCAGAGAGGATGAGAAAAAAAACGGATTTGGGATATAATAGTTAACATTGGCCTCCTCAAAGAGTTCAAAGCCCTCCAGCCCAAGTAGCACTGCCTCAAACCCTGACACCTTTGAGCCTCTACCTGAAGCCTTTCTTGCAGCTCCTTCAAATAGCATGACTAATGCTGTCCTGCTATGTGAAACCTTGCAGCTTCTCCGCAAACTAGTGCTGCTCCCACGCAGTCCATCTGCCTCCTCCCATTTCCACTTCATGTCTTCAGCAGCTCACTAAACTCAGCCCACTAGTCAGTCCTCACCCATGTATCTGATCTATCTCCAGATGGACAGGCAGGAGGACTTGACAGGAAAGCCTGCCATTCCTTCCTAAAAGGATGTCAGTTCCTGGATTTGGTCTCCCCGCATTTTTCACAATAGCTGAAGAGAAAGTCTACAGCTGGCAGCAAGAAAAAGGTTTTCTGCATGGCCAGATAACCACTTAAATCTCAACTAGAAAAGCTAGCCTGCTGTTTTCTAGAAGAGAATTCCAAAGCAGCAAATCCTGTGAAGGTTTTTGTTTCATTGTTTTCAGCAATGTTTACGTTGTTGAAACCAAAGAACTTAAACCCGTAGTTCATCCTACTGTGGGTTGAGTTTTGCTGACCCAGGATGCATACAGCTAATCGTTAAATCTACAGATAGCACTCCCATCAAGGAAACAGCTGGTCTTTCAAGCAACAAATGACAAGTGACTTCCACTAGATAAACCTGGCCTGCTTAGAAACCGCTCAAGCTGGCATGTACAGAGAACACACAGACAACAGCCTCCCCAAACCCGCCTTTTTAAACCAGAAGACTGGTTTTAGGGAGTCTGCTCCCCTTTTTTATTACAGCAGACACTAAGCCTTCAAGCCTGACAAGGCATTGTTTATATTTGGAATCCACGTACATTTGGCATTTTATCCATTCTTAAGAAACTTCTTTTTTTCTACTCCTAGAAAAGCTCAGTCCTGACAGACGTTTTGCAAGCGCACAAATGTATTGATTCCTCAGGTCTCTTCTCCTGCAAACAGCTGAGTCAGCATTTGTAGTTCTAACACAGCCTCCATTGCCTTGGATGTCACACTTTGAATCTGTCACCAGACTTCCGGATAAAGCAATGGAAGAATGACCATTTCTCTTCTAAAAGCTGAAATTTGGTCAAAGAGACCACCCACACCATCAAAGTGTACCTCAAGATGAATTCCACACAAGCCATGTGTCAAAGAAAGGTAAAGAAACTCCATCATTGTCTCCATATGTTTTCTGCTATGGGGGCATTCTTTCTGAATAACCTACTGTAAAGCAGGGGCACCGTGGGATTTTACATTAGAATCTTTGGAGTTTGCTCCTAACCCCTCCAAAGAAATCTAACTGCGCTTGAAGAGTCCGTTCTAAAAGAGAGCCCGCTTAAAGCCATCAGTGCCAACAGATTAAATGTTATGCCAGTGGATTAAACACTGCCCCCATTTAGATTCCATAGGAGAGCAGGGAGGGGAACCCTTCACAGTCAGGCAGCTGCTCCTCGTCTTCAGTAATTTCCTCCCTCCCCTGTTCTCTAATGACACTCACCTTCTGGAAGCTCTGTTAGGGCTCTGCTTCCTATGCCTCTGAAAATGTTCCTCATCATTAGAGGAGGAGGATGGGGAAGTACTGTTGTAGAGTTCATCTTTCCATCTGAAAGCATTGGAAAGGCAACAACAAAAACAAGGTTAAGAACACACTAAGTCCTGCCAAGACTCAAGGGAGCGCTCTCAGAATGTCCTGTGAGAGCTATGAATTTTCCAGTCCGTTTTATTCCTCAGGCATGTGATTTCAAAAAGCATTACGAGTTTTCCCTTGTGAGAGCAAAATTCAGTCTTTCTTGGGAAGGGGAAATGTTGAACTATGACTTCTCTGTGTCTCTGCCTTGGTTTTCCTCACAGTTTGCCTCTTTGCCACAGGTAGAGCAGGCAGTGGTGCATGGAGCTTGGAAAGCAGATGCAGATCTATTCAAAGGCAGCAGCAGCTGGGTCTAGCAGCCTGCCAGTGGAAAGGCGTGCCTGGACATAAGTTCTCAGTCTTCTTTAACGTCATGGCAGGCTACAAAATAGATGGCGTAAAAAAACAAGTGACAATAGAGATTATCTGATGCCATACATAACGCTGAAGTACTGACCGAGCTGCATACCCAGTTCTGCCTGTAAGCTAACAGTTGGTTCCAGCTTCTTTATTGACCCTAAGGACAGATGAGCTGCTCTGAATTTGCCATAGAAACAAGAACTGAGTTCCACCTCTGAGTCAAATGAAAAAGTTTTCATGAACCCTTTCTGAATCGTGGGACGGAAGAGACTAAGAACACTGGAAAACTTCTACACAGACTCTTCTGCTAAGTCTAACTAAATTACCTCCCTGGTTTCCGAAATCCTTGGCTATCCTTGACGATTAAATAGTCTGATGAAGATTTTGAGAAGCGGCTTGTGGCTTCAAGTGCAGAACAAAAGGATTTCAGGTACAGAATCTCAGCCAACACTTCCTGAATCATGTCATGCCTGACCTCAGGCGTTGCATTTTTTGAAATCACTAGCTCTTGGAAGGTATTCTGTCTCCCAAGAAAAAGATCTTGCTTCCTTTGTACCTTCACACTGTCACAGTTACCATACTACAATGATTCTGTAATTACCACCCATGTGAAAATCCTTTAAAGCATTTTGGGGTGTTGTGACTGACACTACGACTGATAAAGAAGAACGATCGTTAGCCATACGCTTACCGATTAGGTCTTTTGCAGCAAAGGCTTCATGACTGGGCACTTCTCAATGTGCACGTTTGTGTGACTGGAGAAGACCAGCCTGCACACAATATCTTACTTTGTCTGAAAGCAAAGAATTCAGAAGAGTGTTACAAGCGCCTTCAAGATAAATCAGGTTAGCCGTGAGGCAGAACATGCGAGGTGTTTCACCCATCTCTTTTTGGACCACAGGGACGTTTCAAGTGTCTTTTATCAATGCACAAGTCAAGTGGACTACACACAGGCCTGCTTTTTCAGGAGGACTAAAAGTCACCCCAGAGAGAGCGAGGAAGCTGGTTTGGGTACTGTTCTTTGAGGGATACCCAGGCCATTGTTTTAACTCTGTGTGGAGAGCTTTAACTGAAAGCCGGGAAGTTTGATGTGGAAACAGTAAAACTCGGTCGGTAACTCTTTGGTAAAAGTAGTGCAGTGAAATGGAAACGGTATTACCCAGCGCAGACTCCGAGTAGGAAAAGAAGCTGAATTATAGAGAGTAGGCCTGTGGAAGTCACACTCTAGCAGTTAGCATTACATCTGCAGTAGACCTCTGATACCCTTTAGACACAGACCAGTGTATCTAAAAAAAGGAAAACAGCAAGGAGTAGGCCAAGTGACAAAGAAATACAGCGTGTGCAGAGACCTGCATCTAGCAAAACCAGGGAACTTGACTTGCAGAATGACAGCAAGAAATTTAAAGAAAAGTAGCGTGGGTGTTCATATGCTTTTCCTTCCTGAAATTATATCCTGCTTGTACACAAGAAATCAGCCCTTCACAGGAATTGCGCATGTAACCTACTTTCCAAGGGAGCTTGACAGCATTCAACAGTTTTCCTTGGTCTAAGCTCTTAGGGCATTCAAGAATCTTTGCCATTTTCTGCTTCTCAGTCTTAGCTTTCTTCTGATGACGCGATAATTACACTACGCGGACCAACATGCAACTGTTTAAATACTATTGGAAAGTATATCAAATCCAAAATGCACCATACAGGCACCTATGGGTTTTACTCTTGTCATCATGCCAAGGACACGCTAGACCTGGCAACCTGCAAAACCTCAAGAACAATATGGGCAAGACGCATTCCAGCAACTAGAAATCAGCACGGAGGAGCACGCATAGTGATTTGTCACTAGCCTCAGTGATAACAACGGACAAAACACCTTCCCCTTGCTTAGACAAGATTCAACTGCTGGGAAAGCAGTTATTTCTTGAAGTTATTCCTTGATATTCTGAGAAAATGTGTCCAGGAATTTTTTTCTTACTCTAGCGTGGTAATAAGTCTTGTAATCGAGTTACAAGGCTGAGCTCTGCCCCAGATGACATGAGCAACAACAGGCAAGTTCCCAACTGGAACATTCCCCAATGAGAAAAAACATACCCAGTGCATGCAGGACAAGTTTATGCCATTAGCTTCTGTAAAGTACCTGGAAAGTCTTCCACCAAGATGTTTACATTCAGATTACCTCCTGACAATTCTTGCTGGGCTCCTCAAAACCCATGTCAGGCTACTGCTATAGTGAGAGCAGGGCTTATCATTCAGAGTAGGACTATCCATTGCCTTGTATGCCCACCTGCCAACAGCCAGCTGTTGCCTTTTCTGTTCTGCTAGGTTGTAAGCATTTGGGAAAGGCACTGATTTCTTCTGCTGACTCTCTGTCCTGAGCTTACGAGCAGGGCCCTGGAGTCCATGACTGTGGTCTGTAAGCTCTGTGGCGATAGACAAATGTGAAGAGAGAAAAATATCCAGCAGTTCAGCTCGTTTCCACTGTTTAAGGTAAGGCTTTGGGTCAGAAGCCAGTAAAGAAAATTGAAAGCCAGAACTAACCTACACTGCCCTCTTCATTGTTCGCAATTTCACAATGTCACCCCCACATTTTTCAGTTTCTTTCTCGTTCTTTCCTCCTCGGGTTTTCCTAATTAAAAGAGACAAGAAGGATCAGGCACAAACATGCAGCAAATCTGACAGGTGCACTCCCTGGACCACTTTGCAGACCCTCTTGCTGGGGGTAACTGCCTGCAGGTGTAGGGGATGCATTATGGGATTCCAGGAAGAACATCCTAAAATGGAGTGAGCCTTAATGGGGGATGTTTTGGAGGAGGCCCAAAGGCTGTGAAAGGGAGGGATCAAGCTGGTTTGGGGAGGAACCAATGTGGAGAAGCAGAGGGGGAAAAGGGATACAAGGGGCAGAGAGCTTCTGACCAGGTGCCTGGTCAGCAAGCTTCTCTAGCCATGCCCTGGGCCTGATAACTGCAGCCTGTCCTGTCTTCTTCTTAAATCCCTTTTCCAACTCTTCTCCAGGGCGAGGAAACTCTCTACGCTGCGCGCATGTGTGTCTATGGAGGTCCAAGTGGCGGCCACTGGTGAAGGGGCCAGCGGTCACTGGGGCATGTGAGCTGAGGGTGCTCGCAACTGGAGAGAGCGAGTGTGTGCATTTGGTGTGCGTGTGTATGTCAGTGTGTGGCATCACTAGCCAACATCAAGCTGGACAAGCCAGCGAGGAGGAGATGAGGTTTGGGAGCGAAGTCTTGGAGCAGCCCTAATTCTGGGCTGGATACTGGAGAGACCAGAGGCTCTGAGAGTAGGCTACTGGAGGGACCAGGGGCTCCAAGCCAGCAACCGGAGAGACTGTGCGGTCTGGGGGACAGCTGCTGGAAAGGCCATTGTGCTGGCCTTTTGTATGGGTATGTCTTGGGGAATGAGTGCCTAACAGGCCTTAATGGCCCTGACCAGCCTCACCTGCAGCCTCCACCCATACCCTCTGCCCATGGTGCCAGGGCATCACTGAAGACCAGCCCTGGACCTTCAGTCCCTGCCTGAGTGATGGTGTAGGAGGACTGGTCTCCAGCACAGCTGCAGCCATGTCCATGCCTGGCCATGGACCCTGAGAATCTGCACTCTGACCTGCAGACTGATTTCCAAGCCAGGCCTTGGACCTGCCTCCTCACAATGGATTTGCCCCACAATCACTGGACTGTGTCTGACACTGGTCACCCTCAACACACCTGAGGACTGACTTCTCGGCTTGACTGTGGACATGCCACATCACCACACACTTTCCTGATGGTCTGGATCCTTGCTTGAACCTGCACAGCATCCCCGCGCCTGCCCATATTTGCCTCGCTTGGGTACTGGGGGGTGGGCCCTGGCTGGCGAGGCCCCTGCCCTGGCAGCTGGGTTACTGCCTTTGGCTCTCCATTCCTGTGGGAGCAGCTGGCCCTCACTGCTCCCCGACAGTGAGACCTCTGGGAGAGCAGGGCTCGAGGGCCCATTACTGCATAGTCTGAGCGTCTAAGGCCAGTTCCTGGTGTGATTGAGTGTGTAGGTGCGAGGGGACCTCCACCTGAACCCCACAACTGGAGTGGGGCTGTGGGTCTCTGGGGTTCACATGCCCAGAAACCAGTGACTGGGGAGACCAGGGGATCTAGGGCTGAGTGACTCAGTGGACCTGCCTGTCTAAGGCCAGACCTGGGTGGATCCATATCAATAGCTGTTTTTTTCCACTCATGGGCTTTCATCCTGATCAGTCGGAGAAAGGAACAGGATCTGGCCCGTGGCTGTGTTAGTGTTTGTGGGAGTGCTGTGTTTTCTGTGTTGATCTGTGTGGTCAGTGATAACTGAATGGAGGGTGTGTAGGTGTGCTTGTCTGCCTATTGGGAAAACAGGCTCAGCCTCGCTACTGCCTAGGCATGGAGACATGGAGCTGTGGCAGCCTCGCTTCCATTGGGCTGTTGGACTCAGTGTCTCCTACCTGAGTGCACCTACAAGGCTGAGTGGAGGCAAGCTCATGTGGGAGCTGCCACTGCTGCTCTCACTGCTGGCCTCCCTCTGTAGCACTGGCGCTGAAAAGCATCTGCCTAGAGGGGTATTATCCCAGCTGCTCAACTCCTCCTAAAAAGGCCAAAGGAAGATGGTTGGTGCCTCTTCCGAGCAGGGGCGACCAGCCTTTTGCTTGCCTTGGATTTCCCTGCGGGAAAGGGGAAGAGCTGTTAAATGCCACGGGCTACCCCACAGGCCTCTGTATGGCCACTGCAGCATACACAGCTCTGTCTGGATCACCTCTCCTTTCAGCTAGGAAGCTCAGGAGCAAGTGCAAGCCAGATCCTGGAGTGGGGAATCGAGGTCTCTGGGGGCTGCAGGGGCTCTCCCCCAGGGACCCCCCACCAAGGTAAACCCTGTCCCAGGGCCAGCACTGAACAGCCCAGGGACTGGCTAAGGCCCAGAGGGCAGAAGTGACATTCCCCAGACTTGTCTGCCAGCAGTGCGCTGCAGCTGGGAGAGAACCCAGGTGTCCAGGCTCCTAGTCAGCTCCTCCCCTCCTCTACCCCATAGACCCCTGCCCTTCCCCTTGCAGTGCCAACAGTGTGGACAGGTCTCTTATCCCCACTTGGAGTCCCAGGAATTAAGGGGGATCTTTGGCCACAGCATGCTGCATACTTCTGCAATGTGCCTGTTTAGTGGTTAATCCTCTTGCTCCAGACCAACCACGGGAGATATCTTGGGGACAAAGGCACTCGCACCAGCTCCGTGATTTCTGAGTCCAGCGAACCACATCCGTGTGTCAGAAGAGGAGCAACTCGGAATGTGTGAAATAACAAGAGAAGGGAAGAGAAGAAAGAGGGAAAACAAGAATCAGTGTAAACGCAGCAACTTCGGAAATTACTGTTGGTCTCGCTCATCTACTGACATAACTAAGGGCAAAGTGCAATGAACGCTAGCAGCATTGTGTTGATGTTTGGGGAAGTCCAGGTAAGCTGGTGCTGCTGGCTAGCTAGACTGCCGAGGAAACTGCACGTTATCCTTGTACGTACCCTGAGATTTGCACTGTGGTCAGCTTCTATCACTTCCGCAGCACCTTTACTGAGGCAGCCTGAAAGAATGCAAACAGAAACGGAGTGCCCATACCTTCTGTGAGAATGGGTTGGGCTCTCAAGAACAATGGGTTGGGCTTTCTTTCCGCTCTGAAAGACGGAAAGAAACTCCCCTGATTCACCCGGGAAAGACATTTTCACAGCCAGTGGACAAGCTGCATCAATTTCCTGGCAAACATCAACAAGTCCTACAGTCTGTTCCAGCATGCATTTCCCCCAAACGCCTGGCCTGTTGTTTATTTGGGCTGCACTGACAGCAGATGCGCTGCTCTCCAGCAACTCCAGCCACAGCATGAGAAAGGCAGGAGCACAGCTCCCATCACCTTGCTCAGTGTGCACTCGAGAGGACCAGCAGGAGCAGGAGCAGGGTCCTGTTTTGCCTCTGCTCTCCTGCCTGCGGGATCTTGCAGTGAACTGCCAAATGCTTTGATTTCCTTTCCTTGTTAGGGGCACTAAACCCACCCACAGGTGCGCCTTGCTTCTCAGGCCTCTTTCAAGGAACACTGAGAAACCTTGAGGGCAGCTGCCACAGACCCAATCCCCATCAAAGCTGCCTTTCATTTACTGAGGGAAGGAGCTCATCACCAGGGCTTTCACACAGCCTCTGCTCTCAAACTGACTGCTGGCACTGCAATTTCTCACGTTGGACAAGGCTTCCTTGCCATAACTGGAGCGAAATTCCCCCGCAAGGCAATACAGTACCTGCTGACGTTCTGCCCACCAAGAGGATCAGGCTCTTGCTGAGAAGCACAGCCATCCTTCAGAGACGCCAACACGCCATGTTCCCAAACATCGACATGCGAAAAGCATGTTCTTTTTTTCCACTTACCAGTCACTCTCCAGCACAAGTTCTCGGGCTGTTACATCCCTGTCCTTTTTGCTCTGGACTGCAAGCAGTAGAGTAAGATGCAGCAAGAGGACAGTCAAGTGTAACTCTCAGTTCAGGGAATGCTTGACGTAGCGTAAAATCCACCAAGACACTCCGGCGTGAATCTGAAAAACCATGAAAAGAAAAACTGTATAAATAAAATATTGTATATTAAAGCTTGCTGTAGATTGTTGAAGCAATACATTTTAAGTGTTTTTGACTGTACTTTGATTTCTACAAGCTGTCGCTTAGGTTACGTCTCCAGCTGCTCCCCCATAAAGAGTAATGTCGCTAATAATTTACTTCAAGTGTATATGCTGCTCAAGCAGACAAGTAAATATCATTCCTTAAAGAGGCAGCGACTGACCAAACGTGTTGCAGTCTGCCTACATGGGGCAGAGAGAGAGCACAGGTGGCTTCGCTGAGTAGCATCATCCTCAACCCCAGCAGGAAAAGACAAAGACTCCTTCCCTTACAGAGAGCAGCAAGCTAGGTGCATTGCCACTGGATTACTGACAACAGGCCAACAACCTCATGGGAAGGACAAACCACCTGGGACAGAAATGTAATCAGTGTGGCTTTTTTTCTGGTTTTCCCCCTCTAATTCGGTTGCCTCCAGGAACACTTCTGCTGGTGCTCCAGATAGGCCAGAGGACACAACTGCATGCTGTTCATTGCTTGCTTCTACCCAGGGGTCTCACAGCAAACATGGGCAGACCAGCCTTCCTGCAGCAAAAAAAAACCCCAAAAACAAAAAAAACCCACCCACACCCCTGAGGAGTGCTCTGATGGCTTCCCAGACTGGTGGTATTTTCAGGAAAAAAAGACAGTCTGCACTGCAGTCAGTGACCTGAGGGAAGAGCAATAACTGTTGAGTAGAGACTGTTCCCAGTCTCTACTCTCCCCTGACCCACGCACACACTCACCTCACAACCTCCCACACACTTCACACCTCCTACACTGCACAAACACACCCAACAGCCATCCCTGCTCAACCACCTCCTCTGCACCACCACCACCACAACCTTCCTCTAACCCTCCACATACAACCTCCCCCCGCAACACCCACCGCACCCACCCCAACACCTAATACACTCTCCACACCCCTCCCCAAACAAAATTCTCACACCACGCCCCTGCGAGCTGCTGCCTGCGCTCGACCACTCCATCGGCTGGGCTGGGCTGGCTGACGACACCCCAGCGCTCTTCACCGCCTGCACAACACAAGCACCCATTTCCACACAAAGGCACATGCAAAGCCCCACCAACACACGCTGCCTCTTCCCTCCCACGTCCTGCCACACCACAACGCCCACAAACACATTCCCACACCTGCCCGCAACAAACCCTCTCCTCTTCTCCTCCACTCCATGCAACCAAAGGCACACAAGCCTCCACACACTACACCCTCCCCACCTCTCTCTCCCAACACCACCTCCCACCAGGGCCTCTTTCCTCACCCTCACACACCCTGCACCAGCCACCCTTCCCCAGGTCCTGCCCACCACAAAGCCCTCCTCCCACCTCCACCAGGCCTGCCCACGGGGCCCCCACCTCACCCCACCCACCTCTCACCCCATTGCCCTTCAGGCCTCCTACACTACCTAGCCTACACACACCTCCTCACCTCTCTTCTCCCTCCTCCTCCTCCTCCAACAACCAGGACGCACCCACCTTCCCGCATCCTCACCTGCTCTCCACCACCTCCGCACACAGACACTCCCCTTCCCACTCACCCTCCACACCCTCCAACTCCCTCCCCCCACAAACCCTCCGCCCCACACCCCTCACAACCCGCCCCACACACCACCACCACAACACCCAACAACAACCCCCACAGCCACAACAACAAAACACACCCCACTACACACACAGCCCCACTCCACAACACCCCCTCCAACCCTATCACCCTCCCATCACACCTTGCCCCACACACCCACACTCTTTCCTACACCTCCTCCTCCCCTTCCTCCACTCACACACCCTTCCCAGTCTCTACTCTCCCCTGACCCACGCACACACTCACCTCACAACCTCCCACACACTTCACACCTCCTACGCTGCACAAACACACCCAATAGCCATCCCTGCTCAACCACCTCCTCTGCACCACCACCACCACACCATTCCTCTAACCCTCCACATACAACCTCCCCCTGCAACACCCACCGCACCCACCCCAACACCTAACACACTCTCCCCATCACTCCCCTGCCACCACGCACCTGCGAGCTGCTTTCCGTGCCCGACCGCTCCGTGGCCTGGGCTGTGCTGGCTGACGACAGCCTAGCGCTCCTCGCCGCCTGCACAACACAAGCACCCATTTCCACACAAAGGCACATGCAAAGCCCCACCAACACACGCTGCCTCTTCCCTCCCACGTCCTGCCACACCACAACGCCAACAAACACATTCCCACACCTGCCCGCAACAAACCCTCTCCTCTTCTCCACTCCATGCAACCAAAGGCACACAAGCCTCCACACACTACACCCTCCCCACCTCTCTCTCCCAACACCACCTCCCACCAGGGCCTCTTTCCTCACCCTCACACACCCTGCACCAGCCACCCTTCCCCGGGTCCTGCCCACCACAAAGCCCTCCTCCCACCTCCACCAGGCCTGCCCACGGGGCCCCCACCTCACCCCACCCACCTCTCACCCCATTGCCCTTCAGGCCTCCTACACTACCTAGCCTACACACACCTCCTCACCTCTCTTCTCCCTCCTCCTCCTCCTCCAACAACCAGGACGCACCCACCTTCCCGCATCCTCACCTGCTCTCCACCACCTCCGCACACAGACACTCCCCTTCCCACTCACCCTCCACACCCTCCAACTCCCTCCCCCCACAAACCCTCCGCCCCACACCCCTCACAACCCGCCCCACACACCACCACAACAACACCCAACAACAACCCCCACAGCCACAACAACAAAACACACCCCACTACACACACAGCCCCACTCCACAACACCCCCTCCAACCCTATCACCCTCCCATCACACCTTGCCCCACACACCCACACTCTTTCCTACACCTACACCTCCCCTTCCTCCACTCACACACCCTTCCCAGTCGCTACTCTCCCCTGACCCACGCACACACTCACCTCACAACCTCCCACACACTTCACACCTCCTACAATGCACAAACACACCCAACAGCCATCCCTACTCAACCACCTCCTCTGCACCACCACCACCACACCAATCCTCTTAACCCTCCACATACAACCTCCCCCCAAAACACCCACCACACCCACCCCAACACCTAACACACTCTCCCCATCACTCCCCTGCCACCACGCACCTGCGGCTGCTCCCTGCGCTTGACCGATCCATGGGCTGGGCTGGGCTGGCTGACGACACCCCAGCGCTCTTCGCCGCCTACACAACACAAGCACCCATTTCCACACAAAGGCACATGCAAAGCCCCACCAACACACGCTGCCTCTTCCCTCCCATGTCCTACCACACCACAACGCCAACAAACACGTTCCCACACCTGCCCGCAACTAACACACTTCACACCTCCTACACTGCACAAACACACCCAATAGCCATGCCTGCTCAACCACCTCCTCTGCACCACCACCACCACACCATTCCTCTAACCCTCCACATACAACCTCCCCCTGCAACACCCACCACACCCACCCCAACACCTAACACACTCTACCCATCATTCCCCTGCCACCACGCACCTGCGAGCTGCTCCCTGCGCTCGACCAATCCATCGGCTGGGCTGTTCTAGATGACGACAGCCTAGCTCTCTTCGCCGCCTGCACAACACAAGCACCCATTTCCACACAAAGGCACATGCAAAGCCCCACCAACACACGCTGCCTCTTCCCTCCCACGTCCTGCCACACCACAACGCCCACAAACACATTCCCACACCTGCCCGCAACAAACCCTCTCCTCTTCTCCTCCACTCCATGCAACCAAAGGCACACAAGCCTCCACACACTACACTCTCCCCACCTCTCTCTCCCAACACCACCTCCCACCAGGGCCTCTTTCCTCACCCTCACACACCCTGCACCAGCCACCCTTCCCCAGGTCCTGCCCACCACAAAGCCCTCCTCCCACCTCCACCAGGCCTGCCCACGGGGCCCCCACCTCACCCCACCCACCTCTCACCCCATTGCCCTTCAGGCCTCCTACACTACCTAGCCTACACACACCTCCTCACCTCTCTTCTCCCTCCTCCTCCTCCTCCAACAACCAGGACGCACTCACCTTCCCGCATCCTCACCTGCCCTCCACCACCTCCGCACACCGACATTCCCCTTCCCACTCACCCTCTACACCCTCCAACTCCCTCCCATCACAAACCCTCCGCCCCACACCCCTCACAACCCGCCCCACACACCACCACCACAACACCCAACAACAACCTCCACAGCCACAACAAAACACACCCCACTACACACACAGCCCCACTCCATAACACCCCCTCCAACCCTATCACCCTCCCATCACACCTTGCCCCACACACCCACACTCTTTCCTACACCTCCTCCTCCCCTTCCTCCACTCACACACCCTTCCCAGTCGCTACTCACCCCTGACCCACGCACACACTTACCTCACAACCTCCCACACACTTCACACCTCCTACGCTGCACAAACACACCCAACAGCCATCCCTGCTCAACCACCTCCTCTGCACCACCACCACCACACTCTTCCTCTAACCCTCCACATTCAACCTCCCCCTGCAACACCCACCACACCCACCCCAACACCTAATACACTCTCCCCAGCGTTCCCCTGCCACCACGCACCTGCGAGCTGCTTTCCGCGCTCGACCGCTCCGTGGGCTGGGCTGTTCTAGATGATGACAGCCTAGCTCTCTTCGCCGCCTGCACAACACAAGCACCCATTTCCACAAAAAGGCACATGCAAAGCCACACCAACACACACTGCCTCTTCCCTCCCATATCCTGCCACACCACAACACCAACAAACACATTCCCACACCTGCCCACAACAGACACACTTCACACCTCCTACGCTGCACAAACACACCCAACAGCCATCCCTGCTCAACCACCTCCTCTGCACCACCACCACCACAACCTTCCTCTAACCCTCCACATACAACCTCCCCCCACAACATCCACTGCAGCCGCCTCAACACCTCACACACTCTCCACACCCCTCCCCAAACAAAACCCTCACACCACCCACCTGCGAGCTGCTCCCTGCGCTTGTCCACTCCATCGGCTGGGCTGTGCTGGCTGACGACACTCCAGCGCTCTTCGCCGCCTGCACAACACAAGCACCCATTTCCACACAAAGGCACATGCAAAGCCCCACCAACACACGCTGCCTCTTCCCTCCCACGTCCTGCCACACCACAACGCCAACAAACACATTCCCACACCTGCCCGCGACTAACACACTTCACACCTCCTACACTGCACAAACACACCCAATAGCCATGCCTGCTCAACCACCTCCTCTGCACCACCACCACCACACTCTTCCTCTAACCCTCCACATACAACCTCCCCCTGCAACACACACCACACCCACCCCAACACCTAACACACTCTCCCCATCACTCCCCTGCCACCACGCACCTGCGAGCTGCTCCCTGCGCTTGACCAATCCATCGGCTGGGCTGTTCTAGATGACGACAGCCTAGCTCTCTTCGCCGCCTGCACAACACAAGCACCCATTTCCACACAAAGGCACATGCAAAGCCCCACCAACACACGCTGCCTCTTCCCTCCCACGTCCTGCCACATCACAACGCCAACAGACACATTCCCACCCCTGCCCGCAACAAACCCTCTCCTCTTCTCCTCCACTCCATGCAACCAAAGGCACACAAGCCTCCACACACTACACCCTCCCCACCTCTCTCTCCCAACACCACCTCCCACCAGGGCCTCTTTCCTCACCCTCACACACCCTGCACCAGCCACCCTTCCCCGGGTCCTGCCCACCACAAAGCCCTCCTCCCACCTCCACCAGGCCTGCCCACGGGGCCCCCACCTCACTCCACCCACCTCTCACCCCATTGCCCTTCAGGCCTCCTACACTACCTAGGCTACACACACCTCCTCACCTCTCTTCTCCCTCCTCCTCCTCCTCCAACAACCAGGACGCACTCACCTTCCCGCATCCTCACCTGCCCTCCACCACCTCCGCACACAGACACTCCCTTTCCCACTCACCCTCCACACCCTCCAACTCCCTCCCCCCACAAACCCTCCGCCCCACACCCCTCACAACCCGCCCCACACACCACCACAACACCCAACAACAACCCCCACAGCCACAACAACAAAACACACCCCACTACACACACAGCCCCACTCCACAACACCCCCTCCAACCCTATCACCCTCCCATCACACCTTGCCCCACACACCCACACTCTTTCCTACACCTCCTCCTCCCCTTCCTCCACTCACACACCCTTCCCAGTCTCTACTCTCCCCTGACCCACGCACACACTCACCTCACAACCTCCCACACACTTCACACCTCCTACGCTGCACAAACACACCCAACAGCCATCCCTGCTCAACCACCTCCTCTGCACCACCACCACCACAACCTTCCTCTAACCCTCCACATACAACCTCCCCCCACAACATCCACTGCAGCCGCCTCAACACCTCACACACTCTCCACACCCCTCCCCAAACAAAACCCTCACACCACCCACCTGCGAGCTGCTGCCTGCGCTTGTCCACTCCATCGGCTGGGCTGTGCTGGCTGACGACACCCCAGTGCTCTTCGCTGCCTGCACAACACAAGCACCCATTTCCACACAAAGGCACATGCAAAGCCCCACCAACACACGCTGCCTCTTCCCTCCCACGTCCTGCCACACCACAACGCCAACAAACACATTCCCACACCTGCCCGCAACTAACACACTTCACACCACCTACACTGCACAAACACACCCAATAGCCATCCCTGCTCAACCACCTCCTCTGCACCACCACCACCACACCATTCCTCTAACCCTCCACATACAACCTCCCCCTGCAACACCCACCACACCCACCCCAACACCTAACACACTCTCCCCATCACTCCCCTGCCACCACGCACCTGCGAGCTGCTTTCCGTGCCCGACCGCTCCGTGGCCTGGGCTGTGCTGGCTGACGACAGCCTAGCGCTCCTCGCCGCCTGCACAACACAAGCACCCATTTCCACACAAAGGCACATGCAAAGCCCCACCAACACACGCTGCCTCTTCCCTCCCACGTCCTGCCACACCACAACGCCAACAAACACATTCCCACACCTGCCCGCAACTAACACACTTCACACCTCCTACACTGCACAAACACACCCAACAGCCATCCCTGCTCAACCACCTCCTCTGCACCACCACCACCACACCATTCCTCTAACTCGCCACATACAACCTCCCCCTGCAACACACACCACATCCACCCCAACACCTAACACACTCTCCCCATCACTCCCCTGCCACCATGCACCTGCGAGCTGCTGCCTGCGCTCGACCAATTCATCGGCTGGGCTGTTCTAGATGACGACAGCCTAGCTCTCTTCGCCGCCTGCACAACACAAGCACCCATTTCCACACAAAGGCACATGCAAAGCCCCACCAACACACGCTGCCTCTTCCCTCCCACGTCCTGCCACATCACAACGCCAACAAACACATTCCCACCCCTGCCCGCAACAAACCCTCTCCTCTTCTCCTCCACTCCATGCAACCAAAGGCACACAAGCCTCCACACACTACACCCTCCCCACCTCTCTCTCCCAACACCACCTCCCACCAGGGCCTCTTTCCTCACCCTCACACACCCTGCACCAGCCACCCTTCCCCAGGTCCTGCCCACCACAAAGCCCTCCTCCCACCTCCACCAGGCCTGCCCACGGGGCCCCCACCTCACTCCACCCACCTCTCACCCCATTGCCCTTCAGGCCTCCTACACTACCTAGCCTACACACACCTCCTCACCTCTCTTCTCCCTCCTCCTCCTCCTCCAACAACCAGGACGCACCCACCTTCCCGCATCCTCACCTGCTCTCCACCACCTCCGCACACAGACACTCCCCTTCCCACTCACCCTCCACACCCTCCAACTCCCTCCCCCCACAAACCCTCCGCCCCACACCCCTCACAACCCGCCCCACACACCACCACCACAACACCCAACAACAACCCCCACAGCCACAACAACAAAACACACCCCACTACACACACAGCCCCACTCCACAACACCCCCTCCAACCCTATCACCCTCCCATCACACCTTGCCCCACACACCCACACTCTTTCCTACACCTCCTCCTCCCCTTCCTCCACTCACACACCCTTCCCAGTCTCTACTCTCCCCTGACCCACGCACACACTCACCTCACAACCTCCCACACATTTCACACCTCCTACGCTGCACAAACACACCCAACAGCCATCCCTGCTCAACCACCTCCTCTGCACCACCACCACCACAACCTTCCTCTGACCCTCCACATACAACCTCCCCCCACAACATCCACTGCAGCCGCCTCAACACCTCACACACTCTCCACACCCCTCCCCAAACAAAACCCTCACACCACCCACCTGCGAGCTGCTCCCTGCAGTTGTCCACTCCATCGGCTGGGCTGTGCTGGCTGACGACACTCCAGCGCTCTTCGCCGCCTGCACAACACAAGCACCCATTTCCACACAAAGGCACATGCAAAGCCCCACCAACACACGCTGCCTCTTCCCTCCCATATCCTGCCACACCACAACGCCAACAAACACATTCCCACACCTGCCCGCAACTAACACACTTCACACCTCCTACACTGCACAAACACACCCAATAGCCATCCCTGCTCAACCACCTCCTCTGCACCACCACCACCACACCATTCCTCTAACCCTCCACATACAACCTCCCCCTGCAACACCCACCACACCCACCCCAACACCTAACACACTCTCCCCATCACTCCCCTGCCACCACGCACCTGCGAGCTGCTCCCTGCGCTCGACCAATCCATCGGCTGGGCTGTGCTGGCTGACGACAGCCTAGCGCTCCTCGCCGCCTGCACAACACAAGCACCCATTTCCACACAAAGGCACATGCAAAGCCCCACCAATACACGCTGCCTCTTCCCTCCCACGTCCTGCCACACCACAACGCCAACAAACACATTCCCACACCTGCCCGCAACAAACCCT
The DNA here is from genome assembly GCF_040807025.1 of Struthio camelus. Classification (NCBI taxonomy): domain Eukaryota; kingdom Metazoa; phylum Chordata; class Aves; order Struthioniformes; family Struthionidae; genus Struthio; species Struthio camelus. The sequence goes on along the minus strand of NC_090957.1, from coordinate 2,784,180 downwards.
CTCCTCCTCTCCTCCACTCCATGCAACCAAAGGCACACAAGCCTCCACACACTACACCCTCCCCACCTCTCTCTCCCAACACCACCTCCCACCAGGGCCTCTTTCCTCACCCTCACACACCCTGCACCAGCCACCCTTCCCTGGGTCCTGCCCACCACAAAGCCCTCCTCCCACCTCCACCAGGCCTGCCCACGGGGCCCCCACCTCACCCCACCCACCTCTCACCCCATTGCCCTTCAGGCCTCCTACACTACCTAGCCTACACACACCTCCTCACCTCTCTTCTCCCTCCTCCTCCTCCTCCAACATCCAGGACGCACTCACCTTCCCGCATCCTCACCTGCCCTCCACCACCTCCGCACACAGACACTCCCCTTCCCACTCACCCTCCACACCCTCCAACTCCCTCCCCCCACAAACCCTCCGCCCCACACCCCTCACAACCCGCCCTACACACCACCACAACACCCAACAACAACCCCCACAGCCACAACAACAAAACACACCCCACTACACACACAGCCCCACTCCACAACACCCCCTCCAACCCTATCACCCTCCCATCACACCTTGCCCCACACACCCACACTCTTTCCTACACCTCCTCCTCCCCTTCCTCCACTCACACACCCTTCCCAGTCGCTACTCTCCCCTGACCCACGCACACACTCACCTCACAACCTCCCACACATTTCACACCTCCTACGCTGCACAAACACACCCAACAGCCATCCCTGCTCAACCACCTCCTCTGCACCACCACCACCACAACCTTCCTCTAACCCTCCACATACAACCTCCCCCCACAACATCCACTGCAGCCGCCTCAACACCTCACACACTCTCCACACCCCTCCCCAAACAAAACCCTCACACCACCCACCTGCGAGCTGCTGCCTGCGCTCGACCACTCCATCGGCTGGGCTGTGCTGGCTGACGACACCCCAGCGCTCTTCGCCGCCTGCACAACACAAGCACCCATTTCCACACAAAGGCACATGCAAAGCCCCACCAACACACACTGCCTCTTCCCTCCCATGTCCTACCACACCACAGCGCCAACAAACACATTCCCACACCTGCCCGCCACTAACACACTTCACACCTCCTACACTGCACAAACACACCCAATAGCCATCCCTGCTCAACCACCTCCTCTGCACCACCACCACCACACTCTTCCTCTAACCCTCCACATACAACCTCCCCCTGCAACACCCACCATACCCACCCCAACACCTAACACACTCTACCCATCACTCCCCTGCCACCACGCACCTGCGAGCTGCTGCCTGCGCTCGACCACTCCATCGGCTGGGCTGTTCTAGATGACGACACTCCAGCGCTCTTCGCCGCCTGCACAACACAAGCACCCATTTTCACACCAAGGCACACGCAAAGCCCCACCAACACACGCTGCCTCTTTCCTCCCACGTCCTGCCCACCACAACACCAACAAACACATTCCCGTGCCTTTCCCTTTATGGACTCGTCAACTCTCATCCCAGTGTCTCTTACTGTCAGCAGACAAGGATCAGCACACGACACCTAGTCTCGCTTTCTCTTCTAATGTTCACTCCTCCTCAGGACTACACACTTTTATCACATCCCTCTAGATACATCACCTCTCTGCCACCATCCCTTCTCCCTCCTCTGCAATCTACTCCAACAAGTTTCAGGTCAGAAATGTTAGTAGCCACAGCCCAAATCCCTCCTTTTCCCCAGAAGCTCCTTTTTTGTGCATAGCTGCAAGCTTCAATAGCCCAACAGGAAAGCCGTTATTGCTTCTCACTTCTCGCAATGCCACTAACTGTTTCTTGTAGACACCAGCATTTCATCTAGCCCACAGCTTGCCCTCAGTGTAATGGCGTCCCCTGAAATAGCTGCTCTTGCAATTGGTCTTTTTGTGGAAATCTCCTCTGCAGTGTTGGCAGTGAAGGACAATGGAGAGAAGAGAGAGGTCACCAAGTTCCTCTCCCCACATGGTCACTTATGAGCTGTGTCCTCAGGCAGTCCTTCCCCTTCCCTCACTCCCCTCGTCCTTTGGCTGCATTGCAATAACTTCTGTACCAGGAGCCTGAGCCCCTTCTCCAAAGCTCAGCCCAAGCTCTCTTGAAGGCCTGAGCCTAGCTGGTCTTACATGCTGCCCTGCTCTCCTCACCTTGACTAACTCTCCAGGACTCCCAGGACAGCCTTTCCCTGCTCTAGGCTCTCTCCTTTGTTTTGGTAGGCAACCGGACAAGGGGTTTACTGGGCCCCTTCATCTTTTCCTCTTGAGTGTAAGAAACAGGCTGCTTGTTCTCCTCATGCTCAGTTTTGCAGCCTGCACACTCCTGGCTCTGGGGGTTCCTCCTAGGCAGTCCTCTCTAGTGTTTTACTAATTGCCTCTTCTTTACAGCGCTCCCTGTCTTGAAATGAGCTAGGTACAGCCCAGCTCTGGTTGCTTCCCACTCTGCTAGTCTCCTGCTAAGCCCAGCTGTGCTCACCACCCCAGAGTGACTCTCCCCACTACCTCTCCCACTAGAGCCTGTGCGACCATCCAGACCAAGGCCACCACTGTGTCTTTTCTCACTGCTTCCCCAACCACCTGGTGGAGGAAGCAGCCCTTTACAAGCGGCACACACACCACCTCTGAAGGCACCGGCTCCTGACAGGGCCTCTCGCCTACTAGCCAAGAATCACAAGACGTCAGTGCTGCCTCCGGGCCTCCTCCCCTCCGGCCTGCACAAGCCCTTTGCATTAGGCGGCCTAACTGGGACCTCAGCCAGCCCTGCCAGGCCCTGGTCAGGCTCTCCCCCTCCTCCTCAGCCCAGGAGGAAGGCCAGTGCACAAAAGCCTGCCGCCTGCCCTGTCTGCTGGCAAAGGGCAGAGAGGCACGCCTGCCTCTGCTTCGCCCAGCACCTACAACTGCGTCACCACTGAGCAATGCGCCCACACTCCCCTGTGTCTCTCCCTTCACCTGCAGGTCAGGCGTGGCTATCAGCCCACAGGCTTTGTCTCCCTTGGCCAGGGCAGTTGCAAGCAGTTCGGGATCGAATGCCAAGGTCTTTTGCCTCTGCATCTCCAAGAGCCCCTGCCCTAAGTACCTTCTCCCAAAACTCCCCCACACCAGCTGACCATCCCCAGTGCAGCCTCTCCCCAACACCCCCAGAACATCAGGCAACGGTTCACCTTCAGGATTTTAACCCACAAAAGACTCCAGGCTCTCACCCACACATTCCCCTCCAGGCTGCAGGCTCCCCGGGGGCCGGGACCAGCTCCCCAGCAGCCACAACCCCTCCCTAGTCCCATCCCCCAGGGTCCAGTGGAGACTGCCCAGGCCAGGCCAGCTCCTCCTTCGCCTCCACCACATCCACCCTGGGAGCTGCTCCCCAAGGCCGTGGGGAAAGTAGAAAGGTTCACAGGGAAACGAGCAGCCCAACCTCGGCTCTCCCCACCTCACCTCCATCACCCCCTGCCCCAACAGCCCCCTCTTGCGGGCCTGCCTCCCCTCTCACCCACCCCACAGGCCTCCCCCACGCCAGCCCCAGGCCTACCTGCCCGAGCTGGCCGGCCCTGCTGCGCACCCGGCCCCTTCTCCCCTGGCCAACGCCAGGGAGGCGACGGGCCTTCGCCTTCCCTCCTCGACGCCTGGGCATCCTGAGCAGCGCACACTGATAGCCACCGACCGCGGGGAGAACCGCTCTGGCACAGAGACCCAACGGCCAGAGCCCCGGGTGCATCTGTGTTCCCACGGCGATAACGGTCCCTCGGGATGGAAGCGGAAGGGGGAGCAGAAGGGGGCCGCCACGGGGGCTGGGGGAGATGGCCCTGCTGGACTCACCCCAGCACTGCCCACCCCACCTGCAGGCACCAACCCTGGTGGCAGCCAGCACTTGCTGGGAGGGCGTTCACGTCTCCCACTTGTTTCCCCGCTGCTCTCCCAAACCTGTTTTCTTCTGGGTGCAGCGGTTTGGCCCTGAGTTTTGCAGGAGGACAGGGGTGCCCCCAGTGCTGCCCTCATGCTCAGACAGCAGGAGGCTGGGCTACAACGGGGCCCATCTTTCTCTCTCCCCACCAAAGCCCCCGGGCTGGGACCTCACCTGGGCACGTGTTGGCACTCCCGAACCAGCCTGGGTTACTGATACTGTGCACTGGAGCCAGAGCTTTAGGGGCACCGTGCAAGGCAGCTGGACGCTTGGTGCTGCCCGTGCAGGCAGGCCCCTCTGCGCTGCTCCCACCGGGCCTCCTGGGCAGCAGCGCTGCGCTCAAGCCCAGAGGCGGCAAAACAAGGCAGAGCCCCAGCACTGAGCCTGGCCACAGCTGGTCTCTGCTGGCCCCTCTCCTCAGCCCTGGCCCTCGGCTGTGCAGCAGCACAGTGCTGCCCCTCAGGCTCCTGCAGGGGCTGGGGACCCCCTGCCACGGGCCAGGCCCCGGCTGCTGGAGCCAGCCTGCGGCCAGAGCCGGTCGGTGCCTCCCGGCCGGCAGGCAGGGCCCTGGGCCAGCACGGCCACAGCCAAGGCCCGGCCCTGCCGGCCGCAGCGGGAGGGCTGTCGAGCCTCGCGACAGCCACGGGGCCGGGGCAGAGGGCGCGACAGGACGCTGCCCTGCCCTGGGCGCAGCAGGACGCTGCCGCCGGCTCCGGCACCCCGGCCGTCCCCAGGGCCCCCAGGCCGGCGCCAGGGCCGGCGCCAGCACAGGCCCCGGGGCTGCTCCCCCGCGCCCGGCCCGGCCCCCGGGCGCAGGGCACCCAGGAGCCCCGGCCCCTGCGGCAGAGCCCAGCCCCTGCCGGCAGCCGCCCAGCCCCGCGGCCCCGCACTGCCCGGGCCCTCGGGGCCCCGGGCTGCCCCCAGGCCCACAACATGGCGCCCCAGAGGGGAACTGCCCAGGCCTCACATGGCCCAAGGGTTGCCACAGCAACGCGCCAGTGCTGCCCTCCTGGTGGCTGAGGAGAGCAGGAGGGCGGGGCTGGGTGTGACGGATGGCTCTGCCAGCCAATCCGAGTCCAGCACGGGGTGGGGGTGGGGGGGTCCTGCGGGGAGGGGAGGAAGCGGTGGGGCCTGGTGTGGGGGAGAGAAGAGGGAGGAGAGAGAGGGAGCGAGGGGGGCGAGAGGGAAGAAGGGTGCAAGAGAGAAGGGGAAGAGGCGAGGGAGAGCAGCAGGAGAGAGGGAGCGGGAGGGAGAGCGGGTGCGAGCGGGTCGGGGGGGGCGGCGGGTGCGTGGAAATGCCGGCGGGTGCCCTGGCGCTGGGGTGGGGGCAGTGGGGCTGGCGGCGGGGCTGCTTTGGCCCAGGAGCTGCCGATGGGGCTGGTGGGGCTGTGACCACGGGACAGAGCGGCCTGGGCCAGAGGGGAGCTGGCCGCCAGTCAGACCTGCCACCCTGCCCCAGCCCGGTCCGCCTGGGCGGCTCACTGGGGTGTTGGGTGCAGGAAACTTTGCCCCTGTGGCAGCTCTGAGACCCATTGGAAAGCGTTTCCCTGAGCTGCTGCTGCCCCCGCAGCCCCCAGGTGCTGCCCAGAGCTGCGTTTGGGAGCTCCTGGGCAAAGGCTGACCGGGTGGCTGGTGTGCTCGCGAGGTGCCCTTCCCCATGTTCTCTTTTGTTTGGAAAATTGCATTTTGGCATGGCTCTGAGAGAGGCTGTCCCCATACGTCGCGCCGTGCCCCAGCTGTTGTTCTTGCTCCATGCCTCTTGCTTTGCCCTGAGACCTGGGACGCTGGAAGCAGCCTGCAGGGTGTTTCCAGAACAGCTCTGTAGGTGAAAGCAGTTTTGGTTTTGGTGGGACAGGAGGCCCTGCTGCCTTCAGTTTCATGATCACTGCTCCCACGCAGTCACAGAATCACTGAATCACAGAACTGCTGAGGCTGGCAGGGACCTCTGGAGACCATCTAGTCCAACCCCCCTGCTCAAGCAAGGTCATCTAGAGCCCATTGCCCAGGATTGTGTCCAGATGGCTTTTGAGTATCTCCAGGGAAGGAGACTGCACAGCCTCTCTGGGCAACCTGTGCCAGTGCTCCGTCACCCTCCCAGCCCAGAAGTTTTTCCTCCTGTGCACATGGAACTGCCTGTGGTTCAGTTTGTGCCCGTTGCCGCTTGTCCTGTTGCTGGGACCACTGAGAAGAGTCTGGCCCCATCCCCTTGACACCCTCCCTTCACATACTTGTACGCATTGATGCAATCCCCTCTCAGTCTTCTCTTCTCCAGGCTCTACAGGCCCGGCTCTCGCAGCCTTTCTTCACAGGAGACGTGCTCCAGGCAGCCCCTCATCATCTTTGTAGCCCTCCACTGGACTCTCTCCAGTAGGGCCATGTCTCTCTTGTCCTGGGGAGCCCAGAATTGGACACAGTGCTCCAGGTGAGGCCTCCCCAGGGCTGAGGAGAGGGGGAGCACTTTGGTCATGGTGAAACCTGTTACCAAGAGGCAAGGACACCATGTGTGCACTTCAGACTAGAGACATGCTGGCATAGATAGCAGGGGGCAGTGCAATGGTGAAATGGGCTTCCCACTCACAGAGCAAACCCTGCAGAGCCCAGGGCCAGCAGGAACCAGAGGTGGGCTGTGCAGGAATGGCAGGAGAGGGCTTTGCTGAGCAAGTGACCTCTGCAGCACCTTGTTCCCTGTAAGAGACTTGAAGCGATCTCTGGGAAGGCCAAGGTGTGCCTGAGGAAGTCCCTGGGCCTGGACAGCCTGCAAGCCAGCTGCCCTGTGGATGTCATTAGCACAGTCCCTGATGATATCATCTGGGTCTGAGAAGAGGTTCGGGGGAAGGAAAGCTGGAAGATTTATTTAAGAGTGCAGGGACATGAGTGGAGAGCTTGGTGTGCTGTGCTTCGCATTGATGAAGCACACTTGGCTGTAGATGGGGTGGACTTGGCCTAAAGGCAGAGGTGGGATTAAGTTGTTTGGGCCCAGGTAGGAAATCTGAGATGCCCTGGGCACTTCCCCAGCAGCCACTCCAAAAGGGCATGGTTTTTCTGTAGGTCCCACGCTGTATCTGCTCGAAACGTGTGGTTGTACTGGACACCCCAGGCAGTCAACATGGCCCCTTCCAGCCTCTTTTTATGTCGTTAAGGCAAGTGTCTGCACTGAATTACATTAGCTGTTTGCTCTGTAGGGATCTGCATGTGTCTGAGCTTCATAGTAAGTGGCGAGAGCTCTCGCAGTAGTAGGCATCGAGGGTCATTTCAGATGAGCACCTGGCCCCCACTTGATGCTCTAGAAGGATGTGGTCTCACAGTTGCTCCATCAGAGCAAGCAGGCACCAGCACATGCCTTGGACCACCTCTGTCTCTTCTCATGTCACTAGGTGCTTGTGTGCGGGGGACTGAGACCCACTGCCCATCGCCATTGATTGTAAAGGGAGCTTAGACAAGGAGCGCGCCTGCAGACATCTCTGTTGTGCACATGTCAGCTTTGGCAGAGGGAATCTCACCTCCTGTGAATTTGTGGAGTTCATGGGACTACACACCTGCAGGTCGTGCCATGCAGCTTTGTCCGTGTCCCTGAGGTGCCCAAGTCCCTCTCTGTAACTTCTGGGGCTCTGGGCAATGCAGTGTCAGGGCTTGGAATGAGCCAAGCTGGGCTGCAAGCTGCTCTCCAGAAGGGCACAGGTCTCCCATTGCATCTCCGTATCATCTAGGAACGCCGTGGAAAAGCCACCTAGGTATTAAGGCCATGAAAATGCTGCTGGGCAGTGGGATGTGGGCAGCTGAAAGGAGCCCAGTGTCTCCCTGGCTAGAAGGGGAACGTTGAGACTTGCCTCAGATGCTCGGAGGAAGGGTGCTGAGTGTGTTGATCTGCACTTTGGAAGGGGATTCCTCTGCTCTCAGCAGTGTCATTCCTTTTTAGGGCAACATGGGTGCAATTGTCCTCCACCTCAGAGGTGTGAGCACAGGACAGCTGGGAACAAGACAGATGGACAGGCCAGCTCTCCGCACTCTGCACTAAAGCCAGAGTGAATCCTTTTGCCTCTCAGGAATCCCAGCTGTTCGCTCTGAGTGCAGGAGCAATGCTGAGAATGTCTGTCTCCTCGTGGCAAACTCAGCTGGCACAAACTGGAGCTCAAGCCATGGAGCTCAATGACAGTCCTTCCGAGATGGGTGTGTTATAAAGGTCCGCAGGCATTCACCACTAAGGCAGAGTCAGACTCTTATACGATCGTTTGTTTCAGCTGGAGCTGGGTGCCTCCAAAGAGGGACCCAGAACAAAGACATTCTGGGCTAATTATACTCCTTCCAGTCTTATTTCCCCGCCTGCCAGTGACAGTCTCTTCCAGTCTTCTTTCCTGAGTTGCTGGTCTCTTTCCTTGTAAATGGATTGTGTCTACATCCCAGGACGGTTGCTGTGTTCCTGCTTCAAAGTGCCTTATCTTATCCGGAGGCTAACCGTGACCTCTGTCCATTGTGTTCTGTATGTTGGAGGGCTGATTCTGGCTGCTTCTGCAGTTGTTGCGTCAGCAGCAGCCCACAGGTTCGGTAAAAGCTTCGGCCTGCAGGCTTCAGGGCATTATTTTAAATAAAATAATTACTTATTTAAATGATTTTACAGCATAGAAACAGCTCGAAGTGGGTGCCTCTGGAGAAGGACACCGGACAAAGAAATTCTGGGGTAATTAGACCCCTTACAGTTTTATTTTCCCACCGGCCAGTGAAGGCCTCCTCCAATCTTCTTTACTGAGTCGGTGGTCTCTCCCCTTCTGATTGGTGTCTCTCTCCTTCTGACAGCTCCTGGCCTACAGCCCAGGCTGGATGCCATGTCCTTGTTTCTCCCAGGCCCTTATCTCCTCCAAGGTCAAGCCCAACCCACGTGCATCCCATCTTGTCTCCTGCAGTCTACTTTGTAGCCTCATGAGCTAGTTTTGTATCTTTGTCAGCTAGTTTTAACTGGTTTGGCAGTTACAGCACTGGCAAGGTCACATCCTTCGCAAAGTTTCTGGAGTTCAAGGACAGTTCAGCCTTGAGGCCTGCAGGCTTCATCTACTTTAGGCACTGATGCTAAGCAAGAGTGAGACTTATGCGAAGCGGAAGCTAAATCGGCTACAATTTCCTTCTCCAACAGTCCTCCCTTGGTTTCTATGAGCACACCTGCTGGATACATATATTGGGGTAGAGTATTTGTGCACATCATAGAGGAGAATGTGAGGCACTTTTTCTCCCTTTTTTTTTTTTTTTTGTGAAGTTTACCTTAGATTAAATGATAGGTTTTTTGACCTCTGTTCATGGAGTGTGCGGGATCTTTCAACTTTAAGAGATGTCCCCAGTCGAGGGGAGATCGCGGTGTAGAGGCGCGTTGTTCCTCAGGAGAGTTCAAATGGCTGTCCTGAGTGATGTCTATTTATACTACGTCCATGATTTGTACCGTTAGCCAAATCAGGTGTGATCTAGCCACGGTGTGTCATATTGGAAGTCACGTGCCTTTCAAATTTCAGGAGGAAGTTTCTCGTTTGCTCCCCAGCGAGGACTTCTCAGCCGGGCTTTCTGCTAGTGACTTTACCACTAGTTGTTTTTATGTGCCGAGGTCATGGTCGATCACTTGGGAAAGTGGAGGGCGAAGGGCCTGCCACCTTTCCCCCCACAACTAGAGTCAAACCCTCCACCTCACAAAGTGGCCGTACAGGAGCCTCTTGCCTCGTGGTATAAATAGACCTCAGTGTCTACTGATCAGCATATATTAATTCAGTATATAACAGCAGGGCTTGTGTCTTTCGCAATAACTACCACACACACAGAGGTGTAGGAGGATTATGAGCAGTAAAGAGAACAATGTTGATGCTAGCAATATCACTACCGGGTGAAGGTTAAAAATTCCTGTTGCTGTTAGTGACCATTCAAAAAGAGTTGATGTTCTTTTGATTTTTCTTTTGTACTGGTTTAGTGTAGAATTGGACTGCAGCTGCTGTTGAGATGTAATAGGAGCTGAGTAATTCCAGTTGCATCCCAGGATCCCAGTAAAGTTACAGATAGAAATCTTTGGGTGATTGCTTGCAGCTACAGCAATAGTATTTATGATTATAAAATGACAAAGGGTTCTCATACAAACACATCAGACAAGGCAATCGAGTTAAATTACAAATTAATGTTTCAGAAAACCAAACAGAGAGAAGCAAAAGCTTTAATCATGCCACAAATCACAAGTCACTTGAAAAGGCGCCAAGGTGTTGCTGGGTTGTTAAGAAAGCCTTACTGCACGGATTTGGTTTGGAGACTCAAGAACAGAGATGCAGCTGTGTTTTTGCAGCCGGGCACTAATTCGTGAAGCACAAAGTATAGGCATTCCTCTTTTTCGATTGTAATCCCGTTCCCAATAGTGCGTTATGACAAACAAGAAGTTACGTTACCATTTTTAGTTATTGAAGGCAGAACACTGAAGGAGATAAGCCCGCCTTAACTAGGATAATCCTTCTGTTAAGCAAACATGAAGATGGTACTGCTCTTTTGGAAGTTTGTCTGCAGCTCTTGAAAAAGCAGGTATCTCCCTAAGAGACAGCATCTCGAAGATGTACACAATATGCTAAACATTTCTCTCTCCTCAGAGTTTCTGGATTCCCCTGTCTCTAGTCACTGTGAATACTGTCCACCCTCCCAAGCTGATCCGCTTGCCTGGGGGCTCCTTACTCCTGGGGGCCTTCTTGGACAAAGGGGACATTCTCTCTGCATACGTCCTACATTGCCACAGAAATAACATTCCGGTCCCTCACTGTCTGCCCATCTTCTCCTGTCCCCTTCTCGTCCTTGCCCTTGGCATTGCCCTAGCCTTCCTCGGCCTCCTCTGTCTCTTCCTCTACCCCTTCCTCTAATTTGCAAGTTCCGTGCTGAAGCTGCTGCTAAGAGATTAGCCTCTTCTTGGTTTTCCTTTTTCCGTTCCTTTGCTTGCTTCCCTTGCTGTTTCTCCTCTCGCCCGTCATAGACCAATACTGCCACGCTTAAAATCCTTTGTGAAGTTTCTCCTTGCCACCCTGGCATGTGCTCCTTCAACTCTTTTGGGCTATCCGGAGCGGCCTGATGGACAAAGACACTAATGGCTAGTGCATCATTCCAATTCTGGAAAGTCCTTCCCCCATAGTTCAACAAGGCTTGCCCTAGTCGTCCCCCAAAATCCCTGGCCTCTTTGTCCAAGCTCTGTCTACGCTCCTGCACTCTAGTCCAATCCACTCCTACTTTGCTACATGCTCTAATAGCTTCTACCGAGTTCCGGAGTCCTGTCTGGCAAGCGACTCTGTCCCCTGCGTTATTGTAATCCCAATTTGGATCGTTTGCTGGCTAACGATTTGTGTTTCCCCCAGTCTGTTGTACAAACTTTGCCTCTTTATTAACTATTTTATCATCTCGCTCGTTTGGTCAGAACAACTCTCTCAAGAGCACTTGGGTATCCCGCCAGTTTGGTCAGAACAACTCTCTCAAGAGTACTTGGATATCCCGCCAGTTTGGATTATACCCAGTGCATATATATTAGAAAACAGCTGAGCGCTCCTTTCCGCATCCTCCCTCAACCTGGGCATTTTGCTTGCCCACAATGCTCAATCACTCGGACTCCAGGGTTGGCTAGTAAATACATGCAGTACCACGTGAGGGGGGTTAGCTCCCCCACCCCGCCCCCGCTGCACTCGGTTGTAATGCTGCTGCATTAGGTAAAACATTAGCAACCATAGGATGGAGGCCTGCCACGGGAGGAGGGGAAGTCTGAGTAAGAGGAGGAGAGGGACAGATAGACAGATCTTCGGGAGGCGCCACCGGAGGAGTGTAAGGCGGAGCAGTAGCTCCTGGGGCGTTATTTGGGACACCTATATCTGCTGCAGCAAGAGTAGTTTTACAGAGGGTGCCGTTTGTCCTCCTTGGATCTCGCCGGTCCCACATCCAATTATCCCCACACATACCAATAATCCATTCAGTGAGGCTTTTCATCTTCCAATATAAGCTGTAGCAGAGCTCATTTCTTAGAATCGAAGGATCCTTCCTTGGGTTAACCCCCACATTAATTGTAAGATGGACAATCATCCTGACATAAAGGGACAGCTAACTAGCTAGGGATCGATTTGACTGTAACGGCTTTTTTCTCCTTTTTGTTCCTTTTCCTTTTCTAAATTTGGATGTTTGGAGCCAAGAGGGTGCAATGGTGGTTGGCTACACTGCCATCTGGGGTGCCAAAGTGCTGTGGAAACACTTTGATCCTAGGTTTCCAAGAAGCAGAGCCTCACGCACATCTAGCAGCAAAATTTTATTTCTTGAAATGATGGTGCAGCATAGTAACTGCTGGAGCTGGGTGCCTCCAGGGAGGGACCTTGAACAAAGGAATTCTGGCCTAATTAGACCCTTTACAGTTTTATTTCCCACCTGCCAGGGAAGGTCTCCCCCAATCTTCTTTACTGAGTCTTCTTTACTCTCCTTCTGGTTGGTCTTGGCCTTCAGCCCACACTGGTTGCCATGTCCTTGTTTCCCACAGTCCCTTATCTCCTCCGAGGTCAACCCCAACCCACGTGCATCCCATCTTGTCCCCTGCAGTCTACTTTTTAGCCCCATGAGCTAGCTGTGTATCTTTATTAGCTGCTTTTAATGGGTTTGGCCGTTACATGCTCAGCAATGATTCTGGAGTTCATGGACGGTTCGGCCTTGAGGCCTGCATGCGCAGGGTAGGCAGTGGCGATAGAAACAGAGCTGCATGTCATACCCCAGCTCTGCCCTTCCACCTGAGATGCAAGCCCTGAAGACAGCAGGGGCCTGCTCTTGCCCTGCGGTGACTGGAGAGGGCAGGGGAGGCCAAAGCTTTTCTCCCCCTTTCCCTTGGCTATTGTGGGCCAGCAGAGCAGTTGATGCTTTGCAGCAAAACCAAAGTGTGTCAGGCCGCTCTACGCTGGCCTGGCATATTGGAACGAGTGGACACCCCGTCCCCCCCAGGACAAGCCAGATTCATGCAGGCAGCAAGTTTTGCCCCTTGCCTTTGGCTCCCTAAAAAAAGAACACTCACTCCGGCTGAGGAAACGGGGCTGTATCTTTGCGGGAAGCCCAACAAAGCCATGAAGCGGTAGCACAACAGGGGCTGTGCTTGAGGAGTCGAGGTGTCCTGGGGCTGCGGGAGATGCCAGCAATGAGCCAGACCTTCCAGCACACTTGCGTGTGTGCGTGGTGTGCAGCACCATGGCATTGGCACAGCTGCGTCAGCTCTGCTCAAACAGAGTCACGTCCTGGCGGGAGGGTGCCACCTCGCCCATGCTCTCGGGAGCCAGGGACACAGTGCTCCGAGGTGGAATCTTGATGTTCTCCTTGGCACCCTCAGGTTCATGATGGTCTGTGACACCAGGCAACGGACTAAAGGTTCTGCATCATTTTCCAGGGGCTGGAGGGCTGCGAGAGAAAGGCACCGAGCTGAGAACAGACTCCCACCTTTGCAGAGATCCCAGGAATCCCCCCCCAGGCAGGGCCAGCCCCACTCAGCTCTTCCCATGCGGAGGAGGCAGCAGGTAGGACAAATGGATCAGCTGGCACTTGCAGGTCGGCCAAGCCCCAGATGCGCCCCAAATACCCCCTGCTCTCCCCCACATAGGGACACAGAGCCTTCCTCACCTGGGGCAGGCCAGTGAACTGCAGCTCACTTCCCAGCCTCCTCCCTCCTCCCTGCCAGGGCTGCCTGACACAGCGCTGCTCTCACTCACCAGTGCACAGCTCCTGCACCTTCTCCTTCCTCCGCTTCTTCACTTGCTGCCCGATGAGCCCTAGGCAAACACCTCCGCTCACCCCTCATACTCCCCAGCAAGCCCCCAGCAGCACAGCTCCCATCTGGCCTTGCCAGCTTGGCCACGCAGCCTGCTCCCCTTGGGCAAGGCTGGCCCCAGCCCCGTCCCCACGGTGCAGGACCCAGGGACGGTGGGAGGGACTGAAGACCCTCCTGTGTGCCCGTCTGGGTGGGCAGGCATGGCCCTGGGCTTGTGGCTCACCAATGAACCTCACAGCTGCCTCCCGCAAGGATGCGTCCGGGTTCTCCAGGTAAGGCAGGCTCTGGCGCAGGTGTTGCTCCGCTCTGCTCCTGTCCCTCAGCAGCTGCAGACAGCACAAGGACAGGGGGTTGGCACCGAGCCTCCCCAGAAGGCCAGGCCTGTCCCTCCTCCCAGCTCCGGCCTCCTCTTCCTTCCTGTTCACGCCTCCCAGCTAGAAGCTGGCTGGTAGCCAGGTTCAGAGGGAGCAGAGGGCAGAGCGGGGCCTGCGGGTGCTGAGATCCCCGCCATGCTTCTGCCAAGGCCCAGCCAGGCCAGGGGCCCCTTCAGCACCCCAGCGGGCACTTAGAGTAGAGGGCTCTGGGCTGCAGCAGTGCGTGAGGGGCACAGCTGTGCACCCTGCCCACTGGCCATGGCGGCAGGCCTCATCCCGCCGCGGCCCCGGGGGCTTTGGCCACGTCCTTACCACGCACTCCCCGATCTTCCATGTCTCCGCTCTTCTGGCCAGCTGCTTGAGCTCCTCCCACTTGAGGAACTGTGCAGCGCTCACCAGGGCTTCCTGAGAGGCCTGCAGAGCAACAGAGACCAGGAGATGCCACCGCAGCCACGGCAGGACACCCTGGGTCCCCCTCGTCTTGGCAAGGCTCCCAGCCTTTCCCAGCCCCAAATGGCACGACGCAGCGTGCCACTAGGTCTGGCCCTCCCTGAAGGCAGAGGCAGCTCTGCCTTGTCCTTCGGCACACAGGAAGCTGCACCTCATGCTGCCATGCGTTCCAAGGCACACTTGGCAGCAGCCCTTGCCTTGCTGCTCACCTCCACCCACGGCATGTCAGCATTGCTTCCCCAAAACACTGCTCCCTACCTGGGCCACTCTCTGCACCTTGTCACTCATGTGGAGGAAGAGCGGCACCAGGCTCCTCTGTGCATGCTGCTTCAGGTTCCGTTTGTTCTTCCCCACCACAATCTCCAGCAGGTCTTTGAAGAGGAGCATGGAGAGCTCTCGCACTCTGCTGTCTTCCTGCAGGCAGGGAGGAGAGGAGGGGAGGCCTCAGCAACGACTCCAGGAACGGGGCCCGACAAGAGCATTTGCCGTGGCAAGGCCTCGTCCTCTCCGGGCACAACTGTCCCCCAGCCCGGCCAGAGGTCGGAGCTGAGGACAAGCCTCTGCTGAGGCAGCCTGGACAATGAGGGTTGTCGGCAGCAGCACGACAAGCCTCCCTGGGCTCTGTCTCCCTCTCCCTCTGGAGGGAGCTTCTTGGATTTCCCGAGGCCTCCATCAGGGCCCCCGCACACAACAAGAGGACAGAAAGGGACAGCCCCGCGGCACGGCCTCTCCCTCGCTCTCTAGCCTGCTCCTACCTCTCTGCTCATCGCTGCCCCAGGCCACGGCAAGCGCCGCACGCAGTCAAGCACGAGACGCAGCAGCCGAGAGCAGACAGGGAGCTGGTTTGCTCTACTCCCACAGCCCTGGACACCAAGGCCAGCACAGGGCATGGGCTGAGAACCACAGGGCAAAAGGTTTCCTGACATACAGCAGGGCCTGTGCGGGGACGTGCCAACAGGCACGTATGCAGAGGGGCACACAGCACCCAGACCACGCATACGGACCCCCGGACACACCAGCAGAGCCCCGGCTCTCCCATCAGCCTTACGTCATCAAAGCGAGGCAGAAGCTTCTCGGCCAGCTGCAGAACAATCGGGTTGGAGCCCTTCTGTTCCAGGTAGCTGAGGATGTTTCTCAGCAGCATCAGGCTTCCCACACGCACTTCCCTGCAAGCATCCTGCAGCCACTCCATGCTGTCTGGGAGCAGGCTCTGCATTCTCCTTTTCTGTGGGAAACACACAACTTTCTTTGTGGGAAGCAAGGCCAGACCCCCCCCCGCCCCCCGCCCGCCCAAAAGTGCTCTGCCTGCTCTTTTCCCATCAGGGCTCAGTGGCCAGGGCCAGGGCTCTGCACACACGCAGGCCTTGGGCACAGAGGCTGCAGTGCAGGGCACAGATCTGCAAGGGGGCCCTCAGCATGCACTGGCCTCTGTAGGGAGCAAAGCTGCTGCCTCAAGGCCCAGGAGCAGCTGGCTGCCTTAGCCCGGCCCTGTGCTCCAGCTCATTGTCCCTCTCCCAGATCTTCCCGCTGGGCACTGGTGCCTTTCTCCTTGTGCAGCACGGCCAAGGGCCTGGCATGACACTCGGGGCAGATGAATGGGGCAGCGGAGACTTGGGAGCAGCTACCACACCTCCGGATTGCCAGCCAAGTCCAAGCCACTCTCTGACCCAGTGTCTCCTGTCAAGCCCCAGGCTGCCAGCATGGCTTCACCCGCCTGCCCCCCTCCTCACCATCTTGGGTCTATTCAACAGGGCCACGAGGCCTCTGAACGCCAGTCTGCGCATCTCCAGGCTCTCACTCTGCGCATAACCCTGGATGAGTGGCAGGACCTCCTCATCCATGTCGGCAAGGTCAGGGCATTCCAGCAGCTGAAATGGACACAGCACTGAAAGACTGGCACAGCCGGCAGCACTGCCCGCAGCGTGCAGCTCTCCATCCCACCCACCATCCAGGGCAAGGGCACCAGGCCCTCACAAAGCTCAGCCCAAACACAGCAGGCATTGTGCAGACACCCCTGGGCCCTGCTCCCAGCCCCGCGCCTCACGGCACACTGCACACACTGCTCGCCTCCTCCTCCCGTCCCCTGAACCCTCCGCAGCCTCTTGTTCTCATCCCTTGGAGGAGCAATTGAACACAGACAGCTGCCACAAAGCAGGCACGAAATACAAGTGCTTACGAGTGGTCGCCCAGCAGAAACGAGCCAAGGCCGGGGCTACTAACAGGAGCGTATGCATTGCCCCAGCTCCATTCACCAGCATCACCCCACACGCATGTGCACAAGCGAGCACAGCATTTAGAGGCCCCTCCAGAGAGGCACTGCTTGCCATGAGGCCCACCTCGACAAAGAAAGCCATGACGGGCAGCTGATGAAACTGGTCCTCCCTCCTCAGCAGCCTTGCCAGCTGGCGGAAGATCCAGCGACGCAGGTGACTGGCAGCCCCCCTCATTGCTCTGTCAGAGGCAAGAAGGCAGTGTTGGGCCTCAGCCGAGCAGGCAAACCTCCTCTGGCATCGCTCTGCTTGGCACGCAGCTCCTGCAGCCAGCGGCATTTGCTCATGGAGCACTGCTCTTGCCCTACCACACCTTGCCATTAGAAAGTCAGCGTCAGGCATCATTACGTTCCTTTTGGTGGGAGACCGGAGAAACAGCCTTCCTGCCCAGGCGGCATGGCCTGCCCACACATCCCCTCTCCTGCCCGCTTTGGATTCCTGTGCCCCTGGGCCCTCCCCAGGTTCTCCTGCGCACGACCCTCTCCCACAGCTCCTAACACCACCTGCTCCCCCAGCAGCTCTCCAAGCTGGGCAGCATGGCAGCTCCCAGGGCCCTTCTGCTGGGCGAGCCCTTGCCACAAGGGCTGAGGCTGCAGCCTCTTTCTTGGAGAAGTGGCGTTCCCCCTCCCCCACCAAGAAGCACATGGGGAGGCACACCCCACAGCCAGGGAAGAGGTGCTGGGCCAGAGCAGGCCGGAAAGGGCTCTACCTGGCCAGCACCACCACTCCCTTCTGCGAGGTGTCCGCATGCAGAAATAGGTCCCAGCCGCCCTTCCTCTCAACAGTCACGGCTACGGTCTCATAGTGGGTGCAGCGCAGCAGACTTTTCATGGCCTGCACGGCGCACCTGCATGCAGAGCAAAGCCCAGGTCACACTGGCAGCCCGGCCCTGCCTCCAGGTGCAGCGCAGAGACAGGGCGAGCGGGATCGAGCACCTGACGTGGCTGGTGGGACGGGACTCATCCCGTTGGCATTCCCTCAAGAAGATATTTGCTTCCTGGTGGCTGAACTCTGCTGTGAAGACCATCTGCAAGAGCAGCGCCAGGAAGAGCTGGGGGAAAAACGCCTTCACCGCCTCTGGGCAGACGGGCTCCCGGATGATCTCACACAGTGCCCTCGTTGCCTGCAGAAAACACCCAGTCACACCTCTCACTCCCGAGCAGTCCCCGGCATGCTTCCACAGCCCTCCAGGTGGGAGGCTCGAGCACAGCCTTGGAGCATGGGAAGTGCAGCTGGAGGCCTCAGCCTGGCTGCCTGACCAGGGCCAGCGCCCGCAGGCTCTTGGGCCTCAGCTCCTGGTTGTACACAGTGAGCCTTCCTGCCTCAGCATGACCATCACCTCGGCAGGCTTCGTGTAGCGTGCACGCTCGGCCAGGCTCCCTGTCCCAGGCTGTGCTGCCTGCCCAGGTTTTGCAGGAGCCCTACTCCTGCCCCTCACCTTGCCCCCAACCCGACCCTGGCTTTCCAGCCTGCTGAGCGAGGTCGGCGGATGCAGGGACAGCGTCGGATGGAGATTTCCTGGGCATGGCCAGCCTGGCTGTTGGTGTGCAGAGAGGCCAGGCAGCACTTGGCAGCCCTGTGCGCTGGCACAGTCGGAGGCCTGGCGCTGGCCATGTTGTAGCCATGGGCCCAGGAGAGGTCCCTGCTTGGGGGCACACGGGCAGCGGAGAGGGGGAGGGGGCCCAGGGAGGCAGGCACCAGCCTGGGGGCACGGGAGGCCTCGTCCCCTAACTCACGGCCAGCGGAAGGATGCAGTTGTTGTCCCTGTCGGAGCTGGACTGCTTGCGCAGTGGCCGCTCCTCCAGCAAGCTCAGCAGCTCCCGCAGCATGTCCGGCGCAAGCATCGGCTTATCCATCAGCACCTTCCACATGCTCACGGCAGTGCTGCAGGCCCAGAGCGCCTTGTCAGTGGCACTTCCTTGGCCGCAGCACCGTAGCCTGGGCCAGCCCTGGAGGTCCCCAGCTGTGTGCCAGCCCTGCCCCTGCCCACCCCCTCCTCCCTGGCAGCCCCAAGAGGGTCCTGCCCAGGCAGGCAGCACATGACCAAGCTGAAGCCCCTTGCGCGGCAGGGAGCGTGCAGAGCCGCTGCGCTCTGCGGCTCAAGGCAGGGACACTTGCTCAGCTCTGGCTCCTCAAGGCCTGCTTGAGGCACCAGGGCTGGGAAACGGTGGGCGAGACACAGGGCCCTGCCCCTCAGCCGTGTGCTGGCCATCTGCTTGCCTCTGGCCCTCTTTGGGCCCTTCTCCCCATGGCCAAGGAGCCACTGGAGCCCGTCCAGGCTGACGGGCCCCATACCTGTTGCACAGTGGCGAGCAGTACAGCAGGCTCACGGTCACCTCGCTGGGCTCCAAGCAGGCCAGCTGGCAAAGGGTCTTGTTTAGGGTGACCCGGGCCGACAGCTCCCTCACATACTTCACGTTCCTGTAGAGGCACCTTATGATGCGTGGCACCTGGAAGACACAAGGCGGACGGTGAGGCTGCTCCCAGAGAGCAGCCAATACCCCAGCTCCCACTCACTTCTCCTTCCCTCTCCACCACTCCCACCGCTCCTTGCTGCCTTCCAAGGGGCTCCGCTGCCCACGAACACTGGCTCTCGGCGGGGAAACAGCGCCCCAGAGGGTCGAGCCCCACGCACGCCAGCCCCAGGCTCCTTACATCTTCCAGCACAGAGAAAGCGTCCAGCAGGAACATGGTCAGCATGTGGGAAGCCACCTCCGTATTGTAGGTGCTGCAGTTCCTCATGCCCTCGATGGCTGTGACAATGACGTCTGTCCTTTCGGAAGGCTGCAGGTTTTTCACAAACAGCTGGGGCAGAAAGGACCCAGGAGAGAAGAAATGTCACGCTGCGGGCCGCACTACTGCTGCTTAGCTAAGCAGTGGATGTGGCTCTGGAGAGAGGTGCGGGGCAGTGCTGGCACCGTGGCCCAGGAGAGCCAGGAGCACGCGCTGTGCTGGGTAGCAGCAGCATGGGGCATGTGGCCAGAGGGCCACCAGGGCAAGGCAGGATGCTCGGGAGCAGGCTCACAGTGCACTGGCTCTGCAGGCAACCCTAGCTTGCCGGTGGCCAGCAGGCTGCAGCTGCTGCTGGGACTCTTGGAGCCAAGCCTCTGGCTCAGGGACAGCGGGAGACACAGCAGTGAGAGCAGGGCTGCTACCAGGCAGCAACCAGTACTCTAGGTGCCACTCAGAGCTGCTTCCTTCTCCACCACCACCTCTGCATCAACCCCAAGGCCCCCTCAGCCCCACTCGTTAGGCATCCCTTTGCTCATCCACGTCTCCTCAGGACCCCATGGCCAACAGTCCCAGCAAGGGAAGTGCTCCTCACCCTCATGATCACGCTCATGTTGCTCGTCCACGAAAGGCAGAGCTCATTGTCGGCTTCCCTCTCCTTCTGGGGCTCCACATACTCTGGATCATCCTGCAGCATCGCCCGGCCTGAACAGCAGCAGAAAGACACAGCGGTCAGCAGGAGTCATGCAGAGCTGCAGCTGGCAGACTCATGGCATCAGAGAGAAACCAGCCTGGCAGAGACAAAGGGCATGCCACGAATGGATGGGGAGCAGGATTCCCAGGGAGGGTCGGGGCCTATTCCAGGGCAGAGAAGGGCAACTGCTTCAAAGGGTACCAAAAGCCTCACGGGCTTTCCAGTGCGAAGCCCGACACAAGCCGTAGCCTCTGAGCAGGGGCTGCTGAGCGTTTTCCAGGCCAGTGGTATCCAGGACAGGTACTAAGAGCCCGCTCCCCTGCTCCTACATCAGCCGCGCCTCCTGCTCCTTTGCCTCACTGAGCAGAGGGGCCGAGGCAGTGCGATGCCTTCCCCGGCCTTGCCAGCGTGGCCGCGTGCAGAAGCACACAGCCCAGCACAGCTTCTCTTACGTTTTCGCTGCACGACGAATCTGAAGAGGCAATGAAGAGCATCCAAGGCCCCGCCCTTGGTCTCCGCGTCCTCGTAAGCACAGCAAAGGATGAGACAGCCCACCAGCTGTCCCAGCATCGGCACGGGGATCTTCCCATAGCAGGCAGGGCTCTCATCCACTCCTCCAAAGGGGTGCCACACCTGGGCAAGGCGGGTGGGACAGGTAGAAGGGCTGACGGGAGGCAGTCGCCACCAAAGCCCTGAAGCCAAGACTCTGCCCAGGCATGGATCCCAGCGGAGCCAAAGCTCTCGAGGGCCCTGCAGGCCTTGCCTCCCAAAGCAGCAGCCCAGCAAAGGCAGCACTGCCAGGCTGCGGCTCACATCATGCTCCGCGCGCACTGCTCCCCTGCACAGGGCTGGGGGCACAGCTGGCTCCTGCGACAAAGGGACTGCAGAGAAAAGCCCATGGAGAGAGGGCCAAAGAGCTTTGCTTCAGGGCAGAGCCTTGCTCACTGCCTTAACCTGTGCCCACGCTTCCCTCCGAGGGACCCCCTGAGCTGCACTGTGCTCTGGGCTGCTGCAAAGGGCCAAAGCGGGGGCTGCACGGTGCTTGGCTCCTTACCTCCAGCGAGGAATAGTTGGCCAGCAACTTGCTCAGCCTCCCAATCCTCCCCACGGCCCTCTCACGCACAGCTGCTCTCTCCGTCTTGGTGAAGGGCAGCAGCATCTGCAAGGAGAAAGGCTACTGCTCTGCCCGGGGAGCTGACGCCCACTCCAGCAGAAGCAGCTCTGCTAAGCGCCTGCCTGCAGTCCTACAGTGCACCAAGGCTTCCTCGGAGCTAGAGCCAAGCCTGGAATGGCCTTCCTGCCCCTACAGGCCCCAGCCTGCAAGGCCCACCTTGCCCTCAGGCAGCCAGCCACACCCAAGCCCCCTCCCAGCCTCTGCTCCTGGCCATGCACATGGCCCCGGGTGCCCTCTTCAGGAAGGCAGGCCTTTCAGGCCACACCTTCCCTAGGGGTCTGCAGTGGGCAGCCTGGCCTCCGGCCTCCTGGCATGGCAGAAGAACCAAGCTTCCGGCCTCGGCTCCCCTTGCAGCACGGGCAGCTCCCAGTGGGTCTCTGCCCCATTCCGATCTGGCAAGGAAAGCACAAGGCACGCGGAGGCAGGGGGGCAGCAGCACCAGCTGCCATCAGTGCAGTGCCTAGAGAAGAAGGGTGACATTCCTCCCACTGCTTTGGTGCAAGGAGAGCTTTGGGGGCAGAGGTGGCCCAGGAGTGCTCATGGGGGCAAGGTGTTCCCAAGAGCCTGGAGGATGTTTGGGGTGGGAAGGGACTTGGGCTGTAGCCAGGGGGCACTGGGCTCACAGAAGAGCCCAGTGGGGAACCTCCGCTCACCCAAGCGAGAAACGCCCCCTGCCTGCAGCGTGCTGCCTGTACATGGCACTCAGGGGGGGAATGTCCACTCGAGGGTGTCACTTCCCTCTGGGCTGAGGAACAGGCCCAATGCAGCCCACTCTTTGCAAATGCCACACCTGCAAGATCTTCTGCAGCTCCAGGAGGCTGGAAGTGGCCGACTTGAGCACCAGCACCTCCAACATGTTGTCCATGGCATCGAGGGTCTGCAAGGAGGACAGGGGGCTGTGGCATTCCTTCCCCACTGCCTCTGACCCACAGCAGACTCAGTTGAACCCCTGCTGCCCAGCGAGGACACCCGCTGCCCTGCACGGGCCAACGAGAGGCCTCAGGGCAGGAGACCTGCTGTGCACGGACCAGCCCCTGGGCACTGCCCATGGCCCAGCCCACGGGAAGGGCATGAAGGCAGGAGGGTGGGAAAACAAAGCTGAGATCCTGCCCAGCCTTGGAGCTGACAGTCACCTCTCAGCACAGCGGAGCCAGGGGCAAGCCCAGAGGGGCTGGCGGGCTCCCTGTAGCTCACCCAGCACCTACCTTGGAGTAGAGGGACATGTCCACGGTCTCCATGTCTTCTCTTGGAGGAAGCAAGAAGACACTCTTGAAGCAGGCATGGAGAAGGCTGCTCTTTTTGCCCTCCAGAACCGGCTCCACTGCACTGCAAAGAGAGAGCGAGAGAGAGAGAGAGATGCCTGTTGGACACTGGTGCTGGGAGCAGTGCCTGGATGCCCTGGGGAGGTGGCTGTGGGCCGCTGGGGCAGGAGTCCCCCGGCTGCTACAGAGAGCACGTGAGGGAGCCCTGCAGGGAGGCACCTCCTCCCTCCATGAACTGGCCCAGGGCCAGAGGAGAGCCCAGGCAGCTAGGCCTCCCCCCTTCTCTACCACCTGCCTCCCCTTCTGCACTACAAGCCAAGGGGCCCTGGGGAGCTGCAGCAGGCAACCCTCTGCCCTCCCATCTGCCCTACTGACAAGCCTGGGCCAGGGGAGAGCAGAAGCGCAGCAGACAGCACCGCCAGCCTCCTCCCACCATGGTGCACACCTCCCAGCCAGGGACGGTGCCATCAGGCACATGCTGTGCACAGGTCCTGGCCAAACCAGGGGCTCTGCTAGCTACCTCATTGCCGTGATAGCAAGCATGGCTTGCTGGCGCACTGCTGTGCCCAGGCGCTCCAAGGGCTCCTCTTCCAGCAGCACCTGCACAGCACAACCGGCAGTCAGCGCGGCAACTGCCATCACCCAGCACCAGCAGACCCAGGGCCCAGCTGGCCTTGCCCCTGTCCTCACACCTGCTGCCTCTCCCCTCACCTCGATATGCTCGGCCAGCTCGTGTCGGCAGCAGAACACCTCCAGGCCCCAGGACAAGGTCTTGGCGCTGCTGCCTCCACAGAGGGTGCCGATGGACGCTAGAAACTTCAGCTTCTGCGCCTCTTGCTGACAGACGGGGAAGAGAGACAGAGTGAGCGCGAGAGGAGACAGGAAAGGCCAGCAGGACCAGAGCAGCCAGGGGGCTGCAGTGCTGGGCGGGACCCCGGACGGCAGCAGCTCTGCACAGCCAGCACCTCCCCAGCAGCCTGCCAGCAGACATGGGCGGACCCGCAGGGAGACCCAGGCACAGCCCCCATGGAAACGGCTGCACTTACCTGTTCTCGGCCACCCACAAAGGCCTGGATGAAGTCCAAGGCTTCCTCATCCTCTCTGGACAGCTCGGACCAGCTGCTGATGGAAAACCTTGCACCTGAGAAAGGAAGAGAGCCGGGAGCACTGCAGAGATGGAGGGCAGGCAGCAGAGAGCCGCGCAGTGAGCTCTGCCCGCCGGCCAGCCATGGGCCTGCTCCCGGGCACGCAGTCTCCCCCAGGCTGCTCAAGGCTGCACGGTGCCCAGCACATGAGCTGCCCTGCTGCAGCCAGCCAGCCAGGGCAAACCTCAACTGCACCAGGCTGGGGAACGTGCTGCCAGACGGGCAGCATCCCTCCTCCTGCCACGGAGCTGCCGCTCGCTGCCCGTCCCAGGCAGCAGGAGCTGCGTCCATCTGCGCTCTCCCTCCTGGGCGCATGCTGCGCTGGGGCCAGCTCCCAAGCCCCGAGCGGGCCCTGGCATCTGGGCACCGCTGTGCCACCACCCCGGGCACCCCGACACCACGTGCTGGGGAGATGGGAGCCCGGCGCAGAGCAGGGTGCGCTCCCCGGCCCTCACCCCAGCCCGGCCCAGCCCCACGGGGGCTCACTCACCTCTCCGCCACGCCTGGGACTCGAACCCCTCCAAGGGCCTCGAGGCAGAGCTGCTCTCCTCGGCAACCCTGTCCTGCTCCTGGGATGCCCGGCGCGGGCAGCCGTACTCCTGCTCCCAGGCCACCCGTGGGCGGCTGGGGGGTCTCTCCGCCATCCTGCGGCACGGAGCAGAGGCAGGAGGGGGACACTTGTTTAATGCAGAGCTGGGGAGGGTCCCCACGGGGGTGGGGGCAGCGCAGTCAAAGGTCCCCGCGCCCGTCCTGGCCCTGGAGCCAGCTCTCCTGCGCCTCAGCCCCTGCCGCAAGGTCCTGCCCCCGCCACGGCCGAGGGCCCCCGCAGCCCCGTGGCACTGCCGAGCCCGGCCCCGTCGCTCTCACCCGCAGCAGGAGCTGGCAAGGCCTCGGCAAGCGCCTCGACTCCGCGAGGCTGCCGGGGCGGCAGGGAAAGACGCGGCTGCGCTCGGGGGCTCCTCCTCGAGCTCCACGCGCTCCTGCCCTCTCCCGTCGCCGTCCGCCCGGACACTGCCCGCACCTGACAGCGCCGCCGGTGTCACAACGGGGGGGGGTCACAATGGCCCCGCCGGGGGCGGCTCTGAGGTCACCTCTGCTGCGCGAGCTGCTCCAGCAGCAGCAGCCGGCGCCGCCAGGGGCTCCAGGGCCGCAGCGCGGCCGCCCCGGGCAGGAGGGAGCTGGGGCAGGGCAGGGCGAGGCAGCTCGAGGGGCCGCGCGCGGCTCCGCATGGCCAGCTCCCTCCTCTTTCATCCCCGGCTGCCCACGCCTGGCCGCACTCACCTGCTCACCACTAACCACCAGCACCACCTCAAAACCTGACCCCACCGTACCTCTTGCCCCAATCCCCTCCTCTCATCCCTCACCCCAAACTCTAACCCTCCAGCCACAACCCAGACCTCCAACCCCTTTCCCTAACTCTTGCTCCAGCCCTCACCGGCATCTCCAACCCTCAGCCCTAGACAACAAATGCTAGCCGTCACCCCAGCCCTCACCCCTGCCATAGCCCACTCCCCCACAAAGCTAGCCAACGCTCACAGCAAGCACCAGAAACCCGCAGCACAACCACCAAACCTCGCCCCACGCCTCACCCAACCCCTCACCCCATGCAGCCAGCTCTCGTCCCCAGCCCTGCCCTCAACACCAGCCCCCAAGCACCAACCCCAGGGAGATGCCCGAACCCCCACTGCCAGCCCCAACCCCTTCTCCCGCCCGGCACCTGGCCCCTTCTCTGCACGGCACAGATTATTGGCCTTGCCAGTTCTGCTGGCCCCCGGGGCCGTGGCCGGGCTCCCAAGTGGGTGGAAAACCACACGGACGTCGGGCAAAGAGCTGGTGAGCAGCCTGGACTGCTTCAGGCTGGAGCACGTTGTACGGTGTAGAAATTATGCCCTCCACTCCTGCAAGTAGGAGGATGTTGGCCCGTTCAGCTGGCACGGTTGGAGCTGGAAAAGGATGCCTGCCCGTTGTCTAAAAGAAATTGTTGTAAAACCTAAAACCTTTTCCCTGTGTTTTACAAAAGCAAAACAGCTAACCTCGTGTGAACTCAAGGAGCAATTTCTCTGGGAGGACTGTATGAAAACTGAGGGGTTTTTTTTGTTTGTTTTGAGGAGAAAAGCACTCTTTCTTTTCCAAACCCTTGAGTTGGTGTTCTTTGACCTTCATACGTGAGTCGATTTCAGCCTAGAAGGCTCTTTTCCCACCGGTAGGTGTTGATGTTGACAGAGGCACCGCTGTGCTTTCTAGTGTGGCATGCTAGCACCTATTCCAAGAAGTGGAACTCTCTCTGCTTATTGCGTTGTGGCCAAGCAATACATCCGCACAATGGAAGAAGGTTGAGGGCAGAAGCCTGGCTGTGACTGACCACAGGTGTTGCCAAGAAAGCTGGATGAATCTCAGCACAAAGGGCGCCACAGGCTGGCCTTTGTTTTAAGGCATGCCCTGGACTCCTGCAAGCACCTGAAGGCTGGAAATCCATCCTTCCAGGAGCAGAAACGATGAGCAGTAGAGGGAATGTGCTGCGCAGGTGAGCTGCAGCTGGTGCAGCAAGCATTGCTGGTTTGAAGCGGTGGCTTGCTCCTTTGCCCTTTCCCAGAGAAATGCAATCTGATAATGGATGACATCTGTAAGAACAAAGAACTGCAAAGGTGGAGTTCTTCCCGTGGAGTCCAGTGGACTTTCCACCTACCGTGTCGAGCTCAATGCAATGGGGGAGGAGAAAGATGCAATGGATGAGAGAAAGGACAGCAATGCAAGAGTGACTCTTCTCTCTTAGAATACTTCTAAGTGGGGATTGGATTTGTGGGAAGTCTGAAGTTGGCTACGTAAGTGACACCCTCCCACCATGGGAAGTGTCAGAGAAGGACATTGTATCTGATTTAGCTTCAGCTTAGTCTCAGGGCCTAAAGTAGATGAAGCCTGTGGGCCTCAAGGCCGAACTGTGAATGAACTTGAGAAACATTGCTGGCAATGTAGCTGCAAAACCATTTATGACCAGCTACTAAGGCTACAAAAGCAGCTAATGAGGATGTAAAATAGGATGCAGGAGACAAGATGGGATGCACGTGGGTTGGGGTTGACCTTGGAGGAGATAAGGGCCTGGGCTGTAGGCCAGGAGCTGTCCGAAGGAGAGAGAGAGCAGTCAGAAGGGGAGAGACCAGTGACTCAGAAAAGAAGACTGGAGGAGACTGTCACTGGCAGGTGGGGAAATAAGACTGCAAAGGGTCTGATTAGCCCAGAATGTCTTTGTTCAGGGTCCCTGCGTGGAGGCAGCCAGCTCGAGCTGTTATTTCCTGTACTGTCATTTATTCTTGTAATTCATGTCAAAGAAATAATTAATTCTGCTCCTATATGTGCATGAGACTCTGCTCCTCGGAAACCTAGGGTGGGGCCATGTCTACAACAGGAAGTCCCCTAGATGAGGGGTTTGTGTCAGTAGCTGCACAAATTCCTTTGCAAACACTGTCAAGGTCCTGGAGAATCACCGATCACAGGACGGTTGAGGTTGGAATGGACCTCTGGAGATCATCTAGTCCAACCCCCCTGCTCAAGCAGGGTCCTCCAGAGCACATTGCCCAGGACCCCACCCAGAGGGCTTTTGAGTATCTCCAGGGAAGGAGACTGCACAGCCTCTCTGGGCAACCTGTGCCAGTGCTCCGTCACCCTCCCAGCCCAGAAGTTTTTCCTCCTGTGCACATGGAACTGCCTGTGGTTCAGTTTGTGCCCGTTGCCTCTTGTCCTGTCACTGGGCTCTACTGAGATCCCCTCTCAGTCTTGTCTTCTCCAGGCTCTACAGGCCGAGCTCTCGCAGCCTTTCTTCACAGGAGACATGCTGCAGTCCCCTCATCATCTTTGTAGCCCTCCGCCGGACTCTCTCCAGTAGGGCCATGTCTCTCTTGTACCCTCTTTCCAGCAGGTCAACCCCCAGCCTGTCCTGGGCCATGGAGTTGTTCCTCCCTACGTGCAGGACCCTGCACTTGCCTTTGTTGAACTTGAGAAGGTTCCTCTCTGCCCATGAGGTTGTGATTAAACAAGGTTGTGGCTCTTTTTCTGGATGGTGGACGGGTGGGATGGCAGTAGGACAAGGAGTCATGAGGGGAGGAAGGGGAATTCCATTAACTTCTGCACCTGGGTTAGGTTCTTGGGAGGGTTATTATTGTGGGAAGTGAGGACATATGCAGCGTGAGTGCCCAAGCTGTGCACGAATTCAGCCACAGTCAGGGGTGAATCCTCCTTCGGGAGAAAATCAAGATGTAGGCCGAACTGATGAATGACTAGTTGAGGAGGAATATCCTTGTGCTTGTATTCGATGTGTATGTATGTTTTTGGATGCAATCCCTTTGGCTAGTCAGGGCCGCATAACCAGGAAAGTTGCTGGAAAGCAAGTAACCTTTCTAGTGGCTACAGGGGCTACTTTATCTCTCAAGCCATGGAGCTCAATGACAGTCCTTCCGAGATGGGTGTGTTATAAAGGTCCGCAGGCATTCACCACTAAGTCAGAGTCAGACTCTTATGCGATCGTTTGTTTCAGCTGGAGCTGGGTGCCTCCAAAGAGGGACCCAGAACAAAGACATTCTGGGCTAATTATACTCCTTCCAGTCTTATTTCCCCGCCTGCCAGTGACAGTCTCTTCCAGTCTTCTTTCCTGAGTTGCTGGTCTCTTTCCTTGTAAATGGATTGTGTCTACATCCGAGGACGGTTGCTGTGTTCCTGCTTCAAAGTGCCTTATCTTATCCGGAGGCTAACCGTGACCTCTGTCCATTGTGTTCTGTATGTTGGAGGGCTGATTCTGGCTGCTTCTGCAGTTGTTGCGTCAGCAGCAGCCCACAGGTTCGGTAAAAGCTTCGGCCTGCAGGCTTCAGGGCATTATTTTAAATAAAATAATTACTTATTTAAATGATTTTACAGCATAGAAACAGCTCGAAGTGGGTGCCTCTGGAGAAGGACACCGGACAAAGAAATTCTGGGGTAATTAGACCCCTTACAGTTTTATTTTCCCACCGGCCAGTGAAGGCCTCCTCCAATCTTCTTTACTGAGTCAGTGGTCTCTCCCCTTCTGATTGGTGTCTCTCTCCTTCTGACAGCTCCTGGCCTACAGCCCAGGCTGGATGCCATGTCCTTGTTTCTCCCAGGCCCTTATCTCCTCCAAGGTCAAGCCCAACCCACGTGCATCCCATCTTGTCTCCTGCAGTCTACTTTGTAGCCTCATGAGCTAGTTTTGTATCTTTGTCAGCTAGTTTTAACTGGTTTGGCAGTTACAACATTGGCAAGGTCACATCCTTCGCAAAGTTTCTGGAGTTCAAGGACAGTTCAGCCTTGAGGCCTGCAGGCTTCATCTACTTTAGGCACTGATGCTAAGCAAGAGTGAGACTTATGCGAAGCGGAAGCTAAATCGGCTACAATTTCCTTCTCCAACAGTCCTCCCTTGGTTTCTATGAGCACACCTGCTGGATACATATATTGGGGTAGAGTATTTGTGCACATCATAGAGGAGAATGTGAGGCACTTTTTCTCCTTTTTTTTTTTTTTTTGTGAAGTTTACCTTAGATTAAATAATCTAATGAAAAGGCGCCCAGGTGTTGCTGGGTTGTTAAGAAAGCCTTACTGCACGGATTTGGTTTGGAGACTCAAGAACTGAGATGCAGCTGTGCTTTTGCAGCCGGGCACTAATTCGTGAAGCACAAAGTATAGGCATTCCTCTTTTTCGATTGTAATCCCGTTCCCAATAGTGCGTTATGACAAACAAGAAGTTACGTTACCATTTTTAGTTATTGAAGGCAGAACACTGAAGGAGATAAGCCCGCCTTAACTAGGATAATCCTTCTGTTAAGCAAACATGAAGATGGTACTGCTCTTTTGGAAGTTTGTCTGCAGCTCTTGAAAAAGCAGGTATCTCCCTAAGAGACAGCATCTCGAAGATGTACACAATATGCTAAACATTTCTCTCTCCTCAGAGTTTCTGGATTCCCCTGTCTCTAGTCACTGTGAATACTGTCCACCCTCCCAAGCTGATCCGCTTGCCTGGGGGCTCCTTACTCCTGGGGGCCTTCTTGGACAAAGGGGACATTCTCTCTGCATACGTCCTACATTGCCACAGAAATAACATTCCGGTCCCTCACTGTCTGCCCGTCTTCTCCTGTCCCCTTCTCGTCCTTGCCCTTGGCATTGCCCTAGCCTTCCTCGGCCTCCTCTGTCTCTTCCTCTACCCCTTCCTCTAATTTGCAAGTTCCGTGCTGAAGCTGCTGCTAAGAGATTAGCCTCTTCTTGGTTTTCCTTTTTCCGTTCCTTTGCTTGCTTCCCTTGCTGTTTCTCCTCTCGCCCGTCATAGACCAATACTGCCACGCTTAAAATCCTTTGTGAAGTTTCTCCTTGCCACCCTGGCATGTGCTCCTTCAACTCTTTTGGGCTATCCGGAGCGGCCTGATGGACAAAGACACTAATGGCTAGTGCATCATTCCAATTCTGGAAAGTCCTTCCCCCATAGTTCAACAAGGCTTGCCCTAGTCGTCCCCCAAAATCCCTGGCCTCTTTGTCCAAGCTCTGTCTACGCTCCTGCACTCTAGTCCAATCCACTCCTAGTTTGCTACATGCTCTAATAGCTTCTACCGAGTTCCGGAGTCCTGTCTGGCAAGCGACTCTGTCCCCTGCGTTATTGTAATCCCAATTTGGATCGTTTGCTGGCTAACGATTTGTGTTTCCCCCAGTCTGTTGTACAAACTTTGCCTCTTTATTAACTATTTTATCATCTCGCTCGTTTGGTCAGAACAACTCTCTCAAGAGCACTTGGGTATCCCGCCAGTTTGGTCAGAACAACTCTCTCAAGAGTACTTGGGTATCCCGCCAGTTTGGATTATACCCAGTGCATATCTATTAGAAAACAGCTGAGCGCTCCTTTCCGCATCCTCCCTCAACCTGGGCATTTTGCTTGCCCACAATGCTCAGTCACTCGGACTCCAGGGTTGGCTAGTAAATACATGCAGTACCACGTGAGGGGGGTTAGCTTCCCCCCCCCCCCCCGCCCCCGCTGCACTCGCTTGTAGTGCTGCTGCATTAGGTAAAACATTAGCAACCATAGGATGGAGGCCTGCCACGGGAGGAGGGGAAGTCTGAGTAAGAGGAGGAGAGGGACAGATAGACAGATCTTCAGGAGGCGCCACCGGAGGAGTGTAAGGCGGAGCAGTAGCTCCTGGGGCGTTATTTGGGACACCTATATCTGCTGCAGCAAGAGTAGTTTTACAGAGGGTGCCGTTTGTCCTCCTTGGATCTCGCCGGTCCCACATCCAATTATCCCCACACATACCAATAATCCATTCAGTGAGGCTTTTCATCTTCCAATATAAGCTGTAGCAGAGCTCATTTCTTAGAATCGAAGGATCCTTCCTTGGGTTAACCCCCACATTAATTGTAAGATGGACAATCATCCTGACATAAAGGGACAGCTAACTAGCTAGGGATCGATTTGACTGTAACGGCTTTTTTCTCCTTTTTGTTCCTTTTCCTTTTCTAAATTTGGATGTTTGGAGCCAAGAGGGTGCAATGGTGGTTGGCTACACTGCCATCTGGGGTGCCAAAGTGCTGTGGAAACACTTTGATCCTAGGTTTCCAAGAAGCAGAGCCTCACGCACATCTAGCAGCAAAATTTTATTTCTTGAAATGATGGTGCAGCATAGTAACTGCTGGAGCTGGGTGCCTCCAGGGAGGGACCTTGAACAAAGGAATTCTGGCCTAATTAGACCCTTTACAGTTTTATTTCCCACCTGCCAGGGAAGGTCTCCCCCAATCTTCTTTACTGAGTCTTCTTTACTCTCCTTCTGGTTGGTCTTGGCCTTCAGCCCACACTGGTTGCCATGTCCTTGTTTCCCACAGTCCCTTATCTCCTCCGAGGTCAACCCCAACCCACGTGCATCCCATCTTGTCCCCTGCAGTCTACTTTTTAGCCCCATGAGCTAGCTGTGTATCTTTATTAGCTGCTTTTAATGGGTTTGGCCGTTACATGCTCAGCAATGATTCTGGAGTTCATGGACGGTTCGGCCTTGAGGCCTGCATGCGCAGGGTAGGCAGTGGCGATAGAAACAGAGCTGCATGTCATACCCCAGCTCTGCCCTTCCACCTGAGATGCAAGCCCTGAAGACAGCAGGGGCCTGCTCTTGCCCTGCGGTGACTGGAGAGGGCAGGGGAGGCCAAAGCTTTTCTCCCCCTTTCCCTTGGCTATTGTGGGCCAGCAGAGCAGTTGACGCTTTGCAGCAAAACCAAAGTGTGTCAGGCCGCTCTACGCTGGCCTGGCATATTGGAACGAGTGGACACCCCGTCCCCCCCAGGACAAGCCAGATTCATGCAGGCAGCAAGTTTTGCCCCTTGCCTTTGGCTCCCTAAAAAAAGAACACTCACTCCGGCTGAGGAAACGGGGCTGTATCTTTGCGGGAAGCCCAACAAAGCCATGAAGCGGTAGCACAACAGGGGCTGTGCTTGAGGAGTCGAGCTGTCCTGGGGCTGCGGGAGATGCCAGCAATGAGCCAGACCTTCCAGCACACTTGCGTGTGTGCGTGGTGTGCAGCACCATGGCATTGGCACAGCTGCGTCAGCTCTGCTCAAACAGAGTCACGTCCTGGCGGGAGGGTGCCACCTCGCCCATGCTCTCGGGAGCCAGGGACACAGTGCTCCGAGGTGGAATCTTGATGTTCTCCTTGGCACCCTCAGGTTCATGATGGTCTGTGACACCAGGCAACGGACTAAAGGTTCTGCATCATTTTCCAGGGGCTGGAGGGCTGCGAGAGAAAGGCACCGAGCTGAGAACAGACTCCCACCTTTGCAGAGCTCCCAGGAATCCCCCCCCAGGCAGGGCCAGCCCCACTCAGCTCTTCCCATGCGGAGGAGGCAGCAGGTAAGACAAATGGATCAGCTGGCACTTGCAGGTCGGCCAAGCCCCAGATGCGCCCCAAATACCCCCTGCTCTCCCCCACATAGGGACACAGAGCCTTCCTCACCTGGGGCAGGCCAGTGAACTGCAGCTCACTTCCCAGCCTCCTCCCTCCTCCCTGCCAGGGCTGCCTGACACAGCGCTGCTCTCACTCACCAGTGCACAGCTCCTGCACCTTCTCCTTCCTCCGCTTCTTCACTTGCTGCCCGATGAGCCCTAGGCAAACACCTCCACTCACCCCTCATACTCCCCAGCAAGCCCCCAGCAGCACAGCTCCCATCTGGCCTTGCCAGCTTGGCCATGCAGCCTGCTCCCCTTGGGCAAGGCTGGCCCCAGCCCCGTCCCCACGGTGCAGGACCCAGGGACGGTGGGAGGGACTGAAGACCCTCCTGTGTGCCCGTCTGGGTGGGCAGGCATGGCCCTGGGCTTGTGGCTCACCAATGAACCTCACAGCTGCCTCCCGCAAGGATGCGTCCGGGTTCTCCAGGTAAGGCAGGCTCTGGCGCAGGTGTTGCTCCGCTCTGCTCCTGTCCCTCAGCAGCTGCAGACAGCACAAGGACAGGGGGTTGGCACCGAGCCTCCCCAGAAGGCCAGGCCTGTCCCTCCTCCCAGCTCCGGCCTCCTCTTCCTTCCTGTTCACGCCTCCCAGCTAGAAGCTGGCTGGTAGCCAGGTTCAGAGGGAGCAGAGGGCAGAGCGGGGCCTGCAGGTGCTGAGATCCCCGCCATGCTTCTGCCAAGGCCCAGCCAGGCCAGGGGCCCCTTCAGCACCCCAGCGGGCACTTAGAGTAGAGGGCTCTGGGCTGCAGCAGTGCGTGAGGGGCACAGCTGTGCACCCTGCCCACTGGCCATGGCGGCAGGCCTCATCCCGCCACGGCCCCGGGGGCTTTGGCCACGTCCTTACCACGCACTCCCCGATCTTCCATGTCTCCGCTCTTCTGGCCAGCTGCTTGAGCTCCTCCCACTTGAGGAACTGTGCAGCGCTCACCAGGGCTTCCTGAGAGGCCTGCAGAGCAACAGAGACCAGGAGATGCCACCGCAGCCACGGCAGGACACCCTGGGTCCCCCTCGTCTTGGCAAGGCTCCCAGCCTTTCCCAGCCCCAAATGGCACGACGCAGCGTGCCACTAGGTCTGGCCCTCCCTGAAGGCAGAGGCAGCTCTGCCTTGTCCTTCGGCACACAGGAAGCTGCACCTCATGCTGCCATGCGTTCCAAGGCACACTTGGCAGCAGCCCTTGCCTTGCTGCTCACCTCCACCCACGGCATGTCAGCATTGCTTCCCCAAAACACTGCTCCCTACCTGGGCCACTCTCTGCACCTTGTCACTCATGTGGAGGAAGAGCGGCACCAGGCTCCTCTGTGCATGCTGCTTCAGGTTCCGTTTGTTCTTCCCCACCACAATCTCCAGCAGGTCTTTGAAGAGGAGCATGGAGAGCTCTCGCACTCTGCTGTCTTCCTGCAGGCAGGGAGGAGAGGAGGGGAGGCCTCAGCAACGACTCCAGGAACGGGGCCCGACAAGAGCGTTTGCCGTGGCAAGGCCTCGTCCTCTCCGGGCACAACTGTCCCCCAGCCCGGCCAGAGGTCGGAGCTGAGGACAAGCCTCTGCTGAGGCAGCCTGAACAATGAGGGTTGTCGGCAGCAGCACGACAAGCCTCCCTGGGCTCTGTCTCCCTCTCCCTCTGGAGGGAGCTTCTTGGATTTCCCGAGGCCTCCATCAGGGCCCCCGCACACAACAAGAGGACAGAAAGGGACAGCCCCGCGGCACGGCCTCTCCCTTGCTCTCTAGCCTGCTCCTACCTCTCTGCTCATCGCTGCCCCAGGCCACGGCAAGCGCCGCACGCAGTCAAGCATGAGACGCAGCAGCCGAGAGCAGACAGGGGGCTGGTTTGCTCTACTCCCACAGCCCTGGACACCAAGGCCAGCACAGGGCATGGGCTGAGAACCACAGGGCAAAAGGTTTCCTGACATACAGCAGGGCCTGTGCGGGGACGTGCCAACAGGCACGTATGCAGAGGGGCACACAGCACCCAGACCACGCATACGGACCCCCGGACACACCAGCAGAGCCCCGGCTCTCCCATCAGCCTTACGTCATCAAAGCGAGGCAGAAGCTTCTCGGCCAGCTGCAGAACAATCGGGTTGGAGCCCTTCTGTTCCAGGTAGCTGAGGATGTTTCTCAGCAGCATCAGGCTTCCCACACGCACTTCCCTGCAAGCATCCTGCAGCCACTCCATGCTGTCTGGGAGCAGGCTCTGCATTCTCCTTTTCTGTGGGAAACACACAACTTTCTTTGTGGGAAGCAAGGCCAGACCCCCCCCCGCCCCCCGCCCGCCCAAAAGTGCTCTGCCTGCTCTTTTCCCATCAGGGCTCAGTGGCCAGGGCCAGGGCTCTGCACACACGCAGGCCTTGGGCACAGAGGCTGCAGTGCAGGGCACAGATCTCCAAGGGGGCCCTCAGCATGCACTGGCCTCTGTAGGGAGCAAAGCTGCTGCCTCAAGGCCCAGGAGCAGCTGGCTGCCTTAGCCCGGCCCTGTGCTCCAGCTCATTGTCCCTCTCCCAGATCTTCCCGCTGGGCACTGGTGCCTTTCTCCTTGTGCAGCACGGCCAAGGGCCTGGCATGACACTCGGGGCAGATGAATGGGGCAGCGGAGACTTGGGAGCAGCTACCACACCTCCGGATTGCCAGCCAAGTCCAAGCCACTCTCTGACCCAGTGTCTCCTGTCAAGCCCCAGGCTGCCAGCATGGCTTCACCCGCCTGCCCCCCTCCTCACCATCTTGGGTCTATTCAACAGGGCCACGAGGCCTCTGAACGCCAGTCTGCGCATCTCCAGGCTCTCACTCTGCGCATAACCCTGGATGAGTGGCAGGACCTCCTCATCCATGTCGGCAAGGTCAGGGCATTCCAGCAGCTGAAATGGACACAGCACTGAAAGACTGGCACAGCCGGTAGCACTGCCCGCAGCGTGCAGCTCTCCATCCCACCCACCATCCAGGGCAAGGGCACCAGGCCCTCACAAAGCTCAGCCCAAACACAGCAGGCATTGTGCAGACACCCCTGGGCCCTGCTCCCAGCCCCGCGCCTCACGGCACACTGCACACACTGCTCGCCTCCTCCTCCCGTCCCCTGAACCCTCCGCAGCCTCTTGTTCTCATCCCTTGGAGGAGCAATTGAACACAGACAGCTGCCACAAAGCAGGCACGAAATACAAGTGCTTACGAGTGGTCGCCCAGCAGAAACGAGCCAAGGCCGGGGCTACTAACAGGAGCGTATGCATTGCCCCAGCTCCATTCACCAGCATCACCCCACACGCATGTGCACAAGCGAGCACAGCATTTAGAGGCCCCTCCAGAGAGGCACTGCTTGCCATGAGGCCCACCTCGACAAAGAAAGCCATGACGGGCAGCTGATGAAACTGGTCCTCCCTCCTCAGCAGCCTTGCCAGCTGGCGGAAGATCCAGCGACGCAGGTGACTGGCAGCCCCCCTCATTGCTCTGTCAGAGGCAAGAAGGCAGTGTTGGGCCTCAGCCGAGCAGGCAAACCTCCTCTGGCATCGCTCTGCTTGGCACGCAGCTCCTGCAGCCAGCGGCATTTGCTCATGGAGCACTGCTCTTGCCCTACCACACCTTGCCATTAGAAAGTCAGCGTCAGGCATCATTACGTTCCTTTTGGTGGGAGACCGGAGAAACAGCCTTCCTGCCCAGGCGGCATGGCCTGCCCACACATCCCCTCTCCTGCCCGCTTTGGATTCCTGTGCCCCTGGGCCCTCCCCAGGTTCTCCTGCGCACGACCCTCTCCCACAGCTCCTAACACCACCTGCTCCCCCAGCAGCTCTCCAAGCTGGGCAGCATGGCAGCTCCCAGGGCCCTTCTGCTGGGCGAGCCCTTGCCACAAGGGCTGAGGCTGCAGCCTCTTTCTTGGAGAAGTGGCGTTCCCCCTCCCCCACCAAGAAGCACATGGGGAGGCACACCCCACAGCCAGGGAAGAGGTGCTGGGCCAGAGCAGGCCGGAAAGGGCTCTACCTGGCCAGCACCACCACTCCCTTCTGCGAGGTGTCCGCATGCAGAAATAGGTCCCAGCCGCCCTTCCTCTCAACAGTCACGGCTACGGTCTCATAGTGGGTGCAGCGCAGCAGACTTTTCATGGCCTGCACGGCGCACCTGCATGCAGAGCAAAGCCCAGGTCACACTGGCAGCCCGGCCCTGCCTCCAGGTGCAGCGCAGAGACAGGGCGAGCGGGATCGAGCACCTGACGTGGCTGGTGGGACGGGACTCATCCCGTTGGCATTCCCTCAAGAAGATATTTGCTTCCTGGTGGCTGAACTCTGCTGTGAAGACCATCTGCAAGAGCAGCGCCAGGAAGAGCTGGGGGAAAAACGCCTTCACCGCCTCTGGGCAGACGGGCTCCCGGATGATCTCACACAGTGCCCTCGTTGCCTGCAGAAAACACTCAGTCACACCTCTCACTCCCGAGCAGTCCCCGGCATGCTTCCACAGCCCTCCAGGTGGGAGGCTCGAGCACAGCCTTGGAGCATGGGAAGTGCAGCTGGAGGCCTCAGCCTGGCTGCCTGACCAGGGCCAGCGCCCGCAGGCTCTTGGGCCTCAGCTCCTGGTTGTACACAGTGAGCCTTCCTGCCTCAGCATGACCATCACCTCGGCAGGCTTCGTGTAGCGTGCACGCTCGGCCAGGCTCCCTGTCCCAGGCCGTGCTGCCTGCCCAGGTTTTGCAGGAGCCCTACTCCTGCCCCTCACCTTGCCCCCAACCCGACCCTGGCTTTCCAGCCTGCTGAGCGAGGTCGGCGGATGCAGGGACAGCGTCGGATGGAGATTTCCTGGGCATGGCCAGCCTGGCTGTTGGTGTGCAGAGAGGCCAGGCAGCACTTGGCAGCCCTGTGCGCTGGCACAGTCGGAGGCCTGGCGCTGGCCATGTTGTAGCCATGGGCCCAGGAGAGGTCCCTGCTTGGGGGCACACGGGCAGCGGAGAGGGGGAGGGGGCCCAGGGAGGCAGGCACCAGCCTGGGGGCACGGGAGGCCTCGTCCCCTAACTCACGGCCAGCGGAAGGATGCAGTTGTTGTCCCTGTCGGAGCTGGACTGCTTGCGCAGTGGCCGCTCCTCCAGCAAGCTCAGCAGCTCCCGCAGCATGTCCGGCGCAAGCATCGGCTTATCCATCAGCACCTTCCACATGCTCACGGCAGTGCTGCAGGCCCAGAGCGCCTTGTCAGTGGCACTTCCTTGGCCGCAGCACCGTAGCCTGGGCCAGCCCTGGAGGTCCCCAGCTGTGTGCCAGCCCTGCCCCTGCCCACCCCCTCCTCCCTGGCAGCCCCAAGAGGGTCCTGCCCAGGCAGGCAGCACATGACCAAGCTGAAGCCCCTTGCGCGGCAGGGAGCGTGCAGAGCCGCTGCGCTCTGCGGCTCAAGGCAGGGACACTTGCTCAGCTCTGGCTCCTCAAGGCCTGCTTGAGGCACCAGGGCTGGGAAACGGTGGGCGAGACACAGGGCCCTGCCCCTCAGCCGTGTGCTGGCCATCTGCTTGCCTCTGGCCCTCTTTGGGCCCTTCTCCCCATGGCCAAGGAGCCACTGGAGCCCGTCCAGGCTGACGGGCCCCATACCTGTTGCACAGTGGCGAGCAGTACAGCAGGCTCACGGTCACCTCGCTGGGCTCCAAGCAGGCCAGCTGGCAAAGGGTCTTGTTTAGGGTGACCCGGGCCGACAGCTCCCTCACATACTTGACGTTCCTGTAGAGGCACCTTATGATGCGTGGCACCTGGAAGACACAAGGCGGACGGTGAGGCTGCTCCCAGAGAGCAGCCAATACCCCAGCTCCCACTCACTTCTCCTTCCCTCTCCACCACTCCCACCGCTCCTTGCTGCCTTCCAAGGGGCTCCGCTGCCCACGAACACTGGCTCTCGGCGGGGAAACAGCGCCCCAGAGGGTCGAGCCCCACGCACGCCAGCCCCAGGCTCCTTACATCTTCCAGCACAGAGAAAGCGTCCAGCAGGAACATGGTCAGCATGTGGGAAGCCACCTCCGTATTGTAGGTGCTGCAGTTCCTCATGCCCTCGATGGCTGTGACAATGACGTCTGTCCTTTCGGAAGGCTGCAGGTTTTTCACAAACAGCTGGGGCAGAAAGGACCCAGGAGAGAAGAAATGTCACGCTGCGGGCCGCACTACTGCTGCTTAGCTAAGCAGTGGATGTGGCTCTGGAGAGAGGTGCGGGGCAGTGCTGGCACCGTGGCCCAGGAGAGCCAGGAGCACGCGCTGTGCTGGGTAGCAGCAGCATGGGGCATGTGGCCAGAGGGCCACCAGGGCAAGGCAGGATGCTCGGGAGCAGGCTCACAGTGCACTGGCTCTGCAGGCAACCCTAGCTTGCCGGTGGCCAGCAGGCTGCAGCTGCTGCTGGGACTCTTGGAGCCAAGCCTCTGGCTAGTCCCCCCGCTCAGGGACAGCGGGAGACACAGCAGTGAGAGCAGGGCTGCTACCAGGCAGCAACCAGTACTCTAGGTGCCACTCAGAGCTGCTTCCTTCTCCACCACCACCTCTGCATCAACCCCAAGGCCCCCTCAGCCCCACTCGTTAGGCATCCCTTTGCTCATCCACGTCTCCTCAGGACCCCATGGCCAACAGTCCCAGCAAGGGAAGTGCTCCTCACCCTCATGATCACGCTCATGTTGCTCGTCCACGAAAGGCAGAGCTCATTGTCGGCTTCCCTCTCCTTCTGGGGCTCCACATACTCTGGATCATCCTGCAGCATCGCCCGGCCTGAACAGCAGCAGAAAGACACAGCGGTCAGCAGGAGTCATGCAGAGCTGCAGCTGGCAGACTCATGGCATCAGAGAGAAACCAGCCTGGCAGAGACAAAGGGCATGCCACGAATGGATGGGGAGCAGGATTCCCAGGGAGGGTCGGGGCCTATTCCAGGGCAGAGAAGGGCAACTGCTTCAAAGGGTACCAAAAGCCTCACGGGCTTTCCGGTGCGAAGCCCGACACAAGCCGTAGCCTCTGAGCAGGGGCTGCTGAGCGTTTTCCAGGCCAGTGGTATCCAGGACAGGTACTAAGAGCCCACTCCCCTGCTCCTACATCAGCCGCGCCTCCTGCTCCTTTGCCTCACTGAGCAGAGGGGCCGAGGCAGTGCGATGCCTTCCCCGGCCTTGCCAGCGTGGCCGCGTGCAGAAGCACACAGCCCAGCACAGCTTCTCTTACGTTTTCGCTGCACGACGAATCTGAAGAGGCAATGAAGAGCATCCAAGGCCCCGCCCTTGGTCTCCGCGTCCTCGTAAGCACAGCAAAGGATGAGACAGCCCACCAGCTGTCCCAGCATCGGCACGGGGATCTTCCCATAGCAGGCAGGGCTCTCATCCACTCCTCCAAAGGGGTGCCACACCTGGGCAAGGCGGGTGGGACAGGTAGAAGGGCTGACGGGAGGCAGTCGCCACCAAAGCCCTGAAGCCAAGACTCTGCCCAGGCATGGATCCCAGCGGAGCCAAAGCTCTCGAGGGCCCTGCAGGCCTTGCCTCCCAAAGCAGCAGCCCAGCAAAGGCAGCACTGCCAGGCTGCGGCTCACATCATGCTCCGCGCGCACTGCTCCCCTGCACAGGGCTGGGGGCACAGCTGGCTCCTGCAACAAAGGGACTGCAGAGAAAAGCCCATGGAGAGAGGGCCAAAGAGCTTTGCTTCAGGGCAGAGCCTTGCTCAGTGCCTTAACCTGTGCCCACGCTTCCCTCCGAGGGACCCCCTGAGCTGCACTGTGCTCTGGGCTGCTGCAAAGGGCCAAAGCGGGGGCTGCACGGTGCTTGGCTCCTTACCTCCAGCGAGGAATAGTTGGCCAGCAACTTGCTCAGCCTCCCAATCCTCCCCACGGCCCTCTCACGCACAGCTGCTCTCTCCGTCTTGGTGAAGGGCAGCAGCATCTGCAAGGAGAAAGGCTACTGCTCTGCCCGGGGAGCTGACGCCCACTCCAGCAGAAGCAGCTCTGCTAAGCGCCTGCCTGCAGTCCTACAGTGCACCAAGGCTTCCTCGGAGCTAGAGCCAAGCCTGGAATGGCCTTCCTGCCCCTACAGGCCCCAGCCTGCAAGGCCCACCTTGCCCTCAGGCAGCCAGCCACACCCAAGCCCCCTCCCAGCCTCTGCTCCTGGCCATGCACATGGCCCCGGGTGCCCTCTTCAGGAAGGCAGGCCTTTCAGGCCACACCTTCCCTAGGGGTCTGCAGTGGGCAGCCTGGCCTCCGGCCTCCTGGCATGGCAGAAGAACCAAGCTTCCGGCCTCGGCTCCCCTTGCAGCACGGGCAGCTCCCAGTGGGTCTCTGCCCCATTCCGATCTGGCAAGGAAAGCACAAGGCACGCGGAGGCAGGGGGGCAGCAGCACCAGCTGCCATCAGTGCAGTGCCTAGAGAAGAAGGGTGACATTCCTCCCACTGCTTTGGTGCAAGGAGAGCTTTGGGGGCAGAGGTGGCCCAGGAGTGCTCATGGGGGCAAGGTGTTCCCAAGAGCCTGGAGGATGTTTGGGGTGGGAAGGGACTTGGGCTGTAGCCAGGGGGCACTGGGCTCACAGAAGAGCCCAGTGGGGAACCTCCGCTCACCCAAGCGAGAAACGCCCCCTGCCTGCAGCGTGCTGCCTGTACATGGCACTCAGGGGGGGAATGTCCACTCGAGGGTGTCACTTCCCTCTGGGCTGAGGAACAGGCCCAATGCAGCCCACTCTTTGCAAATGCCACACCTGCAAGATCTTCTGCAGCTCCAGGAGGCTGGAAGTGGCCGACTTGAGCACCAGCACCTCCAACATGTTGTCCATGGCATCGAGGGTCTGCAAGGAGGACAGGGGGCTGTGGCATTCCTTCCCCACTGCCTCTGACCCACAGCAGACTCAGTTGAACCCCTGCTGCCCAGCGAGGACACCCGCTGCCCTGCACGGGCCAACGAGAGGCCTCAGGGCAGGAGACCTGCTGTGCACGGACCAGCCCCTGGGCACTGCCCATGGCCCAGCCCACGGGAAGGGCATGAAGGCAGGAGGGTGGGAAAACAAAGCTGAGATCCTGCCCAGCCTTGGAGCTGACAGTCACCTCTCAGCACAGCGGAGCCAGGGGCAAGCCCAGAGGGGCTGGCGGGCTCCCTGTAGCTCACCCAGCACCTACCTTGGAGTAGAGGGACATGTCCACGGTCTCCATGTCTTCTCTTGGAGGAAGCAAGAAGACACTCTTGAAGCAGGCATGGAGAAGGCTGCTCTTTTTGCCCTCCAGAACCGGCTCCACTGCACTGCAAAGAGAGAGCGAGAGAGAGAGAGAGATGCCTGTTGGACACTGGTGCTGGGAGCAGTGCCTGGATGCCCTGGGGAGGTGGCTGTGGGCCGCTGGGGCAGGAGTCCCCCGGCTGCTACAGAGAGCACGTGAGGGAGCCCTGCAGGGAGGCACCTCCTCCCTCCATGAACTGGCCCAGGGCCAGAGGAGAGCCCAGGCAGCTAGGCCTCCCCCCTTCTCTACCACCTGCCTCCCCTTCTGCACTACAAGCCAAGGGGCCCTGGGGAGCTGCAGCAGGCAACCCTCTGCCCTCCCATCTGCCCTACTGACAAGCCTGGGCCAGGGGAGAGCAGAAGCGCAGCAGACAGCACCGCCAGCCTCCTCCCACCATGGTGCACACCTCCCAGCCAGGGACGGTGCCATCAGGCACATGCTGTGCACAGGTCCTGGCCAAACCAGGGGCTCTGCTAGCTACCTCATTGCCGTGATAGCAAGCATGGCTTGCTGGCGCACTGCTGTGCCCAGGCGCTCCAAGGGCTCCTCTTCCAGCAGCACCTGCACAGCACAACCGGCAGTCAGCGCGGCAACTGCCATCACCCAGCACCAGCAGACCCAGGGCCCAGCTGGCCTTGCCCCTGTCCTCACACCTGCTGCCTCTCCCCTCACCTCGATATGCTCGGCCAGCTCGTGTCGGCAGCAGAACACCTCCAGGCCCCAGGACAAGGTCTTGGCGCTGCTGCCTCCACAGAGGGTGCCGATGGACGCTAGAAACTTCAGCTTCTGCGCCTCTTGCTGACAGACGGGGAAGAGAGACAGAGTGAGCGCGAGAGGAGACAGGAAAGGCCAGCAGGACCAGAGCAGCCAGGGGGCTGCAGTGCTGGGCGGGACCCCGGACGGCAGCAGCTCTGCACAGCCAGCACCTCCCCAGCAGCCTGCCAGCAGACATGGGCGGACCCGCAGGGAGACCCAGGCACAGCCCCCATGGAAACGGCTGCACTTACCTGTTCTCGGCCACCCACAAAGGCCTGGATGAAGTCCAAGGCTTCCTCATCCTCTCTGGACAGCTCGGACCAGCTGCTGATGGAAAACCTTGCACCTGAGAAAGGAAGAGAGCCAGGAGCACTGCAGAGATGGAGGGCAGGCAGCAGAGAGCCGCGCAGTGAGCTCTGCCCGCCGGCCAGCCATGGGCCTGCTCCCGGGCACGCAGTCTCCCCCAGGCTGCTCAAGGCTGCACGGTGCCCAGCACATGAGCTGCCCTGCTGCAGCCAGCCAGCCAGGGCAAACCTCAACTGCACCAGGCTGGGGAACGTGCTGCCAGACGGGCAGCATCCCTCCTCCTGCCACGGAGCTGCCGCTCGCTGCCCGTCCCAGGCAGCAGGAGCTGCGTCCATCTGCGCTCTCCCTCCTGGGCGCATGCTGCGCTGGGGCCAGCTCCCAAGCCCCGAGCGGGCCCTGGCATCCGGGCACCGCTGTGCCACCACCCCGGGCACCCCGACACCACGTGCTGGGGAGATGGGAGCCCGGCGCAGAGCAGGGTGCGCTCCCCGGCCCTCACCCCAGCCCGGCCCAGCCCCACGGGGGCTCACTCACCTCTCCGCCACACCTGGGACTCGAACCCCTCCAAGGGCCTCGAGGCAGAGCTGCTCTCCTCGGCAACCCTGTCCTGCTCCTGGGATGCCCGGCGCGGGCAGCCGTACTCCTGCTCCCAGGCCACCCGTGGGCGGCTGGGGGGTCTCTCCGCCATCCTGCGGCACGGAGCAGAGGCAGGAGGGGGACACTTGTTTAATGCAGAGCTGGGGAGGGTCCCCACGGGGGTGGGGGCAGCGCAGTCAAAGGTCCCCGCGCCCGTCCTGGCCCTGGAGCCAGCTCTCCTGCGCCTCAGCCCCTGCCGCAAGGTCCTGCCCCCGCCACGGCCGAGGGCCCCCGCAGCCCCGTGGCACTGCCGAGCCCGGCCCCGTCGCTCTCACCCGCAGCAGGAGCTGGCAAGGCCTCGGCAAGCGCCTCGACTCCGCGAGGCTGCCGGGGCGGCAGGGAAAGACGCGGCTGCGCTCGGGGGCTCCTCCTCGAGCTCCACGCGCTCCTGCCCTCTCCCGTCGCCGTCCGCCCGGACACTGCCCGCACCTGACAGCGCCGCCGGTGTCACAACGGGGGGGGGTCACAATGGCCCCGCCGGGGGCGGCTCTGAGGTCACCTCTGCTGCGCGAGCTGCTCCAGCAGCAGCAGCCGGCGCCGCCAGGGGCTCCAGGGCCGCAGCGCGGCCGCCCCGGGCAGGAGGGAGCTGGGGCAGGGCAGGGCGAGGCAGCTCGAGGGGCCGCGCGCGGCTCCGCATGGCCAGCTCCCTCCTCTTTCATCCCCGGCTGCCCACGCCTGGCCGCACTCACCTGCTCACCACTAACCACCAGCACCACCTCAAAACCTGACCCCACCGTACCTCTTGCCCCAATCCCCTCCTCTCATCCCTCACCCCAAACTCTAACCCTCCAGCCACAACCCAGACCTCCAACCCCTTTCCCTAACTCTTGCTCCAGCCCTCACCGGCATCTCCAACCCTCAGCCCTAGACAACAAATGCTAGCCTTCACCCCAGCCCTCACCCCTGCCATAGCCCACTCCCCCACAAAGCTAGCCAACGCTCACAGCAAGCACCAGAAACCCGCAGCACAACCACCAAACCTCGCCCCACGCCTCACCCAACCCCTCACCCCATGCAGCCAGCTCTCGTCCCCAGCCCTGCCCTCAACACCAGCCCCCAAGCACCAACCCCAGGGAGATGCCCGAACCCCCACTGCCAGCCCCAACCCCTTCTCCCGCCCGGCACCTGGCCCCTTCTCTGCACGGCACAGATTATTGGCCTTGCCAGTTCTGC
Organism: Struthio camelus; assembly: GCF_040807025.1. NCBI lineage: Eukaryota > Metazoa > Chordata > Aves > Struthioniformes > Struthionidae > Struthio > Struthio camelus. The sequence continues at coordinate 2,739,396 of NC_090957.1, read as the reverse complement.
TGGCCCCCGGGGCCGTGGCCGGGCTCCCAAGTGGGTGGAAAACCACACGGACGTCGGGCAAAGAGCTGGTGAGCAGCCTGGACTGCTTCAGGCTGGAGCACGTTGTACGGTGTAGAAATTATGCCCTCCACTCCTGCAAGTAGGAGGATGTTGGCCCGTTCAGCTGGCACGGTTGGAGCTGGAAAAGGATGCCTGCCCGTTGTCTAAAAGAAATTGTTGTAAAACCTAAAACCTTTTCCCTGTGTTTTACAAAAGCAAAACAGCTAACCTCGTGTGAACTCAAGGAGCAATTTCTCTGGGAGGACTGTATGAAAACTGAGGGGTTTTTTTTGTTTGTTTTGAGGAGAAAAGCACTCTTTCTTTTCCAAACCCTTGAGTTGGTGTTCTTTGACCTTCATACGTGAGTCGATTTCAGCCTAGAAGGCTCTTTTCCCACCGGTAGGTGTTGATGTTGACAGAGGCACCGCTGTGCTTTCTAGTGTGGCATGCTAGCACCTATTCCAAGAAGTGGAACTCTCTCTGCTTATTGCGTTGTGGCCAAGCAATACATCCGCACAATGGAAGAAGGTTGAGGGCAGAAGCCTGGCTGTGACTGACCACAGGTGTTGCCAAGAAAGCTGGATGAATCTCAGCACAAAGGGCGCCACAGGCTGGCCTTTGTTTTAAGGCATGCCCTGGACTCCTGCAAGCACCTGAAGGCTGGAAATCCATCCTTCCAGGAGCAGAAACGATGAGCAGTAGAGGGAATGTGCTGCGCAGGTGAGCTGCAGCTGGTGCAGCAAGCATTGCTGGTTTGAAGCGGTGGCTTGCTCCTTTGCCCTTTCCCAGAGAAATGCAATCTGATAATGGATGACATCTGTAAGAACAAAGAACTGCAAAGGTGGAGTTCTTCCCGTGGAGTCCAGTGGACTTTCCACCTACCGTGTCGAGCTCAATGCAATGGGGGAGGAGAAAGATGCAATGGATGAGAGAAAGGACAGCAATGCAAGAGTGACTCTTCTCTCTTAGAATACTTCTAAGTGGGGATTGGATTTGTGGGAAGTCTGAAGTTGGCTACGTAAGTGACACCCTCCCACCATGGGAAGTGTCAGAGAAGGACATTGTATCTGATTTAGCTTCAGCTTAGTCTCAGGGCCTAAAGTAGATGAAGCCTGCGGGCCTCAAGGCCGAACTGTGAATGAACTTGAGAAACATTGCTGGCAATGTAGCTGCAAAACCATTTATGACCAGCTACTAAGGCTACAAAAGCAGCTAATGAGGATGTAAAATAGGATGCAGGAGACAAGATGGGATGCACGTGGGTTGGGGTTGACCTTGGAGGAGATAAGGGCCTGGGCTGTAGGCCAGGAGCTGTCCGAAGGAGAGAGAGAGCAGTCAGAAGGGGAGAGACCAGTGACTCAGAAAAGAAGACTGGAGGAGACTGTCACTGGCAGGTGGGGAAATAAGACTGCAAAGGGTCTGATTAGCCCAGAATGTCTTTGTTCAGGGTCCCTGCGTGGAGGCAGCCAGCTCGAGCTGTTACTTCCTGTACTGTCATTTATTCTTGTAATTCATGTCAAAGAAATAATTAATTCTGCTCCTATATGTGCATGAGACTCTGCTCCTCGGAAACCTAGGGTGGGGCCATGTCTACAACAGGAAGTCCCCTAGATGAGGGGTTTGTGTCAGTAGCTGCACAAATTCCTTTGCAAACACTGTCAAGGTCCTGGAGAATCACCGATCACAGGACGGTTGAGGTTGGAATGGACCTCTGGAGATCATCTAGTCCAACCCCCCTGCTCAAGCAGGGTCCTCCAGAGCACATTGCCCAGGACCCCACCCAGAGGGCTTTTGAGTATCTCCAGGGAAGGAGACTGCACAGCCTCTCTGGGCAACCTGTGCCAGTGCTCCGTCACCCTCCCAGCCCAGAAGTTTTTCCTCCTGTGCACATGGAACTGCCTGTGGTTCAGTTTGTGCCCGTTGCCTCTTGTCCTGTCACTGGGCTCTACTGAGATCCCCTCTCAGTCTTGTCTTCTCCAGGCTCTACAGGCCGAGCTCTCGCAGCCTTTCTTCACAGGAGACATGCTGCAGTCCCCTCATCATCTTTGTAGCCCTCCGCCGGACTCTCTCCAGTAGGGCCATGTCTCTCTTGTACCCTCTTTCCAGCAGGTCAACCCCCAGCCTGTCCTGGGCCATGGAGTTCTTCCTCCCTACGTGCAGGACCCTGCACTTGCCTTTGTTGAACTTGAGAAGGTTCCTCTCTGCCCATGAGGTTGTGATTAAACAAGGCTGTGGCTCTTTTTCTGGATGGTGGACGGGTGGGATGGCAGTAGGACAAGGAGTCATGAGGGGAGGAAGGGGAATTCCATTAACTTCTGCACCTGGGTTAGGTTCTTGGGAGGGTTATTATTGTGGGAAGTGAGGACATATGCAGCGTGAGTGCCCAAGCTGTGCACGAATTCAGCCACAGTCAGGGGTGAATCCTCCTTCGGGAGAAAATCAAGATGTAGGCCGAACTGATGAATGACTAGTTGAGGAGGAATATCCTTGTGCTTGTATTCGATGTGTATGTATGTTTTTGGATGCAATCCCTTTGGCTAGTCAGGGCCGCATAACCAGGAAAGTTGCTGGAAAGCAAGTAACCTTTCTAGTGGCTACAGGGGCTACTTTATCTCTCAAGCCATGGAGCTCAATGACAGTCCTTCCGAGATGGGTGTGTTATAAAGGTCCGCAGGCATTCACCACTAAGGCAGAGTCAGACTCTTATGCGATCGTTTGTTTCAGCTGGAGCTGGGTGCCTCCAAAGAGGGACCCAGAACAAAGACATTCTGGGCTAATTATACTCCTTCCAGTCTTATTTCCCCGCCTGCCAGTGACAGTCTCTTCCAGTCTTCTTTCCTGAGTTGCTGGTCTCTTTCCTTGTAAATGGATTGTGTCTACATCCCAGGACGGTTGCTGTGTTCCTGCTTCAAAGTGCCTTATCTTATCCGGAGGCTAACCGTGACCTCTGTCCATTGTGTTCTGTATGTTGGAGGGCTGATTCTGGCTGCTTCTGCAGTTGTTGCGTCAGCAGCAGCCCACAGGTTCGGTAAAAGCTTCGGCCTGCAGGCTTCAGGGCATTATTTTAAATAAAATAATTACTTATTTAAATGATTTTACAGCATAGAAACAGCTCGAAGTGGGTGCCTCTGGAGAAGGACACCGGACAAAGAAATTCTGGGGTAATTAGACCCCTTACAGTTTTATTTTCCCACCGGCCAGTGAAGGCCTCCTCCAATCTTCTTTACTGAGTCAGTGGTCTCTCCCCTTCTGATTGGTGTCTCTCTCCTTCTGACAGCTCCTGGCCTACAGCCCAGGCTGGATGCCATGTCCTTGTTTCTCCCAGGCCCTTATCTCCTCCAAGGTCAAGCCCAACCCACGTGCATCCCATCTTGTCTCCTGCAGTCTACTTTGTAGCCTCATGAGCTAGTTTTGTATCTTTGTCAGCTAGTTTTAACTGGTTTGGCAGTTACAACATTGGCAAGGTCACATCCTTCGCAAAGTTTCTGGAGTTCAAGGACAGTTCAGCCTTGAGGCCTGCAGGCTTCATCTACTTTAGGCACTGATGCTAAGCAAGAGTGAGACTTATGCGAAGCGGAAGCTAAATCGGCTACAATTTCCTTCTCCAACAGTCCTCCCTTGGTTTCTATGAGCACACCTGCTGGATACATATATTGGGGTAGAGTATTTGTGCACATCATAGAGGAGAATGTGAGGCACTTTTTCTCCCTTTTTTTTTTTTTTGTGAAGTTTACCTTAGATTAAATAATCTAATGAAAAGGTGCCCAGGTGTTGCTGGGTTGTTAAGAAAGCCTTACTGCACGGATTTGGTTTGGAGACTCAAGAACTGAGATGCAGCTGTGCTTTTGCAGCCGGGCACTAATTCGTGAAGCACAAAGTATAGGCATTCCTCTTTTTCGATTGTAATCCCGTTCCCAATAGTGCATTATGACAAACAAGAAGTTACGTTACCATTTTTAGTTATTGAAGGCAGAACACTGAAGGAGATAAGCCCGCCTAGGATAACTAGGATAATCCTTCTGTTAAGCAAACATGAAGATGGTACTGCTCTTTTGGAAGTTTGTCTGCAGCTCTTGAAAAAGCAGGTATCTCCCTAAGAGACAGCATCTCGAAGATGTACACAATATGCTAAACATTTCTCTCTCCTCAGAGTTTCTGGATTCCCCTGTCTCTAGTCACTGTGAATACTGTCCACCCTCCCAAGCTGATCCGCTTGCCTGGGGGCTCCTTACTCCTGGGGGCCTTCTTGGACAAAGGAGACATTCTCTCTGCATACGTCCTACATTGCCACAGAAATAACATTCCGGTCCCTCACTGTCTGCCCATCTTCTCCTGTCCCCTTCTCGTCCTTGCCCTTGGCATTGCCCTAGCCTTCCTCGGCCTCCTCTGTCTCTTCCTCTACCCCTTCCTCTAATTTGCAAGTTCCGTGCTGAAGCTGCTGCTAAGAGATTAGCCTCTTCTTGGTTTTCCTTTTTCCGTTCCTTTGCTTGCTTCCCTTGCTGTTTCTCCTCTCTCCCGTCATAGACCAATACTGCCATGCTTAAAATCCTTTGTGAAGTTTCTCCTTGCCACCCTGGCATGTGCTCCTTCAACTCTTTTGGGCTATCCGGAGCGGCCTGATGGACAAAGACACTAATGGCTAGTGCATCATTCCAATTCTGGAAAGTCCTTCCCCCATAGTTCAACAAGGCTTGCCCTAGTCGTCCCCCAAAATCCCTGGCCTCTTTGTCCAAGCTCTGTCTACGCTCCTGCACTCTAGTCCAATCCACTCCTAGTTTGCTACATGCTCTAATAGCTTCTACCGAGTTCCGGAGTCCTGTCTGGCAAGCGACTCTGTCCCCTGCGTTATTGTAATCCCAATTTGGATCGTTTGCTGGCTAACGATTTGTGTTTCCCCCAGTCTGTTGTACAAACTTTGCCTCTTTATTAACTATTTTATCATCTCGCTCGTTTGGTCAGAACAACTCTCTCAAGAGCACTTGGGTATCCCGCCAGTTTGGATTATACCCAGTGCATATCTATTAGAAAACAGCTGAGCGCTCCTTTCCGCATCCTCCCTCAACCTGGGCATTTTGCTTGCCCACAATGCTCAATCACTCGGACTCCAGGGTTGGCTAGTAAATACATGCAGTACCACGTGAGGGGGGTTAGCCCCCCCACCCCGCCCCCGCTGCACTCGGTTGTAATGCTGCTGCATTAGGTAAAACATTAGCAACCATAGGATGGAGGCCTGCCACGGGAGGAGGGGAAGTCTGAGTAAGAGGAGGAGAGGGACAGATAGACAGATCTTCGGGAGGCGCCACCGGAGGAGTGTAAGGCGGAGCAGTAGCTCCTGGGGCGTTATTTGGGACACCTATATCTGCTGCAGCAAGAGTAGTTTTACAGAGGGTGCCGTTTGTCCTCCTTGGATCTCGCCGGTCCCACATCCAATTATCCCCACACATACCAATAATCCATTCAGTGAGGCTTTTCATCTTCCAATATAAGCTGTAGCAGAGCTCATTTCTTAGAATCGAAGGATCCTTCCTTGGGTTAACCCCCACATTAATTGTAAGATGGACAATCATCCTGACATAAAGGGACAGCTAACTAGCTAGGGATCGATTTGACTGTAACGGCTTTTTTCTCCTTTTTGTTCCTTTTCCTTTTCTAAATTTGGATGTTTGGAGCCAAGAGGGTGCAATGGTGGTTGGCTACACTGCCATCTGGGGTGCCAAAGTGCTGTGGAAACACTTTGATCCTAGGTTTCCAAGAAGCAGAGCCTCACGCACATCTAGCAGCAAAATTTTATTTCTTGAAATGATGGTGCAGCATAGTAACTGCTGGAGCTGGGTGCCTCCAGGGAGGGACCTTGAACAAAGGAATTCTGGCCTAATTAGACCCTTTACAGTTTTATTTCCCACCTGCCAGGGAAGGTCTCCCCCAATCTTCTTTACTGAGTCTTCTTTACTCTCCTTCTGGTTGGTCTTGGCCTTCAGCCCACACTGGTTGCCATGTCCTTGTTTCCCACAGTCCCTTATCTCCTCCGAGGTCAACCCCAACCCACGTGCATCCCATCTTGTCCCCTGCAGTCTACTTTTTAGCCCCATGAGCTAGCTGTGTATCTTTATTAGCTGCTTTTAATGGGTTTGGCCGTTACATGCTCAGCAATGATTCTGGAGTTCATGGACGGTTCGGCCTTGAGGCCTGCATGCGCAGGGTAGGCAGTGGCGATAGAAACAGAGCTGCATGTCATACCCCAGCTCTGCCCTTCCACCTGAGATGCAAGCTCTGAAGACAGCAGGGGCCTGCTCTTGCCCTGCGGTGACTGGAGAGGGCAGGGGAGGCCAAAGCTTTTCTCCCCCTTTCCCTTGGCTATTGTGGGCCAGCAGAGCAGTTGACGCTTTGCAGCAAAACCAAAGTGTGTCAGGCCGCTCTACGCTGGCCTGGCATATTGGAACGAGTGGACACCCCGTCCCCCCCAGGACAAGCCAGATTCATGCAGGCAGCAAGTTTTGCCCCTTGTCTTTGGCTCCCTAAAAAAAGAACACTCACTCCGGCTGAGGAAACGGGGCTGTATCTTTGCGGGAAGCCCAACAAAGCCATGAAGCGGTAGCACAACAGGGGCTGTGCTTGAGGAGTCGAGCTGTCCTGGGGCTGCGGGAGATGCCAGCAATGAGCCAGACCTTCCAGCACACTTGCGTGTGTGCGTGGTGTGCAGCACCATGGCATTGGCACAGCTGCGTCAGCTCTGCTCAAACAGAGTCACGTCCTGGCGGGAGGGTGCCACCTCGCCCATGCTCTCGGGAGCCAGGGACACAGTGCTCCGAGGTGGAATCTTGATGTTCTCCTTGGCACCCTCAGGTTCATGATGGTCTGTGACACCAGGCAACGGACTAAAGGTTCTGCATCATTTTCCAGGGGCTGGAGGGCTGCGAGAGAAAGGCACCGAGCTGAGAACAGACTCCCACCTTTGCAGAGCTCCCAGGAATCCCCCCCCAGGCAGGGCCAGCCCCACTCAGCTCTTCCCATGCGGAGGAGGCAGCAGGTAAGACAAATGGATCAGCTGGCACTTGCAGGTCGGCCAAGCCCCAGATGCGCCCCAAATACCCCCTGCTCTCCCCCACATAGGGACACAGAGCCTTCCTCACCTGGGGCAGGCCAGTGAACTGCAGCTCACTTCCCAGCCTCCTCCCTCCTCCCTGCCAGGGCTGCCTGACACAGCGCTGCTCTCACTCACCAGTGCACAGCTCCTGCACCTTCTCCTTCCTCCGCTTCTTCACTTGCTGCCCGATGAGCCCTAGGCAAACACCTCCACTCACCCCTCATACTCCCCAGCAAGCCCCCAGCAGCACAGCTCCCATCTGGCCTTGCCAGCTTGGCCACGCAGCCTGCTCCCCTTGGGCAAGGCTGGCCCCAGCCCCGTCCCCACGGTGCAGGACCCAGGGACGGTGGGAGGGACTGAAGACCCTCCTGTGTGCCCGTCTGGGTGGGCAGGCATGGCCCTGGGCTTGTGGCTCACCAATGAACCTCACAGCTGCCTCCCGCAAGGATGCGTCCGGGTTCTCCAGGTAAGGCAGGCTCTGGCGCAGGTGTTGCTCCGCTCTGCTCCTGTCCCTCAGCAGCTGCAGACAGCACAAGGACAGGGGGTTGGCACCGAGCCTCCCCAGAAGGCCAGGCCTGTCCCTCCTCCCAGCTCCGGCCTCCTCTTCCTTCCTGTTCACGCCTCCCAGCTAGAAGCTGGCTGGTAGCCAGGTTCAGAGGGAGCAGAGGGCAGAGCGGGGCCTGCAGGTGCTGAGATCCCCGCCATGCTTCTGCCAAGGCCCAGCCAGGCCAGGGGCCCCTTCAGCACCCCAGCGGGCACTTAGAGTAGAGGGCTCTGGGCTGCAGCAGTGCGTGAGGGGCACAGCTGTGCACCCTGCCCACTGGCCATGGCGGCAGGCCTCATCCCGCCACGGCCCCGGGGGCTTTGGCCACGTCCTTACCACGCACTCCCCGATCTTCCATGTCTCCGCTCTTCTGGCCAGCTGCTTGAGCTCCTCCCACTTGAGGAACTGTGCAGCGCTCACCAGGGCTTCCTGAGAGGCCTGCAGAGCAACAGAGACCAGGAGATGCCAGCGCAGCCACGGCAGGACACCCTGGGTCCCCCTCGTCTTGGCAAGGCTCCCAGCCTTTCCTAGCCCCAAATGGCACGACGCAGCGTGCCACTAGGTCTGGCCCTCCCTGAAGGCAGAGGCAGCTCTGCCTTGTCCTTCGGCACACAGGAAGCTGCACCTCATGCTGCCATGCGTTCCAAGGCACACTTGGCAGCAGCCCTTGCCTTGCTGCTCACCTCCACCCACGGCATGTCAGCATTGCTTCCCCAAAACACTGCTCCCTACCTGGGCCACTCTCTGCACCTTGTCACTCATGTGGAGGAAGAGCGGCACCAGGCTCCTCTGTGCATGCTGCTTCAGGTTCCGTTTGTTCTTCCCCACCACAATCTCCAGCAGGTCTTTGAAGAGGAGCATGGAGAGCTCTCGCACTCTGCTGTCTTCCTGCAGGCAGGGAGGAGAGGAGGGGAGGCCTCAGCAACGACTCCAGGAACGGGGCCCGACAAGAGCATTTGCCGTGGCAAGGCCTCGTCCTCTCCGGGCACAACTGTCCCCCAGCCCGGCCAGAGGTCGGAGCTGAGGACAAGCCTCTGCTGAGGCAGCCTGGACAATGAGGGTTGTCGGCAGCAGCACGACAAGCCTCCCTGGGCTCTGTCTCCCTCTCCCTCTGGAGGGAGCTTCTTGGATTTCCCGAGGCCTCCATCAGGGCCCCCGCACACAACAAGAGGACAGAAAGGGACAGCCCCGCGGCACGGCCTCTCCCTCGCTCTCTAGCCTGCTCCTACCTCTCTGCTCATCGCTGCCCCAGGCCACGGCAAGCGCCGCACGCAGTCAAGCATGAGACGCAGCAGCCGAGAGCAGACAGGGGGCTGGTTTGCTCTACTCCCACAGCCCTGGACACCAAGGCCAGCACAGGGCATGGGCTGAGAACCACAGGGCAAAAGGTTTCCTGACATACAGCAGGGCCTGTGCGGGGACGTGCCAACAGGCACGTATGCAGAGGGGCACACAGCACCCAGACCACGCATACGGACCCCCGGACACACCAGCAGAGCCCCGGCTCTCCCATCAGCCTTACGTCATCAAAGCGAGGCAGAAGCTTCTCGGCCAGCTGCAGAACAATCGGGTTGGAGCCCTTCTGTTCCAGGTAGCTGAGGATGTTTCTCAGCAGCATCAGGCTTCCCACACGCACTTCCCTGCAAGCATCCTGCAGCCACTCCATGCTGTCTGGGAGCAGGCTCTGCATTCTCCTTTTCTGTGGGAAACACACAACTTTCTTTGTGGGAAGCAAGGCCAGACCCCCCCCCGCCCCCCGCCCGCCCAAAAGTGCTCTGCCTGCTCTTTTCCCATCAGGGCTCAGTGGCCAGGGCCAGGGCTCTGCACACACGCAGGCCTTGGGCACAGAGGCTGCAGTGCAGGGCACAGATCTCCAAGGGGGCCCTCAGCATGCACTGGCCTCTGTAGGGAGCAAAGCTGCTGCCTCAAGGCCCAGGAGCAGCTGGCTGCCTTAGCCCGGCCCTGTGCTCCAGCTCATTGTCCCTCTCCCAGATCTTCCCGCTGGGCACTGGTGCCTTTCTCCTTGTGCAGCACGGCCAAGGGCCTGGCATGACACTCGGGGCAGATGAATGGGGCAGCGGAGACTTGGGAGCAGCTACCACACCTCCGGATTGCCAGCCAAGTCCAAGCCACTCTCTGACCCAGTGTCTCCTGTCAAGCCCCAGGCTGCCAGCATGGCTTCACCCGCCTGCCCCCCTCCTCACCATCTTGGGTCTATTCAACAGGGCCACGAGGCCTCTGAACGCCAGTCTGCGCATCTCCAGGCTCTCACTCTGCGCATAACCCTGGACGAGTGGCAAGACCTCCTCATCCATGTCGGCAAGGTCAGGGCATTCCAGCAGCTGAAATGGACACAGCACTGAAAGACTGGCACAGCCGGCAGCACTGCCCGCAGCGTGCAGCTCTCCATCCCACCCACCATCCAGGGCAAGGGCACCAGGCCCTCACAAAGCTCAGCCCAAACACAGCAGGCATTGTGCAGACACCCCTGGGCCCTGCTCCCAGCCCCGCGCCTCACGGCACACTGCACACACTGCTCGCCTCCTCCTCCCGTCCCCTGAACCCTCTGCAGCCTCTTGTTCTCATCCCTTGGAGGAGCAATTGAACACAGACAGCTGCCACAAAGCAGGCACGAAATACAAGTGCTTACGAGTGGTCGCCCAGCAGAAACGAGCCAAGGCCGGGGCTACTAACAGGAGCGTATGCATTGCCCCAGCTCCATTCACCAGCATCACCCCACACGCATGTGCACAAGCGAGCACAGCATTTAGAGGCCCCTCCAGAGAGGCACTGCTTGCCATGAGGCCCACCTCGACAAAGAAAGCCATGACGGGCAGCTGATGAAACTGGTCCTCCCTCCTCAGCAGCCTTGCCAGCTGGCGGAAGATCCAGCGACGCAGGTGACTGGCAGCCCCCCTCATTGCTCTGTCAGAGGCAAGAAGGCAGTGTTGGGCCTCAGCCGAGCAGGCAAACCTCCTCTGGCATCGCTCTGCTTGGCACGCAGCTCCTGCAGCCAGCGGCATTTGCTCATGGAGCACTGCTCTTGCCCTACCACACCTTGCCATTAGAAAGTCAGCGTCAGGCATCATTACGTTCCTTTTGGTGGGAGACCGGAGAAACAGCCTTCCTGCCCAGGCGGCATGGCCTGCCCACACATCCCCTCTCCTGCCCGCTTTGGATTCCTGTGCCCCTGGGCCCTCCCCAGGTTCTCCTGCGCACGACCCTCTCCCACAGCTCCTAACACCACCTGCTCCCCCAGCAGCTCTCCAAGCTGGGCAGCATGGCAGCTCCCAGGGCCCTTCTGCTGGGCGAGCCCTTGCCACAAGGGCTGAGGCTGCAGCCTCTTTCTTGGAGAAGTGGCGTTCCCCCTCCCCCACCAAGAAGCACATGGGGAGGCACACCCCACAGCCAGGGAAGAGGTGCTGGGCCAGAGCAGGCCGGAAAGGGCTCTACCTGGCCAGCACCACCACTCCCTTCTGCGAGGTGTCCGCATGCAGAAATAGGTCCCAGCCGCCCTTCCTCTCAACAGTCACGGCTACGGTCTCATAGTGGGTGCAGCGCAGCAGACTTTTCATGGCCTGCACGGCGCACCTGCATGCAGAGCAAAGCCCAGGTCACACTGGCAGCCCGGCCCTGCCTCCAGGTGCAGCGCAGAGACAGGGCGAGCGGGATCGAGCACCTGACGTGGCTGGTGGGACGGGACTCATCCCGTTGGCATTCCCTCAAGAAGATATTTGCTTCCTGGTGGCTGAACTCTGCTGTGAAGACCATCTGCAAGAGCAGCGCCAGGAAGAGCTGGGGGAAAAACGCCTTCACCGCCTCTGGGCAGACGGGCTCCCGGATGATCTCACACAGTGCCCTCGTTGCCTGCAGAAAACACCCAGTCACACCTCTCACTCCCGAGCAGTCCCCGGCATGCTTCCACAGCCCTCCAGGTGGGAGGCTCGAGCACAGCCTTGGAGCATGGGAAATGCAGCTGGAGGCCTCAGCCTGGCTGCCTGACCAGGGCCAGCGCCCGCAGGCTCTTGGGCCTCAGCTCCTGGTTGTACACAGTGAGCCTTCCTGCCTCAGCATGACCATCACCTCGGCAGGCTTCGTGTAGCGTGCACGCTCGGCCAGGCTCCCTGTCCCAGGCCGTGCTGCCTGCCCAGGTTTTGCAGGAGCCCTACTCCTGCCCCTCACCTTGCCCCCAACCCGACCCTGGCTTTCCAGCCTGCTGAGCGAGGTCGGCGGATGCAGGGACAGCGTCGGATGGAGATTTCCTGGGCATGGCCAGCCTGGCTGTTGGTGTGCAGAGAGGCCAGGCAGCACTTGGCAGCCCTGTGCGCTGGCACAGTCGGAGGCCTGGCGCTGGGCATGTTGTAGCCATGGGCCCAGGAGAGGTCCCTGCTTGGGGGCACACGGGCAGCGGAGAGGGGGAGGGGGCCCAGGGAGGCAGGCACCAGCCTGGGGGCACGGGAGGCCTCGTCCCCTAACTCACGGCCAGCGGAAGGATGCAGTTGTTGTCCCTGTCGGAGCTGGACTGCTTGCGCAGTGGCTGCTCCTCCAGCAAGCTCAGCAGCTCCCGCAGCATGTCCGGCGCAAGCATCGGCTTATCCATCAGCACCTTCCACATGCTCACGGCAGTGCTGCAGGCCCAGAGCGCCTTGTCAGTGGCACTTCCTTGGCCGCAGCACCGTAGCCTGGGCCAGCCCTGGAGGTCCCCAGCTGTGTGCCAGCCCTGCCCCTGCCCACCCCCTCCTCCCTGGCAGCCCCAAGAGGGTCCTGCCCAGGCAGGCAGCACATGACCAAGCTGAAGCCCCTTGCGCGGCAGGGAGCGTGCAGAGCCGCTGCGCTCTGCGGCTCAAGGCAGGGACACTTGCTCAGCTCTGGCTCCTCAAGGCCTGCTTGAGGCACCAGGGCTGGGAAACGGTGGGCGAGACACAGGGCCCTGCCCCTCAGCCGTGTGCTGGCCATCTGCTTGCCTCTGGCCCTCTTTGGGCCCTTCTCCCCATGGCCAAGGAGCCACTGGAGCCCGTCCAGGCTGACGGGCCCCATACCTGTTGCACAGTGGCGAGCAGTACAGCAGGCTCACGGTCACCTCGCTGGGCTCCAAGCAGGCCAGCTGGCAAAGGGTCTTGTTTAGGGTGACCCGGGCCGACAGCTCCCTCACATACTTGACGTTCCTGTAGAGGCACCTTATGATGCGTGGCACCTGGAAGACACAAGGCGGACGGTGAGGCTGCTCCCAGAGAGCAGCCAATACCCCAGCTCCCACTCACTTCTCCTTCCCTCTCCACCACTCCCACCGCTCCTTGCTGCCTTCCAAGGGGCTCCGCTGCCCACGAACACTGGCTCTCGGCGGGGAAACAGCGCCCCAGAGGGTCGAGCCCCACGCACGCCAGCCCCAGGCTCCTTACATCTTCCAGCACAGAGAAAGCGTCCAGCAGGAACATGGTCAGCATGTGGGAAGCCACCTCCGTATTGTAGGTGCTGCAGTTCCTCATGCCCTCGATGGCTGTGACAATGACGTCTGTCCTTTCGGAAGGCTGCAGGTTTTTCACAAACAGCTGGGGCAGAAAGGACCCAGGAGAGAAGAAATGTCACGCTGCGGGCCGCACTACTGCTGCTTAGCTAAGCAGTGGATGTGGCTCTGGAGAGAGGTGCGGGGCAGTGCTGGCACCGTGGCCCAGGAGAGCCAGGAGCACGCGCTGTGCTGGGTAGCAGCAGCATGGGGCATGTGGCCAGAGGGCCACCAGGGCAAGGCAGGATGCTCGGGAGCAGGCTCACAGTGCACTGGCTCTGCAGGCAACCCTAGCTTGCCGGTGGCCAGCAGGCTGCAGCTGCTGCTGGGACTCTTGGAGCCAAGCCTCTGGCTAGTCCCCCCGCTCAGGGACAGCGGGAGACACAGCAGTGAGAGCAGGGCTGCTACCAGGCAGCAACCAGTACTCTAGGTGCCACTCAGAGCTGCTTCCTTCTCCACCACCACCTCTGCATCAACCCCAAGGCCCCCTCAGCCCCACTCGTTAGGCATCCCTTTGCTCATCCACGTCTCCTCAGGACCCCATGGCCAACAGTCCCAGCAAGGGAAGTGCTCCTCACCCTCATGATCACGCTCATGTTGCTCGTCCACGAAAGGCAGAGCTCATTGTCGGCTTCCCTCTCCTTCTGGGGCTCCACATACTCTGGATCATCCTGCAGCATCGCCCGGCCTGAACAGCAGCAGAAAGACACAGCGGTCAGCAGGAGTCATGCAGAGCTGCAGCTGGCAGACTCATGGCATCAGAGAGAAACCAGCCTGGCAGAGACAAAGGGCATGCCACGAATGGATGGGGAGCAGGATTCCCAGGGAGGGTCGGGGCCTATTCCAGGGCAGAGAAGGGCAACTGCTTCAAAGGGTACCAAAAGCCTCACGGGCTTTCCGGTGCGAAGCCCGACACAAGCCGTAGCCTCTGAGCAGGGGCTGCTGAGCGTTTTCCAGGCCAGTGGTATCCAGGACAGGTACTAAGAGCCCACTCCCCTGCTCCTACATCAGCCGCGCCTCCTGCTCCTTTGCCTCACTGAGCAGAGGGGCCGAGGCAGTGCGATGCCTTCCCCGGCCTTGCCAGCGTGGCCGCGTGCAGAAGCACACAGCCCAGCACAGCTTCTCTTACGTTTTCGCTGCACGACGAATCTGAAGAGGCAATGAAGAGCATCCAAGGCCCCGCCCTTGGTCTCCGCGTCCTCGTAAGCACAGCAAAGGATGAGACAGCCCACCAGCTGTCCCAGCATCGGCACGGGGATCTTCCCATAGCAGGCAGGGCTCTCATCCACTCCTCCAAAGGGGTGCCACACCTGGGCAAGGCGGGTGGGACAGGTAGAAGGGCTGACGGGAGGCAGTCGCCACCAAAGCCCTGAAGCCAAGACTCTGCCCAGGCATGGATCCCAGCGGAGCCAAAGCTCTCGAGGGCCCTGCAGGCCTTGCCTCCCAAAGCAGCAGCCCAGCAAAGGCAGCACTGCCAGGCTGCGGCTCACATCATGCTCCGCGCGCACTGCTCCCCTGCACAGGGCTGGGGGCACAGCTGGCTCCTGCGACAAAGGGACTGCAGAGAAAAGCCCATGGAGAGAGGGCCAAAGAGCTTTGCTTCAGGGCAGAGCCTTGCTCAGTGCCTTAACCTGTGCCCACGCTTCCCTCCGAGGGACCCCCTGAGCTGCACTGTGCTCTGGGCTGCTGCAAAGGGCCAAAGCGGGGGCTGCACGGTGCTTGGCTCCTTACCTCCAGCGAGGAATAGTTGGCCAGCAACTTGCTCAGCCTCCCAATCCTCCCCACGGCCCTCTCACGCACAGCTGCTCTCTCCGTCTTGGTGAAGGGCAGCAGCATCTGCAAGGAGAAAGGCTACTGCTCTGCCCGGGGAGCTGACGCCCACTCCAGCAGAAGCAGCTCTGCTAAGCGCCTGCCTGCAGTCCTACAGTGCACCAAGGCTTCCTCGGAGCTAGAGCCAAGCCTGGAATGGCCTTCCTGCCCCTACAGGCCCCAGCCTGCAAGGCCCACCTTGCCCTCAGGCAGCCAGCCACACCCAAGCCCCCTCCCAGCCTCTGCTCCTGGCCATGCACATGGCCCCGGGTGCCCTCTTCAGGAAGGCAGGCCTTTCAGGCCACACCTTCCCTAGGGGTCTGCAGTGGGCAGCCTGGCCTCCGGCCTCCTGGCATGGCAGAAGAACCAAGCTTCCGGCCTCGGCTCCCCTTGCAGCACGGGCAGCTCCCAGTGGGTCTCTGCCCCATTCCGATCTGGCAAGGAAAGCACAAGGCACGCGGAGGCAGGGGGGCAGCAGCACCAGCTGCCATCAGTGCAGTGCCTAGAGAAGAAGGGTGACATTCCTCCCACTGCTTTGGTGCAAGGAGAGCTTTGGGGGCAGAGGTGGCCCAGGAGTGCTCATGGGGGCAAGGTGTTCCCAAGAGCCTGGAGGATGTTTGGGGTGGGAAGGGACTTGGGCTGTAGCCAGGGGGCACTGGGCTCACAGAAGAGCCCAGTGGGGAACCTCCGCTCACCCAAGCGAGAAACGCCCCCTGCCTGCAGCGTGCTGCCTGTACATGGCACTCAGGGGGGGAATGTCCACTCGAGGGTGTCACTTCCCTCTGGGCTGAGGAACAGGCCCAATGCAGCCCACTCTTTGCAAATGCCACACCTGCAAGATCTTCTGCAGCTCCAGGAGGCTGGAAGTGGCCGACTTGAGCACCAGCACCTCCAACATGTTGTCCATGGCATCGAGGGTCTGCAAGGAGGACAGGGGGCTGTGGCATTCCTTCCCCACTGCCTCTGACCCACAGCAGACTCAGTTGAACCCCTGCTGCCCAGCGAGGACACCCGCTGCCCTGCACGGGCCAACGAGAGGCCTCAGGGCAGGAGACCTGCTGTGCACGGACCAGCCCCTGGGCACTGCCCATGGCCCAGCCCACGGGAAGGGCATGAAGGCAGGAGGGTGGGAAAACAAAGCTGAGATCCTGCCCAGCCTTGGAGCTGACAGTCACCTCTCAGCACAGCGGAGCCAGGGGCAAGCCCAGAGGGGCTGGCGGGCTCCCTGTAGCTCACCCAGCACCTACCTTGGAGTAGAGGGACATGTCCACGGTCTCCATGTCTTCTCTTGGAGGAAGCAAGAAGACACTCTTGAAGCAGGCATGGAGAAGGCTGCTCTTTTTGCCCTCCAGAACCGGCTCCACTGCACTGCAAAGAGAGAGCGAGAGAGAGAGAGAGATGCCTGTTGGACACTGGTGCTGGGAGCAGTGCCTGGATGCCCTGGGGAGGTGGCTGTGGGCCGCTGGGGCAGGAATCCCCCGGCTGCTACAGAGAGCACGTGAGGGAGCCCTGCAGGGAGGCACCTCCTCCCTCCATGAACTGGCCCAGGGCCAGAGGAGAGCCCAGGCAGCTAGGCCTCCCCCCTTCTCTACCACCTGCCTCCCCTTCTGCACTACAAGCCAAGGGGCCCTGGGGAGCTGCAGCAGGCAACCCTCTGCCCTCCCATCTGCCCTACTGACAAGCCTGGGCCAGGGGAGAGCAGAAGCGCAGCAGACAGCACCGCCAGCCTCCTCCCACCATGGTGCACACCTCCCAGCCAGGGACGGTGCCATCAGGCACATGCTGTGCACAGGTCCTGGCCAAACCAGGGGCTCTGCTAGCTACCTCATTGCCGTGATAGCAAGCATGGCTTGCTGGCGCACTGCTGTGCCCAGGCGCTCCAAGGGCTCCTCTTCCAGCAGCACCTGCACAGCACAACCGGCAGTCAGCGCGGCAACTGCCATCACCCAGCACCAGCAGACCCAGGGCCCAGCTGGCCTTGCCCCTGTCCTCACACCTGCTGCCTCTCCCCTCACCTCGATATGCTCGGCCAGCTCGTGTCGGCAGCAGAACACCTCCAGGCCCCAGGACAAGGTCTTGGCGCTGCTGCCTCCACAGAGGGTGCCGATGGACGCTAGAAACTTCAGCTTCTGCGCCTCTTGCTGACAGACGGGGAAGAGAGACAGAGTGAGCGCGAGAGGAGACAGGAAAGGCCAGCAGGACCAGAGCAGCCAGGGGGCTGCAGTGCTGGGCGGGACCCCGGACGGCAGCAGCTCTGCACAGCCAGCACCTCCCCAGCAGCCTGCCAGCAGACATGGGCGGACCCGCAGGGAGACCCAGGCACAGCCCCCATGGAAACGGCTGCACTTACCTGTTCTCGGCCACCCACAAAGGCCTGGATGAAGTCCAAGGCTTCCTCATCCTCTCTGGACAGCTCGGACCAGCTGCTGATGGAAAACCTTGCACCTGAGAAAGGAAGAGAGCCGGGAGCACTGCAGAGATGGAGGGCAGGCAGCAGAGAGCCGCGCAGTGAGCTCTGCCCGCCGGCCAGCCATGGGCCTGCTCCCGGGCACGCAGTCTCCCCCAGGCTGCTCAAGGCTGCACGGTGCCCAGCACATGGGCTGCCCTGCTGCAGCCAGCCAGGCAGGGCAAACCTCAACTGCACCAGGCTGGGGAACGTGCTGCCAGACGGGCAGCATCCCTCCTCCTGCCACGGAGCTGCCGCTCGCTGCCCGTCCCAGGCAGCAGGAGCTGCGTCCATCTGCGCTCTCCCTCCTGGGCACATGCTGTGCTGGGGCCAGCTCCCAAGCCCCGAGCGGGCCCTGGCATCCGGGCACCGCTGTGCCACCACCCCGGGCACCCCGACACCACGTGCTGGGGAGATGGGAGCCCGGCGCAGAGCAGGGTGCGCTCCCCGGCCCTCACCCCAGCCTGGCCCAGCCCCACGGGGGCTCACTCACCTCTCCGCCACGCCTGGGACTCGAACCCCTCCAAGGGCCTCGAGGCAGAGCTGCTCTCCTCGGCAACCCTGTCCTGCTCCTGGGATGCCCGGCGCGGGCAGCCGTACTCCTGCTCCCAGGCCACCCGTGGGCGGCTGGGGGGTCTCTCCGCCATCCTGCGGCACGGAGCAGAGGCAGGAGGGGGACACTTGTTTAATGCAGAGCTGGGGAGGGTCCCCACGGGGGTGGGGGCAGCGCAGTCAAAGGTCCCCGCGCCCGTCCCGGCCCTGGAGCCAGCTCTCCTGCGCCTCAGCCCCTGCCGCAAGGTCCTGCCCCCGCCACGGCCGAGGGCCCCCGCAGCCCCGTGGCACTGCCGAGCCCGGCCCCGTCGCTCTCACCCGCAGCAGGAGCTGGCAAGGCCTCGGCAAACGCCTCGACTCCGCGGGGCTGCCGGGGCGGCAGGGAAAGACGCGGCTGCGCTCGGGGGCTCCTCCTCGAGCTCCACGCGCTCCTGCCCTCTCCCGTCGCCGTCCGCCCGGACACTGCCCGCACCTGACAGCGCCGCCGGTGTCACAACGGGGGGGGTCACAATGGCCCCGCCGGGGGCGGCTCTGAGGTCACCTCTGCTGCGCGAGCTGCTCCAGCAGCAGCAGCCGGCGCCGCCAGGGGCTCCAGGGCCGCAGCGCGGCCGCCCCGGGCAGGAGGGAGCTGGGGCAGGGCAGGGCGAGGCAGCTCGAGGGGCCGCGCGCGGCTCCGCATGGCCAGCTCCCTCCTCTTTCATCCCCGGCTGCCCACGCCTGGCCGCACTCACCTGCTCACCACTAACCACCAGCACCACCTCAAAACCTGACCCCACCGTACCTCTTGCCCCAATCCCCTCCTCTCATCCCTCACCCCAAACTCTAACCCTCCAGCCACAACCCAGACCTCCAACCCCTTTCCCTAACTCTTGCTCCAGCCCTCACCGGCATCTCCAACCCTCAGCCCTAGACAACAAATGCTAGCCTTCACCCCAGCCCTCACCCCTGCCATAGCCCACTCCCCCACAAAGCTAGCCAACGCTCACAGCAAGCACCAGAAACCCGCAGCACAACCACCAAACCTCGCCCCACGCCTCACCCAACCCCTCACCCCATGCAGCCAGCTCTCGTCCCCAGCCCTGCCCTCAACACCAGCCCCCAAGCACCAACCCCAGGGAGATGCCCGAACCCTCACTGCCAGCCCCAACCCCTTCTCCCGCCCGGCACCTGGCCCCTTCTCTGCACGGCACAGATTATTGGCCTTGCCAGTTCTGCTGGCCCCCGGGGCCGTGGCCGGGCTCCCAAGTGGGCGGAAAACCACACGGACGTCGGGCAAAGAGCTGGTGAGCAGCCTGGACTGCTTCAGGCTGGAGCACGTTGTACGGCGTAGAAATTATGCCCTCCACTCCTGCAAGTAGGAGGATGTTGGCCCGTTCAGCTGGCACGGTTGGAGCTGGAAAAGGATGCCTGCCCGTTGTCTAAAAGAAATTGTTGTAAAACCTAAAACCTTTTCCCTGTGTTTTACAAAAGCAAAACAGCTAACCTCGTGTGAACTCAAGGAGCAATTTCTCTGGGAGGACTGTATGAAAACTGAGGGGTTTTTTTTGTTTGTTTTGAGGAGAAAAGCACTCTTTCTTTTCCAAACCCTTGAGTTGGTGTTCTTTGACCTTCATACGTGAGTCGATTTCAGCCTAGAAGGCTCTTTTCCCACCGGTAGGTGTTGATGTTGACAGAGGCACCGCTGTGCTTTCTAGTGTGGCATGCTAGCACCTATTCCAAGAAGTGGAACTCTCTCTGCTTATTGCGTTGTGGCCAAGCAATACATCCGCACAATGGAAGAAGGTTGAGGGCAGAAGCCTGGCTGTGACTGACCACAGGTGTTGCCAAGAAAGCTGGATGAATCTCAGCACAAAGGGCGCCACAGGCTGGCCTTTGTTTTAAGGCATGCCCTGGACTCCTGCAAGCACCTGAAGGCTGGAAATCCATCCTTCCAGGAGCAGAAACGATGAGCAGTAGAGGGAATGTGCTGCGCAGGTGAGCTGCAGCTGGTGCAGCAAGCATTGCTGGTTTGAAGCGGTGGCTTGCTCCTTTGCCCTTTCCCAGAGAAATGCAATCTGATAATGGATGACATCTGTAAGAACAAAGAACTGCAAAGGTGGAGTTCTTCCCGTGGAGTCCAGTGGACTTTCCACCTACCGTGTCAAGCTCAATGCAATGGGGGAGGAGAAAGATGCAATGGATGAGAGAAAGGACAGCAATGCAAGAGTGACTCTTCTCTCTTAGAATACTTCTAAGTGGGGATTGGATTTGTGGGAAGTCTGAAGTTGGCTACGTAAGTGACACCCTCCCACCATGGGAAGTGTCAGAGAAGGACATTGTATCTGATTTAGCTTCAGCTTAGTCTCAGGGCCTAAAGTAGATGAAGCCTGCGGGCCTCAAGGCCGAACTGTGAATGAACTTGAGAAACATTGCTGGCAATGTAGCTGCAAAACCATTTATGACCAGCTACTAAGGCTACAAAAGCAGCTAATGAGGATGTAAAATAGGATGCAGGAGACAAGATGGGATGCACGTGGGTTGGGGTTGACCCTGGAGGAGATAAGGGCCTGGGCTGTAGGCCAGGAGCTGTCCAAAGGAGAGAGAGAGCAGTCAGAAGGGGAGAGACCAGTGACTCAGAAAAGAAGACTGGAGGAGACTGTCACTGGCAGGTGGGGAAATAAGACTGCAAAGGGTCTGATTAGCCCAGAATGTCTTTGTTCAGGGTCCCTGCGTGGAGGCAGCCAGCTCGAGCTGTTACTTCCTGTACTGTCATTTATTCTTGTAATTCATGTCAAAGAAATAATTAATTCTGCTCCTATATGTGCATGAGACTCTGCTCCTCGGAAACCTAGGGTGGGGCCATGTCTACAACAGGAAGTCCCCTAGATGAGGGGTTTGTGTCAGTAGCTGCACAAATTCCTTTGCAAACACTGTCAAGGTCCTGGAGAATCACCGATCACAGGACGGTTGAGGTTGGAATGGACCTCTGGAGATCATCTAGTCCAACCCCCCTGCTCAAGCAGGGTCCTCCAGAGCACATTGCCCAGGACCCCACCCAGAGGGCTTTTGAGTATCTCCAGGGAAGGAGACTGCACAGCCTCTCTGGGCAACCTGTGCCAGTGCTCCGTCACCCTCCCAGCCCAGAAGTTTTTCCTCCTGTGCACATGGAACTGCCTGTGGTTCAGTTTGTGCCCGTTGCCTCTTGTCCTGTCACTGGGCTCTACTGAGATCCCCTCTCAGTCTTGTCTTCTCCAGGCTCTACAGGCCGAGCTCTCGCAGCCTTTCTTCACAGGAGACATGCTGCAGTCCCCTCATCATCTTTGTAGCCCTCCGCCGGACTCTCTCCAGTAGGGCCATGTCTCTCTTGTACCCTCTTTCCAGCAGGTCAACCCCCAGCCTGTCCTGGGCCATGGAGTTCTTCCTCCCTACGTGCAGGACCCTGCACTTGCCTTTGTTGAACTTGAGAAGGTTCCTCTCTGCCCATGAGGTTGTGATTAAACAAGGTTGTGGCTCTTTTTCTGGATGGTGGACGGGTGGGATGGCAGTAGGACAAGGAGTCATGAGGGGAGGAAGGGGAATTCCATTGACTTCTGCACCTGGGTTAGGTTCTTGGGAGGGTTATTATTGTGGGAAGTGAGGACATATGCAGCGTGAGTGCCCAAGCTGTGCACGAATTCAGCCACAGTCAGGGGTGAATCCTCCTTCGGGAGAAAATCAAGATGTAGGCCGAACTGATGAATGACTAGTTGAGGAGGAATATCCTTGTGCTTGTATTCGATGTGTATGTATGTTTTTGGATGCAATCCCTTTGGCTAGTCAGGGCCGCATAACCAGGAAAGTTGCTGGAAAGCAAGTAACCTTTCTAGTGGCTACAGGGGCTACTTTATCTCTCAAGCCATGGAGCTCAATGACAGTCCTTCCGAGATGGGTGTGTTATAAAGGTCCGCAGGCATTCACCACTAAGGCAGAGTCAGACTCTTATGCGATCGTTTGTTTCAGCTGGAGCTGGGTGCCTCCAAAGAGGGACCCAGAACAAAGACATTCTGGGCTAATTATACTCCTTCCAGTCTTATTTCCCCGCCTGCCAGTGACAGTCTCTTCCAGTCTTCTTTCCTGAGTTGCTGGTCTCTTTCCTTGTAAATGGATTGTGTCTACATCCCAGGACGGTTGCTGTGTTCCTGCTTCAAAGTGCCTTATCTTATCCGGAGGCTAACCGTGACCTCTGTCCATTGTGTTCTGTATGTTGGAGGGCTGATTCTGGCTGCTTCTGCAGTTGTTGCGTCAGCAGCAGCCCACAGGTTCGGTAAAAGCTTCGGCCTGCAGGCTTCAGGGCATTATTTTAAATAAAATAATTACTTATTTAAATGATTTTACAGCATAGAAACAGCTCGAAGTGGGTGCCTCTGGAGAAGGACACCGGACAAAGAAATTCTGGGGTAATTAGACCCCTTACAGTTTTATTTTCCCACCGGCCAGTGAAGGCCTCCTCCAATCTTCTTTACTGAGTCAGTGGTCTCTCCCCTTCTGATTGGTGTCTCTCTCCTTCTGACAGCTCCTGGCCTACAGCCCAGGCTGGATGCCATGTCCTTGTTTCTCCCAGGCCCTTATCTCCTCCAAGGTCAAGCCCAACCCACGTGCATCCCATCTTGTCTCCTGCAGTCTACTTTGTAGCCTCATGAGCTAGTTTTGTATCTTTGTCAGCTAGTTTTAACTGGTTTGGCAGTTACAACATTGGCAAGGTCACATCCTTCGCAAAGTTTCTGGAGTTCAAGGACAGTTCAGCCTTGAGGCCTGCAGGCTTCATCTACTTTAGGCACTGATGCTAAGCAAGAGTGAGACTTATGCGAAGCGGAAGCTAAATCGGCTACAATTTCCTTCTCCAACAGTCCTCCCTTGGTTTCTATGAGCACACCTGCTGGATACATATATTGGGGTAGAGTATTTGTGCACATCATAGAGGAGAATGTGAGGCACTTTTTCTCCCTTTTTTTTTTTTTTTGTGAAGTTTACCTTAGATTAAATAATCTAATGAAAAGGCGCCAAGGTGTTGCTGGGTTGTTAAGAAAGCCTTACTGCACGGGTTTGGTTTGGAGACTCAAGAACTGAGATGCAGCTGTGCTTTTGCAGCCGGGCACTAATTCGTGAAGCACAAAGTATAGGCATTCCTCTTTTTCGATTGTAATCCCGTTCCCAATAGTGCATTATGACAAACAAGAAGTTACGTTACCATTTTTAGTTATTGAAGGCAGAACACTGAAGGAGATAAGCCCGCCTAGGATAACTAGGATAATCCTTCTGTTAAGCAAACATGAAGATGGTACTGCTCTTTTGGAAGTTTGTCTGCAGCTCTTGAAAAAGCAGGTATCTCCCTAAGAGACAGCATCTCGAAGATGTACACAATATGCTAAACATTTCTCTCTCCTCAGAGTTTCTGGATTCCCCTGTCTCTAGTCACTGTGAATACTGTCCACCCTCCCAAGCTGATCCGCTTGCCTGGGGGCTCCTTACTCCTGGGGGCCTTCTTGGACAAAGGAGACATTCTCTCTGCATACGTCCTACATTGCCACAGAAATAACATTCCGGTCCCTCACTGTCTGCCCATCTTCTCCTGTCCCCTTCTCGTCCTTGCCCTTGGCATTGCCCTAGCCTTCCTCGGCCTCCTCTGTCTCTTCCTCTACCCCTTCCTCTAATTTGCAAGTTCCGTGCTGAAGCTGCTGCTAAGAGATTAGCCTCTTCTTGGTTTTCCTTTTTCCGTTCCTTTGCTTGCTTCCCTTGCTGTTTCTCCTCTCGCCCGTCATAGACCAATACTGCCACGCTTAAAATCCTTTGTGAAGTTTCTCCTTGCCACCCTGGCATGTGCTCCTTCAACTCTTTTGGGCTATCCGGAGCGGCCTGATGGACAAAGACACTAATGGCTAGTGCATCATTCCAATTCTGGAAAGTCCTTCCCCCATAGTTCAACAAGGCTTGCCCTAGTCGTCCCCCAAAATCCCTGGCCTCTTTGTCCAAGCTCTGTCTACGCTCCTGCACTCTAGTCCAATCCACTCCTAGTTTGCTACATGCTCTAATAGCTTCTACCGAGTTCCGGAGTCCTGTCTGGCAAGCGACTCTGTCCCCTGCGTTATTGTAATCCCAATTTGGATCGTTTGCTGGCTAACGATTTGTGTTTCCCCCAGTCTGTTGTACAAACTTTGCCTCTTTATTAACTATTTTATCATCTCGCTCGTTTGGTCAGAACAACTCTCTCAAGAGCACTTGGGTATCCCGCCAGTTTGGATTATACCCAGTGCATATCTATTAGAAAACAGCTGAGCGCTCCTTTCCGCATCCTCCCTCAACCTGGGCATTTTGCTTGCCCACAATGCTCAATCACTCGGACTCCAGGGTTGGCTAGTAAATACATGCAGTACCACGTGAGGGGGGTTAGCCCCCCCACCCCGCCCCCGCTGCACTCGGTTGTAATGCTGCTGCATTAGGTAAAACATTAGCAACCATAGGATGGAGGCCTGCCACGGGAGGAGGGGAAGTCTGAGTAAGAGGAGGAGAGGGACAGATAGACAGATCTTCGGGAGGCGCCACCGGAGGAGTGTAAGGCGGAGCAGTAGCTCCTGGGGCGTTATTTGGGACACCTATATCTGCTGCAGCAAGAGTAGTTTTACAGAGGGTGCCGTTTGTCCTCCTTGGATCTCGCCGGTCCCACATCCAATTATCCCCACACATACCAATAATCCATTCAGTGAGGCTTTTCATCTTCCAATATAAGCTGTAGCAGAGCTCATTTCTTAGAATCGAAGGATCCTTCCTTGGGTTAACCCCCACATTAATTGTAAGATGGACAATCATCCTGACATAAAGGGACAGCTAACTAGCTAGGGATCGATTTGACTGTAACGGCTTTTTTCTCCTTTTTGTTCCTTTTCCTTTTCTAAATTTGGATGTTTGGAGCCAAGAGGGTGCAATGGTGGTTGGCTACACTGCCATCTGGGGTGCCAAAGTGCTGTGGAAACACTTTGATCCTAGGTTTCCAAGAAGCAGAGCCTCACGCACATCTAGCAGCAAAATTTTATTTCTTGAAATGATGGTGCAGCATAGTAACTGCTGGAGCTGGGTGCCTCCAGGGAGGGACCTTGAACAAAGGAATTCTGGCCTAATTAGACCCTTTACAGTTTTATTTCCCACCTGCCAGGGAAGGTCTCCCCCAATCTTCTTTACTGAGTCTTCTTTACTCTCCTTCTGGTTGGTCTTGGCCTTCAGCCCACACTGGTTGCCATGTCCTTGTTTCCCACAGTCCCTTATCTCCTCCGAGGTCAACCCCAACCCACGTGCATCCCATCTTGTCCCCTGCAGTCTACTTTTTAGCCCCATGAGCTAGCTGTGTATCTTTATTAGCTGCTTTTAATGGGTTTGGCCGTTACATGCTCAGCAATGATTCTGGAGTTCATGGACGGTTCGGCCTTGAGGCCTGCATGCGCAGGGTAGGCAGTGGCGATAGAAACAGAGCTGCATGTCATACCCCAGCTCTGCCCTTCCACCTGAGATGCAAGCCCTGAAGACAGCAGGGGCCTGCTCTTGCCCTGCGGTGACTGGAGAGGGCAGGGGAGGCCAAAGCTTTTCTCCCCCTTTCCCTTGGCTATTGTGGGCCAGCAGAGCAGTTGACGCTTTGCAGCAAAACCAAAGTGTGTCAGGCCGCTCTACGCTGGCCTGGCATATTGGAACGAGTGGACACCCCGTCCCCCCCAGGACAAGCCAGATTCATGCAGGCAGCAAGTTTTGCCCCTTGCCTTTGGCTCCCTAAAAAAAGAACACTCACTCCGGCTGAGGAAACGGGGCTGTATCTTTGCGGGAAGCCCAACAAAGCCATGAAGCGGTAGCACAACAGGGGCTGTGCTTGAGGAGTCGAGCTGTCCTGGGGCTGCGGGAGATGCCAGCAATGAGCCAGACCTTCCAGCACACTTGCGTGTGTGCGTGGTGTGCAGCACCATGGCATTGGCACAGCTGCGTCAGCTCTGCTCAAACAGAGTCACGTCCTGGCGGGAGGGTGCCACCTCGCCCATGCTCTCGGGAGCCAGGGACACAGTGCTCCGAGGTGGAATCTTGATGTTCTCCTTGGCACCCTCAGGTTCATGATGGTCTGTGACACCAGGCAACGGACTAAAGGTTCTGCATCATTTTCCAGGGGCTGGAGGGCTGCGAGAGAAAGGCACCGAGCTGAGAACAGACTCCCACCTTTGCAGAGCTCCCAGGAATCCCCCCCCAGGCAGGGCCAGCCCCACTCAGCTCTTCCCATGCGGAGGAGGCAGCAGGTAAGACAAATGGATCAGCTGGCACTTGCAGGTCGGCCAAGCCCCAGATGCGCCCCAAATACCCCCTGCTCTCCCCCACATAGGGACACAGAGCCTTCCTCACCTGGGGCAGGCCAGTGAACTGCAGCTCACTTCCCAGCCTCCTCCCTCCTCCCTGCCAGGGCTGCCTGACACAGCGCTGCTCTCACTCACCAGTGCACAGCTCCTGCACCTTCTCCTTCCTCCGCTTCTTCACTTGCTGCCCGATGAGCCCTAGGCAAACACCTCCGCTCACCCCTCATACTCCCCAGCAAGCCCCCAGCAGCACAGCTCCCATCTGGCCTTGCCAGCTTGGCCACGCAGCCTGCTCCCCTTGGGCAAGGCTGGCCCCAGCCCCGTCCCCACGGTGCAGGACCCAGGGACGGTGGGAGGGACTGAAGACCCTCCTGTGTGCCCGTCTGGGTGGGCAGGCATGGCCCTGGGCTTGTGGCTCACCAATGAACCTCACAGCTGCCTCCCGCAAGGATGCGTCCGGGTTCTCCAGGTAAGGCAGGCTCTGGCGCAGGTGTTGCTCCGCTCTGCTCCTGTCCCTCAGCAGCTGCAGACAGCACAAGGACAGGGGGTTGGCACCGAGCCTCCCCAGAAGGCCAGGCCTGTCCCTCCTCCCAGCTCCGGCCTCCTCTTCCTTCCTGTTCACGCCTCCCAGCTAGAAGCTGGCTGGTAGCCAGGTTCAGAGGGAGCAGAGGGCAGAGCGGGGCCTGCAGGTGCTGAGATCCCCGCCATGCTTCTGCCAAGGCCCAGCCAGGCCAGGGGCCCCTTCAGCACCCCAGCGGGCACTTAGAGTAGAGGGCTCTGGGCTGCAGCAGTGCGTGAGGGGCACAGCTGTGCACCCTGCCCACTGGCCATGGCGGCAGGCCTCATCCCGCCACGGCCCCGGGGGCTTTGGCCACGTCCTTACCACGCACTCCCCGATCTTCCATGTCTCCGCTCTTCTGGCCAGCTGCTTGAGCTCCTCCCACTTGAGGAACTGTGCAGCGCTCACCAGGGCTTCCTGAGAGGCCTGCAGAGCAACAGAGACCAGGAGATGCCACCGCAGCCACGGCAGGACACCCTGGGTCCCCCTCGTCTTGGCAAGGCTCCCAGCCTTTCCCAGCCCCAAATGGCACGACGCAGCGTGCCACTAGGTCTGGCCCTCCCTGAAGGCAGAGGCAGCTCTGCCTTGTCCTTCGGCACACAGGAAGCTGCACCTCATGCTGCCATGCGTTCCAAGGCACACTTGGCAGCAGCCCTTGCCTTGCTGCTCACCTCCACCCACGGCATGTCAGCATTGCTTCCCCAAAACACTGCTCCCTACCTGGGCCACTCTCTGCACCTTGTCACTCATGTGGAGGAAGAGCGGCACCAGGCTCCTCTGTGCATGCTGCTTCAGGTTCCGTTTGTTCTTCCCCACCACAATCTCCAGCAGGTCTTTGAAGAGGAGCATGGAGAGCTCTCGCACTCTGCTGTCTTCCTGCAGGCAGGGAGGAGAGGAGGGGAGGCCTCAGCAACGACTCCAGGAACGGGGCCCGACAAGAGCGTTTGCCGTGGCAAGGCCTCGTCCTCTCCGGGCACAACTGTCCCCCAGCCCGGCCAGAGGTCGGAGCTGAGGACAAGCCTCTGCTGAGGCAGCCTGGACAATGAGGGTTGTCGGCAGCAGCACGACAAGCCTCCCTGGGCTCTGTCTCCCTCTCCCTCTGGAGGGAGCTTCTTGGATTTCCCGAGGCCTCCATCAGGGCCCCCGCACACAACAAGAGGACAGAAAGGGACAGCCCCGTGGCACGGCCTCTCCCTCGCTCTCTAGCCTGCTCCTACCTCTCTGCTCATCGCTGCCCCAGGCCACGGCAAGCGCCGCACGCAGTCAAGCATGAGACGCAGCAGCCGAGAGCAGACAGGGGGCTGGTTTGCTCTACTCCCACAGCCCTGGACACCAAGGCCAGCACAGGGCATGGGCTGAGAACCACAGGGCAAAAGGTTTCCTGACATACAGCAGGGCCTGTGCGGGGACGTGCCAACAGGCACGTATGCAGAGGGGCACACAGCACCCAGACCACGCATACGGACCCCCCGGACACACCAGCAGAGCCCCGGCTCTCCCATCAGCCTTACGTCATCAAAGCGAGGCAGAAGCTTCTCGGCCAGCTGCAGAACAATCGGGTTGGAGCCCTTCTGTTCCAGGTAGCTGAGGATGTTTCTCAGCAGCATCAGGCTTCCCACACGCACTTCCCTGCAAGCATCCTGCAGCCACTCCATGCTGTCTGGGAGCAGGCTCTGCATTCTCCTTTTCTGTGGGAAACACACAACTTTCTTTGTGGGAAGCAAGGCCAGACCCCCCCCCGCCCCCCGCCCGCCCAAAAGTGCTCTGCCTGCTCTTTTCCCATCAGGGCTCAGTGGCCAGGGCCAGGGCTCTGCACACACGCAGGCCTTGGGCACAGAGGCTGCAGTGCAGGGCACAGATCTGCAAGGGGGCCCTCAGCATGCACTGGCCTCTGTAGGGAGCAAAGCTGCTGCCTCAAGGCCCAGGAGCAGCTGGCTGCCTTAGCCCGGCCCTGTGCTCCAGCTCATTGTCCCTCTCCCAGATCTTCCCGCTGGGCACTGGTGCCTTTCTCCTTGTGCAGCACGGCCAAGGGCCTGGCATGACACTCGGGGCAGATGAATGGGGCAGCGGAGACTTGGGAGCAGCTACCACACCTCCGGATTGCCAGCCAAGTCCAAGCCACTCTCTGACCCAGTGTCTCCTGTCAAGCCCCAGGCTGCCAGCATGGCTTCACCCGCCTGCCCCCCTCCTCACCATCTTGGGTCTATTCAACAGGGCCACGAGGCCTCTGAACGCCAGTCTGCGCATCTCCAGGCTCTCACTCTGTGCATAACCCTGGACGAGTGGCAAGACCTCCTCATCCATGTCGGCAAGGTCAGGGCATTCCAGCAGCTGAAATGGACACAGCACTGAAAGACTGGCACAGCCGGCAGCACTGCCCGCAGCGTGCAGCTCTCCATCCCACCCACCATCCAGGGCAAGGGCACCAGGCCCTCACAAAGCTCAGCCCAAACACAGCAGGCATTGTGCAGACACCCCTGGGCCCTGCTCCCAGCCCCGCGCCTCACGGCACACTGCACACACTGCTCGCCTCCTCCTCCCGTCCCCTGAACCCTCCGCAGCCTCTTGTTCTCATCCCTTGGAGGAGCAATTGAACACAGACAGCTGCCACAAAGCAGGCACGAAATACAAGTGCTTACGAGTGGTCGCCCAGCAGAAACGAGCCAAGGCCGGGGCTACTAACAGGAGCGTATGCATTGCCCCAGCTCCATTCACCAGCATCACCCCACACGCATGTGCACAAGCGAGCACAGCATTTAGAGGCCCCTCCAGAGAGGCACTGCTTGCCATGAGGCCCACCTCGACAAAGAAAGCCATGACGGGCAGCTGATGAAACTGGTCCTCCCTCCTCAGCAGCCTTGCCAGCTGGCGGAAGATCCAGCGACGCAGGTGACTGGCAGCCCCCCTCATTGCTCTGTCAGAGGCAAGAAGGCAGTGTTGGGCCTCAGCCGAGCAGGCAAACCTCCTCTGGCATCGCTCTGCTTGGCACGCAGCTCCTGCAGCCAGCGGCATTTGCTCATGGAGCACTGCTCTTGCCCTACCACACCTTGCCATTAGAAAGTCAGCGTCAGGCATCATTACGTTCCTTTTGGTGGGAGACCGGAGAAACAGCCTTCCTGCCCAGGTGGCATGGCCTGCCCACACATCCCCTCTCCTGCCCGCTTTGGATTCCTGTGCCCCTGGGCCCTCCCCAGGTTCTCCTGCGCACGACCCTCTCCCACAGCTCCTAACACCACCTGCTCCCCCAGCAGCTCTCCAAGCTGGGCAGCATGGCAGCTCCCAGGGCCCTTCTGCTGGGCGAGCCCTTGCCACAAGGGCTGAGGCTGCAGCCTCTTTCTTGGAGAAGTGGCGTTCCCCCTCCCCCACCAAGAAGCACATGGGGAGGCACACCCCACAGCCAGGGAAGAGGTGCTGGGCCAGAGCAGGCCGGAAAGGGCTCTACCTGGCCAGCACCACCACTCCCTTCTGCGAGGTGTCCGCATGCAGAAATAGGTCCCAGCCGCCCTTCCTCTCAACAGTCACGGCTACGGTCTCATAGTGGGTGCAGCGCAGCAGACTTTTCATGGCCTGCACGGCGCACCTGCATGCAGAGCAAAGCCCAGGTCACACTGGCAGCCCGGCCCTGCCTCCAGGTGCAGCGCAGAGACAGGGCGAGCGGGATCGAGCACCTGACGTGGCTGGTGGGACGGGACTCATCCCGTTGGCATTCCCTCAAGAAGATATTTGCTTCCTGGTGGCTGAACTCTGCTGTGAAGACCATCTGCAAGAGCAGCGCCAGGAAGAGCTGGGGGAAAAACGCCTTCACCGCCTCTGGGCAGACGGGCTCCCGGATGATCTCACACAGTGCCCTCGTTGCCTGCAGAAAACACCCAGTCACACCTCTCACTCCCGAGCAGTCCCCGGCATGCTTCCACAGCCCTCCAGGTGGGAGGCTCGAGCACAGCCTTGGAGCATGGGAAGTGCAGCTGGAGGCCTCAGCCTGGCTGCCTGACCAGGGCCAGCGCCCGCAGGCTCTTGGGCCTCAGCTCCTGGTTGTACACAGTGAGCCTTCCTGCCTCAGCATGACCATCACCTCGGCAGGCTTCGTGTAGCGTGCACGCTCGGCCAGGCTCCCTGTCCCAGGCCGTGCTGCCTGCCCAGGTTTTGCAGGAGCCCTACTCCTGCCCCTCACCTTGCCCCCAACCCGACCCTGGCTTTCCAGCCTGCTGAGCGAGGTCGGCGGATGCAGGGACAGCGTCGGATGGAGATTTCCTGGGCATGGCCAGCCTGGCTGTTGGTGTGCAGAGAGGCCAGGCAGCACTTGGCAGCCCTGTGCACTGGCACAGTCGGAGGCCTGGCGCTGGCCATGTTGTAGCCATGGGCCCAGGAGAGGTCCCTGCTTGGGGGCACACGGGCAGCGGAGAGGGGGAGGGGGCCCAGGGAGGCAGGCACCAGCCTGGGGGCACGGGAGGCCTCGTCCCCTAACTCACGGCCAGCGGAAGGATGCAGTTGTTGTCCCTGTCGGAGCTGGACTGCTTGCGCAGTGGCCGCTCCTCCAGCAAGCTCAGCAGCTCTCGCAGCATGTCCGGCGCAAGCATCGGCTTATCCATCAGCACCTTCCACATGCTCACGGCAGTGCTGCAGGCCCAGAGCGCCTTGTCAGTGGCACTTCCTTGGCCGCAGCACCGTAGCCTGGGCCAGCCCTGGAGGTCCCCAGCTGTGTGCCAGCCCTGCCCCTGCCCACCCCCTCCTCCCTGGCAGCCCCAAGAGGGTCCTGCCCAGGCAGGCAGCACATGACCAAGCTGAAGCCCCTTGCGCGGCAGGGAGCGTGCAGAGCCGCTGCGCTCTGCGGCTCAAGGCAGGGACACTTGCTCAGCTCTGGCTCCTCAAGGCCTGCTTGAGGCACCAGGGCTGGGAAACGGTGGGCGAGACACAGGGCCCTGCCCCTCAGCCGTGTGCTGGCCATCTGCTTGCCTCTGGCCCTCTTTGGGCCCTTCTCCCCATGGCCAAGGAGCCACTGGAGCCCGTCCAGGCTGACGGGCCCCATACCTGTTGCACAGTGGCGAGCAGTACAGCAGGCTCACGGTCACCTCGCTGGGCTCCAAGCAGGCCAGCTGGCAAAGGGTCTTGTTTAGGGTGACCCGGGCCGACAGCTCCCTCACATACTTGACGTTCCTGTAGAGGCACCTTATGATGCGTGGCACCTGGAAGACACAAGGCGGACGGTGAGGCTGCTCCCAGAGAGCAGCCAATACCCCAGCTCCCACTCACTTCTCCTTCCCTCTCCACCACTCCCACCGCTCCTTGCTGCCTTCCAAGGGGCTCCGCTGCCCACGAACACTGGCTCTCGGCGGGGAAACAGCGCCCCAGAGGGTCGAGCCCCACGCACGCCAGCCCCAGGCTCCTTACATCTTCCAGCA
Organism: Struthio camelus; assembly: GCF_040807025.1. Lineage (NCBI taxonomy): Eukaryota > Metazoa > Chordata > Aves > Struthioniformes > Struthionidae > Struthio > Struthio camelus. Next base: position 2,707,125 of record NC_090957.1, on the reverse strand, counting down.
CAGAGAAAGCGTCCAGCAGGAACATGGTCAGCATGTGGGAAGCCACCTCCGTATTGTAGGTGCTGCAGTTCCTCATGCCCTCGATGGCTGTGACAATGACGTCTGTCCTTTCGGAAGGCTGCAGGTTTTTCACAAACAGCTGGGGCAGAAAGGACCCAGGAGAGAAGAAATGTCACGCTGCGGGCCGCACTACTGCTGCTTAGCTAAGCAGTGGATGTGGCTCTGGAGAGAGGTGCGGGGCAGTGCTGGCACCGTGGCCCAGGAGAGCCAGGAGCACGCGCTGTGCTGGGTAGCAGCAGCATGGGGCATGTGGCCAGAGGGCCACCAGGGCAAGGCAGGATGCTCGGGAGCAGGCTCACAGTGCACTGGCTCTGCAGGCAACCCTAGCTTGCCGGTGGCCAGCAGGCTGCAGCTGCTGCTGGGACTCTTGGAGCCAAGCCTCTGGCTAGTCCCCCCGCTCAGGGACAGCGGGAGACACAGCAGTGAGAGCAGGGCTGCTACCAGGCAGCAACCAGTACTCTAGGTGCCACTCAGAGCTGCTTCCTTCTCCACCACCACCTCTGCATCAACCCCAAGGCCCCCTCAGCCCCACTCGTTAGGCATCCCTTTGCTCATCCACGTCTCCTCAGGACCCCATGGCCAACAGTCCCAGCAAGGGAAGTGCTCCTCACCCTCATGATCACGCTCATGTTGCTCGTCCACGAAAGGCAGAGCTCATTGTCGGCTTCCCTCTCCTTCTGGGGCTCCACATACTCTGGATCATCCTGCAGCATCGCCCGGCCTGAACAGCAGCAGAAAGACACAGCGGTCAGCAGGAGTCATGCAGAGCTGCAGCTGGCAGACTCATGGCATCAGAGAGAAACCAGCCTGGCAGAGACAAAGGGCATGCCACGAATGGATGGGGAGCAGGATTCCCAGGGAGGGTCGGGGCCTATTCCAGGGCAGAGAAGGGCAACTGCTTCAAAGGGTACCAAAAGCCTCACGGGCTTTCCGGTGCGAAGCCCGACACAAGCCGTAGCCTCTGAGCAGGGGCTGCTGAGCGTTTTCCAGGCCAGTGGTATCCAGGACAGGTACTAAGAGCCCACTCCCCTGCTCCTACATCAGCCGCGCCTCCTGCTCCTTTGCCTCACTGAGCAGAGGGGCCGAGGCAGTGCGATGCCTTCCCCGGCCTTGCCAGCGTGGCCGCGTGCAGAAGCACACAGCCCAGCACAGCTTCTCTTACGTTTTCGCTGCACGACGAATCTGAAGAGGCAATGAAGAGCATCCAAGGCCCCACCCTTGGTCTCCGCGTCCTCGTAAGCACAGCAAAGGATGAGACAGCCCACCAGCTGTCCCAGCATCGGCACGGGGATCTTCCCATAGCAGGCAGGGCTCTCATCCACTCCTCCAAAGGGGTGCCACACCTGGGCAAGGCGGGTGGGACAGGTAGAAGGGCTGACGGGAGGCAGTCGCCACCAAAGCCCTGAAGCCAAGACTCTGCCCAGGCATGGATCCCAGCGGAGCCAAAGCTCTCGAGGGCCCTGCAGGCCTTGCCTCCCAAAGCAGCAGCCCAGCAAAGGCAGCACTGCCAGGCTGCGGCTCACATCATGCTCCGCGCGCACTGCTCCCCTGCACAGGGCTGGGGGCACAGCTGGCTCCTGCGACAAAGGGACTGCAGAGAAAAGCCCATGGAGAGAGGGCCAAAGAGCTTTGCTTCAGGGCAGAGCCTTGCTCACTGCCTTAACCTGTGCCCACGCTTCCCTCCGAGGGACCCCCTGAGCTGCACTGTGCTCTGGGCTGCTGCAAAGGGCCAAAGCGGGGGCTGCACGGTGCTTGGCTCCTTACCTCCAGCGAGGAATAGTTGGCCAGCAACTTGCTCAGCCTCCCAATCCTCCCCACGGCCCTCTCACGCACAGCTGCTCTCTCCGTCTTGGTGAAGGGCAGCAGCATCTGCAAGGAGAAAGGCTACTGCTCTGCCCGGGGAGCTGACGCCCACTCCAGCAGAAGCAGCTCTGCTAAGCGCCTGCCTGCAGTCCTACAGTGCACCAAGGCTTCCTCGGAGCTAGAGCCAAGCCTGGAATGGCCTTCCTGCCCCTACAGGCCCCAGCCTGCAAGGCCCACCTTGCCCTCAGGCAGCCAGCCACACCCAAGCCCCCTCCCAGCCTCTGCTCCTGGCCATGCACATGGCCCCGGGTGCCCTCTTCAGGATGGCAGGCCTTTCAGGCCACACCTTCCCTAGGGGTCTGCAGTGGGCAGCCTGGCCTCCGGCCTCCTGGCATGGCAGAAGAACCAAGCTTCCGGCCTCGGCTCCCCTTGCAGCACGGGCAGCTCCCAGTGGGTCTCTGCCCCATTCCGATCTGGCAAGGAAAGCACAAGGCACGCGGAGGCAGGGGGGCAGCAGCACCAGCTGCCATCAGTGCAGTGCCTAGAGAAGAAGGGTGACATTCCTCCCACTGCTTTGGTGCAAGGAGAGCTTTGGGGGCAGAGGTGGCCCAGGAGTGCTCATGGGGGCAAGGTGTTCCCAAGAGCCTGGAGGATGTTTGGGGTGGGAAGGGACTTGGGCTGTAGCCAGGGGGCACTGGGCTCACAGAAGAGCCCAGTGGGGAACCTCCGCTCACCCAAGCGAGAAACGCCCCCTGCCTGCAGCGTGCTGCCTGTACATGGCACTCAGGGGGGGAATGTCCACTCGAGGGTGTCACTTCCCTCTGGGCTGAGGAACAGGCCCAATGCAGCCCACTCTTTGCAAATGCCACACCTGCAAGATCTTCTGCAGCTCCAGGAGGCTGGAAGTGGCCGACTTGAGCACCAGCACCTCCAACATGTTGTCCATGGCATCGAGGGTCTGCAAGGAGGACAGGGGGCTGTGGCATTCCTTCCCCACTGCCTCTGACCCACAGCAGACTCAGTTGAACCCCTGCTGCCCAGCGAGGACACCCGCTGCCCTGCACGGGCCAACGAGAGGCCTCAGGGCAGGAGACCTGCTGTGCACGGACCAGCCCCTGGGCACTGCCCATGGCCCAGCCCACGGGAAGGGCATGAAGGCAGGAGGGTGGGAAAACAAAGCTGAGATCCTGCCCAGCCTTGGAGCTGACAGTCACCTCTCAGCACAGCGGAGCCAGGGGCAAGCCCAGAGGGGCTGGCGGGCTCCCTGTAGCTCACCCAGCACCTACCTTGGAGTAGAGGGACATGTCCACGGTCTCCATGTCTTCTCTTGGAGGAAGCAAGAAGACACTCTTGAAGCAGGCATGGAGAAGGCTGCTCTTTTTGCCCTCCAGAACCGGCTCCACTGCACTGCAAAGAGAGAGCGAGAGAGAGAGAGAGATGCCTGTTGGACACTGGTGCTGGGAGCAGTGCCTGGATGCCCTGGGGAGGTGGCTGTGGGCCGCTGGGGCAGGAGTCCCCCGGCTGCTACAGAGAGCACGTGAGGGAGCCCTGCAGGGAGGCACCTCCTCCCTCCATGAACTGGCCCAGGGCCAGAGGAGAGCCCAGGCAGCTAGGCCTCCCCCCTTCTCTACCACCTGCCTCCCCTTCTGCACTACAAGCCAAGGGGCCCTGGGGAGCTGCAGCAGGCAACCCTCTGCCCTCCCATCTGCCCTACTGACAAGCCTGGGCCAGGGGAGAGCAGAAGCGCAGCAGACAGCACCGCCAGCCTCCTCCCACCATGGTGCACACCTCCCAGCCAGGGACGGTGCCATCAGGCACATGCTGTGCACAGGTCCTGGCCAAACCAGGGGCTCTGCTAGCTACCTCATTGCCGTGATAGCAAGCATGGCTTGCTGGCGCACTGCTGTGCCCAGGCGCTCCAAGGGCTCCTCTTCCAGCAGCACCTGCACAGCACAACCGGCAGTCAGCGCGGCAACTGCCATCACCCAGCACCAGCAGACCCAGGGCCCAGCTGGCCTTGCCCCTGTCCTCACACCTGCTGCCTCTCCCCTCACCTCGATATGCTCGGCCAGCTCGTGTCGGCAGCAGAACACCTCCAGGCCCCAGGACAAGGTCTTGGCGCTGCTGCCTCCACAGAGGGTGCCGATGGACGCTAGAAACTTCAGCTTCTGCGCCTCTTGCTGACAGACGGGGAAGAGAGACAGAGTGAGCGCGAGAGGAGACAGGAAAGGCCAGCAGGACCAGAGCAGCCAGGGGGCTGCAGTGCTGGGCGGGACCCCGGACGGCAGCAGCTCTGCACAGCCAGCACCTCCCCAGCAGCCTGCCAGCAGACATGGGCGGACCCGCAGGGAGACCCAGGCACAGCCCCCATGGAAACGGCTGCACTTACCTGTTCTCGGCCACCCACAAAGGCCTGGATGAAGTCCAAGGCTTCCTCATCCTCTCTGGACAGCTCGGACCAGCTGCTGATGGAAAACCTTGCACCTGAGAAAGGAAGAGAGCCGGGAGCACTGCAGAGATGGAGGGCAGGCAGCAGAGAGCCGCGCAGTGAGCTCTGCCCGCCGGCCAGCCATGGGCCTGCTCCCGGGCACGCAGTCTCCCCCAGGCTGCTCAAGGCTGCACGGTGCCCAGCACATGGGCTGCCCTGCTGCAGCCAGCCAGGCAGGGCAAACCTCAACTGCACCAGGCTGGGGAACGTGCTGCCAGACGGGCAGCATCCCTCCTCCTGCCACGGAGCTGCCGCTCGCTGCCCGTCCCAGGCAGCAGGAGCTGCGTCCATCTGCGCTCTCCCTCCTGGGCGCATGCTGCGCTGGGGCCAGCTCCCAAGCCCCGAGCGGGCCCTGGCATCCGGGCACCGCTGTGCCACCACCCCGGGCACCCCGACACCACGTGCTGGGGAGATGGGAGCCCGGCGCAGAGCAGGGTGCGCTCCCCGGCCCTCACCCCAGCCTGGCCCAGCCCCACGGGGGCTCACTCACCTCTCCGCCACGCCTGGGACTCGAACCCCTCCAAGGGCCTCGAGGCAGAGCTGCTCTCCTCGGCAACCCTGTCCTGCTCCTGGGATGCCCGGCGCGGGCAGCCGTACTCCTGCTCCCAGGCCACCCGTGGGCGGCTGGGGGGTCTCTCCGCCATCCTGCAGCACGGAGCAGAGGCAGGAGGGGGACACTTGTTTAATGCAGAGCTGGGGAGGGTCCCCACGGGGGTGGGGGCAGCGCAGTCAAAGGTCCCCGCGCCCGTCCCGGCCCTGGAGCCAGCTCTCCTGCGCCTCAGCCCCTGCCGCAAGGTCCTGCCCCCGCCACGGCCGAGGGCCCCCGCAGCCCCGTGGCACTGCCGAGCCCGGCCCCGTCGCTCTCACCCGCAGCAGGAGCTGGCAAGGCCTCGGCAAGCGCCTCGACTCCGCGGGGCTGCCGGGGCGGCAGGGAAAGACGCGGCTGCGCTCGGGGGCTCCTCCTCGAGCTCCACGCGCTCCTGCCCTCTCCCGTCGCCGTCCGCCCGGACACTGCCCGCACCTGACAGCGCCGCCGGTGTCACAACGGGGGGGGTCACAATGGCCCCGCCGGGGGCGGCTCTGAGGTCACCTCTGCTGCGCGAGCTGCTCCAGCAGCAGCAGCCGGCGCCGCCAGGGGCTCCAGGGCCGCAGCGCGGCCGCCCCGGGCAGGAGGGAGCTGGGGCAGGGCAGGGCGAGGCAGCTCGAGGGGCCGCGCGCGGCTCCGCATGGCCAGCTCCCTCCTCTTTCATCCCCGGCTGCCCACGCCTGGCCGCACTCACCTGCTCACCACTAACCACCAGCACCACCTCAAAACCTGACCCCACCGTACCTCTTGCCCCAATCCCCTCCTCTCATCCCTCACCCCAAACTCTAACCCTCCAGCCACAACCCAGACCTCCAACCCCTTTCCCTAACTCTTGCTCCAGCCCTCACCGGCATCTCCAACCCTCAGCCCTAGACAACAAATGCTAGCCTTCACCCCAGCCCTCACCCCTGCCATAGCCCACTCCCCCACAAAGCTAGCCAACGCTCACAGCAAGCACCAGAAACCCGCAGCACAACCACCAAACCTCGCCCCACGCCTCACCCAACCCCTCACCCCATGCAGCCAGCTCTCGTCCCCAGCCCTGCCCTCAACACCAGCCCCCAAGCACCAACCCCAGGGAGATGCCCGAACCCCCACTGCCAGCCCCAACCCCTTCCCCAGCCGCCCTCCCCCTCGCACCAGCCCCCTACCCTGCAGCCCCGCCGCTCACCCTCACGCTCCCGCCGGGCCCCCTCGCGCCCCACCCCGGCAGGCAGAGGAAGGGCAGCACCGGGCCGTGCTGGGGCAGCTGAGCGTGGCAGGCACCGCTGCAGATGCTCTGCTCCAGCCCCGCTCCAGCAGGGGCACCTACAGCACGTTGCCCCACACCAGCACAGGCGGCTTTGCAGCTTCTCCTGCAGCGGAGACTCCACAGCCTCTCGCGGAACCTGCTCCACTGCTTAACCGCCCTCGCGGGGAAAAAGCGCTTTCCTGCGCTCAGGGGGAATCGCCTGCTTCGCCATTTTGGGCCACGGCAGCACCCAACTCCTGGGCCGGGGCCGGGGCCGGAGGGGCGGAGGGGCGGGGCCATGGCAGGGACGGGGCGCCAGCCGGGCCCCCCGCGCCGGCACAGGGAGCGCAGCAGGCTGCTGGGGCGCGGCCGTGGCGCAGACGCCCCCGCCGCACGCCCCTCGCCCACGGGCCCCGCCCGGGCCAGCCCCGGCCCCCGCGCACGCAGCAGGCCGCCGCCGCCGGGCCCTGCGCCACGCTGGCCCCGGCCGCGGCCGCAGGGACAGCCCGCCGGGCGGCCGTTGGGCGGCCTGCGTGTCGCTCACGGCTCACCCCGCCCCTCCCGGGCACCCATTCGCTCGCTGCCTCCCCTCGCTCCCCGATTGGCCGGGCGGGGGGCGGGCTCTCCACCCGCCCGCGGCAGCTGCTGGCGCCAAGCAGAAGCTGCAGCTCGGCTCTGTGGAGAAGAGGCGGCTGCAGAGAGCCGCTCGCTCTGCCCGCAGCCCCGCCGCCTCCGGGCAGCGTTCTCCCGCCCGGCACCTGGCCCCTTCTCTGCACGGCACAGGTTATTGGCCTTGCCAGTTCTGCTGGCCCCCGGGGCCGTGGCCGGGCTCCCAAGTGGGCGGAAAACCACACGGACGTCGGGCAAAGAGCTGGTGAGCAGCCTGGACTGCTTCAGGCTGGAGCACGTTGTACGGCGTAGAAATTATGCCCTCCACTCCTGCAAGTAGGAGGATGTTGGCCCGTTCAGCTGGCACGGTTGGAGCTGGAAAAGGATGCCTGCCCGTTGTCTAAAAGAAAATGTTGTAAAACCTAAAACCTTTTCCCTGTGTTTTACAAAAGCAAAACAGCTAACCTCGTGTGAACTCAAGGAGCAATTTCTCTGGGAGGACTGTATGAAAACTGAGGGGGTTTTTTTTGTTTGTTTTGAGGAGAAAAGCACTCTTTCTTTTCCAAACCCTTGAGTTGGTGTTCTTTGACCTTCATACGTGAGTCGATTTCAGCCTAGAAGGCTCTTTTCTCACCGGTAGGTGTTGATGTTGACAGAGGCACCGCTGTGCTTTCTAGTGTGGCATGCTAGCACCTATTCCAAGAAGTGGAACTCTCTCTGCTTATTGCGTTGTGGCCAAGCAATACATCCGCACAATGGAAGAAGGTTGAGGGCAGAAGCCTGGCTGTGACTGACCACAGGTGTTGCCAAGAAAGCTGGATGAATCTCAGCACAAAGGGCGCCACAGGCTGGCCTTTGTTTTAAGGCATGCCCTGGACTCCTGCAAGCACCTGAAGGCTGGAAATCCATCCTTCCAGGAGCAGAAACGATGAGCAGTAGAGGGAATGTGCTGCGCAGGTGAGCTGCAGCTGGTGCAGCAAGCATTGCTGGTTTGAAGCGGTGGCTTGCTCCTTTGCCCTTTCCCAGAGAAATGCAATCTGATAATGGATGACATCTGTAAGAACAAAGAACTGCAAAGGTGGAGTTCTTCCCGTGGAGTCCAGTGGACTTTCCACCTACCGTGTCGAGCTCAATGCAATGGGGGAGGAGAAAGATGCAATGGATGAGAGAAAGGACAGCAATGCAAGAGTGACTCTTCTCTCTTAGAATACTTCTAAGTGGGGATTGGATTTGTGGGAAGTCTGAAGTTGGCTACGTAAGTGACACCCTCCCACCATGGGAAGTGTCAGAGAAGGACATTGTATCTGATTTAGCTTCAGCTTAGTCTCAGGGCCTAAAGTAGATGAAGCCTGCGGGCCTCAAGGCCGAACTGTGAATGAACTTGAGAAACATTGCTGGCAATGTAGCTGCAAAACCATTTATGACCAGCTACTAAGGCTACAAAAGGGGCTAATGAGGATGTAAAATAGGATGCAGGAGACAAGATGGGATGCACGTGGGTTGGGGTTGACCCTGGAGGAGATAAGGGCCTGGGCTGTAGGCCAGGAGCTGTCCGAAGGAGAGAGAGAGCAGTCAGAAGGGGAGAGACCAGTGACTCAGAAAAGAAGACTGGAGGAGACTGTCACTGGCAGGTGGGGAAATAAGACTGCAAAGGGTCTGATTAGCCCAGAATGTCTTTGTTCAGGGTCCCTGCGTGGAGGCAGCCAGCTCGAGCTGTTACTTCCTGTACTGTCATTTATTCTTGTAATTCATGTCAAAGAAATAATTAATTCTGCTCCTATATGTGCATGAGACTCTGCTCCTCGGAAACCTAGGGTGGGGCCATGTCTACAACAGGAAGTCCCCTAGATGAGGGGTTTGTGTCAGTAGCTGCACAAATTCCTTTGCAAACACTGTCAAGGTCCTGGAGAATCACCGATCACAGGACGGCTGAGGTTGGAATGGACCTCTGGAGATCATCTAGTCCAACCCCCCTGCTCAAGCAGGGTCCTCCAGAGCACATTGCCCAGGACCCCACCCAGAGGGCTTTTGAGTATCTCCAGGGAAGGAGACTGCACAGCCTCTCTGGGCAACCTGTGCCAGTGCTCCGTCACCCTCCCAGCCCAGAAGTTTTTCCTCCTGTGCACATGGAACTGCCTGTGGTTCAGTTTGTGCCCGTTGCCTCTTGTCCTGTCACTGGGCTCTACTGAGATCCCCTCTCAGTCTTGTCTTCTCCAGGCTCTACAGGCCGAGCTCTCGCAGCCTTTCTTCACAGGAGACATGCTGCAGTCCCCTCATCATCTTTGTAGCCCTCCGCCGGACTCTCTCCAGTAGGGCCATGTCTCTCTTGTACCCTCTTTCCAGCAGGTCAACCCCCAGCCTGTCCTGGGCCATGGAGTTGTTCCTCCCTAGGTGCAGGACCCTGCACTTGCCTTTGTTGAACTTGAGAAGGTTCCTCTCTGCCCATGAGGTTGTGATTAAACAAGGTTGTGGCTCTTTTTCTGGATGGTGGACGGGTGGGATGGCAGTAGGACAAGGAGTCATGAGGGGAGGAAGGGGAATTCCATTGACTTCTGCACCTGGGTTAGGTTCTTGGGAGGGTTATTATTGTGGGAAGTGAGGACATATGCAGCGTGAGTGCCCAAGCTGTGCACGAATTCAGCCACAGTCAGGGGTGAATCCTCCTTTGGGAGAAAATCAAGATGTAGGCCGAACTGATGAATGACTAGTTGAGGAGGAATATCCTTGTGCTTGTATTCGATGTGTATGTATGTTTTTGGCTGTAATCCCTTTGGCTAGTCAGGGCCGCATAACCAGGAAAGTGGCTGGAAAGCAAGTAACCTTTCTAGTGGCTACAGGGGCTACTTTATCTCTCAAGCCATGGAGCTCAATGACAGTCCTTCCGAGATGGGTGTGTTATAAAGGTGCGCAGGCATTCACCACTAAGGCAGAGTCAGACTCTTATGCGATCGTTTGTTTCAGCTGGAGCTGGGTGCCTCCAAAGAGGGACCCAGAACAAAGACATTCTGGGCTAATTATACTCCTTCCAGTCTTATTTCCCCGCCTGCCAGTGACAGTCTCTTCCAGTCTTCTTTCCTGAGTTGCTGGTCTCTTTCCTTGTAAATGGATTGTGTCTACATCCCAGGACGGTTGCTGTGTTCCTGCTTCAAAGTGCCTTATCTTATCCGGAGGCTAACCGTGACCTCTGTCCATTGTGTTCTGTATGTTGGAGGGCTGATTCTGGCTGCTTCTGCAGTTGTTGCGCCAGCAGCAGCCCACAGGTTCGGTAAAAGCTTCGGCCTGCAGGCTTCAGGGCATTATTTTAAATAAAATAATTACTTATTTAAATGATTTTACAGCATAGAAACAGCTCGAAGTGGGTGCCTCTGGAGAAGGACACCGGACAAAGAAATTCTGGGGTAATTAGACCCCTTACAGTTTTATTTTCCCACCGGCCAGTGAAGGCCTCCTCCAATCTTCTTTACTGAGTCAGTGGTCTCTCCCCTTCTGATTGGTGTCTCTCTCCTTCTGACAGCTCCTGGCCTACAGCCCAGGCTGGATGCCATGTCCTTGTTTCTCCCAGGCCCTTATCTCCTCCAAGGTCAAGCCCAACCCACGTGCATCCCATCTTGTCTCCTGCAGTCTACTTTGTAGCCTCATGAGCTAGTTTTGTATCTTTGTCAGCTAGTTTTAACTGGTTTGGCAGTTACAACATTGGCAACGTCACATCCTTTGCAAAGTTTCTGGAGTTCAAGGACAGTTCAGCCTTGAGGCCTGCAGGCTTCATCTACTTTAGGCACTGATGCTAAGCAAGAGTGAGACTTATGCGAAGCGGAAGCTAAATCGGCTACAATTTCCTTCTCCAACAGTCCTCCCTTGGTTTCTATGAGCACACCTGCTGGATACATATATTGGGGTAGAGTATTTGTGCACATCATAGAGGAGAATGTGAGGCACTTTTTCTCCCTTTTTTTTTTTTTGTGAAGTTTACCTTAGATTAAATAATCTAATGAAAAGGCGCCAAGGTGTTGCTGGGTTGTTAAGAAAGCCTTACTGCACGGATTTGGTTTGGAGACTCAAGAACTGAGATGCAGCTGTGCTTTTGCAGCCGGGCACTAATTCGTGAAGCACAAAGTATAGGCATTCCTCTTTTTCGATTGTAATCCCGTTCCCAATAGTGCGTTATGACAAACAAGAAGTTACGTTACCATTTTTAGTTATTGAAGGCAGAACACTGAAGGAGATAAGCCCGCCTTAACTAGGATAATCCTTCTGTTAAGCAAACATGAAGATGGTACTGCTCTTTTGGAAGTTTGTCTGCAGCTCTTGAAAAAGCAGGTATCTCCCTAAGAGACAGCATCTTGAAGATGTACACAATATGCTAAACATTTCTCTCTCCTCAGAGTTTCTGGATTCCCCTGTCTCTAGTCATTGTGAATACTGTCCACCCTCCCAAGCTGATCCGCTTGCCTGGGGGCTCCTTACTCCTGGGGGCCTTCTTGGACAAAGGAGACATTCTCTCTGCATACGTCCTACATTGCCACAGAAATAACATTCCGGTCCCTCACTGTCTGCCCATCTTCTCCTGTCCCCTTCTCGTCCTTGCCCTTGGCATTGCCCTAGCCTTCCTCGGCCTCCTCTGTCTCTTCCTCTACCCCTTCCTCTAATTTGCAAGTTCCGTGCTGAAGCTGCTGCTAAGAGATTAGCCTCTTCTTGGTTTTCCTTTTTCCGTTCCTTTGCTTGCTTCCCTTGCTGTTTCTCCTCTCTCCCGTCATAGACCAATACTGCCATGCTTAAAATCCTTTGTGAAGTTTCTCCTTGCCACCCTGGCATGTGCTCCTTCAACTCTTTTGGGCTATCCGGAGCGGCCTGATGGACAAAGACACTAATGGCTAGTGCATCATTCCAATTCTGGAAAGTCCTTCCCCCATAGTTCAACAAGGCTTGCCCTAGTCGTCCCCCAAAATCCCTGGCCTCTTTGTCCAAGCTCTGTCTACGCTCCTGCACTCTAGTCCAATCCACTCCTAGTTTGCTACATGCTCTAATAGCTTCTACCGAGTTCTGGAGTCCTGTCTGGCAAGCGACTCTGTCCCCTGCGTTATTGTAATCCCAATTTGGATCGTTTGCTGGCTAACGATTTGTGTTTCCCCCAGTCTGTTGTACAAACTTTGCCTCTTTATTAACTATTTTATCATCTCGCTCGTTTGGTCAGAACAACTCTCTCAAGAGCACTTGGGTATCCCGCCAGTTTGGATTATACCCAGTGCATATCTATTAGAAAACAGCTGAGCGCTCCTTTCCGCATCCTCCCTCAACCTGGGCATTTTGCTTGCCCACAATGCTCAGTCACTCGGACTCCAGGGTTGGCTAGTAAATACATGCAGTACCACGTGAGGGGGGTTAGCTCCCCCCCCGCCACCACCGCCCCCGCTGCACTCGGTTGTAATGCTGCTGCATTAGGTAAAACATTAGCAACCATAGGATGGAGTCCTGCCACGGGAGGAGGGGAAGTCTGAGTAAGAGGAGGAGAGGGACAGATAGACAGATCTTCGGGAGGCGCCACCGGAGGAGTGTAAGGCGGAGCAGTAGCTCCTGGGGTGTTATTTGGGACACCTATATCTGCTGCAGCAAGAGTAGTTTTACAGAGGGTGCCGTTTGTCCTCCTTGGATCTCGCCGGTCCCACATCCAATTATCCCCACACATACCAATAATCCATTCAGTGAGGCTTTTCATCTTCCAATATAAGCTGTGGCAGAGCTCATTTCTTAGAATCGAAGGATCCTTCCTTGGGTTAACCCCCACATTAATTGTAAGATGGACAATCATCCTGACATAAAGGGACAGCTAACTAGCTAGGGATCGATTTGACTGTAACGGCTTTTTTCTCCTTTTTGTTCCTTTTCCTTTTCTAAATTTGGATGTTTGGAGCCAAGAGGGTGCAATGGTGGTTGGCTACACTGCCATCTGGGGTGCCAAAGTGCTGTGGAAACACTTTGATCCTAGGTTTCCAAGAAGCAGAGCCTCACGCACATCTAGCAGCAAAATTTTATTTCTTGAAATGATGGTGCAGCATAGTAACTGCTGGAGCTGGGTGCCTCCAGGGAGGGACCTTGAACAAAGGAATTCTGGCCTAATTAGACCCTTTACAGTTTTATTTCCCACCTGCCAGGGAAGGTCTCCCCCAATCTTCTTTACTGAGTCTTCTTTACTCTCCTTCTGGTTGGTCTTGGCCTTCAGCCCACACTGGTTGCCATGTCCTTGTTTCCCACAGTCCCTTATCTCCTCCGAGGTCAACCCCAACCCACGTGCATCCCATCTTGTCCCCTGCAGTCTACTTTTTAGCCCCATGAGCGAGCTGTGTATCTTTATTAGCTGCTTTTAATGGGTTTGGCCGTTACATGCTCAGCAATGATTCTGGAGTTCATGGACGGTTCGGCCTTGAGGCCTGCATGCGCAGGGTAGGCAGTGGCGATAGAAACAGAGCTGCATGTCATACCCCAGCTCTGCCCTTCCACCTGAGATGCAAGCCCTGAAGACAGCGGGGGCCTGCTCTTGCCCTGCGGTGACTGGAGAGGGCAGGGGAGGCCAAAGCTTTTCTCCCCCTTTCCCTTGGCTATTGTGGGCCAGCAGAGCAGTTGACGCTTTGCAGCAAAACCAAAGTGTGTCAGGCCGCTCTACGCTGGCCTGGCATATTGGAACGAGTGGACACCCCGTCCCCCCCAGGACAAGCCAGATTCATGCAGGCAGCAAGTTTTGCCCCTTGCCTTTGGCTCCCTAAAAAAAGAACACTCACTCCGGCTGAGGAAACGGGGCTGTATCTTTGCGGGAAGCCCAACAAAGCCATGAAGCGGTAGCACAACAGGGGCTGTGCTTGAGGAGTCGAGCTGTCCTGGGGCTGCGGGAGATGCCAGCAATGAGCCAGACCTTCCAGCACACTTGCGTGTGTGCGTGGTGTGCAGCACCATGGCATTGGCACAGCTGCGTCAGCTCTGCTCAAACAGAGTCACGTCCTGGCGGGAGGGTGCCACCTCGCCCACGCTCTCGGGAGCCAGGGACACAGTGCTCCGAGGTGGAATCTTGATGTTCTCCTTGGCACCCTCAGGTTCATGATGGTCTGTGACACCAGGCAACGGACTAAAGGTTCCGCATCATTTTCCAGGGGCTGGAGGGCTGCGAGAGAAAGGCACCGAGCTGAGAACAGACTCCCACCTTTGCAGAGATCCCAGGAATCCCCCCCCAGGCAGGGCCAGCCCCACTCAGCTCTTCCCATGCGGAGGAGGCAGCAGGTAGGACAAATGGATCAGCTGGCACTTGCAGGTCGGCCAAGCCCCAGATGCGCCCCAAATACCCCCTGCTCTCCCCCACATAGGGACACAGAGCCTTCCTCACCTGGGGCAGGCCAGTGAACTGCAGCTCACTTCCCAGCCTCCTCCCTCCTCCCTGCCAGGGCTGCCTGACACAGCGCTGCTCTCACTCACCTGTGCACAGCTCCTGCACCTTCTCCTTCCTCCGCTTCTTCACTTGCTGCCCGATGAGCCCTAGGCAAACACCTCCGCTCACCCCTCATACTCCCCAGCAAGCCCCCAGCAGCACAGCTCCCATCTGGCCTTGCCAGCTTGGCCATGCAGCCTGCTCCCCTTGGGCAAGGCTGGCCCCAGCCCCGTCCCCACGGTGCAGGACCCAGGGTTGGTGGGAGGGACTGAAGACCCTCCTGTGTGCCCGTCTGGGTGGGCAGGCATGGCCCTGGGCTTGTGGCTCACCAATGAACCTCACAGCTGCCTCCCGCAAGGATGCGTCCGGGTTCTCCAGGTATGGCAGGCTCTGGCGCAGGTGTTGCTCCGCTCTGCTCCTGTCCCTCAGCAGCTGCAGACAGCACAAGGACAGGGGGTTGGCACCGAGCCTCCCCAGAAGGCCAGGCCTGTCCCTCCTCCCAGCTCCGGCCTCCTCTTCCTTCCTGTCCACGCCTCCCAGCTAGAAGCTGGCTGGTAGCCAGGTTCAGAGGGAGCAGAGGGCAGAGCGGGGCCTGCGGGTGCTGAGATCCCCGCCATGCTTCTGCCAAGGCCCAGCCAGGCCAGGGGCCCCTTCAGCACCCCAGCGGGCACTTAGAGTAGAGGGCTCTGGGCTGCAGCAGTGCGTGAGGGGCACAGCTGTGCACCCTGCCCACTGGCCATGGCGGCAGGCCTCATCCCGCCGCGGCCCCGGGGGCTTTGGCCACGTCCTTACCACGCACTCCCCGATCTTCCATGTCTCCGCTCTTCTGGCCAGCTGCTTGAGCTCCTCCCACTTGAGGAACTGTGCAGCGCTCACCAGGGCTTCCTGAGAGGCCTGCAGAGCAACAGAGACCAGGAGATGCCACCGCAGCCACGGCAGGACACCCTGGGTCCCCCTCGTCTTGGCAAGGCTCCCAGCCTTTCCCAGCCCCAAATGGCACGACGCAGCGTGCCACTAGGTCTGGCCCTCCCTGAAGGCAGAGGCAGCTCTGCCTTGTCCTTCGGCACACAGGAAGCTGCACCTCATGCTGCCATGCGTTCCAAGGCACACTTGGCAGCAGCCCTTGCCTTGCTGCTCACCTCCACCCACGGCATGTCAGCATTGCTTCCCCAAAACACTGCTCCCTACCTGGGCCACTCTCTGCACCTTGTCACTCATGTGGAGGAAGAGCGGCACCAGGCTCCTCTGTGCATGCTGCTTCAGGTTCCGTTTGTTCTTCCCCACCACAGTCTCCAGCAGGTCTTTGAAGAGGAGCATGGAGAGCTCTCGCACTCTGCTGTCTTCCTGCAGGCAGGGAGGAGAGGAGGGGAGGCCTCAGCAACGACTCCAGGAACGGGGCCCGACAAGAGCGTTTGCCGTGGCAAGGCCTCGTCCTCTCCGGGCACAACTGTCCCCCAGCTCGGCCAGAGGTCGGAGCTGAGGACAAGCCTCTGCTGAGGCAGCCTGGACAATGAGGGTTGTCGGCAGCAGCACGACAAGCCTCCCTGGGCTCTGTCTCCCTCTCCCTCTGGAGGGAGCTTCTTGGATTTCCCGAGGCCTCCATCAGGGCCCCCGCACACAACAAGAGGACAGAAAGGGACAGCCCCGCGGCACGGCCTCTCCCTCCCTCTCTAGCCTGCTCCTACCTCTCTGCTCATCGCTGCCCCAGGCCACGGCAAGCGCCGCACACAGTCAAGCACGAGACGCAGCAGCCGAGAGCAGACAGGGGGCTGGTTTGCTCTACTCCCACAGCCCCGGACACCAAGGCCAGCACAGGGCATGGGCTGAGAACCACAGGGCAAAAGGTTTCCTGACATACAGCAGGGCCTGTGTGGGGACGTGCCAACAGGCACGTATGCAGAGGGGCACACAGCACCCAGACCACGCATACGGACCCCCGGACACACCAGCAGAGCCCCGGCTCTCCCATCAGCCTTACGTCATCAAAGCGAGGCAGAAGCTTCTCGGCCAGCTGCAGAACAATCGGGTTGGAGCCCTTCTGTTCCAGGTAGCTGAGGATGTTTCTCAGCAGCATCAGGCTTCCCACACGCACTTCCCTGCAAGCATCCTGCAGCCACTCCATGCTGTCTGGGAGCAGGCTCTGCATTCTCCTTTTCTGTGGGAAACACACAACTTTCTTTGTGGGAAGCAAGGCCAGACCCCCCCCCGCCCCCCGCCCGCCCAAAAGTGCTCTGCCTGCTCTTTTCCCATCAGGGCTCAGTGGCCAGGGCCAGGGCTCTGCACACACGCAGGCCTTGGGCACAGAGGCTGCAGTGCAGGGCACAGATCTCCAAGGGGGCCCTCAGCATGCACTGGCCTCTGTAGGGAGCAAAGCTGCTGCCTCAAGGCCCAGGAGCAGCTGGCTGCCTTAGCCCGGCCCTGTGCTCCAGCTCATTGTCCCTCTCCCAGATCTTCCCGCTGGGCACTGGTGCCTTTCTCCTTGTGCAGCACGGCCAAGGGCCTGGCATGACACTCGGGGCAGATGAATGGGGCAGCGGAGACTTGGGAGCAGCTACCACACCTCCGGATTGCCAGCCAAGTCCAAGCCACTCTCTGACCCAGTGTCTCCTGTCAAGCCCCAGGCTGCCAGCATGGCTTCACCCGCCTGCCCCCCTCCTCACCATCTTGGGTCTATTCAACAGGGCCACGAGGCCTCTGAACGCCAGTCTGCGCATCTCCAGGCTCTCACTCTGCGCATAACCCTGGACGAGTGGCAGGACCTCCTCATCCATGTCGGCAAGGTCAGGGCATTCCAGCAGCTGAAATGGACACAGCCCTGAAAGACTGGCACAGCCGGCAGCACTGCCCGCAGCGTGCAGCTCTCCATCCCACCCACCATCCAGGGCAAGGGCACCAGGCCCTCACAAAGCTCAGCCCAAACACAGCAGGCATTGTGCAGACACCCCTGGGCCCTGCTCACAGCCCCGCGCCTCACGGCACACTGCACACACTGCTCGCCTCCTCCTCCCGTCCCCTGAACCCTCCGCAGCCTCTTGTTCTCATCCCTTGGAGGAGCAATTGAACACAGACAGCTGCCACAAAGCAGGCACGAAATACAAGTGCTTACGAGTGGTCGCCCAGCAGAAACGAGCCAAGGCCGGGGCTACTACCAGGAGCGTATGCATTGCCCCAGCTCCATTCACCAGCATCACCCCACACGCATGTGCACAAGCGAGCACAGCATTTAGAGGCCCCTCCAGAGAGGCACTGCTTGCCATGAGGCCCACCTCGACAAAGAAAGCCATGACGGGCAGCTGATGAAACTGGTCCTCCCTCCTCAGCAGCCTTGCCAGCTGGCGGAAGATCCAGCGACGCAGGTGACTGGCAGCCCCCCTCATTGCTCTGTCAGAGGCAAGAAGGCAGTGTTGGGCCTCAGCCGAGCAGGCAAACCTCCTCTGGCATCGCTCTGCTTGGCACGCAGCTCCTGCAGCCAGCGGCATTTGCTCATGGAGCACTGCTCTTGCCCTACCACACCTTGCCATTAGAAAGTCAGCGTCAGGCATCATTACGTTCCTTTTGGTGGGAGACCGGAGAAACAGCCTTCCTGCCCAGGCGGCATGGCCTGCCCACACATCCCCTCTCCTGCCCGCTTTGGATTCCTGTGCCCCTGGGCCCTCCCCAGGTTCTCCTGCGCACGACCCTCTCCCACAGCTCCTAACACCGCCCGCTCCCCCAGCAGCTCTCCAAGCTGGGCAGCATGGCAGCTCCCAGGGCCCTTCTGCTGGGCGAGCCCTTGCCACAAGGGCTGAGGCTGCAGCCTCTTTCTTGGAGAAGTGGCGTTCCCCCTCCCCCACCAAGAAGCACATGGGGAGGCACACCCCACAGCCAGGGAAGAGGTGCTGGGCCAGAGCAGGCCGGAAAGGGCTCTACCTGGCCAGCACCACCACTCCCTTCTGCGAGGTGTCCGCATGCAGAAATAGGTCCCAGCCGCCCTTCCTCTCAACAGCCACGGCTATGGTCTCATAGTGGGCGCAGCGCAGCAGACTTTTCATGGCCTGCACGGCGCACCTGCATGCAGAGCAAAGCCCAGGTCACACTGGCAGCCCGGCCCTGCCTCCAGGTGCAGTGCAGAGACAGGGCGAGCGGGATCGAGCACCTGACGTGGCTGGTGGGACGGGACTCATCCCGTTGGCATTCCCTCAAGAAGATATTTGCTTCCTGGTGGCTGAACTCTGCTGTGAAGACCATCTGCAAGAGCAGCGCCAGGAAGAGCTGGGGGAAAAACGCCTTCACCGCCTCTGGGCAGACGGGCTCCCGGATGATCTCACACAGTGCCCTCGTTGCCTGCAGAAAACACCCAGTCACACCTCTCACTCCCGAGCAGTCCCCGGCATGCTTCCACAGCCCTCCAGGTGGGAGGCTCGAGCACAGCCTTGGAGCATGGGAAGTGCAGCTGGAGGCCTCAGCCTGGCTGCCTGACCAGGGCCAGCGCCCGCAGGCTCTTGGGCCTCAGCTCCTGGTTGTACACAGTGAGCCTTCCTGCCTCAGCATGACCATCACCTCGGCAGGCTTCGTGTAGCGTGCACGCTCGGCCAGGCTCCCTGTCCCAGGCCGTGCTGCCTGCCCAGGTTTTGCAGGAGCCCTACTCCTGCCCCTCACCTTGCCCCCAACCCGACCCTGGCTTTCCAGCCTGCTGAGCGAGGTCGGCGGATGCAGGGACAGCGTCGGATGGAGATTTCCTGGGCATGGCCAGCCTGGCTGTTGGTGTGCAGAGAGGCCAGGCAGCACTTGGCAGCCCTGTGCGCTGGCACAGTCGGAGGCCTGGCGCTGGCCATGTTGTAGCCATGGGCCCAGGAGAGGTCCCTGCTTGGGGGCACACGGGCAGCGGAGAGGGGGAGGGGGCCCAGGGAGGCAGGCACCAGCCTGGGGGCACGGGAGGCCTCGTCCCCTAACTCACGGCCAGCGGAAGGATGCAGTTGTTGTCCCTGTCGGAGCTGGACTGCTTGCGCAGTGGCCGCTCCTCCAGCAAGCTCAGCAGCTCCCGCAGCATGTCCGGCGCAAGCATCGGCTTATCCATCAGCACCTTCCACATGCTCACGGCAGTGCTGCAGGCCCAGAGCGCCTTGTCAGTGGCACTTCCTTGGCCGCAGCACCGTAGCCTGGGCCAGCCCTGGAGGTCCCCAGCTGTGGGCCAGCCCTGCCCCTGCCCACCCCCTCCTCCCTGGCAGCCCCAAGAGGGTCCTGCCCAGGCAGGCAGCACATGACCAAGCTGAAGCCCCTTGCGCGGCAGGGAGCGTGCAGAGCCGCTGCGCTCTGCGGCTCAAGGCAGGGACACTTGCTCAGCTCTGGCTCCTCAAGGCCTGCTTGAGGCACCAGGGCTGGGAAACGGTGGGCGAGACACAGGGCCCTGCCCCTCAGCCGTGTGCTGGCCATCTGCTTGCCTCTGGCCCTCTTTGGGCCCTTCTCCCCATGGCCAAGGAGCCACTGGAGCCCGTCCAGGCTGACGGGCCCCATACCTGTTGCACAGTGGCGAGCAGTACAGCAGGCTCACGGTCACCTCGCTGGGCTCCAAGCAGGCCAGCTGGCAAAGGGTCTTGTTTAGGGTGACCCGGGCCGACAGCTCCCTCACATACTTGACGTTCCTGTAGAGGCACCTTATGATGCGTGGCACCTGGAAGACACAAGGCGGACGGTGAGGCTGCTCCCAGAGAGCAGCCAATACCCCAGCTCCCACTCACTTCTCCTTCCCTCTCCACCACTCCCACCGCTCCTTGCTGCCTTCCAAGGGGCTCCGCTGCCCACGAACACTGGCTCTCGGCGGGGAAACAGCGCCCCAGAGGGTCGAGCCCCACGCACGCCAGCCCCAGGCTCCTTACATCTTCCAGCACAGAGAAAGCGTCCAGCAGGAACATGGTCAGCATGTGGGAAGCCACCTCCGTATTGTAGGTGCTGCAGTTCCTCATGCCCTCGATGGCTGTGACAATGACGTCTGTCCTTTCGGAAGGCTGCAGGTTTTTCACAAACAGCTGGGGCAGAAAGGACCCAGGAGAGAAGAAATGTCACGCTGCGGGCCGCACTACTGCTGCTTAGCTAAGCAGTGGATGTGGCTCTGGAGAGAGGTGCGGGGCAGTGCTGGCACCGTGGCCCAGGAGAGCCAGGAGCACGCGCTGTGCTGGGTAGCAGCAGCATGGGGCATGTGGCCAGAGGGCCACCAGGGCAAGGCAGGATGCTCGGGAGCAGGCTCACAGTGCACTGGCTCTGCAGGCAACCCTAGCTTGCCGGTGGCCAGCAGGCTGCAGCTGCTGCTGGGACTCTTGGAGCCAAGCCTCTGGCTAGTCCCCCCGCTCAGGGACAGCGGGAGACACAGCAGTGAGAGCAGGGCTGCTACCAGGCAGCAACCAGTACTCTAGGTGCCACTCAGAGCTGCTTCCTTCTCCACCACCACCTCTGCATCAACCCCAAGGCCCCCTCAGCCCCACTCGTTAGGCATCCCTTTGCTCATCCACGTCTCCTCAGGACCCCATGGCCAACAGTCCCAGCAAGGGAAGTGCTCCTCACCCTCATGATCACACTCATGTTGCTCGTCCACGAAAGGCAGAGCTCATTGTCGGCTTCCCTCTCCTTCTGGGGCTCCACATACTCTGGATCATCCTGCAGCATCGCCCGGCCTGAACAGCAGCAGAAAGACACAGCGGTCAGCAGGAGTCATGCAGAGCTGCAGCTGGCAGACTCATGGCATCAGAGAGAAACCAGCCTGGCAGAGACAAAGGGCATGCCACGAATGGATGGGGAGCAGGATTCCCAGGGAGGGTCGGGGCCTATTCCAGGGCAGAGAAGGGCAACTGCTTCAAAGGGTACCAAAAGCCTCACGGGCTTTCCGGTGCGAAGCCCGACACAAGCCGTAGCCTCTGAGCAGGGGCTGCTGAGCGTTTTCCAGGCCAGTGGTATCCAGGACAGGTACTAAGAGCCCACTCCCCTGCTCCTACATCAGCCGCGCCTCCTGCTCCTTTGCCTCACTGAGCAGAGGGGCCGAGGCAGTGCGATGCCTTCCCCGGCCTTGCCAGCGTGGCCGCGTGCAGAAGCACACAGCCCAGCACAGCTTCTCTTACGTTTTCGCTGCACGACGAATCTGAAGAGGCAATGAAGAGCATCCAAGGCCCCGCCCTTGGTCTCCGCGTCCTCGTAAGCACAGCAAAGGATGAGACAGCCCACCAGCTGTCCCAGCATCGGCACGGGGATCTTCCCATAGCAGGCAGGGCTCTCATCCACTCCTCCAAAGGGGTGCCACACCTGGGCAAGGCGGGTGGGACAGGTAGAAGGGCTGACGGGAGGCAGTCGCCACCAAAGCCCTGAAGCCAAGACTCTGCCCAGGCATGGATCCCAGCGGAGCCAAAGCTCTCGAGGGCCCTGCAGGCCTTGCCTCCCAAAGCAGCAGCCCAGCAAAGGCAGCACTGCCAGGCTGCGGCTCACATCATGCTCCGCGCGCACTGCTCCCCTGCACAGGGCTGGGGGCACAGCTGGCTCCTGCGACAAAGGGACTGCAGAGAAAAGCCCATGGAGAGAGGGCCAAAGAGCTTTGCTTCAGGGCAGAGCCTTGCTCAGTGCCTTAACCTGTGCCCACGCTTCCCTCCGAGGGACCCCCTGAGCTGCACTGTGCTCTGGGCTGCTGCAAAGGGCCAAAGCGGGGGCTGCACGGTGCTTGGCTCCTTACCTCCAGCGAGGAATAGTTGGCCAGCAACTTGCTCAGCCTCCCAATCCTCCCCACGGCCCTCTCACGCACAGCTGCTCTCTCCGTCTTGGTGAAGGGCAGCAGCATCTGCAAGGAGAAAGGCTACTGCTCTG
The DNA here is from genome assembly GCF_040807025.1 of Struthio camelus. Classification (NCBI taxonomy): domain Eukaryota; kingdom Metazoa; phylum Chordata; class Aves; order Struthioniformes; family Struthionidae; genus Struthio; species Struthio camelus. Next base: position 2,685,116 of record NC_090957.1, on the reverse strand, counting down.
CCCGGGGAGCTGACGCCCACTCCAGCAGAAGCAGCTCTGCTAAGCGCCTGCCTGCAGTCCTACAGTGCACCAAGGCTTCCTCGGAGCTAGAGCCAAGCCTGGAATGGCCTTCCTGCCCCTACAGGCCCCAGCCTGCAAGGCCCACCTTGCCCTCAGGCAGCCAGCCACACCACCCAAGCCCCCTCCCAGCCTCTGCTCCTGGCCATGCACATGGCCCCGGGTGCCCTCTTCAGGATGGCAGGCCTTTCAGGCCACACCTTCCCTAGGGGTCTGCAGTGGGCAGCCTGGCCTCCGGCCTCCTGGCATGGCAGAAGAACCAAGCTTCCGGCCTCGGCTCCCCTTGCAGCACGGGCAGCTCCCAGTGGGTCTCTGCCCCATTCCGATCTGGCAAGGAAAGCACAAGGCACGCGGAGGCAGGGGGGCAGCAGCACCAGCTGCCATCAGTGCAGTGCCTAGAGAAGAAGGGTGACATTCCTCCCACTGCTTTGGTGCAAGGAGAGCTTTGGGGGCAGAGGTGGCCCAGGAGTGCTCATGGGGGCAAGGTGTTCCCAAGAGCCTGGAGGATGTTTGGGGTGGGAAGGGACTTGGGCTGTAGCCAGGGGACACTGGGCTCACAGAAGAGCCCAGTGGGGAACCTCCGCTCACCCAAGCGAGAAACGCCCCCTGCCTGCAGCGTGCTGCCTGTACATGGCACTCGGGGGGGGAATGTCCACTCGAGGGTGTCACTTCCCTCTGGGCTGAGGAACAGGCCCAATGCAGCCCACTCTTTGCAAATGCCACACCTGCAAGATCTTCTGCAGCTCCAGGAGGCTGGAAGTGGCTGACTTGAGCACCAGCACCTCCAACATGTTGTCCATGGCATCGAGGGTCTGCAAGGAGGACAGGGGGCTGTGGCATTCCTTCCCCACTGCCTCTGACCCACAGCAGACTCAGTTGAACCCCTGCTGCCCAGCGAGGACACCCGCTGCCCTGCACGGGCCAACGAGAGGCCTCAGGGCAGGAGATCTGCTGTGCACAGACCAGCCCCTGGGCACTGCCCATGGCCCAGCCCACGGGAAGGGCATGAAGGCAGGAGGGTGGGAAAACAAAGCTGAGATCCTGCCCAGCCTTGGAGCTGACAGTCACCTCTCAGCACAGCGAAGCCAGGGGCAAGCCCAGAGGGGCTGGCGGGCTCCCTGTAGCTCACCCAGCACCTACCTTGGAGTAGAGGGACATGTCCACGGTCTCCATGTCTTCTCTTGGAGGAAGCAAGAAGACACTCTTGAAGCAGGCATGGAGAAGGCTGCTCTTTTTGCCCTCCAGAACCGGCTCCACTGCACTGCAAAGAGAGAGTGAGAGAGAGAGAGAGAGAGATGCCTGTTGGACACTGGTGCTGGGAGCAGTGCCTGGATGCCCTGGGGAGGTGGCTGTGGGCCGCTGGGGCAGGAGTCCCCCGGCTGCTACAGAGAGCACGTGAGGGAGCCCTGCAGGGAGGCACCTCCTCCCTCCATGAACTGGCCCAGGGCCAGAGGAGAGCCCAGGCAGCTAGGCCTCCCCCCTTCTCTACCACCTGCCTCCCCTTCTGCACTACAAGCCAAGGGGCCCTGGGGAGCTGCAGCAGGCAACCCTCTGCCCTCCCATCTGCCCTGCTGACAAGCCTGGGCCAGGGGAGAGCAGAAGCGCAGCAGACAGCACCGCCAGCCTCCTCCCACCATGGTGCACACCTCCCAGCCAGGGACGGTGCCATCAGGCACATGCTGTGCACAGGTCCTGGCCAAACCAGGGGCTCTGCTAGCTACCTCATTGCCGTGATAGCAAGCATGGCTTGCTGGCGCACTGCTGTGCCCAGGCACTCCAAGGGCTCCTCTTCCAGCAGCACCTGCACAGCACAACCGGCAGTCAGCGCGGCAACTGCCATCACCCAGCACCAGCAGACCCAGGGCCCAGCTGGCCTTGCCCCTGTCCTCACACCTGCTGCCTCTCCCCTCACCTCGATATGCTCAGCCAGCTCGTGTCGGCAGCAGAACACCTCCAGGCCCCAGGACAAGGTCTTGGCGCTGCTGCCTCCACAGAGGGTGCCGATGGACGCTAGAAACTTCAGCTTCTGCGCCTCTTGCTGACAGACGGGGAAGAGAGACAGAGTGAGCGCGAGAGGGGACAGGAAAGGCCAGCAGGACCAGAGCAGCCAGGGGGCTGCAGTGCTGGGCGGGACCCCGGACGGCAGCAGCTCTGCACAGCCAGCACCTCCCCAGCAGCCTGCCAGCAGACATGGGCGGACCCGCAGGGAGACCCAGGCACAGCCCCCATGGAAACGGCTGCACTTACCTGTTCTCGGCCACCCACAAAGGCCTGGATGAAGTCCAAGGCTTCCTCATCCTCTCTGGACAGCTCGGACCAGCTGCTGATGGAAAACCTTGCACCTGAGAAAGGAAGAGAGCCGGGAGCACTGCAGAGATGGAGGGCAGGCAGCAGAGAGCCGCGCAGTGAGCTCTGCCCGCCAGCCAGCCATGGGCCTGCTCCCGGGCACGCAGTCTCCCCCAGGCTGCTCAAGGCTGCACGGTGCCCAGCACATGGGCTGCCCTGCTGCAGCCAGCCAGCCAGGGCAAACCTCAACTGCACCAGGCTGGGGAACGTGCTGCCAGACGGGCAGCATCCCTCCTCCTGCCACGGAGCTGCCGCTCGCTGCCCGTCCCAGGCAGCAGGAGCTGCGTCCATCTGCGCTCTCCCTCCTGGGCGCATGCTGCGCTGGGGCCAGCTCCCAAGCCCCGAGCGGGCCCTGGCATCCGGGCACCGCTGTGCCACCACCCCGGGCACCCCGACACCACGTGCTGGGGACATGGGAGCCCGGCGCAGAGCAGGGTGCGCTCCCCGGCCCTCACCCCAGCCCGGCCCAGCCCCACGGGGGCTCACTCACCTCTCCGCCACGCCTGGGACTCGAACCCCTCCAAGGGCCTCGAGGCAGAGCTGCTCTCCTCGGCAACCCTGTCCTGCTCCTGGGATGCCCGGCGCGGGCAGCCGTACTCCTGCTCCCAGGCCACCCGTGGGCGGCTGGGGGGTCTCTCCGCCATCCTGCGGCACGGAGCAGAGGCAGGAGGGGGACACTTGTTTAATGCAGAGCTGGGGAGGGTCCCCACGGGGGTGGGGGCAGCGCAGTCAAAGGTCCCCGCGCCCGTCCCGGCCCTGGAGCCAGCTCTCCTGCGCCTCAGCCCCTGCCGCAAGGTCCTGCCCCCGCCACGGCCGAGGGCCCCCGCAGCCCCGTGGCACTGCCGAGCCCGGCCCCGTCGCTCTCACCCGCAGCAGGAGCTGGCAAGGCCTCGGCAAGCGCCTCGACTCCGCGGGGCTGCCGGGGCGGCAGGGAAAGACGCGGCTGCGCTCGGGGGCTCCTCCTCGAGCTCCACGCGCTCCTGCCCTCTCCCGTCGCCGTCCGCCCGGACACTGCCCGCACCTGACAGCGCCGCCGGTGTCACAACGGGGGGGGTCACAATGGCCCCGCCGGGGGCGGCTCTGAGGTCACCTCTGCTGCGCGAGCTGCTCCAGCAGCAGCAGCCGGCGCCGCCAGGGGCTCCAGGGCCGCAGCGCGGCCGCCCCGGGCAGGAGGGAGCTGGGGCAGGGCAGGGCGAGGCAGCTCGAGGGGCCGCGCGCGGCTCCGCATGGCCAGCTCCCTCCTCTTTCATCCCCGGCTGCCCACGCCTGGCCGCACTCACCTGCTCACCACTAACCACCAGCACCACCTCAAAACCTGACCCCACCGTACCTCTTGCCCCAATCCCCTCCTCTCATCCCTCACCCCAAACTCTAACCCTCCAGCCACAACCCAGACCTCCAACCCCTTTCCCTAACTCTTGCTCCAGCCCTCACCGGCATCTCCAACCCTCAGCCCTAGACAACAAATGCTAGCCGTCACCCCAGCCCTCACCCCTGCCATAGCCCACTCCCCCACAAAGCTAGCCAACGCTCACAGCAAGCACCAGAAACCCGCAGCACAACCACCAAACCTCGCCCCACGCCTCACCCAACCCCTCACCCCATGCAGCCAGCTCTCGTCCCCAGCCCTGCCCTCAACACCAGCCCCCAAGCACCAACCCCAGGGAGATGCCCGAACCCCCACTGCCAGCCCCAACCCCTTCCCCAGCCGCCCTCCCCCTCGCACCAGCCCCCTACCCTGCAGCCCCGCCGCTCACCCTCACGCTCCCGCCGGGCCCCCTCGCGCCCCACACCGGCAGGCAGAGGAAGGGCAGGACCCGGCCGTGCTGGGGCAGCTGAGCGTGGCAGGCACCGCTGCAGATGCTCTGCTCCAGCCCCGCTCCAGCAGGGGCACCTACAGCACGTTGCCCCACACCAGCACAGGCGGCTTTGCAGCTTCTCCTGCAGCGGAGACTCCACAGCCTCTCGCGGAACCTGCTCCACTGCTTAACCGCCCTCGCGGGGAAAAAGCGCTTTCCTGCGCTCAGGGGGAATCGCCTGCTTCGCCATTTTGGGCCACGGCAGCACCCAACTCCTGGGCCGGGGCCGGGGCCGGGGCCGGAGGGGCGGAGGGGCGGGGCCATGGCAGGGACGGGGCGCCAGCCGGGCCCCCCGCGCCGGCACAGGGAGCGCAGCAGGCTGCTGGGGCGCGGCCGTGGCGCAGACGCCCCCGCCGCACGCCCCTCGCCCACGGGCCCCGCCCGGGCCAGCCCCGGCCCCCGCGCACGCAGCAGGCCGCCGCCGCCGGGCCCTGCGCCACGCTGGCCCCGGCCGCGGCCGCAGGGACAGCCCGCCGGGCGGCCGTTGGGCGGCCTGCGTGTCGCTCACGGCTCACCCCGCCCCTCCCGGGCACCCATTCGCTCGCTGCCTCCCCTCGCTCCCCGATTGGCCGGGCGGGGGGCGGGCTCTCCACCCGCCCGCGGCAGCTGCTGGCGCCAAGCAGAAGCTGCAGCTCGGCTCTGTGGAGAAGAGGCGGCTGCAGAGAGCCGCTCGCTCTGCCCGCAGCCCCGCCGCCTCCGGGCAGCGTTCTCCCGCCCGGCACCTGGCCCCTTCTCTGCACGGCACAGGTTATTGGCCTTGCCAGTTCTGCTGGCCCCCGGGGCCGTGGCCGGGCTCCCAAGTGGGCGGAAAACCACACGGACGTCGGGCAAAGAGCTGGTGAGCAGCCTGGACTGCTTCAGGCTGGAGCACGTTGTACGGCGTAGAAATTATGCCCTCCACTCCTGCAAGTAGGAGGATGTTGGCCCGTTCAGCTGGCACGGTTGGAGCTGGAAAAGGATGCCTGCCCGTTGTCTAAAAGAAAATGTTGTAAAACCTAAAACCTTTTCCCTGTGTTTTACAAAAGCAAAACAGCTAACCTCGTGTGAACTCAAGGAGCAATTTCTCTGGGAGGACTGTATGAAAACTGAGGGGGGTTTTTTTGTTTGTTTTGAGGAGAAAAGCACTCTTTCTTTTCCAAACCCTTGAGTTGGTGTTCTTTGACCTTCATACGTGAGTCGATTTCAGCCTAGAAGGCTCTTTTCTCACCGGTAGGTGTTGATGTTGACAGAGGCACCGCTGTGCTTTCTAGTGTGGCATGCTAGCACCTATTCCAAGAAGTGGAACTCTCTCTGCTTATTGCGTTGTGGCCAAGCAATACATCCGCACAATGGAAGAAGGTTGAGGGCAGAAGCCTGGCTGTGACTGACCACAGGTGTTGCCAAGAAAGCTGGATGAATCTCAGCACAAAGGGCGCCACAGGCTGGCCTTTGTTTTAAGGCATGCCCTGGACTCCTGCAAGCACCTGAAGGCTGGAAATCCATCCTTCCAGGAGCAGAAACGATGAGCAGTAGAGGGAATGTGCTGCGCAGGTGAGCTGCAGCTGGTGCAGCAAGCATTGCTGGTTTGAAGCGGTGGCTTGCTCCTTTGCCCTTTCCCAGAGAAATGCAATCTGATAATGGATGACATCTGTAAGAACAAAGAACTGCAAAGGTGGAGTTCTTCCCGTGGAGTCCAGTGGACTTTCCACCTACCGTGTCGAGCTCAATGCAATGGGGGAGGAGAAAGATGCAATGGATGAGAGAAAGGACAGCAATGCAAGAGTGACTCTTCTCTCTTAGAATACTTCTAAGTGGGGATTGGATTTGTGGGAAGTCTGAAGTTGGCTACGTAAGTGACACCCTCCCACCATGGGAAGTGTCAGAGAAGGACATTGTATCTGATTTAGCTTCAGCTTAGTCTCAGGGCCTAAAGTAGATGAAGCCTGCGGGCCTCAAGGCCGAACTGTGAATGAACTTGAGAAACATTGCTGGCAATGTAGCTGCAAAACCATTTATGACCAGCTACTAAGGCTACAAAAGGGGCTAATGAGGATGTAAAATAGGATGCAGGAGACAAGATGGGATGCACGTGGGTTGGGGTTGACCCTGGAGGAGATAAGGGCCTGGGCTGTAGGCCAGGAGCTGTCCGAAGGAGAGAGAGAGCAGTCAGAAGGGGAGAGACCAGTGACTCAGAAAAGAAGACTGGAGGAGACTGTCACTGGCAGGTGGGGAAATAAGACTGCAAAGGGTCTGATTAGCCCAGAATGTCTTTGTTCAGGGTCCCTGCGTGGAGGCAGCCAGCTCGAGCTGTTACTTCCTGTACTGTCATTTATTCTTGTAATTCATGTCAAAGAAATAATTAATTCTGCTCCTATATGTGCATGAGACTCTGCTCCTCGGAAACCTAGGGTGGGGCCATGTCTACAACAGGAAGTCCCCTAGATGAGGGGTTTGTGTCAGTAGCTGCACAAATTCCTTTGCAAACACTGTCAAGGTCCTGGAGAATCACCGATCACAGGACGGCTGAGGTTGGAATGGACCTCTGGAGATCATCTAGTCCAACCCCCCTGCTCAAGCAGGGTCCTCCAGAGCACATTGCCCAGGACCCCACCCAGAGGGCTTTTGAGTATCTCCAGGGAAGGAGACTGCACAGCCTCTCTGGGCAACCTGTGCCAGTGCTCCGTCACCCTCCCAGCCCAGAAGTTTTTCCTCCTGTGCACATGGAACTGCCTGTGGTTCAGTTTGTGCCCGTTGCCTCTTGTCCTGTCACTGGGCTCTACTGAGATCCCCTCTCAGTCTTGTCTTCTCCAGGCTCTACAGGCCGAGCTCTCGCAGCCTTTCTTCACAGGAGACATGCTGCAGTCCCCTCATCATCTTTGTAGCCCTCCGCCGGACTCTCTCCAGTAGGGCCATGTCTCTCTTGTACCCTCTTTCCAGCAGGTCAACCCCCAGCCTGTCCTGGGCCATGGAGTTGTTCCTCCCTAGGTGCAGGACCCTGCACTTGCCTTTGTTGAACTTGAGAAGGTTCCTCTCTGCCCATGAGGTTGTGATTAAACAAGGTTGTGGCTCTTTTTCTGGATGGTGGACGGGTGGGATGGCAGTAGGACAAGGAGTCATGAGGGGAGGAAGGGGAATTCCATTGACTTCTGCACCTGGGTTAGGTTCTTGGGAGGGTTATTATTGTGGGAAGTGAGGACATATGCAGCGTGAGTGCCCAAGCTGTGCACGAATTCAGCCACAGTCAGGGGTGAATCCTCCTTTGGGAGAAAATCAAGATGTAGGCCGAACTGATGAATGACTAGTTGAGGAGGAATATCCTTGTGCTTGTATTCGATGTGTATGTATGTTTTTGGCTGTAATCCCTTTGGCTAGTCAGGGCCGCATAACCAGGAAAGTGGCTGGAAAGCAAGTAACCTTTCTAGTGGCTACAGGGGCTACTTTATCTCTCAAGCCATGGAGCTCAATGACAGTCCTTCCGAGATGGGTGTGTTATAAAGGTGCGCAGGCATTCACCACTAAGGCAGAGTCAGACTCTTATGCGATCGTTTGTTTCAGCTGGAGCTGGGTGCCTCCAAAGAGGGACCCAGAACAAAGACATTCTGGGCTAATTATACTCCTTCCAGTCTTATTTCCCCGCCTGCCAGTGACAGTCTCTTCCAGTCTTCTTTCCTGAGTTGCTGGTCTCTTTCCTTGTAAATGGATTGTGTCTACATCCCAGGACGGTTGCTGTGTTCCTGCTTCAAAGTGCCTTATCTTATCCGGAGGCTAACCGTGACCTCTGTCCATTGTGTTCTGTATGTTGGAGGGCTGATTCTGGCTGCTTCTGCAGTTGTTGCGCCAGCAGCAGCCCACAGGTTCGGTAAAAGCTTCGGCCTGCAGGCTTCAGGGCATTATTTTAAATAAAATAATTACTTATTTAAATGATTTTACAGCATAGAAACAGCTCGAAGTGGGTGCCTCTGGAGAAGGACACCGGACAAAGAAATTCTGGGGTAATTAGACCCCTTACAGTTTTATTTTCCCACCGGCCAGTGAAGGCCTCCTCCAATCTTCTTTACTGAGTCAGTGGTCTCTCCCCTTCTGATTGGTGTCTCTCTCCTTCTGACAGCTCCTGGCCTACAGCCCAGGCTAGATGCCATGTCCTTGTTTCTCCCAGGCCCTTATCTCCTCCAAGGTCAAGCCCAACCCACGTGCATCCCATCTTGTCTCCTGCAGTCTACTTTGTAGCCTCATGAGCTAGTTTTGTATCTTTGTCAGCTAGTTTTAACTGGTTTGGCAGTTACAACATTGGCAACGTCACATCCTTTGCAAAGTTTCTGGAGTTCAAGGACAGTTCAGCCTTGAGGCCTGCAGGCTTCATCTACTTTAGGCACTGATGCTAAGCAAGAGTGAGACTTATGCGAAGCGGAAGCTAAATCGGCTACAATTTCCTTCTCCAACAGTCCTCCCTTGGTTTCTATGAGCACACCTGCTGGATACATATATTGGGGTAGAGTATTTGTGCACATCATAGAGGAGAATGTGAGGCACTTTTTCTCCCTTTTTTTTTTTTTGTGAAGTTTACCTTAGATTAAATAATCTAATGAAAAGGCGCCAAGGTGTTGCTGGGTTGTTAAGAAAGCCTTACTGCACGGATTTGGTTTGGAGACTCAAGAACTGAGATGCAGCTGTGCTTTTGCAGCCGGGCACTAATTCGTGAAGCACAAAGTATAGGCATTCCTCTTTTTCGATTGTAATCCCGTTCCCAATAGTGCGTTATGACAAACAAGAAGTTACGTTACCATTTTTAGTTATTGAAGGCAGAACACTGAAGGAGATAAGCCCGCCTTAACTAGGATAATCCTTCTGTTAAGCAAACATGAAGATGGTACTGCTCTTTTGGAAGTTTGTCTGCAGCTCTTGAAAAAGCAGGTATCTCCCTAAGAGACAGCATCTTGAAGATGTACACAATATGCTAAACATTTCTCTCTCCTCAGAGTTTCTGGATTCCCCTGTCTCTAGTCATTGTGAATACTGTCCACCCTCCCAAGCTGATCCGCTTGCCTGGGGGCTCCTTACTCCTGGGGGCCTTCTTGGACAAAGGGGACATTCTCTCTGCATACGTCCTACATTGCCACAGAAATAACATTCCGGTCCCTCACTGTCTGCCCATCTTCTCCTGTCCCCTTCTCGTCCTTGCCCTTGGCATTGCCCTAGCCTTCCTCGGCCTCCTCTGTCTCTTCCTCTACCCCTTCCTCTAATTTGCAAGTTCCGTGCTGAAGCTGCTGCTAAGAGATTAGCCTCTTCTTGGTTTTCCTTTTTCCGTTCCTTTGCTTGCTTCCCTTGCTGTTTCTCCTCTCTCCCGTCATAGACCAATACTGCCACGCTTAAAATCCTTTGTGAAGTTTCTCCTTGCCACCCTGGCATGTGCTCCTTCAACTCTTTTGGGCTATCCGGAGCGGCCTGATGGACAAAGACACTAATGGCTAGTGCATCATTCCAATTCTGGAAAGTCCTTCCCCCATAGTTCAACAAGGCTTGCCCTAGTCGTCCCCCAAAATCCCTGGCCTCTTTGTCCAAGCTCTGTCTACGCTCCTGCACTCTAGTCCAATCCACTCCTAGTTTGCTACATGCTCTAATAGCTTCTACCGAGTTCTGGAGTCCTGTCTGGCAAGCGACTCTGTCCCCTGCGTTATTGTAATCCCAATTTGGATCGTTTGCTGGCTAACGATTTGTGTTTCCCCCAGTCTGTTGTACAAACTTTGCCTCTTTATTAACTATTTTATCATCTCGCTCGTTTGGTCAGAACAACTCTCTCAAGAGCACTTGGGTATCCCGCCAGTTTGGATTATACCCAGTGCATATCTATTAGAAAACAGCTGAGCGCTCCTTTCCGCATCCTCCCTCAACCTGGGCATTTTGCTTGCCCACAATGCTCAATCACTCGGACTCCAGGGTTGGCTAGTAAATACATGCAGTACCACGTGAGGGGGGTTAGCTCCCCCACCCCGCCCCCGCTGCACTCGCTTGTAATGCTGCTGCATTAGGTAAAACATTAGCAACCATAGGATGGAGGCCTGCCACGGGAGGAGGGGAAGTCTGAGTAAGAGGAGGAGAGGGACAGATAGACAGATCTTCGGGAGGCGCCACCGGAGGAGTGTAAGGCGGAGCAGTAGCTCCTGGGGTGTTATTTGGGACACCTATATCTGCTGCAGCAAGAGTAGTTTTACAGAGGGTGCCGTTTGTCCTCCTTGGATCTCGCCGGTCCCACATCCAATTATCCCCACACATACCAATAATCCATTCAGTGAGGCTTTTCATCTTCCAATATAAGCTGTAGCAGAGCTCATTTCTTAGAATCGAAGGATCCTTCCTTGGGTTAACCCCCACATTAATTGTAAGATGGACAATCATCCTGACATAAAGGGACAGCTAACTAGCTAGGGATCGATTTGACTGTAACGGCTTTTTTCTCCTTTTTGTTCCTTTTCCTTTTCTAAATTTGGATGTTTGGAGCCAAGAGGGTGCAATGGTGGTTGGCTACACTGCCATCTGGGGTGCCAAAGTGCTGTGGAAACACTTTGATCCTAGGTTTCCAAGAAGCAGAGCCTCACGCACATCTAGCAGCAAAATTTTATTTCTTGAAATGATGGTGCAGCATAGTAACTGCTGGAGCTGGGTGCCTCCAGGGAGGGACCTTGAACAAAGGAATTCTGGCCTAATTAGACCCTTTACAGTTTTATTTCCCACCTGCCAGGGAAGGTCTCCCCCAATCTTCTTTACTGAGTCTTCTTTACTCTCCTTCTGGTTGGTCTTGGCCTTCAGCCCACACTGGTTGCCATGTCCTTGTTTCCCACAGTCCCTTATCTCCTCCGAGGTCAACCCCAACCCACGTGCATCCCATCTTGTCCCCTGCAGTCTACTTTTTAGCCCCATGAGCGAGCTGTGTATCTTTATTAGCTGCTTTTAATGGGTTTGGCCGTTACATGCTCAGCAATGATTCTGGAGTTCATGGACGGTTCGGCCTTGAGGCCTGCATGCGCAGGGTAGGCAGTGGCGATAGAAACAGAGCTGCATGTCATACCCCAGCTCTGCCCTTCCACCTGAGATGCAAGCCCTGAAGACAGCAGGGGCCTGCTCTTGCCCTGCGGTGACTGGAGAGGGCAGGGGAGGCCAAAGCTTTTCTCCCCCTTTCCCTTGGCTATTGTGGGCCAGCAGAGCAGTTGACGCTTTGCAGCAAAACCAAAGTGTGTCAGGCCGCTCTACGCTGGCCTGGCATATTGGAACGAGTGGACACCCCGTCCCCCCCAGGACAAGCCAGATTCATGCAGGCAGCAAGTTTTGCCCCTTGCCTTTGGCTCCCTAAAAAAAGAACACTCACTCCGGCTGAGGAAACGGGGCTGTATCTTTGCGGGAAGCCCAACAAAGCCATGAAGCGGTAGCACAACAGGGGCTGTGCTTGAGGAGTCGAGCTGTCCTGGGGCTGCGGGAGATGCCAGCAATGAGCCAGACCTTCCAGCACACTTGCGTGTGTGCGTGGTGTGCAGCACCATGGCATTGGCACAGCTGCGTCAGCTCTGCTCAAACAGAGTCACGTCCTGGCGGGAGGGTGCCACCTCGCCCATGCTCTCGGGAGCCAGGGACACAGTGCTCCGAGGTGGAATCTTGATGTTCTCCTTGGCACCCTCAGGTTCATGATGGTCTGTGACACCAGGCAACGGACTAGAGGTTCCGCATCATTTTCCAGGGGCTGGAGGGCTGCGAGAGAAAGGCACCGAGCTGAGAACAGACTCCCACCTTTGCAGAGATCCCAGGAATCCCCCCCCAGGCAGGGCCAGCCCCACTCAGCTCTTCCCATGCGGAGGAGGCAGCAGGTAGGACAAATGGATCAGCTGGCACTTGCAGGTCGGCCAAGCCCCAGATGCGCCCCAAATACCCCCTGCTCTCCCCCACATAGGGACACAGAGCCTTCCTCACCTGGGGCAGGCCAGTGAACTGCAGCTCACTTCCCAGCCTCCTCCCTCCTCCCTGCCAGGGCTGCCTGACACAGCGCTGCTCTCACTCACCTGTGCACAGCTCCTGCACCTTCTCCTTCCTCCGCTTCTTCACTTGCTGCCCGATGAGCCCTAGGCAAACACCTCCGCTCACCCCTCATACTCCCCAGCAAGCCCCCAGCAGCACAGCTCCCATCTGGCCTTGCCAGCTTGGCCATGCAGCCTGCTCCCCTTGGGCAAGGCTGGCCCCAGCCCCGTCCCCACGGTGCAGGACCCAGGGTCGGTGGGAGGGACTGAAGACCCTCCTGTGTGCCCGTCTGGGTGGGCAGGCATGGCCCTGGGCTTGTGGCTCACCAATGAACCTCACAGCTGCCTCCCGCAAGGATGCGTCCGGGTTCTCCAGGTATGGCAGGCTCTGGCGCAGGTGTTGCTCCGCTCTGCTCCTGTCCCTCAGCAGCTGCAGACAGCACAAGGACAGGGGGTTGGCACCGAGCCTCCCCAGAAGGCCAGGCCTGTCCCTCCTCCCAGCTCCGGCCTCCTCTTCCTTCCTGTCCACGCCTCCCAGCTAGAAGCTGGCTGGTAGCCAGGTTCAGAGGGAGCAGAGGGCAGAGCGGGGCCTGCGGGTGCTGAGATCCCCGCCATGCTTCTGCCAAGGCCCAGCCAGGCCAGGGGCCCCTTCAGCACCCCAGCGGGCACTTAGAGTAGAGGGCTCTGGGCTGCAGCAGTGCGTGAGGGGCACAGCTGTGCACCCTGCCCACTGGCCATGGCGGCAGGCCTCATCCCGCCGCGGCCCCGGGGGCTTTGGCCACGTCCTTACCACGCACTCCCCGATCTTCCATGTCTCCGCTCTTCTGGCCAGCTGCTTGAGCTCCTCCCACTTGAGGAACTGTGCAGCGCTCACCAGGGCTTCCTGAGAGGCCTGCAGAGCAACAGAGACCAGGAGATGCCACCGCAGCCACGGCAGGACACCCTGGGTCCCCCTCGTCTTGGCAAGGCTCCCAGCCTTTCCCAGCCCCAAATGGCACGACGCAGCGTGCCACTAGGTCTGGCCCTCCCTGAAGGCAGAGGCAGCTCTGCCTTGTCCTTCGGCACACAGGAAGCTGCACCTCATGCTGCCATGCGTTCCAAGGCACACTTGGCAGCAGCCCTTGCCTTGCTGCTCACCTCCACCCACGGCATGTCAGCATTGCTTCCCCAAAACACTGCTCCCTACCTGGGCCACTCTCTGCACCTTGTCACTCATGTGGAGGAAGAGCGGCACCAGGCTCCTCTGTGCATGCTGCTTCAGGTTCCGTTTGTTCTTCCCCACCACAATCTCCAGCAGGTCTTTGAAGAGGAGCATGGAGAGCTCTCGCACTCTGCTGTCTTCCTGCAGGCAGGGAGGAGAGGAGGGGAGGCCTCAGCAACGACTCCAGGAACGGGACCCGACAAGAGCGTTTGCCGTGGCAAGGCCTCGTCCTCTCCGGGCACAACTGTCCCCCAGCTCGGCCAGAGGTCGGAGCTGAGGACAAGCCTCTGCTGAGGCAGCCTGGACAATGAGGGTTGTCGGCAGCAGCACGACAAGCCTCCCTGGGCTCTGTCTCCCTCTCCCTCTGGAGGGAGCTTCTTGGATTTCCCGAGGCCTCCATCAGGGCCCCCGCACACAACAAGAGGACAGAAAGGGACAGCCCCGCGGCACGGCCTCTCCCTCCCTCTCTAGCCTGCTCCTACCTCTCTGCTCATCGCTGCCCCAGGCCACGGCAAGCGCCGCACGCAGTCAAGCACGAGACGCAGCAGCCGAGAGCAGACAGGGGGCTGGTTTGCTCTACTCCCACAGCCCCGGACACCAAGGCCAGCACAGGGCATGGGCTGAGAACCACAGGGCAAAAGGTTTCCTGACATACAGCAGGGCCTGTGTGGGGACGTGCCAACAGGCACGTATGCAGAGGGGCACACAGCACCCAGACCACGCATACGGACCCCCGGACACACCAGCAGAGCCCCGGCTCTCCCATCAGCCTTACGTCATCAAAGCGAGGCAGAAGCTTCTCGGCCAGCTGCAGAACAATCGGGTTGGAGCCCTTCTGTTCCAGGTAGCTGAGGATGTTTCTCAGCAGCATCAGGCTTCCCACACGCACTTCCCTGCAAGCATCCTGCAGCCACTCCATGCTGTCTGGGAGCAGGCTCTGCATTCTCCTTTTCTGTGGGAAACACACAACTTTCTTTGTGGGAAGCAAGGCCAGACCCCCCCCCGCCCCCCGCCCGCCCAAAAGTGCTCTGCCTGCTCTTTTCCCATCAGGGCTCAGTGGCCAGGGCCAGGGCTCTGCACACACGCAGGCCTTGGGCACAGAGGCTGCAGTGCAGGGCACAGATCTCCAAGGGGGCCCTCAGCATGCACTGGCCTCTGTAGGGAGCAAAGCTGCTGCCTCAAGGCCCAGGAGCAGCTGGCTGCCTTAGCCCGGCCCTGTGCTCCAGCTCATTGTCCCTCTCCCAGATCTTCCCGCTGGGCACTGGTGCCTTTCTCCTTGTGCAGCACGGCCAAGGGCCTGGCATGACACTCGGGGCAGATGAATGGGGCAGCGGAGACTTGGGAGCAGCTACCACACCTCCGGATTGCCAGCCAAGTCCAAGCCACTCTCTGACCCAGTGTCTCCTGTCAAGCCCCAGGCTGCCAGCATGGCTTCACCCGCCTGCCCCCCTCCTCACCATCTTGGGTCTATTCAACAGGGCCACGAGGCCTCTGAACGCCAGTCTGCGCATCTCCAGGCTCTCACTCTGCGCATAACCCTGGACGAGTGGCAGGACCTCCTCATCCATGTCGGCAAGCTCAGGGCATTCCAGCAGCTGAAATGGACACAGCACTGAAAGACTGGCACAGCCGGCAGCACTGCCCGCAGCGTGCAGCTCTCCATCCCACCCACCATCCAGGGCAAGGGCACCAGGCCCTCACAAAGCTCAGCCCAAACACAGCAGGCATTGTGCAGACACCCCTGGGCCCTGCTCACAGCCCCGCGCCTCACGGCACACTGCACACACTGCTCGCCTCCTCCTCCCGTCCCCTGAACCCTCCGCAGCCTCTTGTTCTCATCCCTTGGAGGAGCAATTGAACACAGACAGCTGCCACAAAGCAGGCACGAAATACAAGTGCTTACGAGTGGTCGCCCAGCAGAAACGAGCCAAGGCCGGGGCTACTACCAGGAGCGTATGCATTGCCCCAGCTCCATTCACCAGCATCACCCCACACGCATGTGCACAAGCGAGCACAGCATTTAGAGGCCCCTCCAGAGAGGCACTGCTTGCCATGAGGCCCACCTCGACAAAGAAAGCCATGACGGGCAGCTGATGAAACTGGTCCTCCCTCCTCAGCAGCCTTGCCAGCTGGCGGAAGATCCAGCGACGCAGGTGACTGGCAGCCCCCCTCATTGCTCTGTCAGAGGCAAGAAGGCAGTGTTGGGCCTCAGCCGAGCAGGCAAACCTCCTCTGGCATCGCTCTGCTTGGCACGCAGCTCCTGCAGCCAGCGGCATTTGCTCATGGAGCACTGCTCTTGCCCTACCACACCTTGCCATTAGAAAGTCAGCATCAGGCATCATTACGTTCCTTTTGGTGGGAGACCGGAGAAACAGCCTTCCTGCCCAGGCGGCATGGCCTGCCCACACATCCCCTCTCCTGCCCGCTTTGGATTCCTGTGCCCCTGGGCCCTCCCCAGGTTCTCCTGCGCACGACCCTCTCCCACAGCTCCTAACACCACCTGCTCCCCCAGCAGCTCTCCAAGCTGGGCAGCATGGCAGCTCCCAGGGCCCTTCTGCTGGGCGAGCCCTTGCCACAAGGGCTGAGGCTGCAGCCCCTTTCCTGGAGAAGTGGCGTTCCCCCTCCCCCACCAAGAAGCACATGGGGAGGCACACCCCACAGCCAGGGAAGAGGTGCTGGGCCAGAGCAGGCCGGAAAGGGCTCTACCTGGCCAGCACCACCACTCCCTTTTGCGAGGTGTCCGCATGCAGAAATAGGTCCCAGCCGCCCTTCCTCTCAACAGTCACGGCTACGGTCTCATAGTGGGCGCAGCGCAGCAGACTTTTCATGGCCTGCACGGCGCACCTGCATGCAGAGCAAAGCCCAGGTCACACTGGCAGCCTGGCCCTGCCTCCAGGTGCAGCGCAGAGACAGGGCGAGCGGGATCGAGCACCTGACGTGGCTGGTGGGACGGGACTCATCCCGTTGGCATTCCCTCAAGAAGATATTTGCTTCCTGGTGGCTGAACTCTGCTGTGAAGACCATCTGCAAGAGCAGCGCCAGGAAGAGCTGGGGGAAAAACGCCTTCACCGCCTCTGGGCAGACGGGCTCCCGGATGATCTCACACAGTGCCCTCGTTGCCTGCAGAAAACACCCAGTCACACCTCTCACTCCCGAGCAGTCCCCGGCATGCTTCCACAGCCCTCCAGGTGGGAGGCTCGAGCACAGCCTTGGAGCATGGGAAATGCAGCTGGAGGCCTCAGCCTGGCTGCCTGACCAGGGCCAGCGCCCGCAGGCTCTTGGGCCTCAGCTCCTGGTTGTACACAGTGAGCCTTCCTGCCTCAGCATGACCATCACCTCGGCAGGCTTCGTGTAGCGTGCACGCTCGGCCAGGCTCCCTGTCCCAGGCCGTGCTGCCTGCCCAGGTTTTGCAGGAGCCCTACTCCTGCCCCTCACCTTGCCCCCAACCCGACCCTGGCTTTCCAGCCTGCTGAGCGAGGTCGGCGGATGCAGGGACAGCGTCGGATGGAGATTTCCTGGGCATGGCCAGCCTGGCTGTTGGTGTGCAGAGAGGCCAGGCAGCACTTGGCAGCCCTGTGCGCTGGCACAGTCGGAGGCCTGGCGCTGGCCATGTTGTAGCCATGGGCCCAGGAGAGGTCCCTGCTTGGGGGCACACGGGCAGCGGAGAGGGGGAGGGGGCCCAGGGAGGCAGGCACCAGCCTGGGGGCACGGGAGGCCTCGTCCCCTAACTCACGGCCAGCGGAAGGATGCAGTTGTTGTCCCTGTCGGAGCTGGACTGCTTGCGCAGTGGCCGCTCCTCCAGCAAGCTCAGCAGCTCCCGCAGCATGTCCGGCGCAAGCATCGGCTTATCCATCAGCACCTTCCACATGCTCACGGCAGTGCTGCAGGCCCAGAGCGCCTTGTCAGTGGCACTTCCTTGGCCGCAGCACCGTAGCCTGGGCCAGCCCTGGAGGTCCCCAGCTGTGGGCCAGCCCTGCCCCTGCCCACCCCCTCCTCCCTGGCAGCCCCAAGAGGGTCCTGCCCAGGCAGGCAGCACATGACCAAGCTGAAGCCCCTTGCGCGGCAGGGAGCGTGCAGAGCCGCTGCGCTCTGCGGCTCAAGGCAGGGACACTTGCTCAGCTCTGGCTCCTCAAGGCCTGCTTGAGGCACCAGGGCTGGGAAACGGTGGGCGAGACACAGGGCCCTGCCCCTCAGCCGTGTGCTGGCCATCTGCTTGCCTCTGGCCCTCTTTGGGCCCTTCTCCCCATGGCCAAGGAGCCACTGGAGCCCGTCCAGGCTGACGCGCCCCATACCTGTTGCACAGTGGCGAGCAGTACAGCAGGCTCACGGTCACCTCGCTGGGCTCCAAGCAGGCCAGCTGGCAAAGGGTCTTGTTTAGGGTGACCCGGGCCGACAGCTCCCTCACATACTTGACGTTCCTGTAGAGGCACCTTATGATGCGTGGCACCTGGAAGACACAAGGCGGACGGTGAGGCTGCTCCCAGAGAGCAGCCAATACCCCAGCTCCCACTCACTTCTCCTTCCCTCTCCACCACTCCCACCGCTCCTTGCTGCCTTCCAAGGGGCTCCGCTGCCCACGAACACTGGCTCTCGGCGGGGAAACAGCGCCCCAGAGGGTCGAGCCCCACGCACGCCAGCCCCAGGCTCCTTACATCTTCCAGCACAGAGAAAGCGTCCAGCAGGAACATGGTCAGCATGTGGGAAGCCACCTCCGTATTGTAGGTGCTGCAGTTCCTCATGCCCTCGATGGCTGTGACAATGACGTCTGTCCTTTCGGAAGGCTGCAGGTTTTTCACAAACAGCTGGGGCAGAAAGGACGTGAGAGAAGAAATGTCACACAGCGTGCCGCACTACTGCTGCTTAGCTAAGCAGTGGATGTGGCTCTGGAGAGAGGTGCGGGGCAGTGCTGGCACCGTGGCCCAGGAGAGCCAGGAGCACGCGCTGTGCTGGGTAGCAGCAGCATGGGGCATGTGGCCAGAGGGCCACCAGGGCAAGGCAGGATGCTCGGGAGCAGGCTCACAGTGCACTGGCTCTGCAGGCAACCCTAGCTTGCCGGTGGCCAGCAGGCTGCAGCTGCTGCTGGGACTCTTGGAGCCAAGCCTCTGGCTAGTCCCCCCGCTCAGGGACAGCGGGAGACACAGCAGTGAGAGCAGGGCTGCTACCAGGCAGCAACCAGTACTCTAGGTGCCACTCAGAGCTGCTTCCTTCTCCACCACCACCTCTGCATCAACCCCAAGGCCCCCTCAGCCCCACTCGTTAGGCATCCCTTTGCTCATCCACGTCTCCTCAGGACCCCATGGCCAACAGTCCCAGCAAGGGAAGTGCTCCTCACCCTCATGATCACGCTCATGTTGCTCGTCCACGAAAGGCAGAGCTCATTGTCGGCTTCCCTCTCCTTCTGGGGCTCCACATACTCTGGATCATCCTGCAGCATCGCCCGGCCTGAACAGCAGCAGAAAGACACAGCGGTCAGCAGGAGTCATGCAGAGCTGCAGCTGGCAGACTCATGGCATCAGAGAGAAACCAGCCTGGCAGAGACAAAGGGCATGCCACGAATGGATGGGGAGCAGGATTCCCAGGGAGGGTCGGGGCCTATTCCAGGGCAGAGAAGGGCAACTGCTTCAAAGGGTACCAAAAGCCTCACGGGCTTTCCGGTGCGAAGCCCGACACAAGCCGTAGCCTCTGAGCAGGGGCTGCTGAGCGTTTTCCAGGCCAGTGGTATCCAGGACAGGTACTAACAGCCCGCTCCCCTGCTCCTACATCAGCCGCGCCTCCTGCTCCTTTGCCTCACTGAGCAGAGGGGCCGAGGCAGTGCGATGC
Organism: Struthio camelus; assembly: GCF_040807025.1. Lineage (NCBI taxonomy): Eukaryota > Metazoa > Chordata > Aves > Struthioniformes > Struthionidae > Struthio > Struthio camelus. The sequence goes on along the minus strand of NC_090957.1, from coordinate 2,665,854 downwards.
CTTCCCCGGCCTTGCCAGCGTGGCCGCGTGCAGAAGCACACAGCCCAGCACAGCTTCTCTTACGTTTTCGCTGCACGACGAATCTGAAGAGGCAATGAAGAGCATCCAAGGCCCCACCCTTGGTCTCCGCGTCCTCGTAAGCACAGCAAAGGATGAGACAGCCCACCAGCTGTCCCAGCATCGGCACGGGGATCTTCCCATAGCAGGCAGGGCTCTCATCCACTCCTCCAAAGGGGTGCCACACCTGGGCAAGGCGGGTGGGACAGGTAGAAGGGCTGACGGGAGGCAGTCGCCACCAAAGCCCTGAAGCCAAGACTCTGCCCAGGCATGGATCCCAGCGGAGCCAAAGCTCTCGAGGGCCCTGCAGGCCTTGCCTCCCAAAGCAGCAGCCCAGCAAAGGCAGCACTGCCAGGCTGCGGCTCACATCATGCTCCGCGCGCACTGCTCCCCTGCACAGGGCTGGGGGCACAGCTGGCTCCTGCGACAAAGGGACTGCAGAGAAAAGCCCATGGAGAGAGGGCCAAAGAGCTTTGCTTCAGGGCAGAGCCTTGCTCAGTGCCTTAACCTGTGCCCACGCTTCCCTCCGAGGGACCCCTGAGCTGCACTGTGCTCTGGGCTGCTGCAAAGGGCCAAAGCGGGGGCTGCACGGTGCTTGGCTCCTTACCTCCAGCGAGGAATAGTTGGCCAGCAACTTGCTCAGCCTCCCAATCCTCCCCACGGCCCTCTCACGCACAGCTGCTCTCTCCGTCTTGGTGAAGGGCAGCAGCATCTGCAAGGAGAAAGGCTACTGCTCTGCCCGGGGAGCTGACGCCCACTCCAGCAGAAGCAGCTCTGCTAAGCGCCTGCCTGCAGTCCTACAGTGCACCAAGGCTTCCTCGGAGCTAGAGCCAAGCCTGGAATGGCCTTCCTGCCCCTACAGGCCCCAGCCTGCAAGGCCCACCTTGCCCTCAGGCAGCCAGCCACACCACCCAAGCCCCCTCCCAGCCTCTGCTCCTGGCCATGCACATGGCCCCGGGTGCCCTCTTCAGGATGGCAGGCCTTTCAGGCCACACCTTCCCTAGGGGTCTGCAGTGGGCAGCCTGGCCTCCGGCCTCCTGGCATGGCAGAAGAACCAAGCTTCCGGCCTCGGCTCCCCTTGCAGCACGGGCAGCTCCCAGTGGGTCTCTGCCCCATTCCGATCTGGCAAGGAAAGCACAAGGCACGCGGAGGCAGGGGGGCAGCAGCACCAGCTGCCATCAGTGCAGTGCCTAGAGAAGAAGGGTGACATTCCTCCCACTGCTTTGGTGCAAGGAGAGCTTTGGGGGCAGAGGTGGCCCAGGAGTGCTCATGGGGGCAAGGTGTTCCCAAGAGCCTGGAGGATGTTTGGGGTGGGAAGGGACTTGGGCTGTAGCCAGGGGACACTGGGCTCACAGAAGAGCCCAGTGGGGAACCTCCGCTCACCCAAGCGAGAAACGCCCCCTGCCTGCAGCGTGCTGCCTGTACATGGCACTCGGGGGGGGGAATGTCCACTCGAGGGTGTCACTTCCCTCTGGGCTGAGGAACAGGCCCAATGCAGCCCACTCTTTGCAAATGCCACACCTGCAAGATCTTCTGCAGCTCCAGGAGGCTGGAAGTGGCCGACTTGAGCACCAGCACCTCCAACATGTTGTCCATGGCATCGAGGGTCTGCAAGGAGGACAGGGGGCTGTGGCATTCCTTCCCCACTGCCTCTGACCCACAGCAGACTCAGTTGAACCCCTGCTGCCCAGCGAGGACACCCGCTGCCCTGCACGGGCCAACGAGAGGCCTCAGGGCAGGAGACCTGCTGTGCACGGACCAGCCCCTGGGCACTGCCCATGGCCCAGCCCACGGGAAGGGCATGAAGGCAGGAGGGTGGGAAAACAAAGCTGAGATCCTGCCCAGCCTTGGAGCTGACAGTCACCTCAGCACAGCGGAGCCAGGGGCAAGCCCAGAGGGGCTGGCGGGCTCCCTGTAGCTCACCCAGCACCTACCTTGGAGTAGAGGGACATGTCCACGGTCTCCATGTCTTCTCTTGGAGGAAGCAAGAAGACACTCTTGAAGCAGGCATGGAGAAGGCTGCTCTTTTTGCCCTCCAGAACCGGCTCCACTGCACTGCAAAGAGAGAGCGAGAGAGAGAGAGAGATGCCTGTTGGACACTGGTCCAGAGACTGCTACAGAGAGCACGTGAGGGAGCCCTGCAGGGAGGCACCTCCTCCCTCCATGAACTGGCCCAGGGCCAGAGGAGAGCCCAGGCAGCTAGGCCTCCCCCCTTCTCTACCACCTGCCTCCCCTTCTGCACTACAAGCCAAGGGGCCCTGGGGAGCTGCAGCAGGCAACCCTCTGCCCTCCCATCTGCCCTACTGACAAGCCTGGGCCAGGGGAGAGCAGAAGCGCAGCAGACAGCACCGCCAGCCTCCTCCCACCATGGTGCACACCTCCCAGCCAGGGACGGTGCCATCAGGCACATGCTGTGCACAGGTCCTGGCCAAACCAGGGGCTCTGCTAGCTACCTCATTGCCGTGATAGCAAGCATGGCTTGCTGGCGCACCGCTGTGCCCAGGCGCTCCAAGGGCTCCTCTTCCAGCAGCACCTGCACAGCACAACCGGCAGTCAGCACGACAACTGCCATCACCCAGCACCAGCAGACCCAGGGCCCAGCTGGCCTTGCCCCTGTCCTCACACCTGCTGCCTCTCCCCTCACCTCGATATGCTCGGCCAGCTCGTGTCGGCAGCAGAACACCTCCAGGCCCCAGGACAAGGTCTTGGCGCTGCTGCCTCCACAGAGGGTGCCGATGGACGCTAGAAACTTCAGCTTCTGCGCCTCTTGCTGACAGACGGGGAAGAGAGACAGAGTGAGCGCGAGAGGAGACAGGAAAGGCCAGCAGGACCAGAGCAGCCAGGGGGCTGCAGTGCTGGGCGGGACCCCGGACGGCAGCAGCTCTGCACAGCCAGCACCTCCCCAGCAGCCTGCCAGCAGACATGGGCGGACCCGCAGGGAGACCCAGGCACAGCCCCCATGGAAACGGCTGCACTTACCTGTTCTCGGCCACCCACAAAGGCCTGGATGAAGTCCAAGGCTTCCTCATCCTCTCTGGACAGCTCGGACCAGCTGCTGATGGAAAACCTTGCACCTGAGAAAGGAAGAGAGCCGGGAGCACTGCAGAGATGGAGGGCAGGCAGCAGAGAGCCGCGCAGTGAGCTCTGCCCGCCGGCCAGCCATGGGCCTGCTCCCGGGCACGCAGTCTCCCCCAGGCTGCTCAAGGCTGCACGGTGCCCAGCACATGGGCTGCCCTGCTGCAGCCAGCCAGCCAGGGCAAACCTCAACTGCACCAGGCTGAGGAACGTGCTGCCAGACGGGCAGCATCCCTCCTCCTGCCACGGAGCTGCCGCTTGCTGCCCGTCCCAGGCAGCAGGAGCTGCGTCCATCTGCACTCTCCCTCCTGGGCGCATGCTGCGCTGGGGCCAGCTCCCAAGCCCCGAGCGGGCCCTGGCATCCGGGCACCGCTGTGCCACCACCCCGGGCACCCCGACACCACGTGCTGGGGACATGGGAGCCCGGCGCAGAGCAGGGTGCGCTCCCCGGCCCTCACCCCAGCCCGGCCCAGCCCCACGGGGCCGCTCACTCACCTCTCCGCCACGCCTGGGACTCGAACCCCTCCAAGGGCCTCGAGGCAGAGCTGCTCTCCTCGGCAACCCTGTCCTGCTCCTGGGATGCCCGGCGCGGGCAGCCATACTCCTGCTCCCAGGCCACCCGCGGGCGGCTGGGGGGTCTCTCCGCCATCCTGCGGCACGGAGCAGAGGCAGGAGGGGGACACTTGTTTAATGCAGAGCTGGGGAGGGTCCCCACGGGGGTGGGGGCAGCGCAGTCAAAGGTCCCCGCGCCCGTCCCGGCCCTGGAGCCAGCTCTCCTGCGCCTCAGCCCCTGCCGCAAGGTCCTGCCCCCGCCACGGCCGAGGGCCCCCGCAGCCCCGTGGCACTGCCGAGCCCGGCCCCGTCGCTCTCACCCGCAGCAGGAGCTGGCAAGGCCTCGGCAAGCGCCTCGACTCCGCGGGGCTGCCGGGGCGGCAGGGAAAGACGCGGCTGCGCTCGGGGGCTCCTCCTCGAGCTCCACGCGCTCCTGCCCTCTCCCGTCGCCGTCCGCCCGGACACTGCCCGCACCTGACAGCGCCGCCGGTGTCACAACGGGGGGGGGTCACAATGGCCCCGCCGGGGGCGGCTCTGAGGTCACCTCTGCTGCGCGAGCTGCTCCAGCAGCAGCAGCCGGCGCCGCCAGGGGCTCCAGGGCCGCAGCGCGGCCGCCCCGGGCAGGAGGGAGCTGGGGCAGGGCAGGGCGAGGCAGCTCGAGGGGCCGCGCGCGGCTCCGCATGGCCAGCTCCCTCCTCTTTCATCCCCGGCTGCCCACGCCTGGCCGCACTCACCTGCTCACCACTAACCACCAGCACCACCTCAAAACCTGACCCCACCGTACCTCTTGCCCCAATCCCCTCCTCTCATCCCTCACCCCAAACTCTAACCCTCCAGCCACAACCCAGACCTCCAACCCCTTTCCCTAACTCTTGCTCCAGCCCTCACCGGCATCTCCAACCCTCAGCCCTAGACAACAAATGCTAGCCGTCACCCCAGCCCTCACCCCTGCCATAGCCCACTCCCCCACAAAGCTAGCCAACGCTCACAGCAAGCACCAGAAACCCGCAGCACAACCACCAAACCTCGCCCCACGCCTCACCCAACCCCTCACCCCATGCAGCCAGCTCTCGTCCCCAGCCCTGCCCTCAACACCAGCCCCCAAGCACCAACCCCAGGGAGATGCCCGAACCCCCACTGCCAGCCCCAACCCCTTCCCCAGCCGCCCTCCCCCTCGCACCAGCCCCCTACCCTGCAGCCCCGCCGCTCACCCTCACGCTCCCGCCGGGCCCCCTCGCGCCCCACCCCGGCAGGCAGAGGAAGGGCAGCACCGGGCCGTGCTGGGGCAGCTGAGCGTGGCAGGCACCGCTGCAGATGCTCTGCTCCAGCCCCGCTCCAGCAGGGGCACCTACAGCACGTTGCCCCACACCAGCACAGGCGGCTTTGCAGCTTCTCCTGCAGCGGAGACTCCACAGCCTCTCGCGGAACCTGCTCCACTGCTTAACCGCCCTCGCGGGGAAAAAGCGCTTTCCTGCGCTCAGGGGGAATCGCCTGCTTCGCCATTTTGGGCCACGGCAGCACCCAACTCCTGGGCCGGGGCCGGGGCCGGAGGGGCGGAGGGGCGGGGCCATGGCAGGGACGGGGCGCCAGCCGGGCCCCCCGCGCCGGCACAGGGAGCGCAGCAGGCTGCTGGGGCGCGGCCGTGGCGCAGACGCCCCCGCCGCACGCCCCTCGCCCACGGGCCCCGCCCGGGCCAGCCCCGGCCCCCGCGCAAGCAGCAGGCCGCCGCCGCCGGGCCCTGCGCCACGCTGGCCCCGGCCGCGGCCGCAGGGACAGCCCGCCGGGCGGCCGTTGGGCGGCCTGCGTGTCGCTCACGGCTCACCCCGCCCCTCCCGGGCACCCATTCGCTCGCTGCCTCCCCTCGCTCCCCGATTGGCCGGGCGGGGGGCGGGCTCTCCACCCGCCCGCGGCAGCTGCTCGCGCCAAGCAGAAGCTGCAGCTCGGCTCTGTGGAGAAGAGGCGGCTGCAGAGAGCCGCTCGCTCTGCCCGCAGCCCCGCCGCCTCCGGGCAGCGTTCTCCCGCCCGGCACCTGGCCCCTTCTCTGCACGGCACAGGTTATTGGCCTTGCCAGTTCTGCTGGCCCCCGGGGCCGTGGCCGGGCTCCCAAGTGGGCGGAAAACCACACGGACGTCGGGCAAAGAGCTGGTGAGCAGCCTGGACTGCTTCAGGCTGGAGCACGTTGTACGGCGTAGAAATTATGCCCTCCACTCCTGCAAGTAGGAGGATGTTGGCCCGTTCAGCTGGCACGGTTGGAGCTGGAAAAGGATGCCTGCCCGTTGTCTAAAAGAAAATGTTGTAAAACCTAAAACCTTTTCCCTGTGTTTTACAAAAGCAAAACAGCTAACCTCGTGTGAACTCAAGGAGCAATTTCTCTGGGAGGACTGTATGAAAACTGAGGGGGTTTTTTTTGTTTGTTTTGAGGAGAAAAGCACTCTTTCTTTTCCAAACCCTTGAGTTGGTGTTCTTTGACCTTCATACGTGAGTCGATTTCAGCCTAGAAGGCTCTTTTCCCACCGGTAGGTGTTGATGTTGACAGAGGCACCGCTGTGCTTTCTAGTGTGGCATGCTAGCACCTATTCCAAGAAGTGGAACTCTCTCTGCTTATTGCGTTGTGGCCAAGCAATACATCCGCACAATGGAAGAAGGTTGAGGGCAGAAGCCTGGCTGTGACTGACCACAGGTGTTGCCAAGAAAGCTGGATGAATCTCAGCACAAAGGGCGCCACAGGCTGGCCTTTGTTTTAAGGCATGCCCTGGACTCCTGCAAGCACCTGAAGGCTGGAAATCCATCCTTCCAGGAGCAGAAACGATGAGCAGTAGAGGGAATGTGCTGCGCAGGTGAGCTGCAGCTGGTGCAGCAAGCATTGCTGGTTTGAAGCGGTGGCTTGCTCCTTTGCCCTTTCCCAGAGAAATGCAATCTGATAATGGATGACATCTGTAAGAACAAAGAACTGCAAAGGTGGAGTTCTTCCCGTGGAGTCCAGTGGACTTTCCACCTACCGTGTCGAGCTCAATGCAATGGGGGAGGAGAAAGATGCAATGGATGAGAGAAAGGACAGCAATGCAAGAGTGACTCTTCTCTCTTAGAATACTTCTAAGTGGGGATTGGATTTGTGGGAAGTCTGAAGTTGGCTACGTAAGTGACACCCTCCCACCATGGGAAGTGTCAGAGAAGGACATTGTATCTGATTTAGCTTCAGCTTAGTCTCAGGGCCTAAAGTAGATGAAGCCTGCGGGCCTCAAGGCCGAACTGTGAATGAACTTGAGAAACATTGCTGGCAATGTAGCTGCAAAACCATTTATGACCAGCTACTAAGGCTACAAAAGCAGCTAATGAGGATGTAAAATAGGATGCAGGAGACAAGATGGGATGCACGTGGGTTGGGGTTGACCCTGGAGGAGATAAGGGCCTGGGCTGTAGGCCAGGAGCTGTCCGAAGGAGAGAGAGAGCAGTCAGAAGGGGAGAGACCAGTGACTCAGAAAAGAAGACTGGAGGAGACTGTCACTGGCAGGTGGGGAAATAAGACTGCAAAGGGTCTGATTAGCCCAGAATGTCTTTGTTCAGGGTCCCTGCGTGGAGGCAGCCAGCTCGAGCTGTTACTTCCTGTACTGTCATTTATTCTTGTAATTCATGTCAAAGAAATAATTAATTCTGCTCCTATATGTGCATGAGACTCTGCTCCTCGGAAACCTAGGGTGGGGCCATGTCTACAACAGGAAGTCCCCTAGATGAGGGGTTTGTGTCAGTAGCTGCACAAATTCCTTTGCAAACACTGTCAAGGTCCTGGAGAATCACCGATCACAGGACGGTTGAGGTTGGAATGGACCTCTGGAGATCATCTAGTCCAACCCCCCTGCTCAAGCAGGGTCCTCCAGAGCACATTGCCCAGGATTGTGTCCAGATGGCTTTTGAGTATCTCCAGGGAAGGAGACTGCACAGCCTCTCTGGGCAACCTGTGCCAGTGCTCCGTCACCCTCCCAGCCCAGAAGTTTTTCCTCCTGTGCACATGGAACTGCCTGTGGTTCAGTTTGTGCCCGTTGCCTCTTGTCCTGTCACTGGGCTCTACTGAGATCCCCTCTCAGTCTTGTCTTCTCCAGGCTCTACAGGCCGAGCTCTCGCAGCCTTTCTTCACAGGAGACATGCTGCAGTCCCCTCATCATCTTTGTAGCCCTCCGCCGGACTCTCTCCAGTAGGGCCATGTCTCTCTTGTACCCTCTTTCCAGCAGGTCAACCCCCAGCCTGTCCTGGGCCATGGAGTTCTTCCTCCCTAGGTGCAGGACCCTGCACTTGCCTTTGTTGAACTTGAGAAGGTTCCTCTCTGCCCATGAGGTTGTGATTAAACAAGGTTGTGGCTCTTTTTCTGGATGGTGGACGGGTGGGATGGCAGCAGGACGAGGAGTCATGAGGGGAGGAAGGGGAATTCCATTAACTTCTGCACCTGGGTTAGGTTCTTGGGAGGGTTATTATTGTGGGAAGTGAGGACATATGCAGCGTGAGTGCCCAAGCTGTGCACGAATTCAGCCACAGTCAGGGGTGAATCCTCCTTCGGGAGAAAATCAAGATGTAGGCCGAACTGATGAATGACTAGTTGAGGAGGAATATCCTTGTGCTTGTATTCGATGTGTATGTATGTTTTTGGATGCAATCCCTTTGGCTAGTCAGGGCCGCATAACCAGGAAAGTTGCTGGAAAGCAAGTAACCTTTCTAGTGGCTACAGGGGCTACTTTATCTCTCAAGCCATGGAGCTCAATGACAGTCCTTCCGAGATGGGTGTGTTATAAAGGTGCGCAGGCATTCACCACTAAGTCAGAGTCAGACTCTTATGCGATCGTTTGTTTCAGCTGGAGCTGGGTGCCTCCAAAGAGGGACCCAGAACAAAGACATTCTGGGCTAATTATACTCCTTCCAGTCTTATTTCCCCGCCTGCCAGTGACAGTCTCTTCCAGTCTTCTTTCCTGAGTTGCTGGTCTCTTTCCTTGTAAATGGATTGTGTCTACATCCCAGGACGGTTGCTGTGTTCCTGCTTCAAAGTGCCTTATCTTATCCGGAGGCTAACCGTGACCTCTGTCCATTGTGTTCTGTATGTTGGAGGGCTGATTCTGGCTGCTTCTGCAGTTGTTGCGTCAGCAGCAGCCCACAGGTTCGGTAAAAGCTTCGGCCTGCAGGCTTCAGGGCATTATTTTAAATAAAATAATTACTTATTTAAATGATTTTACAGCATAGAAACAGCTCGAAGTGGGTGCCTCTGGAGAAGGACACCGGACAAAGAAATTCTGGGGTAATTAGACCCCTTACAGTTTTATTTTCCCACCGGCCAGTGAAGGCCTCCTCCAATCTTCTTTACTGAGTCAGTGGTCTCTCCCCTTCTGATTGGTGTCTCTCTCCTTCTGACAGCTCCTGGCCTACAGCCCAGGCTGGATGCCATGTCCTTGTTTCTCCCAGGCCCTTATCTCCTCCAAGGTCAACCCCAACCCACGTGCATCCCATCTTGTCTCCTGCAGTCTACTTTGTAGCCTCATGAGCTAGTTTTGTATCTTTGTCAGCTAGTTTTAACTGGTTTGGCAGTTACAACATTGGCAAGGTCACATCCTTCGCAAAGTTTCTGGAGTTCAAGGACAGTTCAGCCTTGAGGCCTGCAGGCTTCATCTACTTTAGGCACTGATGCTAAGCAAGAGTGAGACTTATGCGAAGCGGAAGCTAAATCGGCTACAATTTCCTTCTCCAACAGTCCTCCCTTGGTTTCTATGAGCACACCTGCTGGATACATATATTGGGGTAGAGTATTTGTGCACATCATAGAGGAGAATGTGAGGCACTTTTTCTCCCTTTTTTTTTTTTTGTGAAGTTTACCTTAGATTAAATAATCTAATGAAAAGGCGCCCAGGTGTTGCTGGGTTGTTAAGAAAGCCTTACTGCACGGATTTGGTTTGGAGACTCAAGAACTGAGATGCAGCTGTGCTTTTGCAGCCGGGCACTAATTCGTGAAGCACAAAGTATAGGCATTCCTCTTTTTCGATTGTAATCCCGTTCCCAATAGTGCGTTATGACAAACAAGAAGTTACGTTACCATTTTTAGTTATTGAAGGCAGAACACTGAAGGAGATAAGCCCGCCTTAACTAGGATAATCCTTCTGTTAAGCAAACATGAAGATGGTACTGCTCTTTTGGAAGTTTGTCTGCAGCTCTTGAAAAAGCAGGTATCTCCCTAAGAGACAGCATCTCGAAGATGTACACAATATGCTAAACATTTCTCTCTCCTCAGAGTTTCTGGATTCCCCTGTCTCTAGTCATTGTGAATACTGTCCACCCTCCCAAGCTGATCCGCTTCCCTGGGGGCTCCTTACTCCTGGGGGCCTTCTTGGACAAAGGAGACATTCTCTCTGCATACGTCCTACATTGCCACAGAAATAACATTCCGGTCCCTCACTGTCTGCCCATCTTCTCCTGTCCCCTTCTCGTCCTTGCCCTTGGCATTGCCCTAGCCTTCCTCGGCCTCCTCTGTCTCTTCCTCTACCCCTTCCTCTAATTTGCAAGTTCCGTGCTGAAGCTGCTGCTAAGAGATTAGCCTCTTCTTGGTTTTCCTTTTTCCGTTCCTTTGCTTGCTTCCCTTGCTGTTTCTCCTCTCTCCCGTCATAGACCAATACTGCCACGCTTAAAATCCTTTGTGAAGTTTCTCCTTGCCACCCTGGCATGTGCTCCTTCAACTCTTTTGGGCTATCCGGAGCGGCCTGATGGACAAAGACACTAATGGCTAGTGCATCATTCCAATTCTGGAAAGTCCTTCCCCCATAGTTCAACAAGGCTTGCCCTAGTCGTCCCCCAAAATCCCTGGCCTCTTTGTCCAAGCTCTGTCTACGCTCCTGCACTCTAGTCCAATCCACTCCTAGTTTGCTACATGCTCTAATAGCTTCTACCGAGTTCCGGAGTCCTGTCTGGCAAGCGACTCTGTCCCCTGCGTTATTGTAATCCCAATTTGGATCGTTTGCTGGCTAACGATTTGTGTTTCCCCCAGTCTGTTGTACAAACTTTGCCTCTTTATTAACTATTTTATCATCTCGCTCGTTTGGTCAGAACAACTCTCTCAAGAGTACTTGGGTATCCCGCCAGTTTGGATTATACCCAGTGCATATCTATTAGAAAACAGCTGAGCGCTCCTTTCCGCATCCTCCCTCAACCTGGGCATTTTGCTTGCCCACAATGCTCAATCACTCGGACTCCAGGGTTGGCTAGTAAATACATGCAGTACCACGTGAGGGGGGTTAGCTCCCCCACCCCGCCCCCGCTGCACTCGCTTGTAATGCTGCTGCATTAGGTAAAACATTAGCAACCATAGGATGGAGGCCTGCCACGGGAGGAGGGGAAGTCTGAGTAAGAGGAGGAGAGGGACAGATAGACAGATCTTCGGGAGGCGCCACCGGAGGAGTGTAAGGCGGAGCAGTAGCTCCTGGGGCGTTATTTGGGACACCTATATCTGCTGCAGCAAGAGTAGTTTTACAGAGGGTGCCGTTTGTCCTCCTTGGATCTCGCCGGTCCCACATCCAATTATCCCCACACATACCAATAATCCATTCAGTGAGGCTTTTCATCTTCCAATATAAGCTGTGGCAGAGCTCATTTCTTAGAATCGAAGGATCCTTCCTTGGGTTAACCCCCACATTAATTGTAAGATGGACAATCATCCTGACATAAAGGGACAGCTAACTAGCTAGGGATCGATTTGACTGTAACGGCTTTTTTCTCCTTTTTGTTCCTTTTCCTTTTCTAAATTTGGATGTTTGGAGCCAAGAGGGTGCAATGGTGGTTGGCTACACTGCCATCTGGGGTGCCAAAGTGCTGTGGAAACACTTTGATCCTAGGTTTCCAAGAAGCAGAGCCTCACGCACATCTAGCAGCAAAATTTTATTTCTTGAAATGATGGTGCAGCATAGTAACTGCTGGAGCTGGGTGCCTCCAGGGAGGGACCTTGAACAAAGGAATTCTGGCCTAATTAGACCCTTTACAGTTTTATTTCCCACCTGCCAGGGAAGGTCTCCCCCAATCTTCTTTACTGAGTCTTCTTTACTCTCCTTCTGGTTGGTCTTGGCCTTCAGCCCACACTGGTTGCCATGTCCTTGTTTCCCACAGTCCCTTATCTCCTCCGAGGTCAACCCCAACCCACGTGCATCCCATCTTGTCCCCTGCAGTCTACTTTTTAGCCCCATGAGCGAGCTGTGTATCTTTATTAGCTGCTTTTAATGGGTTTGGCCGTTACATGCTCAGCAATGATTCTGGAGTTCATGGACGGTTCGGCCTTGAGGCCTGCATGCGCAGGGTAGGCAGTGGCGATAGAAACAGAGCTGCATGTCATACCCCAGCTCTGCCCTTCCACCTGAGATGCAAGCCCTGAAGACAGCAGGGGCCTGCTCTTGCCCTGCGGTGACTGGAGAGGGCAGGGGAGGCCAAAGCTTTTCTCCCCCTTTCCCTTGGCTATTGTGGGCCAGCAGAGCAGTTGACGCTTTGCAGCAAAACCAAAGTGTGTCAGGCCGCTCTACGCTGGCCTGGCATATTGGAACGAGTGGACACCCCGTCCCCCCCAGGACAAGCCAGATTCATGCAGGCAGCAAGTTTTGCCCCTTGCCTTTGGCTCCCTAAAAAAAGAACACTCACTCCGGCTGAGGAAACGGGGCTGTATCTTTGCGGGAAGCCCAACAAAGCCATGAAGCGGTAGCACAACAGGGGCTGTGCTTGAGGAGTCGAGCTGTCCTGGGGCTGCGGGAGATGCCAGCAATGAGCCAGACCTTCCAGCACACTTGCGTGTGTGCGTGGTGTGCAGCACCATGGCATTGGCACAGCTGCGTCAGCTCTGCTCAAACAGAGTCACGTCCTGGCGGGAGGGTGCCACCTCGCCCACGCTCTCGGGAGCCAGGGACACAGTGCTCCGAGGTGGAATCTTGATGTTCTCCTTGGCACCCTCAGGTTCATGATGGTCTGTGACACCAGGCAACGGACTAGAGGTTCCGCATCATTTTCCAGGGGCTGGAGGGCTGCGAGAGAAAGGCACCGAGCTGAGAACAGACTCCCACCTTTGCAGAGATCCCAGGAATCCCCCCCCAGGCAGGGCCAGCCCCACTCAGCTCTTCCCATGCGGAGGAGGCAGCAGGTAGGACAAATGGATCAGCTGGCACTTGCAGGTCGGCCAAGCCCCAGATGCGCCCCAAATACCCCCTGCTCTCCCCCACATAGGGACACAGAGCCTTCCTCACCTGGGGCAGGCCAGTGAACTGCAGCTCACTTCCCAGCCTCCTCCCTCCTCCCTGCCAGGGCTGCCTGACACAGCGCTGCTCTCACTCACCAGTGCACAGCTCCTGCACCTTCTCCTTCCTCCGCTTCTTCACTTGCTGCCCGATGAGCCCTAGGCAAACACCTCCGCTCACCCCTCATACTCCCCAGCAAGCCCCCAGCAGCACAGCTCCCATCTGGCCTTGCCAGCTTGGCCATGCAGCCTGCTCCCCTTGGGCAAGGCTGGCCCCAGCCCCGTCCCCACGGTGCAGGACCCAGGGACAGTGGGAGGGACTGAAGACCCTCCTGTGTGCCCGTCTGGGTGGGCAGGCATGGCCCTGGGCTTGTGGCTCACCAATGAACCTCACAGCTGCCTCCCGCAAGGATGCGTCCGGGTTCTCCAGGTAAGGCAGGCTCTGGCGCAGGTGTTGCTCCGCTCTGCTCCTGTCCCTCAGCAGCTGCAGACAGCACAAGGACAGGGGGTTGGCACCGAGCCTCCCCAGAAGGCCAGGCCTGTCCCTCCTCCCAGCTCCGGCCTCCCCTTCTTCCTGTCCACGCCTCCCAGCTAGAAGCTGGCTGGTAGCCATGTTCAGAGGGAGCAGAGGGCAGAGCGGGGCCTGCAGGTGCTGAGATCCCCGCCATGCTTCTGCCAAGGCCCAGCCAGGCCAGGGGCCCCTTCAGCACCCCAGCGGGCACTTAGAGTAGAGGGCTCTGGGCTGCAGCAGTGCGTGAGGGGCACAGCTGTGCACCCTGCCCACTGGCCATGGCGGCAGGCCTCATCCCGCCACGGCCCCGGGGGCTTTGGCCACGTCCTTACCACGCACTCCCCGATCTTCCATGTCTCCGCTCTTCTGGCCAGCTGCTTGAGCTCCTCCCACTTGAGGAACTGTGCAGCGCTCACCAGGGCTTCCTGAGAGGCCTGCAGAGCAACAGAGACCAGGAGATGCCACCGCAGCCACGGCAGGACACCCTGGGTCCCCCTCGTCTTGGCAAGGCTCCCAGCCTTTCCCAGCCCCAAATGGCACGACGCAGCGTGCCACTAGGTCTGGCCCTCCCTGAAGGCAGAGGCAGCTCTGCCTTGTCCTTCGGCACACAGGAAGCTGCACCTCATGCTGCCATGCGTTCCAAGGCACACTTGGCAGCAGCCCTTGCCTTGCTGCTCACCTCCACCCACGGCATGTCAGCATTGCTTCCCCAAAACACTGCTCCCTACCTGGGCCACTCTCTGCACCTTGTCACTCATGTGGAGGAAGAGCGGCACCAGGCTCCTCTGTGCATGCTGCTTCAGGTTCCGTTTGTTCTTCCCCACCACAATCTCCAGCAGGTCTTTGAAGAGGAGCATGGAGAGCTCTCGCACTCTGCTGTCTTCCTGCAGGCAGGGAGGAGAGGAGGGGAGGCCTCAGCAACGACTCCAGGAACGGGGCCCGACAAGAGCGTTTGCCGTGGCAAGGCCTCGTCCTCTCCGGGCACAACTGTCCCCCAGCTCGGCCAGAGGTCGGAGCTGAGGACAAGCCTCTGCTGAGGCAGCCTGGACAATGAGGGTTGTCGGCAGCAGCACGACAAGCCTCCCTGGGCTCTGTCTCCCTCTCCCTCTGGAGGGAGCTTCTTGGATTTCCCGAGGCCTCCATCAGGGCCCCCGCACACAACAAGAGGACAGAAAGGGACAGCCCCGCGGCACGGCCTCTCCCTCCCTCTCTAGCCTGCTCCTACCTCTCTGCTCATCGCTGCCCCAGGCCACGGCAAGCGCCGCACACAGTCAAGCACGAGACGCAGCAGCCGAGAGCAGACAGGGGGCTGGTTTGCTCTACTCCCACAGCCCTGGACACCAAGGCCAGCACAGGGCATGGGCTGAGAACCACAGGGCAAAAGGTTTCCTGACATACAGCAGGGCCTGTGCGGGGACGTGCCAACAGGCACGTATGCAGAGGGGCACACAGCACCCAGACCACGCATACGGACCCCCGGACACACCAGCAGAGCCCCGGCTCTCCCATCAGCCTTACGTCATCAAAGCGAGGCAGAAGCTTCTCGGCCAGCTGCAGAACAATCGGGTTGGAGCCCTTCTGTTCCAGGTAGCTGAGGATGTTTCTCAGCAGCATCAGGCTTCCCACACGCACTTCCCTGCAAGCATCCTGCAGCCACTCCATGCTGTCTGGGAGCAGGCTCTGCATTCTCCTTTTCTGTGGGAAACACACAACTTTCTTTGTGGGAAGCAAGGCCAGACCCCCCCCCGCCCGCCCAAAAGTGCTCTGCCTGCTCTTTTCCCATCAGGGCTCAGTGGCCAGGGCCAGGGCTCTGCACACACGCAGGCCTTGGGCACAGAGGCTGCAGTGCAGGGCACAGATCTCCAAGGGGGCCCTCAGCATGCACTGGCCTCTGTAGGGAGCAAAGCTGCTGCCTCAAGGCCCAGGAGCAGCTGGCTGCCTTAGCCCGGCCCTGTGCTCCAGCTCATTGTCCCTCTCCCAGATCTTCCCGCTGGGCACTGGTGCCTTTCTCCTTGTGCAGCACGGCCAAGGGCCTGGCATGACACTCGGGGCAGATGAATGGGGCAGCGGAGACTTGGGAGCAGCTACCACACCTCCGGATTGCCAGCCAAGTCCAAGCCACTCTCTGACCCAGTGTCTCCTGTCAAGCCCCAGTCTGCCAGCATGGCTTCACCCGCCTGCCCCCCTCCTCACCATCTTGGGTCTATTCAACAGGGCCACGAGGCCTCTGAACGCCAGTCTGCGCATCTCCAGGCTCTCACTCTGCGCATAACCCTGGATGAGTGGCAGGACCTCCTCATCCATGTCGGCAAGGTCAGGGCATTCCAGCAGCTGAAATGGACACAGCACTGAAAGACTGGCACAGCCGGCAGCACTGCCCGCAGCGTGCAGCTCTCCATCCCACCCACCATCCAGGGCAAGGGCACCAGGCCCTCACAAAGCTCAGCCCAAACACAGCAGGCATTGTGCAGACACCCCTGGGCCCTGCTCACAGCCCCGCGCCTCACGGCACACTGCACACACTGCTCGCCTCCTCCTCCCGTCCCCTGAACCCTCCGCAGCCTCTTGTTCTCATCCCTTGGAGGAGCAATTGAACACAGACAGCTGCCACAAAGCAGGCACGAAATACAAGTGCTTACGAGTGGTCGCCCAGCAGAAACGAGCCAAGGCCGGGGCTACTACCAGGAGCGTATGCATTGCCCCAGCTCCATTCACCAGCATCACCCCACACGCATGTGCACAAGCGAGCACAGCATTTAGAGGCCCCTCCAGAGAGGCACTGCTTGCCATGAGGCCCACCTCGACAAAGAAAGCCATGACGGGCAGCTGATGAAACTGGTCCTCCCTCCTCAGCAGCCTTGCCAGCTGGCGGAAGATCCAGCGACGCAGGTGACTGGCAGCCCCCCTCATTGCTCTGTCAGAGGCAAGAAGGCAGTGTTGGGCCTCAGCCGAGCAGGCAAACCTCCTCTGGCATCGCTCTGCTTGGCACGCAGCTCCTGCAGCCAGCGGCATTTGCTCATGGAGCACTGCTCTTGCCCTACCACACCTTGCCATTAGAAAGTCAGCGTCAGGCATCATTACGTTCCTTTTGGTGGGAGACCGGAGAAACAGCCTTCCTGCCCAGGCGGCATGGCCTGCCCACACATCCCCTCTCCTGCCCGCTTTGGATTCCTGTGCCCCTGGGCCCTCCCCAGGTTCTCCTGCGCACGACCCTCTCCCACAGCTCCTAACACCACCTGCTCCCCCAGCAGCTCTCCAAGCTGGGCAGCATGGCAGCTCCCAGGGCCCTTCTGCTGGGCGAGCCCTTGCCACAAGGGCTGAGGCTGCAGCCTCTTTCTTGGAGAAGTGGCGTTCCCCCTCCCCCACCAAGAAGCACATGGGGAGGCACACCCCACAGCCAGGGAAGAGGTGCTGGGCCAGAGCAGGCCGGAAAGGGCTCTACCTGGCCAGCACCACCACTCCCTTCTGCGAGGTGTCCGCATGCAGAAATAGGTCCCAGCCGCCCTTCCTCTCAACAGTCACGGCTACGGTCTCATAGTGGGCGCAGCGCAGCAGACTTTTCATGGCCTGCACGGCGCACCTGCATGCAGAGCAAAGCCCAGGTCACACTGGCAGCCCGGCCCTGCCTCCAGGTGCAGCGCAGAGACAGGGCGAGCGGGATCGAGCACCTGACGTGGCTGGTGGGACGGGACTCATCCCGTTGGCATTCCCTCAAGAAGATATTTGCTTCCTGGTGGCTGAACTCTGCTGTGAAGACCATCTGCAAGAGCAGCGCCAGGAAGAGCTGGGGGAAAAACGCCTTCACCGCCTCTGGGCAGACGGGCTCCCGGATGATCTCACACAGTGCCCTCGTTGCCTGCAGAAAACACTCAGTCACACCTCTCACTCCCGAGCAGTCCCCGGCATGCTTCCACAGCCCTCCAGGTGGGAGGCTCGAGCACAGCCTTGGAGCATGGGAAATGCAGCTGGAGGCCTCAGCCTGGCTGCCTGACCAGGGCCAGCGCCCGCAGGCTCTTGGGCCTCAGCTCCTGGTTGTACACAGTGAGCCTTCCTGCCTCAGCATGACCATCACCTCGGCAGGCTTCGTGTAGCGTGCACGCTCGGCCAGGCTCCCTGTCCCAGGCCGTGCTGCCTGCCCAGGTTTTGCAGGAGCCCTACTCCTGCCCCTCACCTTGCCCCCAACCCGACCCTGGCTTTCCAGCCTGCTGAGCGAGGTCGGCGGATGCAGGGACAGCGTCGGATGGAGATTTCCTGGGCATGGCCAGC
The DNA here is from genome assembly GCF_040807025.1 of Struthio camelus. Lineage (NCBI taxonomy): Eukaryota > Metazoa > Chordata > Aves > Struthioniformes > Struthionidae > Struthio > Struthio camelus. The sequence continues at coordinate 2,648,161 of NC_090957.1, read as the reverse complement.
CTGGCTGTTGGTGTGCAGAGAGGCCAGGCAGCACTTGGCAGCCCTGTGCACTGGCACAGTCGGAGGCCTGGCGCTGGCCATGTTGTAGCCATGGGCCCAGGAGAGGTCCCTGCTTGGGGGCACACGGGCAGCGGAGAGGGGGAGGGGGCCCAGGGAGGCAGGCACCAGCCTGGGGGCACGGGAGGCCTCGTCCCCTAACTCACGGCCAGCGGAAGGATGCAGTTGTTGTCCCTGTCGGAGCTGGACTGCTTGCGCAGTGGCCGCTCCTCCAGCAAGCTCAGCAGCTCCCGCAGCATGTCCGGCGCAAGCATCGGCTTATCCATCAGCACCTTCCACATGCTCACGGCAGTGCTGCAGGCCCAGAGCGCCTTGTCAGTGGCACTTCCTTGGCCGCAGCACCGTAGCCTGGGCCAGCCCTGGAGGTCCCCAGCTGTGGGCCAGCCCTGCCCCTGCCCACCCCCTCCTCCCTGGCAGCCCCAAGAGGGTCCTGCCCAGGCAGGCAGCACATGACCAAGCTGAAGCCCCTTGCGCGGCAGGGAGCATGCAGAGCCGCTGCGCTCTGCGGCTCAAGGCAGGGACACTTGCTCAGCTCTGGCTCCTCAAGGCCTGCTTGAGGCACCAGGGCTGGGAAACGGTGGGCCCTGCCCCTCAGCCGTGTGCTGGCCATCTGCTTGCCTCTGGCCCTCTTTGGGCCCTTCTCCCCATGGCCAAGGAGCCACTGGAGCCCGTCCAGGCTGACGCGCCCCATACCTGTTGCACAGTGGCGAGCAGTACAGCAGGCTCACGGTCACCTCGCTGGGCTCCAAGCAGGCCAGCTGGCAAAGGGTCTTGTTTAGGGTGACCCGGGCCGACAGCTCCCTCACATACTTGACGTTCCTGTAGAGGCACCTTATGATGCGTGGCACCTGGAAGACACAAGGCGGACGGTGAGGCTGCTCCCAGAGAGCAGCCAATACCCCAGCTCCCACTCACTTCTCCTTCCCTCTCCACCACTCCCACCGCTCCTTGCTGCCTTCCAAGGGGCTCCGCTGCCCACGAACACTGGCTCTCGGCGGGGAAACAGCGCCCCAGAGGGTCGAGCCCCACGCACGCCAGCCCCAGGCTCCTTACATCTTCCAGCACAGAGAAAGCGTCCAGCAGGAACATGGTCAGCATGTGGGAAGCCACCTCCGTATTGTAGGTGCTGCAGTTCCTCATGCCCTCGATGGCTGTGACAATGACGTCTGTCCTTTCGGAAGGCTGCAGGTTTTTCACAAACAGCTGGGGCAGAAAGGACCCAGGAGAGAAGAAATGTCACACAGCGTGCCGCACTACTGCTGCTTAGCTAAGCAGTGGATGTGGCTCTGGAGAGAGGTGCGGGGCAGTGCTGGCACCGTGGCCCAGGAGAGCCAGGAGCACGCGCTGTGCTGGGTAGCAGCAGCATGGGGCATGTGGCCAGAGGGCCACCAGGGCAAGGCAGGATGCTCGGGAGCAGGCTCACAGTGCACTGGCTCTGCAGGCAACCCTAGCTTGCCGGTGGCCAGCAAGCTGCAGCTGCTGCTGGGACTCTTGGAGCCAAGCCTCTGGCTAGTCCCCCCGCTCAGGGACAGCGGGAGACACAGCAGTGAGAGCAGGGCTGCTACCAGGCAGCAACCAGTACTCTAGGTGCCACTCAGAGCTGCTTCCTTCTCCACCACCACCTCTGCATCAACCCCAAGGCCCCCTCAGCCCCACTCGTTAGGCATCCCTTTGCTCATCCACGTCTCCTCAGGACCCCATGGCCAACAGTCCCAGCAAGGGAAGTGCTCCTCACCCTCATGATCACACTCATGTTGCTCGTCCACGAAAGGCAGAGCTCATTGTCGGCTTCCCTCTCCTTCTGGGGCTCCACATACTCTGGATCATCCTGCAGCATCGCCCGGCCTGAACAGCAGCAGAAAGACACAGCGGTCAGCAGGAGTCATGCAGAGCTGCAGCTGGCAGACTCATGGCATCAGAGAGAAACCAGCCTGGCAGAGACAAAGGGCATGCCACGAATGGATGGGGAGCAGGATTCCCAGGGAGGGTCGGGGCCTATTCCAGGGCAGAGAAGGGCAACTGCTTCAAAGGGTACCAAAAGCCTCACGGGCTTTCCGGTGCGAAGCCCGACACAAGCCGTAGCCTCTGAGCAGGGGCTGCTGAGCGTTTTCCAGGCCAGTGGTATCCAGGACAGGTACTAAGAGCCCGCTCCCCTGCTCCTACATCAGCCGCGCCTCCTGCTCCTTTGCCTCACTGAGCAGAGGGGCCGAGGCAGTGCGATGCCTTCCCCGGCCTTGCCAGCGTGGCCGCGTGCAGAAGCACACAGCCCAGCACAGCTTCTCTTACGTTTTCGCTGCACGACGAATCTGAAGAGGCAATGAAGAGCATCCAAGGCCCCACCCTTGGTCTCCGCATCCTCGTAAGCACAGCAAAGGATGAGACAGCCCACCAGCTGTCCCAGCATCGGCACGGGGATCTTCCCATAGCAGGCAGGGCTCTCATCCACTCCTCCAAAGGGGTGCCACACCTGGGCAAGGCGGGTGGGACAGGTAGAAGGGCTGACGGGAGGCAGTCGCCACCAAAGCCCTGAAGCCAAGACTCTGCCCAGGCATGGATCCCAGCGGAGCCAAAGCTCTCGAGGGCCCTGCAGGCCTTGCCTCCCAAAGCAGCAGCCCAGCAAAGGCAGCACTGCCAGGCTGCGGCTCACATCATGCTCCGCGCGCACTGCTCCCCTGCACAGGGCTGGGGGCACAGCTGGCTCCTGCGACAAAGGGACTGCAGAGAAAAGCCCATGGAGAGAGGGCCAAAGAGCTTTGCTTCAGGGCAGAGCCTTGCTCAGTGCCTTAACCTGTGCCCACGCTTCCCTCCGAGGGACCCCCTGAGCTGCACTGTGCTCTGGGCTGCTGCAAAGGGCCAAAGCGGGGGCTGCACGGTGCTTGGCTCCTTACCTCCAGCGAGGAATAGTTGGCCAGCAACTTGCTCAGCCTCCCAATCCTCCCCACGGCCCTCTCACGCACAGCTGCTCTCTCCGTCTTGGTGAAGGGCAGCAGCATCTGCAAGGAGAAAGGCTACTGCTCTGCCCGGGGAGCTGACGCCCACTCCAGCAGAAGCAGCTCTGCTAAGCGCCTGCCTGCAGTCCTACAGTGCACCAAGGCTTCCTCGGAGCTAGAGCCAAGCCTGGAATGGCCTTCCTGCCCCTACAGGCCCCAGCCTGCAAGGCCCACCTTGCCCTCAGGCAGCCAGCCACACCTAAGCCCCCTCCCAGCCTCTGCTCCTGGCCATGCACATGGCCCCGGGTGCCCTCTTCAGGATGGCAGGCCTTTCAGGCCACACCTTCCCTAGGGGTCTGCAGTGGGCAGCCTGGCCTCCGGCCTCCTGGCATGGCAGAAGAACCAAGCTTCCGGCCTCGGCTCCCCTTGCAGCACGGGCAGCTCCCAGTGGGTCTCTGCCCCATTCCGATCTGGCAAGGAAAGCACAAGGCACGCGGAGGCAGGGGGGCAGCAGCACCAGCTGCCATCAGTGCAGTGCCTAGAGAAGAAGGGTGACATTCCTCCCACTGCTTTGGTGCAAGGAGAGCTTTGGGGGCAGAGGTGGCCCAGGAGTGCTCATGGGGGCAAGGTGTTCCCAAGAGCCTGGAGGATGTTTGGGGTGGGAAGGGACTTGGGCTGTAGCCAGGGGACACTGGGCTCACAGAAGAGCCCAGTGGGGAACCTCCGCTCACCCAAGCGAGAAACGCCCCCTGCCTGCAGCGTGCTGCCTGTACATGGCACTCGGGGGGGGAATGTCCACTCGAGGGTGTCACTTCCCTCTGGGCTGAGGAACAGGCCCAATGCAGCCCACTCTTTGCAAATGCCACACCTGCAAGATCTTCTGCAGCTCCAGGAGGCTGGAAGTGGCTGACTTGAGCACCAGCACCTCCAACATGTTGTCCATGGCATCGAGGGTCTGCAAGGAGGACAGGGGGCTGTGGCATTCCTTCCCCACTGCCTCTGACCCACAGCAGACTCAGTTGAACCCCTGCTGCCCAGCGAGGACACCCGCTGCCCTGCACGGGCCAACGAGAGGCCTCAGGGCAGGAGATCTGCTGTGCACAGACCAGCCCCTGGGCACTGCCCATGGCCCAGCCCACGGGAAGGGCATGAAGGCAGGAGGGTGGGAAAACAAAGCTGAGATCCTGCCCAGCCTTGGAGCTGACAGTCACCTCTCAGCACAGCGAAGCCAGGGGCAAGCCCAGAGGGGCTGGCGGGCTCCCTGTAGCTCACCCAGCACCTACCTTGGAGTAGAGGGACATGTCCACGGTCTCCATGTCTTCTCTTGGAGGAAGCAAGAAGACACTCTTGAAGCAGGCATGGAGAAGGCTGCTCTTTTTGCCCTCCAGAACCGGCTCCACTGCACTGCAAAGAGAGAGCGAGAGAGAGAGAGAGAGATGCCTGTTGGACACTGGTGCTGGGAGCAGTGCCTGGATGCCCTGGGGAGGTGGCTGTGGGCCGCTGGGGCAGGAGTCCCCCGGCTGCTACAGAGAGCACGTGAGGGAGCCCTGCAGGGAGGCACCTCCTCCCTCCATGAACTGGCCCAGGGCCAGAGGAGAGCCCAGGCAGCTAGGCCTCCCCCCTTCTCTACCACCTGCCTCCCCTTCTGCACTACAAGCCAAGGGGCCCTGGGGAGCTGCAGCAGGCAACCCTCTGCCCTCCCATCTGCCCTACTGACAAGCCTGGGCCAGGGGAGAGCAGAAGCGCAGCAGACAGCACCGCCAGCCTCCTCCCACCATGGTGCACACCTCCCAGCCAGGGACGGTGCCATCAGGCACATGCTGTGCACAGGTCCTGGCCAAACCAGGGGCTCTGCTAGCTACCTCATTGCCGTGATAGCAAGCATGGCTTGCTGGCGCACTGCTGTGCCCAGGCGCTCCAAGGGCTCCTCTTCCAGCAGCACCTGCACAGCACAACCGGCAGTCAGCGCGGCAACTGCCATCACCCAGCACCAGCAGACCCAGGGCCCAGCTGGCCTTGCCCCTGTCCTCACACCTGCTGCCTCTCACCTCGATATGCTCAGCCAGCTCGTGTCGGCAGCAGAACACCTCCAGGCCCCAGGACAAGGTCTTGGCGCTGCTGCCTCCACAGAGGGTGCCGATGGACGCTAGAAACTTCAGCTTCTGCGCCTCTTGCTGACAGACGGGGAAGAGAGACAGAGTGAGCGCGAGAGGGGACAGGAAAGGCCAGCAGGACCAGAGCAGCCAGGGGGCTGCAGTGCTGGGCGGGACCCCGGACGGCAGCAGCTCTGCACAGCCAGCACCTCCCCAGCAGCCTGCCAGCAGACATGGGCGGACCCGCAGGGAGACCCAGGCACAGCCCCCATGGAAACGGCTGCACTTACCTGTTCTCGGCCACCCACAAAGGCCTGGATGAAGTCCAAGGCTTCCTCATCCTCTCTGGACAGCTCGGACCAGCTGCTGATGGAAAACCTTGCACCTGAGAAAGGAAGAGAGCCAGGAGCACTGCAGAGATGGAGGGCAGGCAGCAGAGAGCCGCGCAGTGAGCTCTGCCCGCCGGCCAGCCATGGGCCTGCTCCCGGGCACGCAGTCTCCCCCAGGCTGCTCAAGGCTGCACGGTGCCCAGCACATGGGCTGCCCTGCTGCAGCCAGCCAGCCAGGGCAAACCTCAACTGCACCAGGCTGGGGAACGTGCTGCCAGACGGGCAGCATCCCTCCTCCTGCCACGGAGCTGCCGCTCGCTGCCCGTCCCAGGCAGCAGGAGCTGCGTCCATCTGCGCTCTCCCTCCTGGGCGCATGCTGCGCTGGGGCCAGCTCCCAAGCCCCGAGCGGGCCCTGGCATCCAGGCACCGCTGTGCCACCACCCCGGGCACCCCGACACCACGTGCTGGGGACATGGGAGCCCGGCGCAGAGCAGGGTGCGCTCCCCGGCCCTCACCCCAGCCCGGCCCAGCCCCACGGGGGCTCACTCACCTCTCCGCCACGCCTGGGACTCGAACCCCTCCAAGGGCCTCGAGGCAGAGCTGCTCTCCTCGGCAACCCTGTCCTGCTCCTGGGATGCCCGGCGCGGGCAGCCGTACTCCTGCTCCCAGGCCACCCGTGGGCGGCTGGGGGGTCTCTCCGCCATCCTGCGGCACGGAGCAGAGGCAGGAGGGGGACACTTGTTTAATGCAGAGCTGGGGAGAGTCCCCACGGGGGTGGGGGCAGCGCAGTCAAAGGTCCCCGCGCCCGTCCCGGCCCTGGAGCCAGCTCTCCTGCGCCTCAGCCCCTGCCGCAAGGTCCTGCCCCCGCCGCGGCCGAGGGCCCCCGCAGCCCCGTGGCACTGCCGAGCCCGGCCCCGTCGCTCTCACCCGCAGCAGGAGCTGGCAAGGCCTCGGCAAGCGCCTCGACTCCGCGGGGCTGCCGGGGCGGCAGGGAAAGACGCGGCTGCGCTCGGGGGCTCCTCCTCGAGCTCCACGCGCTCCTGCCCTCTCCCGTCGCCGTCCGTCCGGACACTGCCCGCACCTGACAGCGCCGCCGGTGTCACAACGGGGGGGGTCACAATGGCCCCGCCGGGGGCGGCTCTGAGGTCACCTCTGCTGCGCGAGCTGCTCCAGCAGCAGCAGCCGGCGCCGCCAGGGGCTCCAGGGCCGCAGCGCGGCCGCCCCGGGCAGGAGGGAGCTGGGGCAGGGCAGGGCGAGGCAGCTCGAGGGGCCGCGCGCGGCTCCGCATGGCCAGCTCCCTCCTCTTTCATCCCCGGCTGCCCACGCCTGGCCGCACTCACCTGCTCACCACTAACCACCAGCACCACCTCAAAACCTGACCCCACCGTACCTCTTGCCCCAATCCCCTCCTCTCATCCCTCACCCCAAACTCTAACCCTCCAGCCACAACCCAGACTTCCAACCCCTTTCCCTAACTCTTGCTCCAGCCCTCACCGGCATCTCCAACCCTCAGCCCTAGACAACAAATGCTAGCCTTCACCCCAGCCCTCACCCCTGCCATAGCCCACTCCCCCACAAAGCTAGCCAACGCTCACAGCAAGCACCAGAAACCCGCAGCACAACCACCAAACCTCGCCCCACGCCTCACCCAACCCCTCACCCCATGCAGCCAGCTCTCGTCCCCAGCCCTGCCCTCAACACCAGCCCCCAAGCACCAACCCCAGGGAGATGCCCGAACCCCCACTGCCAGCCCCAACCCCTTCCCCAGCCGCCCTCCCCCTCGCACCAGCCCCCTACCCTGCAGCCCCGCCGCTCACCCTCACGCTCCCGCCGGGCCCCCTCGCGCCCCACCCCGGCAGGCAGAGGAAGGGCAGCACCGGGCCGTGCTGGGGCAGCTGAGCGTGGCAGGCACCGCTGCAGATGCTCTGCTCCAGCCCCGCTCCAGCAGGGGCACCTACAGCACGTTGCCCCACACCAGCACAGGCGGCTTTGCAGCTTCTCCTGCAGCGGAGACTCCACAGCCTCTCGCGGAACCTGCTCCACTGCTTAACCGCCCTCGCGGGGAAAAAGCGCTTTCCTGCGCTCAGGGGGAATCGCCTGCTTCGCCATTTTGGGCCACGGCAGCACCCAACTCCTGGGCCGGGGCCGGGGCCGGAGGGGCGGAGGGGCGGGGCCATGGCAGGGACGGGGCGCCAGCCGGGCCCCCCGCGCCGGCACAGGGAGCGCAGCAGGCTGCTGGGGCGCGGCCGTGGCGCAGACGCCCCCGCCGCACGCCCCTCGCCCACGGGCCCCGCCCGGGCCAGCCCCGGCCCCCGCGCACGCAGCAGGCCGCCGCCGCCGGGCCCTGCGCCACGCTGGCCCCGGCCGCGGCCGCAGGGACAGCCCGCCGGGCGGCCGTTGGGCGGCCTGCGTGTCGCTCACGGCTCACCCCGCCCCTCCCGGGCACCCATTCGCTCGCTGCCTCCCCTCGCTCCCCGATTGGCCGGGCGGGGGGCGGGCTCTCCACCCGCCCGCGGCAGCTGCTGGCGCCAAGCGGAAGCTGCAGCTCGGCTCTGTGGAGAAGAGGCGGCTGCAGAGAGCCGCTCGCTCTGCCCGCAGCCCCGCCGCCTCCGGGCAGCGTTCTCCCGCCCGGCACCTGGCCCCTTCTCTGCACGGCACAGGTTATTGGCCTTGCCAGTTCTGCTGGCCCCCGGGGCCGTGGCCGGGCTCCCAAGTGGGCGGAAAACCACACGGACGTCGGGCAAAGAGCTGGTGAGCAGCCTGGACTGCTTCAGGCTGGAGCACGTTGTACGGCGTAGAAATTATGCCCTCCACTCCTGCAAGTAGGAGGATGTTGGCCCGTTCAGCTGGCACGGTTGGAGCTGGAAAAGGATGCCTGCCCGTTGTCTAAAAGAAATTGTTGTAAAACCTAAAACCTTTTCCCTGTGTTTTACAAAAGCAAAACAGCTAACCTCGTGTGAACTCAAGGAGCAATTTCTCTGGGAGGACTGTATGAAAACTGAGGGGGGTTTTTTTGTTTGTTTTGAGGAGAAAAGCACTCTTTCTTTTCCAAACCCTTGAGTTGGTGTTCTTTGACCTTCATACGTGAGTCGATTTCAGCCTAGAAGGCTCTTTTCTCACCGGTAGGTGTTGATGTTGACAGAGGCACCGCTGTGCTTTCTAGTGTGGCATGCTAGCACCTATTCCAAGAAGTGGAACTCTCTCTGCTTATTGCGTTGTGGCCAAGCAATACATCCGCACAATGGAAGAAGGTTGAGGGCAGAAGCCTGGCTGTGACTGACCACAGGTGTTGCCAAGAAAGCTGGATGAATCTCAGCACAAAGGGCGCCACAGGCTGGCCTTTGTTTTAAGGCATGCCCTGGACTCCTGCAAGCACCTGAAGGCTGGAAATCCATCCTTCCAGGAGCAGAAACGATGAGCAGTAGAGGGAATGTGCTGCGCAGGTGAGCTGCAGCTGGTGCAGCAAGCATTGCTGGTTTGAAGCGGTGGCTTGCTCCTTTGCCCTTTCCCAGAGAAATGCAATCTGATAATGGATGACATCTGTAAGAACAAAGAACTGCAAAGGTGGAGTTCTTCCCGTGGAGTCCAGTGGACTTTCCACCTACCGTGTCGAGCTCAATGCAATGGGGGAGGAGAAAGATGCAATGGATGAGAGAAAGGACAGCAATGCAAGAGTGACTCTTCTCTCTTAGAATACTTCTAAGTGGGGATTGGATTTGTGGGAAGTCTGAAGTTGGCTACGTAAGTGACACCCTCCCACCATGGGAAGTGTCAGAGAAGGACATTGTATCTGATTTAGCTTCAGCTTAGTCTCAGGGCCTAAAGTAGATGAAGCCTGCGGGCCTCAAGGCCGAACTGTGAATGAACTTGAGAAACATTGCTGGCAATGTAGCTGCAAAACCATTTATGACCAGCTACTAAGGCTACAAAAGCAGCTAATGAGGATGTAAAATAGGATGCAGGAGACAAGATGGGATGCACATGGGTTGGGGTTGACCCTGGAGGAGATAAGGGCCTGGGCTGTAGGCCAGGAGCTGTCCGAAGGAGAGAGAGAGCAGTCAGAAGGGGAGAGACCAGTGACTCAGAAAAGAAGACTGGAGGAGACTGTCACTGGCAGGTGGGGAAATAAGACTGCAAAGGGTCTGATTAGCCCAGAATGTCTTTGTTCAGGGTCCCTGCGTGGAGGCAGCCAGCTCGAGCTGTTACTTCCTGTACTGTCATTTATTCTTGTAATTCATGTCAAAGAAATAATTAATTCTGCTCCTATATGTGCATGAGACTCTGCTCCTCGGAAACCTAGGGTGGGGCCATGTCTACAACAGGAAGTCCCCTAGATGAGGGGTTTGTGTCAGTAGCTGCACAAATTCCTTTGCAAACACTGTCAAGGTCCTGGAGAATCACCGATCACAGGACGGTTGAGGTTGGAATGGACCTCTGGAGATCATCTAGTCCAACCCCCCTGCTCAAGCAGGGTCCTCCAGAGCACATTGCCCAGGATTGTGTCCAGATGGCTTTTGAGTATCTCCAGGGAAGGAGACTGCACAGCCTCTCTGGGCAACCTGTGCCAGTGCTCCGTCACCCTCCCAGCCCAGAAGTTTTTCCTCCTGTGCACATGGAACTGCCTGTGGTTCAGTTTGTGCCCGTTGCCTCTTGTCCTGTCACTGGGCTCTACTGAGATCCCCTCTCAGTCTTGTCTTCTCCAGGCTCTACAGGCCGAGCTCTCGCAGCCTTTCTTCACAGGAGACATGCTGCAGTCCCCTCATCATCTTTGTAGCCCTCCGCCGGACTCTCTCCAGTAGGGCCATGTCTCTCTTGTACCCTCTTTCCAGCAGGTCAACCCCCAGCCTGTCCTGGGCCATGGAGTTGTTCCTCCCTAGGTGCAGGACCCTGCACTTGCCTTTGTTGAACTTGAGAAGGTTCCTCTCTGCCCATGAGGTTGTGATTAAACAAGGTTGTGGCTCTTTTTCTGGATGGTGGACGGGTGGGATGGCAGCAGGACGAGGAGTCATGAGGGGAGGAAGGGGAATTCCATTAACTTCTGCACCTGGGTTAGGTTCTTGGGAGGGTTATTATTGTGGGAAGTGAGGACATATGCAGCGTGAGTGCCCAGGCTGTGCACGAATTCAGCCACAGTCAGGGGTGAATCCTCCTTCGGGAGAAAATCAAGATGTAGGCCGAACTGATGAATGACTAGTTGAGGAGGAATATCCTTGTGCTTGTATTCGATGTGTATGTATGTTTTTGGATGCAATCCCTTTGGCTAGTCAGGGCCGCATAACCAGGAAAGTTGCTGGAAAGCAAGTAACCTTTCTAGTGGCTACAGGGGCTACTTTATCTCTCAAGCCATGGAGCTCAATGACAGTCCTTCCGAGATGGGTGTGTTATAAAGGTCCGCAGGCATTCACCACTAAGTCAGAGTCAGACTCTTATGCGATCGTTTGTTTCAGCTGGAGCTGGGTGCCTCCAAAGAGGGACCCAGAACAAAGACATTCTGGGCTAATTATACTCCTTCCAGTCTTATTTCCCCGCCTGCCAGTGACAGTCTCTTCCAGTCTTCTTTCCTGAGTTGCTGGTCTCTTTCCTTGTAAATGGATTGTGTCTACATCCCAGGACGGTTGCTGTGTTCCTGCTTCAAAGTGCCTTATCTTATCCGGAGGCTAACCGTGACCTCTGTCCATTGTGTTCTGTATGTTGGAGGGCTGATTCTGGCTGCTTCTGCAGTTGTTGCGTCAGCAGCAGCCCACAGGTTCGGTAAAAGCTTCGGCCTGCAGGCTTCAGGGCATTATTTTAAATAAAATAATTACTTATTTAAATGATTTTACAGCATAGAAACAGCTCGAAGTGGGTGCCTCTGGAGAAGGACACCGGACAAAGAAATTCTGGGGTAATTAGACCCCTTACAGTTTTATTTTCCCACCGGCCAGTGAAGGCCTCCTCCAATCTTCTTTACTGAGTCAGTGGTCTCTCCCCTTCTGATTGGTGTCTCTCTCCTTCTGACAGCTCCTGGCCTACAGCCCAGGCTGGATGCCATGTCCTTGTTTCTCCCAGGCCCTTATCTCCTCCAAGGTCAACCCCAACCCACGTGCATCCCATCTTGTCTCCTGCAGTCTACTTTGTAGCCTCATGAGCTAGTTTTGTATCTTTGTCAGCTAGTTTTAACTGGTTTGGCAGTTACAACATTGGCAAGGTCACATCCTTCGCAAAGTTTCTGGAGTTCAAGGACAGTTCAGCCTTGAGGCCTGCAGGCTTCATCTACTTTAGGCACTGATGCTAAGCAAGAGTGAGACTTATGCGAAGCGGAAGCTAAATCGGCTACAATTTCCTTCTCCAACAGTCCTCCCTTGGTTTCTATGAGCACACCTGCTGGATACATATATTGGGGTAGAGTATTTGTGCACATCATAGAGGAGAATGTGAGGCACTTTTTCTCCCTTTTTTTTTTTTTGTGAAGTTTACCTTAGATTAAATAATCTAATGAAAAGGCGCCCAGGTGTTGCTGGGTTGTTAAGAAAGCCTTACTGCACGGATTTGGTTTGGAGACTCAAGAACTGAGATGCAGCTGTGCTTTTGCAGCCGGGCACTAATTCGTGAAGCACAAAGTATAGGCATTCCTCTTTTTCGATTGTAATCCCGTTCCCAATAGTGCGTTATGACAAACAAGAAGTTACGTTACCATTTTTAGTTATTGAAGGCAGAACACTGAAGGAGATAAGCCCGCCTTAACTAGGATAATCCTTCTGTTAAGCAAACATGAAGATGGTACTGCTCTTTTGGAAGTTTGTCTGCAGCTCTTGAAAAAGCAGGTATCTCCCTAAGAGACAGCATCTCGAAGATGTACACAATATGCTAAACATTTCTCTCTCCTCAGAGTTTCTGGATTCCCCTGTCTCTAGTCATTGTGAATACTGTCCACCCTCCCAAGCTGATCCGCTTCCCTGGGGGCTCCTTACTCCTGGGGGCCTTCTTGGACAAAGGAGACATTCTCTCTGCATACGTCCTACATTGCCACAGAAATAACATTCCGGTCCCTCACTGTCTGCCCATCTTCTCCTGTCCCCTTCTCGTCCTTGCCCTTGGCATTGCCCTAGCCTTCCTCGGCCTCCTCTGTCTCTTCCTCTACCCCTTCCTCTAATTTGCAAGTTCCGTGCTGAAGCTGCTGCTAAGAGATTAGCCTCTTCTTGGTTTTCCTTTTTCCGTTCCTTTGCTTGCTTCCCTTGCTGTTTCTCCTCTCTCCCGTCATAGACCAATACTGCCACGCTTAAAATCCTTTGTGAAGTTTCTCCTTGCCACCCTGGCATGTGCTCCTTCAACTCTTTTGGGCTATCCGGAGCGGCCTGATGGACAAAGACACTAATGGCTAGTGCATCATTCCAATTCTGGAAAGTCCTTCCCCCATAGTTCAACAAGGCTTGCCCTAGTCGTCCCCCAAAATCCCTGGCCTCTTTGTCCAAGCTCTGTCTACGCTCCTGCACTCTAGTCCAATCCACTCCTAGTTTGCTACATGCTCTAATAGCTTCTACCGAGTTCCGGAGTCCTGTCTGGCAAGCGACTCTGTCCCCTGCGTTATTGTAATCCCAATTTGGATCGTTTGCTGGCTAACGATTTGTGTTTCCCCCAGTCTGTTGTACAAACTTTGCCTCTTTATTAACTATTTTATCATCTCGCTCGTTTGGTCAGAACAACTCTCTCAAGAGTACTTGGGTATCCCGCCAGTTTGGATTATACCCAGTGCATATCTATTAGAAAACAGCTGAGCGCTCCTTTCCGCATCCTCCCTCAACCTGGGCATTTTGCTTGCCCACAATGCTCAATCACTCGGACTCCAGGGTTGGCTAGTAAATACATGCAGTACCACGTGAGGGGGGTTAGCTCCCCCACCCCGCCCCCGCTGCACTCGCTTGTAATGCTGCTGCATTAGGTAAAACATTAGCAACCATAGGATGGAGGCCTGCCACGGGAGGAGGGGAAGTCTGAGTAAGAGGAGGAGAGGGACAGATAGACAGATCTTCGGGAGGCGCCACCGGAGGAGTGTAAGGCGGAGCAGTAGCTCCTGGGGCGTTATTTGGGACACCTATATCTGCTGCAGCAAGAGTAGTTTTACAGAGGGTGCCGTTTGTCCTCCTTGGATCTCGCCGGTCCCACATCCAATTATCCCCACACATACCAATAATCCATTCAGTGAGGCTTTTCATCTTCCAATATAAGCTGTGGCAGAGCTCATTTCTTAGAATCGAAGGATCCTTCCTTGGGTTAACCCCCACATTAATTGTAAGATGGACAATCATCCTGACATAAAGGGACAGCTAACTAGCTAGGGATCGATTTGACTGTAACGGCTTTTTTCTCCTTTTTGTTCCTTTTCCTTTTCTAAATTTGGATGTTTGGAGCCAAGAGGGTGCAATGGTGGTTGGCTACACTGCCATCTGGGGTGCCAAAGTGCTGTGGAAACACTTTGATCCTAGGTTTCCAAGAAGCAGAGCCTCACGCACATCTAGCAGCAAAATTTTATTTCTTGAAATGATGGTGCAGCATAGTAACTGCTGGAGCTGGGTGCCTCCAGGGAGGGACCTTGAACAAAGGAATTCTGGCCTAATTAGACCCTTTACAGTTTTATTTCCCACCTGCCAGGGAAGGTCTCCCCCAATCTTCTTTACTGAGTCTTCTTTACTCTCCTTCTGGTTGGTCTTGGCCTTCAGCCCACACTGGTTGCCATGTCCTTGTTTCCCACAGTCCCTTATCTCCTCCGAGGTCAACCCCAACCCACGTGCATCCCATCTTGTCCCCTGCAGTCTACTTTTTAGCCCCATGAGCGAGCTGTGTATCTTTATTAGCTGCTTTTAATGGGTTTGGCCGTTACATGCTCAGCAATGATTCTGGAGTTCATGGACGGTTCGGCCTTGAGGCCTGCATGCGCAGGGTAGGCAGTGGCGATAGAAACAGAGCTGCATGTCATACCCCAGCTCTGCCCTTCCACCTGAGATGCAAGCCCTGAAGACAGCAGGGGCCTGCTCTTGCCCTGCGGTGACTGGAGAGGGCAGGGGAGGCCAAAGCTTTTCTCCCCCTTTCCCTTGGCTATTGTGGGCCAGCAGAGCAGTTGACGCTTTGCAGCAAAACCAAAGTGTGTCAGGCCGCTCTACGCTGGCCTGGCATATTGGAACGAGTGGACACCCCGTCCCCCCCAGGACAAGCCAGATTCATGCAGGCAGCAAGTTTTGCCCCTTGCCTTTGGCTCCCTAAAAAAAGAACACTCACTCCGGCTGAGGAAACGGGGCTGTATCTTTGCGGGAAGCCCAACAAAGCCATGAAGCGGTAGCACAACAGGGGCTGTGCTTGAGGAGTCGAGCTGTCCTGGGGCTGCGGGAGATGCCAGCAATGAGCCAGACCTTCCAGCACACTTGCGTGTGTGCGTGGTGTGCAGCACCATGGCATTGGCACAGCTGCGTCAGCTCTGCTCAAACAGAGTCACGTCCTGGCGGGAGGGTGCCACCTCGCCCATGCTCTCGGGAGCCAGGGACACAGTGCTCCGAGGTGGAATCTTGATGTTCTCCTTGGCACCCTCAGGTTCATGATGGTCTGTGACACCAGGCAACGGACTAGAGGTTCCGCATCATTTTCCAGGGGCTGGAGGGCTGCGAGAGAAAGGCACCGAGCTGAGAACAGACTCCCACCTTTGCAGAGATCCCAGGAATCCCCCCCCAGGCAGGGCCAGCCCCACTCAGCTCTTCCCATGCGGAGGAGGCAGCAGGTAGGACAAATGGATCAGCTGGCACTTGCAGGTCGGCCAAGCCCCAGATGCGCCCCAAATACCCCCTGCTCTCCCCCACATAGGGACACAGAGCCTTCCTCACCTGGGGCAGGCCAGTGAACTGCAGCTCACTTCCCAGCCTCCTCCCTCCTCCCTGCCAGGGCTGCCTGACACAGCGCTGCTCTCACTCACCAGTGCACAGCTCCTGCACCTTCTCCTTCCTCCGCTTCTTCACTTGCTGCCCGATGAGCCCTAGGCAAACACCTCCGCTCACCCCTCATACTCCCCAGCAAGCCCCCAGCAGCACAGCTCCCATCTGGCCTTGCCAGCTTGGCCATGCAGCCTGCTCCCCTTGGGCAAGGCTGGCCCCAGCCCCGTCCCCACGGTGCAGGACCCAGGGACAGTGGGAGGGACTGAAGACCCTCCTGTGTGCCCGTCTGGGTGGGCAGGCATGGCCCTGGGCTTGTGGCTCACCAATGAACCTCACAGCTGCCTCCCGCAAGGATGCGTCCGGGTTCTCCAGGTAAGGCAGGCTCTGGCGCAGGTGTTGCTCCGCTCTGCTCCTGTCCCTCAGCAGCTGCAGACAGCACAAGGACAGGGGGTTGGCACCGAGCCTCCCCAGAAGGCCAGGCCTGTCCCTCCTCCCAGCTCCGGCCTCCCCTTCTTCCTGTCCACGCCTCCCAGCTAGAAGCTGGCTGGTAGCCAGGTTCAGAGGGAGCAGAGGGCAGAGCGGGGCCTGCAGGTGCTGAGATCCCCGCCATGCTTCTGCCAAGGCCCAGCCAGGCCAGGGGCCCCTTCAGCACCCCAGCGGGCACTTAGAGTAGAGGGCTCTGGGCTGCAGCAGTGCGTGAGGGGCACAGCTGTGCACCCTGCCCACTGGCCATGGCGGCAGGCCTCATCCCGCCACGGCCCCGGGGGCTTTGGCCACGTCCTTACCACGCACTCCCCGATCTTCCATGTCTCCGCTCTTCTGGCCAGCTGCTTGAGCTCCTCCCACTTGAGGAACTGTGCAGCGCTCACCAGGGCTTCCTGAGAGGCCTGCAGAGCAACAGAGACCAGGAGATGCCACCGCAGCCACGGCAGGACACCCTGGGTCCCCCTCGTCTTGGCAAGGCTCCCAGCCTTTCCCAGCCCCAAATGGCACGACGCAGCGTGCCACTAGGTCTGGCCCTCCCTGAAGGCAGAGGCAGCTCTGCCTTGTCCTTCGGCACACAGGAAGCTGCACCTCATGCTGCCATGCGTTCCAAGGCACACTTGGCAGCAGCCCTTGCCTTGCTGCTCACCTCCACCCACGGCATGTCAGCATTGCTTCCCCAAAACACTGCTCCCTACCTGGGCCACTCTCTGCACCTTGTCACTCATGTGGAGGAAGAGCGGCACCAGGCTCCTCTGTGCATGCTGCTTCAGGTTCCGTTTGTTCTTCCCCACCACAATCTCCAGCAGGTCTTTGAAGAGGAGCATGGAGAGCTCTCGCACTCTGCTGTCTTCCTGCAGGCAGGGAGGAGAGGAGGGGAGGCCTCAGCAACGACTCCAGGAACGGGGCCCGACAAGAGCGTTTGCCGTGGCAAGGCCTCGTCCTCTCCGGGCACAACTGTCCCCCAGCCCGGCCAGAGGTCGGAGCTGAGGACAAGCCTCTGCTGAGGCAGCCTGGACAATGAGGGTTGTCGGCAGCAGCACGACAAGCCTCCCTGGGCTCTGTCTCCCTCTCCCTCTGGAGGGAGCTTCTTGGATTTCCCGAGGCCTCCATCAGGGCCCCCGCACACAACAAGAGGACAGAAAGGGACAGCCCCGCGGCACGGCCTCTCCCTCGCTCTCTAGCCTGCTCCTACCTCTCTGCTCATCGCTGCCCCAGGCCACGGCAAGCGCCGCACACAGTCAAGCACGAGACGCAGCAGCCGAGAGCAGACAGGGGGCTGGTTTGCTCTACTCCCACAGCCCTGGACACCAAGGCCAGCACAGGGCATGGGCTGAGAACCACAGGGCAAAAGGTTTCCTGACATACAGCAGGGCCTGTGCGGGGACGTGCCAACAGGCACGTATGCAGAGGGGCACACAGCACCCAGACCACGCATACGGACCCCCGGACACACCAGCAGAGCCCCGGCTCTCCCATCAGCCTTACGTCATCAAAGCGAGGCAGAAGCTTCTCGGCCAGCTGCAGAACAATCGGGTTGGAGCCCTTCTGTTCCAGGTAGCTGAGGATGTTTCTCAGCAGCATCAGGCTTCCCACACGCACTTCCCTGCAAGCATCCTGCAGCCACTCCATGCTGTCTGGGAGCAGGCTCTGCATTCTCCTTTTCTGTGGGAAACACACAACTTTCTTTGTGGGAAGCAAGGCCAGACCCCCCCCCGCCCGCCCAAAAGTGCTCTGCCTGCTCTTTTCCCATCAGGGCTCAGTGGCCAGGGCCAGGGCTCTGCACACACGCAGGCCTTGGGCACAGAGGCTGCAGTGCAGGGCACAGATCTCCAAGGGGGCCCTCAGCATGCACTGGCCTCTGTAGGGAGCAAAGCTGCTGCCTCAAGGCCCAGGAGCAGCTGGCTGCCTTAGCCCGGCCCTGTGCTCCAGCTCATTGTCCCTCTCCCAGATCTTCCCGCTGGGCACTGGTGCCTTTCTCCTTGTGCAGCACGGCCAAGGGCCTGGCATGACACTCGGGGCAGATGAATGGGGCAGCGGAGACTTGGGAGCAGCTACCACACCTCCGGATTGCCAGCCAAGTCCAAGCCACTCTCTGACCCAGTGTCTCCTGTCAAGCCCCAGTCTGCCAGCATGGCTTCACCCGCCTGCCCCCCTCCTCACCATCTTGGGTCTATTCAACAGGGCCACGAGGCCTCTGAACGCCAGTCTGCGCATCTCCAGGCTCTCACTCTGCGCATAACCCTGGATGAGTGGCAGGACCTCCTCATCCATGTCGGCAAGGTCAGGGCATTCCAGCAGCTGAAATGGACACAGCACTGAAAGACTGGCACAGCCGGCAGCACTGCCCGCAGCGTGCAGCTCTCCATCCCACCCACCATCCAGGGCAAGGGCACCAGGCCCTCACAAAGCTCAGCCCAAACACAGCAGGCATTGTGCAGACACCCCTGGGCCCTGCTCACAGCCCCGCGCCTCACGGCACACTGCACACACTGCTCGCCTCCTCCTCCCGTCCCCTGAACCCTCCGCAGCCTCTTGTTCTCATCCCTTGGAGGAGCAATTGAACACAGACAGCTGCCACAAAGCAGGCACGAAATACAAGTGCTTACGAGTGGTCGCCCAGCAGAAACGAGCCAAGGCCGGGGCTACTACCAGGAGCGTATGCATTGCCCCAGCTCCATTCACCAGCATCACCCCACACGCATGTGCACAAGCGAGCACAGCATTTAGAGGCCCCTCCAGAGAGGCACTGCTTGCCATGAGGCCCACCTCGACAAAGAAAGCCATGACGGGCAGCTGATGAAACTGGTCCTCCCTCCTCAGCAGCCTTGCCAGCTGGCGGAAGATCCAGCGACGCAGGTGACTGGCAGCCCCCCTCATTGCTCTGTCAGAGGCAAGAAGGCAGTGTTGGGCCTCAGCCGAGCAGGCAAACCTCCTCTGGCATCGCTCTGCTTGGCACGCAGCTCCTGCAGCCAGCGGCATTTGCTCATGGAGCACTGCTCTTGCCCTACCACACCTTGCCATTAGAAAGTCAGCGTCAGGCATCATTACGTTCCTTTTGGTGGGAGACCGGAGAAACAGCCTTCCTGCCCAGGCGGCATGGCCTGCCCACACATCCCCTCTCCTGCCCGCTTTGGATTCCTGTGCCCCTGGGCCCTCCCCAGGTTCTCCTGCGCACGACCCTCTCCCACAGCTCCTAACACCGCCCGCTCCCCCAGCAGCTCTCCAAGCTGGGCAGCATGGCAGCTCCCAGGGCCCTTCTGCTGGGCGAGCCCTTGCCACAAGGGCTGAGGCTGCAGCCCCTTTCCTGGAGAAGTGGCGTTCCCCCTCCCCCACCAAGAAGCACATGGGGAGGCACACCCCACAGCCAGGGAAGAGGTGCTGGGCCAGAGCAGGCCGGAAAGGGCTCTACCTGGCCAGCACCACCACTCCCTTCTGCGAGGTGTCCGCATGCAGAAATAGGTCCCAGCCGCCCTTCCTCTCAACAGTCACGGCTACGGTCTCATAGTGGGCGCAGCGCAGCAGACTTTTCATGGCCTGCACGGCGCACCTGCATGCAGAGCAAAGCCCAGGTCACACTGGCAGCCCGGCCCTGCCTCCAGGTGCAGCGCAGAGACAGGGCGAGCGGGATCGAGCACCTGACGTGGCTGGTGGGACGGGACTCATCCCGTTGGCATTCCCTCAAGAAGATATTTGCTTCCTGGTGGCTGAACTCTGCTGTGAAGACCATCTGCAAGAGCAGCGCCAGGAAGAGCTGGGGGAAAAACGCCTTCACCGCCTCTGGGCAGACGGGCTCCCGGATGATCTCACACAGTGCCCTCGTTGCCTGCAGAAAACACTCAGTCACACCTCTCACTCCCGAGCAGTCCCCGGCATGCTTCCACAGCCCTCCAGGTGGGAGGCTCGAGCACAGCCTTGGAGCATGGGAAATGCAGCTGGAGGCCTCAGCCTGGCTGCCTGACCAGGGCCAGCGCCCGCAGGCTCTTGGGCCTCAGCTCCTGGTTGTACACAGTGAGCCTTCCTGCCTCAGCATGACCATCACCTCGGCAGGCTTCGTGTAGCGTGCACGCTCGGCCAGGCTCCCTGTCCCAGGCCGTGCTGCCTGCCCAGGTTTTGCAGGAGCCCTACTCCTGCCCCTCACCTTGCCCCCAACCCGACCCTGGCTTTCCAGCCTGCTGAGCGAGGTCGGCGGATGCAGGGACAGCGTCGGATGGAGATTTCCTGGGCATGGCCAGCCTGGCTGTTGGTGTGCAGAGAGGCCAGGCAGCACTTGGCAGCCCTGTGCACTGGCACAGTCGGAGGCCTGGCGCTGGCCATGTTGTAGCCATGGGCCCAGGAGAGGTCCCTGCTTGGGGGCACACGGGCAGCGGAGAGGGGGAGGGGGCCCAGGGAGGCAGGCACCAGCCTGGGGGCACGGGAGGCCTCGTCCCCTAACTCACGGCCAGTGGAAGGATGCAGTTGTTGTCCCTGTCGGAGCTGGACTGCTTGCGCAGTGGCCGCTCCTCCAGCAAGCTCAGCAGCTCCCGCAGCATGTCCGGCGCAAGCATCGGCTTATCCATCAGCACCTTCCACATGCTCACGGCAGTGCTGCAGGCCCAGAGCGCCTTGTCAGTGGCACTTCCTTGGCCGCAGCACCGTAGCCTGGGCCAGCCCTGGAGGTCCCCAGCTGTGGGCCAGCCCTGCCCCTGCCCACCCCCTCCTCCCTGGCAGCCCCAAGAGGGTCCTGCCCAGGCAGGCAGCACATGACCAAGCTGAAGCCCCTTGCGCGGCAGGGAGCGTGCAGAGCCGCTGCGCTCTGCGGCTCAAGGCAGGGACACTTGCTCAGCTCTGGCTCCTCAAGGCCTGCTTGAGGCACCAGGGCTGGGAAACGGTGGGCCCTGCCCCTCAGCCGTGTGCTGGCCATCTGCTTGCCTCTGGCCCTCTTTGGGCCCTTCTCCCCATGGCCAAGGAGCCACTGGAGCCCGTCCAGGCTGACGCGCCCCATACCTGTTGCACAGTGGCGAGCAGTACAGCAGGCTCACGGTCACCTCGCTGGGCTCCAAGCAGGCCAGCTGGCAAAGGGTCTTGTTTAGGGTGACCCGGGCCGACAGCTCCCTCACATACTTGACGTTCCTGTAGAGGCACCTTATGATGCGTGGCACCTGGAAGACACAAGGCGGACGGTGAGGCTGCTCCCAGAGAGCAGCCAATACCCCAGCTCCCACTCACTTCTCCTTCCCTCTCCACCACTCCCACCGCTCCTTGCTGCCTTCCAAGGGGCTCCGCTGCCCACGAACACTGGCTCTCGGCGGGGAAACAGCGCCCCAGAGGGTCGAGCCCCACGCACGCCAGCCCCAGGCTCCTTACATCTTCCAGCACAGAGAAAGCGTCCAGCAGGAACATGGTCAGCATGTGGGAAGCCACCTCTGTATTGTAGGTGCTGCAGTTCCTCATGCCCTCGATGGCTGTGACAATGACGTCTGTCCTTTCGGAAGGCTGCAGGTTTTTCACAAACAGCTGGGGCAGAAAGGACCCAGGAGAGAAGAAATGTCACACAGCGTGCCGCACTACTGCTGCTTAGCTAAGCAGTGGATGTGGCTCTGGAGAGAGGTGCGGGGCAGTGCTGGCACCGTGGCCCAGGAGAGCCAGGAGCACGCGCTGTGCTGGGTAGCAGCAGCATGGGGCATGTGGCCAGAGGGCCACCAGGGCAAGGCAGGATGCTCGGGAGCAGGCTCACAGTGCACTGGCTCTGCAGGCAACCCTAGCTTGCCGGTGGCCAGCAAGCTGCAGCTGCTGCTGGGACTCTTGGAGCCAAGCCTCTGGCTAGTCCCCCCGCTCAGGGACAGCGGGAGACACAGCAGTGAGAGCAGGGCTGCTACCAGGCAGCAACCAGTACTCTAGGTGCCACTCAGAGCTGCTTCCTTCTCCACCACCACCTCTGCATCAACCCCAAGGCCCCCTCAGCCCCACTCGTTAGGCATCCCTTTGCTCATCCACGTCTCCTCAGGACCCCATGGCCAACAGTCCCAGCAAGGGAAGTGCTCCTCACCCTCATGATCACACTCATGTTGCTCGTCCACGAAAGGCAGAGCTCATTGTCGGCTTCCCTCTCCTTCTGGGGCTCCACATACTCTGGATCATCCTGCAGCATCGCCCGGCCTGAACAGCAGCAGAAAGACACAGCGGTCAGCAGGAGTCATGCAGAGCTGCAGCTGGCAGACTCATGGCATCAGAGAGAAACCAGCCTGGCAGAGACAAAGGGCATGCCACGAATGGATGGGGAGCAGGATTCCCAGGGAGGGTCGGGGCCTATTCCAGGGCAGAGAAGGGCAACTGCTTCAAAGGGTACCAAAAGCCTCACGGGCTTTCCGGTGCGAAGCCCGACACAAGCCGTAGCCTCTGAGCAGGGGCTGCTGAGCGTTTTCCAGGCCAGTGGTATCCAGGACAGGTACTAAGAGCCCGCTCCCCTGCTCCTACATCAGCCGCGCCTCCTGCTCCTTTGCCTCACTGAGCAGAGGGGCCGAGGCAGTGCGATGCCTTCCCCGGCCTTGCCAGCGTGGCCGCGTGCAGAAGCACACAGCCCAGCACAGCTTCTCTTACGTTTTCGCTGCACGACGAATCTGAAGAGGCAATGAAGAGCATCCAAGGCCCCACCCTTGGTCTCCGCATCCTCGTAAGCACAGCAAAGGATGAGACAGCCCACCAGCTGTCCCAGCATCGGCACGGGGATCTTCCCATAGCAGGCAGGGCTCTCATCCACTCCTCCAAAGGGGTGCCACACCTGGGCAAGGCGGGTGGGACAGGTAGAAGGGCTGACGGGAGGCAGTCGCCACCAAAGCCCTGAAGCCAAGACTCTGCCCAGGCATGGATCCCAGCGGAGCCAAAGCTCTCGAGGGCCCTGCAGGCCTTGCCTCCCAAAGCAGCAGCCCAGCAAAGGCAGCACTGCCAGGCTGCGGCTCACATCATGCTCCGCGCGCACTGCTCCCCTGCACAGGGCTGGGGGCACAGCTGGCTCCTGCGACAAAGGGACTGCAGAGAAAAGCCCATGGAGAGAGGGCCAAAGAGCTTTGCTTCAGGGCAGAGCCTTGCTCAGTGCCTTAACCTGTGCCCACGCTTCCCTCCGAGGGACCCCCTGAGCTGCACTGTGCTCTGGGCTGCTGCAAAGGGCCAAAGCGGGGGCTGCACGGTGCTTGGCTCCTTACCTCCAGCGAGGAATAGTTGGCCAGCAACTTGCTCAGCCTCCCAATCCTCCCCACGGCCCTCTCACGCACAGCTGCTCTCTCCGTCTTGGTGAAGGGCAGCAGCATCTGCAAGGAGAAAGGCTACTGCTCTGCCCGGGGAGCTGACGCCCACTCCAGCAGAAGCAGCTCTGCTAAGCGCCTGCCTGCAGTCCTACAGTGCACCAAGGCTTCCTCGGAGCTAGAGCCAAGCCTGGAATGGCCTTCCTGCCCCTACAGGCCCCAGCCTGCAAGGCCCACCTTGCCCTCAGGCAGCCAGCCACACCTAAGCCCCCTCCCAGCCTCTGCTCCTGGCCATGCACATGGCCCCGGGTGCCCTCTTCAGGATGGCAGGCCTTTCAGGCCACACCTTCCCTAGGGGTCTGCAGTGGGCAGCCTGGCCTCCGGCCTCCTGGCATGGCAGAAGAACCAAGCTTCCGGCCTCGGCTCCCCTTGCAGCACGGGCAGCTCCCAGTGGGTCTCTGCCCCATTCCGATCTGGCAAGGAAAGCACAAGGCACGCGGAGGCAGGGGGGCAGCAGCACCAGCTGCCATCAGTGCAGTGCCTAGAGAAGAAGGGTGACATTCCTCCCACTGCTTTGGTGCAAGGAGAGCTTTGGGGGCAGAGGTGGCCCAGGAGTGCTCATGGGGGCAAGGTGTTCCCAAGAGCCTGGAGGATGTTTGGGGTGGGAAGGGACTTGGGCTGTAGCCAGGGGACACTGGGCTCACAGAAGAGCCCAGTGGGGAACCTCCGCTCACCCAAGCGAGAAACGCCCCCTGCCTGCAGCGTGCTGCCTGTACATGGCACTCGGGGGGGGAATGTCCACTCGAGGGTGTCACTTCCCTCTGGGCTGAGGAACAGGCCCAATGCAGCCCACTCTTTGCAAATGCCACACCTGCAAGATCTTCTGCAGCTCCAGGAGGCTGGAAGTGGCTGACTTGAGCACCAGCACCTCCAACATGTTGTCCATGGCATCGAGGGTCTGCAAGGAGGACAGGGGGCTGTGGCATTCCTTCCCCACTGCCTCTGACCCACAGCAGACTCAGTTGAACCCCTGCTGCCCAGCGAGGACACCCGCTGCCCTGCACGGGCCAACGAGAGGCCTCAGGGCAGGAGATCTGCTGTGCACAGACCAGCCCCTGGGCACTGCCCATGGCCCAGCCCACGGGAAGGGCATGAAGGCAGGAGGGTGGGAAAACAAAGCTGAGATCCTGCCCAGCCTTGGAGCTGACAGTCACCTCTCAGCACAGCGGAGCCAGGGGCAAGCCCAGAGGGGCTGGCGGGCTCCCTGTAGCTCACCCAGCACCTACCTTGGAGTAGAGGGACATGTCCACGGTCTCCATGTCTTCTCTTGGAGGAAGCAAGAAGACACTCTTGAAGCAGGCATGGAGAAGGCTGCTCTTTTTGCCCTCCAGAACCGGCTCCACTGCACTGCAAAGAGAGAGCGAGAGAGAGAGAGAGAGATGCCTGTTGGACACTGGTGCTGGGAGCAGTGCCTGGATGCCCTGGGGAGGTGGCTGTGGGCCGCTGGGGCAGGAGTCCCCCGGCTGCTACAGAGAGCACGTGAGGGAGCCCTGCAGGGAGGCACCTCCTCCCTCCATGAACTGGCCCAGGGCCAGAGGAGAGCCCAGGCAGCTAGGCCTCCCCCCTTCTCTACCACCTGCCTCCCCTTCTGCACTACAAGCCAAGGGGCCCTGGGGAGCTGCAGCAGGCAACCCTCTGCCCTCCCATCTGCCCTACTGACAAGCCTGGGCCAGGGGAGAGCAGAAGCGCAGCAGACAGCACCGCCAGCCTCCTCCCACCATGGTGCACACCTCCCAGCCAGGGACGGTGCCATCAGGCACATGCTGTGCACAGGTCCTGGCCAAACCAGGGGCTCTGCTAGCTACCTCATTGCCGTGATAGCAAGCATGGCTTGCTGGCGCACTGCTGTGCCCAGGCGCTCCAAGGGCTCCTCTTCCAGCAGCACCTGCACAGCACAACCGGCAGTCAGCGCGGCAACTGCCATCACCCAGCACCAGCAGACCCAGGGCCCAGCTGGCCTTGCCCCTGTCCTCACACCTGCTGCCTCTCACCTCGATATGCTCAGCCAGCTCGTGTCGGCAGCAGAACACCTCCAGGCCCCAGGACAAGGTCTTGGCGCTGCTGCCTCCACAGAGGGTGCCGATGGACGCTAGAAACTTCAGCTTCTGCGCCTCTTGCTGACAGACGGGGAAGAGAGACAGAGTGAGCGCGAGAGGGGACAGGAAAGGCCAGCAGGACCAGAGCAGCCAGGGGGCTGCAGTGCTGGGCGGGACCCCGGACGGCAGCAGCTCTGCACAGCCAGCACCTCCCCAGCAGCCTGCCAGCAGACATGGGCGGACCCGCAGGGAGACCCAGGCACAGCCCCCATGGAAACAGCTGCACTTACCTGTTCTCGGCCACCCACAAAGGCCTGGATGAAGTCCAAGGCTTCCTCATCCTCTCTGGACAGCTCGGACCAGCTGCTGATGGAAAACCTTGCACCTGAGAAAGGAAGAGAGCCAGGAGCACTGCAGAGATGGAGGGCAGGCAGCAGAGAGCCGCGCAGTGAGCTCTGCCCGCCGGCCAGCCATGGGCCTGCTCCCGGGCACGCAGTCTCCCCCAGGCTGCTCAAGGCTGCACGGTGCCCAGCACATGGGCTGCCCTGCTGCAGCCAGCCAGCCAGGGCAAACCTCAACTGCACCAGGCTGGGGAACGTGCTGCCAGACGGGCAGCATCCCTCCTCCTGCCACGGAGCTGCCGCTCGCTGCCCGTCCCAGGCAGCAGGAGCTGCGTCCATCTGCGCTCTCCCTCCTGGGCGCATGCTGCGCTGGGGCCAGCTCCCAAGCCCCGAGCGGGCCCTGGCATCCAGGCACCGCTGTGCCACCACCCCGGGCACCCCGACACCACGTGCTGGGGACATGGGAGCCCGGCGCAGAGCAGGGTGCGCTCCCCGGCCCTCACCCCAGCCCGGCCCAGCCCCACGGGGGCTCACTCACCTCTCCGCCACGCCTGGGACTCGAACCCCTCCAAGGGCCTCGAGGCAGAGCTGCTCTCCTCGGCAACCCTGTCCTGCTCCTGGGATGCCCGGCGCGGGCAGCCGTACTCCTGCTCCCAGGCCACCCGTGGGCGGCTGGGGGGTCTCTCCGCCATCCTGCGGCACGGAGCAGAGGCAGGAGGGGGACACTTGTTTAATGCAGAGCTGGGGAGAGTCCCCACGGGGGTGGGGGCAGCGCAGTCAAAGGTCCCCGCGCCCGTCCCGGCCCTGGAGCCAGCTCTCCTGCGCCTCAGCCCCTGCCGCAAGGTCCTGCCCCCGCCGCGGCCGAGGGCCCCCGCAGCCCCGTGGCACTGCCGAGCCTGGCCCCGTCGCTCTCACCCGCAGCAGGAGCTGGCAAGGCCTCGGCAAGCGCCTCGACTCCGCGGGGCTGCCGGGGCGGCAGGGAAAGACGCGGCTGCGCTCGGGGGCTCCTCCTCGAGCTCCACGCGCTCCTGCCCTCTCCCGTCGCCGTCCGCCCGGACACTGCCCGCACCTGACAGCGCCGCCGGTGTCACAACGGGGGGGGTCACAATGGCCCCGCCGGGGGCGGCTCTGAGGTCACCTCTGCTGCGCGAGCTGCTCCAGCAGCAGCAGCCGGCGCCGCCAGGGGCTCCAGGGCCGCAGCGCGGCCGCCCCGGGCAGGAGGGAGCTGGGGCAGGGCAGGGCGAGGCAGCTCGAGGGGCCGCGCGCGGCTCCGCATGGCCAGCTCCCTCCTCTTTCATCCCCGGCTGCCCACGCCTGGCCGCACTCACCTGCTCACCACTAACCACCAGCACCACCTCAAAACCTGACCCCACCGTACCTCTTGCCCCAATCCCCTCCTCTCATCCCTCACCCCAAACTCTAACCCTCCAGCCACAACCCAGACTTCCAACCCCTTTCCCTAACTCTTGCTCCAGCCCTCACCGGCATCTCCAACCCTCAGCCCTAGACAACAAATGCTAGCCTTCACCCCAGCCCTCACCCCTGCCATAGCCCACTCCCCCACAAAGCTAGCCAACGCTCACAGCAAGCACCAGAAACCCGCAGCACAACCACCAAACCTCGCCCCACGCCTCACCCAACCCCTCACCCCATGCAGCCAGCTCTCGTCCCCAGCCCTGCCCTCAACACCAGCCCCCAAGCACCAACCCCAGGGAGATGCCCGAACCCCCACTGCCAGCCCCAACCCCTTCCCCAGCCGCCCTCCCCCTCGCACCAGCCCCCTACCCTGCAGCCCCGCCGCTCACCCTCACGCTCCCGCCGGGCCCCCTCGCGCCCCACCCCGGCAGGCAGAGGAAGGGCAGCACCGGGCCGTGCTGGGGCAGCTGAGCGTGGCAGGCACCGCTGCAGATGCTCTGCTCCAGCCCCGCTCCAGCAGGGGCACCTACAGCACGTTGCCCCACACCAGCACAGGCGGCTTTGCAGCTTCTCCTGCAGCGGAGACTCCACAGCCTCTCGCGGAACCTGCTCCACTGCTTAACCGCCCTCGCGGGGAAAAAGCGCTTTCCTGCGCTCAGGGGGAATCGCCTGCTTCGCCATTTTGGGCCACGGCAGCACCCAACTCCTGGGCCGGGGCCGGGGCCGGAGGGGCGGAGGGGCGGGGCCATGGCAGGGACGGGGCGCCAGCCGGGCCCCCCGCGCCGGCACAGGGAGCGCAGCAGGCTGCTGGGGCGCGGCCGTGGCGCAGACGCCCCCGCCGCACGCCCCTCGCCCACGGGCCCCGCCCGGGCCAGCCCCGGCCCCCGCGCACGCAGCAGGCCGCCGCCGCCGGGCCCTGCGCCACGCTGGCCCCGGCCGCGGCCGCAGGGACAGCCCGCCGGGCGGCCGTTGGGCGGCCTGCGTGTCGCTCACGGCTCACCCCGCCCCTCCCGGGCACCCATTCGCTCGCTGCCTCCCCTCGCTCCCCGATTGGCCGGGCGGGGGGCGGGCTCTCCACCCGCCCGCGGCAGCTGCTGGCGCCAAGCGGAAGCTGCAGCTCGGCTCTGTGGAGAAGAGGCGGCTGCAGAGAGCCGCTCGCTCTGCCCGCAGCCCCGCCGCCTCCGGGCAGCGTTCTCCCGCCCGGCACCTGGCCCCTTCTCTGCACGGCACAGGTTATTGGCCTTGCCAGTTCTGCTGGCCCCCGGGGCCGTGGCCGGGCTCCCAAGTGGGCGGAAAACCACACGGACGTCGGGCAAAGAGCTGGTGAGCAGCCTGGACTGCTTCAGGCTGGAGCACGTTGTACGGCGTAGAAATTATGCCCTCCACTCCTGCAAGTAGGAGGATGTTGGCCCGTTCAGCTGGCACGGTTGGAGCTGGAAAAGGATGCCTGCCCGTTGTCTAAAAGAAATTGTTGTAAAACCTAAAACCTTTTCCCTGTGTTTTACAAAAGCAAAACAGCTAACCTCGTGTGAACTCAAGGAGCAATTTCTCTGGGAGGACTGTATGAAAACTGAGGGGGGTTTTTTTGTTTGTTTTGAGGAGAAAAGCACTCTTTCTTTTCCAAACCCTTGAGTTGGTGTTCTTTGACCTTCATACGTGAGTCGATTTCAGCCTAGAAGGCTCTTTTCTCACCGGTAGGTGTTGATGTTGACAGAGGCACCGCTGTGCTTTCTAGTGTGGCATGCTAGCACCTATTCCAAGAAGTGGAACTCTCTCTGCTTATTGCGTTGTGGCCAAGCAATACATCCGCACAATGGAAGAAGGTTGAGGGCAGAAGCCTGGCTGTGACTGACCACAGGTGTTGCCAAGAAAGCTGGATGAATCTCAGCACAAAGGGCGCCACAGGCTGGCCTTTGTTTTAAGGCATGCCCTGGACTCCTGCAAGCACCTGAAGGCTGGAAATCCATCCTTCCAGGAGCAGAAACGATGAGCAGTAGAGGGAATGTGCTGCGCAGGTGAGCTGCAGCTGGTGCAGCAAGCATTGCTGGTTTGAAGCGGTGGCTTGCTCCTTTGCCCTTTCCCAGAGAAATGCAATCTGATAATGGATGACATCTGTAAGAACAAAGAACTGCAAAGGTGGAGTTCTTCCCGTGGAGTCCAGTGGACTTTCCACCTACCGTGTCGAGCTCAATGCAATGGGGGAGGAGAAAGATGCAATGGATGAGAGAAAGGACAGCAATGCAAGAGTGACTCTTCTCTCTTAGAATACTTCTAAGTGGGGATTGGATTTGTGGGAAGTCTGAAGTTGGCTACGTAAGTGACACCCTCCCACCATGGGAAGTGTCAGAGAAGGACATTGTATCTGATTTAGCTTCAGCTTAGTCTCAGGGCCTAAAGTAGATGAAGCCTGCGGGCCTCAAGGCCGAACTGTGAATGAACTTGAGAAACATTGCTGGCAATGTAGCTGCAAAACCATTTATGACCAGCTACTAAGGCTACAAAAGCAGCTAATGAGGATGTAAAATAGGATGCAGGAGACAAGATGGGATGCACATGGGTTGGGGTTGACCCTGGAGGAGATAAGGGCCTGGGCTGTAGGCCAGGAGCTGTCCGAAGGAGAGAGAGAGCAGTCAGAAGGGGAGAGACCAGTGACTCAGAAAAGAAGACTGGAGGAGACTGTCACTGGCAGGTGGGGAAATAAGACTGCAAAGGGTCTGATTAGCCCAGAATGTCTTTGTTCAGGGTCCCTGCGTGGAGGCAGCCAGCTCGAGCTGTTACTTCCTGTACTGTCATTTATTCTTGTAATTCATGTCAAAGAAATAATTAATTCTGCTCCTATATGTGCATGAGACTCTGCTCCTCGGAAACCTAGGGTGGGGCCATGTCTACAACAGGAAGTCCCCTAGATGAGGGGTTTGTGTCAGTAGCTGCACAAATTCCTTTGCAAACACTGTCAAGGTCCTGGAGAATCACCGATCACAGGACGGTTGAGGTTGGAATGGACCTCTGGAGATCATCTAGTCCAACCCCCCTGCTCAAGCAGGGTCCTCCAGAGCACATTGCCCAGGATTGTGTCCAGATGGCTTTTGAGTATCTCCAGGGAAGGAGACTGCACAGCCTCTCTGGGCAACCTGTGCCAGTGCTCCGTCACCCTCCCAGCCCAGAAGTTTTTCCTCCTGTGCACATGGAACTGCCTGTGGTTCAGTTTGTGCCCGTTGCCTCTTGTCCTGTCACTGGGCTCTACTGAGATCCCCTCTCAGTCTTGTCTTCTCCAGGCTCTACAGGCCGAGCTCTCGCAGCCTTTCTTCACAGGAGACATGCTGCAGTCCCCTCATCATCTTTGTAGCCCTCCGCCGGACTCTCTCCAGTAGGGCCATGTCTCTCTTGTACCCTCTTTCCAGCAGGTCAACCCCCAGCCTGTCCTGGGCCATGGAGTTGTTCCTCCCTAGGTGCAGGACCCTGCACTTGCCTTTGTTGAACTTGAGAAGGTTCCTCTCTGCCCATGAGGTTGTGATTAAACAAGGTTGTGGCTCTTTTTCTGGATGGTGGACGGGTGGGATGGCAGCAGGACGAGGAGTCATGAGGGGAGGAAGGGGAATTCCATTAACTTCTGCACCTGGGTTAGGTTCTTGGGAGGGTTATTATTGTGGGAAGTGAGGACATATGCAGCGTGAGTGCCCAGGCTGTGCACGAATTCAGCCACAGTCAGGGGTGAATCCTCCTTCGGGAGAAAATCAAGATGTAGGCCGAACTGATGAATGACTAGTTGAGGAGGAATATCCTTGTGCTTGTATTCGATGTGTATGTATGTTTTTGGATGCAATCCCTTTGGCTAGTCAGGGCCGCATAACCAGGAAAGTTGCTGGAAAGCAAGTAACCTTTCTAGTGGCTACAGGGGCTACTTTATCTCTCAAGCCATGGAGCTCAATGACAGTCCTTCCGAGATGGGTGTGTTATAAAGGTCCGCAGGCATTCACCACTAAGGCAGAGTCAGACTCTTATGCGATCGTTTGTTTCAGCTGGAGCTGGGTGCCTCCAAAGAGGGACCCAGAACAAAGACATTCTGGGCTAATTATACTCCTTCCAGTCTTATTTCCCCGCCTGCCAGTGACAGTCTCTTCCAGTCTTCTTTCCTGAGTTGCTGGTCTCTTTCCTTGTAAATGGATTGTGTCTACATCCCAGGACGGTTGCTGTGTTCCTGCTTCAAAGTGCCTTATCTTATCCGGAGGCTAACCGTGACCTCTGTCCATTGTGTTCTGTATGTTGGAGGGCTGATTCTGGCTGCTTCTGCAGTTGTTGCGTCAGCAGCAGCCCACAGGTTCGGTAAAAGCTTCGGCCTGCAGGCTTCAGGGCATTATTTTAAATAAAATAATTACTTATTTAAATGATTTTACAGCATAGAAACAGCTCGAAGTGGGTGCCTCTGGAGAAGGACACCGGACAAAGAAATTCTGGGGTAATTAGACCCCTTACAGTTTTATTTTCCCACCGGCCAGTGAAGGCCTCCTCCAATCTTCTTTACTGAGTCAGTGGTCTCTCCCCTTCTGATTGGTGTCTCTCTCCTTCTGACAGCTCCTGGCCTACAGCCCAGGCTGGATGCCATGTCCTTGTTTCTCCCAGGCCCTTATCTCCTCCAAGGTCAACCCCAACCCACGTGCATCCCATCTTGTCTCCTGCAGTCTACTTTGTAGCCTCATGAGCTAGTTTTGTATCTTTGTCAGCTAGTTTTAACTGGTTTGGCAGTTACAACATTGGCAAGGTCACATCCTTCGCAAAGTTTCTGGAGTTCAAGGACAGTTCAGCCTTGAGGCCTGCAGGCTTCATCTACTTTAGGCACTGATGCTAAGCAAGAGTGAGACTTATGCGAAGCGGAAGCTAAATCGGCTACAATTTCCTTCTCCAACAGTCCTCCCTTGGTTTCTATGAGCACACCTGCTGGATACATATATTGGGGTAGAGTATTTGTGCACATCATAGAGGAGAATGTGAGGCACTTTTTCTCCCTTTTTTTTTTTTTTGTGAAGTTTACCTTAGATTAAATAATCTAATGAAAAGGCGCCCAGGTGTTGCTGGGTTGTTAAGAAAGCCTTACTGCACGGATTTGGTTTGGAGACTCAAGAACTGAGATGCAGCTGTGCTTTTGCAGCCGGGCACTAATTCGTGAAGCACAAAGTATAGGCATTCCTCTTTTTCGATTGTAATCCCGTTCCCAATAGTGCGTTATGACAAACAAGAAGTTACGTTACCATTTTTAGTTATTGAAGGCAGAACACTGAAGGAGATAAGCCCGCCTTAACTAGGATAATCCTTCTGTTAAGCAAACATGAAGATGGTACTGCTCTTTTGGAAGTTTGTCTGCAGCTCTTGAAAAAGCAGGTATCTCCCTAAGAGACAGCATCTCGAAGATGTACACAATATGCTAAACATTTCTCTCTCCTCAGAGTTTCTGGATTCCCCTGTCTCTAGTCATTGTGAATACTGTCCACCCTCCCAAGCTGATCCGCTTCCCTGGGGGCTCCTTACTCCTGGGGGCCTTCTTGGACAAAGGAGACATTCTCTCTGCATACGTCCTACATTGCCACAGAAATAACATTCCGGTCCCTCACTGTCTGCCCGTCTTCTCCTGTCCCCTTCTCGTCCTTGCCCTTGGCATTGCCCTAGCCTTCCTCGGCCTCCTCTGTCTCTTCCTCTACCCCTTCCTCTAATTTGCAAGTTCCGTGCTGAAGCTGCTGCTAAGAGATTAGCCTCTTCTTGGTTTTCCTTTTTCCGTTCCTTTGCTTGCTTCCCTTGCTGTTTCTCCTCTCTCCCGTCATAGACCAATACTGCCACGCTTAAAATCCTTTGTGAAGTTTCTCCTTGCCACCCTGGCATGTGCTCCTTCAACTCTTTTGGGCTATCCGGAGCGGCCTGATGGACAAAGACACTAATGGCTAGTGCATCATTCCAATTCTGGAAAGTCCTTCCCCCATAGTTCAACAAGGCTTGCCCTAGTCGTCCCCCAAAATCCCTGGCCTCTTTGTCCAAGCTCTGTCTACGCTCCTGCACTCTAGTCCAATCCACTCCTAGTTTGCTACATGCTCTAATAGCTTCTACCGAGTTCCGGAGTCCTGTCTGGCAAGCGACTCTGTCCCCTGCGTTATTGTAATCCCAATTTGGATCGTTTGCTGGCTAACGATTTGTGTTTCCCCCAGTCTGTTGTACAAACTTTGCCTCTTTATTAACTATTTTATCATCTCGCTCGTTTGGTCAGAACAACTCTCTCAAGAGTACTTGGGTATCCCGCCAGTTTGGATTATACCCAGTGCATATCTATTAGAAAACAGCTGAGCGCTCCTTTCCGCATCCTCCCTCAACCTGGGCATTTTGCTTGCCCACAATGCTCAATCACTCGGACTCCAGGGTTGGCTAGTAAATACATGCAGTACCACGTGAGGGGGGTTAGCTCCCCCACCCCGCCCCCGCTGCACTCGCTTGTAATGCTGCTGCATTAGGTAAAACATTAGCAACCATAGGATGGAGGCCTGCCACGGGAGGAGGGGAAGTCTGAGTAAGAGGAGGAGAGGGACAGATAGACAGATCTTCGGGAGGCGCCACCGGAGGAGTGTAAGGCGGAGCAGTAGCTCCTGGGGCGTTATTTGGGACACCTATATCTGCTGCAGCAAGAGTAGTTTTACAGAGGGTGCCGTTTGTCCTCCTTGGATCTCGCCGGTCCCACATCCAATTATCCCCACACATACCAATAATCCATTCAGTGAGGCTTTTCATCTTCCAATATAAGCTGTGGCAGAGCTCATTTCTTAGAATCGAAGGATCCTTCCTTGGGTTAACCCCCACATTAATTGTAAGATGGACAATCATCCTGACATAAAGGGACAGCTAACTAGCTAGGGATCGATTTGACTGTAACGGCTTTTTTCTCCTTTTTGTTCCTTTTCCTTTTCTAAATTTGGATGTTTGGAGCCAAGAGGGTGCAATGGTGGTTGGCTACACTGCCATCTGGGGTGCCAAAGTGCTGTGGAAACACTTTGATCCTAGGTTTCCAAGAAGCAGAGCCTCACGCACATCTAGCAGCAAAATTTTATTTCTTGAAATGATGGTGCAGCATAGTAACTGCTGGAGCTGGGTGCCTCCAGGGAGGGACCTTGAACAAAGGAATTCTGGCCTAATTAGACCCTTTACAGTTTTATTTCCCACCTGCCAGGGAAGGTCTCCCCCAATCTTCTTTACTGAGTCTTCTTTACTCTCCTTCTGGTTGGTCTTGGCCTTCAGCCCACACTGGTTGCCATGTCCTTGTTTCCCACAGTCCCTTATCTCCTCCGAGGTCAACCCCAACCCACGTGCATCCCATCTTGTCCCCTGCAGTCTACTTTTTAGCCCCATGAGCGAGCTGTGTATCTTTATTAGCTGCTTTTAATGGGTTTGGCCGTTACATGCTCAGCAATGATTCTGGAGTTCATGGACGGTTCGGCCTTGAGGCCTGCATGCGCAGGGTAGGCAGTGGCGATAGAAACAGAGCTGCATGTCATACCCCAGCTCTGCCCTTCCACCTGAGATGCAAGCCCTGAAGACAGCAGGGGCCTGCTCTTGCCCTGCGGTGACTGGAGAGGGCAGGGGAGGCCAAAGCTTTTCTCCCCCTTTCCCTTGGCTATTGTGGGCCAGCAGAGCAGTTGACGCTTTGCAGCAAAACCAAAGTGTGTCAGGCCGCTCTACGCTGGCCTGGCATATTGGAACGAGTGGACACCCCGTCCCCCCCAGGACAAGCCAGATTCATGCAGGCAGCAAGTTTTGCCCCTTGCCTTTGGCTCCCTAAAAAAAGAACACTCACTCCGGCTGAGGAAACGGGGCTGTATCTTTGCGGGAAGCCCAACAAAGCCATGAAGCGGTAGCACAACAGGGGCTGTGCTTGAGGAGTCGAGCTGTCCTGGGGCTGCGGGAGATGCCAGCAATGAGCCAGACCTTCCAGCACACTTGCGTGTGTGCGTGGTGTGCAGCACCATGGCATTGGCACAGCTGCGTCAGCTCTGCTCAAACAGAGTCACGTCCTGGCGGGAGGGTGCCACCTCGCCCATGCTCTCGGGAGCCAGGGACACAGTGCTCCGAGGTGGAATCTTGATGTTCTCCTTGGCACCCTCAGGTTCATGATGGTCTGTGACACCAGGCAACGGACTAGAGGTTCCGCATCATTTTCCAGGGGCTGGAGGGCTGCGAGAGAAAGGCACCGAGCTGAGAACAGACTCCCACCTTTGCAGAGATCCCAGGAATCCCCCCCCAGGCAGGGCCAGCCCCACTCAGCTCTTCCCATGCGGAGGAGGCAGCAGGTAGGACAAATGGATCAGCTGGCACTTGCAGGTCGGCCAAGCCCCAGATGCGCCCCAAATACCCCCTGCTCTCCCCCACATAGGGACACAGAGCCTTCCTCACCTGGGGCAGGCCAGTGAACTGCAGCTCACTTCCCAGCCTCCTCCCTCCTCCCTGCCAGGGCTGCCTGACACAGCGCTGCTCTCACTCACCAGTGCACAGCTCCTGCACCTTCTCCTTCCTCCGCTTCTTCACTTGCTGCCCGATGAGCCCTAGGCAAACACCTCCGCTCACCCCTCATACTCCCCAGCAAGCCCCCAGCAGCACAGCTCCCATCTGGCCTTGCCAGCTTGGCCATGCAGCCTGCTCCCCTTGGGCAAGGCTGGCCCCAGCCCCGTCCCCACGGTGCAGGACCCAGGGTCGGTGGGAGGGACTGAAGACCCTCCTGTGTGCCCGTCTGGGTGGGCAGGCATGGCCCTGGGCTTGTGGCTCACCAATGAACCTCACAGCTGCCTCCCGCAAGGATGCGTCCGGGTTCTCCAGGTAAGGCAGGCTCTGGCGCAGGTGTTGCTCCACTCTGCTCCTGTCTCTCAGCAGCTGCAGACAGCACAAGGACAGGGGGTTGGCACCGAGCCTCCCCAGAAGGCCAGGCCTGTCCCTCCTCCCAGCTCTGGCCTCCTCTTCCTTCCTGTCCACGCCTCCCAGCTAGAAGCTGGCTGGTAGCCAGGTTCAGAGGGAGCAGAGGGCAGAGCGGGGCCTGCGGGTGCTGAGATCCCCGCCATGCTTCTGCCAAGGCCCAGCCAGGCCAGGGGCCCCTTCAGCACCCCAGCGGGCACTTAGAGTAGAGGGCTCTGGGCTGCAGCAGTGCGTGAGGGGCACAGCTGTGCACCCTGCTCACTGGCCATGGCGGCAGGCCTCATCCCGCCGCGGCCCCGGGGGCTTTGGCCACGTCCTTACCACGCACTCCCCGATCTTCCATGTCTCCGCTCTTCTGGCCAGCTGCTTGAGCTCCTCCCACTTGAGGAACTGTGCAGCGCTCACCAGGGCTTCCTGAGAGGCCTGCAGAGCAACAGAGACCAGGAGATGCCACCGCAGCCACGGCAGGACACCCTGGGTCCCCCTCGTCTTGGCAAGGCTCCCAGCCTTTCCCAGCCCCAAATGGCACGACGCAGCGTGCCACTAGGTCTGGCCCTCCCTGAAGGCAGAGGCAGCTCTGCCTTGTCCTTCGGCACACAGGAAGCTGCACCTCATGCTGCCATGCGTTCCAAGGCACACTTGGCAGCAGCCCTTGCCTTGCTGCTCACCTCCACCCACGGCATGTCAGCATTGCTTCCCCAAAACACTGCTCCCTACCTGGGCCACTCTCTGCACCTTGTCACTCATGTGGAGGAAGAGCGGCACCAGGCTCCTCTGTGCATGCTGCTTCAGGTTCCGTTTGTTCTTCCCCACCACAATCTCCAGCAGGTCTTTGAAGAGGAGCATGGAGAGCTCTCGCACTCTGCTGTCTTCCTGCAGGCAGGGAGGAGAGGAGGGGAGGCCTCAGCAACGACTCCAGGAACGGGGCCCGACAAGAGCGTTTGCCGTGGCAAGGCCTCGTCCTCTCCGGGCACAACTGTCCCCCAGCCCGGCCAGAGGTCGGAGCTGAGGACAAGCCTCTGCTGAGGCAGCCTGGACAATGAGGGTTGTCGGCAGCAGCACGACAAGCCTCCCTGGGCTCTGTCTCCCTCTCCCTCTGGAGGGAGCTTCTTGGATTTCCCGAGGCCTCCATCAGGGCCCCCGCACACAACAAGAGGACAGAAAGGGACAGCCCCGCGGCACGGCCTCTCCCTCCCTCTCTAGCCTGCTCCTACCTCTCTGCTCATCGCTGCCCCAGGCCACGGCAAGCGCCGCACACAGTCAAGCACGAGACGCAGCAGCCGAGAGCAGACAGGGGGCTGGTTTGCTCTACTCCCACAGCCCTGGACACCAAGGCCAGCACAGGGCATGGGCTGAGAACCACAGGGCAAAAGGTTTCCTGACATACAGCAGGGCCTGTGCGGGGACGTGCCAACAGGCACGTATGCAGAGGGGCACACAGCACCCAGACCACGCATACGGACCCCCGGACACACCAGCAGAGCCCCGGCTCTCCCATCAGCCTTACGTCATCAAAGCGAGGCAGAAGCTTCTCGGCCAGCTGCAGAACAATCGGGTTGGAGCCCTTCTGTTCCAGGTAGCTGAGGATGTTTCTCAGCAGCATCAGGCTTCCCACACGCACTTCCCTGCAAGCATCCTGCAGCCACTCCATGCTGTCTGGGAGCAGGCTCTGCATTCTCCTTTTCTGTGGGAAACACACAACTTTCTTTGTGGGAAGCAAGGCCAGACCCCCCCCCGCCCGCCCAAAAGTGCTCTGCCTGCTCTTTTCCCATCAGGGCTCAGTGGCCAGGGCCAGGGCTCTGCACACACGCAGGCCTTGGGCACAGAGGCTGCAGTGCAGGGCACAGATCTGCAAGGGGGCCCTCAGCATGCACTGGCCTCTGTAGGGAGCAAAGCTGCTGCCTCAAGGCCCAGGAGCAGCTGGCTGCCTTAGCCCGGCCCTGTGCTCCAGCTCATTGTCCCTCTCCCAGATCTTCCCGCTGGGCACTGGTGCCTTTCTCCTTGTGCAGCACGGCCAAGGGCCTGGCATGACACTCGGGGCAGATGAATGGGGCAGCGGAGACTTGGGAGCAGCTACCACACCTCCGGATTGCCAGCCAAGTCCAAGCCACTCTCTGACCCAGTGTCTCCTGTCAAGCCCCAGGCTGCCAGCATGGCTTCACCCGCCTGCCCCCCTCCTCACCATCTTGGGTCTATTCAACAGGGCCACGAGGCCTCTGAACGCCAGTCTGCGCATCTCCAGGCTCTCACTCTGCGCATAACCCTGGACGAGTGGCAGGACCTCCTCATCCATGTCGGCAAGGTCAGGGCATTCCAGCAGCTGAAATGGACACAGCACTGAAAGACTGGCACAGCCGGCAGCACTGCCCGCAGCGTGCAGCTCTCCATCCCACCCACCATCCAGGGCAAGGGCACCAGGCCCTCACAAAGCTCAGCCCAAACACAGCAGGCATTGTGCAGACACCCCTGGGCCCTGCTCCCAGCCCCGCGCCTCACGGCACACTGCACATACTGCTCGCCTCCTCCTCCCGTCCCCTGAACCCTCCACAGCCTCTTGTTCTCATCCCTTGGAGGAGCAATTGAACACAGACAGCTGCCACAAAGCAGGCACGAAATACAAGTGCTTACGAGTGGTCGCCCAGCAGAAACGAGCCAAGGCCGGGGCTACTACCAGGAGCGTATGCATTGCCCCAGCTCCATTCACCAGCATCACCCCACACGCATGTGCACAAGCGAGCACAGCATTTAGAGGCCCCTCCAGAGAGGCACTGCTTGCCATGAGGCCCACCTCGACAAAGAAAGCCATGACGGGCAGCTGATGAAACTGGTCCTCCCTCCTCAGCAGCCTTGCCAGCTGGCGGAAGATCCAGCGACGCAGGTGACTGGCAGCCCCCCTCATTGCTCTGTCAGAGGCAAGAAGGCAGTGTTGGGCCTCAGCCGAGCAGGCAAACCTCCTCTGGCATCGCTCTGCTTGGCACGCAGCTCCTGCAGCCAGCGGCATTTGCTCATGGAGCACTGCTCTTGCCCTACCACACCTTGCCATTAGAAAGTCAGCGTCAGGCATCATTACGTTCCTTTTGGTGGGAGACCGGAGAAACAGCCTTCCTGCCCAGGCGGCATGGCCTGCCCACACATCCCCTCTCCTGCCCGCTTTGGATTCCTGTGCCCCTGGGCCCTCCCCAGGTTCTCCTGCGCACGACCCTCTCCCACAGCTCCTAACACCGCCCGCTCCCCCAGCAGCTCTCCAAGCTGGGCAGCATGGCAGCTCCCAGGGCCCTTCTGCTGGGCGAGCCCTTGCCACAAGGGCTGAGGCTGCAGCCTCTTTCTTGGAGAAGTGGCGTTCCCCCTCCCCCACCAAGAAGCACATGGGGAGGCACACCCCACAGCCAGGGAAGAGGTGCTGGGCCAGAGCAGGCTGGAAAGGGCTCTACCTGGCCAGCACCACCACTCCCTTCTGGGAGGTGTCCGCATGCAGAAATAGGTCCCAGCCGCCCTTCCTCTCAACAGCCACGGCTATGGTCTCATAGTGGGCGCAGCGCAGCAGACTTTTCATGGCCTGCACGGCGCACCTGCATGCAGAGCAAAGCCCAGGTCACACTGGCAGCCCGGCCCTGCCTCCAGGTGCAGTGCAGAGACAGGGCGAGCGGGATCGAGCACCTGACGTGGCTGGTGGGACGGGACTCATCCCGTTGGCATTCCCTCAAGAAGATATTTGCTTCCTGGTGGCTGAACTCTGCTGTGAAGACCATCTGCAAGAGCAGCGCCAGGAAGAGCTGGGGGAAAAACGCCTTCACCGCCTCTGGGCAGACGGGCTCCCGGATGATCTCACACAGTGCCCTCGTTGCCTGCAGAAAACACCCAGTCACACCTCTCACTCCCGAGCAGTCCCCGGCATGCTTCCACAGCCCTCCAGGTGGGAGGCTCGAGCACAGCCTTGGAGCATGGGAAGTGCAGCTGGAGGCCTCAGCCTGGCTGCCTGACCAGGGCCAGCGCCCGCAGGCTCTTGGGCCTCAGCTCCTGGTTGTACACAGTGAGCCTTCCTGCCTCAGCATGACCATCAGCTCGGCAGGCTTCGTGTAGCGTGCACGCTCGGCCAGGCTCCCTGTCCCAGGCCGTGCTGCCTGCCCAGGTTTTGCAGGAGCCCTACTCCTGCCCCTCACCTTGCCCCCAACCCGACCCTGGCTTTCCAGCCTGCTGAGCGAGGTCGGCGGATGCAGGGACAGCGTCGGATGGAGATTTCCTGGGCATGGCCAGCCTGGCTGTTGGTGTGCAGAGAGGCCAGGCAGCACTTGGCAGCCCTGTGCACTGGCACAGTCGGAGGCCTGGCGCTGGCCATGTTGTAGCCATGGGCCCAGGAGAGGTCCCTGCTTGGGGGCACACGGGCAGCGGAGAGGGGGAGGGGGCCCAGGGAGGCAGGCACCAGCCTGGGGGCACGGGAGGCCTCGTCCCCTAACTCACGGCCAGCGGAAGGATGCAGTTGTTGTCCCTGTCGGAGCTGGACTGCTTGCGCAGTGGCCGCTCCTCCAGCAAGCTCAGCAGCTCCCGCAGCATGTCCGGCGCAAGCATCGGCTTATCCATCAGCACCTTCCACATGCTCACGGCAGTGCTGCAGGCCCAGAGCGCCTTGTCAGTGGCACTTCCTTGGCCGCAGCACCGTAGCCTGGGCCAGCCCTGGAGGTCCCCAGCTGTGTGCCAGCCCTGCCCCTGCCCACCCCCTCCTCCCTGGCAGCCCCAAGAGGGTCCTGCCCAGGCAGGCAGCACATGACCAAGCTGAAGCCCCTTGCGCGGCAGGGAGCGTGCAGAGCCGCTGCGCTCTGCGGCTCAAGGCAGGGACACTTGCTCAGCTCTGGCTCCTCAAGGCCTGCTTGAGGCACCAGGGCTGGGAAACGGTGGGCGAGACACAGGGCCCTGCCCCTCAGCCGTGTGCTGGCCATCTGCTTGCCTCTGGCCCTCTTTGGGCCCTTCTCCCCATGGCCAAGGAGCCACTGGAGCCCGTCCAGGCTGACGCGCCCCATACCTGTTGCACAGTGGCGAGCAGTACAGCAGGCTCACGGTCACCTCGCTGGGCTCCAAGCAGGCCAGCTGGCAAAGGGTCTTGTTTAGGGTGACCCGGGCCGACAGCTCCCTCACATACTTGACGTTCCTGTAGAGGCACCTTATGATGCGTGGCACCTGGAAGACACAAGGCGGACGGTGAGGCTGCTCCCAGAGAGCAGCCAATACCCCAGCTCCCACTCACTTCTCCTTCCCTCTCCACCACTCCCACCGCTCCTTGCTGCCTTCCAAGGGGCTCCGCTGCCCACGAACACTGGCTCTCGGCGGGGAAACAGCGCCCCAGAGGGTCGAGCCCCACGCACGCCAGCCCCAGGCTCCTTACATCTTCCAGCACAGAGAAAGCGTCCAGCAGGAACATGGTCAGCATGTGGGAAGCCACCTCCGTATTGTAGGTGCTGCAGTTCCTCATGCCCTCGATGGCTGTGACAATGACGTCTGTCCTTTCGGAAGGCTGCAGGTTTTTCACAAACAGCTGGGGCAGAAAGGACCCAGGAGAGAAGAAATGTCACGCTGCGGGCCGCACTACTGCTGCTTAGCTAAGCAGTGGATGTGGCTCTGGAGAGAGGTGCGGGGCAGTGCTGGCACCGTGGCCCAGGAGAGCCAGGAGCACGCGCTGTGCTGGGTAGCAGCAGCATGGGGCATGTGGCCAGAGGGCCACCAGGGCAAGGCAGGATGCTCGGGAGCAGGCTCACAGTGCACTGGCTCTGCAGGCAACCCTAGCTTGCCGGTGGCCAGCAGGCTGCAGCTGCTGCTGGGACTCTTGGAGCCAAGCCTCTGGCTAGTCCCCCCGCTCAGGGACAGCGGGAGACACAGCAGTGAGAGCAGGGCTGCTACCAGGCAGCAACCAGTACTCTAGGTGCCACTCAGAGCTGCTTCCTTCTCCACCACCACCTCTGCATCAACCCCAAGGCCCCCTCAGCCCCACTCGTTAGGCATCCCTTTGCTCATCCACGTCTCCTCAGGACCCCATGGCCAACAGTCCCAGCAAGGGAAGTGCTCCTCACCCTCATGATCACGCTCATGTTGCTCGTCCACGAAAGGCAGAGCTCATTG
This sequence comes from Struthio camelus, assembly GCF_040807025.1. Taxonomy (NCBI): domain Eukaryota; kingdom Metazoa; phylum Chordata; class Aves; order Struthioniformes; family Struthionidae; genus Struthio; species Struthio camelus. Next base: position 2,606,258 of record NC_090957.1, on the reverse strand, counting down.
TCGGCTTCCCTCTCCTTCTGGGGCTCCACATACTCTGGATCATCCTGCAGCATCGCCCGGCCTGAACAGCAGCAGAAAGACACAGCGGTCAGCAGGAGTCATGCAGAGCTGCAGCTGGCAGACTCATGGCGTCAGAGAGAAACCAGCCTGGCAGAGACAAAGGGCATGCCACGAATGGATGGGGAGCAGGATTCCCAGGGAGGGTCGGGGCCTATTCCAGGGCAGAGAAGGGCAACTGCTTCAAAGGGTACCAAAAGCCTCACGGGCTTTCCGGTGCGAAGCCCGACACAAGCCGTAGCCTCTGAGCAGGGGCTGCTGAGCGTTTTCCAGGCCAGTGGTATCCAGGACAGGTACTAAGAGCCCACTCCCCTGCTCCTACATCAGCCGCGCCTCCTGCTCCTTTGCCTCACTGAGCAGAGGGGCCGAGGCAGTGCGATGCCTTCCCCGGCCTTGCCAGCGTGGCCGCGTGCAGAAGCACACAGCCCAGCACAGCTTCTCTTACGTTTTCGCTGCACGACGAATCTGAAGAGGCAATGAAGAGCATCCAAGGCCCCGCCCTTGGTCTCCGCGTCCTCGTAAGCACAGCAAAGGATGAGACAGCCCACCAGCTGTCCCAGCATCGGCACGGGGATCTTCCCATAGCAGGCAGGGCTCTCATCCACTCCTCCAAAGGGGTGCCACACCTGGGCAAGGCGGGTGGGACAGGTAGAAGGGCTGACGGGAGGCAGTCGCCACCAAAGCCCTGAAGCCAAGACTCTGCCCAGGCATGGATCCCAGCGGAGCCAAAGCTCTCGAGGGCCCTGCAGGCCTTGCCTCCCAAAGCAGCAGCCCAGCAAAGGCAGCACTGCCAGGCTGCGGCTCACATCATGCTCCGCGCGCACTGCTCCCCTGCACAGGGCTGGGGGCACAGCTGGCTCCTGCGACAAAGGGACTGCAGAGAAAAGCCCATGGAGAGAGGGCCAAAGAGCTTTGCTTCAGGGCAGAGCCTTGCTCAGTGCCTTAACCTGTGCCCACGCTTCCCTCCGAGGGACCCCCTGAGCTGCACTGTGCTCTGGGCTGCTGCAAAGGGCCAAAGCGGGGGCTGCACGGTGCTTGGCTCCTTACCTCCAGCGAGGAATAGTTGGCCAGCAACTTGCTCAGCCTCCCAATCCTCCCCACGGCCCTCTCACGCACAGCTGCTCTCTCCGTCTTGGTGAAGGGCAGCAGCATCTGCAAGGAGAAAGGCTACTGCTCTGCCCGGGGAGCTGACGCCCACTCCAGCAGAAGCAGCTCTGCTAAGCGCCTGCCTGCAGTCCTACAGTGCACCAAGGCTTCCTCGGAGCTAGAGCCAAGCCTGGAATGGCCTTCCTGCCCCTACAGGCCCCAGCCTGCAAGGCCCACCTTGCCCTCAGGCAGCCAGCCACACCCAAGCCCCCTCCCAGCCTCTGCTCCTGGCCATGCACATGGCCCCGGGTGCCCTCTTCAGGATGGCAGGCCTTTCAGGCCACACCTTCCCTAGGGGTCTGCAGTGGGCAGCCTGGCCTCCGGCCTCCTGGCATGGCAGAAGAACCAAGCTTCCGGCCTCGGCTCCCCTTGCAGCACGGGCAGCTCCCAGTGGGTCTCTGCCCCATTCCGATCTGGCAAGGAAAGCACAAGGCACGCGGAGGCAGGGGGGCAGCAGCACCAGCTGCCATCAGTGCAGTGCCTAGAGAAGAAGGGTGACGACATTCCTCCCACTGCTTTGGTGCAAGGAGAGCTTTGGGGGCAGAGGTGGCCCAGGAGTGCTCATGGGGGCAAGGTGTTCCCAAGAGCCTGGAGGATGTTTGGGGTGGGAAGGGACTTGGGCTGTAGCCAGGGGGCACTGGGCTCACAGAAGAGCCCAGTGGGGAACCTCCGCTCACCCAAGCGAGAAACGCCCCCTGCCTGCAGCGTGCTGCCTGTACATGGCACTCAGGGGGGGAATGTCCACTCGAGGGTGTCACTTCCCTCTGGGCTGAGGAACAGGCCCAATGCAGCCCACTCTTTGCAAATGCCACACCTGCAAGATCTTCTGCAGCTCCAGGAGGCTGGAAGTGGCCGACTTGAGCACCAGCACCTCCAACATGTTGTCCATGGCATCGAGGGTCTGCAAGGAGGACAGGGGGTTGTGGCATTCCTTCCCCACTGCCTCTGACCCACAGCAGACTCAGTTGAACCCCTGCTGCCCAGCGAGGACACCCGCTGCCCTGCACGGGCCAACGAGAGGCCTCAGGGCAGGAGACCTGCTGTGCACGGACCAGCCCCTGGGCACTGCCCATGGCCCAGCCCACGGGAAGGGCATGAAGGCAGGAGGGTGGGAAAACAAAGCTGAGATCCTGCCCAGCCTTGGAGCTGACAGTCACCTCAGCACAGCGGAGCCAGGGGCAAGCCCAGAGGGGCTGGCGGGCTCCCTGTAGCTCACCCAGCACCTACCTTGGAGTAGAGGGACATGTCCACGGTCTCCATGTCTTCTCTTGGAGGAAGCAAGAAGACACTCCTGAAGCAGGCATGGAGAAGGCTGCTCTTTTTGCCCTCCAGAACCGGCTCCACTGCACTGCAAAGAGAGAGCGAGAGAGAGAGAGAGATGCCTGTTGGACACTGGTGCTGGGAGCAGTGCCTGGATGCCCTGGGGAGGTGGCTGTGGGCCGCTGGGGCAGGAGTCCCCCGGCTGCTACAGAGAGCACGTGAGGGAGCCCTGCAGGGAGGCACCTCCTCCCTCCATGAACTGGCCCAGGGCCAGAGGAGAGCCCAGGCAGCTAGGCCTCCCCCCTTCTCTACCACCTGCCTCCCCTTCTGCACTACAAGCCAAGGGGCCCTGGGGAGCTGCAGCAGGCAACCCTCTGCCCTCCCATCTGCCCTACTGACAAGCCTGGGCCAGGGGAGAGCAGAAGCGCAGCAGACAGCACCGCCAGCCTCCTCCCACCATGGTGCACACCTCCCAGCCAGGGACGGTGCCATCAGGCACATGCTGTGCACAGGTCCTGGCCAAACCAGGGGCTCTGCTAGCTACCTCATTGCCGTGATAGCAAGCATGGCTTGCTGGCGCACTGCTGTGCCCAGGCGCTCCAAGGGCTCCTCTTCCAGCAGCACCTGCACAGCACAACCGGCAGTCAGCGCGGCAACTGCCATCACCCAGCACCAGCAGACCCAGGGCCCAGCTGGCCTTGCCCCTGTCCTCACACCTGCTGCCTCTCCCCTCACCTCGATATGCTCGGCCAGCTCGTGTCGGCAGCAGAACACCTCCAGGCCCCAGGACAAGGTCTTGGCGCTGCTGCCTCCACAGAGGGTGCCGATGGACGCTAGAAACTTCAGCTTCTGCGCCTCTTGCTGACAGACGGGGAAGAGAGACAGAGTGAGCGCGAGAGGAGACAGGAAAGGCCAGCAGGACCAGAGCAGCCTGGGGGCTGCAGTGCTGGGCGGGACCCCGGACGGCAGCAGCTCTGCACAGCCAGCACCTCCCCAGCAGCCTGCCAGCAGACATGGGCGGACCCGCAGGGAGACCCAGGCACAGCCCCCATGGAAACGGCTGCACTTACCTGTTCTCGGCCACCCACAAAGGCCTGGATGAAGTCCAAGGCTTCCTCATCCTCTCTGGACAGCTCGGACCAGCTGCTGATGGAAAACCTTGCACCTGAGAAAGGAAGAGAGCCGGGAGCACTGCAGAGATGGAGGGCAGGCAGCAGAGAGCCGCGCAGTGAGCTCTGCCCGCCGGCCAGCCATGGGCCTGCTCCCGGGCACGCAGTCTCCCCCAGGCTGCTCAAGGCTGCACGGTGCCCAGCACATGGGCTGCCCTGCTGCAGCCAGCCAGCCAGGGCAAACCTCAACTGCACCAGGCTGGGGAACGTGCTGCCAGACAGGCAGCATCCCTCCTCCTGCCACGGAGCTGCCGCTCGCTGCCCGTCCCAGGCAGCAGGAGCTGCGTCCATCTGCGCTCTCCCTCCTGGGCGCATGCTGCGCTGGGGCCAGCTCCCAAGCCCCGAGCGGGCCCTGGCATCCGGGCACCGCTGTGCCACCACCCCGGGCACCCCGACACCACGTGCTGGGGACATGGGAGCCCGGCGCAGAGCAGGGTGCGCTCCCCGGCCCTCACCCCAGCCCGGCCCAGCCCCACGGGGGCTCACTCACCTCTCCGCCACGCCTGGGACTCGAACCCCTCTAAGGGCCTCGAGGCAGAGCTGCTCTCCTCGGCAACCCTGTCCTGCTCCTGGGATGCCCGGCGCGGGCAGCCATACTCCTGCTCCCAGGCCACCCGTGGGCGGCTGGGGGGTCTCTCCGCCATCCTGCGGCACGGAGCAGAGGCAGGAGGGGGACACTTGTTTAATGCAGAGCTGGGGAGGGTCCCCACGGGGGTGGGGGCAGCGCAGTCAAAGGTCCCCGCGCCCGTCCCGGCCCTGGAGCCAGCTCTCCTGCGCCTCAGCCCCTGCCGCAAGGTCCTGCCCCCGCCACGGCCGAGGGCCCCCGCAGCCCCGTGGCACTGCCGAGCCCGGCCCCGTCGCTCTCACCCGCAGCAGGAGCTGGCAAGGCCTCGGCAAGCGCCTCGACTCCGCGGGGCTGCCGGGGCGGCAGGGAAAGACGCGGCTGCGCTCGGGGGCTCCTCCTCGAGCTCCACGCGCTCCTGCCCTCTCCCGTCGCCGTCCGCCCGGACACTGCCCGCACCTGACAGCGCCGCCGGTGTCACAACGGGGGGGGGTCACAATGGCCCCGCCGGGGGCGGCTCTGAGGTCACCTCTGCTGCGCGAGCTGCTCCAGCAGCAGCAGCCGGCGCCGCCAGGGGCTCCAGGGCCGCAGCGCGGCCGCCCCGGGCAGGAGGGAGCTGGGGCAGGGCAGGGCGAGGCAGCTCGAGGGGCCGCGCGCGGCTCCGCATGGCCAGCTCCCTCCTCTTTCATCCCCGGCTGCCCACGCCTGGCTGCACTCACCTGCTCACCACTAACCACCAGCACCACCTCAAAACCTGACCCCACCGTACCTCTTGCCCCAATCCCCTCCTCTCATCCCTCACCCCAAACTCTAACCCTCCAGCCACAACCCAGACCTCCAACCCCTTTCCCTAACTCTTGCTCCAGCCCTCACCGGCATCTCCAACCCTCAGCCCTAGACAACAAATGCTAGCCGTCACCCCAGCCCTCACCCCTGCCATAGCCCACTCCCCCACAAAGCTAGCCAACGCTCACAGCAAGCACCAGAAACCCGCAGCACAACCACCAAACCTCGCCCCACGCCTCACCCAACCCCTCACCCCATGCAGCCAGCTCTCGTCCCCAGCCCTGCCCTCAACACCAGCCCCCAAGCACCAACCCCAGGGACATGCCCGAACCCCCACTGCCAGCCCCAACCCCTTCTCCCGCCCGGCACCTGGCCCCTTCTCTGCACGGCACAGGTTATTGGCCTTGCCAGTTCTGCTGGCCCCCGGGGCCGTGGCAGGGCTCCCAAGTGGGCGGAAAACCACACGGACGTCGGGCAAAGAGCTGGTGAGCAGCCTGGACTGCTTCAGGCTGGAGCACGTTGTACGGTGTAGAAATTATGCCCTCCACTCCTGCAAGTAGGAGGATGTTGGCCCGTTCAGCTGGCACGGTTGGAGCTGGAAAAGGATGCCTGCCCGTTGTCTAAAAGAAATTGTTGTAAAACCTAAAACCTTTTCCCTGTGTTTTACAAAAGCAAAACAGCTAACCTCGTGTGAACTCAAGGAGCAATTTCTCTGGGAGGACTGTATGAAAACTGAGGGGGTTTTTTTTGTTTGTTTTGAGGAGAAAAGCACTCTTTCTTTTCCAAACCCTTGAGTTGGTGTTCTTTGACCTTCATACGTGAGTCGATTTCAGCCTAGAAGGCTCTTTTCCCACCGGTAGGTGTTGATGTTGACAGAGGCACCGCTGTGCTTTCTAGTGTGGCATGCTAGCACCTATTCCAAGAAGTGGAACTCTCTCTGCTTATTGCGTTGTGGCCAAGCAATACATCCGCACAATGGAAGAAGGTTGAGGGCAGAAGCCTGGCTGTGACTGACCACAGGTGTTGCCAAGAAAGCTGGATGAATCTCAGCACAAAGGGCGCCACAGGCTGGCCTTTGTTTTAAGGCATGCCCTGGACTCCTGCAAGCACCTGAAGGCTGGAAATCCATCCTTCCAGGAGCAGAAACGATGAGCAGTAGAGGGAATGTGCTGCGCAGGTGAGCTGCAGCTGGTGCAGCAAGCATTGCTGGTTTGAAGCGGTGGCTTGCTCCTTTGCCCTTTCCCAGAGAAATGCAATCTGATAATGGATGACATCTGTAAGAACAAAGAACTGCAAAGGTGGAGTTCTTCCCGTGGAGTCCAGTGGACTTTCCACCTACCGTGTCGAGCTCAATGCAATGGGGGAGGAGAAAGATGCAATGGATGAGAGAAAGGACAGCAATGCAAGAGTGACTCTTCTCTCTTAGAATACTTCTAAGTGGGGATTGGATTTGTGGGAAGTCTGAAGTTGGCTACGTAAGTGACACCCTCCCACCATGGGAAGTGTCAGAGAAGGACATTGTATCTGATTTAGCTTCAGCTTAGTCTCAGGGCCTAAAGTAGATGAAGCCTGCGGGCCTCAAGGCCGAACTGTGAATGAACTTGAGAAACATTGCTGGCAATGTAGCTGCAAAACCATTTATGACCAGCTACTAAGGCTACAAAAGCAGCTAATGAGGATGTAAAATAGGATGCAGGAGACAAGATGGGATGCACATGGGTTGGGGTTGACCCTGGAGGAGATAAGGGCCTGGGCTGTAGGCCAGGAGCTGTCCGAAGGAGAGAGAGAGCAGTCAGAAGGGGAGAGACCAGTGACTCAGAAAAGAAGACTGGAGGAGACTGTCACTGGCAGGTGGGGAAATAAGACTGCAAAGGGTCTGATTAGCCCAGAATGTCTTTGTTCAGGGTCCCTGCGTGGAGGCAGCCAGCTCGAGCTGTTACTTCCTGTACTGTCATTTATTCTTGTAATTCATGTCAAAGAAATAATTAATTCTGCTCCTATATGTGCATGAGACTCTGCTCCTCGGAAACCTAGGGTGGGGCCATGTCTACAACAGGAAGTCCCCTAGATGAGGGGTTTGTGTCAGTAGCTGCACAAATTCCTTTGCAAACACTGTCAAGGTCCTGGAGAATCACCGATCACAGGACGGTTGAGGTTGGAATGGACCTCTGGAGATCATCTAGTCCAACCCCCCTGCTCAAGCAGGGTCCTCCAGAGCACATTGCCCAGGATTGTGTCCAGATGGCTTTTGAGTATCTCCAGGGAAGGAGACTGCACAGCCTCTCTGGGCAACCTGTGCCAGTGCTCCGTCACCCTCCCAGCCCAGAAGTTTTTCCTCCTGTGCACATGGAACTGCCTGTGGTTCAGTTTGTGCCCGTTGCCTCTTGTCCTGTCACTGGGCTCTACTGAGATCCCCTCTCAGTCTTGTCTTCTCCAGGCTCTACAGGCCGAGCTCTCGCAGCCTTTCTTCACAGGAGACATGCTGCAGTCCCCTCATCATCTTTGTAGCCCTCCGCCGGACTCTCTCCAGTAGGGCCATGTCTCTCTTGTACCCTCTTTCCAGCAGGTCAACCCCCAGCCTGTCCTGGGCCATGGAGTTCTTCCTCCCTAGGTGCAGGACCCTGCACTTGCCTTTGTTGAACTTGAGAAGGTTCCTCTCTGCCCATGAGGTTGTGATTAAACAAGGTTGTGGCTCTTTTTCTGGATGGTGGACGGGTGGGATGGCAGCAGGACGAGGAGTCATGAGGGGAGGAAGGGGAATTCCATTAACTTCTGCACCTAGGTTAGGTTCTTGGGAGGGTTATTATTGTGGGAAGTGAGGACATATGCAGCGTGAGTGCCCAGGCTGTGCACGAATTCAGCCACAGTCAGGGGTGAATCCTCCTTCGGGAGAAAATCAAGATGTAGGCCGAACTGATGAATGACTAGTTGAGGAGGAATATCCTTGTGCTTGTATTCGATGTGTATGTATGTTTTTGGATGCAATCCCTTTGGCTAGTCAGGGCCGCATAACCAGGAAAGTTGCTGGAAAGCAAGTAACCTTTCTAGTGGCTACAGGGGCTACTTTATCTCTCAAGCCATGGAGCTCAATGACAGTCCTTCCGAGATGGGTGTGTTATAAAGGTGCGCAGGCATTCACCACTAAGGCAGAGTCAGACTCTTATACGATCGTTTGTTTCAGCTGGAGCTGGGTGCCTCCAAAGAGGGACCCAGAACAAAGACATTCTGGGCTAATTATACTCCTTCCAGTCTTATTTCCCCGCCTGCCAGTGACAGTCTCTTCCAGTCTTCTTTCCTGAGTTGCTGGTCTCTTTCCTTGTAAATGGATTGTGTCTACATCCCAGGACGGTTGCTGTGTTCCTGCTTCAAAGTGCCTTATCTTATCCGGAGGCTAACCGTGACCTCTGTCCATTGTGTTCTGTATGTTGGAGGGCTGATTCTGGCTGCTTCTGCAGTTGTTGCGTCAGCAGCAGCCCACAGGTTCGGTAAAAGCTTCGGCCTGCAGGCTTCAGGGCATTATTTTAAATAAAATAATTACTTATTTAAATGATTTTACAGCATAGAAACAGCTCGAAGTGGGTGCCTCTGGAGAAGGACACCGGACAAAGAAATTCTGGGGTAATTAGACCCCTTACAGTTTTATTTTCCCACCGGCCAGTGAAGGCCTCCTCCAATCTTCTTTACTGAGTCAGTGGTCTCTCCCCTTCTGATTGGTGTCTCTCTCCTTCTGACAGCTCCTGGCCTACAGCCCAGGCTGGATGCCATGTCCTTGTTTCTCCCAGGCCCTTATCTCCTCCAAGGTCAAGCCCAACCCACGTGCATCCCATCTTGTCTCCTGCAGTCTACTTTGTAGCCTCATGAGCTAGTTTTGTATCTTTGTCAGCTAGTTTTAACTGGTTTGGCAGTTACAACATTGGCAAGGTCACATCCTTCGCAAAGTTTCTGGAGTTCAAGGACAGTTCAGCCTTGAGGCCTGCAGGCTTCATCTACTTTAGGCACTGATGCTAAGCAAGAGTGAGACTTATGCGAAGCGGAAGCTAAATCGGCTACAATTTCCTTCTCCAACAGTCCTCCCTTGGTTTCTATGAGCACACCTGCTGGATACATATATTGGGGTAGAGTATTTGTGCACATCATAGAGGAGAATGTGAGGCACTTTTTCTCCCTTTTTTTTTTTTTGTGAAGTTTACCTTAGATTAAATAATCTAATGAAAAGGCGCCCAGGTGTTGCTGGGTTGTTAAGAAAGCCTTACTGCACGGATTTGGTTTGGAGACTCAAGAACTGAGATGCAGCTGTGCTTTTGCAGCCGGGCACTAATTCGTGAAGCACAAAGTATAGGCATTCCTCTTTTTCGATTGTAATCCCGTTCCCAATAGTGCATTATGACAAACAAGAAGTTACGTTACCATTTTTAGTTATTGAAGGCAGAACACTGAAGGAGATAAGCCCGCCTTAACTAGGATAATCCTTCTGTTAAGCAAACATGAAGATGGTACTGCTCTTTTGGAAGTTTGTCTGCAGCTCTTGAAAAAGCAGGTATCTCCCTAAGAGACAGCATCTCGAAGATGTACACAATATGCTAAACATTTCTCTCTCCTCAGAGTTTCTGGATTCCCCTGTCTCTAGTCATTGTGAATACTGTCCACCCTCCCAAGCTGATCCGCTTGCCTGGGGGCTCCTTACTCCTGGGGGCCTTCTTGGACAAAGGAGACATTCTCTCTGCATACGTCCTACATTGCCACAGAAATAACATTCCGGTCCCTCACTGTCTGCCCATCTTCTCCTGTCCCCTTCTCGTCCTTGCCCTTGGCATTGCCCTAGCCTTCCTCGGCCTCCTCTGTCTCTTCCTCTACCCCTTCCTCTAATTTGCAAGTTCCGTGCTGAAGCTGCTGCTAAGAGATTAGCCTCTTCTTGGTTTTCCTTTTTCCGTTCCTTTGCTTGCTTCCCTTGCTGTTTCTCCTCTCGCCCGTCATAGACCAATACTGCCACGCTTAAAATCCTTTGTGAAGTTTCTCCTTGCCACCCTGGCATGTGCTCCTTCAACTCTTTTGGGCTATCCGGAGTGGCCTGATGGACAAAGACACTAATGGCTAGTGCATCATTCCAATTCTGGAAAGTCCTTCCCCCCTAGTTCAACAAGGCTTGCCCTAGTCGTCCCCCAAAATCCCTGGCCTCTTTGTCCAAGCTCTGTCTACGCTCCTGCACTCTAGTCCAATCCACTCCTACTTTGCTACATGCTCTAATAGCTTCTACCGAGTTCCGGAGTCCTGTCTGGCAAGCGACTCTGTCCCCTGCGTTATTGTAATCCCAATTTGGATCGTTTGCTGGCTAACGATTTGTGTTTCCCCCAGTCTGTTGTACAAACTTTGCCTCTTTATTAACTATTTTATCATCTCGCTCGTTTGGTCAGAACAACTCTCTCAAGAGTACTTGGGTATCCCGCCAGTTTGGATTATACCCAGTGCATATATATTAGAAAACAGCTGAGCGCTCCTTTCCGCATCCTCCCTCAACCTGGGCATTTTGCTTGCCCACAATGCTCAGTCACTCGGACTCCAGGGTTGGCTAGTAAATACATGCAGTACCACGTGAGGGGGGTTAGCTCCCCCCCCCGCCCCCGCTGCACTCGCTTGTAGTGTTGCTGCATTAGGTAAAACATTAGCAACCATAGGATGGAGGCCTGCCACGGGAGGAGGGGAAGTCTGAGTAAGAGGAGGAGAGGGACAGATAGACAGATCTTCGGGAGGCGCCACCGGAGGAGTGTAAGGCGGAGCAGTAGCTCCTGGGGCGTTATTTGGGACACCTATATCTGCTGCAGCAAGAGTAGTTTTACAGAGGGTGCCGTTTGTCCTCCTTGGATCTCGCCGGTCCCACATCCAATTATCCCCACACATACCAATAATCCATTCAGTGAGGCTTTTCATCTTCCAATATAAGCTGTAGCAGAGCTCATTTCTTAGAATCGAAGGATCCTTCCTTGGGTTAACCCCCACATTAATTGTAAGATGGACAATCATCCTGACATAAAGGGACAGCTAACTAGCTAGGGATCGATTTGACTGTAACGGCTTTTTTCTCCTTTTTGTTCCTTTTCCTTTTCTAAATTTGGATGTTTGGAGCCAAGAGGGTCCAATGGTGGTTGGCTACACTGCCATCTGGGGTGCCAAAGTGCTGTGGAAACACTTTGATCCTAGGTTTCCAAGAAGCAGAGCCTCACGCACATCTAGCAGCAAAATTTTATTTCTTGAAATGATGGTGCAGCATAGTAACTGCTGGAGCTGGGTGCCTCCAGGGAGGGACCTTGAACAAAGGAATTCTGGCCTAATTAGACCCTTTACAGTTTTATTTCCCACCTGCCAGGGAAGGTCTCCCCCAATCTTCTTTACTGAGTCTTCTTTACTCTCCTTCTGGTTGGTCTTGGCCTTCAGCCCACACTGGTTGCCATGTCCTTGTTTCCCACAGTCCCTTATCTCCTCCGAGGTCAACCCCAACCCACGTGCACCCCATCTTGTCCCCTGCAGTCTACTTTTTAGCCCCATGAGCGAGCTGTGTATCTTTATTAGCTGCTTTTAATGGGTTTGGCCGTTACATGCTCAGCAATGATTCTGGAGTTCATGGACGGTTCGGCCTTGAGGCCTGCATGCGCAGGGTAGGCAGTGGCGATAGAAACAGAGCTGCATGTCATACCCCAGCTCTGCCCTTCCACCTGAGATGCAAGCCCTGAAGACAGCAGGGGCCTGCTCTTGCCCTGCGGTGACTGGAGAGGGCAGGGGAGGCCAAAGCTTTTCTCCCCCTTTCCCTTGGCTATTGTGGGCCAGCAGAGCAGTTGACGCTTTGCAGCAAAACCAAAGTGTGTCAGGCCGCTCTACGCTGGCCTGGCATATTGGAACGAGTGGACACCCCGTCCCCCCCAGGACAAGCCAGATTCATGCAGGCAGCAAGTTTTGCCCCTTGCCTTTGGCTCCCTAAAAAAAGAACACTCACTCCGGCTGAGGAAACGGGGCTGTATCTTTGCGGGAAGCCCAACAAAGCCATGAAGCGGTAGCACAACAGGGGCTGTGCTTGAGGAGTCGAGCTGTCCTGGGGCTGCGGGAGATGCCAGCAATGAGCCAGACCTTCCAGCACACTTGCGTGTGTGTGTCCGTGGTGTGCAGCACCATGGCATTGGCACAGCTGCGTCAGCTCTGCTCAAACAGAGTCACGTCCTGGCGGGAGGGTGCCACCTCGCCCATGCTCTCGGCAGCCAGGGACACAGTGCTCCGAGGTGGAATCTTGATGTTCTCCTTGGCACCCTCAGGTTCATGATGGTCTGTGACACCAGGCAACGGACTAAAGGTTCTGCATCATTTTCCAGGGGCTGGAGGGCTGCGAGAGAAAGGCACCGAGCTGAGAACAGACTCCCACCTTTGCAGAGATCCCAGGAATCCCCCCCCAGGCAGGGCCAGCCCCACTCAGCTCTTCCCATGCGGAGGAGGCAGCAGGTAAGACAAATGGATCAGCTGGCACTTGCAGGTCGGCCAAGCCCCAGATGCGCCCCAAATACCCCCTGCTCTCCCCCACATAGGGACACAGAGCCTTCCTCACCTGGGGCAGGCCAGTGAACTGCAGCTCACTTCCCAGCCTCCTCCCTCCTCCCTGCCAGGGCTGCCTGACACAGCGCTGCTCTCACTCACCAGTGCACAGCTCCTGCACCTTCTCCTTCCTCCGCTTCTTCACTTGCTGCCCGATGAGCCCTAGGCAAACACCTCCGCTCACCCCTCATACTCCCCAGCAAGCCCCCAGCAGCACAGCTCCCATCTGGCCTTGCCAGCTTGGCCATGCAGCCTGCTCCCCTTGGGCAAGGCTGGCCCCAGCCCCGTCCCCACGGTGCAGGACCCAGGGACGGTGGGAGGGACTGAAGACCCTCCTGTGTGCCCGTCTGGGTGGGCAGGCATGGCCCTGGGCTTGTGGCTCACCAATGAACCTCACAGCTGCCTCCCGCAAGGATGCGTCCGGGTTCTCCAGGTAAGGCAGGCTCTGGCGCAGGTGTTGCTCCGCTCTGCTCCTGTCCCTCAGCAGCTGCAGACAGCACAAGGACAGGGGGTTGGCACCGAGCCTCCCCAGAAGGCCAGGCCTGTCCCTCCTCCCAGCTCCGGCCTCCTCTTCCTTCCTGTTCACGCCTCCCAGCTAGAAGCTGGCTGGTAGCCAGGTTCAGAGGGAGCAGAGGGCAGAGCGGGGCCTGCGGGTGCTGAGATCCCCGCCATGCTTCTGCCAAGGCCCAGCCAGGCCAGGGACCCCTTCAGCACCCCAGCGGGCACTTAGAGTAGAGGGCTCTGGGCTGCAGCAGTGCGTGAGGGGCACAGCTGTGCACCCTGCCCACTGGCCATGGCGGCAGGCCTCATCCCGCCGCGGCCCCGGGGGCTTTGGCCACGTCCTTACCACGCACTCCCCGATCTTCCATGTCTCCGCTCTTCTGGCCAGCTGCTTGAGCTCCTCCCACTTGAGGAACTGTGCAGCGCTCACCAGGGCTTCCTGAGAGGCCTGCAGAGCAACAGAGACCAGGAGATGCCACCGCAGCCACGGCAGGACACCCTGGGTCCCCCTCGTCTTGGCAAGGCTCCCAGCCTTTCCCAGCCCCAAATGGCACGACGCAGCGTGCCACTAGGTCTGGCCCTCCCTGAAGGCAGAGGCAGCTCTGCCTTGTCCTTCGGCACACAGGAAGCTGCACCTCATGCTGCCATGCGTTCCAAGGCACACTTGGCAGCAGCCCTTGCCTTGCTGCTCACCTCCACCCACGGCATGTCAGCATTGCTTCCCCAAAACACTGCTCCCTACCTGGGCCACTCTCTGCACCTTGTCACTCATGTGGAGGAAGAGCGGCACCAGGCTCCTCTGTGCATGCTGCTTCAGGTTCCGTTTGTTCTTCCCCACCACAATCTCCAGCAGGTCTTTGAAGAGGAGCATGGAGAGCTCTCGCACTCTGCTGTCTTCCTGCAGGCAGGGAGGAGAGGAGGGGAGGCCTCAGCAACGACTCCAGGAACGGGGCCCGACAAGAGCGTTTGCCGTGGCAAGGCCTCGTCCTCTCCGGGCACAACTGTCCCCCAGCCCGGCCAGAGGTCGGAGCTGAGGACAAGCCTCTGCTGAGGCAGCCTGGACAATGAGGGTTGTCGGCAGCAGCACGACAAGCCTCCCTGGGCTCTGTCTCCCTCTCCCTCTGGAGGGAGCTTCTTGGATTTCCCGAGGCCTCCATCAGGGCCCCCGCACACAACAAGAGGACAGAAAGGGACAGCCCCGCGGCACGGCCTCTCCCTCGCTCTCTAGCCTGCTCCTACCTCTCTGCTCATCGCTGCCCCAGGCCACGGCAAGCGCCGCACGCAGTCAAGCACGAGACGCAGCAGCCGAGAGCAGACAGGGGGCTGGTTTGCTCTACTCCCACAGCCCTGGACACCAAGGCCAGCACAGGGCATGGGCTGAGAACCACAGGGCAAAAGGTTTCCTGACATACAGCAGGGCCTGTGTGGGGACGTGCCAACAGGCACGTATGCAGAGGGGCACACAGCACCCAGACCACGCATACGGACCCCCGGACACACCAGCAGAGCCCCGGCTCTCCCATCAGCCTTACGTCATCAAAGCGAGGCAGAAGCTTCTCGGCCAGCTGCAGAACAATCGGGTTGGAGCCCTTCTGTTCCAGGTAGCTGAGGATGTTTCTCAGCAGCATCAGGCTTCCCACACGCACTTCCCTGCAAGCATCCTGCAGCCACTCCATGCTGTCTGGGAGCAGGCTCTGCATTCTCCTTTTCTGTGGGAAACACACAACTTTCTTTGTGGGAAGCAAGGCCAGACACCCCCCCGCCCCGCCCGCCCAAAAGTGCTCTGCCTGCTCTTTTCCCATCAGGGCTCAGTGGCCAGGGCCAGGGCTCTGCACACACGCAGGCCTTGGGCACAGAGGCTGCAGTGCAGGGCACAGATCTGCAAGGGGGCCCTCAGCATGCACTGGCCTCTGTAGGGAGCAAAGCTGCTGCCTCAAGGCCCAGGAGCAGCTGGCTGCCTTAGCCCGGCCCTGTGCTCCAGCTCATTGTCCCTCTCCCAGATCTTCCCGCTGGGCACTGGTGCCTTTCTCCTTGTGCAGCACGGCCAAGGGCCTGGCATGACACTCGGGGCAGATGAATGGGGCAGCGGAGACTTGGGAGCAGCTACCACACCTCCGGATTGCCAGCCAAGTCCAAGCCACTCTCTGACCCAGTGTCTCCTGTCAAGCCCCAGGCTGCCAGCATGGCTTCACCCGCCTGCCCCCCTCCTCACCATCTTGGGTCTATTCAACAGGGCCACGAGGCCTCTGAACGCCAGTCTGCGCATCTCCAGGCTCTCACTCTGCGCATAACCCTGGACGAGTGGCAGGACCTCCTCATCCATGTCGGCAAGGTCAGGGCATTCCAGCAGCTGAAATGGACACAGCACTGAAAGACTGGCACAGCCGGCAGCACTGCCCGCAGCGTGCAGCTCTCCATCCCACCCACCATCCAGGGCAAGGGCACCAGGCCCTCACAAAGCTCAGCCCAAACACAGCAGGCATTGTGCAGACACCCCTGGGCCCTGCCCACAGCCCCACGCCTCACGGCACACTGCACACACTGCTCGCCTCCTCCTCCCGTCCCCTGAACCCTCCGCAGCCTCTTGTTCTCATCCCTTGGAGGAGCAATTGAACACAGAGAGCTGCCACAAAGCAGGCACGAAATACAAGTGCTTACGAGTGGTCGCCCAGCAGAAACGAGCCAAGGCCGGGGCTACTAACAGGAGCGTATGCATTGCCCCAGCTCCATTCACCAGCATCACCCCACACGCATGTGCACAAGCGAGCACAGCATTTAGAGGCCCCTCCAGAGAGGCACTGCTTGCCATGAGGCCCACCTCGACAAAGAAAGCCATGACGGGCAGCTGATGAAACTGGTCCTCCCTCCTCAGCAGCCTTGCCAGCTGGCGGAAGATCCAGCGACGCAGGTGACTGGCAGCCCCCCTCATTGCTCTGTCAGAGGCAAGAAGGCAGTGTTGGGCCTCAGCCGAGCAGGCAAACCTCCTCTGGCATCGCTCTGCTTGGCACGCAGCTCCTGCAGCCAGCGGCATTTGCTCATGGAGCACTGCTCTTGCCCTACCACACCTTGCCATTAGAAAGTCAGCGTCAGGCATCATTACGTTCCTTTTGGTGGGAGACCGGAGAAACAGCCTTCCTGCCCAGGCGGCATGGCCTGCCCACACATCCCCTCTCCTGCCCGCTTTGGATTCCTGTGCCCCTGGGCCCTCCCCAGGTTCTCCTGCGCACGACCCTCTCCCACAGCTCCTAACACCACCTGCTCCCCCAGCAGCTCTCCAAGCTGGGCAGCATGGCAGCTCCCAGGGCCCTTCTGCTGGGCGAGCCCTTGCCACAAGGGCTGAGGCTGCAGCCTCTTTCTTGGAGAAGTGGCGTTCCCCCTCCCCCACCAAGAAGCACATGGGGAGGCACACCCCACAGCCAGGGAAGAGGTGCTGGGCCAGAGCAGGCCGGAAAGGGCTCTACCTGGCCAGCACCACCACTCCCTTCTGGGAGGTGTCCGCATGCAGAAATAGGTCCCAGCCGCCCTTCCTCTCAACAGTCACGGCTATGGTCTCATAGTGGGCGCAGCGCAGCAGACTTTTCATGGCCTGCACGGCGCACCTGCATGCAGAGCAAAGCCCAGGTCACACTGGCAGCCCGGCCCTGCCTCCAGGTGCAGCGCAGAGACAGGGCGAGCGGGATCGAGCACCTGACGTGGCTGGTGGGACGGGACTCATCCCGTTGGCATTCCCTCAAGAAGATATTTGCTTCCTGGTGGCTGAACTCTGCTGTGAAGACCATCTGCAAGAGCAGCGCCAGGAAGAGCTGGGGGAAAAACGCCTTCACCGCCTCTGGGCAGACGGGCTCCCGGATGATCTCACACAGTGCCCTCGTTGCCTGCAGAAAACACCCAGTCACACCTCTCACTCCCGAGCAGTCCCCGGCATGCTTCCACAGCCCTCCAGGTGGGAGGCTCGAGCACAGCCTTGGAGCATGGGAAATGCAGCTGGAGGCCTCAGCCTGGCTGCCTGACCAGGGCCAGCGCCCGCAGGCTCTTGGGCCTCAGCTCCTGGTTGTACACAGTGAGCCTTCCTGCCTCAGCATGACCATCACCTCGGCAGGCTTCGTGTAGCGTGCACGCTCGGCCAGGCTCCCTGTCCCAGGCCGTGCTGCCTGCCCAGGTTTTGCAGGAGCCCTACTCCTGCCCCTCACCTTGCCCCCAACCCGACCCTGGCTTTCCAGCCTGCTGAGCGAGGTCGGCGGATGCAGGGACAGCGTCGGATGGAGATTTCCTGGGCATGGCCAGCCTGGCTGTTGGTGTGCAGAGAGGCCAGGCAGCACTTGGCAGCCCTGTGCGCTGGCACAGTCGGAGGCCTGGCGCTGGCCATGTTGTAGCCATGGGCCCAGGAGAGGTCCCTGCTTGGGGGCACACGGGCAGCGGAGAGGGGGAGGGGGCCCAGGGAGGCAGGCACCAGCCTGGGGGCACGGGAGGCCTCGTCCCCTAACTCACGGCCAGCGGAAGGATGCAGTTGTTGTCCCTGTCGGAGCTGGACTGCTTGCGCAGTGGCCGCTCCTCCAGCAAGCTCAGCAGCTCCCGCAGCATGTCCGGCGCAAGCATCGGCTTATCCATCAGCACCTTCCACATGCTCACGGCAGTGCTGCAGGCCCAGAGCGCCTTGTCAGTGGCACTTCCTTGGCCGCAGCACCGTAGCCTGGGCCAGCCCTGGAGGTCCCCAGCTGTGTGCCAGCCCTGCCCCTGCCCACCCCCTCCTCCCTGGCAGCCCCAAGAGGGTCCTGCCCAGGCAGGCAGCACATGACCAAGCTGAAGCCCCTTGCGCGGCAGGGAGCGTGCAGAGCCGCTGCGCTCTGCGGCTCAAGGCAGGGACACTTGCTCAGCTCTGGCTCCTCAAGGCCTGCTTGAGGCACCAGGGCTGGGAAACGGTGGGCGAGACACAGGGCCCTGCCCCTCAGCCGTGTGCTGGCCATCTGCTTGCCTCTGGCCCTCTTTGGGCCCTTCTCCCCATGGCCAAGGAGCCACTGGAGCCCGTCCAGGCTGACGGGCCCCATACCTGTTGCACAGTGGCGAGCAGTACAGCAGGCTCACGGTCACCTCGCTGGGCTCCAAGCAGGCCAGCTGGCAAAGGGTCTTGTTTAGGGTGACCCGGGCCGACAGCTCCCTCACATACTTCACGTTCCTGTAGAGGCACCTTATGATGCGTGGCACCTGGAAGACACAAGGCGGACGGTGAGGCTGCTCCCAGAGAGCAGCCAATACCCCAGCTCCCACTCACTTCTCCTTCCCTCTCCACCACTCCCACCGCTCCTTGCTGCCTTCCAAGGGGCTCCGCTGCCCACGAACACTGGCTCTCGGCGGGGAAACAGCGCCCCAGAGGGTCGAGCCCCACGCACGCCAGCCCCAGGCTCCTTACATCTTCCAGCACAGAGAAAGCGTCCAGCAGGAACATGGTCAGCATGTGGGAAGCCACCTCCGTATTGTAGGTGCTGCAGTTCCTCATGCCCTCGATGGCTGTGACAATGACGTCTGTCCTTTCGGAAGGCTGCAGGTTTTTCACAAACAGCTGGGGCAGAAAGGACCCAGGAGAGAAGAAATGTCACGCTGCGGGCCGCACTACTGCTGCTTAGCTAAGCAGTGGATGTGGCTCTGGAGAGAGGTGCGGGGCAGTGCTGGCACCGTGGCCCAGGAGAGCCAGGAGCACGCGCTGTGCTGGGTAGCAGCAGCATGGGGCATGTGGCCAGAGGGCCACCAGGGCAAGGCAGGATGCTCGGGAGCAGGCTCACAGTGCACTGGCTCTGCAGGCAACCCTAGCTTGCCGGTGGCCAGCAGGCTGCAGCTGCTGCTGGGACTCTTGGAGCCAAGCCTCTGGCTAGTCCCCCCGCTCAGGGACAGCGGGAGACACAGCAGTGAGAGCAGGGCTGCTACCAGGCAGCAACCAGTACTCTAGGTGCCACTCAGAGCTGCTTCCTTCTCCACCACCACCTCTGCATCAACCCCAAGGCCCCCTCAGCCCCACTCGTTAGGCATCCCTTTGCTCATCCACGTCTCCTCAGGACCCCATGGCCAACAGTCCCAGCAAGGGAAGTGCTCCTCACCCTCATGATCACGCTCATGTTGCTCGTCCACGAAAGGCAGAGCTCATTGTCGGCTTCCCTCTCCTTCTGGGGCTCCACATACTCTGGATCATCCTGCAGCATCGCCCGGCCTGAACAGCAGCAGAAAGACACAGCGGTCAGCAGGAGTCATGCAGAGCTGCAGCTGGCAGACTCATGGCATCAGAGAGAAACCAGCCTGGCAGAGACAAAGGGCATGCCACGAATGGATGGGGAGCAGGATTCCCAGGGAGGGTCGGGGCCTATTCCAGGGCAGAGAAGGGCAACTGCTTCAAAGGGTACCAAAAGCCTCACGGGCTTTCCGGTGCGAAGCCCGACACAAGCCGTAGCCTCTGAGCAGGGGCTGCTGAGCGTTTTCCAGGCCAGTGGTATCCAGGACAGGTACTAAGAGCCCACTCCCCTGCTCCTACATCAGCCGCGCCTCCTGCTCCTTTGCCTCACTGAGCAGAGGGGCCGAGGCAGTGCGATGCCTTCCCCGGCCTTGCCAGCGTGGCCGCGTGCAGAAGCACACAGCCCAGCACAGCTTCTCTTACGTTTTCGCTGCACGACGAATCTGAAGAGGCAATGAAGAGCATCCAAGGCCCCGCCCTTGGTCTCCGCGTCCTCGTAAGCACAGCAAAGGATGAGACAGCCCACCAGCTGTCCCAGCATCGGCACGGGGATCTTCCCATAGCAGGCAGGGCTCTCATCCACTCCTCCAAAGGGGTGCCACACCTGGGCAAGGCGGGTGGGACAGGTAGAAGGGCTGACGGGAGGCAGTCGCCACCAAAGCCCTGAAGCCAAGACTCTGCCCAGGCATGGATCCCAGCGGAGCCAAAGCTCTCGAGGGCCCTGCAGGCCTTGCCTCCCAAAGCAGCAGCCCAGCAAAGGCAGCACTGCCAGGCTGCGGCTCACATCATGCTCCGCGCGCACTGCTCCCCTGCACAGGGCTGGGGGCACAGCTGGCTCCTGCGACAAAGGGACTGCAGAGAAAAGCCCATGGAGAGAGGGCCAAAGAGCTTTGCTTCAGGGCAGAGCCTTGCTCAGTGCCTTAACCTGTGCCCACGCTTCCCTCCGAGGGACCCCCTGAGCTGCACTGTGCTCTGGGCTGCTGCAAAGGGCCAAAGCGGGGGCTGCACGGTGCTTGGCTCCTTACCTCCAGCGAGGAATAGTTGGCCAGCAACTTGCTCAGCCTCCCAATCCTCCCCACGGCCCTCTCACGCACAGCTGCTCTCTCCGTCTTGGTGAAGGGCAGCAGCATCTGCAAGGAGAAAGGCTACTGCTCTGCCCGGGGAGCTGACGCCCACTCCAGCAGAAGCAGCTCTGCTAAGCGCCTGCCTGCAGTCCTACAGTGCACCAAGGCTTCCTCGGAGCTAGAGCCAAGCCTGGAATGGCCTTCCTGCCCCTACAGGCCCCAGCCTGCAAGGCCCACCTTGCCCTCAGGCAGCCAGCCACACCCAAGCCCCCTCCCAGCCTCTGCTCCTGGCCATGCACATGGCCCCGGGTGCCCTCTTCAGGATGGCAGGCCTTTCAGGCCACACCTTCCCTAGGGGTCTGCAGTGGGCAGCCTGGCCTCCGGCCTCCTGGCATGGCAGAAGAACCAAGCTTCCGGCCTCGGCTCCCCTTGCAGCACGGGCAGCTCCCAGTGGGTCTCTGCCCCATTCCGATCTGGCAAGGAAAGCACAAGGCACGCGGAGGCAGGGGGGCAGCAGCACCAGCTGCCATCAGTGCAGTGCCTAGAGAAGAAGGGTGACGACATTCCTCCCACTGCTTTGGTGCAAGGAGAGCTTTGGGGGCAGAGGTGGCCCAGGAGTGCTCATGGGGGCAAGGTGTTCCCAAGAGCCTGGAGGATGTTTGGGGTGGGAAGGGACTTGGGCTGTAGCCAGGGGGCACTGGGCTCACAGAAGAGCCCAGTGGGGAACCTCCGCTCACCCAAGCGAGAAACGCCCCCTGCCTGCAGCGTGCTGCCTGTACATGGCACTCGGGGGGGGAATGTCCACTCGAGGGTGTCACTTCCCTCTGGGCTGAGGAACAGGCCCAATGCAGCCCACTCTTTGCAAATGCCACACCTGCAAGATCTTCTGCAGCTCCAGGAGGCTGGAAGTGGCCGACTTGAGCACCAGCACCTCCAACATGTTGTCCATGGCATCGAGGGTCTGCAAGGAGGACAGGGGGTTGTGGCATTCCTTCCCCACTGCCTCTGACCCACAGCAGACTCAGTTGAACCCCTGCTGCCCAGCGAGGACACCCGCTGCCCTGCACGGGCCAACGAGAGGCCTCAGGGCAGGAGACCTGCTGTGCACGGACCAGCCCCTGGGCACTGCCCATGGCCCAGCCCACGGGAAGGGCATGAAGGCAGGAGGGTGGGAAAACAAAGCTGAGATCCTGCCCAGCCTTGGAGCTGACAGTCACCTCTCAGCACAGCGGAGCCAGGGGCAAGCCCAGAGGGGCTGGCGGGCTCCCTGTAGCTCACCCAGCACCTACCTTGGAGTAGAGGGACATGTCCACGGTCTCCATGTCTTCTCTTGGAGGAAGCAAGAAGACACTCTTGAAGCAGGCATGGAGAAGGCTGCTCTTTTTGCCCTCCAGAACCGGCTCCACTGCACTGCAAAGAGAGAGCGAGAGAGAGAGAGAGATGCCTGTTGGACACTGGTGCTGGGAGCAGTGCCTGGATGCCCTGGGGAGGTGGCTGTGGGCCGCTGGGGCAGGAGTCCCCCGGCTGCTGCAGAGAGCACGTGAGGGAGCCCTGCAGGGAGGCACCTCCTCCCTCCATGAACTGGCCCAGGGCCAGAGGAGAGCCCAGGCAGCTAGGCCTCCCCCCTTCTCTACCACCTGCCTCCCCTTCTGCACTACAAGCCAAGGGGCCCTGGGGAGCTGCAGCAGGCAACCCTCTGCCCTCCCATCTGCCCTACTGACAAGCCTGGGCCAGGGGAGAGCAGAAGCGCAGCAGACAGCACCGCCAGCCTCCTCCCACCATGGTGCACACCTCCCAGCCAGGGACGGTGCCATCAGGCACATGCTGTGCACAGGTCCTGGCCAAACCAGGGGCTCTGCTAGCTACCTCATTGCCGTGATAGCAAGCATGGCTTGCTGGCGCACTGCTGTGCCCAGGCGCTCCAAGGGCTCCTCTTCCAGCAGCACCTGCACAGCACAACCGGCAGTCAGCGCGGCAACTGCCATCACCCAGCACCAGCAGACCCAGGGCCCAGCTGGCCTTGCCCCTGTCCTCACACCTGCTGCCTCTCCCCTCACCTCGATATGCTCGGCCAGCTCGTGTCGGCAGCAGAACACCTCCAGGCCCCAGGACAAGGTCTTGGCGCTGCTGCCTCCACAGAGGGTGCCGATGGACGCTAGAAACTTCAGCTTCTGCGCCTCTTGCTGACAGACGGGGAAGAGAGACAGAGTGAGCGCGAGAGGAGACAGGAAAGGCCAGCAGGACCAGAGCAGCCAGGGGGCTGCAGTGCTGGGCGGGACCCCGGACGGCAGCAGCTCTGCACAGCCAGCACCTCCCCAGCAGCCTGCCAGCAGACATGGGCGGACCCGCAGGGAGACCCAGGCACAGCCCCCATGGAAACGGCTGCACTTACCTGTTCTCGGCCACCCACAAAGGCCTGGATGAAGTCCAAGGCTTCCTCATCCTCTCTGGACAGCTCGGACCAGCTGCTGATGGAAAACCTTGCACCTGAGAAAGGAAGAGAGCCGGGAGCACTGCAGAGATGGAGGGCAGGCAGCAGAGAGCCGTGCAGTGAGCTCTGCCCGCCGGCCAGCCATGGGCCTGCTCCCGGGCACGCAGTCTCCCCCAGGCTGCTCAAGGCTGCACGGTGCCCAGCACATGGGCTGCCCTGCTGCAGCCAGCCAGCCAGGGCAAACCTCAACTGCACCAGGCTGGGGAACGTGCTGCCAGACGGGCAGCATCCCTCCTCCTGCCACGGAGCTGCCGCTCGCTGCCCGTCCCAGGCAGCAGGAGCTGCGTCCATCTGCGCTCTCCCTCCTGGGCGCATGCTGCGCTGGGGCCAGCTCCCAAGCCCCGAGCGGGCCCTGGCATCCGGGCACCGCTGTGCCACCACCCCGGGCACCCCGACACCACGTGCTGGGGAGATGGGAGCCCGGCGCAGAGCAGGGTGCGCTCCCCGGCCCTCACCCCAGCCTGGCCCAGCCCCACGGGGGCTCACTCACCTCTCCGCCACGCCTGGGACTCGAACCCCTCCAAGGGCCTCGAGGCAGAGCTGCTCTCCTCGGCAACCCTGTCCTGCTCCTGGGATGCCCGGCGCGGGCAGCCGTACTCCTGCTCCCAGGCCACCCGTGGGCGGCTGGGGGGTCTCTCCGCCATCCTGCGGCACGGAGCAGAGGCAGGAGGGGGACACTTGTTTAATGCAGAGCTGGGGAGGGTCCCCACGGGGGTGGGGGCAGCGCAGTCAAAGGTCCCCGCGCCCGTCCCGGCCCTGGAGCCAGCTCTCCTGCGCCTCAGCCCCTGCCGCAAGGTCCTGCCCCCGCCACGGCCGAGGGCCCCCGCAGCCCCGTGGCACTGCCGAGCCCGGCCCCGTCGCTCTCACCCGCAGCAGGAGCTGGCAAGGCCTCGGCAAGCGCCTCGACTCCGCGGGGCTGCCGGGGCGGCAGGGAAAGACGCGGCTGCGCTCAGGGGCTCCTCCTCGAGCTCCACACGCTCCTGCCCTCTCCCGTCGCCGTCCGCCCGGACACTGCCCGCACCTGACAGCGCCGCCGGTGTCACAACGGGGGGGGGTCACAATGGCCCCGCCGGGGGCGGCTCTGAGGTCACCTCTGCTGCGCGAGCTGCTCCAGCAGCAGCAGCCGGCGCCGCCAGGGGCTCCAGGGCCGCAGCGCGGCCGCCCCGGGCAGGAGGGAGCTGGGGCAGGGCAGGGCGAGGCAGCTCGAGGGGCCGCGCGCGGCTCCGCATGGCCAGCTCCCTCCTCTTTCATCCCCGGCTGCCCACGCCTGGCCGCACTCACCTGCTCACCACTAACCACCAGCACCACCTCAAAACCTGACCCCACCGTACCTCTTGCCCCAATCCCCTCCTCTCATCCCTCACCCCAAACTCTAACCCTCCAGCCACAACCCAGACCTCCAACCCCTTTCCCTAACTCTTGCTCCAGCCCTCACCGGCATCTCCAACCCTCAGCCCTAGACAACAAATGCTAGCCTTCACCCCAGCCCTCACCCCTGCCATAGCCCACTCCCCCACAAAGCTAGCCAACGCTCACAGCAAGCACCAGAAACCCGCAGCACAACCACCAAACCTCGCCCCACGCCTCACCCAACCCCTCACCCCATGCAGCCAGCTCTCGTCCCCAGCCCTGCCCTCAACACCAGCCCCCAAGCACCAACCCCAGGGAGATGCCCGAACCCCCACTGCCAGCCCCAACCCCTTCCCCAGCCGCCCTCCCCCTCGCACCAGCCCCCTACCCTGCAGCCCCGCCGCTCACCCTCACGCTCCCGCCGGGCCCCCTCGCGCCCCACCCCGGCAGGCAGAGGAAGGGCAGGACCCGGCCGTGCTGGGGCAGCTGAGCGTGGCAGGCACCGCTGCAGATGCTCTGCTCCAGCCCCGCTCCAGCAGGGGCACCTACAGCACGTTGCCCCACACCAGCACAGGCGGCTTTGCAGCTTCTCCTGCAGCGGAGACTCCACAGCCTCTCGGGGAACCTGCTCCACTGCTTAACCGCCCTCGCGGGGAAAAAGCGCTTTCCTGCGCTCAGGGGGAATCGCCTGCTTCGCCATTTTGGGCCACGGCAGCACCCAACTCCTGGGCCGGGGCCGGGGCCGGAGGGGCGGAGGGGCGGGGCCATGGCAGGGACGGGGCGCCAGCCGGGCCCCCCGCGCCGGCACAGGGAGCGCAGCAGGCTGCTGGGGCGCGGCCGTGGCGCAGACGCCCCCGCCGCACGCCCCTCGCCCACGGGCCCCGCCCGGGCCAGCCCCGGCCCCCGCGCACGCAGCAGGCCGCCGCCGCCGGGCCCTGCGCCACGCTGGCCCCGGCCGCGGCCGCAGGGACAGCCCGCCGGGCGGCCGTTGGGCGGCCTGCGTGTCGCTCACGGCTCACCCCGCCCCTCCCGGGCACCCATTCGCTCGCTGCCTCCCCTCGCTCCCCGATTGGCCGGGCGGGGGGCGGGCTCTCCACCCGCCCGCGGCAGCTGCTGGCGCCAAGCAGAAGCTGCAGCTCGGCTCTGTGGAGAAGAGGCGGCTGCAGAGAGCCGCTCGCTCTGCCCGCAGCCCCGCCGCCTCCGGGCAGCGTTCTCCCGCCCGGCACCTGGCCCCTTCTCTGCACGGCACAGGTTATTGGCCTTGCCAGTTCTGCTGGCCCCCGGGGCCGTGGCCGGGCTCCCAAGTGGGCGGAAAACCACACGGACGTCGGGCAAAGAGCTGGTGAGCAGCCTGGACTGCTTCAGGCTGGAGCACGTTGTACGGCGTAGAAATTATGCCCTCCACTCCTGCAAGTAGGAGGATGTTGGCCCGTTCAGCTGGCACGGTTGGAGCTGGAAAAGGATGCCTGCCCGTTGTCTAAAAGAAATTGTTGTAAAACCTAAAACCTTTTCCCTGTGTTTTACAAAAGCAAAACAGCTAACCTCGTGTGAACTCAAGGAGCAATTTCTCTGGGAGGACTGTATGAAAACTGAGGGGTTTTTTTGTTTGTTTTGAGGAGAAAAGCACTCTTTCTTTTCCAAACCCTTGAGTTGGTGTTCTTTGACCTTCATACGTGAGTCGATTTCAGCCTAGAAGGCTCTTTTCCCACCGGTAGGTGTTGATGTTGACAGAGGCACCGCTGTGCTTTCTAGTGTGGCATGCTAGCACCTATTCCAAGAAGTGGAACTCTCTCTGCTTATTGCGTTGTGGCCAAGCAATACATCCGCACAATGGAAGAAGGTTGAGGGCAGAAGCCTGGCTGTGACTGACCACAGGTGTTGCCAAGAAAGCTGGATGAATCTCAGCACAAAGGGCGCCACAGGCTGGCCTTTGTTTTAAGGCATGCCCTGGACTCCTGCAAGCACCTGAAGGCTGGAAATCCATCCTTCCAGGAGCAGAAACGATGAGCAGTAGAGGGAATGTGCTGCGCAGGTGAGCTGCAGCTGGTGCAGCAAGCATTGCTGGTTTGAAGCGGTGGCTTGCTCCTTTGCCCTTTCCCAGAGAAATGCAATCTGATAATGGATGACATCTGTAAGAACAAAGAACTGCAAAGGTGGAGTTCTTCCCGTGGAGTCCAGTGGACTTTCCACCTACCGTGTCGAGCTCAATGCAATGGGGGAGGAGAAAGATGCAATGGATGAGAGAAAGGACAGCAATGCAAGAGTGACTCTTCTCTCTTAGAATACTTCTAAGTGGGGATTGGATTTGTGGGAAGTCTGAAGTTGGCTACGTAAGTGACACCCTCCCACCATGGGAAGTGTCAGAGAAGGACATTGTATCTGATTTAGCTTCAGCTTAGTCTCAGGGCCTAAAGTAGATGAAGCCTGCGGGCCTCAAGGCCAAACTGTGAATGAACTTGAGAAACATTGCTGGCAATGTAGCTGCAAAACCATTTATGACCAGCTACTAAGGCTACAAAAGGGGCTAATGAGGATGTAAAATAGGATGCAGGAGACAAGATGGGATGCACGTGGGTTGGGGTTGACCTTGGAGGAGATAAGGGCCTGGGCTGTAGGCCAGGAGCTGTCCGAAGGAGAGAGAGAGCAGTCAGAAGGGGAGAGAGCAGTGACTCAGAAAAGAAGACTGGAGGAGACTGTCACTGGCAGGTGGGGAAATAAGACTGCAAAGGGTCTGATTAGCCCAGAATGTCTTTGTTCAGGGTCCCTGCATGGAGGCAGCCAGCTCCAGCTGTTACTTCCTGTACTGTCATTTATTCTTGTAATTCATGTCAAAGAAATAATTAATTCTGCTCCTATATGTGCATGAGACTCTGCTCCTCGGAAACCTAGGGTGGGGCCATGTCTACAACAGGAAGTCCCCTAGATGAGGGGTTTGTGTCAGTAGCTGCACAAATTCCTTTGCAAACACTGTCAAGGTCCTGGAGAATCACCGATCACAGGACGGCTGAGGTTGGAATGGACCTCTGGAGATCATCTAGCCCAACCCCCCTGCTCAAGCAGGGTCCTCCAGAGCACATTGCCCAGGACCCCACCCAGATGGCTTTTGAGTATCTCCAGGGAAGGAGACTGCACAGCCTCTCTGGGCAACCTGTGCCAGTGCTCCGTCACCCTCCCAGCCCAGAAGTTTTTCCTCCTGTGCACATGGAACTGCCTGTGGTTCAGTTTGTGCCCGTTGCCTCTTGTCCTGTCACTGGGCTCTACTGAGATCCCCTCTCAGTCTTGTCTTCTCCAGGCTCTACAGGCCGAGCTCTCGCAGCCTTTCTTCACAGGAGACATGCTGCAGTCCCCTCATCATCTTTGTAGCCCTCCGCCGGACTCTCTCCAGTAGGGCCATGTCTCTCTTGTACCCTCTTTCCAGCAGGTCAACCCCCAGCCTGTCCTGGGCCATGGAGTTCTTCCTCCCTAGGTGCAGGACCCTGCACTTGCCTTTGTTGAACTTGAGAAGGTTCCTCTCTGCCCATGAGGTTGTGATTAAACAAGGTTGTGGCTCTTTTTCTGGATGGTGGACGGGTGGGATGGCAGCAGGACGAGGAGTCATGAGAGGAGGAAGGGGAATTCCATTGACTTCTTCCCCTGGGTTAGGTTCTTGGGAGGGTTATTATTGTGGGAAGTGAGGACATATGCCAGTGACAGTCTCTTCCAGTCTTCTTTCCTGAGTTGCTGGTCTCTTTCCTTGTAAATGGATTGTGTCTACATCCCAGGACGGTTGCTGTGTTCCTGCTTCAAAGTGCCTTATCTTATCCGGAGGCTAACCGTGACCTCTGTCCATTGTGTTCTGTATGTTGGAGGGCTGATTCTGGCTGCTTCTGCAGTTGTTGCGTCAGCAGCAGCCCACAGGTTCGGTAAAAGCTTCGGCCTGCAGGCTTCAGGGCATTATTTTAAATAAAATAATTACTTATTTAAATGATTTTACAGCATAGAAACAGCTCGAAGTGGGTGCCTCTGGAGAAGGACACCGGACAAAGAAATTCTGGGGTAATTAGACCCCTTACAGTTTTATTTTCCCACCGGCCAGTGAAGGCCTCCTCCAATCTTCTTTACTGAGTCAGTGGTCTCTCCCCTTCTGATTGGTGTCTCTCTCCTTCTGACAGCTCCTGGCCTACAGCCCAGGCTGGATGCCATGTCCTTGTTTCTCCCAGGCCCTTATCTCCTCCAAGGTCAAGCCCAACCCACGTGCATCCCATCTTGTCTCCTGCAGTCTACTTTGTAGCCTCATGAGCTAGTTTTGTATCTTTGTCAGCTAGTTTTAACTGGTTTGGCAGTTACAACATTGGCAAGGTCACATCCTTGGCAAAGTTTCTGGAGTTCAAGGACAGTTCAGCCTTGAGGCCTGCAGGCTTCATCTACTTTAGGCACTGATGCTAAGCAAGAGTGAGACTTATGCGAAGCGGAAGCTAAATCGGCTACAATTTCCTTCTCCAACAGTCCTCCCTTGGTTTCTATGAGCACACCTGCTGGATACATATATAGGGGTAGAGTATTTGTGCACATCATAGAGGAGAATGTGAGGCACTTTTTCTCCCTTTTTTTTTTTTTGTGAAGTTTACCTTAGATTAAATAATCTAATGAAAAGGCGCCCAGGTGTTGCTGGGTTGTTAAGAAAGCCTTACTGCACGGATTTGGTTTGGAGACTCAAGAACTGAGATGCAGCTGTGCTTTTGCAGCCGGGCACTAATTCGTGAAGCACAAAGTATAGGCATTCCTCTTTTTCGATTGTAATCCCGTTCCCAATAGTGCATTATGACAAACAAGAAGTTACGTTACCATTTTTAGTTATTGAAGGCAGAACACTGAAGGAGATAAGCCCGCCTAGGATAACTAGGATAATCCTTCTGTTAAGCAAACATGAAGATGGTACTGCTCTTTTGGAAGTTTGTCTGCAGCTCTTGAAAAAGCAGGTATCTCCCTAAGAGACAGCATCTCGAAGATGTACACAATATGCTAAACATTTCTCTCTCCTCAGAGTTTCTGGATTCCCCTGTCTCTAGTCATTGTGAATACTGTCCACCCTCCCAAGCTGATCCGCTTGCCTGGGGGCTCCTTACTCCTGGGGGCCTTCTTGGACAAAGGAGACATTCTCTCTGCATACGTCCTACATTGCCACAGAAATAACATTCCGGTCCCTCACTGTCTGCCCGTCTTCTCCTGTCCCCTTCTCGTCCTTGCCCTTGGCATTGCCCTAGCCTTCCTCGGCCTCCTCTGTCTCTTCCTCTACCCCTTCCTCTAATTTGCAAGTTCCGTGCTGAAGCTGCTGCTAAGAGATTAGCCTCTTCTTGGTTTTCCTTTTTCCGTTCCTTTGCTTGCTTCCCTTGCTGTTTCTCCTCTCTCCCGTCATAGACCAATACTGCCACGCTTAAAATCCTTTGTGAAGTTTCTCCTTGCCACCCTGGCATGTGCTCCTTCAACTTTTTTGGGCTATCCGGAGCGGCCTGATGGACAAAGACACTAATGGCTAGTGCATCATTCCAATTCTGGAAAGTCCTTCCCCCATAGTTCAACAAGGCTTGCCCTAGTCGTCCCCCAAAATCCCTGGCCTCTTTGTCCAAGCTCTGTCTACGCTCCTGCACTCTAGTCCAATCCACTCCTAGTTTGCTACATGCTCTAATAGCTTCTACCAAGTTCCGGAGTCCTGTCTGGCAAGCGACTCTGTCCCCTGCGTTATTGTAATCCCAATTTGGATCGTTTGCTGGCTAACGATTTGTGTTTCCCCCAGTCTGTTGTACAAACTTTGCCTCTTTATTAACTATTTTATCATCTCGCTCGTTTGGTCAGAACAACTCTCTCAAGAGTACTTGGGTATCCCGCCAGTTTGGATTATACCCAGTGCATATCTATTAGAAAACAGCTGAGCGCTCCTTTCCGCATCCTCCCTCAACCTGGGCATTTTGCTTGCCCACAATGCTCAATCACTCGGACTCCAGGGTTGGCTAGTAAATACATGCAGTACCACGTGAGGGGGGTTAGCTCCCCCACCCCGCCCCCGCTGCACTCGGTTGTAATGCTGCTGCATTAGGTAAAACATTAGCAACCATAGGATGGAGGCCTGCCACGGGAGGAGGGGAAGTCTGAGTAAGAGGAGGAGAGGGACAGATAGACAGATCTTCAGGAGGCGCCACCGGAGGAGTGTAAGGCGGAGCAGTAGCTCCTGGGGCGTTATTTGGGACACCTATATCTGCTGCAGCAAGAGTAGTTTTACAGAGGGTGCCGTTTGTCCTCCTTGGATCTCGCCGGTCCCACATCCAATTATCCCCACACATACCAATAATCCATTCAGTGAGGCTTTTCATCTTCCAATATAAGCTGTAGCAGAGCTCATTTCTTAGAATCGAAGGATCCTTCCTTGGGTTAACCCCCACATTAATTGTAAGATGGACAATCATCCTGACATAAAGGGACAGCTAACTAGCTAGGGATCGATTTGACTGTAACGGCTTTTTTCTCCTTTTTGTTCCTTTTCCTTTTCTAAATTTGGATGTTTGGAGCCAAGAGGGTGCAATGGTGGTTGGCTACACTGCCATCTGGGGTGCCAAAGTGCTGTGGAAACACTTTGATCCTAGGTTTCCAAGAAGCAGAGCCTCACGCACATCTAGCAGCAAAATTTTATTTCTTGAAATGATGGTGCAGCATAGTAACTGCTGGAGCTGGGTGCCTCCAGGGAGGGACCTTGAACAAAGGAATTCTGGCCTAATTAGACCCTTTACAGTTTTATTTCCCACCTGCCAGGGAAGGTCTCCCCCAATCTTCTTTACTGAGTCTTCTTTACTCTCCTTCTGGTTGGTCTTGGCCTTCAGCCCACACTGGTTGCCATGTCCTTGTTTCCCACAGTCCCTTATCTCCTCCGAGGTCAACCCCAACCCAGGTGCATCCCATCTTGTCCCCTGCAGTCTACTTTTTAGCCCCATGAGCGAGCTGTGTATCTTTATTAGCTGCTTTTAATGGGTTTGGCCGTTACATGCTCAGCAATGATTCTGGAGTTCATGGACGGTTCGGCCTTGAGGCCTGCATGCGCAGGGTAGGCAGTGGCGATCGAAACAGAGCTGCATGTCATACCCCAGCTCTGCCCTTCCACCTGAGATGCAAGCCCTGAAGACAGCAGGGGCCTGCTCTTGCCCTGCGGTGACTGGAGAGGGCAGGGGAGGCCAAAGCTTTTCTCCCCCTTTCCCTTGGCTATTGTGGGCCAGCAGAGCAGTTGACGCTTTGCAGCAAAACCAAAGTGTGTCAGGCCGCTCTACGCTGGCCTGGCATATTGGAATGAGTGGACACCCCGTCCCCCCCAGGACAAGCCAGATTCATGCAGGCAGCAAGTTTTGCCCCTTGCCTTTGGCTCCCTAAAAAAAGAACACTCACTCCGGCTGAGGAAACAGGGCTGTATCTTTGCGGGAAGCCCAACAAAGCCATGAAGCGGTAGCACAACAGGGGCTGTGCTTGAGGAGTCGAGCTGTCCTGGGGCTGCGGGAGATGCCAGCAATGAGCCAGACCTTCCAGCACACTTGCGTGTGTGCGTGGTGTGCAGCACCATGGCATTGGCACAGCTGCGTCAGCTCTGCTCAAACAGAGTCACGTCCTGGCGGGAGGGTGCCACCTCGCCCATGCTCTCGGGAGCCAGGGACACAGTGCTCCGAGGTGGAATCTTGATGTTCTCCTTGGCACCCTCAGGTTCATGATGGTCTGTGACACCAGGCAACGGACTAAAGGTTCCGCATCATTTTCCAGGGGCTGGAGGGCTGCGAGAGAAAGGCACCGAGCTGAGAACAGACTCCCACCTTTGCAGAGATCCCAGGAATCCCCCCCCAGGCAGGGCCAGCCCCACTCAGCTCTTCCCATGCGGAGGAGGCAGCAGGTAAGACAAATGGATCAGCTGGCACTTGCAGGTCGGCCAAGCCCCAGATGCGCCCCAAATACCCCCTGCTCTCCCCCACATAGGGACACAGAGCCTTCCTCACCTGGGGCAGGCCAGTGAACTGCAGCTCACTTCCCAGCCTCCTCCCTCCTCCCTGCCAGGGCTGCCTGACACAGCGCTGCTCTCACTCACCAGTGCACAGCTCCTGCACCTTCTCCTTCCTCCGCTTCTTCACTTGCTGCCCGATGAGCCCTAGGCAAACACCTCCGCTCACCCCTCATACTCCCCAGCAAGCCCCCAGCAGCACAGCTCCCATCTGGCCTTGCCAGCTTGGCCACGCAGCCTGCTCCCCTTGGGCAAGGCTGGCCCCAGCCCCGTCCCCACGGTGCAGGACCCAGGGACGGTGGGAGGGACTGAAGACCCTCCTGTGTGCCCGTCTGGGTGGGCAGGCATGGCCCTGGGCTTGTGGCTCACCAATGAACCTCACAGCTGCCTCCCGCAAGGATGCGTCCGGGTTCTCCAGGTAAGGCAGGCTCTGGCGCAGGTGTTGCTCCGCTCTGCTCCTGTCCCTCAGCAGCTGCAGACAGCACAAGGACAGGGGGTTGGCACCGAGCCTCCCCAGAAGGCCAGGCCTGTCCCTCCTCCCAGCTCCGGCCTCCTCTTCCTTCCTGTCCACGCCTCCCAGCTAGAAGCTGGCTGGTAGCCAGGTTCAGAGGGAGCAGAGGGCAGAGCGGGGCCTGCGGGTGCTGAGATCCCCGCCATGCTTCTGCCAAGGCCCAGCCAGGCCAGGGGCCCCTTCAGCACCCCAGCGGGCACTTAGAGTAGAGGGCTCTGGGCTGCAGCAGTGCGTGAGGGGCACAGCTGTGCACCCTGCCCACTGGCCATGGCGGCAGGCCTCATCCCGCCGCGGCCCCGGGGGCTTTGGCCACGTCCTTACCACACACTCCCCGATCTTCCATGTCTCCGCTCTTCTGGCCAGCTGCTTGAGCTCCTCCCACTTGAGGAACTGTGCAGCGCTCACCAGGGCTTCCTGAGAGGCCTGCAGAGCAACAGAGACCAGGAGATGCCACCGCAGCCACGGCAGGACACCCTGGGTCCCCCTCGTCTTGGCAAGGCTCCCAGCCTTTCCCAGCCCCAAATGGCACGACGCAGCGTGCCACTAGGTCTGGCCCTCCCTGAAGGCAGAGGCAGCTCTGCCTTGTCCTTCGGCACACAGGAAGCTGCACCTCATGCTGCCATGCGTTCCAAGGCACACTTGGCAGCAGCCCTTGCCTTGCTGCTCACCTCCACCCACGGCATGTCAGCATTGCTTCCCCAAAACACTGCTCCCTACCTGGGCCACTCTCTGCACCTTGTCACTCATGTGGAGGAAGAGCGGCACCAGGCTCCTCTGTGCATGCTGCTTCAGGTTCCGTTTGTTCTTCCCCACCACAATCTCCAGCAGGTCTTTGAAGAGGAGCATGGAGAGCTCTCGCACTCTGCTGTCTTCCTGCAGGCAGGGAGGAGAGGAGGGGAGGCCTCAGCAACAACTCCAGGAACGGGGCCTGAAAAGAGCGTTTGCCGTGGCAAGGCCTCGTCCTCTCCGGGCACAACTGTCCCCCAGCCCGGCCAGAGGTCGGAGCTGAGGACAAGCCTCTGCTGAGGCAGCCTGGACAATGAGGGTTGTCGGCAGCAGCACGACAAGCCTCCCTGGGCTCTGTCTCCCTCTCCCTCTGGAGGGAGCTTCTTGGATTTCCCGAGGCCTCCATCAGGGCCCCCGCACACAACAAGAGGACAGAAAGGGACAGCCCCGCGGCACGGCCTCTCCCTCGCTCTCTAGCCTGCTCCTACCTCTCTGCTCATCGCTGCCCCAGGCCACGGCAAGCGCCGCACGCAGTCAAGCACGAGACGCAGCAGCCGAGAGCAGACAGGGGGCTGGTTTGCTCTACTCCCACAGCCCTGGACACCAAGGCCAGCACAGGGCATGGGCTGAGAACCACAGGGCAAAAGGTTTCCTGACATACAGCAGGGCCTGTGTGGGGACGTGCCAACAGGCACGTATGCAGAGGGGCACACAGCACCCAGACCACGCATACGGACCCCCGGACACACCAGCAGAGCCCCGGCTCTCCCATCAGCCTTACGTCATCAAAGCGAGGCAGAAGCTTCTCGGCCAGCTGCAGAACAATCGGGTTGGAGCCCTTCTGTTCCAGGTAGCTGAGGATGTTTCTCAGCAGCATCAGGCTTCCCACACGCACTTCCCTGCAAGCATCCTGCAGCCACTCCATGCTGTCTGGGAGCAGGCTCTGCATTCTCCTTTTCTGTGGGAAACACACAACTTTCTTTGTGGGAAGCAAGGCCAGACCCCCCCCGCCCCCCGCCCGCCCAAAAGTGCTCTGCCTGCTCTTTTCCCATCAGGGCTCAGTGGCCAGGGCCAGGGCTCTGCACACACGCAGGCCTTGGGCACAGAGGCTGCAGTGCAGGGCACAGATCTCCAAGGGGGCCCTCAGCATGCACTGGCCTCTGTAGGGAGCAAAGCTGCTGCCTCAAGGCCCAGGAGCAGCTGGCTGCCTTAGCCCGGCCCTGTGCTCCAGCTCATTGTCCCTCTCCCAGATCTTCCCGCTGGGCACTGGTGCCTTTCTCCTTGTGCAGCACGGCCAAGGGCCTGGCATGACACTCGGGGCAGATGAATGGGGCAGCGGAGACTTGGGAGCAGCTACCACACCTCCGGATTGCCAGCCAAGTCCAAGCCACTCTCTGACCCAGTGTCTCCTGTCAAGCCCCAGGCTGCCAGCATGGCTTCACCCGCCTGCCCCCCTCCTCACCATCTTGGGTCTATTCAACAGGGCCACGAGGCCTCTGAACGCCAGTCTGCGCATCTCCAGGCTCTCACTCTGCGCATAACCCTGGACGAGTGGCAGGACCTCCTCATCCATGTCGGCAAGGTCAGGGCATTCCAGCAGCTGAAATGGACACAGCCCTGAAAGACTGGCACAGCCGGCAGCACTGCCCGCAGCGTGCAGCTCTCCATCCCACCCACCATCCAGGGCAAGGGCACCAGGCCCTCA
Source organism: Struthio camelus (assembly GCF_040807025.1). NCBI lineage: Eukaryota > Metazoa > Chordata > Aves > Struthioniformes > Struthionidae > Struthio > Struthio camelus. The sequence continues at coordinate 2,571,136 of NC_090957.1, read as the reverse complement.
CAAAGCTCAGCCCAAACACAGCAGGCATTGTGCAGACACCCCTGGGCCCTGCTCACAGCCCCGCGCCTCACGGCACACTGCACACACTGCTCGCCTCCTCCTCCCGTCCCCTGAACCCTCCGCAGCCTCTTGTTCTCATCCCTTGGAGGAGCAATTGAACACAGACAGCTGCCACAAAGCAGGCACGAAATACAAGTGCTTACGAGTGGTCGCCCAGCAGAAACGAGCCAAGGCCGGGGCTACTACCAGGAGCGTATGCATTGCCCCAGCTCCATTCACCAGCATCACCCCACACGCATGTGCACAAGCGAGCACAGCATTTAGAGGCCCCTCCAGAGAGGCACTGCTTGCCATGAGGCCCACCTCGACAAAGAAAGCCATGACGGGCAGCTGATGAAACTGGTCCTCCCTCCTCAGCAGCCTTGCCAGCTGGCGGAAGATCCAGCGACGCAGGTGACTGGCAGCCCCCCTCATTGCTCTGTCAGAGGCAAGAAGGCAGTGTTGGGCCTCAGCCGAGCAGGCAAACCTCCTCTGGCATCGCTCTGCTTGGCACGCAGCTCCTGCAGCCAGCGGCATTTGCTCATGGAGCACTGCTCTTGCCCTACCACACCTTGCCATTAGAAAGTCAGCGTCAGGCATCATTACGTTCCTCTTGGTGGGAGACCGGAGAAACAGCCTTCCTGCCCAGGCGGCATGGCCTGCCCACACATCCCCTCTCCTGCCCGCTTTGGATTCCTGTGCCCCTGGGCCCTCCCCAGGTTCTCCTGCGCACGACCCTCTCCCACAGCTCCTAACACCACCTGCTCCCCCAGCAGCTCTCCAAGCTGGGCAGCATGGCAGCTCCCAGGGCCCTTCTGCTGGGCGAGCCCTTGCCACAAGGGCTGAGGCTGCAGCCTCTTTCTTGGAGAAGTGGCGTTCCCCCTCCCCCACCAAGAAGCACATGGGGAGGCACACCCCACAGCCAGGGAAGAGGTGCTGGGCCAGAGCAGGCCGGAAAGGGCTCTACCTGGCCAGCACCACCACTCCCTTCTGCGAGGTGTCCGCATGCAGAAATAGGTCCCAGCCGCCCTTCCTCTCAACAGCCACGGCTACGGTCTCATAGTGGGCGCAGCGCAGCAGACTTTTCATGGCCTGCACGGTGCACCTGCATGCAGAGCAAAGCCCAGGTCACACTGGCAGCCTGGCCCTGCCTCCAGGTGCAGCGCAGAGACAGGGCGAGCGGGATCGAGCACCTGACGTGGCTGGTGGGACGGGACTCATCCCGTTGGCATTCCCTCAAGAAGATATTTGCTTCCTGGTGGCTGAACTCTGCTGTGAAGACCATCTGCAAGAGCAGCGCCAGGAAGAGCTGGGGGAAAAACGCCTTCACCGCCTCTGGGCAGACGGGCTCCCGGATGATCTCACACAGTGCCCTCGTTGCCTGCAGAAAACACCCAGTCACACCTCTCACTCCCGAGCAGTCCCCGGCATGCTTCCACAGCCCTCCAGGTAGGAGGCTCGAGCACAGCCTTGGAGCATGGGAAATGCAGCTGGAGGCCTCAGCCTGGCTGCCTGACCAGGGCCAGTGCCCGCAGGCTCTTGGGCCTCAGCTCCTGGTTGTACACAGTGAGCCTTCCTGCCTCAGCATGACCATCACCTCGGCAGGCTTCGTGTAGCGTGCACGCTCGGCCAGGCTCCCTGTCCCAGGCCGTGCTGCCTGCCCAGGTTTTGCAGGAGCCCTACTCCTGCCCCTCACCTTGCCCCCAACCCGACCCTGGCTTTCCAGCCTGCTGAGCGAGGTCGGCGGATGCAGGGACAGCGTCGGATGGAGATTTCCTGGGCATGGCCAGCCTGGCTCTTTGTGTGCAGAGAGGCCAGGCAGCACTTGGCAGCCCTGTGCGCTGGCACAGTCGGAGGCCTGGCGCTGGCCATGTTGTAGCCATGGGCCCAGGAGAGGTCCCTGCTTGGGGGCACACGGGCAGCGGAGAGGGGGAGGGGGCCCAGGGAGGCAGGCACCAGCCTGGGGGCACGGGAGGCCTCGTCCCCTAACTCACGGCCAGCGGAAGGATGCAGTTGTTGTCCCTGTCGGAGCTGGACTGCTTGCGCAGTGGCCGCTCCTCCAGCAAGCTCAGCAGCTCCCACAGCATGTCCGGCGCAAGCATCGGATTATCCATCAGCACCTTCCACATGCTCACGGCAGTGCTGCAGGCCCAAAGCGCTCTGAAGTGAAAGCCCCCTGCCCCTCCATGGGGAAGTGTTAGGGAAGGACATTGTATCTGATTTAGCTTCAGCTTAGCATCAGGGCCTAAAGTAGATGAAGCCTGCTTGAGGCTTCAAGGCTGAACTGTATGGACTTGAGAAACATTGCTGGCAATGTAACTGCAAAACCATTTATGACCAGCTACTAAGGATACAAAACCAGCTAATGAGGATGTAAAATAGGATGCAGGATACAAGATGGGATGCACTGGATGGGTAGCTGGACATGGTTTTGGCAATTGAGTGCAATGGGTACTACAGCCACAAAAGGCAGCATTTGCTGTTGTAATGTGACATGTGTTTTTGACCAAATTGCCGTGCAGACGTACTCGTTAACTTCTCCTATGCCTGAAGAAACAATGGCTAATTTTTGCACTGTTTCTTACATCAGGAACACTTGGAGGCAGCACAACAACGCCGATCACTCTGTATCTCCCCTGATCTTGTGTCCAAGACAACCCCCTCCTGGTCTGTCGACAGCCCCTCCATGCGTACCCCGCTGCCCAGGACACCATGAGAGTGCTGGCCCTGCAGCCCCTCGAGCAGCTCCTGCTGCCCTGGGGCAGAGCAGCCTGCTCTGAGCTGGTGCCCAGAGAAACCTGTTTGTTGTTTCCATTTTCTATGTCTGAATGCTGCCCTGCTTTTCTCCTGGGATGTCCCTGCTGCCCAGAGAGCCTTTCCTTGTCGGAGAACAACGGGAGACAAGCACATCCGATGATGATCAACAAGTCTCAGTTTATTCAGAATTATCTTATGACTTATATAACAGAGTTAATTAGCTCATACATATTGCAAAAGCCAAGCTCCTTATAGGTGGCTACAGTAGAAGGCATTGTTATCTATTAAATGGATACAGTAGAAGGCTATGCATCTTTTCCCAAGACACTAGTAGCAAGTCATGTACCTTTCCCAGGACACTAGTAGCAAGTCATGTACCTTTCCCAAGACACTAGTAGCAAGTCATGTACTTTTCTCAAGACACTGGTATCTACATTATTTTCTAGTTTCTAAACCAAGGTCCTGCATTCCGTGTCTAGCTACATTTAAGCAGGTCTTGTGATCTTGTTGTCATGCCCCTTGTCACGGAGCCACTATTCAATAATATCTTCCACATTTCCCCCGTCTTCTTTTAATAAAAACAAATTATTTTGTGTTTTATGGACCATGCGTATAACTATATTCTGTAGATAGGCTACAAAACAGGGTAAAAACAATATAATCAACAAAACCATCAATCCTATACCTATTGCATACATAATCATGGTCTTAAGCCAGGGACCAATACCGAGAGATGATAGCCAGGTATCAAGCGGCTTAGTTACAACAGTAATATCCTTAGTGTGATTCTTAAGCCATTGCAATTGCTTGTGAATTGATTCTGAATTAGAGGAGAGATTAAAACAACACATGCCCTCAAAATCTTTACAACCATGCCCATGAGCCAATAATAAAAAATCAATAGCAGCTCTATTTTCAAGTATCTGATGTCTGAGATTTTCCATGTCCTGTGCTAGTTCACTCAATATCTGTGTTGTTACCTTTGATTGCTTAACCATCCAGCATGCTAGTGTATTTATAGTACGAAGCGCATGAGCAGCACCTACCCCTGGAACAATTGACGCAAAAAAGTTAGCCGTGGGTCCCCACAGTTCTACTTGATCACTACAGTCGGGTGTGAGGGTTGCTACAGCTCGCTTATCACGATGTGTCTTATTAAAAAGGAATTGTGATATTACAGTAACATTTGGTGCGAAAAGAGTCAATTTTCCCAGATAACATGGACCACCATGAGCATGCCTAGGTATTCCTTGCCATGCTCGATCACCGCAAATCAAATAGGTGTTGCCAGGCAATGCCTTTGCACTGTCATTAGCCCAAATCTTTGTGTCATTTTTTCCCCCAACCATAGGTTCTATAATCGCCACACATATATGTTTCGTTCCAAAAGGGATAGCTCCTGGGTGTAAGCCATAATGCAGGATCATTGACATTTTGCTTATAATCACCCAGTTCAACACATCCTGATTCATTTGCTGAACTATTCAACATTCTGCTACCTAAAAAGCCCGATTTCTTGAGGATCCCAGGGTAATGTTTTGTTCAATGCAGTTAATAATTTGGCTGTACATTTACTGCTGTCATCTAACCTATTGCATGTGGCAGTGGATAGCTTTGAAAAATCAGTTGTATTATATCCGGGTATTCCAACCAAACATGTACGAAAAGGATCAGTGGCAGAAGCCAATGCTAAGCAAAAGGAAGTAGTATGCATTTTGTTAGCCCATGTTACCCATAAGTTTGGTGGAGAATTGAGATACATAGCAAAAACGGTATTATACACAAAGAAGATGCAGTAGATCCAGGACCACACGATCGCAGTAATATTGGATCAGCTCTTCTTCAATCACCGTGCCTTTCTGTTGACTCCGTGGAACTTTGGGGATCAAGTACAGGTCTTGCCCATCTTGCAGGTATCCAAAGAGGTCCTGTAGGGGCAGAAACACAAAGATAGCCCCTCCCCCAAAATAAGACCTTTGCAGGTGTTTGCCGTACTCCTGTCTTAGGGTCCTTATTCCGTACCCATATGGTACTAGTATCTTGACATTCAGATGAAGAGCTAGTATGTACAACTACGGGTGGATACTTTGCATCTCCAAAAACACACAAATGGTTAATTACGAATAAGGTTTTCAACAATCTTGAATGCGGATCAGCGATCTCTGCATGATGTGCCAAATGCTGTTTTAGGGTACCATGTGCCCGTTCCACTATAGCTTGTCCTGTGGGGGAGTGAGGAATTCCCGTGACATGTCTTACTCCCCATGTCTTCAAAAATCTATCCATCCTGTGGCTAGTATAAACGGGACCATTGTCCGTCTTTAACTGCTTTGGGACTCCCATGACAGCAAAACAACTAAGCACATGTCTTTCGACATGCAATACTTTCTCTCCAGCTTGTGCCGTTGCCCAAATACATTTACTATATGTATCAATAGATACATGCACATATTTTAAACGTCCAAAAGAAGAGACATGAGTAACATCCATCTGCCAAAGGTCATTTGAGACAAGCCCTCTGGGATTAACTCCCACTCCTAATCCGCAACCTCCATTATGGTTACTACAGATTGGGCAAGCTCCAACAATACTACACGCCTCCGCCATGGAGATCCCAAATTCGACATGCAGGCCTTTGGCATTTTGGTGGAAAACCGAATGGGCCTCTCTGGCTAAAACAGTTTTTGCAATGGGAACAGCAGTGAAAACAGAGACCAGCCTATCCGCCCTATCATTACCCTCTCCAAGTCCAATATTCCATTTGTGACTTCGTATGTGGATTATAGAATAGGGATTTTTCTCTAAGCTTCACTGCCTTTCTGAGTTGGATAAAAAGCTCATGTAACCTCTTATTTTGGACGTCTTTGATAAATGCATCCTCGATTTGCTCAACAATGCCCGTTACATAAAGTGAATCAGTTACAATATTTAGAGGCCCCATCAAGTTCATCATGGCCCATACGACGGCAGTCAGTTCCATGGTCTGTAAAGTATCCTCCTGTCTTGCGTGTAACAATTCCTGTTTCCATGAACCGTTGTCTTGCCATGTAACGGCAGCCCGTCGCGATTTATGTCCTGCATCAGTATATGCTGTTACCGCGTCTTTTATAGGGTTCTTTTCTCTTTTCGGGCATGTCATCCAGTTCCATTGCCCGATCCATCGTAATAATGGGGACTCAAAGCTATTAGTCTCAATCACACAACCAGCACCAAGCAACGCCTCTTGCAAATGTTCACTATTCTGTAGATACCATTGTAAAGAGTCTTTTCTTTGCATGGGTAAATATATTGTGGAAGGCTGGCAGCCTTGAACTTGTAAAATTCTTTCCCGTCCTCGTTTTATCAAATCCGCCAAATTTTCCACTTGTTGTACCAAGGTTTTAGCCTGCTGTAAAGCAGGGGATACCCATTCAAGAATACCCAATTCCCCGGTTTTCTTTAATTGCATGAGAGCTCCAATCAGGTACCGATGCCCTAACCACACAGCAAGATCAATCGGAACAGTAGCATCGAGTCGATGTACATGTCCTGTAATAGCACGTTCTACAATTTGCTGTATGAGAGTTTTCTGATAAGGGGTAACTCTAAGTTCTATCGTAGGGTCCGTACCTAGCAATTCATTTGGTATACCCACTATGGGCCGTAGCCACTGCAAGTCTCCTAAAAATCTTTGTGCATCATTAAGAGTCCGTAGTCGCGGACTCTTAACTCTGTAACTGTAATTTCTGAGGGGACACAGTTTTGTCAGTAAGCACCCATCCTAAATATTTCCATGGTGACGACTGTTGAACCTTATCTGAAGAAATTACCAGATTAGAACATTGTAACACTCGTTGGATGTGTTCAATCTGCTTGTCAGAAAAGGGGCGCAGCTTGAGCTATATCAGATTGAGATATATCAATCATGTAGATTGAGATATATCATCCATGTAATGATAAATTATAACATGTTTCCATTGTTCTCGTAAGGGCTGTAGTGCAGCAGCTACATATAATTGACGCAAGGTGGGGCTATTACGCATACCCTGTGGTAATACTGTCCATTCAAATCGTTGATCTGGGCCCTCTCTGTTAAGGGAGGGTAAGGTAAAAGCAAACCGTTTTTGATCCTGAGGATGTAAATCAATTGTAAAAAAGCAATCCTTTAAATCAATAATTAGCAGAGACCAACACTCTGGAATCATGGCTGGATTAGGTAGCCCTGGCTGTAAAGCACCCGTCGGTTCCATCTGATTATTAATCTCTCTCAGATCATGTAACAATCGATATTTACCTGACTTCTTTTTTATGACAAATATTGGAGAATTCCATGGACTAGTGGACAAACATAAATGACCTTGTTGAAATTGCTCTTTGACCAATTGATGAGCATGAAATAGACTTTCCCGTTTTAATGGCCATTGCTTAACCCATACCGGTGTGTTAGTTGTCCAAGTAATGGGAATTGGGAAAGTCCAAGCAATGGCTAATAGGCCAAAGGGTGCTCATTCGTAAGTACAACCGCCAACTGTGAGAGTATATCCCTTCCAATTAGACACTGCACAGTTGGTGGTAGTTGTACCACAGAAAACACAGCAGAAACTTGACGACCCTCCAGTTTTACTTTCAACGTAGGTGTTCTCTGAGCAAATGTCATACCCCCAACTCCAGAAACCATAGTACCTGATGGAAACAGGGGCCATCCTTGGGGCCACTGTGATGGAGTAATTATACTAGAATCTGCCCCAGTGTCCAAAAGGGCCATAAGGATCAGTTCTTGATTGTCATAACCAATCTCAACCTTGTGTCTAGGTCGATCATTTAATGTCAAGGTTAAAAGAGTCAGTCCCCCTGAAGAGCCGAATCCTTCATCACCTCGATCCTTATCAGTTAACGACGGCATTCCCTTTGTAAGTTGTTCCAATGGGATCAACTGAGCGATACGTTGTCCATTGGTTATCCGTACGGGAGGAAAAGGGGTATATAACATTATCATTATTTCTCCGGTGTAGTCAGCGTCAATAACGCCAGGTAAAACAAAGAGTCCCAGCATTGATGCCGATGACCTGCCGAGTAATAATGCCCCCACAAACTTATTTTGAATCACCACAGGACCATACACTCCAGTGGGAATTCGATGTGGCTGAGTATTTAGGAGACTAATGTCTACAGCGGATGCCAGGTCAAGTCCGAGACTCCCTCTTGTTGCTGGTCTGAGGCGGGAGACGCTACCTGCTGTGCAGCAGCTACTTGTGTCTGCACGCGGCTGCTCCGATTTGCGCTCCCAGTGGAGTTTCCCGAACGGCGATGACAGGCTCCCGTTTTATGATTATCCGAACGACACTTGACACACCACACACCGGAGGCAGTACACTCTTTGCGAACGTGGCCCAGAAGGCCACACTGAAAGCACCTTGTTTGGCCAGTCCCCGGGGACGTCTTCTGTCGAGTAACGACCGACGCTTGGAGGGGTGCAAGAGCTGCTAACACTTGAGTCTGAGATGCCTTAGCTTGTTCTTGTAACCCAACCCCCAACTGCTTTATAGCCTCTACTACTAAAGCTTGAGGTCCAGTGGGCACCTGAGCCATCCTTTCTAATGCTTCCTCTATTGTCCAATTGGCACCAAGAGTGCTCAAAATATTACGAGTAGTAGTATTACAATTTTGTAAGGCACACTGTTTTAACAAGGTTCCTCGCATATGTTCAGGAACCCCAGCTCTCTCTGTAGCTGCAGCAGCCTTGTCTATGAATGCCCCAAACGTTTCGTCCCTGCCTTGTCTTATACCCATATAAACTGGAACGCCCCCCGGTTCTTTCACTCGATCAATAGCTCTCCTTACTAGTTGCATTGCCTCTCTCAACTTATCTGCACCTATCATTGCTTGTGCTTCAGTGCGTAAAAACGGTCCAAGTCCCATAAGTTCCTCTACAGTCACTCCCTGCAACGGATCCCCAGGCTGTCTCTGAATTGCAACGGATTCACGCACTAAACTCTGCCAATGAGCATTAAACAACAATTGCTGATGCTGGGTAAATATCAATCGAATTATCCCTCGGCAGTCAGCAGGTAATAAAATTTGTGTACTCCAGATATAATCTAACATTTGTTTCGCTGGCTCGCTATGGACTCCAAATTGACTGACCGTGGCGCGCAATTAGGACAATAATTTCCAATCCAAGGCTGAAATTGTCGCTTGCACACCGCCTCCCGGAATTGCTGGAATGTGACAGGACAGGCTAGCTGTGCAGCCACTTGCAATACCTCTCCATCCCCCCGCTCCAGCCCTTCCCGAGCTAGCACAGCCCAAGCTTCTCTACATTCCTTTGCCATAGCCTCAGCCAGGTCCGCTTCCGCCCCTGGAGTTGGCTCCGACAGAAATGGATTAGTAGGGCTGCTTGATATGTCCTTGGGAGCAAACTTGCTCTCGGGGGCTGAGGGTACAGAAGGAGGAGGTTTAAATCCATCAGTAGAAGGAGGAGGCGATGGAGGCAAGTATACGGTAGACACACTTGGGGGTAAGGGGGCATCTCGCGGCCAGTAAATCCCGTACGTCTTATTCTTTTCATGAGCAGCAGATGCCTGTTCAGCCGCCCTCTGTTCTGCCTGATATCGTAATAACTCATTATGTACAGCCCTCCATGGTTTTCCAAATTTTTTGGCTGACTTATCCCCATCAATTGCAGCCTCCCATAACCTATCACCCAATTTACGCCACTCAGATAATTCGTGAACAGTATGCGGGTTCTGAAAACAGCCCTGGGAGTGCCCATAAGCTAACAACTCAGGAAGATCCTTTTGTAAATTGATCTCCCTAATTTGTCTCTTTTGTAAGAGACATGTACATAAATCATATGCTGCTTGCCTCTGCATACCTGAATATCGTCAGCGCGCGCTGTTGCAGCTCTCCAAGGTCTCGGCAGCATGTTTCAGCCGGGTACGCCGATGCGAACGCCCGGGGCTCGACACAGTTTTCTTCGCTGTGTTTTAGCCGTCCTCGCTGCAAAGGACCTGACCACTCATTGCTCCGTCGTGGATCACGTCGGGGTCACCATTTGTCGGAGAACAACGGGAGACAAGCACATCCGATGATGATCAACAAGTCTCAGTTTATTCAGAATTATCTTATGACTTATATAACAGAGTTAATTAGCTCATACATATTGCAAAAGCCAAGCTCCTTATAGGTGGCTACAGTAGAAGGCATTGTTATCTATTAAATGGATACAGTAGAAGGCTATGCATCTTTTCCCAGGACACTAGTAGCAAGTCATGTACCTTTCCCAGGACACTAGTAGCAAGTCATGTACCTTTCCCAAGACACTAGTAGCAAGTCATGTACCTTTCCCAGGACACTAGTAGCAAGTCATGTACCTTTCCCAAGACACTAGTAGCAAGTCATGTACTTTTCTCAAGACACTGGTATCTACATTATTTTCTAGTTTCTAAACCAAGGTCCTGCATTCCGTGTCTAGCTACATTTAAGCAGGTCTTGTGATCTTGTTGTCATGCCCCTTGTCACGGAGCCAGTATTCAATAATATCTTCCACATTTCCTCAGGTGAATGTGTGTGTGCTGGGCTAGCTGGCTGTTGCTGCACCCCTCCCAGGTGCTCCCTGCAGGGCCCCAGGCTGGCGGTGCTGCTCTGCAGAGCGAGTGGGCTGTGGGGCCCCAGGGCCACAGGGTGACTCCTGACTCAGCTCTGGCCCGTGCTGGTCAGGGCAGGAAGCAGACCCAGGCAGACATGGCTCAACATCCCTGATGCTGCTGGCACGTGTCTGTGCTCATGGATGGTGCTCAGAGTGGCCCCAGGGTGTTTGCAGTGGCACACGATGTGTTCATGTGTGCACTAGCTCCAGCCTGTGGTGTTTTTTTGAGGGTGCATGAGTCACTCTCCAGTCCCCCTTCCCTGTGCTTCCTGAGTCCCCACTGCCTCTGCTGGGAATGCAGAGAAACTCTGGCTTCCCTATGCGTACCTGGACTTAGCATTTTACCTTTGGGTGACTGCATCATGGGCTGTCCCTCACTTTGTGAAGCTCCGCTCACTGCCCACCCCCAGGCACACGCTGTCTCTGGAGATCCCCTGAGCTCTCCTGGTGGCTCAGGTTCCGCTCCAGAAGGATGGGCATCTGTCATCAGCACTGTCACCTGTGCGACAGCCCCAAGCAGGCGGTTCACCATCTCCACTAGCACTGGTCACTGAGAAATGAGTCGTGAATCCAGCCATTGGTCCCTACCACATCACACTGGGACTCTGAGCTTGTCCCCTGGAGGCCATGGAGTACACAGGCAGAGCAGCGGGCCCTTTTCTGGTGCAATTGCTGGGGCATATTTTTGACTCCCTCTTCTGAAGAAAAGCCAGACTTGAGGCACATCTCTGAGGATATCCCCTTTTATTTTTACCTGGTCAGCCGGTACTCACAGGAACACCCACGGGAACACAACCCTACAACCACCATGCGGAGAGAACTCTTGGGCTATATACACGCACACTAGAGCACAGCAGGACAGTGGGGAAATGAGGAGACCAACCCCCAAAAGAGAAAGTCCTTCTGCTGTAGGTGGGCATGTCTCCAGAAAAGCTGCAGCCCTCACACAAAGGTTGTAGTGAGGAAATGGCTGCTGTGGCAATGGGAGAACGGTCCTGAGGAGCACAGGGTCTGTGCCCACAGGCTGCTCCCACTCTGCTTTGAGCATTGGAGCACAGTAGAGGGAAGGGACGAGGCCATGGTGAATCCTGGCCGCCACCCTCACAGGAGAGGGGTGCGAGATAACACCCTGATTGTGGCCAAGGCAGCTGAATTGCCCTAATGCACATGGGACACAAGGCCTCACCCTGTCTGTGCTCATCTGAGCCTGACTCTGTTGCCATGGGCACCCTTGGTGGCAGTGCCAAAAGAGGGGCTGCAAAGGGAAACACTTACACTCCTTACACTGAGGGCATCCGAGGGAGCTCAGGCTAGCAGGTTCTGAAGTTCCCCCATCTCTGCTGATGAAGGGAGAAGCCTGGCTTCCTGCTTCAACAGGGTCTCTGGGTCAGACTTGGAAGAGCGCTTCCTAAGGATAAGTGCATTTTTTCTTTTGCAAGAGTGTAACAGAGAAAAGTGAGACAGGAAGAAATGAACAGCACTCATCTTTGATGCCAAATAGCCTTGGAGTGAGGAGTAGATGCACGTTGGACAGTTACTGGTGCTGGCATTGTAGCCAGTGAAGCAGTTTCCTGAGGGCATCCTTGGGCCCCTTGTTCCGCAAGCTGTAGCTGAGGAGGTTCACTGCTGGAGGCACCACCGCCTACAGAAGAGCCAGCACCAGATCCAGAGCTGGGGAGGAGGTGGAGGGGGGCTTCAGGTAGGCAAACACTGTAGTGCTGAGAGAAAGGGAGACCAGGGCCAGGTGCGGGAGGCACATGGAAAAGGCTTTGTGCTGGCCCTGCTCAGAGGGGATCCTCCGCACAGCAGTGGAGATCTGCATGTAGGACGGCACAGTGGAAACAAAGCACTCAAAGCCCAAACAAACACTAGCCGCAATAACCCCAGCTTCCCTGAGGGAGGATTCTGAGCAGGAGAGCCCGAGAAGCTGGGGAATTTCACAGAAGAACTGGCGCAGGACATTGCTTTGGCAGCTGCTGCCACTTGGACACAAGCTCTGCTGCCCAGGAGGGTCCCGTAGTACAGGGGTCTGCAGATGGCAGGGAAGCGGTTATGGGCCATGACAGTGAGAAGAGAACACTCTGGTGATAACAAGAACAGGAGCAGAAAGAGCTGGGCAGCACATCCTGAATAGGAAATAGGCCTGGTGTCCCCGAGGGAATTGGCCATGGATTTGGGGACAGTGATGGAGATGGAGTCAAGGTCAAGGAGGCAGAAGCTGAGGAGGAGGAAGTACCTGGGGGTCTGGAGGTGCTGGTCGCAGGCTACAGCTGTGATGCTGAGGCGGTTGCCCAGGAGGGCAGGCAGGTAGATGCCCAGGAAGAGTGTGAAGTGCAAGAGCTGCAGCTCCCGTGTGTCTGCGAACGCCAGGAGGAGGAACTCGTTGAGGGAGCTGCTGTTGCCTAGATGTTCTCTCAGGGCACAGGGGGACTGCTGGAGAAGGAAGAGATGTTGACAAGTTAGGACAGACTTCTATGAATAAAACTTTCTCCTAACCGTCTCGCCTGATCCCAAAATATACACACCTCTCTGCATGTAAGAAAACTCCTGTTATTTCCCTTGGCATAACCTTGATTAAACTACTCCAAGCCTCAGTAGTGAAGCCTGCAGGCCTAAGCTTGAACTTTAACCAAACCTGTGGGCTACTGCTGACACAACAACTGCAGAAGCAGCCAGAATCAGCCCTCCAACATACAGAACACAATGGACAGAGGTCACGGTTAACCTTTGAGAAGATACAGAACACAATGGACAGAGGTCTCGGTTAACCTCCGGATAAGATAAGGCACTTTGAAGCAGGAACACAGCAACCGTCCTGGGATGTAGACACAATCCATTTACAAGGAAAGAGACCAGCAACTCAGGAAAGAAGACTGGAAGAGACTGTCACTGGCAGGCGGGGAAATAAGACTGGAAGGAGTATAATTAGCCCAGAATGTCTTTGTTCTGGGTCCCTCTTTGGAGGCACCCAGCTCGAGCTGAAACAAACGATCGTATAAGAGTCTGACTCTGACTTAGTGGTGAATGCCTGCGGACCTTTATACCAGTTTGGCGACCCAGATGGGACCGAGGCTTCTCTGTTTGGTGTGACTCTGTGGAGCAACCGCTGGCAGCATATGTGTGAGTTCACCTTATGGATTGCTCCTCAGGGTCGCACTGATCAGGGATACCAAATTTCCACCACTAAGTATTTTATTTGGGGCTCGAGTCCCTTGAAAAAGGAAAAAAAGCAGGTTATCTGGGGTTCAAGTTCCTTGAAAGGAGGGGAAAAAAAAGAAGAAGAAAAAAGGGGTTGGGGGTTTGAAAAAGGGAAGAGGGAAAAAAAAGTGGGTTCAAGTCCCATAGTGTGCACACTGAAAGGGGTTGAGTGAAGGGGTTTGAGTTCTCCTCAAAAAAAAAAGCAAAAAAAAAAAAGCAAGAAATTTGAATTTGAGTTCTACCCCACAGATAAAACACCTTCCGGGGAGACTTCCCGAGACTGGGTGAGTACTACATTTTCTATGTTCCTCTAAGCTTTTACAATTAGGTGGAGTGGGAGAGGAGAAGAAAGAAACAGAAAAAAAAAAAAAAGAGAAAGGAAAATAGGACCTGGATTAAGTGCCCCAAAGGGGACACCCTTGGCAGAAATTATTACTATTTGGAAACATATTGCAGGGATTGCAGGTATGTCATGGAGACAATGAATAATTTTGTGCCGGGAGGACTGGGCTTTTATTAGTCATGATGGCAATGCAGCCGAATGCTGGCCGGCAAGTGGTAGTCTTGATTCACAAGTATTAACTTTCTTACGGCACCAGCTTGAGGATCATTATCCTGGTCAACTGGATTACTGGTATGTGTGGGACAACTGGGCATATGAACGCCAGAAGGACAGCACAATCTGAACAATGGTGATGCATGCAGAAAGTAGCAGACAGCCAGTGCATGGTAGTAATGATAATGGCAATGGGAATGCTAAGAAGATTAGAAAGGTGAATGAGAATGGAAGTTATGAAGAATGTGAGGAAGGGAAAAATAATGATGAAGGAGGGGCTGCTTCCCCGTTGTCTCCTGCCCTCCCATTACCAACTGCGAATGCTGAAATAATACAAGCCCCCTTATGGGCAGTCCCAAAAGCTGGTGCCCTGTGAGAGGGGGGAGCAGGAGTAGCCCAAGTGTTTACTGCTCGAGTTTATGGACCCTGGGGACAGCAGGATTTGATTCTGTGGGGGCAACAGACCCCTCGGTTGCGGGAGGATCCTGAGAAGGTCATTCGAATTGTGAAAGGCATCTTTCAGGCATATGAAATACGCCTACCTGGGGAGATGTACAGATGTTAGTAGACACTCTGTTTACACCCGATGAGAAACACGTGATTTTAGCTGCCAATCAACATTAGGCAGAACAGGGAGGGGATCCTGAGGCTCGTGCCCGCACTGGCCCACTATAGATCTTTGGTGGGATTATTGGAATGATGCGGATCACAGGCAGCTTAGACAGGCTCGGAGAGGATTGGAGGAAGCTATTAGGCTTGCAGGTGTTAGACCAGGGAATTGGTCAAGGGTAAGGGAATGTCAACAACAGCCTACTGAACACCCATCCGCATATCTGTTGCGTTTGTTTAAGCAAATGTGACTGTATGGGGGTGGAGTGGACCCAGAAGCTGAGGCTCAGAGATGATTAGTTGTGTCTACTTTTGTTGATCAAGCTGCCCCAGATATAAAAAAGTCTTTTTCTAAACATGTGCCTGATTGGCCAGGAAAGACTGCAGATGAGATTGTCCGCTTGGCAACCTTTGTATATAACAGACGTGATGCTAAGAAATTAGAGGAGGAAAACCATAAATTGAAAAAGGAAGAAGCGACAATTGTGGCTGCAGTCATGTGAGGAGCTATTTACTCCCTGTGAGTGCAGAACTGGGCTTTTTATCGGACCAGGTCATGGATCTTTTCCTGGACGGTGGACGGGTGGGATGGCAGCAGGACGAGGAGTCATGAGGGGAGGAAGGGGAATTCCATTAACTTCTGCACCTGGGTTAGGTTCTTGGGAGGGTTATTATTGTGGGAAGTGAGGACATATGCAGCGTGAGTGCCCAAGCTGTGCACGAATTCAGCCACAGTCAGGGGTGAATCCTCCTTCGGGAGAAAATCAAGATGTAGGCCGAACTGATGAATGACTAGTTGAGGAGGAATATCCTTGTGCTTGTATTCGATGTGTATGTATGTTTCTGGATGTAATCCCTTTGGCTAGTCAGGGCTGCATAACCAGGAAAGTGGCTGGAAAGCAAGTAACCTTTCTAGTGGCTACCGGGGCTACTTTATCTCTTTTGAATTATACAGATAAAGGGTTGTGTTCTGGGGAGGTCTGGAAAATATGGGGTGTGATGGGGGGAGGAGAAAAACCCCTGAGCAAACCATTACTGGCAGTTATTGATGCAAAAGCAATATGGAATCAATGTGTTTTGGTTGAAGAATCCCCTGTGTGTTTCTTAGGGCGGGCTTTGTTACCAGCACTTGCTGTAGAGACATGGGCAAGTGCCAGCGGTATGGATTTGGTAATTATGGGTGTTTCAGAAGTCGGTGCATCAGAAGTGCAAGTTCCGGTGGCAGATGTTCCTCTTGAACTAGGTGTTCAAGCACTCCTCCACTGCTGTGCCTGCTAAACTGTGGAGTGGGAAAGGAACAGGCGTGGGCTTGCTTTTATCTGCAGAGCCTGTATCCATAACAACTCTCCAAGGCCCCATCCAGCTGTAAAACAATATGCTATCCCGCATGAGGCAGAAAATTGTTCCAAAGCAGATGGATACCTATGTAGAACAGGGGATTCTGAAGCCCTGCATTTCTCCTTTCAATACACCCATTTTACCGGTACATAAACATCGCCTGGACAGTGATGGAGATCCTGAGTATCGATTTGTACAGGATGTACATGCTATTAATCACTATGTTGTCGGTTTTAACTCCAATTCCTGTATGGGCTAAGGGGTTTACAGTAATAGATTTAAGTTCTGCTTTCTTTAGTATACCTGCAGGAGAAGAGAGTCAACTTTTGTTTGCATTTACCTGGAAAGGACAACAACTGACCTGGACACGACTTGCACAAGGATTCACTGGCTCACCAGTGAATTTTTACTCGGTTGCTGCGGAAAGGTTTACATAACATTGTTTTATCCTGTGATTCCGTGTTAATACAGTATGTAGACGATTTATTGCTTGCTAGGAGAACAAAAAATGCTTGTACTTCACATACAATAATTTTGTGTACAGCCTTAGCTGAAAAGGGACATCGTGCATCCCCACCTAAGCGCCAGTTCTGTCAAGAAAGAGTAAAATATTTAGGATTGATTCTAACGGAAGGAAAACGATCTCTCCATCCTGAACGCATTAAAGCAATTGAAGCTCTACCTTGACCTGTGACGAAAAAGCAGATTAGAGGTTGTTTTTAGGGGCAGTAGGCTTCTGTAGACCATGGATTCCCGGGTTGGGGGACTTAGTAAACCCATTAGTGGGAGCAACTGAACAGGAAGCAGTAGAACCTATAAAGTGGACAGTCAGAGAGATTTGGCATTTAACAAAATTAAGGAGGCATTAGGTAAATCCCTGGCTTTAGGGCTCCCCCATTATAAAAAACCTTTCCAGCTGTACATTCATGAACAACAAGGGGTTGCCAGTGGTGTGCTGACTCAAATGCCAGGTCCTCAACCCAGAGCAGTCGCGTATTATGCAGTACAATTGTATGCTGTCCTTCTGGGGACTCCTGGATGTATGTGTGCGGGGGCTGCTGCAGGAATCATTGTTGGGAAATGTCGAACCATAGTTCTGGGACTATAGCAGATTGGTGTAAGTTGCAACATCCGTTGCAGTCATCTGTGATGGCATTAGGGAAAAGACAATGGCTAATATCAGACGAGTTACCTCGGTGGGAGGAGATGAATGAGCAAGACCCACCGATTAATAGTAGACCCTTTAGGGGTACGTCAAGGAAATACAAGGCCTTAGTTGCATTCAAGCCCAACTTTGGCTACAAACAGTAGCTGCATCCCTCACAAGGGAAGGAGAGAATGGTATACTTCCCGCAGAAACCCGAAACTTGATATGGGAAAAGAGTACCATATCTGAAGGGAAATATCCAGCTTGGTGGCAAATGCTTAATTTGCCATTCGATAAGGAGCAAAAAGTGATAACTGCTCTCGTTCTCACTATTCAAGAAGCACAGGTCTCTACAATCTAGCCTATTGTGCCTCTAGGCTGGATCCATGGGGATGTTGCATTACATCCTTTGGAAAACAGGGGATGGGCACAGCACATTCGTGATAAGTGGAACACTATAGATTTAGCCTCCTGGATGGGTTGGGATCAATTAGGATTTGTAGGTGAAGGTAATGCCCTACAAACTCAAGACATTTGTTTAGCCACGGAACACAGTGTTTGTCATGTTGGGGTGCAGACCCAAAGTGCAAATGAGAAGGTAACTTTGGTCTCTCCTGGGAAGGGTTGTCTATGTTTGTGGAGTCAGGGCAGCACTGTTATAATTGATGGTGCAATGTTGTATCACAATAATAGTTTAAATTTGTGCATGTCTAACTGTACAATGGTAAAGGGATGTGGCTACAATTATACAAGCCCCGTAACAACTCACCAGTTACTCCAGGGAAATTATTCATGGATTCATGAATTATCACCAGTACCGATTGGAATGCATCTCAGGTTAGTGAAGGAATTATTACACCATGAGCAGTTGCGGACGTTTCTCCAGAAGGTCAAAGAAACAGGGAAAAGTACCCTGATGACTGCAGAGCATGATACACAACAGAGTCAAGCGATACTTGAAAGAACCAAAAAAAAGTCACAGAGCATAAATGGTGGGAAACTTTAGGTGGTCTCCCACCACTTCTGGCTTGTATAATTGTTTGCTGCATGCTGTAGTGATTCTGTTCTGTCTGATCATTGTGTGCTTTGTGCTCCCCTTGGGATTGTATATAAAATTGTGAAGGCTGGCTGCTCGTCTTGAAAAATGGCTATATTACAAAGACAAACAGCCAGAAAAACAACGGGGGGATTTGTAAGAAAACTACTGTTAATTCCATTGGCCTAACCTTGATTAACTTAGCATCAGTGCCTAAAGTAGATGAAGCCTGCAGGCCTCAAGGCTGAACTGTCCTTGAACTCCAGAAACATTGCGAAGGATGTGACCTTGCCAGTGCTGTAACTGCCAAACCAGTTAAAACTAGCTGACAAAGATACAAAACTAGCTCATGAGGCTACAAAGTAGACTGCAGGAGACAAGATGGGATGCACGTGGGTTGGGGTTGACCTTGGAGGAGATAAGGGCCTGGGAGAAACAAGGACATGGCATCCATCCTCAGTTACACCAAAGCGGCATGGCTCCAGTGTGCACATCAG
This sequence comes from Struthio camelus, assembly GCF_040807025.1. Classification (NCBI taxonomy): domain Eukaryota; kingdom Metazoa; phylum Chordata; class Aves; order Struthioniformes; family Struthionidae; genus Struthio; species Struthio camelus. The sequence continues at coordinate 2,552,332 of NC_090957.1, read as the reverse complement.
CAGATGACCGAGTGCTCAGCCCACAGCACTGCTCCTTGGGGTGGGTAACAATAGGCCCATTGACAGGTCGTTCTGTGGGGAATGGCTCCACAGCACCTAGATGTTTACAGTGTGGATCTGTGGTGTGGCTTCTCTTTTGCATGGCCTTGTCAATCATGGGCTGGTTAGAGGGTGTGCCCCTAGGCTTCAGCAACCCCACAGGTGGGGGCTCTGGCCCTAGTGCACTCAGGGTTCCTTCACTCTTGGGGAGCACCCCAGAGCAAACCTCTCTTCTAGCGGCTGCACCACCCGGAGTCCCACGCTTGCCTGGGTGGCGCCTGTCAGGATCACAGATGTGATGGGATAGCTCACACCCAAGGGAACCCGGCAAGGATGGGATTTAGGCTCTTTCAGAAAACAAAACCAGAAGTCAAGAGGAACATGCCGTAGCTCAATTTGTTTCATCAAAAGTTGAAACTACAAACTGACAACAGCAAGATGGTGGTGAGGTGGCCAAGAGGTTACAGGGATGCACTGCTAATCTATTCTGCACCATGCACACAGCCTCCAACCCCACCCTCCTCAAAGACACTCCTGTTTCTGGCTCAAGACCAACCTGGAAGGAGTGTGTTGGGGCAGTGACAGTCCTGCAGCTCCTGTCCCTACAGGCAAGCCTTTTCAAGCTCCTTCTCTAAGCTGGCAGCAGCTTCCTCTCCACCCTGCTCTCATTTGAGTTCAGTCACAACAAAAGCCCAACTTCCCTGGAGGTACATCTCTGGGGAGTCAGCTCTGGGACAGCAGATCTGCTGGTGGCTGGGACATGCATGTCGCTGTGGGATGTCCTTTCTGGACCATGTGGGATGGCCAGAGAAGCTGGAGAAGAGCATGGAGGATGCGCGGGTGTCCTGTTGCCGCTGAGCTGAGCTGAGCTGTGCCATCTCCTTCCCTGATGGGAAGGACAGAAGAGGGAAGAGTGTGTGTCAGTGCTGGGTGGTCGTGTCCGTACATCTCCTTACTGAACGGGGAGAAGGGAGGGTGCAGTGGCATGGGGCAGTGAAAGAGGCTGGCTGAGCCCCCTGCTCCAGCACCTGGGTGGCGACATGAGAGCTATTCAGACATCTGCCTGATGTGCAGACAGCTCTGCCAGAGACCCCCCCCCCCACCATGGTAAGGTCAGTCCTTCATCCGCCCCGAGCACAACCTCGGGGGAGAGGACAGTGCTCTCAGTCCAGGCTGCGCTCGAGTCTTGGCCTGACTTGTTGGCTGGAGACAGGCTGAGACTGGAGACAGAGTGGGATGTCCTGGGTCACAGTCGCAGCTGAGCTGCTGACGGGAGAGCAGGGTTCAGCAGCAGCAAGAGCTGGCAAGAGGGGCAAGAGGACCAAAACAACTTGGGGGGTTGCAGGAGCAGGCCTTCCCCTTCTGTGCAGGGACGGAGGGCTGCAAGGTGCTGCAGCTGGGCTGGCCAGGACAGTCTGGTGGGTGAGTAGGTTTGGTAAGGGAAGTGGGGAGGACTGAGACATTTGTGCTGTGAGCTGGTACAGAGGGACTAGGGAACACAAAAGCAAAGTCTGTTTGCAGTGTTCAGCACCATGCTCAGCACACACTGAAACACAGGAAGTTCCACCTGAACAGAAGGCAAAAGTTCTGGACTGTGAGGGTGACTGAGCACTGGCACAGGTTGCCCAGAGAGGCTGTGGAGTCTCCCTCCTTGGAGAGATTCAAAAGCCGTCTGGGTGGGGTGCTGGGCTGCAAGCTTTAGGGGAGCCTACTAGAGGAGGTGAGGCTCTTGGAGGCCCCAGGTGGGGCTGGCCAGGGACATAATGGCCTGTTAGTGCCCTCAGGGCCCTGACAAACTCTGCGGTCATCTGGATCACAGCAACTCCATAGGTCATCAGCAACCAGGCAGCTGGGCAGGCATTGTGATGTCCTCAAGGGCATCAGAACATTGCCCCAGCCAAGGTGACAGATTTGGGGGAGAGAAGAGGGAGGACAGGAGAGAGGACATGGCTGGTGCCTTGACGGTGAGGTCACTCCTGTCTCAGCATTGTGATAAGGCAGCAGCAGGCAGGCAGCAGGGCAGCTGTTGGGAGGTCACCCAAGGCATATGAGAGCAGGCCCGGTCGGATCAAAGATCCCTGACCCCATCCTCCACCACTGCTGCTGGTCCTTCTCCTCCTAGAACCCTTTCCCTAAGCACAGAGGCCCAGAGACCTTTTGGGGAAGACTGAGGCAAAGGTGGCACACAGTAGCTCCGCCTCATTGCTTTGCTCTCATTAATTCAGCCACCCTATTCAGCAAGGTACCAGTATTTTCCAGTTCAGCCTACACACTTAGCAGAGGAAGCTCTTGTTGTCCTCGACGTCCCTCGCAAGCCTCAACTCCAGCTGAGCTTTGGCCTTCTTGACACCATCCCTACACACCCGGGGCTTGTTTCTGTACTCCTCTGCTGTAGCCTGTCCTTGCTTCCACCTCCTCTATGCTCCCTTTTTTGCACTGCAGTTCCATCATGAGTTCCCGGCTCAGCCAAGTCAGTCGCCTGATACCTCTGTTTGTTTGCCTGCATATCAAGGTGCAGCCTTCTTGTGCTTGGAGGGTGCCATCCTTACACACCTGCCAGGTTTCTTAAGCTCCTTTGCCCTTCAGACCTGCTTCTACGGGACACCCCAATCAGTTCCCTGACAAGGGTGAAGTCTGCTCACATCAAGCCCACGCTCTGCACTCTGCTGCTCTCCTTCCTTGCTCCCCTCAGGCTCTTAACTCCATTATTTCATGGGCGCTACAACCAAGGCAGCCACGCACTATCATGGCCACTCCCTACCGGTTTTCAGCTTCCATTGCTAGTCCTTGCGATCCACATTATTCCCTTCACACCCCCAAAAGCCAAGTACTCAGTGCAACAAACCTGCACACGAGAGTTCAGGTCCCTTCCCATCTTGCAGCCAGGACTGGCAGCAGGAGAGGGAGGCCCTGGCTCCACCCCCTTCTGCCTCAGGAGGGCTACACCAGCTCTTCCCACCTCCCTGGAGTGTCCCCTTGTCACCAGGGGATGTGCTGCCAGGCAAGGGCTGACTCCACTCCTCTGACTGGCTCCTGCAAAGAGTAGGAGGGCCCTGAGACATCGTGACCACAGCTGCGGACAAATAGTTATGGCATGACCTTGGGAGAGAGCTGCCCTGGGAGCAGGCACTGACACTCAAGCCCTGACTGCTGAGCTCTTGTTTTGGGGCCCCTCTGGACAGTCACATGCTGCAAATGGCAGAGTTCACACCATGCCAAGGAAATAGCCACAGCCCCTTGGAGCTCTGGTTTAATGCACAGGAAGACAATTCTGTGAGGGCCGGGATGGCTGGCACTCACTGGTACCTCTGCTGTTGGCTCGGGAGGCGGCTCTTCTCTCCAGAGCTAAGGAGCAAGAAAGGAAGAGGCTCAGTGGGATGCACAGGCAGAAAGGCAGAGAAACACTGCCGGCTATTTCAGGCCATATATTTGTGGGTGTGCTTCTGATGGCATTTCCATACTCACTGGGATGTGATACAGGCCCCTGGCTCCACCCAAAGTCCTTGGAGCAGTTGGTCAGCCTGAGGCTGAGCCTGGTGGGGCCAAGACTGGGCGGGAAACCCGTTTCTTGGCTTCAGCATTCAGCATTCAGCATTCAGCATTCCGGGGGAGGTTTGAAAAGGGGCAGACAAACATGCCTTTGTGTTCAGTTGCTCAAGACTTCCATGTCCCACACTGTAATCCTATTTGGAGTGCCCAACAGCTGCCCCTTGGAGGGAAGGCATGTCTGAGGCATCCACCTCCAAGGGAGTGCTGGGCATTTGCTGGGGGCTGCAGAGAGGTGCATGGGATCAAGGTCTAAGCCAGGTCAATCCCAAGTCACAACAACTCCTATTCAAACCAGTGGCTCTGGCACTGGGATTCTGACACCTCGGTGGGTCACTACCCCTGCACGCTCCCAGGCTTTGCCTGGAGCTGCTACACACTTACTCCGTCTGTTGTGCCCCCAGCCTCTCGGCTGCTCTTTTCTGCTCCTCGTCTATTCTCCTCGGGAGAATAAAACATTGATGGTCACGTCCTCATCTGGTGCCAGGCAGTACTGGAGGACATCCTGAGAAGGCGGCTTTTCTTCACGCAGCTTCCCAGCACTCTCCTCCTCTTTCCCAGCTGGGGCTAGGGATGAGCCCGACTGCACCCTTGACTGGGTTTCACTTCTCTGCTGAACCTGCAAGACAAGTCAAGGAAGGTTTTAGCCCCACTTCCAAGCACGCTCAGAGGCTCTCAACAGGCACCAAGAGAGCAGCCAGTGCCTGCAGGATCTCTGCTGTCACCAGACCCCTTGCTCTGGCCTGGCCTCAGGCACCCCATGAAGGCACGCTGCCACTGTAGCTACAGAACTGGCAGGGTCCCTGCAGCATACCCTAGCCATGTCACAGCCTGACCAGGTTTCACTGCTGCTTCCCACTGGCACTTCTCTCTCAAGCTGGGCTCTCTCAAGGCAACACAAACGAGGGAAGGGAATTGTGACTTGCAGAGCAGGACACCTGCCCTGCCTTCATCCCAGGCAAAGACTGGGGATGGGGGTTTAGCAGGGCTCGTTCTTCCTACAGGGCACAATTGTCTCACAACTGCCTCCTCTACACTGCTTGACTTGAGCCATCCAGTCAGCAATCTTAAGCTAATATTTGCAATACGAAGCCTCAACTCCCTTAAGCAAACACCGCCCACAACTTCGCACAGGGGCTCTTTTCAACCCATGAAGTGACCTCAACATGCTCTCAAGGGGAAACTGATGTGTCACCAGGGCATCACTGCAATTCCCCATTGGCCCCCCCTCTCCCACCAGGAGCTCACTCCTCACATCATGAATGAGTGGAAGGCATTGCCATTGGTAGAGCAGAACTCCAAAACGAAATCCTCCTACCGGGCTCAGTGGCTCAGAGCACACAGTCCACTCAAATGAGGGGAAGGAATTGCTGTTGGCTCAGCAGGAGCTAGGAATGCAGCCCTGCTGTGGCATTCAGCACGTCACACCAAACAAGCCTGAGCACCCCTGCTGACCTCAGGTTGCACCATCAGCATCAGTGCTCATGGCCTCCCTTGCTGCCTCCCCAACACCCAACAGCCCAGCAATGGGCCTTTCATACCACTGGCACTTCTCTTGGACCACGGAGCCCATTCCTGGGCGTCCTTGGCCTCTTATGGATGCTTCTGCAAAAGAGCTCCAGAGGAAATACGGCGGTCTTCTTCAAACATGCGCCTCTGTCTTCAGTTGCCTTGCTTGCTTTTCAGCCAAACCCACAGGAAAGGAAAATCTTCCTGGGCGTTCAGATTTTAGGAAAGGCAGGACTCCCCTGCCTCGCTCTTCGGCAGCAACAAGGCACCTCCAACCTGGCTCCCTGAGGAACCTGCAAGGCTCCGCTGCCCTGGAGCAGAGGAAAGGCTTTTTCTGTCGGAAGGTTTACAAAGTACCTGGCTCCTCTCTGCCTCTTCCTTTTCTCCCTTGCCTTTCAGGCCTGCCCTTTCTTTCTTCTCTTTTGGCTTAGCTGAGGAGTCCCACAGATCTCTTTGCCCCTGCACAACAGACAGAAAGCCTGCGTGCTGCAGGGCCACAGAAAAGACACAGCAAGGAGCACTACTGCCATCTGTTTCTTTCCAGTGGCGGAAGGTAATTTCTCTCTCTCTCCAGCCCTTTGTCTCGAGCCTTTCTCTCAGCGCTCTTAGGCCCTAAAGCTAGTACTGGCCAGACAGAAAATCCCTGCTTTCTTCTGACCAGGGAGCTAAATAACCACTCAGAGAAACAGAAAGTGGCCACCTTCCATCCCTGAAAGGCTCAGCAGGTACATTTCCACGAGGAACAGGGCCAAAGAGGGGCTTTTGATGTGATTCCGGAGAAGGCAGTAGTGACCAACACATAGAGAAAATAGAGCATAGCCTGCGCCTTTTAAAGCAAGCCCCTGAAAAGGTCAATCCAAGGTCTAATGAACACTTAGGAAGGAGGCTTCTATACCCGCTGCCCATAGAACTGCACTTTTCCACAAGCCCAGATGGCACAAGGAGGACCTCAGTCACTATCACATACCTGTCCTGCCCTCTCCTGGCTTTTACTGAGAGGGCTCACAGCTGGGAGTCTGGCTTCAGCACTTTGCTTCCTCCTGCCTTTCTCCACCTTTCTTGAGGAGCTCCCTCGGATGGCTGGCAGCACGCTGAAAACACACATCACGGGGAGGTGGTGTGAGCACAGGGGCAGTTTGCTCCCCAGCCTGCACTCACAAGCTGGGCACCTGCCACTGCAGCACAAGGCAGTTCTGCAGGGGAATGACGTGCGTTCAAATACATGTGTTCCCTTCCACAGAGACAGAGATCACCCCTGGCTGAAACAGCCTGGGCTGCCCAACATGCCCACAGAAATGCTCAGGATGCCCACACCCAGGCTCTCTCTGGATGCAGCCAGGACTTGTGGTGCCACGTCATGTGCAAGGACAGGCTCCGAGAGACACCAGTACATCCCTTCCTGGCAATTGCATTTATCACTGCTCGGTGGTCCAAAATACTCTGTGGTTGGGGATGGAAAATGCAGTATTACGGGGACTCAGTGTCAAGAATGGAGCAAGTGATCAGGGGAGGAAAGCACGCCTGCCATTTACCCATCCCTGCCACTCTCTTGGGCCTGCCACAAGACAACTTTTCAGATGAACGAAAAGGCTTAAAGGGAACCAAATCATTAACAGACCCTCCTGCTCTGTATCCTGGGTGGCGGGAGAACTGCAGTTTCACTTTGCCTTGCAAAGCAACGTCCTTTCCATTCAAAGAAAGAGCTCCTCCATGTTTAATCCCTTCTGACTTAGTACTCAGTGGCCATTGCAAACAGCCCAGAGAGTGGCACAGAGCTCAGACAAACACCTCCTCTGTCTAAAAGCCACTCCAAGAGCGTTCAGTCTTTCCCTCACCCTTGGAAAATGTCTGTGCATCCCCAACATTCTTGTCACCAAGAAAGAAAGGCTGCTGCTTACTTACATCTAAAGGGCATGAGAAAAGGGCCCTGGTCTCCCAGAAGCTACGTTTGCACTGAGTTGCCAAAAAGCCCGTACTCTGGAGGCAGAGTCAGGAGAACCATGAAGCGAACCCGGGGCTCTCCCAAGAACTTGCTGTGTGCTGGCCATCCAGCAAGGGAGCAGAGGTCATTGTGGCATGTGGTCAAAGGCCTTCAGAGTTACCACCAACACTGTCTCCAAAGGAAACGTCTCACTCAAACAACAAGAGTACAGGGTCACCCTCAGCCCTTTCTCCAAGTGCCTCACCTGCCAGGAGGAGCTTTGCCCTTGCCTGTGTCTCCCTTTCCTTTGTCCATGTTGAGAGCAGGAATTCTGGGTGGAGGAGGCTGCTCTCTGAAGAGCAGGTGGTTGGCAGGGAGATTTCCTGCAAGCAGGAGGCAAGAAAACACTTCAGGACAGCACTGTGGACTCCTTCTGAGCAGGAATGAGATGCAAATTGGCTCAAGCCTGTGGTAAAACTGTGAGGCCTCCAGCTGATTCCTTTGAAGCTTTGTTTTCTGGGGGGTCTTAGGCCCTTGGGAGTGCTGGCTCCTGTCCAACTTTCCGCTTGTACTGTGCAACAGCATTTTTTTTTTTTGGGGCTATTCATTTCCTCATGCTCTGTCCCAGTCACATGATGCAAAAGGGGACTTGCTGGGATGCGCCAGTGACCAGAGTCCCTTGAGAGGTAATCATTGCACACGAGGGAACAGAACCTTGCATCTGCCCACTCCTCTCATACTGCCTACAAGTCCTCTGTTGACAGAGTCAACCCAAAGGCATTGTTTTGGGGATGATGATGAGAAATTAAGAAAGAAAGGTTACTCCTTGCTTTGAAAATGAAAGGAAGCCTTGGCACAGGCTCCTAGACTTGTTACCATCTACTCGGGGTGACTTTTCCCATCAGATGAAAACACATTGGTTCCCTGAGATGGGCCAGCTGTTCTCAGGACCCCCATGGAAATGGGGGCAAGTTTAACTCGGAGGTAGCCACTGCAGGTAGGAGTGCTGGGCTGCCCCAAGGTCTTGTTCCCTCCGGAGATTGCCCATATTGGGACAGCAGTGTCACCTCTAGTGCCTCATGCTACCTGAGGCCACCTGGGCACTGCCACCTGGGCTCCTACGCCCTACCAAGGAGCACAGGAGGAGGAGAAGGCACAAAGCCCTGCCACGAATCAGCTCTTCCACTACCTTGCTTGCCCCTGGAGTCAGCTTTTCTCCTCTCCTCTTCCCATGTGGGCTTCACAGGTGCCACGGGCTTCACGCGGGGTTTTCTAACTACACTCGCAAGCTTGTACCTGGACACAGGAAAAACACAGCAGCGGGAAGGGAGGGCAGCCCGCTTCCTTTGCACCTTGGGCAAAGAATGGGGACACAGTGGCACTGCGGAGCTACTGTGAAGTCCATCCTTTTCCAAAGCAGAAGATGCAGAATATGCCACATCCTGGAGGACTCCATCAGCAAGCTGAGTAACATCAGGAAGTCCTCCAGTGCCTGCAGGGGCATCAGCTTCCCCATCCTCCCTGGCAGAAAGCTCATTTTCACCTCCCTCCCCTGTGCTGCCATGGCAGACCATCTGCCATCTCCTGTGGCAGCCAGGGGCTCACAAGCAAACATACTCACTCTGGAAAGACAATGGCACGGCCACAAACGGTGAGAGAAGCAGCAGTTTTGGTGCCCGACAGGACTGAATCCCTCAGCTCTGGCATCTGCAAGGTGAGAGACACAGGGGAGATGATGCCAAGAAAACGAGGTCCGTGCTCACAAGGGCAGCACACTTTCCCATGGCTCAGAGAAGAACCTGCCTCTCAGAAATGCTGAAACAAAGCACTCGCTTCCTTACAGCAGCCCCTCAGTGCTACAGCAAAGCAACTGGAGGGAAATAAATGAGAAAGGGCAAGCACACGGTCAGGCTTTTTGCAAGGCTGACAATCCAGAGACTCAGCCCAGGGACCAGGTCTTGCCTCATGCTGAAGGCCATGGAGGCAAGCACAGGGGAAGGCATTTCACTAGCCAGGCTTCCTGGCTGCTGCGGTTTCCCTGCTGGCTTCAGTTGGAGCCTCCTGAGCTGAGAACAAAGGCGTCACACGTGCCGTTAACCCCACAGTCTCTCCTAGCATTCAAATGGCTGCCTCTGCACCCTGGAGGAATAGAGACACTCAGCCCTTCCTTTCCCTTTGCACAGCGGGGGACAACTGTGAGGGCCAAGCCTCTGGTGGGTGTTCAAGGAGCAGCTGAGGGCCCTGCTCTGGGACCCACTGCAACAGAGGCTGGAGAACAGCCTTGGCCCAGAGAACAGCCTCAAAGGACACCACGGACTAAGACAGAAGGAAGAGACAGAGCTGGGAAGCAGGGCTCGGCTACAGCACTGAACCATGGCTTTCTGGAAGGAGACAAATCTAAGGGGAAAACACACCACAGACCTGCCCTTTTCTTTGAATTTGTCCCTCACCACATTGGAATGGGATCCTGGGCAGGAAGGAGCTTTGCTTTGACCCAGGACAGAAATCCCCAAGGTCTTCTATGTCACCGAGTCCTCTGAATGCCAGAGAAGAACAGTGCAGGGAGCTGGCATTACTCTAGGCCACGACTATCCACCCGCCCAGAAAGGTCGTGGCAGGCCATCAGAAATCCACTCACTCGTCCTTTGCTAGGATTCCCAAAAGATTAGAAGCAGCAGTGGAGAAAGGGAAACCTTACCCGCAGGTAAGAGCTGCTGTCAGCTCTCCAGTCCCATTTAGCCTTTGCAGAAAGTCTCTGTAAAACCTCATTTTCACCTCTTTTCCTTGAATGACAAGCAGGCCAATGTCCTTCCACACAAAGGCAACATTCTTCCCGCTCTTGAGGCAGCGAGAGAAAAGACACGTGCTCTCTTCTATGCAAGACTCCACTGGTTTCCGAGGAACAGAGATGTGCGAGGCTATGCGAGCAAACTTCAGGGGCTCAGCTTGCTTATGACCTAGGAAGCAACACAGCAAGAACACAGTGCCTAACAAAGCAGTTCAGCAGGCTACAACGGAGCATTGGCAGCTTTGAGGTCTTCCCGCAAGACACTGCTACAGAGCTGTCTTCTTTAACCCTGCTGGTAAAGCTCATGTGGGAAGCTGATGCCATCCCTCCCGAGGAGAAGTTCAAAGCACTCTGCAACCGGATGTGCCAAGAGTACAGCAATGCTTTCTTCCCTACACAGGGAGAAAGAAAGGGCCCTAGCCATCTCCTATGAACAAGAGACATGATGGCAGAACAAGGAGAGGAGAAAGGAGGCCACTTCCCATGATGGGGGAGTGGGTGCCACCACGGTACTTGTGCCCGCACTCAGTGCCTTCCAGGTTGGGAGAGATTTAGCTGTGCCATGTCACAGGGATTCAAGGAAGAAGGAAAACCCACGTACTGCGTCGCTCCTCTTTAGATCCTTCCAGTCACCCGCAGCACCCTCAGCAGTGCACAGCAAACATCCCTGCTTTTGGGGTCAGAGGGCTCCTGCTGCCCCACAGGCATCCCCAATGTCCACTACAGCGGCAGTGCTGCTACCACTGACCAGCAATCACAGAACAGCTGCCCTCTCATGGCTTTGCATACACACTATTGTTCCCATCTCCGCTTCAGGGCTCTCTACAGCTGCCTGTGACCTAATTCTAAGGAGCGGGAGAATGGAAGAGCCACCATGAATGCCAGTATTTGCCTTTACAAGCTCCAGGGTGGCATAAACATGAACCAACGGTGTTAACTAAATCTGATGAGAAGCAGCAGCCCCAATACATGTGGCATGTAGCCAGCTGTTAAAGCAAGTCATGCGGAGAGCAAGTGTAATTGTACTCTGCATTAGGATGTCAGGAGTAGTCCAAAAAAAAAAATCTGAAGCTGTTCTCAGGGCCTGGTGAAGGAATTCCAGATTTCTAACAGTCACTGCTGAACAGCACTTATGCACACCCCAAAGCTGTCCCAAGGGGAAGCCAAAGTTTCAGCCTGTCTTCTTTACCAGGAGCATAGGCGTTATCATCGGAGAGGCCCTGGACCTCCGCAATATTCTTTGACAGACGGAACAGGGGTCTGCGCACAGTCAGAAGACCACACTTCCCACCACCAACATGTTGTTGATGTAACAACATCAAAGGTCCCAAGGCGAATAATTCGGACTCCCTGAAAACAAGAAGGAAGAGAAGAAGGAGGAGGCTCTTAGGTGGACAGGCTGGTGACTTGTCAGGGCATGGGGATGGTGCTCGGTGCCTTTCCCTACTCCTGGAAAGCTTTGGAGAAGCCTTGCAGAAGGTCTTGTGAAGACCTTTCCGGAGGTTTTCACCCCCCCTCCTCTTCACCCTCTCAAAAATACAAGTAAAAGCAGAGAAGTCATCCCTTTAATACATAAGACCCAGAAGAAGGGCTTCCTGGCGAGGCCCAGGAGGGCAGACCCACCTGGTTCAGCATCAGCTGCCGTACAATGTAGTCAGACACACCTTCCCAGACAGCAAGGGTCTCTGGAAAAGAAGGGAAAGACACGTCATGCTCTGGGTGAGCCAGCTCACAACCATTCAGCACATGCCTAACCAAGGAGAGGCGGAGGGCAGGCATCATCAAACAGCACCCCCTCCCCAAACTAACCCCATTCCTCACAGGGGCCATCAGGCTAGAACCTGTCCTGTGACCCCAGCCGAGGTCTGGACCTGAAACAGAGCCATTAGGGCATGGAGATCATGCTACCGGACATCCACAGTGTGTCTCCCAGATCAATGCTTGCTCTGCCAGGCTGGAGGTACAAGGAGATCCAGTGGGAAGGACTAGAGGCAGTGGCTGGGCTCCTGGACAGAAAGCCCCACTGAGCTGAGGAAAAGTGCAAGGGTTCATTTCAAGCACGGCAGTTTCCTGCAGCCTCTCCAGAGCCCAGCAGGAGCTGCAGGACCCCTCAGCCTTCTTCACACAGCTCTCCTTTCCTGACAAATGCAGCTCTCACGCGGTGAGCCCCTCCCTAGGGATATTGGCAATGGATTTCCACCCCAGCGAGAGGATGCTGCTGTGCCCGTGGGAGTCCGGGGGCTCAGGGCATCCCCTGCAGGCTCCCCTGTGGGGCCAGCTTCCCCATACGGCATCCCTGCACACGCAGGCTCTGCACGGCCACCCAAGCAGCTCCACCTCCTTCCCACACCAGGATCTCAGGTGGGTGATCCCCACTGTGAGGCCAGCAGCGACCCTCGGGGCAGGGACTTCTGCCTGGGGTGCCCCAGGACAGCAGGGGCAGCATCAGGGCCAGGAGCCAGAAGTCCTGGTGGCCACACTGGCATCTGAGCTAAAAGGCACCATCAGTCAGACCATCAGACCATCCAGCTTCCCCCTGGCCCCAGGGTTTCCACAGCCATGTTCAGAGTTAATGAGCTCTGCGACAGCTCCTGGGAATGAGCTCCTGAAGTCTTTACCCTGGGTGGGAGTGTTGGCACCCTCCGCCCACGCCATGTCCCGTGGCCGGCGTCCCAGAGCTCCATCTTTGTCCTCCTCGCCCTGCGTCAACCTCACAGTAGGAGGTGACAAGAAAACAGCTCCTCTCCTCCTCCTTCTCCTCCACACTTCACCACAGCCCCACGCTGCCTTGGCCTCCCCGCCGCTGAGGCTCAGTGGCTCCTGGCAGCAGAGCGGTGCCGAGAGCAGCCCCAGCGTCTGGGCTCCCTCGGGCTCACCAGGTCATTCCCCTAGGCAGAGAGGGGCTGCGTGGGGCAGGGCTGCTCACAGCTCCCGCTCACCCCCAGAATGCTTCCCCAGAGGATTCTCAGGAGGAAGCTCAAGGCAGGGACAACACCAAAGGCAAGGAGCTTCCCTGAGTCTGTGCTTTCAGCTCCCTGCTGTTGGGCTGGGGGCAAGGGAAAAGGAGCTGCCAAGCCTGGGCAAGAGCCACAGACTCCCAAGGCCACGCAGAGACCAGCAGGTCTGCAAGGAAGCTCAGGAAGTGCCTTCCTGCACTCTCTGCCCACGCACAGCACCAGCAGCACCTCTGCTGGCCCCATCCGGCTCTCTCCCAGCTGCTCCACAGCACCTGCCAACATACAGATAGCCTTTGACGCTGCCCCACTGCCGGGGGGGGGTGTCCGTGGGGCAAAGCCAAGTGCATGGGGGGGTCTGCGATGGGGGCTGGGAGCCAACGCTCCCCTAGGTAGACGTCACCTGCAGACACTCGACTGTCTCTGTGGAGGGGTCCTGAGGGGCTGCGAGCGCCCTCCAGCCGGGCACAGCCCTCACCACGGGGATGGTGCTGAGGAACGGCCACTGCTGCGGGAGGGGCTGCCAGGAGAAGGGGCACAAATGCTGGAGGCTCCCACGGGCCAGAGATGGCCCAGGCCAGGCCAAGCCTTCCTCAGAAGCTGCTGGCATCACAGAGGAGAGTCTGGCCCCATCCTCTTGACACCCTCCCTTCACATACTTGAACACGTTGATCACAACCCTTCTCAGTCTTCTCTCCTCCAGCCTCTACAGGCCCAGCTCTCGCAGCCTTTCTTCACAGGAGACATGCTCCAGGCAGCCCCTCATCCTCTTTGTAGCCCTCCGCTGGACTCTCTCCAGTAGCGCCATGTCTCTCTTGTCCTGCGGAGCCCAGAATTGGACACAGTACTCCAGGTGAAGCCTCACCAGGGCTGAGGAGAGGGCGAGGATCACCTCCCTCCACCTGCTGGCAACACTCTCCCTAATGCACCCACCCCAGGATCCCATTGGCCTTCTTGGCCACAAGGGCACACTGCTGCCTCATGCTTCACTTGCTGTCCACCAGCACTCCCAGCTCCTTCTCTCCAGAGATCCTTTCCAGCAGGTCAACCCCCAACCTGTCCTGGGCCATGGAGTTCGTCCTCCCTAGGTGCAGGACCCTGCACTTGCCCTTGTTGAACTTCAGGAGGGTCCTCCCCACCCAGCTCTCCAACCTGTCCATGCCCCTCTGAATGGCAGCACAGCCTTCTGCTGTGTCACCACTAGCTACAGGCCTCCCACTAGACTCTGCACCACTGACCACAACCCTCGGAGCTCGGCCATCCAGCCAGTTCTCAACCCACCTCCCTGGCCACTCGGCCAACCCACACTCCCTGAGTTTACCTAGGAGGAAGGGATGCGAGGCAGTGTCCAAGGCCTTGCTGAAGTCCAGGCAGACAACACCCACTGCTCTGCCCTCATCTCCCCAGCCAGTCATCCCCTCCGAGAAGGCCGTCAGGTTGGTCCAGCATGAGGTCCCTTTGGTGAGTCCACGCTGACTACTCCTGACCACCTCCTCGTCCCCCTCCACGCCAGCGCCCATGCTCTGCCATGGCCCCGCCCCTCCCCTCTCTGCCCCCCCACCCCTCCTCGCCCCCCCCACACTGCGCACGCGCACTGCCGCCCCCTGCCTGTCCCTCCTGCAGGTCCCGCCCCGGGAGGCCCCGCCCCCTCCGGAGCGAATGGGGGAGCGCGGGGTGGGCGGGGCGGGGGCGCTGGAGGCGTCACTTCCGGCGCGGGGGCGGGGCTGTGTGGGCGTGGCCGCCGGCCCTGGGGCCGCTGTGGAGGCCGGGGAGAAGCAGCGGAGCCAAAATGGTTGTTGCCGGCTGCTGCGCCGGGAGCCCCGAGCGCCGCCGCCGCCGCTGCCGCCGCCGCCGCCTGTGGTGCGCTGGCGGTGCGGGAGCCGGCGGGGTGCCGGGGGCTGGGGCGGAGCGGGGAGCGCGGGGGCCCCGTTCTGGCCGGCGGCCCCGGGGCGGCGGGAGTTGTCCTCCGGGGGAGCCTGCGCGGGAGAGGGAGACGCTGCGGCCGGGAGCTGCTGCCGGCTGCCGTGGCCAGGGACGGGCAGGAAAGAGGGCTGTGCAAAGGGCAGGGCCTGAGCGCCTGCCTGCCTGTGCAGGGCTCTAGCGCCTGTTGGACAGCCTCCTTGTTGCGCTGCCCTTGCTAAGGAGGAAAGTCAAAGGTGGGGCACAAACGGGCTCTGCCCTCGCTAGACCGAGGAGAGGGATGCGAGCACCCCCTGGCGTGGAGAGCGTTTTCAGGAGGTTCTCCGGCCGGAGCCCGGGTTTCCTCTTGGTTTCCAATATTCCTCAGCACCAGTGTCCTTGTTCCTTTCTCCCAGGCCCTTGGTTAAACCTCCGGTGTCAAGACCGAGCGTAACCCTCTCCGGGAGGTGTGCATTGCTGTGGGGGGAGCTAAGCATAGATGGATTTTTCCTTGCTTCTGCCTTGCGTCCATGCATGTTCGTGGGCTCTGGCTGCTGTAGAAAGTCCAGTTTTCCCCTTTCCTTCCCCAAATAGTGAAGAGAAAATGGATCTTCCTGTGTCATCAAGGTACTTCTCATCCCCCAAGCGTTTGACAAAGGGCCGAACGAGGCTCTCACGGGCGGTGAGCGCTCTCCAAAAACTGGAGCAGGGCGTGCTTCTGTTCAAGAGCGGGTGTTGTTCCCACAGCCAGGTACTGAAACTCTATTTCTCCCTGCAGGTCACCTGGAGGCGGTTGAATTGTACTTAGCCTCTGCTGGACGGCTGATGCTGGCAAGCAGTGCCTGGAGGCAGCTCGACTGAAACTTGTGTTGTGCTAAAGGTTCAACTGGAGGACACAGCAATGTGTTGCCTGCTTGAGTTTGGCCTTCTGAAAAAAACAGAATACGCAGAATGAGAAGATGTTTTTATGGGAGAAGATTTTTTGTCCAGGGGTGATAGTACAGGCTGGCTTTGGGAGCAAAAGCGTGGAGAAGAAGGGATTTTTGGTGAAGAAAGCCTGACGAAGCCTTCCAGTGTTTCCTTGTCGTTTTGAAAGCAGCTAGAAGAGACCTGAGAAAGCGCTTTCAGTCTGTGCTGCTGTAGCAGAACTCTTTGCCAGACTCCAGCTTTGTTTCAGCTGGCAAAATGTTTCAGCTGACTGTTGCCTTCTGCCTAGTGCGGAAGTGTGCAGCTGAGACTTGTGGAAAGACCTGGTTCCTGAGCCCTGCTTTAGCAGCAGGTGATTAAAGTGGGAGGCTGTGAGTTGCTTTTCTGTCTTTTATTGTGTGTGCTACGTGGACTTTTCTTTTCCTGGAGCTTGCAGTAGGGAGTGAGGTACATGTTTGCTTCTGAGGGTAGATGGCTTAGTACTCTTTAGGCTGTTGCTTTCCTTGAGGAGGAGGCAAGCTTGGCGTCTAGGTGGGGGTACTTTCTTGCCAGTAAAGCCCCCAGCCGTTGGGTGCTAGAAGGGAGTGTTACTGGAAGGCATGTGAGAAAGAGGCCAGAGATGGTGTGGTGGGCGAAGTAGCTGTGTGTGAGCGGTGTGTTGCCCGGGCGAGGTGTGGGGGGTGTTGCTGAGCTGCTGCAGCGGTGGCAGTAGCTGCGCTGGAGGGATCTTCCTGTGTTTCTGTCGGAGGTGATGGGTGAGGTGCTTGGAGGGGAGGACTTTGGGACGCGAAAGGTAACGTTGGGAGTGTGGGCCCTGTGCAGGGAAGTCAGTGTCTGAGAGGCTGCTCTGTGGCTGCCCAAGGCTGTTCTGCCTGTTCTTTCCTCAGCATCGAGGCACGTGTGGAGGAGCCTGGCCAGCCTTGAGCAAGGAAGAGAAAACCCAGAGTTCCACCTTATTCAGGTAATGAATAAGGCGCACCTTATTGTTCTGAGGTGTCACGTACCTTGGAAAACTCTGGTTCTTCTACTGAAGCGTTGTTACTGAAGTTGTGAGGGTTTTCATGCATTCTTTTCTCTTTGGGAGTGTCTGTGTGTCCAGGGGCCTGAGGAGGTATGGTGGGGGCTAGCCCCAGGCAGGACAGTATGTGTGCTGAGTGAATAGGCACTATTTCTCCTGCCAGCAGTAGAGATGCCCAAGTCAGTAGACTCCAGGCATTGTTTTCTGGTTGTGTGCCTCTACCCATGGGCAGCAGCGAGAGCATTTCAGCTGGCAGGCTCAAATCTTTTGGTCGAGGAAGTCTAAATCAGCCAGAGCATTTCTGCTATGTTATGCAGAGAACTGACTTTATCCCCACACAAAGGGGGCCAGAGGGTGACCTTTGTGTTCGATAAGTAGCCATAGGCATTAGCTAGACGTGTCACTTGAATTTGGATTTCAGTTCATTGCTGCATCACTCTGCTAAATCAAAAGTCCCGTGTAACATCAAATGTCTTCAAAATAAGCTTTTCTCTTCAACATGACACTCTCCGTATGTGTGGAATATCTGAAAGAACCTGGTCAGTGAGTACTGGACTCTGACGTAAAGGAGCAGCAAGACTCAGGGCACTGCCTGCAGGCGCCAGGATGAGATGAGCGACTCCAAAGTGAAAGACAGTTGGGAATCAGAGGACATCTGAGAGCTGCCAGTGGGGAGGAATCTTGAGAGCCCTTGACACAGTCGGTCTGTGGCTGCAGGGCACTGCTGCGCTGGTTCCCGGAGGGTTCTTCTAAAGGCAGCGCCTTGCACAGCTGAGAGGGGCTGTCAGGGTGGCTCTCGGAGCTTCTCCTGTGTGGAGCAGGAGGTGCTTTAGATCAGGGATGCCCAGCCACACCGTCTCAGGGACAGGGCACGACGGTTACCTTCTGCCGGGGATGGTGCAGGGGTGTGAAGCCAGGGAGTGCGCCCAGGTCTGCACGGGCTGTAATTCAGAGCAGTGTGCCTGCATGCCAGGGTGCTGTGTGCATCAGGACCATGCCTTGCAGGTGGGCAAGGAGCCCTCAGGCTCTTGCCACGCTGTGGGAGAGGCGCTAGCCTCTCAGAGGACTGGGAGGAGGAGGCACAGATCCCTTGCAAAGTGAAGGTGCTGCTGACATGTGCCTGGGGCCAGGGCCATGGAACCTGCTAGGCCCTCTCCCAGCTGCTGGGAAGGCACTACAGAAGCAGACAAATCCCAGGGAAAAAACCTTCCGCATGTTCCTGGGAGTCAATGGAAGGGTCACTTCTGTTTGAGAACATGAGAGGGCAGCAGCAGGGAGGTGGCTGGGGTTTGTGCTTGTGAGAGGACTTCTGCCTGAGTAGCGGACAGGCCAGCAGCAGGAGCAGCATCAGCTAAGCCGCTGTGAGGTCCCTTCAGTCTGAGCAGCTGATCAGCAGGGAGAGGACTGGGAAATTGCTTGTGGGGACACTTCTGTCTCTGTAGATGAGAGGCCAGAAATGCGCTGGCCTTGCAGGGCTGTTCCCTGCTGGGCTGGGGCACTCCGGGGAGGCCTGAGCCGCCCCCAGGTGGTGCTGGGCAGGGGGCTTGTGTGGGCTCCCACTGCCATGGATCCAGCAGGCTGCCTGGAGTCCACTGAGTAGACTCAGCACTGAGTTCACGCAAGCAGGGGTTTGGTTGGTTTGGTTGGGATTGTCTTTCCACACTGAAATAGAGACTGCTGTTACACTTAAAAACAAGATTTATCAGCTCATTCCGATGAACCGCACACCACACGCAGCCTTGACAACACAGCTCATGCAGTTGGGTGGTGACTCTGTTCACTTGTGTGGGGACAAGTGCTCTGTCATTCTATATATATATATATATATATAAAAAATATATATATAGATATGTATATACACACATACACATGTATATATATGTTTGTACATAGACATATATAGACACTATATGTATGGTGTCTAGGAACTACAGAAGGCATTCCTGATGATCAGCTGTTTTTATTCTTAGGAGAATAGGGCTTTTCACCATTGCAGAAATAGCCTCAGGCAAGTCAGGGGATTCAGGGGTGCTTTGTGCAGACTGTTTGTAGAGTCTCCTTAGTTGGGCGGTAGGATGGAGTTTTAAGCAAATAGCATGTTGCCATTAAATCGAAAAATGCAAGATAAGGCATTCCAGCCCTAATTTAGAAGCTGTACTAGTGCAAGTGAGGCATGTGGACTATTCAGGGGAGTAAACTCATCTCTCTTGTCTTTCCGACAGGATAAACCATATCATAACAGAGGATGCACTGCATAGTGATGAAGAATCACCTTCAGGGTTTGAAGATGAGTTATCTCATCAGATGCCCGGTAGACGAAACAGGTAAATGTCTGGGTCCTTTGGATTCCAACTCTTGAGAGTGCTGGGTCTTTGTAAACAGTCCTTGCTGTTGTCAGCGTGAGGAGATGTAGAGGAGGGAGTAAAGACAAGTTTGTCAGGGAGGGAGGGTTATCTCAATACATGCACGAAGTAAGCGCAAAGATAAATCTAGGTACGAAAGTTCCAGGAAAGTACATTGCTATTGTGGATCAAATGGAAGGACCCAGCTGCCTTTTCCTGCACATAAAAGATCCACAGACTATTGGGAGCCATTGATTTAATCCAGGGTATTGCTTCAGTAACTCAAGCCCAAAGAAATGTGCTGTCTGTCCTTTTAGATAAAAAACCTATACAGATTTGTGTAGCCCTCTTTGCCCTTCCCACTTCCAGCATTGTTAAAACAGCAGTGAATTATGTAGTGGGAATAACATTGCACAATTGCATGTGTTTCGATCCCCCCCCTTTTTTCCCTAAAAAGGCTACTCTGCTCCCGGCATCACGAAAATGAGTGTCTGGGTGGTGAAGAAATCCCGGCGGGTGCGTGCTGAGGGAGAAAGTTGTACTTCTCCCCCGGATCAGTCACCTGAGCCCTAGTCCCTGCATGCATTTGGCTGGCCAGTGGCCATGCGTTATGTGAGAACCATCACTTGCCTAGACAACATAGTGGGGAACCAGCGGACATGGTGGGGCTTGGCAGGATTGCTTAGGGGAGGTGTGGTACGAGTCAGCCAGAAAATGGGCTGTGGTAGTCTTCCTGATCCCAGAAGAGCTTATGACCTGCTGGAGGATGGAGACTATTAACAACAACAAAAGTGGCGGGGAAGGGGGAAAGAGAAGAAGAAAAGATTAACATCTCTGTCTTCCTTGCTAACTTTATTTGTAAACCTCTTTTTTTGCAATTGCTGTTGTTGAAATGCTGGTTGCCAGCCAGCATGGTTCAGGGCAGGGCTCTAAACAGCTGGAGAGCCAGGCTACAGGCCAAGGTCTCCTTTGGAGCCTGCAGCGAGACGTGCTTGGGAAAAGTTGGCAGTTCATACCCTGGGCCTGTCAGGTCTGCTTGTTAACACCACATCCCCACCACCTGTCGGGGCTCTGCTTGGGCCTTTGGAGGAGCTTGTTGGAAGTTGTGGAGGCTTTGTGGGGACCCCCGAGGAACTAGACAGTGCTTGCTGCTAGCAGGAAAGGAGAGCTAGGCAAGGACAACTGCAGGAGGCCTTAACTTCTCCTGGGAAGTTGTAGCTAGGTGTGGCTGCTGCTAACGAGCAGCACCTGGGTTGCCCCTGAGGAGAGGGAGTTGGGGCTTTTGATCCAGGTGGCACCACCTTGATTGGGTGGGTCAAGCACCCTGTGAGTCACTGCTAGGCAGAGGCCTCTAGAAGAGCCAGGCCTAGAGCACAGTGAACAGAGGCAGCAGTTTGTGCAGGAGGTGCTTTCCATTTCTGGTAGTGGTGTGTGCTTCCTCAGGTGTGGTCATGACATGCTGCAGAGCACCTTCCCCAGTGGCTGCTGGAGGTGCTGCATCACCTGTGTCTGAAGCTTCATCCCAGACAGACCCTCTGAGAGCAGATGCAGCTGTAGAGGTGTCAGGCTGCAGGGAGTGCCTAGGGCCTCTCTGTGAGGCCTGGGCTGACAGTCAGCTCTCCTGCAGAAGGTGTGCTGTGGCTGATCAGTTGTATTGGCAGGTAAAGGAGTCAGTCAGGGAGGAAGTCAGTAGGCTGCGTAGCATCCAAGAAGATGAGTAAGAGATGGACAGGGTATTCTCGGAGGCTGTGCAGCTCCAGGAGTCCCCACCCCGCACTGCAATGGAGTTGCTGGAGGGCTCTGCACCGTGTGAAACAGTACATCATAACACTGTTGAAGAAGGCTGGAAAGTGGTCACTTCTTGTAGCAGGAGAAAGGCTCTTGCTCCCCCTCAAGACTTGCCTTTGAGGAACAAGTTTCGTGCCCTGCAGGCTGAGGAGGAGCTGGGCATGACTTCAAGGGAAGCTCCTGGCCTGACAGACCCCGTGCCATGTGGGAACACCTGGAAGAAGCGGCGAGTAATTGTTGTGGGTGACTCCCTGCTGCAGGGGACAGAGGCACCTATCTGCCGACCAGACCTCTTGTCTAGAGAGGTTTGCTGCCTGCCAGGGGCTCGAATAAGAGATGTCATGGAAAGACTGCCAAGGATCTTCTTACACCTCTCCTGAGAAGCCTGCATGCTCGATTGGCTCTTTGAAATGCCTGTACACCGATGCAGGCAGCAAGGGGAATAAGCAGGAAGCATTAGAGCTCTTGTGGGGTTGCAGGGCCATGGTCTCGTTGCAGTTACAGAAACATGGTGGGATAGCTCACATGACTGGAATGCTGTCATGGATGGCTCTGTGCTTTTTCGGAAAGACAGGCCAGGAAGGCGAGGTGGTGGAGTTGGTCTTCATGTGAGGGAGCAACTAGAATGTGTGGAGCTCTGCCTGGGGGTGGCTGAAGAGCAAGTTGAGAGCGTATGGGTCAGGATTAAAGGGCAGGCTAGCATGGGTGACACGGTGGTGGGGGTTTACTGCAGGCCACCTGATCAGGAAGAGGA
This sequence comes from Struthio camelus, assembly GCF_040807025.1. Lineage (NCBI taxonomy): Eukaryota > Metazoa > Chordata > Aves > Struthioniformes > Struthionidae > Struthio > Struthio camelus. The sequence goes on along the minus strand of NC_090957.1, from coordinate 2,530,847 downwards.
AGTTGATGAGGCCTTCTAGAGAGAGCTGGAAGTAGCCTCACGCTCACAGGCCCTGGTTCTCCTGGGAGGCTTCAACCACCCTGACATCTGCCGGGAAGAGAGCACAGCTAGGCACAAACAGTCGAGGAGGTTCCTGCAGAGCATTGAGGATAACTTCTTGACCCAGGTGGTAGAGACGCCAACAAGGAGAGGTGTGCTGCTAGACCTTGTCAAAGACAAAGAAAGTCTGGTTGGAAATGTGAAGGTTGGGGGCAGCCTTGGCTGCAGTGCCCAGGAGATGGTGGAGTTCAGGATGCTGTGAGGAGGGAGCAGGGCAATAAGTAAGACCACAACGCTGGACTTGAGGAGAGCTAACTTTGGCCTCTTGAGGAACCTACTTGGAGGACTCTCATGGGGTAGGGCCCTAGAAGGAAGGTGGGTCCAGGAGAGCTGGTTAATAGTCAAGTATCACTTCCTCCAGGCTCAAGAGCAGTGCATGCCTCTGAGTAAGAAGTCCAGCAAAGGGGGCAGGAGAGCTGCCTGGCTGAGCAAGGAACTCCTGGCAAAACTCCCAACAGAAGAAGGCAGTCTACAGAATGTGGCAAAGGGGACAGGCCACTTGGGAGGAATATAGGGATACAGAGAAGGCAGAGTTGCTGAATGCCTTCTTTGCTTCAGTCTTTACTGCTAAGGCCAGCCCTGGGGAATTCCAGACCCTGGGGACAGGAGAGGAAGTCTGGAGAAAGGAAGACTCTCCCTTGGTCGAGGAGGATCGGGTTAGAGATCATTTGTGCAAACCTGACATCCACGGGCCCCGATGGGATGCAGCCATGAAGGCTGAGGGAGCTGGCAGATGTTATTACTAGGCCGCTCTCCATCATCTTGGAAAGGTCCTGGAGATCAGGAGAGGTGCCTGAGGACTGGAAGAAAGCCAGTGTCACCCCAGGCTTCCAAAAGGGCAAGAAGGAGGAGGCAGGAAACTACAGGCCTGTCAGCCTGCCCTCCATCCCTAGAAAGGTGATGGAACAGCTCCTCCTGGAGGTCATCACTAAGCATGTGGAGGACAAGAAGGTGATCAGGAGTAGTCAGCATGGACTCACCAAAGGGAAATCATGCTGGACCAATCTGATAGCCTTCTCGGAGGGGATGACTGGCTGGGGAGATGAGGGCAGAGCAGTGGGTGTTGTCTGCCCGGACTTCAGCAAGGCCTTGGACACTGCCTCGCATCCCTTCCTCCTAGGTAAACTCAGGGAGTGTGGGTTGGCTGAGTGGCCAGGGAGGTGGGTTGAGAACTGGCTGGATGGCCGAGCTCCGAGGGTTGTGGTCAGTGGAGCAGAGTCTAGTGGGAGGCCTGTAGCTAGCGGTGTCCCCCAGGGTCAGTACTGGGTCCGGTCTTGTTCAACGTATTCATCGATGACCTGGATGAAGGGACAGAGTGCACTCTTAGGAAGTTTGCTGATGAGACTGAAGTGAGAGGAGTGGCTGACACAGCAGAAGGCTGTGCTGCCATTCAGCAGGACGTGGACAGGCTGGAGAGCTGGGTGGAGAGGACCCTCCTGAAGTTCAACAAGGGCAAGTGCAGGGTCCTGCACCTAGGGAGGACGAACTCCATGGCCCAGGACAGGTTGGGGGGTGACCTGCTGGAAAGGATCTCTGGAGAGAAGGAGCTGGGAGTGCTGGTGGACAGCAAGTGAAGCATGAGGCAGCAGTGTGCCCTTGTGGCCAAGAAGGCCAATGGGATCCTGGGGTGGGTGCATTAGGGAGAGCGTTGCCAGCAGGTGGAGGGAGGTGATCCTCGCCCTCTCCTCAGCCCTGGTGAGGCCTCACCTGGAGTACTGTGTCCAATTCTGGGCTCCGCAGGACAAGAGAGACATGGCGCTACTGGAGAGAGTCCAGCGGAGGGCTACAAAGAGGATGAGGGGCTGCCTGGAGCATGTCTCCTGTGAAGAAAGGCTGCGAGAGCTGGCCTGCAGAGCTTGGAGGAGAGAAGACCGAGAGGGGATCTCATCAATGCGTACAAGTATGTGAAGGGAGGGTGTCAAGAGGACGGGGCCAGACTCTTCACTGTGGTGCCCAGCAACAGGACAAGAGGCAATGGGCACAAACTGAACCACAGGAAGTTCCATCTGAACAGGAGGAAAAACTTCTTGATGGGGAAGGGTGACGGAGCACTGGCACAGGTTGCCCAGAGAGGCTGTGGGAGCACTGGCACAGGTTGCCCAGAGAGGCTGTGCAGTCTCCTTCCCTGGAGATATTCAAAACCCTCCTGGATGCGATCCTGGGCCATGGGCTCTAGAGGACCCTGCTTGAGCAGGGGGGTTGCACTGGATGATCTCCCGAGGTCCCTTCCAACCTTGGCCATTCGGTGATTCTGTGATTCTTTACTCTCATAGGATTAATTGACTCCGGTGAGGAAGGTGGGATTGGTGGTTAAGGAGGTGGCCTGGTTTTAATGTGCTGCCTGTTATTTCTGCCTTAATATCCACGTTTTCTTTTGGAGTGAATGACCTCAAGTAAGGATGTTGCGCATGACCATATTTTCTGCTCCAAATTGAAAGTCAGGATGTTGCTGGCAGCTCAGGGAGCTGGAAGATGCTGCTCATAAACCTCTCTGCATGGCAAGAACTCCTGCTGACCTTAGTGGGATTCAGACCGTGGGTTTCATTGCCTCGGAAGACTCTGTAGCTCCCAGGAGATGGCTCTGCATCAGCCTGACTGCAGGTCATGCACTTTTTCTGGCCTCCTTTTGTTATAATGGGGTAACGCAACCAAAGTTTCTTTGCGGCAAGAAAGGTGTTTCTTTTCTTTCATTTAACTTGAGGGGAACAGTTACAGTACACTTGTCGATTAATATGAACATTTCCTTTAGCTGGGTACGTTTACCAAACATAACCAGTCCGACAGCCTGTCATGCTGCACTGTAGGTGCTATAAAGCATTTCAACTCTCAGAAGCCTTCTCTGTCTACAGCCGTCTCTTTGTCTCAAGGAGCCGGATAAAGCACCAATAGGCTTAGTGATGTTTTGTTCCTTTTTACTTTTAGGCAGGCAATCTGTGCTGTTGTTTGGCAGCATCTGGACCTTTAGGAGAAGCACCTGAGAGCTGTGAAAGTGCGGACAGACCTGTTAGGTGGCTGGATGCTCCTCTGTCACATAAGAGGATTATCTCTAGTTGCCTGGTGTGAGGGCTGCCTCTGTGGTCATCTCCCAAGAATGTCTAGTTACTGCTAGCACTTTCCACCTGGGGACCAGGACTGTGTGAGTCTTGAGGATGTGATCAGATGCAGAGAGAAATGCATCCCGTGAAAGAGTGCTTGCTGCTTTGTTCATGAGGTAGAGGCTGGTCTGCTTATGTGCTTGAGGTATCATGTGGAGGCAATGGCTTGTGGTCTGCCCGAGCAAGGAACGTGGTCCAAAGGAGCCTCTGGAAAGGAGAGAGCAGGCTGTGAGCTGGGGAGCTCTTCAGAGAGCTTGAAGGCTGGTCACCTCCTCTAAAATTAACTTTGAAACTGTGATTCATAGCCAGGCTTCTTTGACAGGGCCTGCCCTCACCTTGTCTGACTGCGTTGTGCTGCTTGTGCTCCAGGCTGACTTGGGCACAAGCCCACCCTGAACTGAAAACTCGGCAGTCCCGGGGGTGTAGCAGTGCACCCAGGCTCACCCCCCTTGCTGAAGGGCTCGGCTTCTTTTCTCAAGCACACCCCGAGCCGCTGTGAGGCTCCTGAGGAGTGACCTTGCATCTCAGGAGCTCTGAAGTCAGGCAGAGGTTAAGGTCTGCTTCTGTTTGTGCAGCTAGGTCTTGAATGTAATCAAAGCAGAAATTGTACTTTCGTGTTAAGCAACGGGTTTGTCTTGGTAGGTGTGTTCTGACACTTAGTGCTGTGTGGTTGCTGCACAGTTTTCAGCTGACATCCTGTTTACATGTGCTCCCGTGTGTTAGTTTGCAGAGATCCATAGTTATGAGCTCCACAGCAGCCTCTTCTACATGCCTCAAGGTTCTCATACCAACTTCCTTGTCACCAGCATCTGGGAAGGCCAGAGGACAGCACCAACTGTCACTTATACTCCCCATGCCCACGTAGGCTGGGAGGATATGGGAGTCTCATTGAAAGCTCCGCTTACAACATTATTGCAGAGCAGTGCAGCACAGGCACCAGTTGTGTTGCTTGCAACTCCAGGCGTATGGCTCCGTAGATACTATTGAGTTTCGTTTCATTTGCCTTTCCCACTTTCATTTTCATTTCTGTGCCCTTGAAGCACCTGGGTGCTGTGCTGTCCCAAGCAACCGGATGCTGTGGTCACTAGGGCACCCTACCGGCATCTCGTACAGTTTGCTTAGGCAGAAAACAATCCTGACAACTTGTGTCTAAACTGTTTTCTGAGTCAAGAGATTGCCTTGGAGCCAGCCTTGCCCACGTTCCCCCACACAGAGGCTTATTAGGCAGATCTACAAATTTCCCTAGGAGAATCACTCCAGGGACTTTGAGGTGGCTATTTATAGCCTGACTTCAGTGTATGCAGGCGTGTCACGTACAAGGCAGTCAGGATGGGTGCACTAAAAGCCTGCCTGCCGACAGTTTGCCACTGCCAAGTGTAGTGGTTACAGTTTTCAGAAGAGAAATCGATTGAGCGTTTCCATGCCTTGACTACAGTGTCAGCTCTTTCTTCATAAAGGCCAAAGCTTTACAGATTAGGAAGCTAAATTCCATCTTGTGTTTCAGTGACTTTAGGAAGACAGCTACCTTGATTTCTGTCAGCACGCTTCCGTCGACATACAGCCTTGACTTTCCAGCCTGCTGAGAGCTGGCATTAAAGGAAGGTGTTGACAAGATGAAACAAGTTACTCTCCAGCTGATGATGTTTTCCTGACTATGGAAGCAAAATTCCTGACTGGATACTGTTTCCATCCAATGCTTTGAAAGTGCATAACTTGGATACTGCTGGTAAACTCCTTCTAAGGCTGAATACTGAAATTCCAGTGTGTCAACAGTTCCTGGCATCAAAGCAGGTCCATCTTCTCACAGACGGCTCGAGTAGTTCAAGGCTAAGGCCCCAGGTCAGGGGTCAGTGCTGGCCCTGGAAACAGTCCTCCCTTTCGTCAGGATCGGAGAAGCCTTGTCGCTCTCTGATGTCCAGGAGCCAGGGTGCCAAGTTCCCGCCTTATTTTTTTCAGAGAGGATGAGAAAAAAAACGGATTTGGGATATAATAGTTAACATTGGCCTCCTCAAAGAGTTCAAAGCCCTCCAGCCCAAGTAGCACTGCCTCAAACCCTGACACCTTTGAGCCTCTACCTGAAGCCTTTCTTGCAGCTCCTTCAAATAGCATGACTAATGCTGTCCTGCTATGTGAAACCTTGCAGCTTCTCCGCAAACTAGTGCTGCTCCCACGCAGTCCATCTGCCTCCTCCCATTTCCACTTCATGTCTTCAGCAGCTCACTAAACTCAGCCCACTAGTCAGTCCTCACCCATGTATCTGATCTATCTCCAGATGGACAGGCAGGAGGACTTGACAGGAAAGCCTGCCATTCCTTCCTAAAAGGATGTCAGTTCCTGGATTTGGTCTCCCCGCATTTTTCACAATAGCTGAAGAGAAAGTCTACAGCTGGCAGCAAGAAAAAGGTTTTCTGCATGGCCAGATAACCACTTAAATCTCAACTAGAAAAGCTAGCCTGCTGTTTTCTAGAAGAGAATTCCAAAGCAGCAAATCCTGTGAAGGTTTTTGTTTCATTGTTTTCAGCAATGTTTACGTTGTTGAAACCAAAGAACTTAAACCCGTAGTTCATCCTACTGTGGGTTGAGTTTTGCTGACCCAGGATGCATACAGCTAATCGTTAAATCTACAGATAGCACTCCCATCAAGGAAACAGCTGGTCTTTCAAGCAACAAATGACAAGTGACTTCCACTAGATAAACCTGGCCTGCTTAGAAACCGCTCAAGCTGGCATGTACAGAGAACACACAGACAACAGCCTCCCCAAACCCGCCTTTTTAAACCAGAAGACTGGTTTTAGGGAGTCTGCTCCCCTTTTTTATTACAGCAGACACTAAGCCTTCAAGCCTGACAAGGCATTGTTTATATTTGGAATCCACGTACATTTGGCATTTTATCCATTCTTAAGAAACTTCTTTTTTTCTACTCCTAGAAAAGCTCAGTCCTGACAGACGTTTTGCAAGCGCACAAATGTATTGATTCCTCAGGTCTCTTCTCCTGCAAACAGGTGAGTCAGCATTTGTAGTTCTAACACAGCCTCCATTGCCTTGGATGTCACACTTTGAATCTGTCACCAGACTTCCGGATAAAGCAATGGAAGAATGACCATTTCTCTTCTAAAAGCTGAAATTTGGTCAAAGAGACCACCCACACCATCAAAGTGTACCTCAAGATGAATTCCACACAAGCCATGTGTCAAAGAAAGGTAAAGAAACTCCATCATTGTCTCCATACGTTTTCTGCTATGGGGGCTTTCTTTCTGAATAACCTACTGTAAAGCAGGGGCACCGTGGGATTTTACATTAGAATCTTTGGAGTTTGCTCCTAACCCCTCCAAAGAAATCTAACTGCGCTTGAAGAGTCCGTTCTAAAAGAGAGCCCGCTTAAAGCCATCAGTGCCAACAGATTAAATGTTATGCCAGTGGATTAAACACTGCCCCCATTTAGATTCCATAGGAGAGCAGGGAGGGGAACCCTTCACAGTCAGGCAGCTGCTCCTCGTCTTCAGTAATTTCCTCCCTCCCCTGTTCTCTAATGACACTCACCTTCTGGAAGCTCTGTTAGGGCTCTGCTTCCTATGCCTCTGAAAATGTTCCTCATCATTAGAGGAGGAGGATGGGGAAGTACTGTTGTAGAGTTCATCTTTCCATCTGAAAGCATTGGAAAGGCAACAACAAAAACAAGGTTAAGAACACACTAAGTCCTGCCAAGACTCAAGGGAGCGCTCTCAGAATGTCCTGTGAGAGCTATGAATTTTCCAGTCCGTTTTATTCCTCAGGCATGTGATTTCAAAAAGCATTACGAGTTTTCCCTTGTGAGAGCAAAATTCAGTCTTTCTTGGGAAGGGGAAATGTTGAACTATGACTTCTCTGTGCCTCTGCCTTGGTTTTCCTCACAGTTTGCCTCTTTGCCACAGGTAGAGCAGGCAGTGGTGCATGGAGCTTGGAAAGCAGATGCAGATCTATTCAAAGGCAGCACCAGCTGGGTCTAGCAGCCTGCCAGTGGAAAGGCGTGCCTGGACATAAGTTCTCAGTCTTCTTTAACGTCATGGCAGGCTACAAAATAGATGGCGTAAAAAACCAAGTGACAATAGAGATTATCTGATGCCATACATAACGCTGAAGTACTGACCGAGCTGCATACCCAGTTCTGCCTGTAAGCTAACAGTTGGTTCCAGCTTCTTTATTGACCCTAAGGACAGATGAGCTGCTCTGAATTTGCCATAGAAACAAGAACTGAGTTCCACCTCTGAGTCAAATGAAAAAGTTTTCATGAACCCTTTCTGAATCGTGGGACGGAAGAGACTAAGAACACTGGAAAACTTCTACACAGACTCTTCTGCTAAGTCTAACTAAATTACCTCCCTGGTTTCCGAAATCCTTGGCTATCCTTGACGATTAAATAGTCTGATGAAGATTTTGAGAAGCGGCTTGTGGCTTCAAGTGCAGAACAAAAGGATTTCAGGTACAGAATCTCAGCCAACACTTCCTGAATCATGTCATGCCTGACCTCAGGCGTTGCATTTTTTGAAATCACTAGCTCTTGGAAGGTATTCTGTCTCCCAAGAAAAAGATCTTGCTTCCTTTGTACCTTCACACTGTCACAGTTACCATACTACAATGATTCTGTAATTACCACCCATGTGAAAATCCTTTAAAGCATTTTGGGGTGTTGTGACTGACACTACGACTGATAAAGAAGAACGATCGTTAGCCATACGCTTACCGATTAGGTCTTTTGCAGCAAAGGCTTCATGACTGGGCACTTCTCAATGTGCACGTTTGTGTGACTGGAGAAGACCAGCCTGCACACAATATCTTACTTTGTCTGAAAGCAAAGAATTCAGAAGAGTGTTACAAGCGCCTTCAAGATAAATCAGGTTAGCCGTGAGGCAGAACATGCGAGGTGTTTCACCCATCTCTTTTTGGACCACAGGGACGTTTCAAGTGTCTTTTATCAATGCACAAGTCAAGTGGACTACACACAGGCCTGCTTTTTCAGGAGGACTAAAAGTCACCCCAGAGAGAGCGAGGAAGCTGGTTTGGGTACTGTTCTTTGAGGGATACCCAGGCCATTGTTTTAACTCTGTGTGGAGAGCTTTAACTGAAAGCCGGGAAGTTTGATGTGGAAACAGTAAAACTCGGTCGGTAACTCTTTGGTAAAAGTAGTGCAGTGAAATGGAAACGGTATTACCCAGCGCAGACTCCGAGTAGGAAAAGAAGCTGAATTATAGAGAGTAGGCCTGTGGAAGTCACACTCTAGCAGTTAGCATTACATCTGCAGTAGACCTCTGATACCCTTTAGACACAGACCAGTGTATCTAAAAAAAGGAAAACAGCAAGGAGTAGGCCAAGTGACAAAGAAATACAGCGTGTGCAGAGACCTGCATCTAGCAAAACCAGGGAACTTGACTTGCAGAATGACAGCAAGAAATTTAAAGAAAAGTAGCGTGGGTGTTCATATGCTTTTCCTTCCTGAAATTATATCCTGCTTGTACACAAGAAATCAGCCCTTCACAGGAATTGCGCATGTAACCTACTTTCCAAGGGAGCTTGACAGCATTCAACAGTTTTCCTTGGTCTAAGCTCTTAGGGCATTCAAGAATCTTTGCCATTTTCTGCTTCTCAGTCTTAGCTTTCTTCTGATGACGCGATAATTACACTACGCGGACCAACATGCAACTGTTTAAATACTATTGGAAAGTATATCAAATCCAAAATGCACCATACAGGCACCTATGGGTTTTACTCTTGTCATCATGCCAAGGACACGCTAGACCTGACAACCTGCAAAACCTCAAGAACAATATGGGCAAGACGCATTCCAGCAACTAGAAATCAGCACGGAGGAGCACGCATAGTGATTTGTCACTAGCCTCAGTGATAACAACGGACAAAACACCTTCCCCTTGCTTAGACAAGATTCAACTGCTGGGAAAGCAGTTATTTCTTGAAGTTATTCCTTGATATTCTGAGAAAATGTGTCCAGGAATTTTTTTCTTACTCTAGCGTGGTAATAAGTCTGGTAATCGAGTTACAAGGCTGAGCTCTGCCCCAGATGACATGAGCAACAACAGGCAAGTTCCCAACTGGAACATTCCCCAATGAGAAAAAACATACCCAATGCATGCAGGACAAGTTTATGCCATTAGCTTCTGTAAAGTACCTGGAAAGTCTTCCACCAAGATGTTTACATTCAGATTACCTCCTGACAATTCTTGCTGGGCTCCTCAAAACCCATGTCAGGCTACTGCTATAGTGAGAGCAGGGCTTATCATTCAGAGTAGGACTATCCATTGCCTTGTATGCCCACCTGCCAACAGCCAGCTGTTGCCTTTTCTGTTCTGCTAGGTTGTAAGCATTTGGGAAAGGCACTGATTTCTTCTGCTGACTCTCTGTCCTGAGCTTACGAGCAGGGCCCTGGAGTCCATGACTGTGGTCTGTAAGCTCTGTGGCGATAGACAAATGTGAAGAGAGAAAAATATCCAGCAGTTCAGCTCGTTTCCACTGTTTAAGGTAAGGCTTTGGGTCAGAAGCCAGTAAAGAAAATTGAAAGCCAGAACTAACCTACACTGCCCTCTTCATTGTTCGCAATTTCACAATGTCACCCCCAGATTTTTCAGTTTCTTTCTCGTTCTTTCCTCCTCGGGTTTTCCTAATTAAAAGAGACAAGAAGGATCAGGCACAAACATGCAGCAAATCTGACAGGTGCACTCCCTGGACCACTTTGCAGACCCTCTTGCTGGGGGTAACTGCCTGCAGGTGTAGGGGATGCATTATGGGATTCCAGGAAGAACATCCTAAAATGGAGTGAGCCTTAATGGGGGATGTTTTGGAGGAGGCCCAAAGGCTGTGAAAGGGAGGGATCAAGCTGGTTTGGGGAGGAACCAATGTGGAGAAGCAGAGGGGGAAAAGGGATACAAGGGGCAGAGAGCTTCTGACCAGGTGCCTGGTCAGCAAGCTTCTCTAGCCATGCCCTGGGCCTGATAACTGCAGCCTGTCCTGTCTTCTTCTTAAATCCCTTTTCCAACTCTTCTCCAGGGCGAGGAAACTCTCTATGCTGCGCGCATGTGTGTCTATGGAGGTCCAAGTGGCGGCCACTGGTGAAGGGGCCAGCGGTCACTGGGGCATGTGAGCTGAGGGTGCTCGCAACTGGAGAGAGCGAGTGTGTGCATTTGGTGTGCGTGTGTATGTCAGTGTGTGGCATCACTAGCCAACATCAAGCTGGACAAGCCAGCGAGGAGGAGATGAGGTTTGGGAGCGAAGTCTTGGAGCAGCCCTAATTCTGGGCTGGATACTGGAGAGACCAGAGGCTCTGAGAGTAGGCTACTGGAGGGACCAGGGGCTCCAAGCCAGCAACCGGAGAGACTGTGCGGTCTGGGGGACAGCTGCTGGAAAGGCCATTGTGCTGGCCTTTTGTATGGGTATGTCTTGGGGAATGAGTGCCTAACAGGCCTTAATGGCCCTGACCAGCCTCACCTGCAGCCTCCACCCATACCCTCTGCCCATAGTGCCAGGGCATCACTGAAGACCAGCCCTGGACCTTCAGTCCCTGCCTGAGTGATGGTGTAGGAGGACTGGTCTCCAGCACAGCTGCAGCCATGTCCATGCCTGGCCATGGACCCTGAGAATCTGCACTCTGACCTGCAGACTGATTTCCAAGCCAGGCCTTGGACCTGCCTCCTCACAATGGATTTGCCCCACAATCACTGGACTGTGTCTGACACTGGTCACCCTCAACACACCTGAGGACTGACTTCTCGGCTTGACTGTGGACATGCCACATCACCACACACTTTCCTGATGGTCTGGATCCTTGCTTGAACCTGCACAGCATCCCCGCGCCTGCCCATATTTGCCTTGCTTGGGTACTGGGGGGTGGGCCCTGGCTGGCGAGGCCCCTGCCCTGGCAGCTGGGTTACTGCCTTTGGCTCTCCATTCCTGTGGGAGCAGCTGGCCCTCACTGCTCCCCGACAGTGAGACCTCTGGGAGAGCAGGGCTCGAGGGCCCATTACTGCATAGTCTGAGCGTCTAAGGCCAGTTCCTGGTGTGATTGAGTGTGTAGGTGCGAGGGGACCTCCACCTGAACCCCACAACTGGAGTGGGGCTGTGGGTCTCTGGGGTTCACATGCCCAGAAACCAGTGACTGGGGAGACCAGGGGATCTAGGGCTGAGTGACTCAGTGGACCTGCCTGTCTAAGGCCAGACCTGGGTGGATCCATATCAATAGCTGTTTTTTTCCACTCATGGGCTTTCATCCTGATCAGTCGGAGAAAGGAACAGGATCTGGCCCGTGGCTGTGTTAGTGTTTGTGGGAGTGCTGTGTTTTCTGTGTTGATCTGTGTGGTCAGTGATAACTGAATGGAGGGTGTGTAGGTGTGCTTGTCTGCCTATTGGGAAAACAGGCTCAGCCTCGCTACTGCCTAGGCATGGAGACATGGAGCTGTGGCAGCCTCGCTTCCATTGGGCTGTTGGACTTAGTGTCTCCTACCTGAGTGCACCTACAAGGCTGAGTGGAGGCAAGCTCATGTGGGAGCTGCCACTGCTGCTCTCACTGCTGGCCTCCCTCTGTAGCACTGGCGCTGAAAAGCATCTGCCTAGAGGGGTATTATCCCAGCTGCTCAACTCCTCCTAAAAAGGCCAAAGGAAGATGGTTGGTGCCTCTTCCGAGCAGGGGCGACCAGCCTTTTGCTTGCCTTGGATTTCCCTGCGGGAAAGGGGAAGAGCTGTTAGATGCCACGGGCTACCCCACAGGCCTCTGTATGGCCACTGCAGCATACACAGCTCTGTCTGGATCACCTCTCCTTTCAGCTAGGAAGCTCAGGAGCAAGTGCAAGCCAGATCCTGGAGTGGGGAATCGAGGTCTCTGGGGGCTGCAGGGGCTCTCCCCCAGGGACCCCCCACCAAGGTAAACCCTGTCCCAGGGCCAGCACTGAACAGCCCAGGGACTGGCTAAGGCCCAGAGGGCAGAAGTGACATTCCCCAGACTTGTCTGCCAGCAGTGCGCTGCAGCTGGGAGAGAACCCAGGTGTCCAGGCTCCTAGTCAGCTCCTCCCCTCCTCTACCCCATAGACCCCTGCCCTTCCCCTTGCAGTGCCAACAGTGTGGACAGGTCTCTTATCCCCACTTGGAGTCCCAGGAATTAAGGGGGATCTTTGGCCACAGCATGCTGCATACTTCTGCAATGTGCCTGTTTAGTGGTTAATCCTCTTGCTCCAGACCAACCACGGGAGATATCTTGGGGACAAAGGCACTCGCACCAGCTCCGTGATTTCTGAGTCCAGCGAACCACATCCGTGTGTCAGAAGAGGAGCAACTCGGAATGTGTGAAATAACAAGAGAAGGGAAGAGAAGAAAGAGGGAAAACAAGAATCAGTGTAAACGCAGCAACTTCGGAAATTACTGTTGGTCTCGCTCATCTACTGACATAACTAAGGGCAAAGTGCAATGAACGCTAGCAGCATTGTGTTGATGTTTGGGGAAGTCCAGGTAAGCTGGTGCTGCTGGCTAGCTAGAGTGCCGAGGAAACTGCACGTTATCCTTGTACGTACCCTGAGATTTGCACTGTGGTCAGCTTCTATCACTTCCGCAGCACCTTTACTGAGGCAGCCTGAAAGAATGCAAACAGAAACGGAGTGCCCATACCTTCTGTGAGAATGGGTTGGGCTCTCAAGAACAATGGGTTGGGCTTTCTTTCCGCTCTGAAAGACGGAAAGAAACTCCCCTGATTCACCCGGGAAAGACATTTTCACAGCCAGTGGACAAGCTGCATCAATTTCCTGGCAAACATCAACAAGTCCTACAGTCTGTTCCAGCATGCATTTCCCCCAAACGCCTGGCCTGTTGTTTATTTGGGCTGCACTGACAGCAGATGCGCTGCTCTCCAGCAACTCCAGCCACAGCATGAGAAAGGCAGGAGCACAGCTCCCATCACCTTGCTCAGTGTGCACTCGAGAGGACCAGCAGGAGCAGGAGCAGGGTCCTGTTTTGCCTCTGCTCTCCTGCCTGCGGGATCTTGCAGTGAACTGCCAAATGCTTTGATTTCCTTTCCTTGTTAGGGGCACTAAACCCACCCACAGGTGCGCCTTGCTTCTCAGGCCTCTTTCAAGGAACACTGAGAAACCTTGAGGGCAGCTGCCACAGACCCAATCCCCATCAAAGCTGCCTTTCATTTACTGAGGGAAGGAGCTCATCACCAGGGCTTTCACACAGCCTCTGCTCTCAAACTGACTGCTGGCACTGCAATTTCTCACGTTGGACAAGGCTTCCTTGCCATAACTGGAGCGAAATTCCCCCGCAAGGCAATACAGTACCTGCTGACGTTCTGCCCACCAAGAGGATCAGGCTCTTGCTGAGAAGCACAGCCATCCTTCAGAGACGCCAACACGCCATGTTCCCAAACATCGACATGCGACAAGCATGTTCTTTTTTTCCACTTACCAGTCACTCTCCAGCACAAGTTCTCGGGCTGTTACATCCCTGTCCTTTTTGCTCTGGACTGCAAGCAGTAGAGTAAGATGCAGCAAGAGGACAGTCAAGTGTAACTCTCAGTTCAGGGAATGCTTGACGTAGCGTAAAATCCACCAAGACACTCCGGCGTGAATCTGAAAAACCATGAAAAGAAAAACTGTATAAATAAAATATTGTATATTAAAGCTTGCTGTAGATTGTTGAAGCAATACATTTTAAGTGTTTTTGACTGTACTTTGATTTCTACAAGCTGTCGCTTAGGTTACGTCTCCAGCTGCTCCCCCATAAAGAGTAATGTCGCTAATAATTTACTTCAAGTGTATATGCTGCTCAAGCAGACAAGTAAATATCATTCCTTAAAGAGGCAGCGACTGACCAAACGTGTTGCAGTCTGCCTACATGGGGCAGAGAGAGAGCACAGGTGGCTTCGCTGAGTAGCATCATCCTCAACCCCAGCAGGAAAAGACAAAGACTCCTTCCCTTACAGAGAGCAGCAAGCTAGGTGCATTGCCACTGGATTACTGACAACAGGCCAACAACCTCATGGGAAGGACAAACCACCTGGGACAGAAATGTAATCAGTGTGGCTTTTTTTCTGGTTTTCCCCCTCTAATTCGGTTGCCTCCAGGAACACTTCTGCTGGTGCTCCAGATAGGCCAGAGGACACAACTGCATGCTGTTCATTGCTTGCTTCTACCCAGGGGTCTCACAGCAAACATGGGCAGACCAGCCTTCCTGCAGCAAAAAAAACCCCCAAAAACAAAAAAAACCCACCCACACCCCTGAGGAGTGCTCTGATGGCTTCCCAGACTGGTGGTATTTTCAGGAAAAAAAGACAGTCTGCACTGCAGTCAGTGACCTGAGGGAAGAGCAATAACTGTTGAGTAGAGACTGTTCCCAGTCTCTACTCTCCCCTGACCCACGCACACACTCACCTCACAACCTCCCACACACTTCACACCTCCTACACTGCACAAACACACCCAACAGCCATCCCTGCTCAACCACCTCCGCTGCACCACCACCACCACAACCTTCCTCTAACCCTCCACATACAACCTCCCCCCGCAACACCCACCGCACCCACCCCAACACCTAATACACTCTCCACACCCCTCCCCAAACAAAATTCTCACACCACGCCCCTGCGAGCTGCTGCCTGCGCTCGACCACTCCATCGGCTGGGCTGGGCTGGCTGACGACACCCCAGCGCTCTTCACCGCCTGCACAACACAAGCACCCATTTCCACACAAAGGCACATGCAAAGCCCCACCAACACACGCTGCCTCTTCCCTCCCACGTCCTGCCACACCACAACGCCCACAAACACATTCCCACACCTGCCCGCAACAAACCCTCTCCTCTTCTCCTCCACTCCATGCAACCAAAGGCACACAAGCCTCCACACACTACACCCTCCCCACCTCTCTCTCCCAACACCACCTCCCACCAGGGCCTCTTTCCTCACCCTCACACACCCTGCACCAGCCACCCTTCCCCAGGTCCTGCCCACCACAAAGCCCTCCTCCCACCTCCACCAGGCCTGCCCACGGGGCCCCCACCTCACCCCACCCACCTCTCACCCCATTGCCCTTCAGGCCTCCTACACTACCTAGGCTACACACACCTCCTCACCTCTCTTCTCCCTCCTCCTCCTCCTCCAACAACCAGGACGCACCCACCTTCCCGCATCCTCACCTGCTCTCCACCACCTCCGCACACAGACACTCCCCTTCCCACTCACCCTCCACACCCTCCAACTCCCTCCCCCCACAAACCCTCCGCCCCACACCCCTCACAACCCGCCCCACACACCACCACCACAACACCCAACAACAACCCCCACAGCCACAACAACAAAACACACCCCACTACACACACAGCCCCACTCCACAACACCCCCTCCAACCCTATCACCCTCCCATCACACCTTGCCCCACAAACCCACACTCTTTCCTACACCTCCTCCTCCCCTTCCTCCACTCACACACCCTTCCCAGTCTCTACTCTCCCCTGACCCACGCACACACTCACCTCACAACCTCCCACACACTTCACACCTCCTACACTGCACAAACACACCCAATAGCCATCCCTGCTCAACCACCTCCTCTGCACCACCACCACCACAACCTTCCTCTAACCCTCCACATACAACCTCCCCCTGCAACACCCACCGCACCCACCCCAACACCTAACACACTCTCCCCATCACTCCCCTGCCACCACGCACCTGCGAGCTGCTTTCCGTGCCCGACCGCTCCGTGGCCTGGGCTGTGCTGGCTGACGACAGCCTAGCGCTCCTCGCCGCCTGCACAACACAAGCACCCATTTCCACACAAAGGCACATGCAAAGCCCCCACCAACACACGCTGCCTCTTCCCTCCCACGTCCTGCCACACCACAACGCCAACAAACACATTCCCACACCTGCCCGCAACAAACCCTCTCCTCCTCCACTCCATGCAACCAAAGGCACACAAGCCTCCACACACTACACCCTCCCCACCTCTCTCTCCCAACACCACCTCCCACCAGGGCCTCTTTCCTCACCCTCACACACCCTGCACCAGCCACCCTTCCCTGGGTCCTGCCCACCACAAAGCCCTCCTCCCACCTCCACCAGGCCTGCCCACGGGGCCCCCACCTCACCCCACCCACCTCTCACCCCATTGCCCTTCAGGCCTCCTACACTACCTAGCCTACACACACCTCCTCACCTCTCTTCTCCCTCCTCCTCCTCCTCCAACAACCAGGACGCACCCACCTTCCCGCATCCTCACCTGCCCTCCACCACCTCCGCACACAGACACTCCCCTTCCCACTCACCCTCCACACCCTCCAACTCCCTCCCCCCACAAACCCTCCGCCCCACACCCCTCACAACCCGCCCCACACACCACCACAACAACACCCAACAACAACCCCCACAGCCACAACAAAACACACCCCACTACACACACAGCCCCACTCCACAACACCCCCTCCAACCCTATCACCCTCCCATCACACCTTGCCCCACACACCCACACTCTTTCCTACACCTCCACCTCCCCTTCCTCCACTCACACACCCTTCCCAGTCGCTACTCTCCCCTGATCCACGCACACACTCACCTCACAACCTCCCACACACTTCACACCTCCTACGCTGCACAAACACACCCAACAGCCATCCCTACTCAACCACCTCCTCTGCACCACCACCACCACACCATTCCTCTTAACCCTCCACATACAACCTCCCCCCAAAACACCCACCACACCCACCCCAACACCTAACACACTCTCCCCATCACTCCCCTGCCACCACGCACCTGCGGCTGCTCCCTGCGCTTGACCGATCCATGGGCTGGGCTGGGCTGGCTGACGACACCCCAGCGCTCTTCGCCGCCTACACAACACAAGCACCCATTTCCACACAAAGGCACATGCAAAGCCCCACCAACACACGCTGCCTCTTCCCTCCCACGTCCTACCACACCACAACGCCAACAAACACGTTCCCACACCTGCCCGCAACTAACACACTTCACACCTCTTACACTGCACAAACACACCCAATAGCCATGCCTGCTCAACCACCTCCTCTGCACCACCACCACCACACCATTCCTCTAACCCTCCACATACAACCTCCCCCTGCAACACCCACCACACCCACCCCAACACCTAACACACTCTACCCATCACTCCCCTGCCACCACGCACCTGCGAGCTGCTCCCTGCGCTCGACCAATCCATCGGCTGGGCTGTTCTAGATGACGACAGCCTAGCTTTCTTCGCCGCCTGCACAACACAAGCACCCATTTCCACACAAAGGCACATGCAAAGCCCCACCAACACACGCTGCCTCTTCCCTCCCACGTCCTGCCACACCACAACGCCCACAAACACATTCCCACACCTGCCCGCAACAAACCCTCTCCTCTTCTCCTCCACTCCATGCAACCAAAGGCACACAAGCCTCCACACACTACACCCTCCCCACCTCTCTCTCCCAACACCACCTCCCACCAGGGCCTCTTTCCTCACCCTCACACACCCTGCACCAGCCACCCTTCCCCAGGTCCTGCCCACCACAAAGCCCTCCTCCCACCTCCACCAGGCCTGCCCACGGGGCCCCCACCTCACCCCACCCACCTCTCACCCCATTGCCCTTCAGGCCTCCTACACTACCTAGGCTACACACACCTCCTCACCTCTCTTCTCCCTCCTCCTCCTCCTCCAACATCCAGGACGCACTCACCTTCCCGCATCCTCACCTGCCCTCCACCACCTCCGCACACCGACATTCCCCTTCCCACTCACCCTCTACACCCTCCAACTCCCTCCCATCACAAACCCTCCGCCCCACACCCCTCACAACCCGCCCCACACACCACCACCACAACACCCAACAACAACCTCCACAGCCACAACAAAACACACCCCACTACACACACAGCCCCACGCCATAACACCCCCTCCAACCCTATCACCCTCCCATCACACCTTGCCCCACACACCCACACTCTTTCCTACACCTCCTCCTCCCCTTCCTCCACTCACACACCCTTCCCAGTCGCTACTCTCCCCTGACCCACGCACACACTCACCTCACAACCTCCCACACACTTCACACCTCCTACGCTGCACAAACACACCCAACAGCCATCCCTGCTCAACCACCTCCTCTGCACCACCACCACCACACTCTTCCTCTAACCCTCCACATACAACCTCCCCCTGCAACACCCACCACACCCACCCCAACACCTAATACACTCTCCCCATCACTCCCCTGCCACCACGCACCTGCGAGCTGCTTTCCGCGCTCGACCGCTCCGTGGGCTGGGCTGTTCTAGATGATGACAGCCTAGCTCTCTTCGCCGCCTGCACAACACAAGCACCCATTTCCACACCAAGGCACATGCAAAGCCCCACCAACACACACTGCCTCTTCCCTCCCATGTCCTGCCACACCACAACACCAACAAACACATTCCCACACCTGCCCGCAACTAACACACTTCACACCTCCTACGCTGCACAAACACACCCAACAGCCATCCCTGCTCAACCACCTCCTCTGCACCACCACCACCACAACCTTCCTCTGACCCTCCACATACAACCTCCCCCCACAACATCCACTGCAGCCGCCTCAACACCTCACACACTCTCCACACCCCTCTCCAAACAAAACCCTCACACCACCCACCTGCGAGCTGCTCCCTGCACTTGTCCACTCCATCGGCTGGGCTGTGCTGGCTGACGACACCCCAGTGCTCTTCGCCGCCTGCACAACACAAGCACCCATTTCCACACAAAGGCACATGCAAAGCCCCACCAACACACGCTGCCTCTTCCCTCCCATGTCCTGCCACACCACAACGCCAACAAGCACATTCCCACACCTGCCCGCAACTAACACACTTCACACCTCCTACACTGCACAAACACACCCAACAGCCATCGCTGCTCAACCACCTCCTCTGCACCACCACCACCACAACCTTCCTCTAACCCTCCACATACAACCTCCCCCCACAACATCCACTGCAGCCGCCTCAACACCTCACACACTCTCCACACCCCTCCCCAAACAAAACCCTCACACCACCCACCTGCGAGCTGCTGCCTGCGCTTGTCCACTCCTTCGGCTGGGCTGTGCTGGCTGACGACACTCCAGCGCTCTTCGCCGCCTGCACAACACAAGCACCCATTTCCACACAAAGGCACATGCAAAGCCCCACCAACACACGCTGCCTCTTCCCTCCCACGTCCTGCCACACCACAACGCCAACAAACACATTCCCACACCTGCCCGCAACTAACACACTTCACACCTCCTACACTGCACAAACACACCCAATAGCCATGCCTGCTCAACCACCTCCTCTGCACCACCACCACCACACCATTCCTCTAACCCTCCACATACAACCTCCCCCTGCAACACCCACCACACCCACCCCAACACCTAACACACGCTACCCATCACTCCCCTGCCACCACGCACCTGCGAGCTGCTCCCTGCGCTCGACCAATCCATCGGCTGGGCTGTTCTAGATGACGACAGCCTAGCTTTCTTCGCCGCCTGCACAACAAAAGCACCCATTTCCACACAAAGGCACATGCAAAGCCCCACCAACACACGCTGCCTCTTCCCTCCCACGTCCTGCCACACCACAACGCCAACAAACACATTCCCACACCTGCCCGCAACAAACCCTCTCCTCCTCTCCTCCACTCCATGCAACCAAAGGCACACAAGCCTCCACACACTACACCCTCCCCACCTCTCTCTCCCAACACCACCTCCCACCAGGGCCTCTTTCCTCACCCTCACACACCCTGCACCAGCCACCCTTCCCCAGGTCCTGCCCACCACAAAGCCCTCCTCCCACCTCCACCAGGCCTGCCCACGGGGCCCCCACCTCACTCCACCCACCTCTCACCCCATTGCCCTTCAGGCCTCCTACACTACCTAGGCTACACACACCTCCTCACCTCTCTTCTCCCTCCTCCTCCTCCTCCAACAACCAGGACGCACCCACCTTCCCGCATCCGCACCTGCCCTCCACCACCTCCGCACACAGACACTCCCTTTCCCACTCACCCTCCACACCCTCCAACTCCCTCCCCCCACAAACCCTCCGCCCCACACCCCTCACAACCCGCCCCACACACCACCACCACAACACCCAACAACAACCCCCACAGCCACAACAACAAAACACACCCCACTACACACACAGCCCCACTCCACAACACCCCCTCCAACCCTATCACCCTCCCATCACACCTTGCCCCACACACCCACACTCTTTCCTACACCTCCTCCTCCCCTTCCTCCACTCACACACCCTTCCCAGTCTCTACTCTCCCCTGACCCACGCACACACTCACCTCACAACCTCCCACACACTTCACACCTCCTACGCTGCACAAACACACCCAACAGCCATCCCTGCTCAACCACCTCCTCTGCACCACCACCACCACAACCTTCCTCTAACCCTCCACATACAACCTCCCCCCACAACATCCACTGCAGCCTCCTCAACACCTCACACACTCTCCACACCCCTCCCCAAACAAAACCCTCACACCACCCACCTGCGAGCTGCTGCCTGCGCTTGTCCACTCCATCGGCTGGGCTGTGCTGGCTGACGACACCCCAGCGCTCTTCGCTGCCTGCACAACACAAGCACCCATTTCCACACAAAGGCACATGCAAAGCCCCACCAACACACGCTGCCTCTTCCCTCCCATATCCTGCCACACCACAACGCCAACAAACACATTCCCACACCTGCCCGCAACTAACACACTTCACACCACCTACACTGCACAAACACACCCAATAGCCATCCCTGCTCAACCACCTCCTCTGCACCACCACCACCACAACCTTCCTCTAACCCTCCACATACAACCTCCCCCTGCAACACCCACCACACCCACCCCAACACCTAACACACTCTCCCCATCACTCCCCTGCCACCACGCACCTGCGAGCTGCTCCCTGCGCTCGACCAATCCATCGGCTGGGCTGTTCTAGATGACGACAGCCTAGCTTTCTTCGCCGCCTGCACAACACAAGCACCCATTTCCACACAAAGGCACATGCAAAGCCCCACCAACACATGCTGCCTCTTCCCTCCCACGTCCTGCCACACCACAACGCCAACAAACACATTCCCACACCTGCCCGCAACTAACACACTTCACACCTCCTACACTGCACAAACACACCCAACAGCCATCCCTGCTCAACCAC
The DNA here is from genome assembly GCF_040807025.1 of Struthio camelus. Classification (NCBI taxonomy): domain Eukaryota; kingdom Metazoa; phylum Chordata; class Aves; order Struthioniformes; family Struthionidae; genus Struthio; species Struthio camelus. The sequence goes on along the minus strand of NC_090957.1, from coordinate 2,509,421 downwards.
CTCCTCTGCACCACCACCACACCATTCCTCTAACCCACCACATACAACCTCCCCCTGCAACACACACCGCACCCACCCCAACACCTAACACACTCTCCCCATCACTCCCCTGCCACCATGCACCTGCGAGCTGCTGCCTGCGCTCGACCAATTCATCGGCTGGGCTGTTCTAGATGACGACAGCCTAGCTCTCTTCGCCGCCTGCACAACACAAGCACCCATTTCCACACAAAGGCACATGCAAAGCCCCACCAACACACGCTGCCTCTTCCCTCCCACGTCCTGCCACATCACAACGCCAACAAACACATTCCCACACCTGCCCGCAACAAACCCTCTCCTCTTCTCCTCCACTCCATGCAACCAAAGGCACACAAGCCTCCACACACTACACCCTCCCCACCTCTCTCTCCCAACACCACCTCCCACCAGGGCCTCTTTCCTCACCCTCACACACCCTGCACCAGCCACCCTTCCCTGGGTCCTGCCCACCACAAAGCCCTCCTCCCACCTCCACCAGGCCTGCCCACGGGGCCCCCACCTCACTCCACCCACCTCTCACCCCATTGCCCTTCAGGCCTCCTACACTACCTAGCCTACACACACCTCCTCACCTCTCTTCTCCCTCCTCCTCCTCCTCCAACAACCAGGACGCACCCACCTTCCCGCATCCTCACCTGCTCTCCACCACCTCCGCACACAGACACTCCCCTTCCCACTCACCCTCCACACCCTCCAACTCCCTCCCCCCACAAACCCTCCGCCCCACACCCCTCACAACCCGCCCCACACACCACCACCACAACACCCAACAACAACCCCCACAGCCACAACAACAAAACACACCCCACTACACACACAGCCCCACTCCACAACACCCCCTCCAACCCTATCACCCTCCCATCACACCTTGCCCCACACACCCACACTCTTTCCTACACCTCCTCCTCCCCTTCCTCCACTCACACACCCTTCCCAGTCGCTACTCTCCCCTGACCCACGCACACACTCACCTCACAACCTCCCACACACTTCACACCTCCTACGCTGCACAAACACACCCAACAGCCATCCCTGCTCAACCACCTCCTCTGCACCACCACCACCACAACCTTCCTCTAACCCTCCACATACAACCTCCCCCCAAAACACCCACCACACCCACCCCAACACCTAACACACTCTCCACACCCCTCCCCAAACAAAACCCTCACACCACCCACCTGCGAGCTGCTGCCTGCGCTCGACCACTCCATCGGCTGGGCTGTGCTGGCTGACGACACTCCAGCGCTCTTCGCCGCCTGCACAACACAAGCACCCATTTCCACACAAAGGCACATGCAAAGCCCCACCAACACACGCTGCCTCTTCCCTCCCATATCCTGCCACACCACAACGCCAACAAACACATTCCCACACCTGCCCGCAACTAACACACTTCACACCTCCTACACTGCACAAACACACCCAATAGCCATCCCTGCTCAACCACCTCCTCTGCACCACCACCACCACACCATTCCTCTAACCCTCCACATACAACCTCCCCCTGCAACACCCACCACACCCACCCCAACACCTAACACACGCTACCCATCACTCCCCTGCCACCACGCACCTGCGAGCTGCTCCCTGCGCTCGACCAATCCATCGGCTGGGCTGTTCTAGATGACGACAGCCTAGCTTTCTTCGCCGCCTGCACAACAAAAGCACCCATTTCCACACAAAGGCACATGCAAAGCCCCACCAACACACGCTGCCTCTTCCCTCCCACGTCCTGCCACACCACAACGCCAACAAACACATTCCCACACCTGCCCGCAACAAACCCTCTCCTCCTCTCCTCCACTCCATGCAACCAAAGGCACACAAGCCTCCACACACTACACCCTCCCCACCTCTCTCTCCCAACACCACCTCCCACCAGGGCCTCTTTCCTCACCCTCACACACCCTGCACCAGCCACCCTTCCCTGGGTCCTGCCCACCACAAAGCCCTCCTCCCACCTCCACCAGGCCTGCCCACGGGGCCCCCACCTCACTCCACCCACCTCTCACCCCATTGCCCTTCAGGCCTCCTACACTACCTAGGCTACACACACCTCCTCACCTCTCTTCTCCCTCCTCCTCCTCCTCCAACAACCAGGACGCACTCACCTTCCCGCATCCTCACCTGCCCTCCACCACCTCCGCACACAGACACTCCCCTTCCCACTCACCCTCCACACCCTCCAACTCCCTCCCCCCACAAACCCTCCGCCCCACACCCCTCACAACCCGCCCCACACACCACCACAACACCCAACAACAACCCCCACAGCCACAACAACAAAACACACCCCACTACACACACAGCCCCACTCCACAACACCCCCTCCAACCCTATCACCCTCCCATCACACCTTGCCCCACACACCCACACTCTTTCCTACACCTCCTCCTCCCCTTCCTCCACTCACACACCCTTCCCAGTCTCTACTCTCCCCTGACCCACGCACACACTCACCTCACAACCTCCCACACACTTCACACCTCCTACGCTGCACAAACACACCCAACAGCCATCCCTGCTCAACCACCTCCTCTGCACCACCACCACCACACTCTTCCTCTAACCCTCCACATACAACCTCCCCCCGCAACACCCACCACACCCACCCCAACACCTAACACACTCTCCCCATCACTCCCCTGCCACCACGCACCTGCGAGCTGCTCCCTGCGCTCGACCACTCCATCGGCTGGGCTGTTCTAGATGACGACAGCCTAGCTTTCTTCGCCGCCTGCACAACACAAGCACCCATTTCCACACAAAGGCACATGCAAAGCCCCACCAATACACGCTGCCTCTTCCCTCCCACGTCCTGCCACACCACAACGCCAACAAACACATTCCCACACCTGCCCGCAACAAACCCTCTCCTCTTCTCCTCCACTCCATGCAACCAAAGGCACACAAGCCTCCACACACTACACCCTCCCCACCTCTCTCTCCCAACACCACCTCCCACCAGGGCCTCTTTCCTCACCCTCACACACCCTGCACCAGCCACCCTTCCCTGGGTCCTGCCCACCACAAAGCCCTCCTCCCACCTCCACCAGGCCTGCCCACGGGGCCCCCACCTCACCCCACCCACCTCTCACCCCATTGCCCTTCAGGCCTCCTACACTACCTAGCCTACACACACCTCCTCACCTCTCTTCTCCCTCCTCCTCCTCCTCCAACATCCAGGACGCACTCACCTTCCCGCATCCTCACCTGCCCTCCACCACCTCCGCACACAGACACTCCCCTTCCCACTCACCCTCCACACCCTCCAACTCCCTCCCCCCACAAACCCTCCGCCCCACACCCCTCACAACCCGCCCCACACACCACCACCACAACACCCAACAACAACCCCCACAGCCACAACAACAAAACACACCCCACTACACACACAGCCCCACTCCACAACACCCCCTCCAACCCTATCACCCTCCCATCACACCTTGCCCCACACACCCACACTCTTTCCTACACCTCCTCCTCCCCTTCCTCCACTCACACACCCTTCCCAGTCGCTACTCTCCCCTGACCCACGCACACACTCACCTCACAACCTCCCACACACTTCACACCTCCTACGCTGCACAAACACACCCAACAGCCATCCCTGCTCAACCACCTCCTCTGCACCACCACCACCACAACCTTCCTCTAACCCTCCACATACAACCTCCCCCCAAAACACCCACCACACCCACCCCAACACCTAACACACTCTCCACACCCCTCCCCAAACAAAACCCTCACACCACCCACCTGCGAGCTGCTGCCTGCGCTCGACCACTCCATCGGCTGGGCTGTGCTGGCTGACGACACCCCAGTGCTCTTCGCTGCCTGCACAACACAAGCACCCATTTCCACACAAAGGCACATGCAAAGCCCCACCAACACACACTGCCTCTTCCCTCCCATGTCCTACCACACCACAACGCCAACAAACACATTCCCACACCTGCCCGCCACTAACACACTTCACACCTCCTACACTGCACAAACACACCCAATAGCCATCCCTGCTCAACCACCTCCTCTGCACCACCACCACCACACTCTTCCTCTAACCCTCCACATACAACCTCCCCCTGCAACACCCACCACACCCACCCCAACACCTAACACACTCTACCCATCACTCCCCTGCCACCACGCACCTGCGAGCTGCTGCCTGCGCTCGACCACTCCATCGGCTGGGCTGTTCTAGATGACGACACTCCAGCGCTCTTCGCCGCCTGCACAACACAAGCACCCATTTTCACACCAAGGCACACGCAAAGCCCCACCAACACACGCTGCCTCTTTCCTCCCACGTCCTGCCCACCACAACACCAACAAACACATTCCCGTGCCTTTCCCTTTATGGACTCGTCAACTCTCATCCCAGTGTCTCTTACTGTCAGCAGACAAGGATCAGCACACGACACCTAGTCTCGCTTTCTCTTCTAATGTTCACTCCTCCTCAGGACTACACACTTTTATCACATCCCTCTAGATACATCACCTCTCTGCCACCATCCCTTCTCCCTCCTCTGCAATCTACTCCAACAAGTTTCAGGTCAGAAATGTTAGTAGCCACAGCCCAAATCCCTCCTTTTCCCCAGAAGCTCCTTTTTTGTGCATAGCTGCAAGCTTCAATAGCCCAACAGGAAAGCCGTTATTGCTTCTCACTTCTCGCAATGCCACTAACTGTTTCTTGTAGACACCAGCATTTCATCTAGCCCACAGCTTGCCCTCAGTGTAATGGCGTCCCCTGAAATAGCTGCTCTTGCAATTGGTCTTTTTGTGGAAATCTCCTCTGCAGTGTTGGCAGTGAAGGACAATGGAGAGAAGAGAGAGGTCACCAAGTTCCTCTCCCCACATGGTCACTTATGAGCTGTGTCCTCAGGCAGTCTTTCCCCTTCCCTCACTCCCCTCGTCCTTTGGCTGCATTGCAATAACTTCTGTACCAGGAGCCTGAGCCCCTTCTCCAAAGCTCAGCCCAAGCTCTCTTGAAGGCCTGAGCCTAGCTGGTCTTACATGCTGCCCTGCTCTCCTCACCTTGACTAACTCTCCAGGACTCCCAGGACAGCCTTTCCCTGCTCTAGGCTCTCTCCTTTGTTTTGGTAGGCAACCGGACAAGGGGTTTACTGGGCCCCTTCATCTTTTCCTCTTGAGTGTAAGAAACAGGCTGCTTGTTCTCCTCATGCTCAGTTTTGCAGCCTGCACGCTCCTGGCTCTGGGGGTTCCTCCTAGGCAGTCCTCTCTAGTGTTTTACTAATTGCCTCTTCTTTACAGCGCTCCCTGTCTTGAAATGAGCTAGGTACAGCCCAGCTCTGGTTGCTTCCCACTCTGCTAGTCTCCTGTTAAGCCCAGCTGTGCTCACCACCCCAGAGTGACTCTCTCCACTACCTCTCCCACTAGAGCCTGTGCGACCATCCAGACCAAGGCCACCACTGTGTCTTTTCTCACTGCTTCCCCAACCACCTGGTGGAGGAAGCAGCCCTTTACAAGCGACACACACACCACCTCTGAAGGCACCGGCTCCTGACAGGGCCTCTCGCCTACTAGCCAAGAATCACAAGACGTCAGTGCTGCCTCCGGGCCTCCTCCCCTCCGGCCTGCACAAGCCCTTTGCATTAGGCGGCCTAACTGGGACCTCAGCCAGCCCTGCCAGGCCCTGGTCAGGCTCTCCCCCTCCTCCTCAGCCCAGGAGGAAGGCCAGTGCACAAAAGCCTGCCGCCTGCCCTGTCTGCTGGCAAAGGGCAGAGAGGCACGCCTGCCTCTGCTTCGCCCAGCACCTACAACTGCGTCACCACTGAGCAATGCGCCCACACTCCCCTGTGTCTCTCCCTTCACCTGCAGGTCAGGCGTGGCTATCAGCCCACAGGCTTTGTCTCCCTTGGCCAGGGCAGTTGCAAGCAGTTCGGGATCGAATGCCAAGGTCTTTTGCCTCTGCATCTCCAAGAACCCCTGCCCTAAGTACCTTCTCCCAAAACTCCCCCACACCAGCTGACCATCCCCAGTGCAGCCTCTCCCCAACACCCCCAGAACATCAGGCAACGGTTCACCTTCAGGATTTTAACCCACAAAAGACTCCAGGCTCTCACCCACACATTCCCCTCCAGGCTGCAGGCTCCCCGGGGGCCGGGACCAGCTCCCCAGCAGCCACAACCCCTCCCTAGTCCCATCCCCCAGGGTCCAGTGGAGACTGCCCAGGCCAGGCCAGCTCCTCCTTCGCCTCCACCACATCCACCCTGGGAGCTGCTCCCCAAGGCCGTGGGGAAAGTAGAAAGGTTCACAGGGAAACGAGCAGCCCAACCTCGGCTCTCCCCACCTCACCTCCATCACCCCCTGCCCCAACAGCCCCCTCTTGCGGGCCTGCCTCCCCTCTCACCCACCCCACAGGCCTCCCCCACGCCAGCCCCAGGCCTACCTGCCCGAGCTGGCCGGCCCTGCTGCGCACCCGGCCCCTTCTCCCCTGGCCAACGCCAGGGAGGCGACGGGCCTTCGCCTTCCCTCCTCGACGCCTGGGCATCCTGAGCAGCGCACACTGATAGCCACCGACCGCGGGGAGAACCGCTCTGGCACAGAGACCCAACGGCCAGAGCCCCGGGTGCATCTGTGTTCCCACGGCGATAACGGTCCCTCGGGATGGAAGCGGAAGGGGGAGCAGAAGGGGGCCGCCACGGGGGCTGGGGGAGATGGCCCTGCTGGACTCACCCCAGCACTGCCCACCCCACCTGCAGGCACCAACCCTGGTGGCAGCCAGCACTTGCTGGGAGGGCGTTCACGTCTCCCACTTGTTTCCCCGCTGCTCTCCCAAACCTGTTTTCTTCTGGGTGCAGCGGTTTGGCCCTGAGTTTTTCAGGAGGACAGGGGTGCCCCCAGTGCTGCCCTCATGCTCAGACAGCAGGAGGCTGGGCTACAACGGGGCCCATCTTTCTCTCTCCCCACCAAAGCCCCCGGGCTGGGACCTCACCTGGGCACGTGTTGGCACTCCCGAACCAGCCTGGGTTACTGATACTGTGCACTGGAGCCAGAGCTTTAGGGGCACCGTGCAAGGCAGCTGGACGCTTGGTGCTGCCCGTGCAGGCAGGCCCCTCTGCGCTGCTCCCACCGGGCCTCCTGGGCAGCAGCGCTGCGCTCAAGCCCAGAGGCGGCAAAACAAGGCAGAGCCCCAGCACTGAGCCTGGCCACAGCTGGTCTCTGCTGGCCCCTCTCCTCAGCCCTGGCCCTCGGCTGTGCAGCAGCACAGTGCTGCCCCTCAGGCTCCTGCAGGGGCTGGGGACCCCCTGCCGCGGGCCAGGCCCCGGCTGCTGGAGCCAGCCTGCGGCCAGAGCCGGTCGGTGCCTCCCGGCCGGCAGGCAGGGCCCTGGGCCAGCACGGCCACAGCCAAGGCCCGGCCCTGCCGGCCGCAGCGGGAGGGCTGTCGAGCCTCGCGACAGCCACGGGGCCGGGGCAGAGGGCGCGACAGGACGCTGCCCTGCCCTGGGCGCAGCAGGACGCTGCCGCCGGCTCCGGCACCCCGGCCGTCCCCAGGGCCCCCAGGCCGGCGCCAGGGCCGGCGCCAGCACAGGCCCCGGGGCTGCTCCCCCGCGCCCGGCCCAGCCCCCGGGCGCAGGGCACCCAGGAGCCCCGGCCCCTGCGGCAGAGCCCAGCCCCTGCCGGCAGCCGCCCAGCCCCGCGGCCCCGCACTGTCCGGGCCCTCGGGGCCCCGGGCTGCCCCCAGGCCCACAACATGGCGCCCCAGAGGGGAACTGCCCAGGCCTCACATGGCCCAAGGGTTGCCACAGCAACGCGCCAGTGCTGCCCTCCTGGTGGCTGAGGAGAGCAGGAGGGCGGGGCTGGGTGTGACGGATGGCTCTGCCAGCCAATCCGAGTCCAGCACGGGGTGGGGGTGGGGGGGTCCTGCGGGGAGGGGAGGAAGCGGTGGGGCCTGGTGTGGGGGAGAGAAGAGGGAGGAGAGAGAGGGAGCGAGGGGGGCGAGAGGGAAGAAGGGTGCAAGAGAGAAGGGGAAGAGGCGAGGGAGAGCAGCAGGAGAGAGGGAGCGGGAGGGAGAGCGGGTGCGAGCGGGTCAGGGGGGGGCGGCGGGTGCGTGGAAATGCCGGTGGGTGCCCTGGCGCTGGGGTGGGGGCAGTGGGGCTGGCGGCGGGGCTGCTTTGGCCCAGGAGCTGCCGATGGGGCTGGTGGGGCTGTGACCACGGGACAGAGCGGCCTGGGCCAGAGGGGAGCTGGCCGCCAGTCAGACCTGCCACCCTGCCCCAGCCCGGTCCGCCTGGGCGGCTCACTGGGGTGTTGGGTGCAGGAAACTTTGCCCCTGTGGCAGCTCTGAGACCCATTGGAAAGCGTTTCCCTGAGCTGCTGCTGCCCCCGCAGCCCCCAGGTGCTGCCCAGAGCTGCGTTTGGGAGCTCCTGGGCAAAGGCTGACCGGGTGGCTGGTGTGCTCGCGAGGTGCCCTTCCCCATGTTCTCTTTTGTTTGGAAAATTGCATTTTGGCATGGCTCTGAGAGAGGCTGTCCCCATACGTCGTGCCGTGCCCCAGCCGTTGTTCTTGCTCCATGCCTCTTGCTTTGCCCTGAGACCTGGGACGCTGGAAGCAGCCTGCAGGGTGTTTCCAGAACAGCTCCGTAGGTGAAAGCAGTTTTGGTTTTGGTGGGACAGGAGGGCCTGCTGCCTTCAGTTTCATGATCACTGCTCCCACGCAGTCACAGAATCACTGAATCACAGAACTGCTGAGGCTGGCAGGGATCTCTGGAGACCATCTAGTCCAACCCCCCTGCTCAAGCAAGGTCATCTAGAGCCCGTTGCCCAGGATTGTGTCCAGATGGCTTTTGAGTATCTCCAAGGAAGGAGACTGCACAGCCCCTCTGGGCAACCTGTGCCAGTGCTCCGTCACCCTCCCAGCCCAGAAGGTTTTTCCTCCTGTGCACATGGAACTGCCTGTGGTTCAGTTTGTGCCCGTTGCCGCTTGTCCTGTTGCTGGGACCACTGAGAAGAGTCTGGCCCCATCCCCTCGACACCCTCCCTTCACATACTTGTACGCATTGATGCGATCCCCTCTCAGTCTTCTCTTCTCCAGGCTCTACAGGCCCGGCTCTCGCAGCCTTTCTTCACAGGAGACGTGCTCCAGGCAGCCCCTCATCATCTTTGTAGCCCTCCACTGGACTCTCTCCAGTAGGGCCATGTCTCTCTTGTCCTGGGGAGCCCAGAATTGGACACAGTGCTCCAGGTGAGGCCTCCCCAGGGCTGAGGAGAGGGGGAGCACTTTGGTCATGGTGAAACCTGTTACCAAGAGGCAAGGACACCATGTGTGCACTTCAGACTAGAGACATGCTGGCATAGATAGCAGGGGGCAGTGCAATGGTGAAATGGGCTTCCCACTCACAGAGCAAACCCTGCAGAGCCCAGGGCCAGCAGGAACCAGAGGTGGGCTGTGCAGGAATGGCAGGAGAGGGCTTTGCTGAGCAAGTGACCTCTGCAGCACCTTGTTCCCTGTGAGAGACTTGAAGCGATCTCTGGGAAGGCCAAGGTGTGCCTGAGGAAGTCCCTGGGCCTGGACAGCCTGCAAGCCAGCTGCCCTGTGGATGTCATTAGCACAGTCCCTGATGATATCATCTGGGTCTGAGAAGAGGTTCGGGGGAAGGAAAGCTGGAAGATTTATTTAAGAGTGCAGGGACATGAGTGGAGAGCTTGGTGTGCTGTGCTTCGCATTGATGAAGCACACTTGGCTGTAGATGGGGTGGACTTGGCCTAAAGGCAGAGGTGGGATTAAGTTGTTTGGGCCCAGGTAGGAAATCTGAGATGCCCTGGGCACTTCCCCAGCAGCCACTCCAAAAGGGCATGGTTTTTCTGTAGGTCCCACGCTGTATCTGCTCGAAACGTGTGGTTGTGCTGGACACCCCAGGCAGTCAACATGGCCCCTTCCAGCCTCTTTTTATGTCGTTAAGGCAAGTGTCTGCACTGAATTACATTAGCTGTTTGCTCTGTAGGGATCTGCATGTGTCTGAGCTTCATAGTAAGTGGCGAGAGCTCTCGTAGTAGTAGGCATCGAGGGTCATTTCAGATGAGCACCTGGCCCCCACTTGATGCTCTAGAAGGATGTGGTCTCACAGTTGCTCCATCAGAGCAAGCAGGCACCGGCACATGCCTTGGACCACCTCTGTCTCTTCTCATGTCACTAGGTGCTTGTGTGCGGGGGACTGAGACCCACTGCCCATCGCCATTGATTGTAAAGGGAGCTTAGACAAGGAGCGCGCCTGCAGACATCTCTGTTGTGCACATGTCAGCTTTGGCAGAGGGAATCTCACCTCCTGTGAATTTGTGGAGTTCATGGGACTACACACCTGCAGGTCGTGCCATGCAGCTTTGTCCGTGTCCCTGAGGTGCCCAAGTCCCTCTCTGTAACTTCTGGGGCTCTGGGCAATGCAGTGTCAGGGCTTGGAATGAGCCAAGCTGGGCTGCAAGCTGCTCTCCAGAAGGGCACAGGTCTCCCATTGCATCTCCGTATCATCTAGGAACGCCGTGGAAAAGCCACCTAGGTATTAAGGCCATGAAAATGCTGCTGGGCAGTGGGATGTGGGCAGCTGAAAGGAGCCCAGTGTCTCCCTGGCTAGAAGGGGAACGTTGAGACTTGCCTCAGATGCTCGGAGGAAGGGTGCTGAGTGTGTTGATCTGCACTTTGGAAGGGGATTCCTCTGCTCTCAGCAGTGTCATTCCTTTTTAGGGCAACATGGGTGCAATTGTCCTCCACCTCAGAGGTGTGAGCACAGGACAGCTGGGAACAAGACAGATGGACAGGCCAGCTCTCCGCACTCTGCACTAAAGCCAGAGTGAATCCTTTTGCCTCTCAGGAATCCCAGCTGTTCGCTCTGAGTGCAGGAGCAATGCTGAGAATGTCTGTCTCCTCGTGGCAAACTCAGCTGGCACAAACTGGAGCTCAAGCCATGGAGCTCAATGACAGTCCTTCCGAGATGGGTGTGTTATAAAGGTCCGCAGGCATTCACCACTAAGGCAGAGTCAGACTCTTATACGATCGTTTGTTTCAGCTGGAGCTGGGTGCCTCCAAAGAGGGACCCAGAACAAAGACATTCTGGGCTAATTATACTCCTTCCAGTCTTATTTCCCCGCCTGCCAGTGACAGTCTCTTCCAGTCTTCTTTCCTGAGTTGCTGGTCTCTTTCCTTGTAAATGGATTGTGTCTACGTCCCAGGACGGTTGCTGTGTTCCTGCTTCAAAGTGCCTTATCTTATCCGGAGGCTAACCGTGACCTCTGTCCATTGTGTTCTGTATGTTGGAGGGCTGATTCTGACTGCTTCTGCAGTTGTTGCGTCAGCAGCAGCCCACAGGTTCGGTAAAAGCTTCGGCCTGCAGGCTTCAGGGCATTATTTTAAATAAAATAATTACTTATTTAAATGATTTTACAGCATAGAAACAGCTCGAAGTGGGTGCCTCTGGAGAAGGACACCGGACAAAGAAATTCTGGGGTAATTAGACCCCTTACAGTTTTATTTTCCCACCGGCCAGTGAAGGCCTCCTCCAATCTTCTTTACTGAGTCGGTGGTCTCTCCCCTTCTGATTGGTGTCTCTCTCCTTCTGACAGCTCCTGGCCTACAGCCCAGGCTGGATGCCATGTCCTTGTTTCTCCCAGGCCCTTATCTCCTCCAAGGTCAAGCCCAACCCACGTGCATCCCATCTTGTCTCCTGCAGTCTACTTTGTAGCCTCATGAGCTAGTTTTGTATCTTTGTCAGCTAGTTTTAACTGGTTTGGCAGTTACAACATTGGCAAGGTCACATCCTTCGCAAAGTTTCTGGAGTTCAAGGATAGTTCAGCCTTGAGGCCTGCAGGCTTCATCTACTTTAGGCACTGATGCTAAGCAAGAGTGAGACTTATGCGAAGCGGAAGCTAAATCGGCTACAATTTCCTTCTCCAACAGTCCTCCCTTGGTTTCTATGAGCACACCTGCTGGATACATATATTGGGGTAGAGTATTTGTGCACATCATAGAGGAGAATGTGAGGCACTTTTTCTCCCTTTTTTTTTTTGTGAAGTTTACCTTAGATTAAATGATAGGTTTTTTGACCTCTGTTCATGGAGTGTGCGGGATCTTTCAACTTTAAGAGATGTCCCCAGTCGAGGGGAGATCGCGGTGTAGAGGCGCGTTGTTCCTCAGGAGAGTTCAAATGGCTGTCCTGAGTGATGTCTATTTATACTACGTCCATGATTTGTACCGTTAGCCAAATCAGGTGTGATCTAGCCACGGTGTGTCATATTGGAAGTCACGTGCCTTTCAAATTTCAGGAGGAAGTTTCTCGTTTGCTCCCCAGCGAGGACTTCTCAGCCGGGCTTTCTGCTAGTGACTTTACCACTAGTTGTTTTTATGTGCCGAGGTCATGGTCGATCACTTGGGAAAGTGGAGGGCGAAGGGCCTGCCACCTTTCCCCCCACAACTAGAGTCAAACCCTCCACCTCACAAAGTGGCCGTACAGGAGCCTCTTGCCTCGTGGTATAAATAGACCTCAGTGTCTACTGATCAGCATATATTAATTCAGTATATAACAGCAGGGCTTGTGTCTTTCGCAATAACTACCACACACACAGAGGTGTAGGAGGATTATGAGCAGTAAAGAGAACAATGTTGATGCTAGCAATATCACTACTGGGTGAAGGTTAAAAATTCCTGTTGCTGTTAGTGACCATTCAAAAAGAGTTGATGTTCTTTTGATTTTTCTTTTGTACTGGTTTAGTGTAGAATTGGACTGCAGCTGCTGTTGAGATGTAATAGGAGCTGAGTAATTCCAGTTGCATCCCAGGATCCCAGTAAAGTTACAGATAGAAATCTTTGGGTGATTGCTTGCAGCTACAGCAATAGTATTTATGATTATAAAATGACAAAGGGTTCTCATACAAACACATCAGACAAGGCAATCGAGTTAAATTACAAATTAATGTTTCAGAAAACCAAACAGAGAGAAGCAAAAGCTTTAATCATGCCACAAATCACAAGTCACTTGAAAAGGCGCCAAGGTGTTGCTGGGTTGTTAAGAAAGCCTTACTGCACGGATTTGGTTTGGAGACTCAAGAACTGAGATGCAGCTGTGCTTTTGCAGCCGGGCACTAATTCGTGAAGCACAAAGTATAGGCATTCCTCTTTTTCGATTGTAATCCCGTTCCCAATAGTGCGTTATGACAAACAAGAAGTTACGTTACCATTTTTAGTTATTGAAGGCAGAACACTGAAGGAGATAAGCCCGCCTTAACTAGGATAATCCTTCTGTTAAGCAAACATGAAGATGGTACTGCTCTTTTGGAAGTTTGTCTGCAGCTCTTGAAAAAGCAGGTATCTCCCTAAGAGACAGCATCTCGAAGATGTACACAATATGCTAAACATTTCTCTCTCCTCAGAGTTTCTGGATTCCCCTGTCTCTAGTCATTGTGAATACTGTCCACCCTCCCAAGCTGATCCGCTTGCCTGGGGGCTCCTTACTCCTGGGGGCCTTCTTGGACAAAGGGGACATTCTCTCTGCATACGTCCTACATTGCCACAGAAATAACATTCCGGTCCCTCACTGTCTGCCCATCTTCTCCTGTCCCCTTCTCGTCCTTGCCCTTGGCATTGCCCTAGCCTTCCTTGGCCTCCTCTGTCTCTTCCTCTCCCCCTTCCTCTAATTTGCAAGTTCCGTGCTGAAGCTGCTGCTAAGAGATTAGCCTCTTCTTGGTTTTCCTTTTTCCGTTCCTTTGCTTGCTTCCCTTGCTGTTTCTCCTCTCTCCCGTCATAGACCAATACTGCCACGCTTAAAATCCTTTGTGAAGTTTCTCCTTGCCACCCTGGCATGTGCTCCTTCAACTCTTTTGGGCTATCCGGAGCGGCCTGATGGACAAAGACACTAATGGCTAGTGCATCATTCCAATTCTGGAAAGTCCTTCCCCCATAGTTCAACAAGGCTTGCCCTAGTCGTCCCCCAAAATCCCTGGCCTCTTTGTCCAAGCTCTGTCTACGCTCCTGCACTCTAGTCCAATCCACTCCTAGTTTGCTACATGCTCTAATAGCTTCTACCGAGTTCCGGAGTCCTGTCTGGCAAGCGACTCTGTCCCCTGCGTTATTGTAATCCCAATTTGAATCATTTGCTGGCTAACGATTTGTGTTTCCCCCAGTCTGTTGTACAAACTTTGCCTCTTTATTAACTATTTTATCATCTCGCTCGTTTGGTCAGAACAACTCTCTCAAGAGCACTTGGGTATCCCGCCAGTTTGGTCAGAACAACTCTCTCAAGAGCACTTGGGTATCCCGCCAGTTTGGTCAGAACAACTCTCTCAAGAGTACTTGGGTATCCCGCCAGTTTGGATTATACCCAGTGCATATCTATTAGAAAACAGCTGAGCGCTCCTTTCCGCATCCTCCCTCAACCTGGGCATTTTGCTTGCCCACAATGCTCAGTCACTCGGACTCCAGGGTTGGCTAGTAAATACATGCAGTACCACGTGAGGGGGGTTAGCTCCCCCACCCCGCCCCCGCTGCACTCGGTTGTAATGCTGCTGCATTAGGTAAAACATTAGCAACCATAGGATGGAGGCCTGCCACGGGAGGAGGGGAAGTCTGAGTAAGAGGAGGAGAGGGACAGATAGACAGATCTTCGGGAGGCGCCACCGGAGGAGTGTAAGGCGGAGCAGTAGCTCCTGGGGCGTTATTTGGGACACCTATATCTGCTGCAGCAAGAGTAGTTTTACAGAGGGTGCCGTTTGTCCTCCTTGGATCTCGCCGGTCCCACATCCAATTATCCCCACACATACCAATAATCCATTCAGTGAGGCTTTTCATCTTCCAATATAAGCTGTAGCAGAGCTCATTTCTTAGAATCGAAGGATCCTTCCTTGGGTTAACCCCCACATTAATTGTAAGATGGACAATCATCCTGACATAAAGGGACAGCTAACTAGCTAGGGATCGATTTGACTGTAACGGCTTTTTTCTCCTTTTTGTTCCTTTTCCTTTTCTAAATTTGGATGTTTGGAGCCAAGAGGGTGCAATGGTGGTTGGCTACACTGCCATCTGGGGTGCCAAAGTGCTGTGGAAACACTTTGATCCTAGGTTTCCAAGAAGCAGAGCCTCACGCACATCTAGCAGCAAAATTTTATTTCTTGAAATGATGGTGCAGCATAGTAACTGCTGGAGCTGGGTGCCTCCAGGGAGGGACCTTGAACAAAGGAATTCTGGCCTAATTAGACCCTTTACAGTTTTATTTCCCACCTGCCAGGGAAGGTCTCCCCCAATCTTCTTTACTGAGTCTTCTTTACTCTCCTTCTGGTTGGTCTTGGCCTTCAGCCCACACTGGTTGCCATGTCCTTGTTTCCCACAGTCCCTTATCTCCTCCGAGGTCAACCCCAACCCACGTGCATCCCATCTTGTCCCCTGCAGTCTACTTTTTAGCCCCATGAGCGAGCTGTGTATCTTTATTAGCTGCTTTTAATGGGTTTGGCCGTTACATGCTCAGCAATGATTCTGGAGTTCATGGACGGTTCGGCCTTGAGGCCTGCATGCGCAGGGTAGGCAGTGGCGATAGAAACAGAGCTGCATGTCATACCCCAGCTCTGCCCTTCCACCTGAGATGCAAGCCCTGAAGACAGCAGGGGCCTGCTCTTGCCCTGCGGTGACTGGAGAGGGCAGGGGAGGCCAAAGCTTTTCTCCCCCTTTCCCTTGGCTATTGTGGGCCAGCAGAGCAGTTGACGCTTTGCAGCAAAACCAAAGTGTGTCAGGCCGCTCTACGCTGGCCTGGCATATTGGAACGAGTGGACACCCCGTCCCCCCCAGGACAAGCCAGATTCATGCAGGCAGCAAGTTTTGCCCCTTGCCTTTGGCTCCCTAAAAAAAGAACACTCACTCCGGCTGAGGAAACGGGGCTGTATCTTTGCGGGAAGCCCAACAAAGCCATGAAGCGGTAGCACAACAGGGGCTGTGCTTGAGGAGTCGAGCTGTCCTGGGGCTGCGGGAGATGCCAGCAATGAGCCAGACCTTCCAGCACACTTGCGTGTGTGCGTGGTGTGCAGCACCATGGCATTGGCACAGCTGCGTCAGCTCTGCTCAAACAGAGTCACGTCCTGGCGGGAGGGTGCCACCTCGCCCATGCTCTCGGGAGCCAGGGACACAGTGCTCCGAGGTGGAATCTTGATGTTCTCCTTGGCACCCTCAGGTTCATGATGGTCTGTGACACCAGGCAACGGACTAGAGGTTCCGCATCATTTTCCAGGGGCTGGAGGGCTGCGAGAGAAAGGCACCGAGCTGAGAACAGACTCCCACCTTTGCAGAGATCCCAGGAATCCCCCCCCAGGCAGGGCCAGCCCCACTCAGCTCTTCCCATGCGGAGGAGGCAGCAGGTAGGACAAATGGATCAGCTGGCACTTGCAGGTCGGCCAAGCCCCAGATGCGCCCCAAATACCCCCTGCTCTCCCCCACATAGGGACACAGAGCCTTCCTCACCTGGGGCAGGCCAGTGAACTGCAGCTCACTTCCCAGCCTCCTCCCTCCTCCCTGCCAGGGCTGCCTGACACAGCGCTGCTCTCACTCACCAGTGCACAGCTCCTGCACCTTCTCCTTCCTCCGCTTCTTCACTTGCTGCCCGATGAGCCCTAGGCAAACACCTCCGCTCACCCCTCATACTCCCCAGCAAGCCCCCAGCAGCACAGCTCCCATCTGGCCTTGCCAGCTTGGCCATGCAGCCTGCTCCCCTTGGGCAAGGCTGGCCCCAGCCCCGTCCCCACGGTGCAGGACCCAGGGACAGTGGGAGGGACTGAAGACCCTCCTGTGTGCCCGTCTGGGTGGGCAGGCATGGCCCTGGGCTTGTGGCTCACCAATGAACCTCACAGCTGCCTCCCGCAAGGATGCGTCCGGGTTCTCCAGGTATGGCAGGCTCTGGCGCAGGTGTTGCTCCGCTCTGCTCCTGTCCCTCAGCAGCTGCAGACAGCACAAGGACAGGGGGTTGGCACCGAGCCTCCCCAGAAGGCCAGGCCTGTCCCTCCTCCCAGCTCCGGCCTCCTCTTCCTTCCTGCCCATGCCTCCCAGCTAGAAGCTGGCTGGTAGCCAGGTTCAGAGGGAGCAGAGGGCAGAGCGGGGCCTGCGGGTGCTGAGATCCCCGCCATGCTTCTGCCAAGGCCCAGCCAGGCCAGGGGCCCCTTCAGCACCCCAGCGGGCACTTAGAGTAGAGGGCTCTGGGCTGCAGCAGTGCGTGAGGGGCACAGCTGTGCACCCTGCCCACTGGCCATGGCGGCAGGCCTCATCCCGCCGCGGCCCCGGGGGCTTTGGCCACGTCCTTACCACGCACTCCCCGATCTTCCATGTCTCCGCTCTTCTGGCCAGCTGCTTGAGCTCCTCCCACTTGAGGAACTGTGCAGCGCTCACCAGGGCTTCCTGAGAGGCCTGCAGAGCAACAGAGACCAGGAGATGCCACCGCAGCCACGGCAGGACACCCTGGGTCCCCCTCGTCTTGGCAAGGCTCCCAGCCTTTCCCAGCCCCAAATGGCACGACGCAGCGTGCCACTAGGTCTGGCCCTCCCTGAAGGCAGAGGCAGCTCTGCCTTGTCCTTCGGCACACAGGAAGCTGCACCTCATGCTGCCATGCGTTCCAAGGCACACTTGGCAGCAGCCCTTGCCTTGCTGCTCACCTCCACCCACGGCATGTCAGCATTGCTTCCCCAAAACACTGCTCCCTACCTGGGCCACTCTCTGCACCTTGTCACTCATGTGGAGGAAGAGCGGCACCAGGCTCCTCTGTGCATGCTGCTTCAGGTTCCGTTTGTTCTTCCCCACCACAATCTCCAGCAGGTCTTTGAAGAGGAGCATGGAGAGCTCTCGCACTCTGCTGTCTTCCTGCAGGCAGGGAGGAGAGGAGGGGAGGCCTCAGCAACGACTCCAGGAACGGGGCCCGACAAGAGCGTTTGCCGTGGCAAGGCCTCGTCCTCTCCGGGCACAACTGTCCCCCAGCCCGGCC
Organism: Struthio camelus; assembly: GCF_040807025.1. NCBI lineage: Eukaryota > Metazoa > Chordata > Aves > Struthioniformes > Struthionidae > Struthio > Struthio camelus. The sequence continues at coordinate 2,491,419 of NC_090957.1, read as the reverse complement.
AGAGGTCGGAGCTGAGGACAAGCCTCTGCTGAGGCAGCCTGGACAATGAGGGTTGTCGGCAGCAGCACGACAAGCCTCCCTGGGCTCTGTCTCCCTCTCCCTCTGGAGGGAGCTTCTTGGATTTCCCGAGGCCTCCATCAGGGCCCCCGCACACAACAAGAGGACAGAAAGGGACAGCCCCGCGGCACGGCCTCTCCCTCGCTCTCTAGCCTGCTCCTACCTCTCTGCTCATCGCTGCCCCAGGCCACGGCAAGCGCCGCACGCAGTCAAGCATGAGACGCAGCAGCCGAGAGCAGACAGGGGGCTGGTTTGCTCTACTCCCACAGCCCCGGACACCAAGGCCAGCACAGGGCATGGGCTGAGAACCACAGGGCAAAAGGTTTCCTGACATACAGCAGGGCCTGTGCGGGGACGTGCCAACAGGCACGTATGCAGAGGGGCACACAGCACCCAGACCATGCATACGGACCCCCGGACACACCAGCAGAGCCTCGGCTCTCCCATCAGCCTTACGTCATCAAAGCGAGGCAGAAGCTTCTCGGCCAGCTGCAGAACAATCGGGTTGGAGCCCTTCTGTTCCAGGTAGCTGAGGATGTTTCTCAGCAGCATCAGGCTTCCCACACGCACTTCCCTGCAAGCATCCTGCAGCCACTCCATGCTGTCTGGGAGCAGGCTCTGCATTCTCCTTTTCTGTGGGAAACACACAACTTTCTTTGTGGGAAGCAAGGCCAGACCCCCCCCCGCCCCCCGCCCGCCCAAAAGTGCTCTGCCTGCTCTTTTCCCATCAGGGCTCAGTGGCCAGGGCCAGGGCTCTGCACACACGCAGGCCTTGGGCACAGAGGCTGCAGTGCAGGGCACAGATCTCCAAGGGGGCCCTCAGCATGCACTGGCCTCTGTAGGGAGCAAAGCTGCTGCCTCAAGGCCCAGGAGCAGCTGGCTGCCTTAGCCCGGCCCTGTGCTCCAGCTCATTGTCCCTCTCCCAGATCTTCCCGCTGGGCACTGGTGCCTTTCTCCTTGTGCAGCACGGCCAAGGGCCTGGCATGACACTCGGGGCAGATGAATGGGGCAGCGGAGACTTGGGAGCAGCTACCACACCTCCGGATTGCCAGCCAAGTCCAAGCCACTCTCTGACCCAGTGTCTCCTGTCAAGCCCCAGGCTGCCAGCATGGCTTCACCCGCCTGCCCCCCTCCTCACCATCTTGGGTCTATTCAACAGGGCCACGAGGCCTCTGAACGCCAGTCTGCGCATCTCCAGGCTCTCACTCTGCGCATAACCCTGGACGAGTGGCAGGACCTCCTCATCCATGTCGGCAAGGTCAGGGCATTCCAGCAGCTGAAATGGACACAGCACTGAAAGACTGGCACAGCCGGCAGCACTGCCCGCAGCGTGCAGCTCTCCATCCCACCCACCATCCAGGGCAAGGGCACCAGGCCCTCACAAAGCTCAGCCCAAACACAGCAGGCATTGTGCAGACACCCCTGGGCCCTGCTCACAGCCCCGCGCCTCACGGCACACTGCACACACTGCTCGCCTCCTCCTCCCGTCCCCTGAACCCTCCGCAGCCTCTTGTTCTCATCCCTTGGAGGAGCAATTGAACACAGAGAGCTGCCACAAAGCAGGCACGAAATACAAGTGCTTACGAGTGGTCGCCCAGCAGAAACGAGCCAAGGCCGGGGCTACTAACAGGAGCGTATGCATTGCCCCAGCTCCATTCACCAGCATCACCCCACACGCATGTGCACAAGCGAGCACAGCATTTAGAGGCCCCTCCAGAGAGGCACTGCTTGCCATGAGGCCCACCTCGACAAAGAAAGCCATGACGGGCAGCTGATGAAACTGGTCCTCCCTCCTCAGCAGCCTTGCCAGCTGGCGGAAGATCCAGCGACGCAGGTGACTGGCAGCCCCCCTCATTGCTCTGTCAGAGGCAAGAAGGCAGTGTTGGGCCTCAGCCGAGCAGGCAAACCTCCTCTGGCATCGCTCTGCTTGGCACGCAGCTCCTGCAGCCAGCGGCATTTGCTCATGGAGCACTGCTCTTGCCCTACCACACCTTGCCATTAGAAAGTCAGCGTCAGGCATCATTACGTTCCTCTTGGTGGGAGACCGGAGAAACAGCCTTCCTGCCCAGGCGGCATGGCCTGCCCACACATCCCCTCTCCTGCCCGCTTTGGATTCCTGTGCCCCTGGGCCCTCCCCAGGTTCTCCTGCGCACGACCCTCTCCCACAGCTCCTAACACCACCTGCTCCCCCAGCAGCTCTCCAAGCTGGGCAGCATGGCAGCTCCCAGGGCCCTTCTGCTGGGCGAGCCCTTGCCACAAGGGCTGAGGCTGCAGCCTCTTTCTTGGAGAAGTGGCGTTCCCCCTCCCCCACCAAGAAGCACATGGGGAGGCACACCCCACAGCCAGGGAAGAGGTGCTGGGCCAGAGCAGGCCGGAAAGGGCTCTACCTGGCCAGCACCACCACTCCCTTCTGCGAGGTGTCCGCATGCAGAAATAGGTCCCAGCCGCCCTTCCTCTCAACAGCCACGGCTACGGTCTCATAGTGGGCGCAGCGCAGCAGACTTTTCATGGCCTGCACGGCGCACCTGCATGCAGAGCAAAGCCCAGGTCACACTGGCAGCCCGGCCCTGCCTCCAGGTGCAGTGCAGAGACAGGGCGAGCGGGATCGAGCACCTGACGTGGCTGGTGGGACGGGACTCATCCCGTTGGCATTCCCTCAAGAAGATATTTGCTTCCTGGTGGCTGAACTCTGCTGTGAAGACCATCTGCAAGAGCAGCGCCAGGAAGAGCTGGGGGAAAAACGCCTTCACCGCCTCTGGGCAGACGGGCTCCCGGATGATCTCACACAGTGCCCTCGTTGCCTGCAGAAAACACTCAGTCACACCTCTCACTCCCGAGCAGTCCCCGGCATGCTTCCACAGCCCTCCAGGTGGGAGGCTCGAGCACAGCCTTGGAGCATGGGAAGTGCAGCTGGAGGCCTCAGCCTGGCTGCCTGACCAGGGCCAGCGCCCGCAGGCTCTTGGGCCTCAGCTCCTGGTTGTACACAGTGAGCCTTCCTGCCTCAGCATGACCATCACCTCGGCAGGCTTCGTGTAGCGTGCACGCTCGGCCAGGCTCCCTGTCCCAGGCCGTGCTGCCTGCCCAGGTTTTGCAGGAGCCCTACTCCTGCCCCTCACCTTGCCCCCAACCCGACCCTGGCTTTCCAGCCTGCTGAGCGAGGTCGGCGGATGCAGGGACAGCGTCGGATGGAGATTTCCTGGGCATGGCCAGCCTGGCTGTTGGTGTGCAGAGAGGCCAGGCAGCACTTGGCAGCCCTGTGCGCTGGCACAGTCGGAGGCCTGGCGCTGGCCATGTTGTAGCCATGGGCCCAGGAGAGGTCCCTGCTTGGGGGCACACGGGCAGCGGAGAGGGGGAGGGGGCCCAGGGAGGCAGGCACCAGCCTGGGGGCACGGGAGGCCTCGTCCCCTAACTCACGGCCAGCGGAAGGATGCAGTTGTTGTCCCTGTCGGAGCTGGACTGCTTGCGCAGTGGCCGCTCCTCCAGCAAGCTCAGCAGCTCCCGCAGCATGTCCGGCGCAAGCATCGGCTTATCCATCAGCACCTTCCACATGCTCACGGCAGTGCTGCAGGCCCAGAGCGCCTTGTCAGTGGCACTTCCTTGGCCGCAGCACCGTAGCCTGGGCCAGCCCTGGAGGTCCCCAGCTGTGTGCCAGCCCTGCCCCTGCCCACCCCCTCCTCCCTGGCAGCCCCAAGAGGGTCCTGCCCAGGCAGGCAGCACATGACCAAGCTGAAGCCCCTTGCGCGGCAGGGAGCGTGCAGAGCCGCTGCGCTCTGCGGCTCAAGGCAGGGACACTTGCTCAGCTCTGGCTCCTCAAGGCCTGCTTGAGGCACCAGGGCTGGGAAACGGTGGGCGAGACACAGGGCCCTGCCCCTCAGCCGTGTGCTGGCCATCTGCTTGCCTCTGGCCCTCTTTGGGCCCTTCTCCCCATGGCCAAGGAGCCACTGGAGCCCGTCCAGGCTGACGGGCCCCATACCTGTTGCACAGTGGCGAGCAGTACAGCAGGCTCACGGTCACCTCGCTGGGCTCCAAGCAGGCCAGCTGGCAAAGGGTCTTGTTTAGGGTGACCCGGGCCGACAGCTCCCTCACATACTTGACGTTCCTGTAGAGGCACCTTATGATGCGTGGCACCTGGAAGACACAAGGCGGACGGTGAGGCTGCTCCCAGAGAGCAGCCAATACCCCAGCTCCCACTCACTTCTCCTTCCCTCTCCACCACTCCCACCGCTCCTTGCTGCCTTCCAAGGGGCTCCGCTGCCCACGAACACTGGCTCTCGGTGGGGAAACAGCGCCCCAGAGGGTCGAGCCCCACGCACGCCAGCCCCAGGCTCCTTACATCTTCCAGCACAGAGAAAGCGTCCAGCAGGAACATGGTCAGCATGTGGGAAGCCACCTCCGTATTGTAGGTGCTGCAGTTCCTCATGCCCTCGATGGCTGTGACAATGACGTCTGTCCTTTCGGAAGGCTGCAGGTTTTTCACAAACAGCTGGGGCAGAAAGGACGTGAGAGAAGAAATGTCACGCTGCGGGCCGCACTACTGCTGCTTAGCTAAGCAGTGGATGTGGCTCTGGAGAGAGGTGCGGGGCAGTGCTGGCACCGTGGCCCAGGAGAGCCAGGAGCACGCGCTGTGCTGGGTAGCAGCAGCATGGGGCATGTGGCCAGAGGGCCACCAGGGCAAGGCAGGATGCTCGGGAGCAGGCTCACAGTGCACTGGCTCTGCAGGCAACCCTAGCTTGCCGGTGGCCAGCAGGCTGCAGCTGCTGCTGGGACTCTTGGAGCCAAGCCTCTGGCTAGTCCCCCCGCTCAGGGACAGCGGGAGACACAGCAGTGAGAGCAGGGCTGCTACCAGGCAGCAACCAGTACTCTAGGTGCCACTCAGAGCTGCTTCCTTCTCCACCACCACCTCTGCATCAACCCCAAGGCCCCCTCAGCCCCACTCGTTAGGCATCCCTTTGCTCATCCACGTCTCCTCAGGACCCCATGGCCAACAGTCCCAGCAAGGGAAGTGCTCCTCACCCTCATGATCACGCTCATGTTGCTCGTCCACGAAAGGCAGAGCTCATTGTCGGCTTCCCTCTCCTTCTGGGGCTCCACATACTCTGGATCATCCTGCAGCATCGCCCGGCCTGAACAGCAGCAGAAAGACACAGCGGTCAGCAGGAGTCATGCAGAGCTGCAGCTGGCAGACTCATGGCATCAGAGAGAAACCAGCCTGGCAGAGACAAAGGGCATGCCACGAATGGATGGGGAGCAGGATTCCCAGGGAGGGTCGGGGCCTATTCCAGGGCAGAGAAGGGCAACTGCTTCAAAGGGTACCAAAAGCCTCACGGGCTTTCCGGTGCGAAGCCCGACACAAGCCGTAGCCTCTGAGCAGGGGCTGCTGAGCGTTTTCCAGGCCAGTGGTATCCAGGACAGGTACTAAGAGCCCGCTCCCCTGCTCCTACATCAGCCGCGCCTCCTGCTCCTTTGCCTCACTGAGCAGAGGGGCTGAGGCAGTGCGATGCCTTCCCCGGCCTTGCCAGCGTGGCCGCGTGCAGAAGCACACAGCCCAGCACAGCTTCTCTTACGTTTTCGCTGCACGACGAATCTGAAGAGGCAATGAAGAGCATCCAAGGCCCCGCCCTTGGTCTCCGCGTCCTCGTAAGCACAGCAAAGGATGAGACAGCCCACCAGCTGTCCCAGCATCGGCACGGGGATCTTCCCATAGCAGGCAGGGCTCTCATCCACTCCTCCAAAGGGGTGCCACACCTGGGCAAGGCGGGTGGGACAGGTAGAAGGGCTGACGGGAGGCAGTCGCCACCAAAGCCCTGAAGCCAAGACTCTGCCCAGGCATGGATCCCAGCGGAGCCAAAGCTCTCGAGGGCCCTGCAGGCCTTGCCTCCCAAAGCAGCAGCCCAGCAAAGGCAGCACTGCCAGGCTGCGGCTCACATCATGCTCCGCGCGCACTGCTCCCCTGCACAGGGCTGGGGGCACAGCTGGCTCCTGCGACAAAGGGACTGCAGAGAAAAGCCCATGGAGAGAGGGCCAAAGAGCTTTGCTTCAGGGCAGAGCCTTGCTCAGTGCCTTAACCTGTGCCCACGCTTCCCTCCGAGGGACCCCCTGAGCTGCACTGTGCTCTGGGCTGCTGCAAAGGGCCAAAGCGGGGGCTGCACGGTGCTTGGCTCCTTACCTCCAGCGAGGAATAGTTGGCCAGCAACTTGCTCAGCCTCCCAATCCTCCCCACGGCCCTCTCACGCACAGCTGCTCTCTCCGTCTTGGTGAAGGGCAGCAGCATCTGCAAGGAGAAAGGCTACTGCTCTGCCCGGGGAGCTGACGCCCACTCCAGCAGAAGCAGCTCTGCTAAGCGCCTGCCTGCAGTCCTACAGTGCACCAAGGCTTCCTCGGAGCTAGAGCCAAGCCTGGAATGGCCTTCCTGCCCCTACAGGCCCCAGCCTGCAAGGCCCACCTTGCCCTCAGGCAGCCAGCCACACCTAAGCCCCCTCCCAGCCTCTGCTCCTGGCCATGCACATGGCCCCGGGTGCCCTCTTCAGGATGGCACGCCTTTCAGGCCACACCTTCCCTAGGGGTCTGCAGTGGGCAGCCTGGCCTCCGGCCTCCTGGCATGGCAGAAGAACCAAGCTTCCGGCCTCGGCTCCCCTTGCAGCACGGGCAGCTCCCAGTGGGTCTCTGCCCCATTCCGATCTGGCAAGGAAAGCACAAGGCACGCGGAGGCAGGGGGGCAGCAGCACCAGCTGCCATCAGTGCAGTGCCTAGAGAAGAAGGGTGACATTCCTCCCACTGCTTTGGTGCAAGGAGAGCTTTGGGGGCAGAGGTGGCCCAGGAGTGCTCATGGGGGCAAGGTGTTCCCAAGAGCCTGGAGGATGTTTGGGGTGGGAAGGGACTTGGGCTGTAGCCAGGGGGCACTGGGCTCACAGAAGAGCCCAGTGGGGAACCTCCGCTCACCCAAGCGAGAAACGCCCCCTGCCTGCAGCGTGCTGCCTGTACATGGCACTCGGGGGGGGAATGTCCACTCGAGGGTGTCACTTCCCTCTGGGCTGAGGAACAGGCCCAATGCAGCCCACTCTTTGCAAATGCCACACCTGCAAGATCTTCTGCAGCTCCAGGAGGCTGGAAGTGGCCGACTTGAGCACCAGCACCTCCAACATGTTGTCCATGGCATCGAGGGTCTGCAAGGAGGACAGGGGGCTGTGGCATTCCTTCCCCACTGCCTCTGACCCACAGCAGACTCAGTTGAACCCCTGCTGCCCAGCGAGGACACCCGCTGCCCTGCACGGGCCAACGAGAGGCCTCAGGGCAGGAGACCTGCTGTGCACGCACCAGCCCCTGGGCACTGCCCATGGCCCAGCCCACGGGAAGGGCATGAAGGCAGGAGGGTGGGAAAACAAAGCTGAGATCCTGCCCAGCCTTGGAGCTGACAGTCACCTCTCAGCACAGCGGAGCCAGGGGCAAGCCCAGAGGGGCTGGCGGGCTCCCTGTAGCTCACCCAGCACCTACCTTGGAGTAGAGGGACATGTCCACGGTCTCCATGTCTTCTCTTGGAGGAAGCAAGAAGACACTCTTGAAGCAGGCATGGAGAAGGCTGCTCTTTTTGCCCTCCAGAACCGGCTCCACTGCACTGCAAAGAGAGAGCGAGAGAGAGAGAGAGATGCCTGTTGGACACTGGTGCTGGGAGCAGTGCCTGGATGCCCTGGGGAGGTGGCTGTGGGCCGCTGGGGCAGGAGTCCCCCGGCTGCTACAGAGAGCACGTGAGGGAGCCCTGCAGGGAGGCACCTCCTCCCTCCATGAACTGGCCCAGGGCCAGAGGAGAGCCCAGGCAGCTAGGCCTCCCCCCTTCTCTACCACCTGCCTCCCCTTCTGCACCACAAGCCAAGGGGCCCTGGGGAGCTGCAGCAGGCAACCCTCTGCCCTCCCATCTGCCCTACTGACAAGCCTACTGACAAGCAAGGGGAGAGCAGAAGCGCAGCAGACAGCACTGCCAGCCTCCTCCCACCATGGTGCACACCTCCCAGCCAGGGACGGTGCCATCAGGCACATGCTGTGCACAGGTCCTGGCCAAACCAGGGGCTCTGCTAGCTACCTCATTGCCGTGATAGCAAGCATGGCTTGCTGGCGCACCGCTGTGCCCAGGCGCTCCAAGGGCTCCTCTTCCAGCAGCACCTGCACAGCACAACCGGCAGTCAGCGCGGCAACTGCCATCACCCAGCACCAGCAGACCCAGGGCCCAGCTGGCCTTGCCCCTGTCCTCACACCTGCTGCCTCTCCCCTCACCTCGATATGCTCGGCCAGCTCGTGTCGGCAGCAGAACACCTCCAGGCCCCAGGACAAGGTCTTGGCGCTGCTGCCTCCACAGAGGGTGCCGATGGACGCTAGAAACTTCAGCTTCTGCGCCTCTTGCTGACAGACGGGGAAGAGAGACAGAGTGAGTGCGAGAGGGGACAGGAAAGGCCAGCAGGACCAGAGCAGCCAGGGGGCTGCAGTGCTGGGCGGGACCCCGGACGGCAGCAGCTCTGCACAGCCAGCACCTCCCCAGCAGCCTGCCAGCAGACATGGGCGGACCCGCAGGGAGACCCAGGCACAGCCCCCATGGAAATGGCTGCACTTACCTGTTCTCGGCCACCCACAAAGGCCTGGATGAAGTCCAAGGCTTCCTCATCCTCTCTGGACAGCTCGGACCAGCTGCTGATGGAAAACCTTGCACCTGAGAAAGGAAGAGAGCCAGGAGCACTGCAGAGATGGAGGGCAGGCAGCAGAGAGCCGCGCAGTGAGCTCTGCCCGCCGGCCAGCCATGGGCCTGCTCCCGGGCACGCAGTCTCCCCCAGGCTGCTCAAGGCTGCACGGTGCCCAGCACATGGGCTGCCCTGCTGCAGCCAGCCAGCCAGGGCAAACCTCAACTGCACCAGGCTGGGGAACGTGCTGCCAGACGGGCAGCATCCCTCCTCCTGCCACGGAGCTGCCGCTCGCTGCCCGTCCCAGGCAGCAGGAGCTGCGTCCATCTGCGCTCTCCCTCCTGGGCGCATGCTGCGCTGGGGCCAGCTCCCAAGCCCCGAGCGGGCCCTGGCATCCGGGCACCGCTGTGCCACCACCCCGGGCACCCCGACACCACGTGCTGGGGACATGGGAGCCCGGCGCAGAGCAGGGTGCGCTTCCCGGCCCTCACCCCAGCCCGGCCCAGCCCCACGGGGGCTCACTCACCTCTCCGCCACGCCTGGGACTCGAACCCCTCCAAGGGCCTCGAGGCAGAGCTGCTCTCCTCGGCAACCCTGTCCTGCTCCTGGGATGCCCGGCGCGGGCAGCCGTACTCCTGCTCCCAGGCCACCCGTGGGCGGCTGGGGGGTCTCTCCGCCATCCTGCAGCACGGAGCAGAGGCAGGAGGGGGACACTTGTTTAATGCAGAGCTGGGGAGGGTCCCCACGGGGGTGGGGGCAGCGCAGTCAAAGGTCCCCGCGCCCATCCCGGCCCTGGAGCCAGCTCTCCTGCGCCTCAGCCCCTGCCGCAAGGTCCTGCCCCCGCCACGGCCGAGGGCCCCCGCAGCCCCGTGGCACTGCCGAGCCCGGCCCCGTCGCTCTCACCCGCAGCAGGAGCTGGCAAGGCCTCGGCAAACGCCTCGACTCCGCGGGGCTGCCGGGGCGGCAGAGAAAGACGCGGCTGCGCTCGGGGGCTCCTCCTCGAGCTCCACGCGCTCCTGCCCTCTCCCGTCGCCGTCCGCCCGGACACTGCCCGCACCTGACAGCGCCGCCGGTGTCACAACGGGGGGGGTCACAATGGCCCCGCCGGGGGCGGCTCTGAGGTCACCTCTGCTGCGCGAGCTGCTCCAGCAGCAGCAGCCGGCGCCGCCAGGGGCTCCAGGGCCGCAGCGCGGCCGCCCCGGGCAGGAGGGAGCTGGGGCAGGGCAGGGCGAGGCAGCTCGAGGGGCCGCGCGCGGCTCCGCATGGCCAGCTCCCTCCTCTTTCATCCCCGGCTGCCCACGCCTGGCCGCACTCACCTGCTCACCACTAACCACCAGCACCACCTCAAAACCTGACCCCACCGTACCTCTTGCCCCAATCCCCTCCTCTCATCCCTCACCCCAAACTCTAACCCTCCAGCCACAACCCAGACCTCCAACCCCTTTCCCTAACTCTTGCTCCAGCCCTCACCGGCATCTCCAACCCTCAGCCCTAGACAACAAATGCTAGCCGTCACCCCAGCCCTCACCCCTGCCATAGCCCACTCCCCCACAAAGCTAGCCAACGCTCACAGCAAGCACCAGAAACCCGCAGCACAACCACCAAACCTCGCCCCACGCCTCACCCAACCCCTCACCCCATGCAGCCAGCTCTCGTCCCCAGCCCTGCCCTCAACACCAGCCCCCAAGCACCAACCCCAGGGAGATGCCCGAACCCCCACTGCCAGCCCCAACCCCTTCCCCAGCTGCCCTCCCCCTCGCACCAGCCCCCTACCCTGCAGCCCCGCCGCTCACGCTCCCGCCGGGCCCCCTCGCGCCCCACCCCGGCAGGCAGAGGAAGGGCAGGACCGGGCCGTGCTGGGGCAGCTGAGCGTGGCAGGCACCGCTGCAGATGCTCTGCTCCAGCCCCGCTCCAGCAGGGGCACCTACAGCACGTTGCCCCACACCAGCACAGGCGGCTTTGCAGCTTCTCCTGCAGCGGAGACTCCACAGCCTCTCGCGGAACCTGCTCCACTGCTTAACCGCCCTCGCGGGGAAAAAGCGCTTTCCTGCGCTCAGGGGGAATCGCCTGCTTCGCCATTTTGGGCCACGGCAGCACCCAACTCCTGGGCCGGGGCCGGGGCCGGAGGGGCGGAGGGGCGGGGCCATGGCAGGGACGGGGCGCCAGCCGGGCCCCCCGCGCCGGCACAGGGAGCGCAGCAGGCTGCTGGGGCGCGGCCGTGGCGCAGACGCCCCCGCCGCACGCCCCTCGCCCACGGGCCCCGCCCGGGCCAGCCCCGGCCCCCGCGCACGCAGCAGGCCGCCGCCGCCGGGCCCTGCGCCACGCTGGCCCCGGCCGCGGCCGCAGGGACAGCCCGCCGGGCGGCCGTTGGGCGGCCTGCGTGTCGCTCACGGCTCACCCCGCCCCTCCCGGGCACCCATTCGCTCGCTGCCTCCCCTCGCTCCCCGATTGGCCGGGCGGGGGGCGGGCTCTCCACCCGCCCGCGGCAGCTGCTGGCGCCAAGCAGAAGCTGCAGCTCCGCTCTGTGGAGAAGAGGCGGCTGCAGAGAGCCGCTCGCTCTGCCCGCAGCCCCGCCGCCTCCGGGCAGCGTTCTCCCGCCCGGCACCTGGCCCCTTCTCTGCACGGCACAGGTTATTGGCCTTGCCAGTTCTGCTGGCCCCCGGGGCCGTGGCCGGGCTCCCAAGTGGGCGGAAAACCACACGGACGTCGGGCAAAGAGCTGGTGAGCAGCCTGGACTGCTTCAGGCTGGAGCACGTTGTACGGTGTAGAAATTATGCCCTCCACTCCTGCAAGTAGGAGGATGTTGGCCCGTTCAGCTGGCACGGTTGGAGCTGGAAAAGGATGCCTGCCCGTTGTCTAAAAGAAATTGTTGTAAAACCTAAAACCTTTTCCCTGTGTTTTACAAAAGCAAAACAGCTAACCTCGTGTGAACTCAAGGAGCAATTTCTCTGGGAGGACTGTATGAAAACTGAGGGGTTTTTTTTGTTTGTTTTGAGGAGAAAAGCACTCTTTCTTTTCCAAACCCTTGAGTTGGTGTTCTTTGACCTTCATACGTGAGTCGATTTCAGCCTAGAAGGCTCTTTTCCCACCGGTAGGTGTTGATGTTGACAGAGGCACCGCTGTGCTTTCTAGTGTGGCATGCTAGCACCTATTCCAAGAAGTGGAACTCTCTCTGCTTATTGCGTTGTGGCCAAGCAATACATCCGCACAATGGAAGAAGGTTGAGGGCAGAAGCCTGGCTGTGACTGACCACAGGTGTTGCCAAGAAAGCTGGATGAATCTCAGCACAAAGGGCGCCACAGGCTGGCCTTTGTTTTAAGGCATGCCCTGGACTCCTGCAAGCACCTGAAGGCTGGAAATCCATCCTTCCAGGAGCAGAAACGATGAGCAGTAGAGGGAATGTGCTGCGCAGGTGAGCTGCAGCTGGTGCAGCAAGCATTGCTGGTTTGAAGCGGTGGCTTGCTCCTTTGCCCTTTCCCAGAGAAATGCAATCTGATAATGGATGACATCTGTAAGAACAAAGAACTGCAAAGGTGGAGTTCTTCCCGTGGAGTCCAGTGGACTTTCCACCTACCGTGTCGAGCTCAATGCAATGGGGGAGGAGAAAGATGCAATGGATGAGAGAAAGGACAGCAATGCAAGAGTGACTCTTCTCTCTTAGAATACTTCTAAGTGGGGATTGGATTTGTGGGAAGTCTGAAGTTGGCTACGTAAGTGACACCCTCCCACCATGGGAAGTGTCAGAGAAGGACATTGTATCTGATTTAGCTTCAGCTTAGTCTCAGGGCCTAAAGTAGATGAAGCCTGCGGGCCTCAAGGCCGAACTGTGAATGAACTTGAGAAACATTGCTGGCAATGTAGCTGCAAAACCATTTATGACCAGCTACTAAGGCTACAAAAGGGGCTAATGAGGATGTAAAATAGGATGCAGGAGACAAGATGGGATGCACGTGGGTTGGGGTTGACCTTGGAGGAGATAAGGGCCTGGGCTGTAGGCCAGGAGCTGTCCGAAGGAGAGAGAGAGCAGTCAGAAGGGGAGAGACCAGTGACTCAGAAAAGAAGACTGGAGGAGACTGTCACTGGCAGGTGGGGAAATAAGACTGCAAAGGGTCTGATTAGCCCAGAATGTCTTTGTTCAGGGTCCCTGCGTGGAGGCAGCCAGCTCGAGCTGTTGCTTCCTGTACTGTCATTTATTCTTGTAATTCATGTCAAAGAAATAATTAATTCTGCTCCTATATGTGCATGAGACTCTGCTCCTCGGAAACCTAGGGTGGGGCCATGTCTACAAGAGGAAGTCCCCTAGATGAGGGGTTTGTGTCAGTAGCTGCACAAATTCCTTTGCAAACACTGTCAAGGTCCTGGAGAATCACCGATCACAGGACGGCTGAGGTTGGAATGGACCTCTGGAGATCATCTAGTCCAACCCCCCTGCTCAAGCAGGGTCCTCCAGAGCACATTACCCAGGACCCCACCCAGATGGCTTTTGAGTATCTCCAGGGAAGGAGACTGCACAGCCTCTCTGGGCAACCTGTGCCAGTGCTCCGTCACCCTCCCAGCCCAGAAGTTTTTCCTCCTGTGCACATGGAACTGCCTGTGGTTCAGTTTGTGCCCGTTGCCTCTTGTCCTGTCACTGGGCTCTACTGAGATCCCCTCTCAGTCTTGTCTTCTCCAGGCTCTACAGGCCGAGCTCTCGCAGCCTTTCTTCACAGGAGACATGCTGCAGTCCCCTCATCATCTTTGTAGCCCTCCGCCGGACTCTCTCCAGTAGGGCCATGTCTCTCTTGTACCCTCTTTCCAGCAGGTCAACCCCCAGCCTGTCCTGGGCCATGGAGTTCTTCCTCCCTAGGTGCAGGACCCTGCACTTGCCTTTGTTGAACTTGAGAAGGTTCCTCTCTGCCCATGAGGTTGTGATTAAACAAGGTTGTGGCTCTTTTTCTGGATGGTGGACGGGTGGGATGGCAGCAGGACGAGGAGTCATGAGGGGAGGAAGGGGAATTCCATTAACTTCTGCACCTGGGTTAGGTTCTTGGGAGGGTTATTATTGTGGGAAGTGAGGACATATGCAGCGTGAGTGCCCAAGCTGTGCACGAATTCAGCCACAGTCAGGGGTGAATCCTCCTTCGGGAGAAAATCAAGATGTAGGCCGAACTGATGAATGACTAGTTGAGGAGGAATATCCTTGTGCTTGTATTCGATGTGTATGTATGTTTTTGGATGTAATCCCTTTGGCTAGTCAGGGCTGCATAACCAGGAAAGTTGCTGGAAAGCAAGTAACCTTTCTAGTGGCTACAGGGGCTACTTTATCTCTCAAGCCATGGAGCTCAATGACAGTCCTTCCGAGATGGGTGTGTTATAAAGGTCCGCAGGCATTCACCACTAAGTCAGAGTCAGACTCTTATACGATCGTTTGTTTCAGCTGGAGCTGGGTGCCTCCAAAGAGGGACCCAGAACAAAGACATTCTGGGCTAATTATACTCCTTCCAGTCTTATTTCCCCGCCTGCCAGTGACAGTCTCTTCCAGTCTTCTTTCCTGAGTTGCTGGTCTCTTTCCTTGTAAATGGATTGTGTCTACATCCCAGGACGGTTGCTGTGTTCCTGCTTCAAAGTGCCTTATCTTATCCGGAGGCTAACCGTGACCTCTGTCCATTGTGTTCTGTATGTTGGAGGGCTGATTCTGGCTGCTTCTGCAGTTGTTGCGTCAGCAGCAGCCCACAGGTTCGGTAAAAGCTTCGGCCTGCAGGCTTCAGGGCATTATTTTAAATAAAATAATTACTTATTTAAATGATTTTACAGCATAGAAACAGCTCGAAGTGGGTGCCTCTGGAGAAGGACACCGGACAAAGAAATTCTGGGGTAATTAGACCCCTTACAGTTTTATTTTCCCACCGGCCAGTGAAGGCCTCCTCCAATCTTCTTTACTGAGTCAGTGGTCTCTCCCCTTCTGATTGGTGTCTCTCTCCTTCTGACAGCTCCTGGCCTACAGCCCAGGCTGGATGCCATGTCCTTGTTTCTCCCAGGCCCTTATCTCCTCCAAGGTCAAGCCCAACCCACGTGCATCCCATCTTGTCTCCTGCAGTCTACTTTGTAGCCTCATGAGCTAGTTTTGTATCTTTTTCAGCTAGTTTTAACTGGTTTGGCAGTTACAGCACTGGCAAGGTCACATCCTTCGCAAAGTTTCTGGAGTTCAAGGACAGTTCAGCCTTGAGGCCTGCAGGCTTCATCTACTTTAGGCACTGATGCTAAGCAAGAGTGAGACTTATGCGAAGCGGAAGCTAAATCGGCTACAATTTCCTTCTCCAACAGTCCTCCCTTGGTTTCTATGAGCACACCTGCTGGATACATATATTGGGGTAGAGTATTTGTGCACATCATAGAGGAGAATGTGAGGCACTTTTTCTCCCTTTTTTTTTTTTTTTTGTGAAGTTTACCTTAGATTAAATAATCTAATGAAAAGGCACCCAGGTGTTGCTGGGTTGTTAAGAAAGCCTTACTGCACGGATTTGGTTTGGAGACTCAAGAACTGAGATGCAGCTGTGCTTTTGCAGCCGGGCACTAATTCGTGAAGCACAAAGTATAGGCATTCCTCTTTTTCGATTGTAATCCCGTTCCCAATAGTGCATTATGACAAACAAGAAGTTACGTTACCATTTTTAGTTATTGAAGGCAGAACACTGAAGGAGATAAGCCCGCCTTAACTAGGATAATCCTTCTGTTAAGCAAACATGAAGATGGTACTGCTCTTTTGGAAGTTTGTCTGCAGCTCTTGAAAAAGCAGGTATCTCCCTAAGAGACAGCATCTCGAAGATGTACACAATATGCTAAACATTTCTCTCTCCTCAGAGTTTCTGGATTCCCCTGTCTCTAGTCACTGTGAATACTGTCCACCCTCCCAAGCTGATCCGCTTGCCTGGGGGCTTCTTACTCCTGGGGGCCTTCTTGGACAAAGGAGACATTCTCTCTGCATACGTCCTACATTGCCACAGAAATAACATTCCGGTCCCTCACTGTCTGCCCGTCTTCTCCTGTCCCCTTCTCGTCCTTGCCCTTGGCATTGCCCTAGCCTTCCTCGGCCTCCTCTGTCTCTTCCTCTACCCCTTCCTCTAATTTGCAAGTTCCGTGCTGAAGCTGCTGCTAAGAGATTAGCCTCTTCTTGGTTTTCCTTTTTCCGTTCCTTTGCTTGCTTCCCTTGCTGTTTCTCCTCTCTCCCGTCATAGACCAATACTGCCACGCTTAAAATCCTTTGTGAAGTTTCTCCTTGCCACCCTGGCATGTGCTCCTTCAACTCTTTTGGGCTATCCGGAGCGGCCTGATGGACAAAGACACTAATGGCTAGTGCATCATTCCAATTCTGGAAAGTCCTTCCCCCATAGTTCAACAAGGCTTGCCCTAGTCGTCCCCCAAAATCCCTGGCCTCTTTGTCCAAGCTCTGTCTACGCTCCTGCACTCTAGTCCAATCCACTCCTAGTTTGCTACATGCTCTAATAGCTTCTACCGAGTTCCGGAGTCCTGTCTGGCAAGCGACTCTGTCCCCTGCGTTATTGTAATCCCAATTTGGATCGTTTGCTGGCTAACGATTTGTGTTTCCCCCAGTCTGTTGTACAAACTTTGCCTCTTTATTAACTATTTTATCATCTCGCTCGTTTGGTCAGAACAACTCTCTCAAGAGCACTTGGGTATCCCGCCAGTTTGGATTATACCCAGTGCATATCTATTAGAAAACAGCTGAGCGCTCCTTTCCGCATCCTCCCTCAACCTGGGCATTTTGCTTGCCCACAATGCTCAGTCACTCGGACTCCAGGGTTGGCTAGTAAATACATGCAGTACCACGTGAGGGGGGTTAGCTCCCCCCCCCGCCCCCCCGCTGCACTCGGTTGTAATGCTGCTGCATTAGGTAAAACATTAGCAACCATAGGATGGAGGCCTGCCACGGGAGGAGGGGAAGTCTGAGTAAGAGGAGGAGAGGGACAGATAGACAGATCTTCGGGAGGCGCCACCGGAGGAGTGTAAGGCGGAGCAGTAGCTCCTGGGGCGTTATTTGGGACACCTATATCTGCTGCAGCAAGAGTAGTTTTACAGAGGGTGCCGTTTGTCCTCCTTGGATCTCGCCGGTCCCACATCCAATTATCCCCACACATACCAATAATCCATTCAGTGAGGCTTTTCATCTTCCAATATAAGCTGTAGCAGAGCTCATTTCTTAGAATCGAAGGATCCTTCCTTGGGTTAACCCCCACATTAATTGTAAGATGGACAATCATCCTGACATAAAGGGACAGCTAACTAGCTAGGGATCGATTTGACTGTAACGGCTTTTTTCTCCTTTTTGTTCCTTTTCCTTTTCTAAATTTGGATGTTTGGAGCCAAGAGGGTGCAATGGTGGTTGGCTACACTGCCATCTGGGGTGCCAAAGTGCTGTGGAAACACTTTGATCCTAGGTTTCCAAGAAGCAGAGCCTCACGCACATCTAGCAGCAAAATTTTATTTCTTGAAATGATGGTGCAGCATAGTAACTGCTGGAGCTGGGTGCCTCCAGGGAGGGACCTTGAACAAAGGAATTCTGGCCTAATTAGACCCTTTACAGTTTTATTTCCCACCTGCCAGGGAAGGTCTCCCCCAATCTTCTTTACTGAGTCTTCTTTACTCTCCTTCTGGTTGGTCTTGGCCTTCAGCCCACACTGGTTGCCATGTCCTTGTTTCCCACAGTCCCTTATCTCCTCCGAGGTCAACCCCAACCCACGTGCATCCCATCTTGTCCCCTGCAGTCTACTTTTTAGCCCCATGAGCTAGCTGTGTATCTTTATTAGCTGCTTTTAATGGGTTTGGCCGTTACATGCTCAGCAATGATTCTGGAGTTCATGGACGGTTCGGCCTTGAGGCCTGCATGCGCAGGGTAGGCAGTGGCGATAGAAACAGAGCTGCATGTCATACCCCAGCTCTGCCCTTCCACCTGAGATGCAAGCCCTGAAGACAGCAGGGGCCTGCTCTTGCCCTGCGGTGACTGGAGAGGGCAGGGGAGGCCAAAGCTTTTCTCCCCCTTTCCCTTGGCTATTGTGGGCCAGCAGAGCAGTTGACGCTTTGCAGCAAAACCAAAGTGTGTCAGGCCGCTCTACGCTGGCCTGGCATATTGGAACGAGTGGACACCCCGTCCCCCCCAGGACAAGCCAGATTCATGCAGGCAGCAAGTTTTGCCCCTTGCCTTTGGCTCCCTAAAAAAAGAACACTCACTCCGGCTGAGGAAACGGGGCTGTATCTTTGCGGGAAGCCCAACAAAGCCATGAAGCGGTAGCACAACAGGGGCTGTGCTTGAGGAGTCGAGCTGTCCTGGGGCTGCGGGAGATGCCAGCAATGAGCCTGACCTTCCAGCACACTTGCGTGTGTGTGTCCGTGGTGTGCAGCACCATGGCATTGGCACAGCTGCGTCAGCTCTGCTCAAACAGAGTCACGTCCTGGCGGGAGGGTGCCACCTCGCCCATGCTCTCGGCAGCCAGGGACACAGTGCTCTGAGGTGGAATCTTGATGTTCTCCTTGGCACCCTCAGGTTCATGATGGTCTGTGACACCAGGCAACGGACTAAAGGTTCCGCATCATTTTCCAGGGGCTGGAGGGCTGCGAGAGAAAGGCACCGAGCTGAGAACAGACTCCCACCTTTGCAGAGATCCCAGGAATCCCCCCCCAGGCAGGGCCAGCCCCACTCAGCTCTTCCCATGCGGAGGAGGCAGCAGGTAAGACAAATGGATCAGCTGGCACTTGCAGGTCGGCCAAGCCCCAGATGCGCCCCAAATACCCCCTGCTCTCCCCCACATAGGGACACAGAGCCTTCCTCACCTGGGGCAGGCCAGTGAACTGCAGCTCACTTCCCAGCCTCCTCCCTCCTCCCTGCCAGGGCTGCCTGACACAGCGCTGCTCTCACTCACCAGTGCACAGCTCCTGCACCTTCTCCTTCCTCCGCTTCTTCACTTGCTGCCCGATGAGCCCTAGGCAAACACCTCCGCTCACCCCTCATACTCCCCAGCAAGCCCCCAGCAGCACAGCTCCCATCTGGCCTTGCCAGCTTGGCCATGCAGCCTGCTCCCCTTGGGCAAGGCTGGCCCCAGCCCCGTCCCCACGGTGCAGGACCCAGGGACGGTGGGAGGGACTGAAGACCCTCCTGTGTGCCCGTCTGGGTGGGCAGGCATGGCCCTGGGCTTGTGGCTCACCAATGAACCTCACAGCTGCCTCCCGCAAGGATGCGTCCGGGTTCTCCAGGTAAGGCAGGCTCTGGCGCAGGTGTTGCTCCACTCTGCTCCTGTCCCTCAGCAGCTGCAGACAGCACAAGGACAGGGGGTTGGCACCGAGCCTCCCCAGAAGGCCAGGCCTGTCCCTCCTCCCAGCTCCGGCCTCCTCTTCCTTCCTGTTCACGCCTCCCAGCTAGAAGCTGGCTGGTAGCCAGGTTCAGAGGGAGCAGAGGGCAGAGCGGGGCCTGCGGGTGCTGAGATCCCCGCCATGCTTCTGCCAAGGCCCAGCCAGGCCAGGGGCCCCTTCAGCACCCCAGCGGGCACTTAGAGTAGAGGGCTCTGGGCTGCAGCAGTGCGTGAGGGGCACAGCTGTGCACCCTGCCCACTGGCCATGGCGGCAGGCCTCATCCCGCCGCGGCCCCGGGGGCTTTGGCCACGTCCTTACCACACACTCCCCGATCTTCCATGTCTCCGCTCTTCTGGCCAGCTGCTTGAGCTCCTCCCACTTGAGGAACTGTGCAGCGCTCACCAGGGCTTCCTGAGAGGCCTGCAGAGCAACAGAGACCAGGAGATGCCACCGCAGCCACGGCAGGACACCCTGGGTCCCCCTCGTCTTGGCAAGGCTCCCAGCCTTTCCCAGCCCCAAATGGCACGACGCAGCGTGCCACTAGGTCTGGCCCTCCCTGAAGGCAGAGGCAGCTCTGCCTTGTCCTTCGGCACACAGGAAGCTGCACCTCATGCTGCCATGCGTTCCAAGGCACACTTGGCAGCAGCCCTTGCCTTGCTGCTCACCTCCACCCACGGCATGTCAGCATTGCTTCCCCAAAACACTGCTCCCTACCTGGGCCACTCTCTGCACCTTGTCACTCATGTGGAGGAAGAGCGGCACCAGGCTCCTCTGTGCATGCTGCTTCAGGTTCCGTTTGTTCTTCCCCACCACAATCTCCAGCAGGTCTTTGAAGAGGAGCATGGAGAGCTCTCGCACTCTGCTGTCTTCCTGCAGGCAGGGAGGAGAGGAGGGGAGGCCTCAGCAACGACTCCAGGAACGGGGCCCGACAAGAGCGTTTGCCGTGGCAAGGCCTCGTCCTCTCCGGGCACAACTGTCCCCCAGCCCGGCCAGAGGTCGGAGCTGAGGACAAGCCTCTGCTGAGGCAGCCTGGACAATGAGGGTTGTCGGCAGCAGCACGACAAGCCTCCCTGGGCTCTGTCTCCCTCTCCCTCTGGAGGGAGCTTCTTGGATTTCCCGAGGCCTCCATCAGGGCCCCCGCACACAACAAGAGGACAGAAAGGGACAGCCCCGCGGCACGGCCTCTCCCTCGCTCTCTAGCCTGCTCCTACCTCTCTGCTCATCGCTGCCCCAGGCCACGGCAAGCGCCGCACGCAGTCAAGCATGAGACGCAGCAGCCGAGAGCAGACAGGGGGCTGGTTTGCTCTACTCCCACAGCCCTGGACACCAAGGCCAGCACAGGGCATGGGCTGAGAACCACAGGGCAAAAGGTTTCCTGACATACAGCAGGGCCTGTGCGGGGACGTGCCAACAGGCACGTATGCAGAGGGGCACACAGCACCCAGACCACGCATACGGACCCCCGGACACACCAGCAGAGCCCCGGCTCTCCCATCAGCCTTACGTCATCAAAGCGAGGCAGAAGCTTCTCGGCCAGCTGCAGAACAATCGGGTTGGAGCCCTTCTGTTCCAGGTAGCTGAGGATGTTTCTCAGCAGCATCAGGCTTCCCACACGCACTTCCCTGCAAGCATCCTGCAGCCACTCCATGCTGTCTGGGAGCAGGCTCTGCATTCTCCTTTTCTGTGGGAAACACACAACTTTCTTTGTGGGAAGCAAGGCCAGATCCGACCCCCGCCCCGCCCAAAAGTGCTCTGCCTGCTCTTTTCCCATCAGGGCTCAGTGGCCAGGGCCAGGGCTCTGCACACACGCAGGCCTTGGGCACAGAGGCTGCAGTGCAGGGCACAGATCTCCAAGGGGGCCCTCAGCATGCACTGGCCTCTGTAGGGAGCAAAGCTGCTGCCTCAAGGCCCAGGAGCAGCTGGCTGCCTTAGCCCGGCCCTGTGCTCCAGCTCATTGTCCCTCTCCCAGATCTTCCCGCTGGGCACTGGTGCCTTTCTCCTTGTGCAGCACGGCCAAGGGCCTGGCATGACACTCGGGGCAGATGAATGGGGCAGCGGAGACTTGGGAGCAGCTACCACACCTCCGGATTGCCAGCCAAGTCCAAGCCACTCTCTGACCCAGTGTCTCCTGTCAAGCCCCAGGCTGCCAGCATGGCTTCACCCGCCTGCCCCCCTCCTCACCATCTTGGGTCTATTCAACAGGGCCACGAGGCCTCTGAACGCCAGTCTGCGCATCTCCAGGCTCTCACTCTGCGCATAACCCTGGACGAGTGGCAGGACCTCCTCATCCATGTCGGCAAGGTCAGGGCATTCCAGCAGCTGAAATGGACACAGCACTGAAAGACTGGCACAGCCGGCAGCACTGCCCGCAGCGTGCAGCTCTCCATCCCACCCACCATCCAGGGCAAGGGCACCAGGCCCTCACAAAACTCAGCCCAAACACAGCAGGCATTGTGCAGACACCCCTGGGCCCTGCTCCCAGCCCTGCGCCTCACGGCACACTGCACACACTGCTCGCCTCCTCCTCCCGTCCCCTGAACCCTCCGCAGCCTCTTGTTCTCATCCCTTGGAGGAGCAATTGAACACAGAGAGCTGCCACAAAGCAGGCACGAAATACAAGTGCTTACGAGTGGTCGCCCAGCAGAAACGAGCCAAGGCCGGGGCTACTACCAGGAGCGTATGCATTGCCCCAGCTCCATTCACCAGCATCACCCCACACGCATGTGCACAAGCGAGCACAGCATTTAGAGGCCCCTCCAGAGAGGCACTGCTTGCCATGAGGCCCACCTCGACAAAGAAAGCCATGACGGGCAGCTGATGAAACTGGTCCTCCCTCCTCAGCAGCCTTGCCAGCTGGCGGAAGATCCAGCGACGCAGGTGACTGGCAGCCCCCCTCATTGCTCTGTCAGAGGCAAGAAGGCAGTGTTGGGCCTCAGCCGAGCAGGCAAACCTCCTCTGGCATCGCTCTGCTTGGCACGCAGCTCCTGCAGCCAGCGGCATTTGCTCATGGAGCACTGCTCTTGCCCTACCACACCTTGCCATTAGAAAGTCAGCGTCAGGCATCATTACGTTCCTCTTGGTGGGAGACCGGAGAAACAGCCTTCCTGCCCAGGCGGCATGGCCTGCCCACACATCCCCTCTCCTGCCCGCTTTGGATTCCTGTGCCCCTGGGCCCTCCCCAGGTTCTCCTGCGCGAGACCCTCTCCCACAGCTCCTAACACCACCTGCTCCCCCAGCAGCTCTCCAAGCTGGGCAGCATGGCAGCTCCCAGGGCCCTTCTGCTGGGCGAGCCCTTGCCACAAGGGCTGAGGCTGCAGCCCCTTTCTTGGAGAAGTGGCGTTCCCCCTCCCCCACCAAGAAGCACATGGGGAGGCACACCCCACAGCCAGGGAAGAGGTGCTGGGCCAGAGCAGGCCGGAAAGGGCTCTACCTGGCCAGCACCACCACTCCTTTCTGCGAGGTGTCCGCATGCAGAAATAGGTCCCAGCCGCCCTTCCTCTCAACAGTCACGGCTACGGTCTCATAGTGGGCGCAGCGCAGCAGACTTTTCATGGCCTGCACGGCGCACCTGCATGCAGAGCAAAGCCCAGGTCACACTGGCAGCCCGGCCCTGCCTCCAGGTGCAGCGCAGAGACAGGGCGAGCGGGATCGAGCACCTGACGTGGCTGGTGGGACGGGACTCATCCCGTTGGCATTCCCTCAAGAAGATATTTGCTTCCTGGTGGCTGAACTCTGCTGTGAAGACCATCTGCAAGAGCAGCGCCAGGAAGAGCTGGGGGAAAAACGCCTTCACCGCCTCTGGGCAGACGGGCTCCCGGATGATCTCACACAGTGCCCTCGTTGCCTGCAGAAAACACTCAGTCACACCTCTCACTCCCGAGCAGTCCCCGGCATGCTTCCACAGCCCTCCAGGTGGGAGGCTCGAGCACAGCGTTGGAGCATGGGAAATGCAGCTGGAGGCCTCAGCCTGGCTGCCTGACCAGGGCCAGCGCCCGCAGGCTCTTGGGCCTCAGCTCCTGGTTGTACACAGTGAGCCTTCCTGCCTCAGCATGACCATCACCTCGGCAGGCTTCGTGTAGCGTGCACGCTCGGCCAGGCTCCCTGTCCCAGGCCGTGCTGCCTGCCCAGGTTTTGCAGGAGCCCTACTCCTGCCCCTCACCTTGCCCCCAACCCGACCCTGGCTTTCCAGCCTGCTGAGCGAGGTCGGCGGATGCAGGGACAGCGTCGGATGGAGATTTCCTGGGCATGGCCAGCCTGGCTGTTGGTGTGCAGAGAGGCCAGGCAGCACTTGGCAGCCCTGTGCGCTGGCACAGTCGGAGGCCTGGCGCTGGCCATGTTGTAGCCATGGGCCCAGGAGAGGTCCCTGCTTGGGGGCACACGGGCAGCGGAGAGGGGGAGGGGGCCCAGGGAGGCAGGCACCAGCCTGGGGGCACGGGAGGCCTCGTCCCCTAACTCACGGCCAGCGGAAGGATGCAGTTGTTGTCCCTGTCGGAGCTGGACTGCTTGCGCAGTGGCCGCTCCTCCAGCAAGCTCAGCAGCTCCCGCAGCATGTCCGGCGCAAGCATCGGCTTATCCATCAGCACCTTCCACATGCTCACGGCAGTGCTGCAGGCCCAGAGCGCCTTGTCAGTGGCACTTCCTTGGCCGCAGCACCGTAGCCTGGGCCAGCCCTGGAGGTCCCCAGCTGTGTGCCAGCCCTGCCCCTGCCCACCCCCTCCTCCCTGGCAGCCCCAAGAGGGTCCTGCCCAGGCAGGCAGCACATGACCAAGCTGAAGCCCCTTGCGCGGCAGGGAGTGTGCAGAGCCGCTGCGCTCTGCGGCTCAAGGCAGGGACACTTGCTCAGCTCTGGCTCCTCAAGGCCTGCTTGAGGCACCAGGGCTGGGAAACGGTGGGCGAGACACAGGGCCCTGCCCCTCAGCCGTGTGCTGGCCATCTGCTTGCCTCTGGCCCTCTTTGGGCCCTTCTCCCCATGGCCAAGGAGCCACTGGAGCCCGTCCAGGCTGACGGGCCCCATACCTGTTGCACAGTGGCGAGCAGTACAGCAGGCTCACGGTCACCTCGCTGGGCTCCAAGCAGGCCAGCTGGCAAAGGGTCTTGTTTAGGGTGACCCGGGCCGACAGCTCCCTCACATACTTGACGTTCCTGTAGAGGCACCTTATGATGCGTGGCACCTGGAAGACACAAGGCGGACGGTGAGGCTGCTCCCAGAGAGCAGCCAATACCCCAGCTCCCACTCACTTCTCCTTCCCTCTCCACCACTCCCACCGCTCCTTGCTGCCTTCCAAGGGGCTCCGCTGCCCACGAACACTGGCTCTCGGCGGGGAAACAGCGCCCCAGAGGGTCGAGCCCCACGCACGCCAGCCCCAGGCTCCTTACATCTTCCAGCACAGAGAAAGCGTCCAGCAGGAACATGGTCAGCATGTGGGAAGCCACCTCCGTATTGTAGGTGCTGCAGTTCCTCATGCCCTCGATGGCTGTGACAATGACGTCTGTCCTTTCGGAAGGCTGCAGGTTTTTCACAAACAGCTGGGGCAGAAAGGACCCAGGAGAGAAGAAATGTCATGCTGCGGGCCGCACTACTGCTGCTTAGCTAAGCAGTGGATGTGGCTCTGGAGAGAGGTGCGGGGCAGTGCTGGCACCGTGGCCCAGGAGAGCCAGGAGCACGCGCTGTGCTGGGTAGCAGCAGCATGGGGCATGTGGCCAGAGGGCCACCAGGGCAAGGCAGGATGCTCGGGAGCAGGCTCACAGTGCACTGGCTCTGCAGGCAACCCTAGCTTGCCGGTGGCCAGCAGGCTGCAGCTGCTGCTGGGACTCTTGGAGCCAAGCCTCTGGCTAGTCCCCCCGCTCAGGGACAGCGGGAGACACAGCAGTGAGAGCAGGGCTGCTACCAGGCAGCAACCAGTACTCTAGGTGCCACTCAGAGCTGCTTCCTTCTCCACCACCACCTCTGCCTCAACCCCAAGGCCCCCTCAGCCCCACTCGTTAGGCATCCCTTTGCTCATCCACGTCTCCTCAGGACCCCATGGCCAACAGTCCCAGCAAGGGAAGTGCTCCTCACCCTCATGATCACGCTCATGTTGCTCGTCCACGAAAGGCAGAGCTCATTGTCGGCTTCCCTCTCCTTCTGGGGCTCCACATACTCTGGATCATCCTGCAGCGTCGCCCGGCCTGAACAGCAGCAGAAAGACACAGCGGTCAGCAGGAGTCATGCAGAGCTGCAGGTGGCAGACTCATGGCATCAGAGAGAAACCAGCCTGGCAGAGACAAAGGGCATGCCAGGAATGGATGGGGAGCAGGATTCCCAGGGAGGGTCGGGGCCTATTCCAGGGCAGAGAAGGGCAACTGCTTCAAAGGGTACCAAAAGCCTCACGGGCTTTCCGGTGCGAAGCCCGACACAAGCTGTAGCCTCTGAGCAGGGGCTGCTGAGCGTTTTCCAGGCCAGTGGTATCCAGGACAGGTACTAAGAGCCCACTCCCCTGCTCCTACATCAGCTGCGCCTCCTGCTCCTTTGCCTCACTGAGCAGAGGGGCCGAGGCAGTGCGATGCCTTCCCCGGCCTTGCCAGCGTGGCCGCGTGCAGAAGCACACAGCCCAGCACAGCTTCTCTTACGTTTTCGCTGCACGACGAATCTGAAGAGGCAATGAAGAGCATCCAAGGCCCCACCCTTGGTCTCCGCGTCCTCGTAAGCACAGCAAAGGATGAGACAGCCCACCAGCTGTCCCAGCATCGGCACGGGGATCTTCCCATAGCAGGCAGGGCTCTCATCCACTCCTCCAAAGGGGTGCCACACCTGGGCAAGGCGGGTGGGACAGGTAGAAGGGCTGACGGGAGGCAGTCGCCACCAAAGCCCTGAAGCCAAGACTCTGCCCAGGCATGGATCCCAGCGGAGCCAAAGCTCTCGAGGGCCCTGCAGGCCTTGCCTCCCAAAGCAGCAGCCCAGCAAAGGCAGCACTGCCAGGCTGCGGCTCACATCATGCTCCGCGCGCACTGCTCCCCTGCACAGGGCTGGGGGCACAGCTGGCTCCTGCGACAAAGGGACTGCAGAGAAAAGCCCATGGAGAGAGGGCCAAAGAGCTTTGCTTCAGGGCAGAGCCTTGCTCAGTGCCTTAACCTGTGCCCACGCTTCCCTCCGAGGGACCCCCTGAGCTGCACTGTGCTCTGGGCTGCTGCAAAGGGCCAAAGCGGGGGCTGCACGGTGCTTGGCTCCTTACCTCCAGCGAGGAATAGTTGGCCAGCAACTTGCTCAGCCTCCCAATCCTCCCCACGGCCCTCTCACGCACAGCTGCTCTCTCCGTCTTGGTGAAGGGCAGCAGCATCTGCAAGGAGAAAGGCTACTGCTCTGCCCGGGGAGCTGACGCCCACTCCAGCAGAAGCAGCTCTGCTAAGCGCCTGCCTGCAGTCCTACAGTGCACCAAGGCTTCCTCGGAGCTAGAGCCAAGCCTGGAATGGCCTTCCTGCCCCTACAGGCCCCAGCCTGCAAGGCCCACCTTGCCCTCAGGCAGCCAGCCACACCCAAGCCCCCTCCCAGCCTCTGCTCCTGGCCATGCACATGGCCCCGGGTGCCCTCTTCAGGATGGCAGGCCTTTCAGGCCACACCTTCCCTAGGGGTCTGCAGTGGGCAGCCTGGCCTCCGGCCTCCTGGCATGGCAGAAGAACCAAGCTTCCGGCCTCGGCTCCCCTTGCAGCACGGGCAGCTCCCAGTGGGTCTCTGCCCCATTCCAATCTGGCAAGGAAAGCACAAGGCACGCGGAGGCAGGGGGGCAGCAGCACCAGCTGCCATCAGTGCAGTGCCTAGAGAAGAAGGGTGACATTCCTCCCACTGCTTTGGTGCAAGGAGAGCTTTGGGGGCAGAGGTGGCCCAGGAGTGCTCATGGGGGCAAGGTGTTCCCAAGAGCCTGGAGGATGTTTGGGGTGGGAAGGGACTTGGGCTGTAGCCAGGGGGCACTGGGCTCACAGAAGAGCCCAGTGGGGAACCTCCGCTCACCCAAGCGAGAAACGCCCCCTGCCTGCAGCGTGCTGCCTGTACATGGCACTCGGGGGGGGAATGTCCACTCGAGGGTGTCACTTCCCTCTGGGCTGAGGAACAGGCCCAATGCAGCCCACTCTTTGCAAATGCCACACCTGCAAGATCTTCTGCAGCTCCAGGAGGCTGGAAGTGGCCGACTTGAGCACCAGCACCTCCAACATGTTGTCCATGGCATCGAGGGTCTGCAAGGAGGACAGGGGGTTGTGGCATTCCTTCCCCACTGCCTCTGACCCACAGCAGACTCAGTTGAACCCCTGCTGCCCAGCGAGGACACCCGCTGCCCTGCACGGGCCAACGAGAGGCCTCAGGGCAGGAGACCTGCTGTGCACGGACCAGCCCCTGGGCACTGCCCATGGCCCAGCCCACGGGAAGGGCATGAAGGCAGGAGGGTGGGAAAACAAAGCTGAGATCCTGCCCAGCCTTGGAGCTGACAGTCACCTCTCAGCACAGCGGAGCCAGGGGCAAGCCCAGAGGGGCTGGCGGGCTCCCTGTAGCTCACCCAGCACCTACCTTGGAGTAGAGGGACATGTCCACGGTCTCCATGTCTTCTCTTGGAGGAAGCAAGAAGACACTCTTGAAGCAGGCATGGAGAAGGCTGCTCTTTTTGCCCTCCAGAACCGGCTCCACTGCACTGCAAAGAGAGAGCGAGAGAGAGAGAGAGATGCCTGTTGGACACTGGTGCTGGGAGCAGTGCCTGGATGCCCTGGGGAGGTGGCTGTGGGCCGCTGGGGCAGGAGTCCCCCGGCTGCTGCAGAGAGCACGTGAGGGAGCCCTGCAGGGAGGCACCTCCTCCCTCCATGAACTGGCCCAGGGCCAGAGGAGAGCCCAGGCAGCTAGGCCTCCCCCCTTCTCTACCACCTGCCTCCCCTTCTGCACTACAAGCCAAGGGGCCCTGGGGAGCTGCAGCAGGCAACCCTCTGCCCTCCCATCTGCCCTACTGACAAGCCTGGGCCAGGGGAGAGCAGAAGCGCAGCAGACAGCACCACCAGCCTCCTCCCACCATGGTGCACACCTCCCAGCCAGGGACGGTGCCATCAGGCACATGCTGTGCACAGGTCCTGGCCAAACCAGGGGCTCTGCTAGCTACCTCATTGCCGTGATAGCAAGCATGGCTTGCTGGCGCACTGCTGTGCCCAGGCGCTCCAAGGGCTCCTCTTCCAGCAGCACCTGCACAGCACAACCGGCAGTCAGCGCGGCAACTGCCATCACCCAGCACCAGCAGACCCAGGGCCCAGCTGGCCTTGCCCCTGTCCTCACACCTGCTGCCTCTCCCCTCACCTCGATATGCTCGGCCAGCTCGTGTCGGCAGCAGAACACCTCCAGGCCCCAGGACAAGGTCTTGGCGCTGCTGCCTCCACAGAGGGTGCCGATGGACGCTAGAAACTTCAGCTTCTGCGCCTCTTGCTGACAGACGGGGAAGAGAGACAGAGTGAGCGCGAGAGGAGACAGGAAAGGCCAGCAGGACCAGAGCAGCCTGGGGGCTGCAGTGCTGGGCGGGACCCCGGACGGCAGCAGCTCTGCACAGCCAGCACCTCCCCAGCAGCCTGCCAGCAGACATGGGCGGACCCGCAGGGAGACCCAGGCACAGCCCCCATGGAAACGGCTGCACTTACCTGTTCTCGGCCACCCACAAAGGCCTGGATGAAGTCCAAGGCTTCCTCATCCTCTCTGGACAGCTCGGACCAGCTGCTGATGGAAAACCTTGCACCTGAGAAAGGAAGAGAGCCGGGAGCACTGCAGAGATGGAGGGCAGGCAGCAGAGAGCCGCACAGTGAGCTCTGCCCGCCGGCCAGCCATGGGCCTGCTCCCGGGCACGCAGTCTCCCCCAGGCTGCTCAAGGCTGCACGGTGCCCAGCACATGAGCTGCCCTGCTGCAGCCAGCCAGCCAGGGCAAACCTCAACTGCACCAGGCTGGGGAACGTGCTGCCAGACGGGCAGCATCCCTCCTCCTGCCACGGAGCTGCCGCTCGCTGCCCGTCCCAGGCAGCAGGAGCTGCGTCCATCTGCGCTCTCCCTCCTGGGCGCATGCTGCGCTGGGGCCAGCTCCCAAGCCCCGAGCGGGCCCTGGCATCCGGGCACCGCTGTGCCACCACCCCGGGCACCCCGACACCACGTGCTGGGGAGATGGGAGCCCGGCGCAGAGCAGGGTGCGCTCCCCGGCCCTCACCCCAGCCCGGCCCAGCCCCACGGGGGCTCACTCACCTCTCCGCCACGCCTGGGACTCGAACCCCTCCAAGGGCCTCGAGGCAGAGCTGCTCTCCTCGGCAACCCTGTCCTGCTCCTGGGATGCCCGGCGCGGGCAGCCGTACTCCTGCTCCCAGGCCACCCGTGGGCGGCTGGGGGGTCTCTCCGCCATCCTGCGGCACGGAGCAGAGGCAGGAGGGGGACACTTGTTTAATGCAGAGCTGGGGAGGGTCCCCACGGGGGTGGGGGCAGCGCAGTCAAAGGTCCCCGCGCCCGTCCCGGCCCTGGAGCCAGCTCTCCTGCGCCTCAGCCCCTGCCGCAAGGTCCTGCCCCCGCCACGGCCGAGGGCCCCCGCAGCCCCGTGGCACTGCCGAGCCCGGCCCCGTCGCTCTCACCCGCAGCAGGAGCTGGCAAGGCCTCGGCAAGCGCCTTGACTCCGCGGGGCTGCCGGGGCGGCAGGGAAAGACGCGGCTGCGCTCGGGGGCTCCTCCTCGAGCTCCACGCGCTCCTGCCCTCTCCCGTCGCCGTCCGCCCGGACACTGCCCGCACCTGACAGCGCCGCCGGTGTCACAACGGGGGGGGTCACAATGGCCCCGCCGGGGGCGGCTGTGAGGTCACCTCTGCTGCGCGAGCTGCTCCAGCAGCAGCAGCCGGCGCCGCCAGGGGCTCCAGGGCCGCAGCGCGGCCGCCCCGGGCAGGAGGGAGCTGGGGCAGGGCAGGGCGAGGCAGCTCGAGGGGCCGCGCGCGGCTCCGCATGGCCAGCTCCCTCCTCTTTCATCCCCGGCTGCCCACGCCTGGCCGCACTCACCTGCTCACCACTAACCACCAGCACCACCTCAAAACCTGACCCCACCGTACCTCTTGCCCCAATCCCCTCCTCTCATCCCTCACCCCGAACTCTAACCCTCCAGCCACAACCCAGACCTCCAACCCCTTTCCCTAACTCTTGCTCCAGCCCTCACCGGCATCTCCAACCCTCAGCCCTAGACAACAAATGCTAGCCGTCACCCCAGCCCTCACCCCTGCCATAGCCCACTCCCCCACAAAGCTAGCCAACGCTCACAGCAAGCACCAGAAACCCGCAGCACAACCATCAAACCTCGCCCCACGCCTCACCCAACCCCTCACCCCATGCAGCCAGCTCTCGTCCCCAGCCCTGCCCTCCACACCAGCCCCCAAGCACCAACCCCAGGGAGATGCCCGAACCCCCACTGCCAGCCCCAACCCCTTCTCCCGCCCGGCACCTGGCCCCTTCTCTGCACGGCACAGATTATTGGCCTTGCCAGTTCTGCTGGCCCCCGGGGCCGTGGCAGGGCTCCCAAGTGGGCGGAAAACCACACGGACGTCGGGCAAAGAGCTGGTGAGCAGCCTGGACTGTTTCAGGCTGGAGCACGTTGTACGGTGTAGAAATTATGCCCTCCACTCCTGCAAGTAGGAGGATGTTGGCCCGTTCAGCTGGCACGGTTGGAACTGGAAAAGGATGCCTGCCCGTTGTCTAAAAGAAATTGTTGTAAAACCTAAAACCTTTTCCCTGTGTTTTACAAAAGCAAAACAGCTAACCTCGTGTGAACTCAAGGAGCAATTTCTCTGGGAGGACTGTATGAAAACTGAGGGGTTTTTTTTGTTTGTTTTGAGGAGAAAAGCACTCTTTCTTTTCCAAAGCCTTGAGTTGGTGTTCTTTGACCTTCATACGTGAGTCGATTTCAGCCTAGAAGGCTCTTTTCCCACCGGTAGGTGTTGATGTTGACAGAGGCACCGCTGTGCTTTCTAGTGTGGCATGCTAGCACCTATTCCAAGAAGTGGAACTCTCTCTGCTTATTGCGTTGTGGCCAAGCAATACATCCGCACAATGGAAGAAGGTTGAGGGCAGAAGCCTGGCTGTGACTGACCACAGGTGTTGCCAAGAAAGCTGGATGAATCTCAGCACAAAGGGCGCCACAGGCTGGCCTTTGTTTTAAGGCATGCCCTGGACTCCTGCAAGCACCTGAAGGCTGGAAATCCATCCTTCCAGGAGCAGAAACGATGAGCAGTAGAGGGAATGTGCTGCGCAGGTGAGCTGCAGCTGGTGCAGCAAGCATTGCTGGTTTGAAGCGGTGGCTTGCTCCTTTGCCCTTTCCCAGAGAAATGCAATCTGATAATGGATGACATCTGTAAGAACAAAGAACTGCAAAGGTGGAGTTCTTCCCGTGGAGTCCAGTGGACTTTCCACCTACCGTGTCGAGCTCAATGCAATGGGGGAGGAGAAAGATGCAATGGATGAGAGAAAGGACAGCAATGCAAGAGTGACTCTTCTCTCTTCGAATACTTCTAAGTGGGGATTGGATTTGTGGGAAGTCTGAAGTTGGCTACGTAAGTGACACCCTCCCACCATGGGAAGTGTCAGAGAAGGACATTGTATCTGATTTAGCTTCAGCTTAGTCTCAGGGCCTAAAGTAGATGAAGTCTGCGGGCCTCAAGGCCGAACTGTGAATGAACTTGAGAAACATTGCTGGCAATGTAGCTGCAAAACCATTTATGACCAGCTACTAAGGCTACAAAAGGGGCTAATGAGGATGTAAAATAGGATGCAGGAGACAAGATGGGATGCACGTGGGTTGGGGTTGACCTTGGAGGAGATAAGGGCCTGGGCTGTAGGCCAGGAGCTGTCCGAAGGAGAGAGAGAGCAGTCAGAAGGGGAGAGAGCAGTGACTCAGAAAAGAAGACTGGAGGAGACTGTCACTGGCAGGTGGGGAAATAAGACTGCAAAGGGTCTGATTAGCCCAGAATGTCTTTGTTCAGGGTCCCTGCGTGGAGGCAGCCAGCTCGAGCTGTTACTTCCTGTACTGTCATTTATTCTTGTAATTCATGTCAAAGAAATAATTAATTCTGCTCCTATATGTGCATGAGACTCTGCTCCTCGGAAACCTAGGGTGGGGCCATGTCTACAACAGGAAGTCCCCTAGATGAGGGGTTTGTGTCAGTAGCTGCACAAATTCCTTTGAAAACACTGTCAAGGTCCTGGAGAATCACCGATCACAGGACGGCTGAGGTTGGAATGGACCTCTGGAGATCATCTAGTCCAACCCCCCTGCTCAAGCAGGGT
The DNA here is from genome assembly GCF_040807025.1 of Struthio camelus. Taxonomy (NCBI): domain Eukaryota; kingdom Metazoa; phylum Chordata; class Aves; order Struthioniformes; family Struthionidae; genus Struthio; species Struthio camelus. The sequence continues at coordinate 2,459,066 of NC_090957.1, read as the reverse complement.
CCTCCAGAGCACATTGCCCAGGACCCCACCCAGATGGCTTTTGAGTATCTCCAGGGAAGGAGACTGCACAGCCTCTCTGGGCAACCTGTGCCAGTGCTCCGTCACCCTCCCAGCCCAGAAGTTTTTCCTCCTGTGCACATGGAACTGCCTGTGGTTCAGTTTGTGCCCGTTGCCTCTTGTCCTGTCACTGGGCTCTACTGAGATCCCCTCTCAGTCTTGTCTTCTCCAGGCTCTACAGGCCGAGCTCTCGCAGCCTTTCTTCACAGGAGACATGCTGCAGTCCCCTCATCATCTTTGTAGCCCTCCGCCGGACTCTCTCCAGTAGGGCCATGTCTCTCTTGTACCCTCTTTCCAGCAGGTCAACCCCCAGCCTGTCCTGGGCCATGGAGTTCTTCCTCCCTAGGTGCAGGACCCTGCACTTGCCTTTGTTGAACTTGAGAAGGTTCCTCTCTGCCCATGAGGTTGTGATTAAACAAGGTTGTGGCTCTTTTTCTGGATGGTGGACGGGTGGGATGGCAGTAGGACAAGGAGTCATGAGGGGAGGAAGGGGAATTCCATTAACTTCTGCACCTGGGTTAGGTTCTTGGGAGGGTTATTATTGTGGGAAGTGAGGACATATGCAGCGTGAGTGCCCAAGCTGTGCACGAATTCAGCCACAGTCAGGGGTGAATCCTCCTTCGGGAGAAAATCAAGATGTAGGCCGAACTGATGAATGACTAGTTGAGGAGGAATATCCTTGTGCTTGTATTCGATGTGTATGTATGTTTTTGGATGTAATCCCTTTGGCTAGTCAGGGCTGCATAACCAGGAAAGTTGCTGGAAAGCAAGTAACCTTTCTAGTGGCTACAGGGGCTACTTTATCTCTCAAGCCATGGAGCTCAATGACAGTCCTTCCGAGATGGGTGTGTTATAAAGGTCCGCAGGCATTCACCACTAAGGCAGAGTCAGACTCTTATACGATCGTTTGTTTCAGCTGGAGCTGGGTGCCTCCAAAGAGGGACCCAGAACAAAGACATTCTGGGCTAATTATACTCCTTCCAGTCTTATTTCCCCGCCTGCCAGTGACAGTCTCTTCCAGTCTTCTTTCCTGAGTTGCTGGTCTCTTTCCTTGTAAATGGATTGTGTCTACATCCGAGGACGGTTGCTGTGTTCCTGCTTCAAAGTGCCTTATCTTATCCGGAGGCTAACCGTGACCTCTGTCCATTGTGTTCTGTATGTTGGAGGGCTGATTCTGGCTGCTTCTGCAGTTGTTGCGCCAGCAGCAGCCCACAGGTTCGGTAAAAGCTTCGGCCTGCAGGCTTCAGGGCATTATTTTAAATAAAATAATTACTTATTTAAATGATTTTACAGCATAGAAACAGCTCGAAGTGGGTGCCTCTGGAGAAGGACACTGGACAAAGAAATTCTGGGGTAATTAGACCCCTTACAGTTTTATTTTCCCACCGGCCAGTGAAGGCCTCCTCCAATCTTCTTTACTGAGTCGGTGGTCTCTCCCCTTCTGATTGGTGTCTCTCTCCTTCTGACAGCTCCTGGCCTACAGCCCAGGCTGGATGCCATGTCCTTGTTTCTCCCAGGCCCTTATCTCCTCCAAGGTCAAGCCCAACCCACGTGCATCCCATCTTGTCTCCTGCAGTCTACTTTGTAGCCTCATGAGCTAGTTTTGTATCTTTGTCAGCTAGTTTTAACTGGTTTGGCAGTTACAACATTGGCAAGGTCACATCCTTCGCAAAGTTTCTGGAGTTCAAGGACAGTTCAGCCTTGAGGCCTGCAGGCTTCATCTACTTTAGGCACTGATGCTAAGCAAGAGTGAGACTTATGCGAAGCGGAAGCTAAATCGGCTACAGTTTCCTTCTCCAACAGTCCTCCCTTGGTTTCTATGAGCACACCTGCTGGATACATATATTGGGGTAGAGTATTTGTGCACATCATAGAGGAGAATGTGAGGCACTTTTTCTCCCTTTTTTTTTTTTTTTTGTGAAGTTTACCTTAGATTAAATAATCTAATGAAAAGGCGCCCAGGTGTTGCTGGGTTGTTAAGAAAGCCTTACTGCACGGATTTGGTTTGGAGACTCAAGAACTGAGATGCAGCTGTGCTTTTGCAGCCGGGCACTAATTCGTGAAGCACAAAGTATAGGCATTCCTCTTTTTCGATTGTAATCCCGTTCCCAATAGTGCATTATGACAAACAAGAAGTTACGTTACCATTTTTAGTTATTGAAGGCAGAACACTGAAGGAGATAAGCCCGCCTTAACTAGGATAATCCTTCTGTTAAGCAAACATGAAGATGGTACTGCTCTTTTGGAAGTTTGTCTGCAGCTCTTGAAAAAGCAGGTATCTCCCTAAGAGACAGCATCTCGAAGATGTACACAATATGCTAAACATTTCTCTCTCCTCAGAGTTTCTGGATTCCCCTGTCTCTAGTCACTGTGAATACTGTCCACCCTCCCAAGCTGATCCGCTTGCCTGGGGGCTCCTTACTCCTGGGGGCCTTCTTGGACAAAGGAGACATTCTCTCTGCATACGTCCTACATTGCCACAGAAATAACATTCCGGTCCCTCACTGTCTGCCCGTCTTCTCCTGTCCCCTTCTCGTCCTTGCCCTTGGCATTGCCCTAGCCTTCCTCGGCCTCCTCTGTCTCTTCCTCTACCCCTTCCTCTAATTTGCAAGTTCCGTCCTGAAGCTGCTGCTAAGAGATTAGCCTCTTCTTGGTTTTCCTTTTTCCGTTCCTTTGCTTGCTTCCCTTGCTGTTTCTCCTCTCGCCCGTCATAGACCAATACTGCCACGCTTAAAATCCTTTGTGAAGTTTCTCCTTGCCACCCTGGCATGTGCTCCTTCAACTCTTTTGGGCTATCCGGAGCGGCCTGATGGACAAAGACACTAATGGCTAGTGCATCATTCCAATTCTGGAAAGTCCTTCCCCCATAGTTCAACAAGGCTTGCCCTAGTCGTCCCCCAAAATCCCTGGCCTCTTTGTCCAAGCTCTGTCTACGCTCCTGCACTCTAGTCCAATCCACTCCTAGTTTGCTACATGCTCTAATAGCTTCTACCGAGTTCCGGAGTCCTGTCTGGCAAGCGACTCTGTCCCCTGCGTTATTGTAATCCCAATTTGGATCGTTTGCTGGCTAACGATTTGTGTTTCCCCCAGTCTGTTGTACAAACTTTGCCTCTTTATTAACTATTTTATCATCTCGCTCGTTTGGTCAGAACAACTCTCTCAAGAGCACTTGGGTATCCCGCCAGTTTGGTCAGAACAACTCTCTCAAGAGTACTTGGGTATCCCGCCAGTTTGGATTATACCCAGTGCATATCTATTAGAAAACAGCTGAGCGCTCCTTTCCGCATCCTCCCTCAACCTGGGCATTTTGCTTGCCCACAATGCTCAATCACTCGGACTCCAGGGTTGGCCAGTAAATACATGCAGTACCACGTGAGGGGGGTTAGCTCCCCCCCCCCCCGCCCCCGCTGCACTCGCTTGTAGTGTTGCTGCATTAGGTAAAACATTAGCAACCATAGGATGGAGGCCTGCCACGGGAGGAGGGGAAGTCTGAGTAAGAGGAGGAGAGGGACAGATAGACAGATCTTCAGGAGGCGCCACCGGAGGAGTGTAAGGCGGAGCAGTAGCTCCTGGGGCGTTATTTGGGACACCTATATCTGCTGCAGCAAGAGTAGTTTTACAGAGGGTGCCGTTTGTCCTCCTTGGATCTCGCCGGTCCCACATCCAATTATCCCCACACATACCAATAATCCATTCAGTGAGGCTTTTCATCTTCCAATATAAGCTGTAGCAGAGCTCATTTCTTAGAATCGAAGGATCCTTCCTTGGGTTAACCCCCACATTAATTGTAAGATGGACAATCATCCTGACATAAAGGGACAGCTAACTAGCTAGGGATCGATTTGACTGTAACGGCTTTTTTCTCCTTTTTGTTCCTTTTCCTTTTCTAAATTTGGATGTTTGGAGCCAAGAGGGTCCAATGGTGGTTGGCTACACTGCCATCTGGGGTGCCAAAGTGCTGTGGAAACACTTTGATCCTAGGTTTCCAAGAAGCAGAGCCTCACGCACATCTAGCAGCAAAATTTTATTTCTTGAAATGATGGTGCAGCATAGTAACTGCTGGAGCTGGGTGCCTCCAGGGAGGGACCTTGAACAAAGGAATTCTGGCCTAATTAGACCCTTTACAGTTTTATTTCCCACCTGCCAGGGAAGGTCTCCCCCAATCTTCTTTACTGAGTCTTCTTTACTCTCCTTCTGGTTGGTCTTGGCCTTCAGCCCACACTGGTTGCCATGTCCTTGTTTCCCACAGTCCCTTATCTCCTCCGAGGTCAACCCCAACCCACGTGCATCCCATCTTGTCCCCTGCAGTCTACTTTTTAGCCCCATGAGCTAGCTGTGTATCTTTATTAGCTGCTTTTAATGGGTTTGGCCGTTACATGCTCAGCAATGATTCTGGAGTTCATGGACGGTTCGGCCTTGAGGCCTGCATGCGCAGGGTAGGCAGTGGCGATAGAAACAGAGCTGCATGTCATACCCCAGCTCTGCCCTTCCACCTGAGATGCAAGCCCTGAAGACAGCAGGGGCCTGCTCTTGCCCTGCGGTGACTGGAGAGGGCAGGGGAGGCCAAAGCTTTTCTCCCCCTTTCCCTTGGCTATTGTGGGCCAGCAGAGCAGTTGACGCTTTGCAGCAAAACCAAAGTGTGTCAGGCCGCTCTACGCTGGCCTGGCATATTGGAACGAGTGGACACCCCGTCCCCCCCAGGACAAGCCAGATTCATGCAGGCAGCAAGTTTTGCCCCTTGCCTTTGGCTCCCTAAAAAAAGAACACTCACTCCGGCTGAGGAAACGGGGCTGTATCTTTGCGGGAAGCCCAACAAAGCCATGAAGCGGTAGCACAACAGGGGCTGTGCTTGAGGAGTCGAGCTGTCCTGGGGCTGCGGGAGATGCCAGCAATGAGCCAGACCTTCCAGCACACTTGCGTGTGTGTGTCCGTGGTGTGCAGCACCATGGCATTGGCACAGCTGCGTCAGCTCTGCTCAAACAGAGTCACGTCCTGGCGGGAGGGTGCCACCTCGCCCATGCTCTCGGGAGCCAGGGACACAGTGCTCCGAGGTGGAATCTTGATGTTCTCCTTGGCACCCTCAGGTTCATGATGGTCTGTGACACCAGGCAACGGACTAAAGGTTCTGCATCATTTTCCAGGGGCTGGAGGGCTGCGAGAGAAAGGCACCGAGCTGAGAACAGACTCCCACCTTTGCAGAGATCCCAGGAATCCCCCCCCAGGCAGGGCCAGCCCCACTCAGCTCTTCCCATGCGGAGGAGGCAGCAGGTAAGACAAATGGATCAGCTGGCACTTGCAGGTCGGCCAAGCCCCAGATGCGCCCCAAATACCCCCTGCTCTCCCCCACATAGGGACACAGAGCCTTCCTCACCTGGGGCAGGCCAGTGAACTGCAGCTCACTTCCCAGCCTCCTCCCTCCTCCCTGCCAGGGCTGCCTGACACAGCGCTGCTCTCACTCACCAGTGCACAGCTCCTGCACCTTCTCCTTCCTCCGCTTCTTCACTTGCTGCCCGATGAGCCCTAGGCAAACACCTCCGCTCACCCCTCATACTCCCCAGCAAGCCCCCAGCAGCACAGCTCCCATCTGGCCTTGCCAGCTTGGCCACGCAGCCTGCTCCCCTTGGGCAAGGCTGGCCCCAGCCCCGTCCCCACGGTGCAGGACCCAGGGACAGTGGGAGGGACTGAAGACCCTCCTGTGTGCCCGTCTGGGTGGGCAGGCATGGCCCTGGGCTTGTGGCTCACCAATGAACCTCACAGCTGCCTCCCGCAAGGATGCGTCCGGGTTCTCCAGGTAAGGCAGGCTCTGGCGCAGGTGTTGCTCCGCTCTGCTCCTGTCCCTCAGCAGCTGCAGACAGCACAAGGACAGGGGGTTGGCACCGAGCCTCCCCAGAAGGCCAGGCCTGTCCCTCCTCCCAGCTCCGGCCTCCTCTTCCTTCCTGTTCACGCCTCCCAGCTAGAAGCTGGCTGGTAGCCAGGTTCAGAGGGAGCAGAGGGCAGAGCGGGGCCTGCGGGTGCTGAGATCCCCGCCATGCTTCTGCCAAGGCCCAGCCAGGCCAGGGGCCCCTTCAGCACCCCAGCGGGCACTTAGAGTAGAGGGCTCTGGGCTGCAGCAGTGCGTGAGGGGCACAGCTGTGCACCCTGCCCACTGGCCATGGCGGCAGGCCTCATCCCGCCACGGCCCCGGGGGCTTTGGCCACGTCCTTACCACGCACTCCCCGATCTTCCATGTCTCCGCTCTTCTGGCCAGCTGCTTGAGCTCCTCCCACTTGAGGAACTGTGCAGCGCTCACCAGGGCTTCCTGAGAGGCCTGCAGAGCAACAGAGACCAGGAGATGCCACCGCAGCCACGGCAGGACACCCTGGGTCCCCCTCATCTTGGCAAGGCTCCCAGCCTTTCCCAGCCCCAAATGGCACGACGCAGCGTGCCACTAGGTCTGGCCCTCCCTGAAGGCAGAGGCAGCTCTGCCTTGTCCTTCGGCACACAGGAAGCTGCACCTCATGCTGCCACGCGTTCCAAGGCACACTTGGCAGCAGCCCTTGCCTTGCTGCTCACCTCCACCCACGGCATGTCAGCATTGCTTCCCCAAAACACTGCTCCCTACCTGGGCCACTCTCTGCACCTTGTCACTCATGTGGAGGAAGAGCGGCACCAGGCTCCTCTGTGCATGCTGCTTCAGGTTCCGTTTGTTCTTCCCCACCACAATCTCCAGCAGGTCTTTGAAGAGGAGCATGGAGAGCTCTCGCACTCTGCTGTCTTCCTGCAGGCAGGGAGGAGAGGAGGGGAGGCCTCAGCAACGACTCCAGGAACGGGGCCCGACAAGAGCGTTTGCCGTGGCAAGGCCTCGTCCTCTCCGGGCAGAACTGTCCCCCAGCCCGGCCAGAGGTCGGAGCTGAGGACAAGCCTCTGCTGAGGCAGCCTGGACAATGAGGGTTGTCGGCAGCAGCACGACAAGCCTCCCTGGGCTCTGTCTCCCTCTCCCTCTGGAGGGAGCTTCTTGGATTTCCCGAGGCCTCCATCAGGGCCCCCGCACACAACAAGAGGACAGAAAGGGACAGCCCCGCGGCACGGCCTCTCCCTCGCTCTCTAGCCTGCTCCTACCTCTCTGCTCATCGCTGTCCCAGGCCACGGCAAGCGCCGCACGCAGTCAAGCATGAGACGCAGCAGCCGAGAGCAGACAGGGGGCTGGTTTGCTCTACTCCCACAGCCCTGGACACCAAGGCCAGCACAGGGCATGGGCTGAGAACCACAGGGCAAAAGGTTTCCTGACATACAGCAGGGCCTGTGCGGGGACGTGCCAACAGGCACGTATGCAGAGGGGCACACAGCACCCAGACCACGCATACGGACCCCCGGACACACCAGCAGAGCCCCGGCTCTCCCATCAGCCTTACGTCATCAAAGCGAGGCAGAAGCTTCTCGGCCAGCTGCAGAACAATCGGGTTGGAGCCCTTCTGTTCCAGGTAGCTGAGGATGTTTCTCAGCAGCATCAGGCTTCCCACACGCACTTCCCTGCAAGCATCCTGCAGCCACTCCATGCTGTCTGGGAGCAGGCTCTGCATTCTCCTTTTCTGTGGGAAACACACAACTTTCTTTGTGGGAAGCAAGGCCAGACCCCCCCCCGCCCCGCCCACCCAAAAGTGCTCTGCCTGCTCTTTTCCCATCAGGGCTCAGTGGCCAGGGCCAGGGCTCTGCACACACGCAGGCCTTGGGCACAGAGGCTGCAGTGCAGGGCACAGATCTCCAAGGGGGCCCTCAGCATGCACTGGCCTCTGTAGGGAGCAAAGCTGCTGCCTCAAGGCCCAGGAGCAGCTGGCTGCCTTAGCCTGGCCCTGTGCTCCAGCTCATTGTCCCTCTCCCAGATCTTCCCGCTGGGCACTGGTGCCTTTCTCCTTGTGCAGCACGGCCAAGGGCCTGGCATGACACTCGGGGCAGATGAATGGGGCAGCGGAGACTTGGGAGCAGCTACCACACCTCCGGATTGCCAGCCAAGTCCAAGCCACTCTCTGACCCAGTGTCTCCTGTCAAGCCCCAGGCTGCCAGCATGGCTTCACCCGCCTGCCCCCCTCCTCACCATCTTGGGTCTATTCAACAGGGCCACGAGGCCTCTGAACGCCAGTCTGCGCATCTCCAGGCTCTCACTCTGCGCATAACCCTGGACGAGTGGCAGGACCTCCTCATCCATGTCGGCAAGGTCAGGGCATTCCAGCAGCTGAAATGGACACAGCACTGAAAGACTGGCACAGCCGGCAGCACTGCCCGCAGCGTGCAGCTCTCCATCCCACCCACCATCCAGGGCAAGGGCACCAGGCCCTCACAAAGCTCAGCCCAAACACAGCAGGCATTGTGCAGACACCCCTGGGCCCTGCTCCCAGCCCCGCGCCTCACGGCACACTGCACACACTGCTCGCCTCCTCCTCCCGTCCCCTGAACCCTCCGCAGCCTCTTGTTCTCATCCCTTGGAGGAGCAATTGAACACAGAGAGCTGCCACAAAGCAGGCACGAAATACAAGTGCTTACGAGTGGTCGCCCAGCAGAAACGAGCCAAGGCCGGGGCTACTACCAGGAGCGTATGCATTGCCCCAGCTCCATTCACCAGCATCACCCCACACGCATGTGCACAAGCGAGCACAGCATTTAGAGGCCCCTCCAGAGAGGCACTGCTTGCCATGAGGCCCACCTCGACAAAGAAAGCCATGACGGGCAGCTGATGAAACTGGTCCTCCCTCCTCAGCAGCCTTGCCAGCTGGCGGAAGATCCAGCGACGCAGGTGACTGGCAGCCCCCCTCATTGCTCTGTCAGAGGCAAGAAGGCAGTGTTGGGCCTCAGCCGAGCAGGCAAACCTCCTCTGGCATCGCTCTGCTTGGCACGCAGCTCCTGCAGCCAGCGGCATTTGCTCATGGAGCACTGCTCTTGCCCTACCACACCTTGCCATTAGAAAGTCAGCGTCAGGCATCATTACGTTCCTCTTGGTGGGAGACCGGAGAAACAGCCTTCCTGCCCAGGCGGCATGGCCTGCCCACACATCCCCTCTCCTGCCCGCTTTGGATTCCTGTGCCCCTGGGCCCTCCCCAGGTTCTCCTGCGCGAGACCCTCTCCCACAGCTCCTAACACCACCTGCTCCCCCAGCAGCTCTCCAAGCTGGGCAGCATGGCAGCTCCCAGGGCCCTTCTGCTGGGCGAGCCCTTGCCACAAGGGCTGAGGCTGCAGCCCCTTTCTTGGAGAAGTGGCGTTCCCCCTCCCCCACCAAGAAGCACATGGGGAGGCACACCCCACAGCCAGGGAAGAGGTGCTGGGCCAGAGCAGGCCGGAAAGGGCTCTACCTGGCCAGCACCACCACTCCCTTCTGCGAGGTGTCCACATGCAGAAATAGGTCCCAGCCGCCCTTCCTCTCAACAGCCACGGCTACGGTCTCATAGTGGGCGCAGCGCAGCAGACTTTTCATGGCCTGCACGGCGCACCTGCATGCAGAGCAAAGCCCAGGTCACACTGGCAGCCCGGCCCTGCCTCCAGGTGCAGCGCAGAGACAGGGCGAGCGGGATCGAGCACCTGACGTGGCTGGTGGGACGGGACTCATCCCGTTGGCATTCCCTCAAGAAGATATTTGCTTCCTGGTGGCTGAACTCTGCTGTGAAGACCATCTGCAAGAGCAGTGCCAGGAAGAGCTGGGGGAAAAACGCCTTCACCGCCTCTGGGCAGACGGGCTCCCGGATGATCTCACACAGTGCCCTCGTTGCCTGCAGAAAACACTCAGTCACACCTCTCACTCCCGAGCAGTCCCCGGCATGCTTCCACAGCCCTCCAGGTGGGAGGCTCGAGCACAGCCTTGGAGCATGGGAAATGCAGCTGGAGGCCTCAGCCTGGCTGCCTGACCAGGGCCAGCGCCCGCAGGCTCTTGGGCCTCAGCTCCTGGTTGTACACAGTGAGCCTTCCTGCCTCAGCATGACCATCACCTCGGCAGGCTTCGTGTAGCGTGCACGCTCGGCCAGGCTCCCTGTCCCAGGCCGTGCTGCCTGCCCAGGTTTTGCAGGAGCCCTACTCCTGCCCCTCACCTTGCCCCCAACCCGACCCTGGCTTTCCAGCCTGCTGAGCGAGGTCGGCGGATGCAGGGACAGCGTCGGATGGAGATTTCCTGGGCATGGCCAGCCTGGCTGTTGGTGTGCAGAGAGGCCAGGCAGCACTTGGCAGCCCTGTGCGCTGGCACAGTCGGAGGCCTGGCGCTGGCCATGTTGTAGCCATGGGCCCAGGAGAGGTCCCTGCTTGGGGGCACACGGGCAGCGGAGAGGGGGAGGGGGCCCAGGGAGGCAGGCACCAGCCTGGGGGCACGGGAGGCCTCGTCCCCTAACTCACGGCCAGCGGAAGGATGCAGTTGTTGTCCCTGTCGGAGCTGGACTGCTTGCGCAGTGGCCGCTCCTCCAGCAAGCTCAGCAGCTCCCGCAGCATGTCCGGCGCAAGCATCGGCTTATCCATCAGCACCTTCCACATGCTCACGGCAGTGCTGCAGGCCCAGAGCGCCTTGTCAGTGGCACTTCCTTGGCCGCAGCACCGTAGCCTGGGCCAGCCCTGGAGGTCCCCAGCTGTGTGCCAGCCCTGCCCCTGCCCACCCCCTCCTCCCTGGCAGCCCCAAGAGGGTCCTGCCCAGGCAGGCAGCACATGACCAAGCTGAAGCCCCTTGCGCGGCAGAGAGTGTGCAGAGCCGCTGCGCTCTGCGGCTCAAGGCAGGGACACTTGCTCAGCTCTGGCTCCTCAAGGCCTGCTTGAGGCACCAGGGCTGGGAAACGGTGGGCGAGACACAGGGCCCTGCCCCTCAGCCGTGTGCTGGCCATCTGCTTGCCTCTGGCCCTCTTTGGGCCCTTCTCCCCATGGCCAAGGAGCCACTGGAGCCCGTCCAGGCTGACGGGCCCCATACCTGTTGCACAGTGGCGAGCAGTACAGCAGGCTCACGGTCACCTCGCTGGGCTCCAAGCAGGCCAGCTGGCAAAGGGTCTTGTTTAGGGTGACCCGGGCCGACAGCTCCCTCACATACTTGACGTTCCTGTAGAGGCACCTTATGATGCGTGGCACCTGGAAGACACAAGGCGGACGGTGAGGCTGCTCCCAGAGAGCAGCCAATACCCCAGCTCCCACTCACTTCTCCTTCCCTCTCCACCACTCCCACCGCTCCTTGCTGCCTTCCAAGGGGCTCCGCTGCCCACGAACACTGGCTCTCGGTGGGGAAACAGCGCCCCAGAGGGTCGAGCCCCACGCACGCCAGCCCCAGGCTCCTTACATCTTCCAGCACAGAGAAAGCGTCCAGCAGGAACATGGTCAGCATGTGGGAAGCCACCTCCGTATTGTAGGTGCTGCAGTTCCTCATGCCCTCGATGGCTGTGACAATGACGTCTGTCCTTTCGGAAGGCTGCAGGTTTTTCACAAACAGCTGGGGCAGAAAGGACCCAGGAGAGAAGAAATGTCACGCTGCGGGCCGCACTACTGCTGCTTAGCTAAGCAGTGGATGTGGCTCTGGAGAGAGGTGCGGGGCAGTGCTGGCACCGTGGCCCAGGAGAGCCAGGAGCACGCGCTGTGCTGGGTAGCAGCAGCATGGGGCATGTGGCCAGAGGGCCACCAGGGCAAGGCAGGATGCTCGGGAGCAGGCTCACAGTGCACTGGCTCTGCAGGCAACCCTAGCTTGCCGGTGGCCAGCAGGCTGCAGCTGCTGCTGGGACTCTTGGAGCCAAGCCTCTGGCTAGTCCCCCCGCTCAGGGACAGCGGGAGACACAGCAGTGAGAGCAGGGCTGCTACCAGGCAGCAACCAGTACTCTAGGTGCCACTCAGAGCTGCTTCCTTCTCCACCACCACCTCTGCATCAACCCCAAGGCCCCCTCAGCCCCACTCGTTAGGCATCCCTTTGCTCATCCACGTCTCCTCAGGACCCCATGGCCAACAGTCCCAGCAAGGGAAGTGCTCCTCACCCTCATGATCACGCTCATGTTGCTCGTCCACGAAAGGCAGAGCTCATTGTCGGCTTCCCTCTCCTTCTGGGGCTCCACATACTCTGGATCATCCTGCAGCATCGCCCGGCCTGAACAGCAGCAGAAAGACACAGCGGTCAGCAGGAGTCATGCAGAGCTGCAGCTGGCAGACTCATGGCATCAGAGAGAAACCAGCCTGGCAGAGACAAAGGGCATGCCAGGAATGGATGGGGAGCAGGATTCCCAGGGAGGGTCGGGGCCTATTCCAGGGCAGAGAAGGGCAACTGCTTCAAAGGGTACCAAAAGCCTCACGGGCTTTCCGGTGCGAAGCCCGACACAAGCCGTAGCCTCTGAGCAGGGGCTGCTGAGCGTTTTCCAGGCCAGTGGTATCCAGGACAGGTACTAAGAGCCCGCTCCCCTGCTCCTACATCAGCCGCGCCTCCTGCTCCTTTGCCTCACTGAGCAGAGGGGCCGAGGCAGTGCGATGCCTTCCCCGGCCTTGCCAGCGTGGCCGCGTGCAGAAGCACACAGCCCAGCACAGCTTCTCTTACGTTTTCGCTGCACGACGAATCTGAAGAGGCAATGAAGAGCATCCAAGGCCCCGCCCTTGGTCTCCGCGTCCTCGTAAGCACAGCAAAGGATGAGACAGCCCACCAGCTGTCCCAGCATCGGCACGGGGATCTTCCCATAGCAGGCAGGGCTCTCATCCACTCCTCCAAAGGGGTGCCACACCTGGGCAAGGCGGGTGGGACAGGTAGAAGGGCTGACGGGAGGCAGTCGCCACCAAAGCCCTGAAGCCAAGACTCTGCCCAGGCATGGATCCCAGCGGAGCCAAAGCTCTCGAGGGCCCTGCAGGCCTTGCCTCCCAAAGCAGCAGCCCAGCAAAGGCAGCACTGCCAGGCTGCGGCTCACATCATGCTCCGCGCGCACTGCTCCCCTGCACAGGGCTGGGGGCACAGCTGGCTCCTGCGACAAAGGGACTGCAGAGAAAAGCCCATGGAGAGAGGGCCAAAGAGCTTTGCTTCAGGGCAGAGCCTTGCTCAGTGCCTTAACCTGTGCCCACGCTTCCCTCTGAGGGACCCCCTGAGCTGCACTGTGCTCTGGGCTGCTGCAAAGGGCCAAAGCGGGGGCTGCACGGTGCTTGGCTCCTTACCTCCAGCGAGGAATAGTTGGCCAGCAACTTGCTCAGCCTCCCAATCCTCCCCACGGCCCTCTCACGCACAGCTGCTCTCTCCGTCTTGGTGAAGGGCAGCAGCATCTGCAAGGAGAAAGGCTACTGCTCTGCCCGGGGAGCTGACGCCCACTCCAGCAGAAGCAGCTCTGCTAAGCGCCTGCCTGCAGTCCTACAGTGCACCAAGGCTTCCTCGGAGCTAGAGCCAAGCCTGGAATGGCCTTCCTGCCCCTACAGGCCCCAGCCTGCAAGGCCCACCTTGCCCTCAGGCAGCCAGCCACACCCAAGCCCCCTCCCAGCCTCTGCTCCTGGCCATGCACATGGCCCCGGGTGCCCTCTTCAGGATGGCAGGCCTTTCAGGCCACACCTTCCCTAGGGGTCTGCAGTGGGCAGCCTGGCCTCCGGCCTCCTGGCATGGCAGAAGAACCAAGCTTCCGGCCTCGGCTCCCCTTGCAGCACGGGCAGCTCCCAGTGGGTCTCTGCCCCATTCCAATCTGGCAAGGAAAGCACAAGGCACGCGGAGGCAGGGGGGCAGCAGCACCAGCTGCCATCAGTGCAGTGCCTAGAGAAGAAGGGTGACATTCCTCCCACTGCTTTGGTGCAAGGAGAGCTTTGGGGGCAGAGGTGGCCCAGGAGTGCTCATGGGGGCAAGGTGTTCCCAAGAGCCTGGAGGATGTTTGGGGTGGGAAGGGACTTGGGCTGTAGCCAGGGGGCACTGGGCTCACAGAAGAGCCCAGTGGGGAACCTCCGCTCACCCAAGCGAGAAACGCCCCCTGCCTGCAGCGTGCTGCCTGTACATGGCACTCGGGGGGGGAATGTCCACTCGAGGGTGTCACTTCCCTCTGGGCTGAGGAACAGGCCCAATGCAGCCCACTCTTTGCAAATGCCACACCTGCAAGATCTTCTGCAGCTCCAGGAGGCTGGAAGTGGCCGACTTGAGCACCAGCACCTCCAACATGTTGTCCATGGCATCGAGGGTCTGCAAGGAGGACAGGGGGTTGTGGCATTCCTTCCCCACTGCCTCTAACCCACAGCAGACTCAGTTGAACCCCTGCTGCCCAGCGAGGACACCCGCTGCCCTGCACGGGCCAACGAGAGGCCTCAGGGCAGGAGACCTGCTGTGCACGCACCAGCCCCTGGGCACTGCCCATGGCCCAGCCCACGGGAAGGGCATGAAGGCAGGAGGGTGGGAAAACAAAGCTGAGATCCTGCCCAGCCTTGGAGCTGACAGTCACCTCTCAGCACAGCGGAGCCAGGGGCAAGCCCAGAGGGGCTGGCGGGCTCCCTGTAGCTCACCCAGCACCTACCTTGGAGTAGAGGGACATGTCCACGGTCTCCATGTCTTCTCTTGGAGGAAGCAAGAAGACACTCTTGAAGCAGGCATGGAGAAGGCTGCTCTTTTTGCCCTCCAGAACCGGCTCCACTGCACTGCAAAGAGAGAGCGAGAGAGAGAGAGAGATGCCTGTTGGACACTGGTGCTGGGAGCAGTGCCTGGATGCCCTGGGGAGGTGGCTGTGGGCCGCTGGGGCAGGAGTCCCCCGGCTGCTACAGAGAGCACGTGAGGGAGCCCTGCAGGGAGGCACCTCCTCCCTCCATGAACTGGCCCAGGGCCAGAGGAGAGCCCAGGCAGCTAGGCCTCCCCCCTTCTCTACCACCTGCCTCCCCTTCTGCACTACAAGCCAAGGGGCCCTGGGGAGCTGCAGCAGGCAACCCTCTGCCCTCCCATCTGCCCTACTGACAAGCCTGGGCCAGGGGAGAGCAGAAGCGCAGCAGACAGCACCGCCAGCCTCCTCCCACCATGGTGCACACCTCCCAGCCAGGGACGGTGCCATCAGGCACATGCTGTGCACAGGTCCTGGCCAAACCAGGGGCTCTGCTAGCTACCTCATTGCCGTGATAGCAAGCATGGCTTGCTGGCGCACTGCTGTGCCCAGGCGCTCCAAGGGCTCCTCTTCCAGCAGCACCTGCACAGCACAACCGGCAGTCAGCACGGCAACTGCCATCACCCAGCACCAGCAGACCCAGGGCCCAGCTGGCCTTGCCCCTGTCCTCACACCTGCTGCCTCTCCCCTCACCTCGATATGCTCGGCCAGCTCGTGTCGGCAGCAGAACACCTCCAGGCCCCAGGACAAGGTCTTGGCGCTGCTGCCTCCACAGAGGGTGCCGATGGACGCTAGAAACTTCAGCTTCTGCGCCTCTTGCTGACAGACGGGGAAGAGAGACAGAGTGAGCGCGAGAGGGGACAGGAAAGGCCAGCAGGACCAGAGCAGCCAGGGGGCTGCAGTGCTGGGCGGGACCCCAGACGGCAGCAGCTCTGCACAGCCAGCACCTCCCCAGCAGCCTGCCAGCAGACATGGGCGGACCCGCAGGGAGACCCAGGCACAGCCCCCATGGAAACGGCTGCACTTACCTGTTCTCGGCCACCCACAAAGGCCTGGATGAAGTCCAAGGCTTCCTCATCCTCTCTGGACAGCTCGGACCAGCTGCTGATGGAAAACCTTGCACCTGAGAAAGGAAGAGAGCCAGGAGCACTGCAGAGATGGAGGGCAGGCAGCAGAGAGCCGCGCAGTGAGCTCTGCCCGCCGGCCAGCCATGGGCCTGCTCCCGGGCACGCAGTCTCCCCCAGGCTGCTCAAGGCTGCACGGTGCCCAGCACATGGGCTGCCCTGCTGCAGCCAGCCAGCCAGGGCAAACCTCAACTGCACCAGGCTGGGGAACGTGCTGCCAGACAGGCAGCATCCCTCCTCCTGCCACGGAGCTGCCGCTCGCTGCCCGTCCCAGGCAGCAGGAGCTGTGTCCATCTGCGCTCTCCCTCCTGGGCACATGCTGTGCTGGGGCCAGCTCCCAAGCCCCGAGCGGGCCCTGGCATCCGGGCACCGCTGTGCCACCACCCCGGGCACCCCGACACCACGTGCTGGGGAGATGGGAGCCCGGCGCAGAGCAGGGTGCGCTCCCCGGCCCTCACCCCAGCCCGGCCCAGCCCCACGGGGGCTCACTCACCTCTCCGCCACGCCTGGGACTCGAACCCCTCCAAGGGCCTCGAGGCAGAGCTGCTCTCCTCGGCAACCCTGTCCTGCTCCTGGGATGCCCGGCGCGGGCAGCCGTACTCCTGCTCCCAGGCCACCCGTGGCCGGCTGGGGGGTCTCTCCGCCATCCTGCGGCACGGAGCAGAGGCAGGAGGGGGACACTTGTTTAATGCAGAGCTGGGGAGGGTCCCCACGGGGGTGGGGGCAGCGCAGTCAAAGGTCCCCGCGCCCGTCCCGGCCCTGGAGCCAGCTCTCCTGCGCCTCAGCCCCTGCCGCAAGGTCCTGCCCCCGCCACGGCCGAGGGCCCCCGCAGCCCCGTGGCACTGCCGAGCCCGGCCCCGTCGCTCTCACCCGCAGCAGGAGCTGGCAAGGCCTCGGCAAACGCCTCGACTCCGCGGGGCTGCCGGGGCGGCAGGGAAAGACGCGGCTGCGCTCGGGGGCTCCTCCTCGAGCTCCACGCGCTCCTGCCCTCTCCCGTCGCCGTCCGCCCGGACACTGCCCGCACCTGACAGCGCCGCCGGTGTCACAACGGGGGGGGTCACAATGGCCCCGCCGGGGGCGGCTCTGAGGTCACCTCTGCTGCGCGAGCTGCTCCAGCAGCAGCAGCCGGCGCCGCCAGGGGCTCCAGGGCCGCAGCGCGGCCGCCCCGGGCAGGAGGGAGCTGGGGCAGGGCAGGGCGAGGCAGCTCGAGGGGCCGCGCGCGGCTCCGCATGGCCAGCTCCCTCCTCTTTCATCCCCGGCTGCCCACGCCTGGCCGCACTCACCTGCTCACCACTAACCACCAGCACCACCTCAAAACCTGACCCCACCGTACCTCTTGCCCCAATCCCCTCCTCTCATCCCTCACCCCAAACTCTAACCCTCCAGCCACAACCCAGACCTCCAACCCCTTTCCCTAACTCTTGCTCCAGCCCTCACCGGCATCTCCAACCCTCAGCCCTAGACAACAAATGCTAGCCGTCACCCCAGCCCTCACCCCTGCCATAGCCCACTCCCCCACAAAGCTAGCCAACGCTCACAGCAAGCACCAGAAACCCGCAGCACAACCACCAAACCTCGCCCCACGCCTCACCCAACCCCTCACCCCATGCAGCCAGCTCTCGTCCCCAGCCCTGCCCTCAACACCAGCCCCCAAGCACCAACCCCAGGGACATGCCCGAACCCCCACTGCCAGCCCCAACCCCTTCTCCCGCCCGGCACCTGGCCCCTTCTCTGCACGGCACAGATTATTGGCCTTGCCAGTTCTGCTGGCCCCCGGGGCCGTGGCAGGGCTCCCAAGTGGGCGGAAAACCACACGGACGTCGGGCAAAGAGCTGGTGAGCAGCCTGGACTGCTTCAGGCTGGAGCACGTTGTACGGTGTAGAAATTATGCCCTCCACTCCTGCAAGTAGGAGGATGTTGGCCCGTTCAGCTGGCACGGTTGGAGCTGGAAAAGGATGCCTGCCCGTTGTCTAAAAGAAATTGTTGTAAAACCTAAAACCTTTTCCCTGTGTTTTACAAAAGCAAAACAGCTAACCTCGTGTGAACTCAAGGAGCAATTTCTCTGGGAGGACTGTATGAAAACTGAGGGGTTTTTTTTGTTTGTTTTGAGGAGAAAAGCACTCTTTCTTTTCCAAACCCTTGAGTTGGTGTTCTTTGACCTTCATACGTGAGTCGATTTCAGCCTAGAAGGCTCTTTTCCCACCGGTAGGTGTTGATGTTGACAGAGGCACCGCTGTGCTTTCTAGTGTGGCATGCTAGCACCTATTCCAAGAAGTGGAACTCTCTCTGCTTATTGCGTTGTGGCCAAGCAATACATCCGCACAATGGAAGAAGGTTGAGGGCAGAAGCCTGGCTGTGACTGACCACAGGTGTTGCCAAGAAAGCTGGATGAATCTCAGCACAAAGGGCGCCACAGGCTGGCCTTTGTTTTAAGGCATGCCCTGGACTCCTGCAAGCACCTGAAGGCTGGAAATCCATCCTTCCAGGAGCAGAAACGATGAGCAGTAGAGGGAATGTGCTGCGCAGGTGAGCTGCAGCTGGTGCAGCAAGCATTGCTGGTTTGAAGCGGTGGCTTGCTCCTTTGCCCTTTCCCAGAGAAATGCAATCTGATAATGGATGACATCTGTAAGAACAAAGAACTGCAAAGGTGGAGTTCTTCCCGTGGAGTCCAGTGGACTTTCCACCTACCGTGTCGAGCTCAATGCAATGGGGGAGGAGAAAGATGCAATGGATGAGAGAAAGGACAGCAATGCAAGAGTGACTCTTCTCTCTTAGAATACTTCTAAGTGGGGATTGGATTTGTGGGAAGTCTGAAGTTGGCTACGTAAGTGACACCCTCCCACCATGGGAAGTGTCAGAGAAGGACATTGTATCTGATTTAGCTTCAGCTTAGTCTCAGGGCCTAAAGTAGATGAAGTCTGCGGGCCTCAAGGCCGAACTGTGAATGAACTTGAGAAACATTGCTGGCAATGTAGCTGCAAAACCATTTATGACCAGCTACTAAGGCTACAAAAGGGGCTAATGAGGATGTAAAATAGGATGCAGGAGACAAGATGGGATGCACGTGGGTTGGGGTTGACCTTGGAGGAGATAAGGGCCTGGGCTGTAGGCCAGGAGCTGTCCGAAGGAGAGAGAGAGCAGTCAGAAGGGGAGAGAGCAGTGACTCAGAAAAGAAGACTGGAGGAGACTGTCACTGGCAGGTGGGGAAATAAGACTGCAAAGGGTCTGATTAGCCCAGAATGTCTTTGTTCAGGGTCCCTGCGTGGAGGCAGCCAGCTCGAGCTGTTACTTCCTGTACTGTCATTTATTCTTGTAATTCATGTCAAAGAAATAATTAATTCTGCTCCTATATGTGCATGAGACTCTGCTCCTCGGAAACCTAGGGTGGGGCCATGTCTACAACAGGAAGTCCCCTAGATGAGGGGTTTGTGTCAGTAGCTGCACAAATTCCTTTGAAAACACTGTCAAGGTCCTGGAGAATCACCGATCACAGGACGGTTGAGGTTGGAATGGACCTCTGGAGATCATCTAGTCCAACCCCCCTGCTCAAGCAGGGTCCTCCAGAGCACATTGCCCAGGATTGTGTCCAGATGGCTTTTGAGTATCTCCAGGGAAGGAGACTGCACAGCCTCTCTGGGCAACCTGTGCCAGTGCTCCGTCACCCTCCCAGCCCAGAAGTTTTTCCTCCTGTGCACATGGAACTGCCTGTGGTTCAGTTTGTGCCCGTTGCCTCTTGTCCTGTCACTGGGCTCTACTGAGATCCCCTCTCAGTCTTGTCTTCTCCAGGCTCTACAGGCCGAGCTCTCGCAGCCTTTCTTCACAGGAGACATGCTGCAGTCCCCTCATCATCTTTGTAGCCCTCCGCCGGACTCTCTCCAGTAGGGCCATGTCTCTCTTGTACCCTCTTTCCAGCAGGTCAACCCCCAGCCTGTCCTGGGCCATGGAGTTCTTCCTCCCTAGGTGCAGGACCCTGCACTTGCCTTTGTTGAACTTGAGAAGGTTCCTCTCTGCCCATGAGGTTGTGATTAAACAAGGTTGTGGCTCTTTTTCTGGATGGTGGACGGGTGGGATGGCAGCAGGACGAGGAGTCATGAGAGGAGGAAGGGGAATTCCATTGACTTCTTCCCCTGGGTTAGGTTCTTGGGAGGGTTATTATTGTGGGAAGTGAGGACATATGCAGCGTGAGTGCCCAAGCTGTGCACGAATTCAGCCACAGTCAGGGGTGAATCCTCCTTCGGGAGAAAATCAAGATGTAGGCCGAACTGATGAATGACTAGTTGAGGAGGAATATCCTTGTGCTTGTATTCGATGTGTATGTATGTTTTTGGATGTAATCCCTTTGGCTAGTCAGGGCTGCATAACCAGGAAAGTTGCTGGAAAGCAAGTAACCTTTCTAGTGGCTACAGGGGCTACTTTATCTCTCAAGCCATGGAGCTCAATGACAGTCCTTCCGAGATGGGTGTGTTATAAAGGTCCGCAGGCATTCACCACTAAGGCAGAGTCAGACTCTTATACGATCGTTTGTTTCAGCTGGAGCTGGGTGCCTCCAAAGAGGGACCCAGAACAAAGACATTCTGGGCTAATTATACTCCTTCCAGTCTTATTTCCCCGCCTGCCAGTGACAGTCTCTTCCAGTCTTCTTTCCTGAGTTGCTGGTCTCTTTCCTTGTAAATGGATTGTGTCTACATCCCAGGACGGTTGCTGTGTTCCTGCTTCAAAGTGCCTTATCTTATCCGGAGGCTAACCGTGACCTCTGTCCATTGTGTTCTGTATGTTGGAGGGCTGATTCTGGCTGCTTCTGCAGTTGTTGCGTCAGCAGCAGCCCACAGGTTCGGTAAAAGCTTCGGCCTGCAGGCTTCAGGGCATTATTTTAAATAAAATAATTACTTATTTAAATGATTTTACAGCATAGAAACAGCTCGAAGTGGGTGCCTCTGGAGAAGGACACCGGACAAAGAAATTCTGGGGTAATTAGACCCCTTACAGTTTTATTTTCCCACCGGCCAGTGAAGGCCTCCTCCAATCTTCTTTACTGAGTCGGTGGTCTCTCCCCTTCTGATTGGTGTCTCTCTCCTTCTGACAGCTCCTAGCCTACAGCCCAGGCTGGATGCCATGTCCTTGTTTCTCCCAGGCCCTTATCTCCTCCAAGGTCAAGCCCAACCCACGTGCATCCCATCTTGTCTCCTGCAGTCTACTTTGTAGCCTCATGAGCTAGTTTTGTATCTTTGTCAGCTAGTTTTAACTGGTTTGGCAGTTACAACATTGGCAAGGTCACATCCTTCGCAAAGTTTCTGGAGTTCAAGGACAGTTCAGCCTTGAGGCCTTCAGGCTTCATCTACTTTAGGCACTGATGCTAAGCAAGAGTGAGACTTATGCGAAGCGGAAGCTAAATCGGCTACAATTTCCTTCTCCAACAGTCCTCCCTTGGTTTCTATGAGCACACCTGCTGGATACATATATTGGGGTAGAGTATTTGTGCACATCATAGAGGAGAATGTGAGGCACTTTTTCTCCTTTTTTTTTTTTTTTTGTGAAGTTTACCTTAGATTAAATAATCTAATGAAAAGGCGCCAAGGTGTTGCTGGGTTGTTAAGAAAGCCTTACTGCACGGATTTGGTTTGGAGACTCAAGAACTGAGATGCAGCTGTGCTTTTGCAGCCGGGCACTAATTCGTGAAGCACAAAGTATAGGCATTCCTCTTTTTCGATTGTAATCCCGTTCCCAATAGTGCATTATGACAAACAAGAAGTTACGTTACCATTTTTAGTTATTGAAGGCAGAACACTGAAGGAGATAAGCCCGCCTTAACTAGGATAATCCTTCTGTTAAGCAAACATGAAGATGGTACTGCTCTTTTGGAAGTTTGTCTGCAGCTCTTGAAAAAGCAGGTATCTCCCTAAGAGACAGCATCTCGAAGATGTACACAATATGCTAAACATTTCTCTCTCCTCAGAGTTTCTGGATTCCCCTGTCTCTAGTCATTGTGAATACTGTCCACCCTCCCAAGCTGATCCGCTTGCCTGGGGGCTCCTTACTCCTGGGGACCTTCTTGGACAAAGGGGACATTCTCTCTGCATACGTCCTACATTGCCACAGAAATAACATTCCGGTCCCTCACTGTCTGCCCGTCTTCTCCTGTCCCCTTCTCGTCCTTGCCCTGGGCATTGCCCTAGCCTTCCTCGGCCTCCTCTGTCTCTTCCTCTACCCCTTCCTCTAATTTGCAAGTTCCGTGCTGAAGCTGCTGCTAAGAGATTAGCCTCTTCTTGGTTTTCCTTTTTCCGTTCCTTTGCTTGCTTCCCTTGCTGTTTCTCCTCTCTCCCGTCATAGACCAATACTGCCACGCTTAAAATCCTTTGTGAAGTTTCTCCTTGCCACCCTGGCATGTGCTCCTTCAACTCTTTTGGGCTATCCGGAGCGGCCTGATGGACAAAGACACTAATGGCTAGTGCATCATTCCAATTCTGGAAAGTCCTTCCCCCATAGTTCAACAAGGCTTGCCCTAGTCGTCCCCCAAAATCCCTGGCCTCTTTGTCCAAGCTCTGTCTACGCTCCTGCACTCTAGTCCAATCCACTCCTAGTTTGCTACATGCTCTAATAGCTTCTACCGAGTTCCGGAGTCCTGTCTGGCAAGCGACTCTGTCCCCTGCGTTATTGTAATCCCAATTTGGATCGTTTGCTGGCTAACGATTTGTGTTTCCCCCAGTCTGTTGTACAAACTTTGCCTCTTTATTAACTATTTTATCATCTCGCTCGTTTGGTCAGAACAACTCTCTCAAGAGTACTTGGGTATCCCGCCAGTTTGGATTATACCCAGTGCATATATATTAGAAAACAGCTGAGCGCTCCTTTCCGCATCCTCCCTCAACCTGGGCATTTTGCTTGCCCACAATGCTCAGTCACTCGGACTCCAGGGTTGGCTAGTAAATACATGCAGTACCACGTGAGGGGGGTTAGCTCCCCCCCCCGCCCCCGCTGCACTCGCTTGTAGTGTTGCTGCATTAGGTAAAACATTAGCAACCATAGGATGGAGGCCTGCCACGGGAGGAGGGGAAGTCTGAGTAAGAGGAGGAGAGGGACAGATAGACAGATCTTCGGGAGGCGCCACCGGAGGAGTGTAAGGCGGAGCAGTAGCTCCTGGGGCGTTATTTGGGACACCTATATCTGCTGCAGCAAGAGTAGTTTTACAGAGGGTGCCGTTTGTCCTCCTTGGATCTCGCCGGTCCCACATCCAATTATCCCCACACATACCAATAATCCATTCAGTGAGGCTTTTCATCTTCCAATATAAGCTGTAGCAGAGCTCATTTCTTAGAATCGAAGGATCCTTCCTTGGGTTAACCCCCACATTAATTGTAAGATGGACAATCATCCTGACATAAAGGGACAGCTAACTAGCTAGGGATCGATTTGACTGTAACGGCTTTTTTCTCCTTTTTGTTCCTTTTCCTTTTCTAAATTTGGATGTTTGGAGCCAAGAGGGTGCAATGGTGGTTGGCTACACTGCCATCTGGGGTGCCAAAGTGCTGTGGAAACACTTTGATCCTAGGTTTCCAAGAAGCAGAGCCTCACGCACATCTAGCAGCAACATTTTATTTCTTGAAATGATGGTGCAGCATAGTAACTGCTGGAGCTGGGTGCCTCCAGGGAGGGACCTTGAACAAAGGAATTCTGGCCTAATTAGACCCTTTACAGTTTTATTTCCCACCTGCCAGGGAAGGTCTCCCCCAATCTTCTTTACTGAGTCTTCTTTACTCTCCTTCTGGTTGGTCTTGGCCTTCAGCCCACACTGGTTGCCATGTCCTTGTTTCCCACAGTCCCTTATCTCCTCCGAGGTCAACCCCAACCCACGTGCACCCCATCTTGTCCCCTGCAGTCTACTTTTTAGCCCCATGAGCGAGCTGTGTATCTTTATTAGCTGCTTTTAATGGGTTTGGCCGTTACATGCTCAGCAATGATTCTGGAGTTCATGGACGGTTCGGCCTTGAGGCCTGCATGCGCAGGGTAGGCAGTGGCGATAGAAACAGAGCTGCATGTCATACCCCAGCTCTGCCCTTCCACCTGAGATGCAAGCCCTGAAGACAGCAGGGGCCTGCTCTTGCCCTGCGGTGACTGGAGAGGGCAGGGGAGGCCAAAGCTTTTCTCCCCCTTTCCCTTGGCTATTGTGGGCCAGCAGAGCAGTTGACGCTTTGCAGCAAAACCAAAGTGTGTCAGGCCGCTCTACGCTGGCCTGGCATATTGGAACGAGTGGACACCCCGTCCCCCCCAGGACAAGCCAGATTCATGCAGGCAGCAAGTTTTGCCCCTTGCCTTTGGCTCCCTAAAAAAAGAACACTCACTCCGGCTGAGGAAACGGGGCTGTATCTTTGCGGGAAGCCCAACAAAGCCATGAAGCGGTAGCACAACAGGGGCTGTGCTTGAGGAGTCGAGCTGTCCTGGGGCTGCGGGAGATGCCAGCAATGAGCCAGACCTTCCAGCACACTTGCGTGTGTGTGTCCGTGGTGTGCAGCACCATGGCATTGGCACAGCTGCGTCAGCTCTGCTCAAACAGAGTCACGTCCTGGCGGGAGGGTGCCACCTCGCCCATGCTCTCGGGAGCCAGGGACACAGTGCTCCGAGGTGGAATCTTGATGTTCTCCTTGGCACCCTCAGGTTCATGATGGTCTGTGACACCAGGCAACGGACTAAAGGTTCTGCATCATTTTCCAGGGGCTGGAGGGCTGCGAGAGAAAGGCACCGAGCTGAGAACAGACTCCCACCTTTGCAGAGATCCCAGGAATCCCCCCCCAGGCAGGGCCAGCCCCACTCAGCTCTTCCCATGCGGAGGAGGCAGCAGGTAAGACAAATGGATCAGCTGGCACTTGCAGGTCGGCCAAGCCCCAGATGCGCCCCAAATACCCCCTGCTCTCCCCCACATAGGGACACAGAGCCTTCCTCACCTGGGGCAGGCCAGTGAACTGCAGCTCACTTCCCAGCCTCCTCCCTCCTCCCTGCCAGGGCTGCCTGACACAGCGCTGCTCTCACTCACCAGTGCACAGCTCCTGCACCTTCTCCTTCCTCCGCTTCTTCACTTGCTGCCCGATGAGCCCTAGGCAAACACCTCCGCTCACCCCTCATACTCCCCAGCAAGCCCCCAGCAGCACAGCTCCCATCTGGCCTTGCCAGCTTGGCCACGCAGCCTGCTCCCCTTGGGCAAGGCTGGCCCCAGCCCCGTCCCCACGGTGCAGGACCCAGGGACGGTGGGAGGGACTGAAGACCCTCCTGTGTGCCCGTCTGGGTGGGCAGGCATGGCCCTGGGCTTGTGGCTCACCAATGAACCTCACAGCTGCCTCCCGCAAGGATGCGTCCGGGTTCTCCAGGTAAGGCAGGCTCTGGCGCAGGTGTTGCTCCTCTCTGCTCCTGTCCCTCAGCAGCTGCAGACAGCACAAGGACAGGGGGTTGGCACCGAGCCTCCCCAGAAGGCCAGGCCTGTCCCTCCTCCCAGCTCCGGCCTCCTCTTCCTTCCTGTCCACGCCTCCCAGCTAGAAGCTGGCTGGTAGCCAGGTTCAGAGGGAGCAGAGGGCAGAGCGGGGCCTGCGGGTGCTGAGATCCCCGCCATGCTTCTGCCAAGGCCCAGCCAGGCCAGGGGCCCCTTCAGCACCCCAGCGGGCACTTAGAGTAGAGGGCTCTGGGCTGCAGCAGTGCGTGAGGGGCACAGCTGTGCACCCTGCCCACTGGCCATGGCGGCAGGCCTCATCCCGCCGCGGCCCCGGGGGCTTTGGCCACATCCTTACCACGCACTCCCCGATCTTCCATGTCTCCGCTCTTCTGGCCAGCTGCTTGAGCTCCTCCCACTTGAGGAACTGTGCAGCGCTCACCAGGGCTTCCTGAGAGGCCTGCAGAGCAACAGAGACCAGGAGATGCCACCGCAGCCACGGCAGGACACCCTGGGTCCCCCTCGTCTTGGCAAGGCTCCCAGCCTTTCCCAGCCCCAAATGGCACGACGCAGCGTGCCACTAGGTCTGGCCCTCCCTGAAGGCAGAGGCAGCTCTGCCTTGTCCTTCGGCACACAGGAAGCTGCACCTCATGCTGCCACGCGTTCCAAGGCACACTTGGCAGCAGCCCTTGCCTTGCTGCTCACCTCCACCCACGGCATGTCAGCATTGCTTCCCCAAAACACTGCTCCCTACCTGGGCCACTCTCTGCACCTTGTCACTCATGTGGAGGAAGAGCGGCACCAGGCTCCTCTGTGCATGCTGCTTCAGGTTCCGTTTGTTCTTCCCCACCACAATCTCCAGCAGGTCTTTGAAGAGGAGCATGGAGAGCTCTCGCACTCTGCTGTCTTCCTGCAGGCAGGGAGGAGAGGAGGGGAGGCCTCAGCAACGACTCCAGGAACGGGGCCCGACAAGAGCGTTTGCCGTGGCAAGGCCTCGTCCTCTCCGGGCACAACTGTCCCCCAGCCCGGCCAGAGGTCGGAGCTGAGGACAAGCCTCTGCTGAGGCAGCCTGGACAATGAGGGTTGTCGGCAGCAGCACGACAAGCCTCCCTGGGCTCTGTCTCCCTCTCCCTCTGGAGGGAGCTTCTTGGATTTCCCGAGGCCTCCATCAGGGCCCCCGCACACAACAAGAGGACAGAAAGGGACAGCCCCGCGGCACGGCCTCTCCCTCCCTCTCTAGCCTGCTCCTACCTCTCTGCTCATCGCTGCCCCAGGCCACGGCAAGCGCCGCACGCAGTCAAGCATGAGACGCAGCAGCCGAGAGCAGACAGGGGGCTGGTTTGCTCTACTCCCACAGCCCTGGACACCAAGGCCAGCACAGGGCATGGGCTGAGAACCACAGGGCAAAAGGTTTCCTGACATACAGCAGGGCCTGTGTGGGGACGTGCCAACAGGCACGTATGCAGAGGGGCACACAGCACCCAGACCATGCATACGGACCCCCGGACACACCAGCAGAGCCCCGGCTCTCCCATCAGCCTTACGTCATCAAAGCGAGGCAGAAGCTTCTCGGCCAGCTGCAGAACAATCGGGTTGGAGCCCTTCTGTTCCAGGTAGCTGAGGATGTTTCTCAGCAGCATCAGGCTTCCCACACGCACTTCCCTGCAAGCATCCTGCAGCCACTCCATGCTGTCTGGGAGCAGGCTCTGCATTCTCCTTTTCTGTGGGAAACACACAACTTTCTTTGTGGGAAGCAAGGCCAGACACCCCCCCACCGCCCACCCAAAAGTGCTCTGCCTGCTCTTTTCCCATCAGGGCTCAGTGGCCAGGGCCAGGGCTCTGCACACACGCAGGCCTTGGGCACAGAGGCTGCAGTGCAGGGCACAGATCTCCAAGGGGGCCCTCAGCATGCACTGGCCTCTGTAGGGAGCAAAGCTGCTGCCTCAAGGCCCAGGAGCAGCTGGCTGCCTTAGCCCGGCCCTGTGCTCCAGCTCATTGTCCCTCTCCCAGATCTTCCCGCTGGGCACTGGTGCCTTTCTCCTTGTGCAGCACGGCCAAGGGCCTGGCATGACACTCGGGGCAGATGAATGGGGCAGCGGAGACTTGGGAGCAGCTACCACACCTCCGGATTGCCAGCCAAGTCCAAGCCACTCTCTGACCCAGTGTCTCCTGTCAAGCCCCAGGCTGCCAGCATGGCTTCACCCGCCTGCCCCCCTCCTCACCATCTTGGGTCTATTCAACAGGGCCACGAGGCCTCTGAACGCCAGTCTGCGCATCTCCAGGCTCTCACTCTGCGCATAACCCTGGACGAGTGGCAGGACCTCCTCATCCATGTCGGCAAGGTCAGGGCATTCCAGCAGCTGAAATGGACACAGCCCTGAAAGACTGGCACAGCCGGCAGCACTGCCCGCAGCGTGCAGCTCTCCATCCCACCCACCATCCAGGGCAAGGGCACCAGGCCCTCACAAAGCTCAGCCCAAACACAGCAGGCATTGTGCAGACACCCCTGGGCCCTGCTCACAGCCCCGCGCCTCACGGCACACTGCACACACTGCTCGCCTCCTCCTCCCGTCCCCTGAACCCTCCGCAGCCTCTTGTTCTCATCCCTTGGAGGAGCAATTGAACACAGAGAGCTGCCACAAAGCAGGCACGAAATACAAGTGCTTACGAGTGGTCGCCCAGCAGAAACGAGCCAAGGCCGGGGCTACTACCAGGAGCGTATGCATTGCCCCAGCTCCATTCACCAGCATCACCCCACACGCATGTGCACAAGCGAGCACAGCATTTAGAGGCCCCTCCAGAGAGGCACTGCTTGCCATGAGGCCCACCTCGACAAAGAAAGCCATGACGGGCAGCTGATGAAACTGGTCCTCCCTCCTCAGCAGCCTTGCCAGCTGGCGGAAGATCCAGCGACGCAGGTGACTGGCAGCCCCCCTCATTGCTCTGTCAGAGGCAAGAAGGCAGTGTTGGGCCTCAGCCGAGCAGGCAAACCTCCTCTGGCATCGCTCTGCTTGGCACGCAGCTCCTGCAGCCAGCGGCATTTGCTCATGGAGCACTGCTCTTGCCCTACCACACCTTGCCATTAGAAAGTCAGCGTCAGGCATCATTACGTTCCTTTTGGTGGGAGACCGGAGAAACAGCCTTCCTGCCCAGGCGGCATGGCCTGCCCACACATCCCCTCTCCTGCCCGCTTTGGATTCCTGTGCCCCTGGGCCCTCCCCAGGTTCTCCTGCGCACGACCCTCTCCCACAGCTCCTAACACCACCTGCTCCCCCAGCAGCTCTCCAAGCTGGGCAGCATGGCAGCTCCCAGGGCCCTTCTGCTGGGCGAGCCCTTGCCACAAGGGCTGAGGCTGCAGCCTCTTTCTTGGAGAAGTGGCGTTCCCCCTCCCCCACCAAGAAGCACATGGGGAGGCACACCCCACAGCCAGGGAAGAGGTGCTGGGCCAGAGCAGGCCGGAAAGGGCTCTACCTGGCCAGCACCACCACTCCCTTCTGCGAGGTGTCCGCATGCAGAAATAGGTCCCAGCCGCCCTTCCTCTCAACAGCCACGGCTATGGTCTCATAGTGGGCGCAGCGCAGCAGACTTTTCATGGCCTGCACGGCGCACCTGCATGCAGAGCAAAGCCCAGGTCACACTGGCAGCCCGGCCCTGCCTCCAGGTGCAGTGCAGAGACAGGGCGAGCGGGATCGAGCACCTGACGTGGCTGGTGGGACGGGACTCATCCCGTTGGCATTCCCTCAAGAAGATATTTGCTTCCTGGTGGCTGAACTCTGCTGTGAAGACCATCTGCAAGAGCAGCGCCAGGAAGAGCTGGGGGAAAAACGCCTTCACCGCCTCTGGGCAGACGGGCTCCCGGATGATCTCACACAGTGCCCTCGTTGCCTGCAGAAAACACCCAGTCACACCTCTCACTCCCGAGCAGTCCCCGGCATGCTTCCACAGCCCTCCAGGTGGGAGGCTCGAGCACAGCCTTGGAACATGGGAAGTGCAGCTGGAGGCCTCAGCCTGGCTGCCTGACCAGGGCCAGCGCCCGCAGGCTCTTGGGCCTCAGCTCCTGGTTGTACACAGTGAGCCTTCCTGCCTCAGCATGACCATCAGCTCGGCAGGCTTCGTGTAGCGTGCACGCTCGGCCAGGCTCCCTGTCCCAGGCCGTGCTGCCTGCCCAGGTTTTGCAGGAGCCCTACTCCTGCCCCTCACCTTGCCCCCAACCCGACCCTGGCTTTCCAGCCTGCTGAGCGAGGTCGGCGGATGCAGGGACAGCGTCGGATGGAGATTTCCTGGGCATGGCCAGCCTGGCTGTTGGTGTGCAGAGAGGCCAGGCAGCACTTGGCAGCCCTGTGCACTGGCACAGTCGGAGGCCTGGCGCTGGCCATGTTGTAGCCATGGGCCCAGGAGAGGTCCCTGCTTGGGGGCACACGGGCAGCGGAGAGGGGGAGGGGGCCCAGGGAGGCAGGCACCAGCCTGGGGGCACGGGAGGCCTCGTCCCCTAACTCACGGCCAGCGGAAGGATGCAGTTGTTGTCCCTGTCGGAGCTGGACTGCTTGCGCAGTGGCCGCTCCTCCAGCAAGCTCAGCAGCTCCCGCAGCATGTCCGGCGCAAGCATCGGCTTATCCATCAGCACCTTCCACATGCTCACGGCAGTGCTGCAGGCCCAAAGCGCTCTGAAGTGAAAGCCCCCTGCCCCTCCATGGGGAAGTGTTAGGGAAGGACATTGTATCTGATTTAGCTTCAGCTTAGCATCAGGGCCTAAAGTAGATGAAGCCTGCTTGAGGCTTCAAGGCTGAACTGTATGGACTTGAGAAACATTGCTGGCAATGTAACTGCAAAACCATTTATGACCAGCTACTAAGGCTACAAAAGCAGCTAATGAGGATGTAAAATAGGATGCAGGATACAAGATGGGATGCACTGGATGGGTAGCTGGACATGGTTTTGGCAATTGAGTGCAATGGGTACTACAGCCACAAAAGGCAGCATTTGCTGTTGTAATGTGACATGTGTTTTTGACCAAATTGCCGTGCAGACGTACTCGTTAACTTCTCCTATGCCTGAAGAAACAATGGCTAATTTTTGCACTGTTTCTTACATCAGGAACACTTGGAGGCAGCACAACGACGCCGATCACTCTGTATCTCCCCTGATCTTGTGTCCAAGACATCCCCCTCCTGGTCTGTCGACAGCCCCTCCATGCGTACCCCGCTGCCCAGGACACCATGAGAGTGCTGGCCCTGCAGCCCCTCGAGCAGCTCCTGCTGCCCTAGGGGCAGAGCAGCCTGCTCTGAGCTGGTGCCCAGAGAAACCTGTTTGTTGTTTCCATTTTCTATGTCTGAATGCTGCCCTGCTTTTCTCCTGGGATGTCCCTGCTGCCCAGAGAGCCTTTCCTTGTCGGAGAACAACGGGAGACAAGCACATCCGATGATGATCAACAAGTCTCAGTTTATTCAGAATTATCTTATGACTTATATAACAGAGTTAATTAGCTCATACATATTGCAAAAGCCAAGCTCCTTATAGGTGGCTACAGTAGAAGGCATTGTTATCTATTAAATGGATACAGTAGAAGGCTATGCATCTTTTCCCAAGACACTAGTAGCAAGTCATGTACCTTTCCCAGGACACTAGTAGCGAGTCATGTACCTTTCCCAAGACACTAGTAGCAAGTCATGTACTTTTCTCAAGACACTGGTATCTACATTATTTTCTAGTTTCTAAACCAAGGTCCTGCATTCCGTGTCTAGCTACATTTAAGCAGGTCTTGTGATCTTGTTGTCATGCCCCTTGTCACGTAGCCAGTATTCAATAATATCTTCCACATTTCCCCCGTCTTCTTTTAATAAAAACAAATTATTTTGTGTTTTATGGACCATGCGTATAACTATATTCTGTAGATAGGCTACAAAACAGGGTAAAAACAATATAATCAACAAAACCATCAATCCTATACCTATTGCATACATAATCATGGTCTTAAGCCAGGGACCAATACCGAGAGATGATAGCCAGGTATCAAGCGGGTTAGTTGCAACAGTAATATCCTTAGTGTGATTCTTAAGCCATTGCAATTGCTTGTGAATTGATTCTGAATTAGAGGAGAGATTAAAACAACACATGCCCTCAAAATCTTTACAACCATGCCCATGAGCCAATAATAAAAAATCAATAGCAGCTCTATTTTCAAGTATCTGATGTCTGAGATTTTCCATGTCCTGTGCTAGTTCACTCAATATCTGTGTTGTTACGTTTGATTGCTTAACCATCCAGCATGCTAGTGTATTTATAGTACGAAGCGCATGAGCAGCACCTACCCCTGGAACAATTGACGCAAAAAAGTTAGCCGTGGGTCCCCACAGTTCTACTTGATCACTACAGTCGGGTGTGAGGGTTGCTACAGCTCGCTTATCACGATGTGTCTTATTAAAAAGGAATTGTGATATTACAGTAACATTTGGTGCGAAAAGAGTCAATTTTCCCAGATAACATGGACCACCACGAGCATGCCTAGGTATTCCTTGCCATGCTCGATCACCGCAAATCAAATAGGTGTTGCCAGGCAATGCCTTTGCACTGTCATTAGCCCAAATCTTTGTGTCATTTTTTCCCCCAACCATAGGTTCTATAATCGCCACACATATATGTTTCGTTCCAAAAGGGATAGCTCCTGGGTGTAAGCCATAATGCAGGATCATTGACATTTTGCTTATAATCACCCAGTTCAACACATCCTGATTCATTTGCTGAACTATTCAACATTCTGCTACCTAAAAAGCCCGATTTCTTGAGGATCCCAGGGTAATGTTTTGTTTAATGCAGCTAATAATTTGGCTGTACATTTACTGCTGTCATCTAACCTATTGCATGTGGCAGTGGATAGCTTTGAAAAATCAGTTGTATTATATCCGGGTATTCCAACCAAACATGTACGAAAAGGATCAGTGGCAGAAGCCAATGCTAAGCAAAAGGAAGTAGTATGCGTTTTGTTAGCCCATGTTACCCATAAGTTTGGTGGAGAATTGAGATACATAGCAAAAACGGTATTATACACAAATAAGATGCAGTAGATCCAGGACCACATGATCGCAGTAATCTTGGATCAGCTCTTCTTCAATCACCGTGCCTTTCTGTTGACTCCGTGGAACTTTGGGGATCAAGTACAGGTCTTGCCCATCTTGCAGGTATCCAAAGAGGTCCTGTAGGGGCAGAAACACAAAGATAGCCCCTCCCCCAAAATAAGACCTTTGCAGGTGTTTGCCATACTCCTGTCTTAGGGTCCTTATACCGTACCCATATGGTACTAGTATCTTGACATTCAGATGAAGAGCTAGTATGTACAACTATGGGTGGATACTTTGCATCTCTAAAAACACACAAATGGTTAATTACGAATAAGGTTTTCAACAATCTTGAATGCGGATCAGCGATCTCTGCATGATGTGCCAAATGCTGTTTTAGGGTACCATGTGCCCGTTCCACTATAGCTTGTCCTGTGGGGGAGTGAGGAATTCCCGTGACATGTCTTACTCCCCATGTCTTCAAAAATCTATCCATCCTGTGGCTAGTATAAGCGGGACCATTGTCCGTCTTTAACTGCTTTGGGACTCCCATGACAGCAAAACAACTAAGCACATGTCTTTCGACATGCAATACTTTCTCTCCAGCTTGTGCCGTTGCCCAAATACATTTACTATATGTATCAATAGATACATGCACATATTTTAAACGTCCAAAAGAAGAGACATGAGTAACATCCATCTGCCAAAGGTCATTTGAGACAAGCCCTCTGGGATTAACTCCCACTCCTAATCCGCAACCTCCATTATGGTTACTACAGATTGGGCAAGCTCCAACAATACTACACGCCTCCGCCATGGAGAGCCCAAATTCGACATGCAGGCCTTTGGCATTTTGGTGGAAAACCGAATGGGCCTCTCTGGCTAAAACAGTTTTTGCAATGGGAACAGCAGTGAAAACAGAGACCAGCCTATCCGCCCTATCATTACCCTCTCCAAGTCCAATATTCCATTTATGACTTCGTATGTGGATTATAGAATAGGGATTTTCTCTAAGCTTCACTGCCTTTCTGAGTTGGATAAAAAGCTCATGTAACCTCTTATTTTGGACGTCTTTGATAAATGCATCCTCGATTCGCTCAACAATGCCCGTTACATAAAGTGAATCAGTTACAATATTTAGAGGCCCCATCAAGTTCATCATGGCCCATACGACGGCAGTCAGTTCCATGGTCTGTAAAGTATCCTCCTGTCTTGCGTGTAACAATTCCTGTTTCCATGAACCGTTGTCTTGCCATGTAACGGCAGCCCGTCGCGATTTACGTCCTGCATCAGTATATGCTGTTACCGCGTCTTTTATAGGGTTCTTTTCTCTTTTCGGGCATGTCATCCAGTTCCATTGCCCGATCCATCGTAATAATGGGGCCTCAAAGCTATTAGTCTCAATCACACAACCAGCACCAAGCAACGCCTCTTGCAAATGTTCACTATTCTGTAGATACCATTGTAAAGAGTCTTTTCTTTGCATGGGTAAATATATTGTGGAAGGCTGGCAGCCTTGAACTTGTAAAATTCTTTCCCGTCCTCGTTTTATCAAATCCGCCAAAATTTCCACTTGTTGTACCAAGGTTTTAGCCTGCCGTAAAGCAGGGGATACCCATTCAAGAATACCCAATTCCCCGGTTTTCTTTAATTGCATGAGAGCTCCAATCAGGTACCGATGCCCTAACCACACAGCAAGATCAATCGGAACAGTAGCATCGAGTCGATGTACATGTCCTGTAATAGCGCGTTCTACAATTTGCTGTATGAGAGTTTTCTGATAAGGGGTAACTCTAAGTTCTTTCGTAGGGTCCGTACCTAGCAATTCATTTGGTATACCCACTATGGGCCGTAGCCACTGCAAGTCTCCTAAAAATCTTTGTGCATCATTAAGAGTCCGTAGTCGCGACTGTTACTGTAATTTCTGAGGGGACACAGTTTTGTCAGTAAGCACCCATCCTAAATATTTCCATGGTGACGACTGTTGAACCTTATCTGAAGAAATTACCAGATTAGAACATTGTAACACTCGTTGGATGTGTTCAATCTGCTTGTCAGAAAAGGGGCGCAGCTTGAGCTATATCAGATTGAGATATATCAATCATGTAGATTGAGATATATCATCCATGTAATGATAAATTATAACATGTTTCCATTGTTCTCGTAAGGGCTGTAGTGCAGCAGCTACATATAATTGACACAAGGTGGGGCTATTAGGCATACCCTGTGGTAATACTGTCCATTCAAATCGTTGATCTGGGCCCTCTCTGTTAAGGGAGGGTAAGGTAAAAGCAAACCGTTTTTGATCCTGAGGATGTAAATCAATTGTAAAAAAGCAATCCTTTAAATCAATACTTAGCAGAGACCAACACTCTGGAATCATGGCTGGATTAGGTAGCCCTGGCTGTAAAGCACCCGTCGGTTCCATCTGATTATTAATCTCTCTCAGATCATGTAACAATCGATATTTACCTGACTTCTTTTTTATGACAAATATTGGAGAATTCCATGGACTAGTGGACAAACATAAATGACCTTGTTGAAATTGCTCTTTGACCAATTGATGAGCATGAAATAGACTTTCCCGTTTTAGTGGCCATTGCTTAACCCATACCGGTGTGTTGGTAGTTCAGGTAATGGGAATTGGGAAAGTCCAAGCAATGGCTAATAGGCCAAAGGGTGCTCATTCGTAAGTACAACCGCCAACTGTGAGAGTATATCCCTTCCAATTAGACACTGCACAGTTGGTGGTAGTTGTACCACAGAAAACACAGCAGAAACTTGACGACCCTCCAGTTTTACTTTTAACGTAGGTGTTCTCTGAGCAAATGTCATACCCCCAACTCCAGAAACCGTAGTACCTGATGGAAACAGGGGCCATCCTTGGGGCCACTGTGATGGAGTAATTATACTAGAATCTGCCCCAGTGTCCAAAAGGGCCATAAGGATCATTTTTTGATTGTCATAACCAATCTCAACCTTGTGTCTAGGTCGATCATTTAATGTCAAGGTTAAAAGAGTCAGTCCCCCTGAAGAGCCGAATCCTTCATCACCTCGATCCTTATCAGTTAACGACGGCATTCCCTTTGTAAGTTGTTCCAATGGGATCAACTGAGAGATTGGTTATCCGTATGGGAGGAAAAGGGGTATATAACATTATCATTATTTCTCCGGTGTAGTCAGCGTCAATAACGCCAGGTAAAACAAAGAGTCCCAGCATTGATGCCGATGACCTGCCGAGTAATAATGCCCCCACAAACTTATTTTGAATCACCACAGGACCATACACTCCAGTGGGAATTCAATGTGGCTGAGTATTTAGGAGACTAATGTCTACAGCGGATGCCAGGTCAAGTCCGAGACTCCCTCTTGTTGCTGGTCGGAGGCGGGAGACGCTACCTGCTGTGCAGCAGCTACTTGTGTCTGCACGCGGCTGCTCCGATTTGCGCTCCCAACGGAGTTTCCCGAACGGCGATGACAGGCTCCCGTTTTATGATTATCCGAACGACACTTGACACACCACACACCGGAGGCAGTACACTCTTTGCGAACGTGGCCCAGAAGGCCACACCGAAAGCACCTTGCTCGGCCAGTCCCCGGGGACGTCTTCTGTCGAGTAACGACCGACGCTTGGAGGGGTACAAGAGCTGCTAACACTTGAGTCTGAGATGCCTTAGCTTGTTCTTGTAACCCAACCCCCAACTGCTTTATAGCCTCTACTACTAAAGCTTGAGGTCCAGTGGGCACCTGAGCCATCCTTTCTAATGCTTCCTCTATTGTCCAATTGGCACCAAGAGTGCTCAAAATATTACGAGTAGTAGTATTACAATTTTGTAAGGCACACTGTTTTAACAAGGTTCCTCGCATATGTTCAGGAACCCCAGCTCTCTCTGTAGCTGCAGCAGCCTTGTCTATGAATGCCCCAAACGTTTCGTCCCTGCCTTGTCTTATACCCATATAAACTGGAACGCCCCCCGGTTCTTTCACTCGATCAATAGCTCTCCTTACTAGTTGCATTGCCTCTCTCAACTTATCTGCACCTATCATTGCTTGTGCTTCAGTGCGTAAAAACGGTCCAAGTCCCATAAGTTCCTCTACAGTCGCTCCCTGCAACGGATCCCCAGGCTGTCTCTGAATTGCAACGGATTCATGCACTAAACTCTGCCAATGAGCATTAAACAACAATTGCTGATGCTGGGTAAATATCAATCGAATTATCCCTCGGCAGTCAGCAGGTAATAAAATTTGTGTACTCCAGATATAATCTAACATTTGTTTCGCTGGCTCGCTATGGACTCCAAATTGACTGACCGTGGCGCGCAATTGGGACAATAATTTCCAATCCAAGGCTGAAACTGTCGCTTGCACACCGCCTCCCGGAATTGCTGGAATGTGACAGGACAGGCTAGCTGTGCAGCCACTTGCAATACCTCTCCATCCCCCCGCTCCAGCCCTTCCCGAGCTAGCGCAGCCCAAGCTTCTCTACGTTCCTTTGCCATAGCCTCAGCCAGGTCCGCTTCCGCCCCTGGAGTTGGCTCCGACAGAAACGGATTAGTAGGGCTGCTTGATGTGTCCTTGGGAGCAAACTCGCTCTCGGGGGCTGAGGGTACAGAAGGAGGAGGTTTAAATCCATCAGTAGAAGGAGGAGGCGATGGAGGCAAGTATACGGTAGACACACTTGGGGGTAAGGGGGCATCTCGCGGCCAGTCAATCCCGTACGTCTTATTCTTTTCATGAGCAGCAGATGCCTGTTCAGCCGCCCTCTGTTCTGCCTGATATCGTAATAACTCATTATGTACAGCCCTCCATGGTTTTCCAAATTTTTTGGCTGACTTATCCCCATCAATTGCAGCCTCCCATAACCTATCACCCAATTTACGCCACTCAGATAATTCGTGAACAGTATGCGGGTTCTGAAAACAGCCCTGGGAGTGCCCATAAGCTAACAACCCAGGAAGATCCTTTTGTAAATCGATCTCCCTAATTTGTCTCTTTTGTAAGAGACATGTAAATAAATCATATGCTGCTTGCCTCTGCATACCTGAATATCGTCAGCGCGCGCTGTTGCAGCTCTCCAAGGTCTCGGCAGCACGTTTCAGCCGGGTACGCCGATGCGAACGCCCGGGGCTCGACACAGTTTTCTTCGCTGTGTTTTAGCCGTCCTCGCTGCAAAGGACCTGACCACTCGTTGCTCCGTCGTGGATCACGTCGGGGTCACCATTTGTCGGAGAACGACGGGAGACAAGCACATCCGATGATGATCAACAAGTCTCAGTTTATTCAGAATTATCTTATGACTTATAGAACAGAGTTAATTAGCTCATACATATTGCAAAAGCCAAGCTCCTTATAGGTGGCTACAGTAGAAGGCATTGTTATCTATTAAATGGATACAGTAGAAGGCTATGCATCTTTTCCCAAGACACTAGTAGCAAGTCATGTACCTTTCCCAGGACACTAGTAGCGAGTCATGTACCTTTCCCAAGACACTAGTAGCAAGTCATGTACTTTTCTCAAGACACTGGTATCTACATTATTTTCTAGTTTCTAAACCAAGGTCCTGCATTCCGTGTCTAGCTACATTTAAGCAGGTCTTGTGATCTTGTTGTCATGCCCCTTGTCACGTAGCCACTATTCAATAATATCTTCCACATTTCCTCAGGTGAATGTGTGTGTGCTGGGCTAGCTGGCTGTTGCTGCACCCCTCCCAGGTGCTCCCTGCAGGGCCCCAGGCTGGCGGTGCTGCTCTGCAGAGCGAGTGGGCTGTGGGGCCCCAGGGCCCCAGGGTGACTCCTGACTCAGCTCTGGCCCGTGCTGGTCAGGGCAGGAAGCAGACCCAGGCAGACATGGCTCAACATCCCTGATGCTGCTGGCACGTGTCTGTGCTCATGGATGGTGCTCAGAGTGACCCCAGGGTGTTTGCAGTGGCACACGATGTGTTCATGTGTGCACTAGCTCCAGCCTGTGGTGTTTTTTTGAGGGTGCATGAGTCACTCTCCAGTCCCCCTTCCCTGTGCTTCCTGAGTCCCCACTGCCTCTGCTGGGAATGCAGAGAAACTCTGGCTTCCCTATGCGTACCTGGACTTAGCATTTTACCTTTGGGTGACTGCATCATGGGCTGTCCCTCACTTTGTGAAGCTCCGCTCACTGCCCACCCCCAGGCACACGCTGTCTCTGGAGATCCCCTGAGCTCTCCTGGTGGCTCAGGTTCCGCTCCAGAAGGATGGGCATCTGTCATCAGCACTGTCACCTGTGCGACAGCCCCAAGCAGGCAGTTCACCATCTCCACTAGCACTGGTCACTGAGAAATGAGTCGTGAATCCAGCCATTGGTCCCTACCACATCACACTGGGACTCTGAGCTTGTCCCCTGGAGGCCATGGAGTACACAAGCAGAGCAGCGGGCCCTTTTCTGGTGCAATTGCTGGGGCATATTTTTGACTCCCTCTTCTGAAGAAAAGCCAGACTTGAGGCACATCTCTGAGGATATCCCCTTTTATTTTTACCTGGTCAGCCGGTACTCACAGGAACACCCACGGGAACACAACCCTACAACCACCATGCGGAGAGAACTCTTGGGCTATATACACGCACACTAGAGCACAGCAGGACAGTGGAGAAATGAGGAGACCAACCCCCAAAAGAGAAAGTCCTTCTGCTGTAGGTGGGCATGTCTCCAGAAAAGCTGCAGCCCTCACACAAAGGTTGTAGTGAGGAAATGGCTGCTGTGGCAATGGGAGAACGGTCCTGAGGAGCACAGGGTCTGTCCCCACAGGCTGCTCCCACTCTGCTTTGAGCGTTGGA
The DNA here is from genome assembly GCF_040807025.1 of Struthio camelus. NCBI lineage: Eukaryota > Metazoa > Chordata > Aves > Struthioniformes > Struthionidae > Struthio > Struthio camelus. The sequence continues at coordinate 2,420,117 of NC_090957.1, read as the reverse complement.
GCACAGTAGAGGGAAGGGACGAGGCCATGGTGAATCCTGGCCGCCACCCTCACAGGAGAGGGGTGCGAGATAACACCCTGATTGTGGCCAAGGCAGCTGAATTGCCCTAATGCACATGGGACACAAGGCCTCACCCTGTCTGTGCTCATCTGAGCCTGACTCTGTTGCCATGGGCACCCTTGGTGGCAGTGCCAAAAGAGGGGCTGCAAAGGGAAACACTTACACTCCTTACACTGAGGGCATCCGAGGGAGCTCAGGCTAGCAGGTTCTGAAGTTCCCCCATCTCTGCTGATGAAGGGAGAAGCCTGGCTTCCTGCTTCAACAGGGTCTCTGGGTCAGACTTGGAAGAGCGCTTCCTAAGGATAAGTGCATTTTTTCTTTTGCAAGAGTGTAACAGAGAAAAGTGAGACAGGAAGAAATGAACAGCACTCATCTTTGATGCCAAATAGCCTTGGAGTGAGGAGTAGATGCACGTTGGACAGTTACTGGTGCTGGCATTGTAGCCAGTGAAGCAGTTTCCTGAGGGCATCCTTGGGCCCCTTGTTCCGCAAGCTGTAGCTGAGGAGGTTCACTGCTGGAGGCACCACCGCCTACAGAAGAGCCAGCACCAGATCCAGAGCTGGGGAGGAGGTGGAGGGGGGCTTCAGGTAGGCAAACACTGTAGTGCTGAGAGAAAGGGAGACCAGGGCCAGGTGCGGGAGGCACATGGAAAAGGCTTTGTGCTGGCCCTGCTCAGAGGGGATCCTCCGCACAGCAGTGGAGATCTGCATGTAGGACGGCACAGTGGAAACAAAGCACTCAAAGCCCAAACAAACACTAGCCGCAATAACCCCAGCTTCCCTGAGGGAGGATTCTGAGCAGGAGAGCCCGAGAAGCTGGGGAATTTCACAGAAGAACTGGCGCAGGACATTGCTTTGGCAGCTGCTGCCACTTGGACACAAGCTCTGCTGCCCAGGAGGGTCCCGTAGTACAGGGGTCTGCAGATGGCAGGGAAGCGGTTATGGGCCATGACAGTGAGAAGAGAACACTCTGGTGATAACAAGAACAGGAGCAGAAAGAGCTGGGCAGCACATCCTGAATAGGAAATAGGCCTGGTGTCCCCGAGGGAATTGGCCATGGATTTGGGGACAGTGATGGAGATGGAGTCAAGGTCAAGGAGGCAGAAGCTGAGGAGGAGGAAGTACCTGGGGGTCTGGAGGTGCTGGTCGCAGGCTACAGCTGTGATGCTGAGGCGGTTGCCCAGGAGGGCAGGCAGGTAGATGCCCAGGAAGAGTGTGAAGTGCAAGAGCTGCAGCTCCTGTGTGTCTGCGAATGCCAGGAGGAGGAACTCGTTGAGGGAGCTGCTGTTGCCTAGATGTTCTCTCAGGGGGACTGCTGGAGAAGGAAGAGATGTTGACAAGTTAGGACAGACTTCTATGAATAAAACTTTCTCCTAACCGTCTCGCCTGATCCCAAAATATACACACCTCTCTGCATGTAAGAAAACTCCTGTTATTTCCCTTGGCATAACCTTGATTAAACTACTCCAAGCCTCAGTAGTGAAGCCTGCAGGCCTAAGCTTGAACTTTAACCAAACCTGTGGGCTACTGCTGACACAACAACTGCAGAAGCAGCCAGAATCAGCCCTCCAACATACAGAACACAATGGACAGAGGTCACGGTTAACCTTTGAGAAGATACAGAACACAACGGACAGAGGTCTCGGTTAACCTCCGGATAAGATAAGGCACTTTGAAGCAGGAACACAGCAACCGTCCTGGGATGTAGACACAATCCATTTACAAGGAAAGAGACCAGCAACTCAGGAAAGAAGACTGGAAGAGACTGTCACTGGCAGGCGGGGAAATAAGACTGGAAGGAGTATAATTAGCCCAGAATGTCTTTGTTCTGGGTCCCTCTTTGGAGGCACCCAGCTCCAGCTGAAACAAACGATCGCATAAGAGTCTGACTCTGACTTAGTGGTGAATGCCTGCGGACCTTTATACCAGTTTGGCGACCCAGATGGGACCGAGGCTTCTCTGTTTGGTGTGACTCTGTGGAGCAACCGCTGGCAGCATATGTGTGAGTTCACCTTATGGATTGCTCCTCAGGGTCGCACTGATCAGGGATACCAAATTTCCACCACTAAGTATTTTATTTGGGGCTCGAGTCCCTTGAAAAAGGAAAAAAAGCAGGTTATCTGGGGTTCAAGTTCCTTGAAAGGAGGGGAAAAAAAAGAAGAAGAAAAAAGGGGTTGGGGGTTTGAAAAAGGGAAGAGGGAAAAAAAAGTGGGTTCAAGTCCCATAGTGTGCACACTGAAAGGGGTTGAGTGAAGGGGTTTGAGTTCTCCTCAAAAAAAAAAGCAAAAAAAAAAAAGCAAGAAATTTGAATTTGAGTTCTACCCCACAGAAAAAACACCTTCCGGGGAGACTTCCCGAGACTGGGTGAGTACTACATTTTCTATGTTCCTCTAAGCTTTTACAATTAGGTGGAGTGGGAGAGGAGAAGAAAGAAACAGAGAAAAAAAAAAAGAGAAAGGAAAATAGGACCTGGATTAAGTGCCCCAAAGGGGACACCCTTGGCAGAAATTATTACTATTTGGAAACATATTGCAGGGATTGCAGGTATGTCATGGAGACAATGAATAATTTTGTGCCGGGAGGACTGGGCTTTTATTAGTCATGATGGCAATGCAGCCGAATGCTGGCCGGCAAGTGGTAGTTTTGATTCACAAGTATTAACTTTCTTACGGCACCAGCTTGAGGATCATTATCCTGGTCAACTGGATTACTGGTATGTGTGGGACAACTGGGCATATGAACGCCAGAAGGACAGCACAATCTGAACAATGGTGATGCATGCAGAAAGTAGCAGACAGCCAGTGCATGGTAGTAATGATAATGGCAATGGGAATGCTAAGAAGATTAGAAAGGTGAATGAGAATGGAAGTTATGAAGAATGTGAGGAAGGGAAAAATAATGATGAAGGAGGGGCTGCTTCCCCGTTGTCTCCTGCCCTCCCATTACCAACTGCGAATGCTGAAATACAAGCCCCCTTATGGGCAGTCCCAAAAGCTGGTGCCCTGTGAGAGGGGGGAGCAGGAGTAGCCCAAGTGTTTACTGCTCGAGTTTATGGACCCTGGGGACAGCAGGATTTGATTCTGTGGGGGCAACAGACCCCTCGGTTGCGGGAGGATCCTGAGAAGGTCATTCGAATTGTGAAAGGCATCTTTCAGGCATATGAAATACGCCTACCTGGGGAGATGTACAGATGTTAGTAGACACTCTGTTTACACCCGATGAGAAACACGTGATTTTAGCTGCCAATCAACATTAGGCAGAACAGGGAGGGGATCCTGAGGCTCGTGCCCGCACTGGCCCACTATAGATCTTTGGTGGGATTATTGGAATGATGCGGATCACAGGCAGCTTAGACAGGCTCGGAGAGGATTGGAGGAAGCTATTAGGCTTGCAGGTGTTAGACCAGGGAATTGGTCAAGGGTAAGGGAATGTCAACAACAGCCTACTGAACACCCATCCGCATATCTGTTGCGTTTGTTTAAGCAAATGTGACTGTATGGGGGTGGAGTGGACCCAGAAGCTGAGGCTCAGAGATGATTAGTTGTGTCTACTTTTGTTGATCAAGCTGCCCCAGATATAAAAAAGTCTTTTTCTAAACATGTGCCTGATTGGCCAGGAAAGACTGCAGATGAGATTGTCCGCTTGGCAACCTTTGTATATAACAGACGTGATGCTAAGAAATTAGAGGAGGAAAACCATAAATTGAAAAAGGAAGAAGCGACAATTGTGGCTGCAGTCATGTGAGGAGCTATTTACTCCCTGTGAGTGCAGAACTGGGCTTTTTATAGGACCAGGTCATGGATCTTTTCCTGGACGGTGGACGGGTGGGATGGCAGCAGGACGAGGAGTCATGAGGGGAGGAAGGGGAATTCCATTAACTTCTGCACCTGGGTTAGGTTCTTGGGAGGGTTATTATTGTGGGAAGTGAGGACATATGCAGCGTGAGTGCCCAAGCTGTGCACGAATTCAGCCACAGTCAGGGGTGAATCCTCCTTCGGGAGAAAATCAAGATGTAGGCCGAACTGATGAATGACTAGTTGAGGAGGAATATCCTTGTGCTTGTATTCGATGTGTATGTATGTTTTTGGATGTAATCCCTTTGGCTAGTCAGGGCGGCATAACCAGGAAAGTGGCTGGAAAGCAAGTAACCTTTCTAGTGGCTACCGGGGCTACTTTATCTCTTTTGAATTATACAGATAAAGGGTTGTGTTCTGGGGAGGTCTGGAAAATATGGGGTGTGATGGGGGGAGGAGAAAAACCCCTGAGCAAACCATTACTGGCAGTTATAGATGCAAAAGCAATATGGAATCAATGTGTTTTGGTTGAAGAATCCCCTGTGTGTTTCTTAGGGCGGGCTTTGTTACCAGCACTTGCTGTAGAGACATGGGCAAGTGCCAGCGGTATGGATTTGGTAATTATGGGTGTTTCAGAAGTCGGTGCATCAGAAGTGCAAGTTCCGGTGGCAGATGTTCCTCTTGAACTAGGTGTTCAAGCACTCCTCCACTGCTGTGCCTGCTAAACTGTGGAGTGGGAAAGGAACAGGCGTGGGCTTGCTTTTATCTGCAGAGCCTGTATCCATAACAACTCTCCAAGGCCCCATCCAGCTGTAAAACAATATGCTATCCCGCATGAGGCAGAAAATTGTTCCAAAGCAGATGGATACCTATGTAGAACAGGGGATTCTGAAGCCCTGCATTTCTCCTTTCAATACACCCATTTTACCGGTACATAAACATCGCCTGGACAGTGATGGCGATCCTGAGTATCGATTTGTACAGGATGTACATGCTATTAATCACTATGTTGTCGGTTTTAACTCCAATTCCTGTATGGGCTAAGGGGTCTACAGTAATAGATTTAAGTTCTGCTTTCTTTAGTATACCTGCAGGAGAAGAGAGTCAACTTTTGTTTGCATTTACCTGGAAAGGACAACAACTGACCTGGACACGACTTGCACAAGGATTCACTGGCTCACCAGTGAATTTTTACTCGGTTGCTGCGGAAAGGTTTACATAACATTGTTTTATCCTGTGATTCCGTGTTAATACAGTATGTAGACGATTTATTGCTTGCTAGGAGAACAAAAAATGCTTGTACTTCACATACAATAATTTTGTGTACAGCCTTAGCTGAAAAGGGACATCGTGCATCCCCACCTAAGCGCCAGTTCTGTCAAGAAAGAGTAAAATATTTAGGATTGATTCTAACGGAAGGAAAACGATCTCTCCATCCTGAACGCATTAAAGCAATTGAAGCTCTACCTTGACCTGTGACGAAAAAGCAGATTAGAGGTTGTTTTTAGGGGCAGTAGGCTTCTGTAGACCATGGATTCCCGGGTTGGGGGACTTAGTAAACCCATTAGTGGGAGCAACTGAACAGGAAGCAGTAGAACCTATAAAGTGGACAGTCAGAGAGATTTGGCATTTAACAAAATTAAGGAGGCATTAGGTAAATCCCTGGCTTTAGGGCTCCCCCATTATAAAAAACCTTTCCAGCTGTACATTCATGAACAACAAGGGGTTGCCAGTGGAGTGCTGACTCAAATGCCAGGTCCTCAACCCAGAGCAGTCGCGTATTATGCAGTACAATTGTATGCTGTCCTTCTGGGGACTCCTGGATGTATGTGTGCGGGGGCTGCTGCAGGAATCATTGTTGGGAAATGTCGAACCATAGTTCTGGGACTATAGCAGATTGGTGTAAGTTGCAACATCCGTTGCAGTCATCTGTGATGGCATTAGGGAAAAGACAATGGCTAATATCAGACGTGTTACCTCGGTGGGAGGAGATGAATGAGCAAGACCCACCGATTAATAGTAGACCCTTTAGGGGTACGTCAAGGAAATACAAGGCCTTAGTTGCATTCAAGCCCAACTTTGGCTACAAACAGTAGCTGCATCCCTCACAAGGGAAGGAGAGAATGGTATACTTCCCGCAGAAAGCCTAAACTTGATATGGGAAAAGAGTACCATATCTGAAGGGAAATATCCAGCTTGGTGGCAAATGCTTAATTTGCCATTTGATAAGGAGCAAAAAGTGATAACTGCTCTCGTTCTCACTATTCAAGCAGCACAGGTCTCTACAATCTAGCCTATTGTGCCTCTAGGCTGGATCCATGGGGATGTTGCATTACATCCTTTGGAAAACAGGGGATGGGCACAGCACATTCGTGATAAGTGGAACACTATAGATTTAGCCTCCTGGATGGGTTGGGATCAATTAGGATTTGTACGTGAAGGTAATGCCCTACAAACTCAAGACATTTGTTTAGCCACGGAACACAGTGTTTGCCATGTTGGGGTGCAGACCCAAAGTGCAAATGAGAAGGTAACTTTGGTCTCTCCTGGGAAGGGTTGTCTATGTTTGTGGAGTCAGGGCAGCACTGTTATAATTGATGGTGCAATGTTGTATCACAATAATAGTTTAAATTTGTGCATGTGTAACTGTACAATGGTAAAGGGATGTGGCTACAATTATACAAGCCCCGTAACAACTCACCAGTTACTCCAGGGAAATTATTCATGGATTCAAGAATTATCACCAGTACCGATTGGAATGCATCTCAGGTTAGTGAAGGAATTATTACACCATGAGCAGTTGCGGACGTTTCTCCAGAAGGTCAAAGAAACAGGGAAAAGTACCCTGATGACTGCAGAGCATGATACACAACAGAGTCAAGCGATACTTGAAAGAACCAAAAAAAAGTCACAGAGCATAAATGGTGGGAAACTTTAGGTGGTCTCCCACCACTTCTGGCTTGTATAATTGTTTGCTGCATGCTGTAGTGATTCTGTTCTGTCTGATCATTGTGTGCTTTGTGCTCCCCTTGGGATTGTATATAAAATTGTGAAGGCTGGCTGCTCGTCTTGAAAAATGGCTATATTACAAAGACAAACAGCCAGAAAAACAACGGGGGGATTTGTAAGAAAACTACTGTTAATTCCATTGGCCTAACCTTGATTAACTTAGCATCAGTGCCTAAAGTAGATGAAGCCTGCAGGCCTCAAGGCTGAACTGTCCTTGAACTCCAGAAACATTGCGAAGGATGTGACCTTGCCAGTGCTGTAACTGCCAAACCAGTTAAAACTAGCTGACAAAGATACAAAACTAGCTCATGAGGCTACAAAGTAGACTGCAGGAGACAAGATGGGATGCACGTGGGTTGGGGTTGACCTTGGAGGAGATAAGGGCCTGGGAGAAACAAGGACATGGCATCCATCCTCAGTTACACCAAAGCGGCATGGCTCCAGTGTGCACATCAGCAGATGACCGAGTGCTCAGCCCACAGCACTGCTCCTTGGGGTGGGTAACAATAGGCCCATTGACAGGTCGTTCTGTGGGGAATGGCTCCACAGCACCTAGATGTTTACAGTGTGGATCTGTGGTGTGGCTTCTCTTTTGCATGGCCTTGTCAATCATGGGCTGGTTAGAGGGTGTGCCCCTAGGCTTCAGCAACCCCACAGGTGGGGGCTCTGGCCCTAGTGCACTCAGGGTTCCTTCACTCTTGGGGAGCACCCCAGAGCAAACCTCTCTTCTAGCGGCTGCACCACCCGGAGTCCCACGCTTGCCTGGGTGGCGCCTGTCAGGATCACAGATGTGATGGGATAGCTCACACCCAAGGGAACCCGGCAAGGATGGGATTTAGGCTCTTTCAGAAAACAAAACCAGAAGTCAAGAGGAACATGCCGTAGCTCAATTTGTTTCATCAAAAGTTGAAACTACAAACTGACAACAGCAAGATGGTGGTGAGGTGGCCAAGAGGTTACAGGGATGCACTGCTAATCTATTCTGCACCATGCACACAGCCTCCAACCCCACCCTCCTCAAAGACACTCCTGTTTCTGGCTCAAGACCAACCTGGAAGGAGTGTGTTGGGGCAGTGACAGTCCTGCAGCTCCTGTCCCTACAGGCAAGCCTTTTCAAGCTCCTTCTCTAAGCTGGCAGCAGCTTCCTCTCCACCCTGCTCTCATTTGAGTTCAGTCACAACAAAAGCCCAACTTCCCTGGAGGTACATCTCTGGGGAGTCAGCTCTGGGACAGCAGATCTGCTGGTGGCTGGGACATGCATGTCGCTGTGGGATGTCCTTTCTGGACCATGTGGGATGGCCAGAGAAGCTGGAGAAGAGCATGGAGGATGCGCGGGTGTCCTGTTGCCGCTGAGCTGAGCTGAGCTGTGCCATCTCCTTCCCTGATGGGAAGGACAGAAGAGGGAAGAGTGTGTGTCAGTGCTGGGTGGTCGTGTCCGTACATCTCGTTACTGAACGGGGAGAAGGGAGGGTGCAGTGGCATGGGGCAGTGAAAGAGGCTGGCTGAGCCCCCTGCTCCAGCACCTGGGTGGCGACATGAGAGCTATTCAGACATCTGCCTGATGTGCAGACAGCTCTGCCAGAGACCCCCCCCCCACCATGGTAAGGTCAGTCCTTCATCCGCCCCGAGAGCAACCTCGGGGGAGAGGACAGTGCTCTCAGTCCAGGCTGCGCTCGAGTCTTGGCCTGACTTGTTGGCTGGAGACAGGCTGAGACTGGAGACAGAGTGGGATGTCCTGGGTCACAGTCGCAGCTGAGCTGCTGACGGGAGAGCAGGGTTCAGCAGCAGCAAGAGCTGGCAAGAGGGGCAAGAGGACCAAAACAACTTGGGGGGTTGCAGGAGCAGGCCTTCCCCTTCTGTGCAGGGACAGAGGGCTGCAAGGTGCTGCAGCTGGGCTGGCCAGGACAGTCTGGTGGGTGAGTAGGTTTGGTAAGGGAAGTGGGGAGGACTGAGACATTTGTGCTGTGAGCTGGTACAGAGGGAATAGGGAACACAAAAGCAAAGTCTGTTTGCAGTGTTCAGCACCATGCTCAGCACACACTGAAACACAGGAAGTTCCACCTGAACAGAAGGCAAAAGTTCTGGACTGTGAGGGTGACTGAGCACTGGCACAGGTTGCCCAGAGAGGCTGTGGAGTCTCCCTCCTTGGAGAGATTCAAAAGCCGTCTGGGTGGGGTGCTGGGCTGCAAGCTTTAGGGGAGCCTACTAGAGGAGGTGAGGCTCTTGGAGGCCCCAGGTGGGGCTGGCCAGGGACATAAAGGCCTGTTAGTGCCCTCAGGGCCCTGACAAACTCTGCGGTCATCTGGATCACAGCAACTCCATAGGTCATCAGCAACCAGGCAGCTGGGCAGGCATTGTGATGTCCTCAAGGGCATCAGAACATTGCCCCAGCCAAGGTGACAGATTTGGGGGAGAGAAGAGGGAGGACAGGAGAGAGGACATGGCTGGTGCCTTGACGGTGAGGTCACTCCTGTCTCAGCATTGTGATAAGGCAGCAGCAGGCAGGCAGCAGGGCAGCTGTTGGGAGGTCACCCAAGGCATATGAGAGCAGGCCCGGTCGGATCAAAGATCCCTGACCCCATCCTCCACCCCTGCTGCTGGTCCTTCTCCTCCTAGAACCCTTTCCCTAAGCACAGAGGCCCAGAGACCTTTTGGGGAAGACTGAGGCAAAGGTGGCACACAGTAGCTCCGCCTCATTGCTTTGCTCTCATTAATTCAGCCACCCTATTCAGCAAGGTACCAGTATTTTCCAGTTCAGCCTACACACTTAGCAGAGGAAGCTCTTGTTGTCCTCGACGTCCCTCGCAAGCCTCAACTCCAGCTGAGCTTTGGCCTTCTTGACACCATCCCTACACACCCGGGGCTTGTTTCTGTACTCCTCTGCTGTAGCCTGTCCTTGCTTCCACCTCCTCTATGCTCCCTTTTTTGCACTGCAGTTCCATCATGAGTTCCCGGCTCAGCCAAGTCAGTCGCCTGATACCTCTGTTTGTTTGCCTGCATATCAAGGTGCAGCCTTCTTGTGCTTGGAGGGTGCCGTCCTTACACACCTGCCAGGTTTCTTAAGCTCCTTTGCCCTTCAGACCTGCTTCTACGGGACACCCCAATCAGTTCCCTGACAAGGGTGAAGTCTGCTCACATCAAGCCCACGCTCTGCACTCTGCTGCTCTCCTTCCTTGCTCCCCTCAGGCTCTTGAACTCCATTATTTCATGGGCGCTACAACCAAGGCAGCCACGCACTATCATGGCCACTCCCTACCGGTTTTCAGCTTCCATTGCTAGTCCTTGCGATCCACATTATTCCCTTCACACCCCCAAAAGCCAAGTGCTCAGTGCAACAAACCTGCACACGAGAGTTCAGGTCCCTTCCCATCTTGCAGCCAGGACTGGCAGCAGGAGAGGGAGGCCCTGGCTCCACCCCCTTCTGCCTCAGGAGGGCTACACCAGCTCTTCCCACCTCCCTGGAGTGTCCCCTTGTCACCAGGGGATGTGCTGCCAGGCAAGGGCTGACTCCACTCCTCTGACTGGCTCCTGCAAAGAGTAGGAGGGCCCTGAGACATCGTGACCACAGCTGCGGACAAATAGTTATGGCATGACCTTGGGAGAGAGCTGCCCTGGGAGCAGGCACTGACACTCAAGCCCTGACTGCTGAGCTCTTGTTTTGGGGCCCCTCTGGACAGTCACATGCTGCAAATGGCAGAGTTCACACCATGCCAAGGAAATAGCCACAGCCCCTTGGAGCTCTGGTTTAATGCACAGGAAGACAATTCTGTGAGGGCCGGGATGGCTGGCACTCACTGGTACCTCTGCTGTTGGCTCGGCAGGCGGCTCTTCTCTCCAGAGCTAAGGAGCAAGAAAGGAAGAGGCTCAGTGGGATGCACAGGCAGAAAGGCAGAGAAACACTGCCGGCTATTTCAGGCCATATATTTGTGGGTGTGCTTCTGATGGCATTTCCATACTCACTGGGATGTGATACAGGCCCCTGGCTCCACCCAAAGTCCTTGGAGCAGTTGGTCAGCCTGAGGCTGAGCCTGGTGGGGCCAAGACTAGGCGGGAAACCCGTTTCTTGGCTTCAGCATTCAGCATTCAGCATTCAGCATTCAGCATTCAGCATTCCGGGGGAGGTTTGAAAAGGGGCAGACAAACATGCCTTTGTGTTCAGTTGCTCAAGACTTCCATGTCCCACACTGTAATCCTATTTGGAGTGCCCAACAGCTGCCCCTTGGAGGGAAGGCATGTCTGAGGCATCCACCTCCAAGGGAGTGCTGGGCATTTGCTGGGGGCTGCAGAGAGGTGCATGGGATCAAGGTCTAAGCCAGGTCAATCCCAAGTCACAACAACTCCTATTCAAACCAGTGGCTCTGGCACTGGGATTCTGACACCTCGGTGGGTCACTACCCCTGCACGCTCCCAGGCTTTGCCTGGAGCTGCTACACACTTGCTCCGTCTGTTGTGCCCCCAGCCTCTCGGCTGCTCTTTTCTGCTCCTCGTCTATTCTCCTCGGGAGAATAAAACATTGATGGTCACGTCCTCATCTGGTGCCAGGCAGTACTGGAGGACATCCTGAAAAGAAGGCTTTTCTTCACGCAGCTTCCCAGCACTCTCCTCCTCTTTCCCAGCTGGAGCTAGGGATGAGCCCGACTGCACCCTTGACTGGGTTTCACTTCTCTGCTGAACCTGCAAGACAAGTCAAGGAAGGTTTTAGCCCCACTTCCAAGCACGCTCAGAGGCTCTCAACAGGCACCAAGAGAGCAGCCAGTGCCTGCAGGATCTCTGCTGTCACCAGACCCCTTGCTCTGGCCTGGCCTCAGGCACCCCATGAAGGCACGCTGCCACTGTAGCTACAGAACTGGCAGGGTCCCTGCAGCATACCCTAGCCATGTCACAGCCTGACCAGGTTTCACTGCTGCTTCCCACTGGCACTTCTCTCTCAAGCTGGGATCTCTCAAGGCAACACAAACGAGGGAAGGGAATTGTGACTTGCAGAGCAGGACACCTGCCCTGCCTTCATCCCAGGCAAAGACTGGGGATGGGGGTTTAGCAGGGCTCGTTCTTCCTACAGGGCACAATTGTCTCACAACTGCCTCCTCTACACTGCTTGACTTGAGCCATCCAGTCAGCAATCTTAAGCTAATATTTGCAATACGAAGCCTCAACTCCCTTAAGCAAACACAGCCCACAACTTCGCACAGGGGCTCTTTTCAACCCATGAAGTGACCTCAACATGCTCTCAAGGGGAAACTGATGTGTCACCAGGGCATCACTGCAATTCCCCATTGGCCCCCCCTCTCCCACCAGGAGCTCACTCCTCACATCATGAATGAGTGGAAGGCATTGCCATTGGTAGAGCAGAACTCCAAAACGAAATCCTCCTACCGGGCTCAGTGGCTCAGAGCACACAGTCGTCACAAAGGAGGGGAAGGAATTGCTGTTGGCTCAGCAGGAGCTAGGAATGCAGCCCTGCTGTGGCATTCAGCACGTCACACCAAACAAGCCTGAGCACCCCTGCTGACCTCAGGTTGCACCATCAGCATCAGTGCTCATGGCCTCCCTTGCTGCTTCCCCAACACCCAACAGCCCAGCAATGGGCCTTTCATACCACTGGCACTTCTCTTGGACCACGGAGCCCATTCCTGGGCGTCCTTGGCCTCTTATGGATGCTTCTGCAAAAGAGCTCCAGAGGAAATACGGCGGTCTTCTTCAAACATGCGCCTCTGTCTTCAGTTGCCTTGCTTGCTTTTCAGCCAAACCCACAGGAAAGGAAAATCTTCCTGGGCGTTCAGATTTTAGGAAAGGCAGGACTCCCCTGCCTCGCTCTTCGGCAGCAACAAGGCACCTCCAACCTGGCTCCCTGAGGAACCTGCAAGGCTCCGCTGCCCTGGAGCAGAGGAAAGGCTTTTTCTGTCGGAAGGTTTACAAAGTACCTGGCTCCTCTCTGCCTCTTCCTTTTCTCCCTTGCCTTTCAGGCCTGCCCTTTCTTTCTTCTCTTTTGGCTTAGCTGAGGAGTCCCACAGATCTCTTTGCCCCTGCACAACAGACAGAAAGCCTGCGTGCTGCAGGGCCACAGAAAAGACACAGCAAGGAGCACTACTGCCATCTGTTTCTTTCCAGTGGCGGAAGGTAATTTCTCTCTCTCTCCAGCCCTTTGTCTCGAGCCTTTCTCTCAGCGCTCTTAGGCCCTAAAGCTAGTACTGGCCAGACAGAAAATCCCTGCTTTCTTCTGACTAGGGAGCTAAATAACCACTCAGAGAAACAGAAGGTGGCCACCTTCCATCCCTGAAAGGCTCAGCAGGTACATTTCCACGAGGAACAGGGCCAAAGAGGGGCTTTTGATGTGATTCCGGAGAAGGCAGTAGTGACCAACGCCTAGAGAAAATAGAGCATAGCCTGCGCCTTTTAAAGCAAGCCCCTGAAAAGGTCAATCCAAGGTCTAATGAACACTTAGGAAGGAGGCTTCTATACCCGCTGCCCATAGAACTGCACTTTTCCACAAGCCCAGATGGCACAAGGAGGACCTCAGTCACTATCACATACCTGTCCTGCCCTCTCCTGGCTTTTACTGAGAGGGCTCACAGCTGGGAGTCTGGCTTCAGCACTTTGCTTCCTCTTGCCTTTCTCCACCTTCCTTGAGGAGCTCCCTCGGATGGCTGGCAGCACGCTGAAAACACACATCACGGGGAGGTGGTGTGAGGGTGTGAGCACAGGGGCAGTTTGCTCCCCAGCCCGCACTCACAAGCTGGGCACCTGCCACTGCAGCACAAGGCAGTTCTGCAGGGGAATGACGTGCGTTCAAATACATGTGTTCCCTTCCACAGAGACAGAGATCACCCCTGGCTGAAACAGCCTGGGCTGCCCAACATGCCCACAGAAATGCTCAGGATGCCCACATCCAGGCTCTCTCTGGATGCAGCCAGGACTTGTGGTGCCACGTCATGTGCAAGGACAGGCTCCGAGAGACACCAGTACGTCCCTTCCTGGCAATTGCATTTATCACTGCTCGGTGGTCCAAAATACTCTGTGGTTGGGGATGGAAAATGTAGTAGTATGGGGACTCAGTGTCAAGAATGGAGCAAGTGATCAGGGGAGGAAAGCACGCCTGCCATTTACCCATCCCTGCCACTCTCTTGGGCCTGCCACAAGACAACTTTTCAGATGAACGAAAAGGCTTAAAGGGAACCAAATCATTAACAGACCCTCCTGCTCTGTATCCTGGGTGGCGGGAGAACTGCAGTTTCACTTTGCCTTGCAAAGCAACGTCCTTTCCATTCAAAGAAAGAGCTCCTCCATGTTTAATCCCTTCTGACTTAGTACTCAGTGGCCATTGCAAACAGCCCAGAGAGTGGCACAGAGCTCAGACAAACACCTCCTCTGTCTAAAAGCCACTCCAAGAGCGTTCAGTCTTTCCCTCACCCTTGGAAAATGTCTGTGCATCCCCAACATTCTTGTCACCAAGAAAGAAAGGCTGCTGCTTACTTACATCTAAAAGGCATGAGAAAAGGGCCCTGGTCTCCCAGAAGCTACGTTTGCACTGAGTTGCCAAAAAGCCCGTACTCTGGAGGCAGAGTCAGGAGAACCATGAAGCGAACCCGGGGCTCTCCCAAGAACTTGCTGTGTGCTGGCCATCCAGCAAGGGAGCAGAGGTCATTGTGGCATGTGGTCAAAGGCCTTCAGAGTTACCACCAACACTGTCTCCAAAGGAAACGTCTCACTCAAACAACAAGAGTACAGGGTCACCCTCAGCCCTTTCTCCAAGTGCCTCACCTGCCAGGAGGAGCTTTGCCCTTGCCTGTGTCTCCCTTTCCTTTGTCCATGTTGAGAGCAGGAATTCTGGGTGGAGGAGGCTGCTCTCTGAAGAGCAGGTGGTTGGCAGGGAGATTTCCTGCAAGCAGGAGGCAAGAAAACACTTCAGGACAGCACTGTGGACTCCTTCTGAGCAGGAATGAGATGCAAATTGGCTCAAGCCTGTGGTAAAACTGTGAGGCCTCCAGCTGATTCCTTTGAAGCTTTGTTTTCTGGGGGGTCTTAGGCCCTTGGGAGTGCTGGCTCCTGTCCAACTTTCCGCTTGTACTGTGCAACAGCATTTTTCTTTTGGGCTATTCATTTCCTCATGCTCTGTCCCAGTCACATGATGCAAAAGGGGACTTGCTGGGATGCGCCAGTGACCAGAGTCCCTTGAGAGGTAATCATTGCACACGAGGGAACAGAACCTTGCATCTGCCCACTCCTCTCATACTGCCTACAAGTCCTCTGTTGACAGAGTCAACCCAAAGGCATTGTTTTGGGGATGATGATGAGAAATTAAGAAAGAAAGGTTACTCCTTGCTTTGAAAATGAAAGGAAGCCTTGGCACAGGCTCCTAGACTTGTTACCATCTACTCGGGGTGACTTTTCCCATCAGATGAAAACACATTGGTTCCCTGAGATGGGCCAGCTGTTCTCAGGACCCCCATGGAAATGGGGGCAAGTTTAACTCGGAGGTAGCCACTGCAGGTAGGAGTGCTGGGCTGCCCCAAGGTCTTGTTCCCTCCGGAGATTGCCCATATTGGGACAGCAGTGTCACCTCTAGTGCCTCATGCTACCTGAGGCCACCTGGGCACTGCCACCTGGGCTCCTACGCCCTACCAAGGAGCACAGGAGGAGGAGAAGGCACAAAGCCCTGCCACGAATCAGCTCTTCCACTACCTTGCTTGCCCCTGGAGTCAGCTTTTCTCCTCTCCTCTTCCCATGTGGGCTTCACAGGTGCCACGGGCTTCACGCGGGGTTTTCTAACTACACTCGCAAGCTTGTACCTGGACACAGGAAAAACACAGCAGCGGGAAGGGAGGGCAGCCCGCTTCCTTTGCACCTTGGGCAAAGAATGGGGACACAGTGGCACTGCGGAGCTACTGTGAAGTCCATCCTTTTCCAAAGCAGAAGATGCAGAATATGCCACATCCTGGAGGACTCCATCAGCAAGCTGAGTAACATCAGGAAGTCCTCCAGTGCCTGCAGGGGCATCAGCTTCCCCATCCTCCCTGGCAGAAAGCTCATTTTCACCTCCCTCCCCTGTGCTGCCATGGCAGACCATCTGCCATCTCCTGTGGCAGCCAGGGGCTCGCAAGCAAACATACTCACTCTGGAAAGACAATGGCACGGCCACAAACGGTGAGAGAAGCAGCAGTTTTGGTGCCCGACAGGACTGAATCCCTCAGCTCTGGCATCTGCAAGGTGAGAGACACAGGGGAGATGATGCCAAGAAAACGAGGTCCGTGCTCACAAGGGCAGCACACTTTCCCATGGCTCAGAGAAGAACCTGCCTCTCAGAAATGCTGAAACAAAGCACTCGCTTCCTTACAGCAGCCCCTCAGTGCTACAGCAAAGCAACTGGAGGGAAATAAATGAGAAAGGGCAAGCACACGGTCAGGCTTTTTGCAAGGCTGACAATCCAGAGACTCAGCCCAGGGACCAGGTCTTGCCTCATGCCGAAGGCCATGGAGGCAAGCACAGGGGAAGGCATTTCACTAGCCAGGCTTCCTGGCTGCTGCGGTTTCCCTGCTGGCTTCAGTTGGAGCCTCCTGAGCTGAGAACAAAGGCGTCACATGTGCCGTTAACCCCACAGTCTCTCCTAGCATTCAAATGGCTGCCTCTGCACCCTGGAGGAATAGAGACACTCAGCCCTTCCTTTCCCTTTCCCTTTGCACAGAGGGCCAAGCCTCTGGTGGGTGTTCAAGGAGCAGCTGAGGGCCCTGCTCTGGGACCCACTGCAACAGAGGCTGGAGAACAGCCTTGGCCCAGAGAACAGCCTCAAAAGACACCACGGACTAAGACAGAAGGAAGAGACAGAGCTGGGAAGCAGGGCTCGGCTACAGCACTGAACCATGGCTTTCTGGAAGGAGACAAATCTAAGGGGAAAACACACCACAGACCTGCCCTTTTCTTTGAATTTGTCCCTCACCACATTGGAATGGGATCCTGGGCAGGAAGGAGCTTTGCTTTGACCCAGGACAGAAATCCCCAAGGTCTTCTATGTCACCGAGTCCTCTGAATGCCAGAGAAGAACAGTGCAGGGAGCTGGCATTACTCTAGGCCACGACTATCCACCCGCCCAGAAAGGTCGTGGCAGGCCATCAGAAATCCACTCACTCGTCCTTTGCTAGGATTCCCAAAAGATTAGAAGCAGCAGTGGAGAAAGGGAAACCTTACCCGCAGGTAAGAGCTGCTGTCAGCTCTCCAGTCCCATTTAGCCTTTGCAGAAAGTCTCTGTAAAACCTCATTTTCACCTCTTTTCCTTGAATGACAAGCAGGCCAATGTCCTTCCACACAAAGGCAACATTCTTCCCGCTCTTGAGGCAGCGAGAGAAAAGACACGTGCTCTCTTCTATGCAAGACTCCACTGGTTTCCGAGGAACAGAGATGTGCGAGGCTATGCGAGCATACTTCAGGGGCTCAGCTTGCTTATGACCTAGGAAGCAACACAGCAAGAACACAGTGCCTAACAAAGCAGTTCAGCAGGCTACAACGGAGCATTGGCAGCTTTGAGGTCTTCCCGCAAGACACTGCTACAGAGCTGTCTTCTTTAACCCTGCTGGTAAAGCTCATGGGGGAAGCTGATGCCATCCCTCCCGAGGAGAAGTTCAAAGCACTCTGCAACCAGATGTGCCAAGAGTACAGCAATGCTTTCTTCCCTACACAGGGAGAAAGAAAGGGCCCTAGCCATCTCCTATGAACAAGAGACATGATGGCAGAACAAGGAGAGGAGAAAGGAGGCCACTTCCCATGATGGGGGAGTGGGTGCCACCACGGTACTTGTGCCCGCACTCAGTGCCTTCCAGGTTGGGAGAGATTTAGCTGTGCCATGTCACAGGGATTCAAGGAAGAAGGAAAACCCACGTACTGCGTCGCTCCTCTTTAGATCCTTCCAGTCACCCGCAGCACCCTCAGCAGTGCACAGCAAACATCCCTGCTTTTGGGGTCAGAGGGCTCCTGCTGCCCCACAGGCATCCCCAATGCCCACTACAGCGGCAGTGCTGCTACCACTGACCAGCAATCACAGAACAGCTGCCCTCTCATGGCTTTGCATACACACTATTGTTCCCATCTCCGCTTCAGGGCTCTCTACAGCTGCCTGTGACCTAATTCTAAGGAGCGGGAGAATGGAAGAGCCACCATGAATGCCAGTATTTGCCTTTACAAGCTCCAGGGTGGCATAAACATGAACCAACGGTGTTAACTAAATCTGATGAGAAGCAGCAGCCCCAATACATGTGGCATGTAGCCAGCTGTTAAAGCAAGTCATGCGGAGAGCAAGTGTAATTGTACTCTGCATTAGGATGTCAGGAGTAGTCCAAAAAAAAAAATCTGAAGCTGTTCTCAGGGCCTGGTGAAGGAATTCCAGATTTCTAACAGTCACTGCTGAACAGCACTTATGCACACCCCAAAGCTGTCCCAAGGGGAAGCCAAAGTTTCAGCCTGTCTTCTTTACCAGGAGCATAGGCGTTATCATCGGAGAGGCCCTGGACCTCCGCAATATTCTTTGACAGACGGAACAGGGGTCTGCGCACAGTCAGAAGACCATGCTTCCCACCACCAACATGTTGTTGATGTAACAACATCAAAGGTCCCAAGGCGAATAATTCGGACTCCCTGAAAACAAGAAGGAAGAGAAGAAGGAGGAGGCTCTTAGGTGGACAGGCTGGTGACTTGTCAGGGCATGGGGATGGTGCTCGGTGCCTTTCCCTACTCCTGGAAAGCTTTGGAGAAGCCTTGCAGAAGGTCTTGTGAAGACCTTTCCGGAGGTTTTCACCCCCCTCCCCTTCACCCTCTCAAAAATACAAGTAAAAGCAGAGAAGTCATCCCTTTAATACATAAGTCCCAGAAGAAGGGCTTCCTGGCGAGGCCCAGGAGGGCAGACCCACCTGGTTCAGCATCAGCTGCCGTACAATGTAGTCAGACACACCTTCCCAGACAGCAAGGGTCTCTGGAAAAGAAGGGAAAGACACGTCATGCTCTGGGTGAGCCAGCTCACAACCATTCAGCACATGCCTAACCAAGGAGAGGCGGAGGGCAGGCATCATCAAACAGCACCCCCTCCCCAAACTAACCCCATTCCTCACAGGGGCCATCAGGCTAGAACCTGTCCTGTGACCCCAGCCGAGGTCTGGACCTGAAACAGAGCCATTAGGGCATGGAGATCATGCTACTGGACATCCGCAGTGTGTCTCCCAGATCAATGCTTGCTCTGCCAGGCTGGAGGTACAAGGAGATTCAGTGGGAAGGACTAGAGGCAGTGGCTGGGCTCCTGGACAGAAAGCCCCACTGAGCTGAGGAAAAGTGCAAGGGTTCATTTCAAGCACGGCAGTTTCCTGCAGCCTCTCCAGAGCCCAGCAGGAGCTGCAGGACCCCTCAGCCTTCTTCACACAGCTCTCCTTTCCTGACAAATGCAGCTCTCACACGGTGAGCCCCTCCCTAGGGATATTGGCAATGGATTTCCACCCCAGCGAGAGGATGCTGCTGTGCCCGTGGGAGTCCAGGGGCTCAGGGCATCCCCTGGAGGCTCCCCTGTGGGGCCAGCTTCCCCATACGGCATCCCTGCACATGCAGGCTCTGCACGGCCACCCAAGCAGCTCCACCTCCTTCCCACACCAGGATCTCAGGTGGGTGATCCCCACTGTGAGGCCAGCAGCGACCCTCGGGGCAGGGACTTCTGCCTGGGGTGCCCCAGGACAGCAGGGGCAGCATCACGGCCAGGAGCCAGAAGTCCTGGTGGCCACACTGGCATCTGAGCCAAAAGGCACCATCAGTCAGACCATCAGACCATCCAGCTTCCCCCTGGCCCCAGGGTTTCCACAGCCATGTTCAGAGTTAATGAGCTCTGCAACAGCTCCTGGGAATGAGCTCCTGAAGTCTTTACCCTGGGTGGGAGTGTTGGCACCCTCCGCCCACGCCGTGTCCCGTGGCCGGCGTCCCAGAGCTCCATCTTTGTCCTCTTCGCCCTGTGTCAACCTCACAGTAGGAGGTGACAAGAAAACAGCTCCTCTCCTCCTCCTCCTCCTCCACACTTCACCACAGCCCCACGCTGCCTTGGCCTCCCCGCCGCTGAGGCTCAGCGGCTCCTGGCAGCAGAGCGGTGCCGAGAGCAGCCCCAGCGTCTGGGCTCCCTCGGGCTCACCGGGTCATTCCCCTAGGCAGAGAGGGGCTGCGTGGGGCAGGGCTGCTCACAGCTCCCGCTCACCCCCAGAATGCTTCCCCAGAGGATTCTCAGGAGGAAGCTCAAGGCAGGGACAACACCAAAGGCAAGGAGCTTCCCTGAGTCTGTGCTTTCAGCTCCCTGCTGTTGGGCTGGGGGCAAGGGAAAAGGAGCTGCCAAGCCTGGGCAAGAGCCACAGACTCCCAAGGCCACGCAGAGACCAGCAGGTCTGCAAGGAAGCTCAGGAAGTGCCTTCCTGCACTCTCTGCCCACGCACAGCACCAGCAGCACCTCTGCTGGCCCCATCCGGCTCTCTCCCAGCTGCTCCACAGCACCTGCCAACATACAGATAGCCTTTGACGCTGCCCCACTGCCGGGGGGGTGTCCGTGGGGCAAAGCCAAGTGCATGGGGGGGTCTGCGATGGGGGCTGGGAGCCAACGCTCCCCTAGGTAGACGTCACCTGCAGACACTCGACTGTCTCTGTGGAGGGGTCCTGAGGGGCTGCGAGCGCCCTCCAGCCGGGCACAGCCCTCACCACGGGGATGGCGCTGAGGAACGGCCACTGCCGCGGGAGGGGCTGCCAGGAGAAGGGGCGCAAATGCTGGGGGCTCCCGCGGGCCAGAGATGGCCCAGGCCAGGCCAAGCCTTCCTCAGAAGCTGCTGGCATCACAGTGAAGAGTCTGGCCCCGTCCTCTTGACACCCTCCCTTCACATACTTGAACACGTTGATCACAACCCTTCTCAGTCTTCTCTCCTCCAGCCTCTACAGGCCCAGCTCTCGCAGCCTTTCTTCACAGGAGACATGCTCCAGGCAGCCCCTCATCCTCTTTGTAGCCCTCCGCTGGACTCTCTCCAGTAGCGCCATGTCTCTCTTGTCCTGCGGAGCCCAGAATTGGACACAGTACTCCAGGTGAGGCCTCACCAGGGCTGAGGAGAGGGCGAGGATCACCTCCCTCCACCTGCTGGCAACACTCTCCCTAATGCACCCACCCCAGGATCCCATTGGCCTTCTTGGCCACAAGGGCACACTGCTGCCTCATGCTTCACTTGCTGTCCACCAGCACTCCCAGCTCCTTCTCTCCAGAGATCCTTTCCAGCAGGTCAACCCCCAACCTGTCCTGGGCCATGGAGTTCGTCCTCCCTAGGTGCAGGACCCTGCACTTGCCCTTGTTGAACTTCAGGAGGGTCCTCTCCACCCAGCTCTCCAACCTGTCCATGCCCCTCTGAATGGCAGCACAGCCTTCTGCTGTGTCACCACTAGCTACAGGCCTCCCACTAGACTCTGCTCCACTGACCACAACCCTCGGAGCTCGGCCATCCAGCCAGTTCTCAACCCACCTCCCTGGCCACTCGGCCAACCCACACTCCCTGAGTTTACCTAGGAGGAAGGGATGCGAGGCAGTGTCCAAGGCCTTGCTGAAGTCCAGGCAGACAACACCCACTGCTCTGCCCTCATCTCCCCAGCCAGTCATCCCCTCCGAGAAGGCCGTCAGGTTGGTCCAGCATGAGGTCCCTTTGGTGAGTCCACGCTGACTACTCCTGACCACCTCCTCGTCCCCCTCCACGCCAGCGCCCATGCTCTGCCATGGCCCCGCCCCTCCCCTCTCTGCCCCCCCACCCCTCCTCGCCCCCCCCACACTGCGCACGCGCACTGCCGCCCCCTGCCTGTCCCTCCTGCAGGTCCCGCCCCGGGAGGCCCCGCCCCCTCCGGAGCGAATGGGGGAGCGCGGGGTGGGCGGGGCGGGCGCGCTGGAGGCGTCACTTCCGGCGCGGGGGCGGGGCTGTGTGGGCGTGGCCGCCGGCCCTGGTGCCGCTGTGGAGGCCGGGGAGAAGCAGCGGAGCCAAAATGGTTGTTGCCGGCTGCTGCGCCGGGAGCCCCGAGCGCCGCCGCCGCCGCTGCCGCCGCCTGTGGTGCGCTGGCGGTGCGGGAGCCGGCGGGGCGCCGGGGGC
Organism: Struthio camelus; assembly: GCF_040807025.1. Classification (NCBI taxonomy): domain Eukaryota; kingdom Metazoa; phylum Chordata; class Aves; order Struthioniformes; family Struthionidae; genus Struthio; species Struthio camelus. The sequence goes on along the minus strand of NC_090957.1, from coordinate 2,398,142 downwards.
TGGGGCGGAGCGGGGAGCGCGGGGGCCCCATTCTGGCCGGCGGCCCCGGGGCGGCGGGAGTTGTCCTCCGGGGGAGCCTGCGCGGGAGAGGGAGACGCTGCGGCCGGGAGCTGCTGCCGGCTGCCGTGGCCAGGGACGGGCAGGAAAGAGGGCTGTGCAAAGGGCAGGGCCTGAGCGCCTGCCTGCCTGTGCAGGGCTCTAGCGCCTGTTGGACAGCCTCCTTGTTGCGCTGCCCTTGCTAAGGAGGAAAGTCAAAGGTGGGGCACAAACGGGCTCTGCCCTCGCTAGACCGAGGAGAGGGATGCGAGCACCCCCTGGCGTGGAGAGCGTTTTCAGGAGGTTCTCCGGCCGGAGCCCGGGTTTCCTCTTGGTTTCCAATATTCCTCAGCACCAGTGTCCTCGTTCCTTTCTCCCAGGCCCTTGGTTAAACCTCCGGTGTCAAGACCGAGCGTAACCCTCTCCGGGAGGTGTGCATTGCTGTGGGGGGAGCTAAGCATAGATGGATTTTTCCTTGCTTCTGCCTTGCGTCCATGCATGTTCGTGGGCTCTGGCTGCTGTAGAAAGTCCAGTTTTCCCCTTTCCTTCCCCAAATTGTGAAGAGAAAATGGATCTTCCTGTGTCATCAAGGTACTTCTCATCCCTCAAGCGTTTGACAAAGGGCCGAACGAGGCTCTCACGGGCGGTGAGCGCTCTCCAAAAACTGGAGCAGGGTGTGCTTCTGTTCAAGAGCGGGTGTTGTTCCCACAGCCAGGTACTGAAACTCTATTTCTCCCTGCAGGTCACCTGGAGGCCGTTGAATCGTACTTAGCCTCTGCTGGACGGCTGATGCTGGCAAGCAGTGCCTGGAGGCAGCTCGACTGAAACTTGTGTTGTGCTAAAGGTTCAACTGGAGGACACAGCAATGTGTTGCCTGCTTGAGTTTGGCCTTCTGAAAAAAACAGAATACGCAGAATGAGAAGATGTTTTTATGGGAGAAGATTTTTTGTCCAGGGGTGATAGTACAGGCTGGCTTTGGGAGCAAAAGCGTGGAGAAGAAGGGATTTTTGGTGAAGAAAGCCTGACGAAGCCTTCCAGTGTTTCCTTGTCGTTTTGAAAGCAGCTAGAAGAGACCTGAGAAAGCGCTTTCAGTCTGTGCTGCTGTAGCAGAACTCTTTGCAAGACTCCAGCTTTGTTTCAGCTGGCAAAATGTTTCAGTTGACTGTTGCCTTCTGCCTAGTGCGGAAGTGTGCAGCTGAGACTTGTGGAAAGACCTGGTTCCTGAGCCCTGCTTTAGCAGCAGGTGATTAAAGTGGGAGGCTGTGAGTTGCTTTTCTGTCTTTTATTGTGTGTGCTACGTGGACTTTTCTTTTCCTGGAGCTTGCAGTAGGGAGTGAGGTACATGTTTGCTTCTGAGGGTAGATGGCTTAGTACTCTTTAGGCTGTTGCTTTCCTTGAGGAGGAGGCAAGCTTGGCGTCTAGGTGGGGGTACTTTCTTGCCAGTAAAGCCCCCAGCCGTTGGGTGCTAGAAGGGAGTGTTACTGGAAGGCATGTGAGAAAGAGGCCAGAGATGGTGTGGTGGGCGAAGTAGCTGTGTGTGAGCGGTGTGTTGCCCGGGCGAGGTGTGGGGGGTGTTGCTGAGCTGCTGCAGCGGTGGCAGTAGCTGCGCTGGAGGGATCTTCCTGTGTTTCTGTCGGAGGTGATGGGTGAGGTGCTTGGAGGGGAGGACTTTGGGACGCGAAAGGTAACGTTGGGAGTGTGGGCCCTGTGCAGGGAAGTCAGTGTCTGAGAGGCTGCTCTGTGGCTGCCCAAGGCTGTTCTGCCTGTTCTTTCCTCAGCATCGAGCCACGTGTGGAGGAGCCTGGCCAGCCTTGAGCAAGGAAGAGAAAACCCAGAGTTCCACCTTATTCAGGTAATGAATAAGGCGCACCTTATTGTTCTGAGGTGTCACGTACCTTGGAAAACTCTGGTTCTTCTACTGAAGCGTTGTTACTGAAGTTGTGAGGGTTTTCATGCATTCTTTTCTCTTTGGGAGTGTCTGTGTGTCCAGGGGCCTGAGGAGGTATGGTGGGGGCTAGCCCCAGGCAGGACAGTATGTGTGCTGAGTGAATAGGCACTATTTCTCCTGCCAGCAGTAGAGATGCCCAAGCCAGTAGACTCCAGGCATTGTTTTCTGGTTGTGTGCCTCTACCCATGGGCAGCAGCGAGAGCATTTCAGCTGGCAGGCTCAAATCTTTTGGTCGAGGAAGTCTAAATCAGCCAGAGCATTTCTGCTATGTTATGCAGAGAACTGACTTTATCCCCACACAAAGGGGCCAGAGGGTGACCTTTGTGTTCGATAAGTAGCCATAGGCATTAGCTAGACGTGTCACTTGAATTTGGATTTCAGTTCATTGCTGCATCACTCTGCTAAATCAAAAGTCCCGTGTAACATCAAATGTCTTCAAAATAAGCTTTTCTCTTCAACATGACACTCTCCGTATGTGTGGAATATCTGAAAGAACCTGGTCAGTGAGTACTGGACTCTGACGTAAAGGAGCAGCAAGACTCAGGGCACTGCCTGCAGGCGCCAGGATGAGATGAGCGACTCCAAAGTGAAAGACAGTTGGGAATCAGAGGACAGCTGAGAGCTGCCAGTGGGGAGGAATCTTGAGAGCCCTTGACACAGTCAGTCTGTGGCTGCAGGGCACTGCTGCGCTGGTTCCCGGAGGGTTCTTCTAAAGGCAGCACCTTACACAGCTGAGAGGGGCTGTCAGGGTGGCTCTCGGAGCTTCTCCTGTGTGGAGCAGGAGGTGCTTTAGATCAGGGAGGCCCAGCCACACCGTCTCAGGGACAGGGCACGACGGTTACCTTCTGCCGGGGATGGTGCAGGGGTGTGAAGCCAGGGAGTGCGCCCAGGTCTGCACGGGCTGTAATTCAGAGCAGTGTGCCTGCATGCCAGGGTGCTGTGTGCATCAGGACCATGCCTTGCAGGTGGGCAAGGAGCCCTCAGGCTCTTGCCACGCTGTGGGAGAGGCGCTAGCCTCTCAGAGGACTGGGAGGAGGAGGCACAGATCCCTTGCAAAGTGAAGGTGCTGCTGACATGTGCCTGGGGCCAGGGCCATGGAACCTGCTAGGCCCTCTCCCAGCTGCTGGGAAGGCACTACAGAAGCAGACAAATCCCGGGGAAAAAACCTTCCGCATGTTCCTGGGAGTCAATGGAAGGGTCACTTCTGTTTGAGAACATGAGAGGGCAGCAGCAGGGAGGTGGCTGGGGTTTGTGCTTGTGAGAGGACTTCTGCCTGAGTAGCGGACAGGCCAGCAGCAGGAGCAGCATCAGCTAAGCCGCTGTGAGGTCCCTTCAGTCTGAGCAGCTGATCAGCAGGGAGAGGACTGGGAAATTGCTTGTGGGGACACTTCTGTCTCTGTAGATGAGAGGCCAGAAATGCGCTGGCCTTGCAGGGCTGTTCCCTGCTGGGCTGGGGCACTCCGGGGAGGCCTGAGCCGCTCCCAGGTGGTGCTGGGCAGGGGGCTTGTGTGGGCTCCCACTGCCATGGATCCAGCAGGCTGCCTGGAGTCCACTGAGTAGACTCAGCACTGAGTTCACGCAAGCAGGGGTTTGGTTGGTTTGGTTGGGATTGTCTTTCCACACTGAAATAGAGACTGCTGTTACACTTAAAAACAAGATTTATCAGCTCGTTCCGATGAACCGCACACCACACGCAGCCGTGACAACACAGCTCATGCAGTTGGGTGGTGACTCTGTTCACTTGTGTGGGGACAAGTGCTCTGTCATTCTATATATATATATATATATATATATATATATGTATGTATAAAATATATATATAGATATGTATATACACACATACACATGTATATATATGTTTGTACATAGACATATATAGACACTATATGTATGGTGTCTAGGAACTACAGAAGGCATTCCTGATGATCAGCTGTTTTTATTCTTAGGAGAATAGGGCTTTTCACCATTGCAGAAATAGCCTCAGGCAAGTCAGGGGATTCAGGGGTGCTTTGTGCAGACTGTTTGTAGAGTCTCCTTAGTTGGGCGGTAGGATGGAGTTTTAAGCAAATAGCGTGTTGCCATTAAATCGAAAAATGCAAGATAAGGCATTCCAGCCCTAATTTAGAAGCTGTACTAGTGCAAGTGAGGCATGTGGACTATTCAGGGGAGTGAACTCATCTCTCTTGTCTTTCCGACAGGATAAACCATATCATAACAGAGGATGCACTGCATAGTGATGAAGAATCACCTTCAGGGTTTGAAGATGAGTTATCTCATCAGATGCCCGGTAGACGAAACAGGTAAATGTCTGGGTCCTTTGGATTCCAACTCTTGAGAGTGCTGGGTCTTTGTAAACAGTCCTTGCTGTTGTCAGCGTGAGGAGATGTAGAGGAGGGAGTAAAGACAAGTTTGTCAGGGAGGGAGGGTTATCTCAATACATGCACGAAGTAAGCGCAAAAATAAATCTAGGTACGAAAGTTCCAGGAAAGTACATTGCTATTGTGGATCAAATGGAAGGACCCAGCTGCCTTTTCCTGCACATAAAAGATCCAGAGACTATTGGGAGCCATTGATTTAATCCAGGGTATTGCTTCAGTAACTCAAGCCCAAAGAAATGTGCTGTCTGTCCTTTTAGATAAAAAACCTATACAGATTTGTGTAGCCCTCTTTGCCCTTCCCACTTCCAGCATTGTTAAAACAGCAGTGAATTATGTAGTGGGAATAACATTGCACAATTGCATGTGTTTCGATCCCCCCCCTTTTTTCCCTAAAAAGGCTACTCTGCTCCCGGCATCACGAAAATGAGTGTCTGGGTGGTGAAGAAATCCCGGCGGGTGCGTGCTGAGGGAGAAAGTTGTACTTCTCCCCCGGATCAGTCACCTGAGCCCTAGTCCCTGCATGCATTTGGCTGGCCAGTGGCCGTGTGTTATGTGAGAACCATCACTTGCCTAGACAGCATAGTGGGGAACCAGCAGACGTGGTGGGGCTCGGCAGGATTGCTTAGGGGAGGTGTGGTATGAGTCAGCCAGAAAATGGGCTGTGGTAGTCTTCCTGATCCCAGAAGAGCTTGTTACCTGCTGGAGGATGGAGACTATTAACAACAACAAAAGTGGCGGGGAGGGGGAAAGAGAAGAAAAAACCAGTAACATCTCTGCCTTCCTTGCTAACTTTATTTTTATATCTCTTTCTTTGCAATTGCTGTTGTTGAAATGCTGGTTGCCAGCCAGCATGGTCCAGGGCAGGGCTCTAAAGAGCTGGAGAGCCAGGCTACAGGCCAAGGTCTCCTTTGGAGCCTGCAGCGAGACGTGCTTGGGAAAAGTTGGCAGTTCATACCCTGGGCCTGTCAGGTCTGCTTGTTAACACCACATCCCCACCACCTGTCGGGGCTCTGCTTGGGCCTTTGGAGGAGCTTGTTGGAAGTTGTGGAGGCTTTGTGGGGACCCCCGAGGAACTAGACAGTGCTTGCTGCTAGCAGGAAAGGAGAGCTAGGCAAGGACAACTGCAGGAGGCCTTAACTTCTCCTGGGAAGTTGTAGCTAGGTGTGGCTGCTGCTAACGAGCAGCACCTGGGTTGCCCCTGAGGAGAGGGAGTTGGGGCTTTTGATCCAGGTGGCACCACCTTGATTGGGTGGGTCAAGCACCCTGTGAGTCACTGCTAGGCAGAGGCCTCTAGAAGAGCCAGGCCTAGAGCACAGTGAACAGAGGCAGCAGTTTGTGCAGGAGGTGCTTTCCATTTCTGGTAGTGGTGTGTGCTTCCTCAGGTGTGGTCATGACATGCTGCAGAGCACCTTCCCCAGTGGCTGCTGGAGGTGCTGCATCACCTGTGCCTGAAGCTTCATCCCAGACAGACCCTCTGAGAGCAGATGCAGCTGTAGAGGTGTCAGGCTGCAGGGAGTGCCTAGGGCCTCTCTGTGAGGCCTGGGCTGACAGTCAGCTCTCCTGCAGAAGGTGTGCTGTGGCTGATCAGTTGTATTGGCAGGTAAAGGAGTCAGTCAGGGAGGAAGTCAGTAGGCTGCGTAGCATCCAAGAAGATGAGTAAGAGATGGACAGGGTATTCTCGGAGGCTGTGCAGCTCCAGGAGTCCCCACCCCGCACTGCAATGGAGTTGCTGGAGGGCTCTGCACCGTGTGAAACAGTACATCATAACACTGTTGAAGAAGGCTGGAAAGTGGTCACTTCTTGTAGCAGGAGAAAGGCTCTTGCTCCCCCTCAAGACTTGCCTTTGAGGAACAAGTTTCGTGCCCTGCAGGCTGAGGAGGAGCTGGGCATGACTTCAAGGGAAGCTCCTGGCCTGACAGACCCCGTGCCATGTGGGAACACCTGGAAGAAGCGGCGAGTAATTGTTGTGGGTGACTCCCTGCTGCAGGGGACAGAGGCACCTATCTGCCGACCAGACCTCTTGTCTAGAGAGGTTTGCTGCCTGCCAGGGGCTCGAATAAGAGATGTCATGGAAAGACTGCCAAGGATCTTCTTACACCTCTCCTGAGAAGCCTGCATGCTCGATTGGCTCTTTGAAATGCCTGTACACCGATGCAGGCAGCAAGGGGAATAAGCAGGAAGCATTAGAGCTCTTGTGGGGTTGCAGGGCCATGGTCTCGTTGCAGTTACAGAAACATGGTGGGATAGCTCACATGACTGGAATGCTGTCATGGATGGCTCTGTGCTTTTTCGGAAAGACAGGCCAGGAAGGCGAGGTGGTGGAGTTGGTCTTCATGTGAGGGAGCAACTAGAATGTGTGAAGCTCTGCCTGGGGGTGGCTGAAGAGCAAGTTGAGAGCGTATGGGTCAGGATTAAAGGGCAGGCTAGCATGGGTGACACGGTGGTGGGGGTTTACTGCAGGCCACCTGATCAGGAAGAGGAAGTTGATGAGGCCTTCTAGAGAGAGCTGGAAGTAGCCTCACGCTCACAGGCCCTGGTTCTCCTGGGAGGCTTCAACCACCCTGACATCTGCCGGGAAGAGAGCACAGCTAGGCACAAACAGTCGAGGAGGTTCCTGCAGAGCACTGAGGATAACTTCTTGACCCAGGTGGTAGAGACGCCAACAAGGAGAGGTGTGCTGCTAGACCTTGTCAAAGACAAAGAAAGTCTGGTTGGAAATGTGAAGGTTGGGGGCAGCCTTGGCTGCAGTGCCCAGGAGATGGTGGAGTTCAGGATGCTGTGAGGAGGGAGCAGGGCAATAAGTAAGACCACAACGCTGGACTTGAGGAGAGCTAACTTTGGCCTCTTGAGGGACCTACTTGGAGGACTCTCATGGGGTAGGGCCCTAGAAGGAAGGTGGGTCCAGGAGAGCTGGTTAATAGTCAAGTATCACTTCCTCCAGGCTCAAGAGCAGTGCATGCCTCTGAGTAAGAAGTCCAGCAAAGGGGGCAGGAGAGCTGCCTGGCTGAGCAAGGAACTCCTGGCAAAACTCCCAACAGAAGAAGGCAGTCTACAGAATGTGGCAAAGGGGACAGGCCACTTGGGAGGAATATAGGGATACAGAGAAGGCAGAGTTGCTGAATGCCTTCTTTGCTTCAGTCTTTACTGCTAAGGCCAGCCCTGGGGAATTCCAGACCCTGGGGGCAGGAGAGGAAGTCTGGAGAAAGGAAGACTCTCCCTTGGTCGAGGAGGATCGGGTTAGAGATCATTTGTGCAAACCTGACATCCACGGGCCCCGATGGGATGCAGCCATGAAGGCTGAGGGAGCTGGCAGATGTTATTACTAGGCCGCTCTCCATCATCTTGGAAAGGTCCTGGAGATCAGGAGAGGTGCCTGAGGACTGGAAGAAAGCCAGTGTCACCCCAGGCTTCCAAAAGGGCAAGAAGGAGGAGGCAGGAAACTACAGGCCTGTCAGCCTGCCCTCCATCCCTGGAAAGGTGATGGAACAGCTCCTCCTGGAGGTCATCACTAAGCATGTGGAGGACAAGAAGGTGATCAGGAGTAGTCAGCATGGACTCACCAAAGGGAAATCATGCTGGACCAATCTGATAGCCTTCTCGGAGGGGATGACTGGCTGGGGAGATGAGGGCAGAGCAGTGGATGTTGTCTGCCCGGACTTCAGCAAGGCCTTGGACACTGCCTCGCATCCCTTCCTCCTAGGTAAACTCAGGGAGTGTGGGTTGGCTGAGTGGCCAGGGAGGTGGGTTGAGAACTGGCTGGATGGCCGAGCTCCGAGGGTTGTGGTCAGTGGAGCAGAGTCTAGTGGGAGGCCTGTAGCTAGCGGTGTCCCCCAGGGTCAGTACTGGGTCCGGTCTTGTTCAACGTATTCATCGATGACCTGGATGAAGGGACAGAGTGCACTCTCAGGAAGTTTGCTGATGAGACTGAAGTGAGAGGAGTGGCTGACACAGCAGAAGGCTGTGCTGCCATTCAGCAGGACGTGGACAGGCTGGAGAGTTGGGTGGGGAGGAACCTCCTGAAGTTCAACAAGGGCAAGTGCAGGGTCCTGCACCTAGGGAGGACGAACTCCATGGCCCAGGACAGGTTGGGGGGTGACCTGCTGGAAAGGATCTCTGGAGAGAAGGAGCTGGGAGTGCTGGTGGACACCAAGTGAAGCATGAGGCAGCAGTGTGCCCTTGTGGCCAAGAAGGCCAATGGGATCCTGGGGTGGGTGCATTAGGGAGAGTGTTGCCAGCAGGTGGAGGGAGGTGATCCTCGCCCTCTCCTCAGCCCTGGTGAGGCCTCACCTGGAGTACTGTGTCCAATTCTGGGCTCTGCAGGACAAGAGAGACATGGCGCTACTGGAGAGAGTCCAGCGGAGGGCTACAAAGAGGATGAGGGGCTGCCTGGAGCATGTCTCCTGTGAAGAAAGGCTGCGAGAGCTGGCCTGCAGAGCTTGGAGGAGAGAAGACCGAGAGGGGATCTCATCAATGCGTACAAGTATGTGAAGGGAGGGTGTCAAGAGGACGGGGCCAGACTCTTCACTGTGGTGCCCAGCAACAGGACAAGAGGCAATGGGCACAAACTGAACCACAGGAAGTTCCATCTGAACAGGAGGAAAAACTTCTTGACGGGGAAGGCTGACGGAGCACTGGCAGAGGTTGCCCAGAGAGGCTGTGGGAGCACTGGCACAGGTTGCCCAGAGAGGCTGTGCAGTCTCCTTCCCTGGAGATATTCAAAACCCTCCTGGATGCGATCCTGGGCCATGGGCTCTAGAGGACCCTGCTTGAGCAGGGGGGTTGCACTGGATGATCTCCCGAGGTCCCTTCCAACCTTGGCCATTCGGTGATTCTGTGATTCTTTACTCTCATAGGATTAATTGACTCCGGTGAGGAAGGTGGGATTGGTGGTTAAGGAGGTGGCCTGGTTTTAATGTGCTGCCTGTTATTTCTGCCTTAATATCCACGTTTTCTTTTGGATTGAATGACCTCAAGTAAGGATGTTGCGCATGACCGTATTTTCTGCTCCAAATTGAAAGTCAGGATGTTGCTGGCAGCTCAGGGAGCTGGAAGATGCTGCTCATAAACCTCTCTGCATGGCAAGAACTCCTGCTGACCTTAGTGGGATTCAGACCGTGGGTTTCATTGCCTCGGAAGACTCTGTAGCTCCCAGGAGATGGCTCTGCATCAGCCTGACTGCAGGTCATGCACTTTTTCTGGCCTCCTTTTGTTATAATGGGGTAACGCAACCAAAGTTTCTTTGCGGCAAGAAAGGTGTTTCTTTTCTTTCATTTAACTTGAGGGGAACAGTTACAGTACACTTGTCGATTAATATGAACATTTCCTTTAGCTGGGTACGTTTACCAAACATAACCAGTCCGACAGCCTGTCATGCTGCACTGTAGGTGCTATAAAGCATTTCAACTCTCAGAAGCCTTCTCTGTCTACAGCCGTCTCTTTGTCTCAAGGAGCCGGATAAAGCACCAATAGGCTTAGTGATGTTTTGTTCCTTTTTACTTTTAGGCAGGCAATCTGTGCTGTTGTTTGGCAGCATCTGGACCTTTAGGAGAAGCACCTGAGAGCTGTGAAAGTGCGGACAGACCTGTTAGGTGGCTGGATGCTCCTCTGTCACATAAGAGGATTATCTCTAGTTGCCTGGTGTGAGGGCTGCCTCTGTGGTCATCTCCCAAGAATGTCTAGTTACTGCTAGCACTTTCCACCTGGGGACCAGGACTGTGTGAGTCTTGAGGATGTGATCAGATGCAGAGAGAAATGCATCCCGTGAAAGAGTGCTTGCTGCTTTGTTCATGAGGTAGAGGCTGGTCTGCTTATGTGCTTGAGGTATCATGTGGAGGCAATGGCTTGTGGTCTGCCCGAGCAAGGAACGTGGTCCAAAGGAGCCTCTGGAAAGGAGAGAGCAGGCTGTGAGCTGGGGAGCTCTTCAGAGAGCTTGAAGGCTGGTCACCTCCTCTAAAATTAACTTTGAAACTGTGATTCATAGCCAGGCTTCTTTGACAGGGCCTGCCCTCACCTTGTCTGACTGCGTTGTGCTGCTTGTGCTCCAGGCTGACTTGGGCACAAGCCCACCCTGAACTGAAAACTCGGCAGTCCCGGGGGTGTAGCAGTGCACCCAGGCTCACCCCCCTTGCTGAAGGGCTCGGCTTCTTTTCTCAAGCACACCCCGAGCCGCTGTGAGGCTCCTGAGGAGTGACCTTGCATCTCAGGAGCTCTGAAGTCAGGCAGAGGTTAAGGTCTGCTTCTGTTTGTGCAGCTAGGTCTTGAATGTAATCAAAGCAGAAATTGTACTTTCGTGTTAAGCAACGGGTTTGTCTTGGTAGGTGTGTTCTGACACTTAGTGCTGTGTGGTTGCTGCACAGTTTTCAGCTGACATCCTGTTTACATGTGCTCCCGTGTGTTAGTTTGCAGAGATCCATAGTTATGAGCTCCACAGCAGCCTCTTCTACATGCCTCAAGGTTCTCATACCAACTTCCTTGTCACCAGCATCTGGGAAGGCCAGAGGACAGCACCAACTGTCACTTATACTCCCCATGCCCACGTAGGCTGGGAGGATATGGGAGTCTCATTGAAAGCTCTGCTTACAACATTATTGCAGAGCAGTGCAGCACAGGCACCAGTTGTGTTGCTTGCAACTCCAGGCGTATGGCTCCGTAGATACTATTGAGTTTCGTTTCATTTGCCTTTCCCACTTTCATTTTCATTTCTGTGCCCTTGAAGCACCTGGGTGCTGTGCTGTCCCAAGCAACCGGATGCTGTGGTCACTAGGGCACCCTACCGGCATCTCGTACAGTTTGCTTAGGCAGAAAACAATCCTGACAACTTGTGTCTAAACTGTTTTCTGAGTCAAGAGATTGCCTTGGAGCCAGCCTTGCCCACGTTCCCCCACACAGAGGCTTATTAGGCAGATCTACAAATTTGCCTAGGAGAATCACTCCAGGGACTTTGAGGTGGCTATTTATAGCCTGACTTCAGTGTATGCAGGCGTGTCACGTACAAGGCAGTCAGGATGGGTGCACTAAAAGCCTGCCTGCCGACAGTTTGCCACTGCCAAGTGTAGTGGTTACAGTTTTCAGAAGAGAAATCGATTGAGCGTTTCCATGCCTTGACTACAGTGTCAGCTCTTTCTTCATAAAGGCCAAAGCTTTACAGATTAGGAAGCTAAATTCCATCTTGTGTTTCAGTGACTTTAGGAAGACAGCTACCTTGATTTCTGTCAGCACGCTTCCGTCGACATACAGCCTTCACTTTCCAGCCTGCTAAGAGCTGGCATTAAAGGAAGGTGTTGACAAGATGAAACAAGTTACTCTCCAGCTGATGATGTTTTCCTGACTATGGAAGCAAAATTCCTGACTGGATACTGTTTCCATCAAATGCTTTGAAAGTGCATAACTTGGATAGTGTTGGTAAACTCCTTCTAAGGCTGAATACTGAAATTCCAGTGTGTCAACAGTTCCTGGCATCAAAGCAGGTCCATCTTCTCACAGACGGCTCAAGTAGTTCAAGGCTAAGGCCCCAGGTCAGGGGTCAGTGCTGGCCCTGGAAACAGTCCTCCCTTTCGTCAGGATCGGAGAAGCCTTGTCGCTCTCTGATGTCCAGGAGCCAGGGTGCCAAGTTCCCGCCTTATTTTTTCAGAGAGGATGAGAAAAAAAACGGATTTGGGATATAATAGTTAACATTGGCCTCCTCAAAGAGTTCAAAGCCCTCCAGCCCAAGTAGCACTGCCTCAAACCCTGACACCTTTGAGCCTCTACCTGAAGCCTTTCTTGCAGCTCCTTCAAATAGCATGACTAATGCTGTCCTGCTATGTGAAACCTTGCAGCTTCTCCGCAAACTAGTGCTGCTCCCACGCAGTCCATCTGCCTCCTCCCATTTCCACTTCATGTCTTCAGCAGCTCATTAAACTCAGCCCACTAGTCAGTCCTCACCCATGTATCTGATCTATCTCCAGATGGACAGGCAGGAGGACTTGACAGGAAAGCCTGCCATTCCTTCCTAAAAGGATGTCAGTTCCTGGATTTGGTCGCCCCGCATTTTTCACAATAGCTGAAGAGAAAGTCTACAGCTGGCAGCAAGAAAAAGGTTTTCTGCATGGCCAGATAACCACTTAAATCTCAACTAGAAAAGCTAGCCTGCTGTTTTCTAGAAGAGAATTTCAAAGCAGCAAATCCTGTGAAGGTTTTTGTTTCATTGTTTTCAGCAATGTTTACGTTGTTGAAACCAAAGAACTTAAACCCGTAGTTCATCCTACTGTGGGTTGAGTTTTGCTGACCCAGGATGCATACAGCTAATCGTTAAATCTACAGATAGCACTCCCATCAAGGAAACAGCTGGTCTTTCAAGCAACAAATGACAAGTGACTTCCACTAGATAAACCTGGCCTGCTTAGAAACCACTCAAGCTGGCATGTACAGAGAACACACAGACAACAGCCTCCCCAAACCCGCCTTTTTAAACCAGAAGACTGGTTTTAGGGAGTCTGCTCCCCTTTTTTATTACAGCAGACACTAAGCCTTCAAGCCTGACAAGGCATTGTTTATATTTGGAATCCACGTACGTTTGGCATTTTATCCATTCTTAAGAAACTTCTTTTTTTCTACTCCTAGAAAAGCTCAGTCCTGACAGACGTTTTGCAAGCGCACAAATGTATTGATTCCTCAGGTCTCTTCTCCTGCAAACAGGTGAGTCAGCATTTGTAGTTCTAACACAGCCTCCATTGCCTTGGATGTCACACTTTGAATCTGTCACCAGACTTCCGGATAAAGCAATGGAAGAATGACCATTTCTCTTCTAAAAGCTGAAATTTGGTCAAAGAGACCACCCACACCATCAAAGTGTACCTCAAGATGAATTCCACACAAGCCATGTGTCAAAGAAAGGTAAAGAAACTCCATCATTGTCTCCATACGTTTTCTGCTATGGGGGCTTTCTTTCTGAATAACCTACTGTAAAGCAGGGGCACCGTGGGATTTTACATTAGAATCTTTGGAGTTTGCTCCTAACCCCTCCAAAGAAATCTAACTGCACTTGAAGAGTCCGTTCTAAAAGAGAGCCCGCTTAAAGCCATCAGTGCCAACAGATTAAATGTTATGTCAGTGGATTAAATACTGCCCCCATTTAGATTCCATAGGAGAGCAGGGAGGGGAACCCTTCACAGTCAGGCAGCTGCTCCTCGTCTTCAGTAATTTCCTCCCTCCCCTGTTCTCTAATGACACTCACCTTCTGGAAGCTCTGTTAGGGCTCTGCTTCCTATGCCTCTGAAAATGTTCCTCATCATTAGAGGAGGAGGATGGGGAAGTACTGTTGTAGAGTTCATCTTTCCATCTGAAAGCATTGGAAAGGCAACAACAAAAACAAGGTTAAGAACACACTAAGTCCTGCCAAGACTCAAGGGAGCGCTCTCAGAATGTCCTGTGAGAGCTATGAATTTTCCAGTCCGTTTTATTCCTCAGGCATGTGATTTCAAAAAGCATTACGAGTTTTCCCTTGTGAGAGCAAAATTCAGTCTTTCTTGGGAAGGGGAAATGTTGAACTATGACTTCTCTGTGTCTCTGCCTTGGTTTTCCTCACAGTTTGCCTCTTTGCCACAGGTAGAGCAGGCAGTGGTGCATGGAGCTTGGAAAGCAGATGCAGATCTATTCAAAGGCAGCACCAGCTGGGTCTAGCAGCCTGCCAGTGGAAAGGCGTGCCTGGACATAAGTTCTCAGTCTTCTTTAACGTCATGGCAGGCTACAAAATAGATGGCGTAAAAAACCAAGTGACAATAGAGATTATCTGATGCCATACATAACGCTGAAGTACTGACCGAGCTGCATACCCAGTTCTGCCTGTAAGCTAACAGTTGGTTCCAGCTTCTTTATTGACCCTAAGGACAGATGAGCTGCTCTGAATTTGCCATAGAAACAAGAACTGAGTTCCACCTCTGAGTCAAATGAAAAAGTTTTCATGAACCCTTTCTGAATCGTGGGACGGAAGAGACTAAGAACACTGGAAAACTTCTACACAGACTCTTCTGCTAAGTCTAACTAAATTACCTCCCTGGTTTCCGAAATCCTTGGCTATCCTTGACGATTAAATAGTCTGATGAAGATTTTGAGAAGCGGCTTGTGGCTTCAAGTGCAGAACAAAAGGATTTCAGGTACAGAATCTCAGCCAACACTTCCTGAATCATGTCATGCCTGACCTCAGGCGTTGCATTTTTTGAAATCACTAGCTCTTGGAAGGTATTCTGTCTCCCAAGAAAAAGATCTTGCTTCCTTTGTACCTTCACACTGTCACAGTTACCATACTACAATGATTCTGTAATTACCACCCATGTGAAAATCCGTTAAAGCATTTTGGGGTGTTGTGACTGACACTACGACTGATAAAGAAGAACGATCGTTAGCCATACGCTTACCGATTAGGTCTTTTGCAGCAAAGGCTTCATGACTGGGCACTTCTCAATGTGCACGTTTGTGTGACTGGAGAAGACCAGCCTGCACACAATATCTTACTTTGTCTGAAAGCAAAGAATTCAGAAGAGTGTTACAAGCGCCTTCAAGATAAATCAGGTTAGCCGTGAGGCAGAACATGCGAGGTGTTTCACCCATCTCTTTTTGGACCACAGGGACGTTTCAAGTGTCTTTTATCAATGCACAAGTCAAGTGGACTACACACAGGCCTGCTTTTTCAGGAGGACTAAAAGTCACCCCAGAGAGAGCGAGGAAGCTGGTTTGGGTACTGTTCTTTGAGGGATACCCAGGCCATTGTTTTAACTCTGTGTGGAGAGCTTTAACTGAAAGCCGGGAAGTTTGATGTGGAAACAGTAAAACTCGGTCGGTAACTCTTTGGTAAAAGTAGTGCAGTGAAATGGAAACGGTATTACCCAGCGCAGACTCTGAGTAGAAAAAGAAGCTGAATTATAGAGAGTAGGCCTGTGGAAGTCACACTCTAGCAGTTAGCATTACATCTGCAGTAGACCTCTGATACCCTTTAGACACAGACCAGTGTATCTAAAAAAAGGAAAACAGCAAGGAGTAGGCCAAGTGACAAAGAAATACAGCGTGTGCAGAGACCTGCATCTAGCAAAACCAGGGAACTTGACTTGCAGAATGACAGCAAGAAATTTAAAGAAAAGTAGCGTGGGTGTTCATATGCTTTTCCTTCCTGAAATTATATCCTGCTTGTACACAAGAAATCAGCCCTTCACAGGAATTGCGCATATAACCTACTTTCCAAGGGAGCTTGACAGCATTCAACAGTTTTCCTTGGTCTAAGCTCTTAGGGCATTCAAGAATCTTTGCCATTTTCTGCTTCTCAGTCTTAGCTTTCTTCTGATGACGCGATAATTACACTACGCGGACCAACATGCAACTGTTTAAATACTATTGGAAAGTATATCAAATCCAAAATGCACCATACAGGCACCTATGGGTTTTACTCTTGTCATCATGCCAAGGACACGCTAGACCTGGCAACCTGCAAAACCTCAAGAACAATATGGGCAAGACGCATTCCAGCAACTAGAAATCAGCACGGAGGAGCACGCATAGCGATTTGTCACTAGCCTCAGTGATAACCACGGACAAAACACCTTCCCCTTGCTTAGACAAGATTCAACTGCTGGGAAAGCAGTTATTTCTTGAAGTTATTCCTTGATATTCTGAGAAAATGTGTCCAGGAATTTTTTTCTTACTCTAGCGTGGTAATAAGTCTGGTAATCGAGTTACAAGGCTGAGCTCTGCCCCAGATGACATGAGCAACAACAGGCAAGTTCCCAACTGGAACATTCCCCAATGAGAAAAAACATACCCAATGCATGCAGGACAAGTTTATGCCATTAGCTTCTGTAAAGTACCTGGAAAGTCTTCCACCAAGATGTTTACATTCAGATTACCTCCTGACAATTCTTGCTGGGCTCCTCAAAACCCATGTCAGGCTACTGCTATAGTGAGAGCAGGGCTTATCATTCAGAGTAGGACTATCCATTGCCTTGTATGCCCACCTGCCAACAGCCAGCTGTTGCCTTTTCTGTTCTGCTAGGTTGTAAGCATTTGGGAAAGGCACTGATTTCTTCTGCTGACTCTCTGTCCTGAGCTTACGAGCAGGGCCCTGGAGTCCATGACTGTGGTCTGTAAGCTCTGTGGCGATAGACAAATGTGAAGAGAGAAAAATATCCAGCAGTTCAGCTCGTTTCCACTGTTTAAGGTAAGGCTTTGGGTCAGAAGCCAGTAAAGAAAATTGAAAGCCAGAACTAACCTACACTGCCCTCTTCATTGTTCGCAATTTCACAATGTCACCCCCAGATTTTTCAGTTTCTTTCTCGTTCTTTCCTCCTCGGGTTTTCCTAATTAAAAGAGACAAGAAGGATCAGGCACAAACATGCAGCAAATCTGACAGGTGCACTCCCTGGACCACTTTGCAGACCCTCTTGCTGGGGGTAACTGCCTGCAGGTGTAGGGGATGCATTATGGGATTCCAGGAAGAACATCCTAAAATGGAGTGAGCCTTAATGGGGGATGTTTTGGAGGAGGCCCAAAGGCTGTGAAAGGGAGGGATCAAGCTGGTTTGGGGAGGAACCAATGTGGAGAAGCAGAGGGGGAAAAGGGATACAAGGGGCAGAGAGCTTCTGACCAGGTGCCTGGTCAGCAAGCTTCTCTAGCCATGCCCTGGGCCTGATAACTGCAGCCTGTCCTGTCTTCTTCTTAAATCCCTTTTCCAACTCTTCTCCAGGGTGAGGAAACTCTCTATGCTGCGCGCATGTGTGTCTATGGAGGTCCAAGTGGCGGCCACTGGTGAAGGGGCCAGCGGTCACTGGGGCATGTGAGCTGAGGGTGCTCGCAACTGGAGAGAGCGAGTGTGTGCATTTGGTGTGCGTGTGTATGTCAGTGTGTGGCATCACTAGCCAACATCAAGCTGGACAAGCCAGCGAGGAGGAGATGAGGTTTGGGAGCGAAGTCTTGGAGCAGCCCTAATTCTGGGCTGGATACTGGAGAGACCAGAGGCTCTGAGAGTAGGCTACTGGAGGGACCAGGGGCTCCAAGCCAGCAACCGGAGAGACTGTGCGGTCTGGGGGACAGCTGCTGGAAAGGCCATTGTGCTGGCCTTTTGTATGGGTATGTCTTGGGGAATGAGTGCCTAACAGGCCTTAATGGCCCTGACCAGCCTCACCTGCAGCCTCCACCCATACCCTCTGCCCATGGTGCCAGGGCATCACTGAAGACCAGCCCTGGACCTTCAGTCCCTGCCTGAGTGATGGTGTAGGAGGACTGGTCTCCAGCACAGCTGCAGCCATGTCCATGCCTGGCCATGGACCCTGAGAATCTGCACTCTGACCTGCAGACTGATTTCCAAGCCAGGCCTTGGACCTGCCTCCTCACAATGGATTTGCCCCACAATCACTGGACTGTGTCTGACACTGGTCACCCTCAACACACCTGAGGACTGACTTCTCGGCTTGACTGTGGACATGCCGCATCACCACACACTTTCCTGATGGTCTGGATCCTTGCTTGAACCTGCACAGCATCCCCGCGCCTGCCCATATTTGCCTCGCTTGGGTACTGGGGGGTGGGCCCTGGCTGGCGAGGCCCCTGCCCTGGCAGCTGGGTTACTGCCTTTGGCTCTCCATTCCTGTGGGAGCAGCTGGCCCTCACTGCTCCCCGACAGTGAGACCTCTGGGAGAGCAGGGCTCGAGGGCCCATTACTGCATAGTCTGAGCGTCTAAGGCCAGTTCCTGGTGTGATTGAGTGTGTAGGTGCGAGGGGACCTCCACCTGAACCCCACAACTGGAGTGGGGCTGTGGGTCTCTGGGGTTCACATGCCCAGAAACCAGTGACTGGGGAGACCAGGGGATCTAGGGCTGAGTGACTCAGTGGACCTGCCTGTCTAAGGCCAGACCTGGGTGGATCCATGTTGTAGGTATGGATATCAATAGCTGTTTTTTCCACTCATGGGCTTTCATCCTGATCAGTCGGAGAAAGGAACAGGATCTGGCCCGTGGTTGTGTTAGTGTTTGTGGGAGTGCTGTGTTTTCTGTGTTGATCTGTGTGGTCAGTGATAACTGAATGGAGGGTGTGTAGGTGTGCTTGTCTGCCTATTGGGAAAACAGGCTCAGCCTCGCTACTGCCTAGGCATGGAGACATGGAGCTGTGGCAGCCTCGCTTCCATTGGGCTGTTGGACTTAGTGTCTCCTACCTGAGTGCACCTACAAGGCTGAGTGGAGGCAAGCTCATGTGGGAGCTGCCACTGCTGCTCTCACTGCTGGCCTCCCTCTGTAGCACTGGCGCTGAAAAGCATCTGCCTAGAGGGGTATTATCCCAGCTGCTCAACTCCTCCTAAAAAGGCCAAAGGAAGATGGTTGGTGCCTCTTCCGAGCAGGGGCGACCAGCCTTTTGCTTGCCTTGGATTTCCCTGCGGGAAAGGGGAAGAGCTGTTAAATGCCACGGGCTACCCCACAGGCCTCTGTATGGCCACTGCAGCATACACAGCTCTGTCTGGATCACCTCTCCTTTCAGCTAGGAAGCTCAGGAGCAAGTGCAAGCCAGATCCTGGAGTGGGGAATCGAGGTCTCTGGGGGCTGCAGGGGCTCTCCCCCAGGGACCCCCCACCAAGGTAAACCCTGTCCCAGGGCCAGCACTGAACAGCCCAGGGACTGGCTAAGGCTCAGAGGGCAGAAGTGACATTCCCCAGACTTGTCTGCCAGCAGTGCGCTGCAGCTGGGAGAGAACCCAGGTGTCCAGGCTCCTAGTCAGCTCCTCCCCTCCTCTACCCCATAGACCCCTGCCCTTCCCCTTGCAGTGCCAACAGTGTGGACAGGTCTCTTATCCCCACTTGGAGTCCCAGGAATTAAGGGGGATCTTTGGCCACAGCATGCTGCATACTTCTGCAATGTGCCTGTTTAGTGGTTAATCCTCTTGCTCCAGACCAACCACGGGAGATATCTTGGGGACAAAGGCACTCGCACCAGCTCCGTGATTTCTGAGTCCAGCGAACCACATCCGTGTGTCAGAAGAGGAGCAACTCGGAATGTGTGAAATAACAAGAGAAGGGAAGAGAAGAAAGAGGGAAAACAAGAATCAGTGTAAACGCAGCAACTTCGGAAATTACTGTTGGTCTCGCTCATCTACTGACATAACTAAGGGCAAAGTGCAATGAACGCTAGCAGCATTGTGTTGATGTTTGGGGAAGTCCAGGTAAGCTGGTGCTGCTGGCTAGCTAGACTGCCGAGGAAACTGCACGTTCTCCTTGTACGTACCCTGAGATTTGCACTGTGGTCAGCTTCTATCACTTCCGCAGCACCTTTACTGAGGCAGCCTGAAAGAATGCAAACAGAAACGGAGTGCCCATACCTTCTGTGAGAATGGGTTGGGCTCTCAAGAACAATGGGTTGGGCTTTCTTTCCGCTCTGAAAGACGGAAAGAAACTCCCCTGATTCACCCGGGAAAGACATTTTCACAGCCAGTGGACAAGCTGCATCAATTTCCTGGCAAACATCAACAAGTCCTACAGTCTGTTCCAGCATGCATTTCCCCCAAACGCCTGGCCTGTTGTTTATTTGGGCTGCACTGACAGCAGATGCGCTGCTCTCCAGCAACTCCAGCCACAGCATGAGAAAGGCAGGAGCACAGCTCCCATCACCTTGCTCAGTGTGCACTCGAGAGGACCAGCAGGAGCAGGAGCAGGGTCCTGTTTTGCCTCTGCTCTCCTGCCTGCGGGATCTTGCAGTGAACTGCCAAATGCTTTGATTTCCTTTCCTTGTTAGGGGCACTAAACCCACCCACAGGTGCGCCTTGCTTCTCAGGCCTCTTTCAAGGAACACTGAGAAACCTTGAGGGCAGCTGCCACAGACCCAATCCCCATCAAAGCTGCCTTTCATTTACTGAGGGAAGGAGCTCATCACCAGGGCTTTCACACAGCCTCTGCTCTCAAACTGACTGCTGGCACTGCAATTTCTCACGTTGGACAAGGCTTCCTTGCCATAACTGGAGCGAAATTCCCCCGCAAGGCAATACAGTACCTGCTGACGTTCTGCCCACCAAGAGGATCAGGCTCTTGCTGAGAAGCACAGCCATCCTTCAGAGACGCCAACACGCCATGTTCCCAAACATCGACATGCGAAAAGCATGTTCTTTTTTTCCACTTACCAGTCACTCTCCAGCACAAGTTCTCGGGCTGTTACAACCCTGTCCTTTTTGCTCTGGACTGCAAGCAGTAGAGTAAGATGCAGCAAGAGGACAGTCAAGTGTAACTCTCAGTTCAGGGAATGCTTGACGTAGCGTAAAATCCACCAAGACACTCCGGCGTGAATCTGAAAAACCATGAAAAGAAAAACTGTATAAATAAAATATTGTATATTAAAGCTTGCTGTAGATTGTTGAAGCAATACATTTTAAGTGTTTTTGACTGTACTTTGATTTCTACAAGCTGTCGCTTAGGTTACGTCTCCAGCTGCTCCCCCATAAAGAGTAATGTCGCTAATAATTTACTTCAAGTGTATATGCTGCTTAAGCAGACAAGTAAATATCATTCCTTAAAGAGGCAGCGACTGACCAAACGTGTTGCAGTCTGCCTACATGGGGCAGAGAGAGAGCACAGGTGGCTTCGCTGAGTAGCATCATCCTCAACCCCAGCAGGAAAAGACAAAGACTCCTTCCCTTACAGAGAGCAGCAAGCTAGGTGCATTGCCACTGGATTACTGACAACAGGCCAACAACCTCATGGGAAGGACAAACCACCTGGGACAGAAATGTAATCAGTGTGGCTTTTTTTCTGGTTTTCCCCCTCTAATTCGGTTGCCTCCAGGAACACTTCTGCTGGTGCTCCAGATAGGCCAGAGGACACAACTGCATGCTGTTCATTGCTTGCTTCTACCCAGGGGTCTCACAGCAAACATGGGAAGACCAGCCTTCCTGCAGCAAAAAAAAAACCCAAAAACAAAAAAAACCCACCCACACCCCTGAGGAGTGCTCTGATGGCTTCCCAGACTGGTGGTATTTTCAGGAAAAAAAGACAGTCTGCACTGCAGTCAGTGACCTGAGGGAAGAGCAATAACTGTTGAGTAGAGACTGTTCCCAGTCTCTACTCTCCGCTGACCCACGCACACACTCACCTCACAACCTCCCACACACTTCACACCTCCTACACTGCACAAACACACCCAACAGCCATCCCTGCTCAACCACCTCCTCTGCACCACCACCACCACAACCTTCCTCTAACCCTCCACATACAACCTCCCCCCGCAACACCCACCGCACCCACCCCAACACCTAATACACTCTCCACACCCCTCCCCAAACAAAATTCTCACACCACGCCCCTGCGAGCTGCTGCCTGCGCTCGACCACTCCATCGGCTGGGCTGGGCTGGCTGACGACACCCCAGCGCTCTTCACCGCCTGCACAACACAAGCACCCATTTCCACACAAAGGCACATGCAAAGCCCCACCAACACACGCTGCCTCTTCCCTCCCACGTCCTGCCACACCACAACGCCCACAAACACATTCCCACACCTGCCCGCAACAAACCCTCTCCTCTTCTCCTCCACTCCATGCAACCAAAGGCACACAAGCCTCCACACACTACACCCTCCCCACCTCTCTCTCCCAACACCACCTCCCACCAGGGCCTCTTTCCTCACCCTCACACACCCTGCACCAGCCACCCTTCCCCAGGTCCTGCCCACCACAAAGCCCTCCTCCCACCTCCACCAGGCCTGCCCACGGGGCCCCCACCTCACTCCACCCACCTCTCACCCCATTGCCCTTCAGGCCTCCTACACTACCTAGCCTACACACACCTCCTCACCTCTCTTCTCCCTCCTCCTCCTCCTCCAACAACCAGGACGCACCCACCTTCCCGCATCCTCACCTGCTCTCCACCACCTCCGCACACAGACACTCCCCTTCCCACTCACCCTCCACACCCTCCAACTCCCTCCCCCCACAAACCCTCCGCCCCACACCCCTCACAACCCGCCCCACACACCACCACCACAACACCCAACAACAACCCCCACAGCCACAACAACAAAACACACCCCACTACACACACAGCCCCACTCCACAACACCCCCTCCAACCCTATCACCCTCCCATCACACCTTGCCCCACACACCCACACTCTTTCCTACACCTCCTCCTCCCCTTCCTCCACTCACACACCCTTCCCAGTCTCTACTCTCCCCTGACCCACGCACACACTCACCTCACAACCTCCCACACACTTCACACCTCCTACGCTGCACAAACACACCCAATAGCCATCCCTGCTCAACCACCTCCTCTGCACCACCACCACCACACCATTCCTCTAACCCTCCACATACAACCTCCCCCTGCAACACCCACCGCACCCACCCCAACACCTAACACACTCTCCCCATCACTCCCCTGCCACCACGCACCTGCGAGCTGCTTTCCGTGCCCGACCGCTCCGTGGCCTGGGCTGTGCTGGCTGACGACAGCCTAGCGCTCCTCGCCGCCTGCACAACACAAGCACCCATTTCCACACAAAGGCACATGCAAAGCCCCACCAACACACGCTGCCTCTTCCCTCCCACCTCCTGTCACACCACAACGCCAACAAACACATTCCCACACCTGCCCGCAACAAACCCTCTCCTCTTCTCCACTCCATGCAACCAAAGGCACACAAGCCTCCACACACTACACCCTCCCCACCTCTCTCTCCCAACACCACCTCCCACCAGGGCCTCTTTCCTCACCCTCACACACCCTGCACCAGCCACCCTTCCCCGAGTCCTGCCCACCACAAAGCCCTCCTCCCACCTCCACCAGGCCTGCCCACGGGGCCCCCACCTCACCCCACCCACCTCTCACCCCATTGCCCTTCAGGCCTCCTACACTACCTAGCCTACACACACCTCCTCACCTCTCTTCTCCCTCCTCCTCCTCCTCCAACAACCAGGACGCACCCACCTTCCCGCATCCTCACCTGCTCTCCACCACCTCCGCACACAGACACTCCCCTTCCCACTCACCCTCCACACCCTCCAACTCCCTCCCCCCACAAACCCTCCGCCCCACACCCCTCACAACCCGCCCCACACACCACCACAACAACACCCAACAACAACCTCCACAGCCACAACAACAAAACACACCCCACTACACACACAGCCCCACTCCACAACACCCCCTCCAACCCTATCACCCTCCCATCACACCTTGCCCCACACACCCACACTCTTTCCTACACCTACACCTCCCCTTCCTCCACTCACACACCCTTCCCAGTCGCTACTCTCCCCTGACCCACGCACACACTCACCTCACAACCTCCCACACACTTCACACCTCCTACACTGCACAAACACACCCAACAGCCATCCCTACTCAACCACCTCCTCTGCACCACCACCACCACACCATTCCTCTTAACCCTCCACATACAACCTCCCCCCAAAACACCCACCACACCCACCCCAACACCTAACACACTCTCCCCATCACTCCCCTGCCACCACGCACCTGCGGCTGCTCCCTGCGCTTGACCGATCCATGGGCTGGGCTGGGCTGGCTGACGACACCCCAGCGCTCTTCGCCGCCTACACAACACAAGCACCCATTTCCACACAAAGGCACATGCAAAGCCCCACCAACACACGCTGCCTCTTCCCTCCCATGTCCTACCACACCACAACGCCAACAAACACGTTCCCACACCTGCCCGCAACTAACACACTTCACACCTCCTACACTGCACAAACACACCCAATAGCCATGCCTGCTCAACCACCTCCTCTGCACCACCACCACCACACCATTCCTCTAACCCTCCACATACAACCTCCCCCTGCAACACCCACCACACCCACCCCAACACCTAACACACTCTACCCATCATTCCCCTGCCACCACGCACCTGCGAGCTGCTCCCTGCGCTCGACCAATCCATCGGCTGGGCTGTTCTAGATGACGACAGCCTAGCTCTCTTCGCCGCCTGCACAACACAAGCACCCATTTCCACACAAAGGCACATGCAAAGCCCCACCAACACACGCTGCCTCTTCCCTCCCACGTCCTGCCACACCACAACGCCCACAAACACATTCCCACACCTGCCCGCAACAAACCCTCTCCTCCTCTCCTCCACTCCATGCAACCAAAGGCACACAAGCCTCCACACACTACACCCTCCCCACCTCTCTCTCCCAACACCACCTCCCACCAGGGCCTCTTTCCTCACCCTCACACACCCTGCACCAGCCACCCTTCCCCAGGTCCTGCCCACCACAAAGCCCTCCTCCCACCTCCACCAGGCCTGCCCACGGGGCCCCCACCTCACCCCACCCACCTCTCACCCCATTGCCCTTCAGGCCTCCTACACTACCTAGCCTACACACACCTCCTCACCTCTCTTCTCCCTCCTCCTCCTCCTCCAACATCCAGGACGCACTCACCTTCCCGCATCCTCACCTGCCCTCCACCACCTCCGCACACCGACATTCCCCTTCCCACTCACCCTCTACACCCTCCAACTCCCTCCCATCACAAACCCTCCGCCCCACACCCCTCACAACCCGCCCCACACACCACCACCACAACACCCAACAACAACCTCCACAGCCACAACAAAACACACCCCACTACACACACAGCCCCACTCCATAACACCCCCTCCAACCCTATCACCCTCCCATCACACCTTGCCCCACACACCCACACTCTTTCCTACACCTCCTCCTCCCCTTCCTCCACTCACACACCCTTCCCAGTCGCTACTCTCCCCTGACCCACGCACACACTTACCTCACAACCTCCCACACACTTCACACCTCCTACGCTGCACAAACACACCCAACAGCCATCCCTGCTCAACCACCTCCTCTGCACCACCACCACCACACTCTTCCTCTAACCCTCCACATTCAACCTCCCCCTGCAACACCCACCACACCCACCCCAACACCTAATACACTCTCCCCAGCGTTCCCCTGCCACCACGCACCTGCGAGCTGCTTTCCGCGCTCGACCGCTCCGTGGGCTGGGCTGTTCTAGATGATGACAGCCTAGCTCTCTTCGCCGCCTGCACAACACAAGCACCCATTTCCACAAAAAGGCACATGCAAAGCCACACCAACACACACTGCCTCTTCCCTCCCATGTCCTGCCACACCACAACACCAACAAACACATTCCCACACCTGCCCACAACAGACACACTTCACACCTCCTACGCTGCACAAACACACCCAACAGCCATCCCTGCTCAACCACCTCCTCTGCACCACCACCACCACACCATTCCTCTAACCCTCCACATACAACCTCCCCCCACAACATCCACTGCAGCCGCCTCAACACCTCACACACTCTCCACACCCCTCCCCAAACAAAACCCTCACACCACCCACCTGCGAGCTGCTCCCTGCACTTGTCCACTACATCGGCTGGGCTGTGCTGGCTGACGACACCCCAGTGCTCTTCGCCGCCTGCACAACACAAGCACCCATTTCCACACAAAGGCACATGCAAAGCCCCACCAACACACGCTGCCTCTTCCCTCCCATGTCCTGCCACACCACAACGCCAACAAGCACATTCCCACACCTGCCCGTAACTAACACACTTCACACCTCCTACGCTGCACAAACACACCCAACAGCCATCCCTGCTCAACCACCTCCTCTGCACCACCACCACCACAACCTTCCTCTAACCCTCCACATACAACCTCCCCCCACAACATCCACGGCAGCCGCCTCAACACCTCACACACTCTCCACACCCCTCCCCAAACAAAACCCTCACACCACCCACCTGCGAGCTGCTCCCTGCAGTTGTCCACTCCATCGGCTGGGCTGTGCTGGCTGACGACACTCCAGCGCTCTTCGCCGCCTGCACAACACAAGCACCCATTTCCACACAAAGGCACATGCAAAGCCCCACCAACACACGCTGCCTCTTCCCTCCCACGTCCTGCCACACCACAACGCCAACAAACACATTCCCACACCTGCCCGCGACTAACACACTTCACACCTCCTACACTGCACAAACACACCCAATAGCCATGCCTGCTCAACCACCTCCTCTGCACCACCACCACCACACTCTTCCTCTAACCCTCCACATACAACCTCCCCCTGCAACACACACCACACCCACCCCAACACCTAACACACTCTCCCCATCACTCCCCTGCCACCACGCACCTGCGAGCTGCTCCCTGCGCTCGACCAATCCATCGGCTGGGCTGTTCTAGATGATGACAGCCTAGCTTTCTTCGCCGCCTGCACAACACAAGCACCCATTTCCACACAAAGGCACATGCAAAGCCCCACCAACACACGCTGCCTCTTCCCTCCCACGTCCTGCCACACCACAACGCCAACAAACACATTCCCACACCTGCCCGCAACTAACACACTTCACACCTCCTACACTGCACAAACACACCCAACAGCCATCCCTGCTCAACCACCTCCTCTGCACCACCACCACCACACCATTCCTCTAACTCGCCACATACAACCTCCCCCTGCAACACACACCACATCCACCCCAACACCTAACACACTCTCCCCATCACTCCCCTGCCACCATGCACCTGCGAGCTGCTGCCTGCGCTCGACCAATTCATCGGCTGGGCTGTTCTAGATGACGACAGCCTAGCTCTCTTCGCCGCCTGCACAACACAAGCACCCATTTCCACACAAAGGCACATGCAAAGCCCCACCAACACACGCTGCCTCTTCCCTCCCACGTCCTGCCACACCACAACGCCAACAAACACATTCCCACCCCTGCCCGCAACAAACCCTCTCCTCTTCTCCTCCACTCCATGCAACCAAAGGCACACAAGCCTCCACACACTACACCCTCCCCACCTCTCTCTCCCAACACCACCTCCCACCAGGGCCTCTTTCCTCACCCTCACACACCCTGCACCAGCCACCCTTCCCCGGGTCCTGCCCACCACAAAGCCCTCCTCCCACCTCCACCAGGCCTGCCCACGGGGCCCCCACCTCACTCCACCCACCTCTCACCCCATTGCCCTTCAGGCCTCCTACACTACCTAGCCTACACACACCTCCTCACCTCTCTTCTCCCTCCTCCTCCTCCTCCAACAACCAGGACGCACCCACCTTCCCGCATCCTCACCTGCTCTCCACCACCTCCGCACACAGACACTCCCCTTCCCACTCACCCTCCACACCCTCCAACTCCCTCCCCCCACAAACCCTCCGCCCCACACCCCTCACAACCCGCCCCACACACCACCACCACAACACCCAACAACAACCCCCACAGCCACAACAACAAAACGCACCCCACTACACACACAGCCCCACTCCACAACACCCCCTCCAACCCTATCACCCTCCCATCACACCTTGCCCCACACACCCACACTCTTTCCTACACCTCCTCCTCCCCTTCCTCCACTCACACACCCTTCCCAGTCTCTACTCTCCCCTGACCCACGCACACACTCACCTCACAACCTCCCACACATTTCACACCTCCTACGCTGCACAAACACACCCAACAGCCATCCCTGCTCAACCACCTCCTCTGCACCACCACCACCACAACCTTCCTCTGACCCTCCACATACAACCTCCCCCCACAACATCCACTGCAGCCGCCTCGACACCTCACACACTCTCCACACCCCTCCCCAAACAAAACCCTCACACCACCCACCTGCGAGCTGCTCCCTGCAGTTGTCCACTCCATCGGCTGGGCTGTGCTGGCTGACGACACTCCAGCGCTCTTCGCCGCCTGCACAACACAAGCACCCATTTCCACACAAAGGCACATGCAAAGCCCCACCAACACACGCTGCCTCTTCCCTCCCACGTCCTGCCACACCACAACGCCAACAAACACATTCCCACACCTGCCCGCAACTAACACACTTCACACCTCCTACACTGCACAAACACACCCAACAGCCATCCCTGCTCAACCACCTCCTCTGCACCACCACCACCACACTCTTCCTCTAACCCTCCACATACAACCTCCCCCCGCAACACCCACCACACCCACCCCAACACCTAACACACTCTCCCCATCACTCCCCTGCCACCACGCACCTGCGAGCTGCTCCCTGCGCTCGACCAATCCATCGGCTGGGCTGTTCTAGATGACGACAGCCTAGCTTTCTTCGCCGCCTGCACAACACAAGCACCCATTTCCACACAAAGGCACATGCAAAGCCCCACCAACACACGCTGCCTCTTCCCTCCCACGTCCTGCCACATCACAACGCCAACAAACACATTCCCACCCCTGCCCGCAACAAACCCTCTCCTCTTCTCCTCCACTCCATGCAACCAAAGGCACACAAGCCTCCACACACTACACCCTCCCCACCTCTCTCTCCCAACACCACCTCCCACCAGGGCCTCTTTCCTCACCCTCACACACCCTGCACCAGCCACCCTTCCCCGGGTCCTGCCCACCACAAAGCCCTCCTCCCACCTCCACCAGGCCTGCCCACGGGGCCCCCACCTCACTCCACCCACCTCTCACCCCATTGCCCTTCAGGCCTCCTACACTACCTAGCCTACACACACCTCCTCACCTCTCTTCTCCCTCCTCCTCCTCCTCCAACAACCAGGACGCACCCACCTTCCCGCATCCTCACCTGCCCTCCACCACCTCCGCACACAGACACTCCCCTTCCCACTCACCCTCCACACCCTCCAACTCCCTCCCCCCACAAACCCTCCGCCCCACACCCCTCACAACCCGCCCCACACACCACCACAACACCCAACAACAACCCCCACAGCCACAACAACAAAACACACCCCACTACACACACAGCCCCACTCCACAACACCCCCTCCAACCCTATCACCCTCCCATCACACCTTGCCCCACACACCCACACTCTTTCCTACACCTCCTCCTCCCCTTCCTCCACTCACACACCCTTCCCAGTCTCTACTCTCCCCTGACCCACGCACACACTCACCTCACAACCTCCCACACACTTCACACCTCCTACGCTGCACAAACACACCCAACAGCCATCCCTGCTCAACCACCTCCTCTGCACCACCACCACCACACTCTTCCTCTAACCCTCCACATACAACCTCCCCCCGCAACACCCACCACACCCACCCCAACACCTAACACACTCTCCCCATCACTCCCCTGCCACCACGCACCTGCGAGCTGCTCCCTGCGCTCGACCACTCCATCGGCTGGGCTGTTCTAGATGACGACAGCCTAGCTTTCTTCGCCGCCTGCACAACACAAGCACCCATTTCCACACAAAGGCACATGCAAAGCCCCACCAATACACGCTGCCTCTTCCCTCCCACGTCCTGCCACACCACAACGCCAACAAACACATTCCCACACCTGCCCGCAACAAATCCTCTCCTCCTCTCCTCCACTCCATGCAACCAAAGGCACACAAGCCTCCACACACTACACCCTCCCCACCTCTCTCTCCCAACACCACCTCCCACCAGGGCCTCTTTCCTCACCCTCACACACCCTGCACCAGCCACCCTTCCCTGGGTCCTGCCCACCACAAAGCCCTCCTCCCACCTCCACCAGGCCTGCCCACGGGGCCCCCACCTCACCCCACCCACCTCTCACCCCATTGCCCTTCAGGCCTCCTACACTACCTAGCCTACACACACCTCCTCACCTCTCTTCTCCCTCCTCCTCCTCCTCCAACATCCAGGACGCACTCACCTTCCCGCATCCTCACCTGCCCTCCACCACCTCCGCACACAGACACTCCCCTTCCCACTCACCCTCCACACCCTCCAACTCCCTCCCCCCACAAACCCTCCGCCCCACACCCCTCACAACCCGCCCCACACACCACCACCACAACACCCAACAACAACCCCCACAGCCACAACAACAAAACACACCCCACTACACACACAGCCCCACTCCACAACACCCCCTCCAACCCTATCACCCTCCCATCACACCTTGCCCCACACACCCACACTCTTTCCTACACCTCCTCCTCCCCTTCCTCCACTCACACACCCTTCCCAGTCGCTACTCTCCCCTGACCCACGCACACACTCACCTCACAACCTCCCACACACTTCACACCTCCTACGCTGCACAAACACACCCAACAGCCATCCCTGCTCAACCACCTCCTCTGCACCACCACCACCACAACCTTCCTCTAACCCTCCACATACAACCTCCCCCCACAACATCCACTGCAGCCGCCTCAACACCTCACACACTCTCCACACCCCTCCCCAAACAAAACCCTCACACCACCCACCTGCGAGCTGCTGCCTGCGCTCGACCACTCCATCGGCTGGGCTGTGCTGGCTGACGACACCCCAGCGCTCTTCGCCGCCTGCACAACACAAGCACCCATTTCCACACAAAGGCACATGCAAAGCCCCACCAACACACACTGCCTCTTCCCTCCCATGTCCTACCACACCACAACGCCAACAAACACATTCCCACACCTGCCCGCCACTAACACACTTCACACCTCCTACACTGCACAAACACACCCAATAGCCATCCCTGCTCAACCACCTCCTCTGCACCACCACCACCACACTCTTCCTCTAACCCTCCACATACAACCTCCCCCTGCAACACCCACCACACCCACCCCAACACCTAACACACTCTACCCATCACTCCCCTGCCACCACGCACCTGCGAGCTGCTGCCTGCGCTCGACCACTCCATCGGCTGGGCTGTTCTAGATGACGACACTCCAGCGCTCTTCGCCGCCTGCACAACACAAGCACCCATTTTCACACCAAGGCACACGCAAAGCCCCACCAACACACGCTGCCTCTTTCCTCCCACGTCCTGCCCACCACAACACCAACAAACACATTCCCGTGCCTTTCCCTTTATGGACTCGTCAACTCTCATCCCAGTGTCTCTTACTGTCAGCAGACAAGGATCAGCACACGACACCTAGTCTCGCTTTCTCTTCTAATGTTCACTCCTCCTCAGGACTACACACTTTTATCACATCCCTCTAGATACATCACCTCTCTGCCACCATCCCTTCTCCCTCCTCTGCAATCTACTCCAACAAGTTTCAGGTCAGAAATGTTAGTAGCCACAGCCCAAATCCCTCCTTTTCCCCAGAAGCTCCTTTTTTGTGCATAGCTGCAAGCTTCAATAGCCCAACAGGAAAGCCGTTATTGCTTCTCACTTCTCGCAATGCCACTAACTGTTTCTTGTAGACACCAGCATTTCATCTAGCCCACAGCTTGCCCTCAGTGTAATGGCGTCCCCTGAAATAGCTGCTCTTGCAATTGGTCTTTTTGTGGAAATCTCCTCTGCAGTGTTGGCAGTGAAGGACAATGGAGAGAAGAGAGAGGTCACCAAGTTCCTCTCCCCACATGGTCACTTATGAGCTGTGTCCTCAGGCAGTCCTTCCCCTTCCCTCACTCCCCTCGTCCTTTGGCTGCATTGCAATAACTTCTGTACCAGGAGCCTGAGCCCCTTCTCCAAAGCTCAGCCCAAGCTCTCTTGAAGGCCTGAGCCTAGCTGGTCTTACATGCTGCCCTGCTCTCCTCACCTTGACTAACTCTCCAGGACTCCCAGGACAGCCTTTCCCTGCTCTAGGCTCTCTCCTTTGTTTTGGTAGGCAACCGGACAAGGGGTTTACTGGGCCCCTTCATCTTTTCCTCTTGAGTGTAAGAAACAGGCTGCTTGTTCTCCTCATGCTCAGTTTTGCAGCCTGCACGCTCCTGGCTCTGGGGGTTCCTCCTAGGCAGTCCTCTCTAGTGTTTTACTAATTGCCTCTTCTTTACAGCGCTCCCTGTCTTGAAATGAGCTAGGTACAGCCCAGCTCTGGTTGCTTCCCACTCTGCTAGTCTCCTGCTAAGCCCAGCTGTGCTCACCACCCCAGAGTGACTCTCCCCACTACCTCTCCCACTAGAGCCTGTGCGACCATCCAGACCAAGGCCACCACTGTGTCTTTTCTCACTGCTTCCCCAACCACCTGGTGGAGGAAGCAGCCCTTTACAAGCGGCACACACACCACCTCTGAAGGCACCGGCTCCTGACAGGGCCTCTCGCCTACTAGCCAAGAATCACAAGACGTCAGTGCTGCCTCCGGGCCTCCTCCCCTCCGGCCTGCACAAGCCCTTTGCATTAGGCGGCCTAACTGGGACCTCAGCCAGCCCTGCCAGGCCCTGGTCAGGCTCTCCCCCTCCTCCTCAGCCCAGGAGGAAGGCCAGTGCACAAAAGCCTGCCGCCTGCCCTGTCTGCTGGCAAAGGGCAGAGAGGCACGCCTGCCTCTGCTTCGCCCAGCACCTACAACTGCGTCACCACTGAGCAATGCGCCCACACTCCCCTGTGTCTCTCCCTTCACCTGCAGGTCAGGCGTGGCTATCAGCCCACAGGCTTTGTCTCCCTTGGCCAGGGCAGTTGCAAGCAGTTCGGGATCGAATGCCAAGGTCTTTTGCCTCTGCATCTCCAAGAGCCCCTGCCCTAAGTACCTTCTCCCAAAACTCCCCCACACCAGCTGACCATCCCCAGTGCAGCCTCTCCCCAACACCCCCAGAACATCAGGCAACGGTTCACCTTCAGGATTTTAACCCACAAAAGACTCCAGGCTCTCACCCACACATTCCCCTCCAGGCTGCAGGCTCCCCGGGGGCCGGGACCAGCTCCCCAGCAGCCACAACCCCTCCCTAGTCCCATCCCCCAGGGTCCAGTGGAGACTGCCCAGGCCAGGCCAGCTCCTCCTTCGCCTCCACCACATCCACCCTGGGAGCTGCTCCCCAAGGCCGTGGGGAAAGTAGAAAGGTTCACAGGGAAACGAGCAGCCCAACCTCGGCTCTCCCCACCTCACCTCCATCACCCCCTGCCCCAACAGCCCCCTCTTGCGGGCCTGCCTCCCCTCTCACCCACCCCACAGGCCTCCCCCACGCCAGCCCCAGGCCTACCTGCCCGAGCTGGCCGGCCCTGCTGCGCACCCGGCCCCTTCTCCCCTGGCCAACGCCAGGGAGGCGACGGGCCTTCGCCTTCCCTCCTCGACGCCTGGGCATCCTGAGCAGCGCACACTGATAGCCACCGACCGCGGGGAGAACCGCTCTGGCACAGAGACCCAACGGCCAGAGCCCCGGGTGCATCTGTGTTCCCACGGCGATAACGGTCCCTCGGGATGGAAGCGGAAGGGGGAGCAGAAGGGGGCCGCCACGGGGGCTGGGGGAGATGGCCCTGCTGGACTCACCCCAGCACTGCCCACCCCACCTGCAGGCACCAACCCTGGTGGCAGCCAGCACTTGCTGGGAGGGCGTTCACGTCTCCCACTTGTTTCCCCGCTGCTCTCCCAAACCTGTTTTCTTCTGGGTGCAGCGGTTTGGCCCTGAGTTTTTCAGGAGGACAGGGGTGCCCCCAGTGCTGCCCTCATGCTCAGACAGCAGGAGGCTGGGCTACAACGGGGCC
This sequence comes from Struthio camelus, assembly GCF_040807025.1. Taxonomy (NCBI): domain Eukaryota; kingdom Metazoa; phylum Chordata; class Aves; order Struthioniformes; family Struthionidae; genus Struthio; species Struthio camelus. Next base: position 2,364,389 of record NC_090957.1, on the reverse strand, counting down.
CATCTTTCTCTCTCCCCACCAAAGCCCCCGGGCTGGGACCTCACCTGGGCACGTGTTGGCACTCCCGAACCAGCCTGGGTTACTGATACTGTGCACTGGAGCCAGAGCTTTAGGGGCACCGTGCAAGGCAGCTGGACGCTTGGTGCTGCCCGTGCAGGCAGGCCCCTCTGCGCTGCTCCCACCGGGCCTCCTGGGCAGCAGCGCTGCGCTCAAGCCCAGAGGCGGCAAAACAAGGCAGAGCCCCAGCACTGAGCCTGGCCACAGCTGGTCTCTGCTGGCCCCTCTCCTCAGCCCTGGCCCTCGGCTGTGCAGCAGCACAGTGCTGCCCCTCAGGCTCCTGCAGGGGCTGGGGACCCCCTGCCACGGGCCAGGCCCCGGCTGCTGGAGCCAGCCTGCGGCCAGAGCCGGTCGGTGCCTCCCGGCCGGCAGGCAGGGCCCTGGGCCAGCACGGCCACAGCCAAGGCCCGGCCCTGCCGGCCGCAGCGGGAGGGCTGTCGAGCCTCGCGACAGCCACGGGGCCGGGGCAGAGGGCGCGACAGGACGCTGCCCTGCCCTGGGCGCAGCAGGACGCTGCCGCCGGCTCCGGCACCCCGGCCGTCCCCAGGGCCCCCAGGCCGGCGCCAGGGCCGGCGCCAGCACAGGCCCCGGGGCTGCTCCCCCGCGCCCAGCCCAGCCCCCGGGCGCAGGGCACCCAGGAGCCCCGGCCCCTGTGGCAGAGCCCAGCCCCTGCCGGCAGCCGCCCAGCCCCGCGGCCCCGCACTGCCCGGGCCCTCGGGGCCCCGGGCTGCCCCCAGGCCCACAACATGGCGCCCCAGAGGGGAACTGCCCAGGCCTCACATGGCCCAAGGGTTGCCACAGCAACGCGCCAGTGCTGCCCTCCTGGTGGCTGAGGAGAGCAGGAGGGCGGGGCTGGGTGTGACGGATGGCTCTGCCAGCCAATCCGAGTCCAGCACGGGGTGGGGGTGGGGGTGGGGGGGTCCTGCGGGGAGGGGAGGAAGCGGTGGGGCCTGGTGTGGGGGAGAGAAGAGGGAGGAGAGAGAGGGAGCGAGGGGGGCGAGAGGGAAGAAGGGTGCAAGAGAGAAGGGGAAGAGGCGAGGGAGAGCAGCAGGAGAGAGGGAGCGGGAGGGAGAGCGGGTGCGAGCGGGTCGGGGGGGGCGGCGGGTGCGTGGAAATGCCGGCGGGTGCCCTGGCGCTGGGGTGGGGGCAGTGGGGCTGGCGGCGGGGCTGCTTTGGCCCAGGAGCTGCCGATGGGGCTGGTGGGGCTGTGACCACGGGACAGAGCGGCCTGGGCCAGAGGGGAGCTGGCCGCCAGTCAGACCTGCCACCCTGCCCCAGCCCGGTCCGCCTGGGCGGCTCACTGGGGTGTTGGGTGCAGGAAACTTTGCCCCTGTGGCAGCTCTGAGACCCATTGGAAAGCGTTTCCCTGAGCTGCTGCTGCCCCCGCAGCCCCCAGGTGCTGCCCAGAGCTGCGTTTGGGAGCTCCTGGGCAAAGGCTGACCGGGTGGCTGGTGTGCTCGCGAGGTGCCCTTCCCCATGTTCTCTTTTGTTTGGAAAATTGCATTTTGGCATGGCTCTGAGAGAGGCTGTCCCCATACGTCGCGCCGTGCCCCAGCCGTTGTTCTTGCTCCATGCCTCTTGCTTTGCCCTGAGACCTGGGACGCTGGAAGCAGCCTGCAGGGTGTTTCCAGAACAGCTCTGTAGGTGAAAGCAGTTTTGGTTTTGGTGGGACAGGAGGCCCTGCTGCCTTCAGTTTCATGATCACTGCTCCCACGCAGTCACAGAATCACTGAATCACAGAACTGCTGAGGCTGGCAGGGACCTCTGGAGACCATCTAGTCCAACCCCCCTGCTCAAGCAAGGTCATCTAGAGCCCGTTGCCCAGGATTGTGTCCAGATGGCTTTTGAGTATCTCCAAGGAAGGAGACTGCACAGCCCCTCTGGGCAACCTGTGCCAGTGCTCCGTCACCCTCCCAGCCCAGAAGGTTTTTCCTCCTGTGCACATGGAACTGCCTGTGGTTCAGTTTGTGCCCGTTGCCGCTTGTCCTGTTGCTGGGACCACTGAGAAGAGTCTGGCCCCATCCCCTCGACACCCTCCCTTCACATACTTGCACGCATTGATGCGATCCCCTCTCAGTCTTCTCTTCTCCAGGCTCTACAGGCCCGGCTCTCACAGCCTTTCTTCACAGGAGACGTGCTCCAGGCAGCCCCTCATCATCTTTGTAGCCCTCCACTGGACTCTCTCCAGTAGGGCCATGTCTCTCTTGTCCTGGGGAGCCCAGAATTGGACACAGTGCTCCAGGTGAGGCCTCCCCAGGGCTGAGGAGAGGGGGAGCACTTTGGTCATGGTGAAACCTGTTACCAAGAGGCAAGGACACCATGTGTGCACTTCAGACTAGAGACATGCTGGCATAGATAGCAGGGGGCAGTGCAATGGTGAAATGGGCTTCCCACTCACAGAGCAAACCCTGCAGAGCCCAGGGCCAGCAGGAACCAGAGGTGGGCTGTGCAGGAATGGCAGGAGAGGGCTTTGCTGAGCAAGTGACCTCTGCAGCACCTTGTTCCCTGTGAGAGACTTGAAGCGATCTCTGGGAAGGCCAAGGTGTGCCTGAGGAAGTCCCTGGGCCTGGACAGCCTGCAAGCCAGCTGCCCTGTGGATGTCATTAGCACAGTCCCTGATGATATCATCTGGGTCTGAGAAGAGGTTCGGGGGAAGGAAAGCTGGAAGATTTATTTAAGAGTGCAGGGACATGAGTGGAGAGCTTGGTGTGCTGTGCTTCGCATTGATGAAGCACACTTGGCTGTAGATGGGGTGGACTTGGCCTAAAGGCAGAGGTGGGATTAAGTTGTTTGGGCCCAGGTAGGAAATCTGAGATGCCCTGGGCACTTCCCCAGCAGCCACTCCAAAAGGGCATGGTTTTTCTGTAGGTCCCACGCTGTATCTGCTCGAAACGTGTGGTTGTACTGGACACCCCAGGCAGTCAACATGGCCCCTTCCAGCCTCTTTTTATGTCGTTAAGGCAAGTGTCTGCACTGAATTACATTAGCTGTTTGCTCTGTAGGGATCTGCATGTGTCTGAGCTTCATAGTAAGTGGCGAGAGCTCTCGCAGTAGTAGGCATCGAGGGTCATTTCAGATGAGCACCTGGCCCCCACTTGATGCTCTAGAAGGATGTGGTCTCACAGTTGCTCCATCAGAGCAAGCAGGCACCAGCACATGCCTTGGACCACCTCTGTCTCTTCTCATGTCACTAGGTGCTTGTGTGCGGGGGACTGAGACCCACTGCCCATCGCCATTGATTGTAAAGGGAGCTTAGACAAGGAGCGCGCCTGCAGACATCTCTGTTGTGCACATGTCAGCTTTGGCAGAGGGAATCTCACCTCCTGTGAATTTGTGGAGTTCATGGGACTACACACCTGCAGGTCGTGCCATGCAGCTTTGTCCGTGTCCCTGAGGTGCCCAAGTCCCTCTCTGTAACTTCTGGGGCTCTGGGCAATGCAGTGTCAGGGCTTGGAATGAGCCAAGCTGGGCTGCAAGCTGCTCTCCAGAAGGGCACAGGTCTCCCATTGCATCTCCGTATCATCTAGGAACGCCGTGGAAAAGCCACCTAGGTATTAAGGCCATGAAAATGCTGCTGGGCAGTGGGATGTGGGCAGCTGAAAGGAGCCCAGTGTCTCCCTGGCTAGAAGGGGAACGTTGAGACTTGCCTCAGATGCTCGGAGGAAGGGTGCTGAGTGTGTTGATCTGCACTTTGGAAGGGGATTCCTCTGCTCTCAGCAGTGTCATTCCTTTTTAGGGCAACATGGGTGCAATTGTCCTCCACCTCAGAGGTGTGAGCACAGGACAGCTGGGAACAAGACAGATGGACAGGCCAGCTCTCCGCACTCTGCACTAAAGCCAGAGTGAATCCTTTTGCCTCTCAGGAATCCCAGCTGTTCGCTCTGAGTGCAGGAGCAATGCTGAGAATGTCTGTCTCCTCGTGGCAAACTCAGCTGGCACAAACTGGAGCTCAAGCCATGGAGCTCAATGACAGTCCTTCCGAGATGGGTGTGTTATAAAGGTCTGCAGGCATTCACCACTAAGGCAGAGTCAGACTCTTATACGATCGTTTGTTTCAGCTGGAGCTGGGTGCCTCCAAAGAGGGACCCAGAACAAAGACATTCTGGGCTAATTATACTCCTTCCAGTCTTATTTCCCCGCCTGCCAGTGACAGTCTCTTCCAGTCTTCTTTCCTGAGTTGCTGGTCTCTTTCCTTGTAAATGGATTGTGTCTACATCCCAGGACGGTTGCTGTGTTCCTGCTTCAAAGTGCCTTATCTTATCCGGAGGCTAACCGTGACCTCTGTCCATTGTGTTCTGTATGTTGGAGGGCTGATTCTGGCTGCTTCTGCAGTTGTTGCGTCAGCAGCAGCCCACAGGTTCGGTAAAAGCTTCGGCCTGCAGGCTTCAGGGCATTATTTTAAATAAAATAATTACTTATTTAAATGATTTTACAGCATAGAAACAGCTCGAAGTGGGTGCCTCTGGAGAAGGACACCGGACAAAGAAATTCTGGGGTAATTAGACCCCTTACAGTTTTATTTTCCCACCGGCCAGTGAAGGCCTCCTCCAATCTTCTTTACTGAGTCGGTGGTCTCTCCCCTTCTGATTGGTGTCTCTCTCCTTCTGACAGCTCCTGGCCTACAGCCCAGGCTGGATGCCATGTCCTTGTTTCTCCCAGGCCCTTATCTCCTCCAAGGTCAAGCCCAACCCACGTGCATCCCATCTTGTCTCCTGCAGTCTACTTTGTAGCCTCATGAGCTAGTTTTGTATCTTTGTCAGCTAGTTTTAACTGGTTTGGCAGTTACAGCACTGGCAAGGTCACATCCTTCGCAAAGTTTCTGGAGTTCAAGGACAGTTCAGCCTTGAGGCCTGCAGGCCTCATCTACTTTAGGCACTGATGCTAAGCAAGAGTGAGACTTATGCGAAGCGGAAGCTAAATCGGCTACAATTTCCTTCTCCAACAGTCCTCCCTTGGTTTCTATGAGCACACCTGCTGGATACATATATTGGGGTAGAGTATTTGTGCACATCATAGAGGAGAATGTGAGGCACTTTTTCTCCTTTTTTTTTTTTTTTTTTTTGTGAAGTTTACCTTAGATTAAATAATCTAATGAAAAGGCGCCAAGGTGTTGCTGGGTTGTTAAGAAAGCCTTACTGCACGGATTTGGTTTGGAGACTCAAGAACTGAGATGCAGCTGTGCTTTTGCAGCCGGGCACTAATTCGTGAAGCACAAAGTATAGGCATTCCTCTTTTTCGATTGTAATCCCGTTCCCAATAGTGCATTATGACAAACAAGAAGTTACGTTACCATTTTTAGTTATTGAAGGCAGAACACTGAAGGAGATAAGCCCGCCTTAACTAGGATAATCCTTCTGTTAAGCAAACATGAAGATGGTACTGCTCTTTTGGAAGTTTGTCTGCAGCTCTTGAAAAAGCAGGTATCTCCCTAAGAGACAGCATCTCGAAGATGTACACAATATGCTAAACATTTCTCTCTCCTCAGAGTTTCTGGATTCCCCTGTCTCTAGTCACTGTGAATACTGTCCACCCTCCCAAGCTGATCCGCTTGCCTGGGGGCTCCTTACTCCTGGGGGCCTTCTTGGACAAAGGAGACATTCTCTCTGCATACGTCCTACATTGCCACAGAAATAACATTCCGGTCCCTCACTGTCTGCCCGTCTTCTCCTGTCCCCTTCTCGTCCTTGCCCTTGGCATTGCCCTAGCCTTCCTCGGCCTCCTCTGTCTCTTCCTCTACCCCTTCCTCTAATTTGCAAGTTCCGTGCTGAAGCTGCTGCTAAGAGATTAGCCTCTTCTTGGTTTTCCTTTTTCCGTTCCTTTGCTTGCTTCCCTTGCTGTTTCTCCTCTCGCCCGTCATAGACCAATACTGCCACGCTTAAAATCCTTTGTGAAGTTTCTCCTTGCCACCCTGGCATGTGCTCCTTCAACTCTTTTGGGCTATCCGGAGCGGCCTGATGGACAAAGACACTAATGGCTAGTGCATCATTCCAATTCTGGAAAGTCCTTCCCCCATAGTTCAACAAGGCTTGCCCTAGTCGTCCCCCAAAATCCCTGGCCTCTTTGTCCAAGCTCTGTCTACGCTCCTGCACTCTAGTCCAATCCACTCCTAGTTTGCTACATGCTCTAATAGCTTCTACCGAGTTCCGGAGTCCTGTCTGGCAAGCGACTCTGTCCCCTGCGTTATTGTAATCCCAATTTGGATCGTTTGCTGGCTAACGATTTGTGTTTCCCCCAGTCTGTTGTACAAACTTTGCCTCTTTATTAACTATTTTATCATCTCGCTCGTTTGGTCAGAACAACTCTCTCAAGAGTACTTGGGTATCCCGCCAGTTTGGATTATACCCAGTGCATATCTATTAGAAAACAGCTGAGCGCTCCTTTCCGCATCCTCCCTCAACCTGGGCATTTTGCTTGCCCACAATGCTCAGTCACTCGGACTCCAGGGTTGGCTAGTAAATACATGCAGTACCACGTGAGGGGGGTTAGCTCCCCCCGCTGCACTCGCTTGTAGTGTTGCTGCATTAGGTAAAACATTAGCAACCATAGGATGGAGGCCTGCCACGGGAGGAGGGGAAGTCTGAGTAAGAGGAGGAGAGGGACAGATAGACAGATCTTCGGGAGGCGCCACCGGAGGAGTGTAAGGCGGAGCAGTAGCTCCTGGGGCGTTATTTGGGACACCTATATCTGCTGCAGCAAGAGTAGTTTCACAGAGGGTGCCGTTTGTCCTCCTTGGATCTCGCCGGTCCCACATCCAATTATCCCCACACATACCAATAATCCATTCAGTGAGGCTTTTCATCTTCCAATATAAGCTGTAGCAGAGCTCATTTCTTAGAATCGAAGGATCCTTCCTTGGGTTAACCCCCACATTAATTGTAAGATGGACAATCATCCTGACATAAAGGGACAGCTAACTAGCTAGGGATCGATTTGACTGTAACGGCTTTTTTCTCCTTTTTGTTCCTTTTCCTTTTCTAAATTTGGATGTTTGGAGCCAAGAGGGTGCAATGGTGGTTGGCTACACTGCCATCTGGGGTGCCAAAGTGCTGTGGAAACACTTTGATCCTAGGTTTCCAAGAAGCAGAGCCTCACGCACATCTAGCAGCAAAATTTTATTTCTTGAAATGATGGTGCAGCATAGTAACTGCTGGAGCTGGGTGCCTCCAGGGAGGGACCTTGAACAAAGGAATTCTGGCCTAATTAGACCCTTTACAGTTTTATTTCCCACCTGCCAGGGAAGGTCTCCCCCAATCTTCTTTACTGAGTCTTCTTTACTCTCCTTCTGGTTGGTCTTGGCCTTCAGCCCACACTGGTTGCCATGTCCTTGTTTCCCACAGTCCCTTATCTCCTCCGAGGTCAACCCCAACCCACGTGCATCCCATCTTGTCCCCTGCAGTCTACTTTTTAGCCCCATGAGCGAGCTGTGTATCTTTATTAGCTGCTTTTAATGGGTTTGGCCGTTACATGCTCAGCAATGATTCTGGAGTTCATGGACGGTTCGGCCTTGAGGCCTGCATGCGCAGGGTAGGCAGTGGCGATAGAGACAGAGCTGCATGTCATACCCCAGCTCTGCCCTTCCACCTGAGATGCAAGCCCTGAAGACAGCAGGGGCCTGCTCTTGCCCTGGGGTGACTGGAGAGGGCAGGGGAGGCCAAAGCTTTTCTCCCCCTTTCCCTTGGCTATTGTGGGCCAGCAGAGCAGTTGACGCTTTGCAGCAAAACCAAAGTGTGTCAGGCCGCTCTACGCTGGCCTGGCATATTGGAACGAGTGGACACCCCGTCCCCCCCAGGACAAGCCAGATTCATGCAGGCAGCAAGTTTTGCCCCTTGCCTTTGGCTCCCTAAAAAAAGAACACTCACTCCGGCTGAGGAAACGGGGCTGTATCTTTGCGGGAAGCCCAACAAAGCCATGAAGCGGTAGCACAACAGGGGCTGTGCTTGAGGAGTCGAGCTGTCCTGGGGCTGCGGGAGATGCCAGCAATGAGCCAGACCTTCCAGCACACTTGCGTGTGTGTGTCCGTGGTGTGCAGCACCATGGCATTGGCACAGCTGCGTCAGCTCTGCTCAAACAGAGTCACGTCCTGGCGGGAGGGTGCCACCTCGCCCATGCTCTCGGGAGCCAGGGACACAGTGCTCCGAGGTGGAATCTTGATGTTCTCCTTGGCACCCTCAGGTTCATGATGGTCTGTGACACCAGGCAACGGACTAGAGGTTCCGCATCATTTTCCAGGGGCTGGAGGGCTGCGAGAGAAAGGCACCGAGCTGAGAACAGACTCCCACCTTTGCAGAGATCCCAGGAATCCCCCCCCAGGCAGGGCCAGCCCCACTCAGCTCTTCCCATGCGGAGGAGGCAGCAGGTAGGACAAATGGATCAGCTGGCACTTGCAGGTCGGCCAAGCCCCAGATGCGCCCCAAATACCCCCTGCTCTCCCCCACATAGGGACACAGAGCCTTCCTCACCTGGGGCAGGCCAGTGAACTGCAGCTCACTTCCCAGCCTCCTCCCTCCTCCCTGCCAGGGCTGCCTGACACAGCGCTGCTCTCACTCACCAGTGCACAGCTCCTGCACCTTCTCCTTCCTCCGCTTCTTCACTTGCTGCCCGATGAGCCCTAGGCAAACACCTCCGCTCACCCCTCATACTCCCCAGCAAGCCCCCAGCAGCACAGCTCCCCTCTGGCCTTGCCAGCTTGGCCATGCAGCCTGCTCCCCTTGGGCAAGGCTGGCCCCAGCCCCGTCCCCACGGTGCAGGACCCAGGGACAGTGGGAGGGACTGAAGACCCTCCTGTGTGCCCGTCTGGGTGGGCAGGCATGGCCCTGGGCTTGTGGCTCACCAATGAACCTCACAGCTGCCTCCCGCAAGGATGCGTCCGGGTTCTCCAGGTAAGGCAGGCTCTGGCGCAGGTGTTGCTCCGCTCTGCTCCTGTCCCTCAGCAGCTGCAGACAGCACAAGGACAGGGGGTTGGCACCGAGCCTCCCCAGAAGGCCAGGCCTGTCCCTCCTCCCAGCTCCGGCCTCCTCTTCCTTCCTGTTCACGCCTCCCAGCTAGAAGCTGGCTGGTAGCCAGGTTCAGAGGGAGCAGAGGGCAGAGCGGGGCCTGCGGGTGCTGAGATCCCCGCCATGCTTCTGCCAAGGCCCAGCCAGGCCAGGGGCCCCTTCAGCACCCCAGCGGGCACTTAGAGTAGAGGGCTCTGGGCTGCAGCAGTGCGTGAGGGGCACAGCTGTGCACCCTGCCCACTGGCCATGGCGGCAGGCCTCATCCCGCCGCGGCCCCGGGGGCTTTGGCCACGTCCTTACCACACACTCCCCGATCTTCCATGTCTCCGCTCTTCTGGCCAGCTGCTTGAGCTCCTCCCACTTGAGGAACTGTGCAGCACTCACCAGGGCTTCCTGAGAGGCCTGCAGAGCAACAGAGACCAGGAGATGCCAGCGCAGCCACGGCAGGACACCCTGGGTCCCCCTCGTCTTGGCAAGGCTCCCAGCCTTTCCCAGCCCCAAATGGCACGACGCAGCGTGCCACTAGGTCTGGCCCTCCCTGAAGGCAGAGGCAGCTCTGCCTTGTCCTTCGGCACACAGGAAGCTGCACCTCATGCTGCCATGCGTTCCAAGGCACACTTGGCAGCAGCCCTTGCCTTGCTGCTCACCTCCACCCCGGCATGTCAGCATTGCTTCCCCAAAACACTGCTCCCTACCTGGGCCACTCTCTGCACCTTGTCACTCATGTGGAGGAAGAGCGGCACCAGGCTCCTCTGTGCATGCTGCTTCAGGTTCCGTTTGTTCTTCCCCACCACAATCTCCAGCAGGTCTTTGAAGAGGAGCATGGAGAGCTCTCGCACTCTGCTGTCTTCCTGCAGGCAGGGAGGAGAGGAGGGGAGGCCTCAGCAACGACTCCAGGAACGGGGCCCGACAAGAGCGTTTGCCGTGGCAAGGCCTCGTCCTCTCCGGGCACAACTGTCCCCCAGCCCGGCCAGAGGTCGGAGCTGAGGACAAGCCTCTGCTGAGGCAGCCTGGACAATGAGGGTTGTCGGCAGCAGCACGACAAGCCTCCCTGGGCTCTGTCTCCCTCTCCCTCTGGAGGGAGCTTCTTGGATTTCCCGAGGCCTCCATCAGGGCCCCCGCACACAACAAGAGGACAGAAAGGGACAGCCCCGCGGCACGGCCTCTCCCTCGCTCTCTAGCCTGCTCCTACCTCTCTGCTCATCGCTGCCCCAGGCCACGGCAAGCGCCGCACGCAGTCAAGCACGAGACGCAGCAGCCGAGAGCAGACAGGGGGCTGGTTTGCTCTACTCCCACAGCCCTGGACACCAAGGCCAGCACAGGGCATGGGCTGAGAACCACAGGGCAAAAGGTTTCCTGACATACAGCAGGGCCTGTGTGGGGACGTGCCAACAGGCACGTATGCAGAGGGGCACACAGCACCCAGACCACGCATACGGACCCCCGGACACACCAGCAGAGCCCCGGCTCTCCCATCAGCCTTACGTCATCAAAGCGAGGCAGAAGCTTCTCGGCCAGCTGCAGAACAATCGGGTTGGAGCCCTTCTGTTCCAGGTAGCTGAGGATGTTTCTCAGCAGCATCAGGCTTCCCACACGCACTTCCCTGCAAGCATCCTGCAGCCACTCCATGCTGTCTGGGAGCAGGCTCTGCATTCTCCTTTTCTGTGGGAAACACACAACTTTCTTTGTGGGAAGCAAGGCCAGACCCCCCCCCGCCCCCCGCCCGCCCAAAAGTGCTCTGCCTGCTCTTTTCCCATCAGGGCTCAGTGGCCAGGGCCAGGGCTCTGCACACACGCAGGCCTTGGGCACAGAGGCTGCAGTGCAGGGCACAGATCTGCAAGGGGGCCCTCAGCATGCACTGGCCTCTGTAGGGAGCAAAGCTGCTGCCTCAAGGCCCAGGAGCAGCTGGCTGCCTTAGCCCGGCCCTGTGCTCCAGCTCATTGTCCCTCTCCCAGATCTTCCCGCTGGGCACTGGTGCCTTTCTCCTTGTGCAGCACGGCCAAGGGCCTGGCATGACACTCGGGGCAGATGAATGGGGCAGCGGAGACTTGGGAGCAGCTACCACACCTCCGGATTGCCAGCCAAGTCCAAGCCACTCTCTGACCCAGTGTCTCCTGTCAAGCCCCAGGCTGCCAGCATGGCTTCACCCGCCTGCCCCCCTCCTCACCATCTTGGGTCTATTCAACAGGGCCACGAGGCCTCTGAACGCCAGTCTGCGCATCTCCAGGCTCTCACTCTGCGCATAACCCTGGACGAGTGGCAGGACCTCCTCATCCATGTCGGCAAGGTCAGGGCATTCCAGCAGCTGAAATGGACACAGCACTGAAAGACTGGCACAGCCGGCAGCACTGCCCGCAGCGTGCAGCTCTCCATCCCACCCACCATCCAGGGCAAGGGCACCAGGCCCTCACAAAGCTCAGCCCAAACACAGCAGGCATTGTGCAGACACCCCTGGGCCCTGCTCCCAGCCCTGCGCCTCACGGCACACTGCACACACTGCTCGCCTCCTCCTCCCGTCCCCTGAACCCTCCACAGCCTCTTGTTCTCATCCCTTGGAGGAGCAATTGAACACAGACAGCTGCCACAAAGCAGGCACAAAATACAAGTGCTTACGAGTGGTCGCCCAGCAGAAACGAGCCAAGGCCGGGGCTACTAACAGGAGCGTATGCATTGCCCCAGCTCCATTCACCAGCATCACCCCACACGCATGTGCACAAGCGAGCACAGCATTTAGAGGCCCCTCCAGAGAGGCACTGCTTGCCATGAGGCCCACCTCGACAAAGAAAGCCATGACGGGCAGCTGATGAAACTGGTCCTCCCTCCTCAGCAGCCTTGCCAGCTGGCGGAAGATCCAGCGACGCAGGTGACTGGCAGCCCCCCTCATTGCTCTGTCAGAGGCAAGAAGGCAGTGTTGGGCCTCAGCCGAGCAGGCAAACCTCCTCTGGCATCGCTCTGCTTGGCACGCAGCTCCTGCAGCCAGCGGCATTTGCTCATGGAGCACTGCTCTTGCCCTACCACACCTTGCCATTAGAAAGTCAGCGTCAGGCATCATTACGTTCCTCTTGGTGGGAGACCGGAGAAACAGCCTTCCTGCCCAGGCGGCATGGCCTGCCCACACATCCCCTCTCCTGCCCGCTTTGGATTCCTGTGCCCCTGGGCCCTCCCCAGGTTCTCCTGCGCACGACCCTCTCCCACAGCTCCTAACACCACCTGCTCCCCCAGCAGCTCTCCAAGCTGGGCAGCATGGCAGCTCCCAGGGCCCTTCTGCTGGGCGAGCCCTTGCCACAAGGGCTGAGGCTGCAGCCTCTTTCTTGGAGAAGTGGCGTTCCCCCTCCCCCACCAAGAAGCACATGGGGAGGCACACCCCACAGCCAGGGAAGAGGTGCTGGGCCAGAGCAGGCCGGAAAGGGCTCTACCTGGCCAGCACCACCACTCCCTTCTGCGAGGTGTCCGCATGCAGAAATAGGTCCCAGCCGCCCTTCCTCTCAACAGTCACGGCTACGGTCTCATAGTGGGCGCAGCGCAGCAGACTTTTCATGGCCTGCACGGCGCACCTGCATGCAGAGCAAAGCCCAGGTCACACTGGCAGCCCGGCCCTGCCTCCAGGTGCAGCGCAGAGACAGGGCGAGCGGGATCGAGCACCTGACGTGGCTGGTGGGACGGGACTCATCCCGTTGGCATTCCCTCAAGAAGATATTTGCTTCCTGGTGGCTGAACTCTGCTGTGAAGACCATCTGCAAGAGCAGCGCCAGGAAGAGCTGGGGGAAAAACGCCTTCACCGCCTCTGGGCAGACGGGCTCCCGGATGATCTCACACAGTGCCCTCGTTGCCTGCAGAAAACACCCAGTCACACCTCTCACTCCCGAGCAGTCCCCGGCATGCTTCCACAGCCCTCCAGGTGGGAGGCTCGAGCACAGCCTTGGAGCATGGGAAGTGCAGCTGGAGGCCTCAGCCTGGCTGCCTGACCAGGGCCAGCGCCCGCAGGCTCTTGGGCCTCAGCTCCTGGTTGTACACAGTGAGCCTTCCTGCCTCAGCATGACCATCACCTCGGCAGGCTTCGTGTAGCGTGCACGCTCGGCCAGGCTCCCTGTCCCAGGCCGTGCTGCCTGCCCAGGTTTTGCAGGAGCCCTACTCCTGCCCCTCACCTTGCCCCCAACCCGACCCTGGCTTTCCAGCCTGCTGAGCGAGGTCGGCGGATGCAGGGACAGCGTCGGATGGAGATTTCCTGGGCATGGCCAGCCTGGCTGTTGGTGTGCAGAGAGGCCAGGCAGCACTTGGCAGCCCTGTGCGCTGGCACAGTCGGAGGCCTGGCGCTGGGCATGTTGTAGCCATGGGCCCAGGAGAGGTCCCTGCTTGGGGGCACACGGGCAGCGGAGAGGGGGAGGGGGCCCAGGGAGGCAGGCACCAGCCTGGGGGCACGGGAGGCCTCGTCCCCTAACTCACGGCCAGCGGAAGGATGCAGTTGTTGTCCCTGTCGGAGCTGGACTGCTTGCGCAGTGGCCGCTCCTCCAGCAAGCTCAGCAGCTCCCACAGCATGTCCGGCGCAAGCATCGGCTTATCCATCAGCACCTTCCACATGCTCACGGCAGTGCTGCAGGCCCAAAGCGCTCTGAAGTGAAAGCCCCCTGCCCCTCCATGGGGAAGTGTTAGGGAAGGACATTGTATCTGATTTAGCTTCAGCTTAGCATCAGGGCCTAAAGTAGATGAAGCCTGCTTGAGGCTTCAAGGCTGAACTGTATGGACTTGAGAAACATTGCTGGCAATGTAACTGCAAAACCATTTATGACCAGCTACTAAGGCTACAAAACCAGCTAATGAGGATGTAAAATAGGATGCAGGATACAAGATGGGATGCACTGGATGGGTAGCTGGACATGGTTTTGGCAATTGAGTGCAATGGGTACTACAGCCACAAAAGGCAGCATTTGCTGTTGTAATGTGACATGTGTTTTTGACCAAATTGCCGTGCAGACGTACTCGTTAACTTCTCCTATGCCTGAAGAAACAATGGCTAATTTTTGCACTGTTTCTTACATCAGGAACACTTGGAGGCAGCACAACGACGCCGATCACTCTGTATCTCCCCTGATCTTGTGTCCAAGACATCCCCCTCCTGGTCTGTCGACAGCCCCTCCATGCGTACCCCGCTGCCCAGGACACCATGAGAGTGCTGGCCCTGCAGCCCCTCGAGCAGCTCCTGCTGCCCTAGGGGCAGAGCAGCCTGCTCTGAGCTGGTGCCCAGAGAAACCTGTTTGTTGTTTCCATTTTCTATGTCTGAATGCTGCCCTGCTTTTCTCCTGGGATGTCCCTGCTGCCCAGAGAGCCTTTCCTTGTCGGAGAACAACGGGAGACAAGCACATCCGATGATGATCAACAAGTCTCAGTTTATTCAGAATTATCTTATGACTTATAGAACAGAGTTAATTAGCTCATACATATTGCAAAAGCCAAGCTCCTTATAGGTGGCTACAGTAGAAGGCATTGTTATCTATTAAATGGATACAGTAGAAGGCTATGCATCTTTTCCCAAGACACTAGTAGCAAGTCATGTACCTTTCCCAGGACACTAGTAGCAAGTCATGTACCTTTCCCAAGACACTAGTAGCAAGTCATGTACTTTTCTCAAGACACTGGTATCTACATTATTTTCTAGTTTCTAAACCAAGGTCCTGCATTCCGTGTCTAGCTACATTTAAGCAGGTCTTGTGATCTTGTTGTCATGCCCCTTGTCACGTAGCCACTATTCAATAATATCTTCCACATTTCCCCCGTCTTCCTTTAATAAAAACAAATTATTTTGTGTTTTATGGACCATGCGTATAACTATATTCTGTAGATAGGCTACAAAACAGGGTAAAAACAATATAATCAACAAAACCATCAATCCTATACCTATTGCATACATAATCATGGTCTTAAGCCAGGGACCAATACCGAGAGATGATAGCCAGGTATCAAGCGGCTTAGTTACAACAGTAATATCCTTAGTGTGATTCTTAAGCCATTGCAATTGCTTGTGAATTGATTCTGAATTAGAGGAGAGATTAAAACAACACATGCCCTCAAAATCTTTACAACCATGCCCATGAGCCAATAATAAAAAATCAATAGCAGCTCTGTTTTCAAGTATCTGATGTCTGAGATTTTCCATGTCCTGTGCTAGTTCACTCAATATCTGTGTTGTTACGTTTGATTGCTTAACCATCCAGCATGCTAGTGTATTTATAGTACGAAGCGCATGAGCAGCACCTACCCCTGGAACAATTGACGCAAAAAAGTTAGCCGTGGGTCCCCAGAGTTCTACTTGATCACTACAGTCGGGTGTGAGGGTTGCTACAGCTCGCTTATCACGATGTGTCTTATTAAAAAGGAATTGTGATATTACAGTAACATTTGGTGCGAAAAGAGTCAATTTTCCCAGATAACATGGACCACCACGAGCATGCCTAGGTATTCCTTGCCATGCTCGATCACCGCAAATCAAATAGGTGTTGCCAGGCAATGCCTTTGCACTGTCATTAGCCCAAATCTTTGTGTCATTTTTTCCCCCAACCATAGGTTCTATAATCGCCACACATATATGTTTCGTTCCAAAAGGGATAGCTCCTGGGTGTAAGCCATAATGCAGGATCATTGACATTTTGCTTATAATCACCCAGTTCAACACATCCTGATTCATTTGCTGAACTATTCAACATTCTGCTACCTAAAAAGCCCGATTTCTTGAGGATCCCAGGGTAATGTTTTGTTTAATGCAGCTAATAATTTGGCTGTCCATTTACTGCTGTCATCTAACCTATTGCATGTGGCAGTGGATAGCTTTGAAAAATCAGTTGTATTATATCCGGGTATTCCAACCAAACATGTACGAAAAGGATCAGTGGCAGAAGCCAATGCTAAGCAAAAGGAAGTAGTATGCGTTTTGTTAGCCCATGTTACCCATAAGTTTGGTGGAGAATTGAGATACATAGCAAAAACGGTATTATACACAAATAAGATGCAGTAGATCCAGGACCACACGATCGCAGTAATATTGGATCAGCTCTTCTTCAATCACCGTGCCTTTCTGTTGACTCCGTGGAACTTTGGGGATCAAGTACAGGTCTTGCCCATCTTGCAGGTATCCAAAGAGGTCCTGTAGGGGCAGAAACACAAAGATAGCCCCTCCCCCAAAATAAGACCTTTGCAGGTGTTTGCCGTACTCCTGTCTTAGGGTCCTTATACCGTACCCATATGGTACTAGTATCTTGACATTCAGATGAAGAGCTAGTATGTACAACTACGGGTGGATACTTTGCATCTCCAAAAACACACAAATGGTTAATTACGAATAAGGTTTTCAACAATCTTGAATGCGGATCAGCGATCTCTGCATGATGTGCCAAATGCTGTTTTAGGGTACCATGTGCCCGTTCCACTATAGCTTGTCCTGTGGGGGAGTGAGGAATTCCCGTGACATGTCTTACTCCCCATGTCTTCAAAAATCTATCCATCCTGTGGCTAGTATAAGCGGGACCATTGTCCGTCTTTAACTGCTTTGGGACTCCCATGACAGCAAAACAACTAAGCACATGTCTTTCGACATGCAATACTTTCTCTCCAGCTTGTGCCGTTGCCCAAATACATTTACTATATGTATCAATAGATACATGCACATATTTTAAACGTCCAAAAGAAGAGACATGAGTAACATCCATCTGCCAAAGGTCATTTGAGACAAGCCCTCTGGGATTAACTCCCACTCCTAATCCGCAACCTCCATTATGGTTACTACAGATTGGGCAAGCTCCAACAATACTACACGCCTCCGCCATGGAGATCCCAAATTCGACATGCAGGCCTTTGGCATTTTGGTGGAAAACCGAATGGGCCTCTCTGGCTAAAACAGTTTTTGCAATGGGAACAGCAGTGAAAACAGAGACCAGCCTATCCGCCCTATCATTACCCTCTCCAAGTCCAATATTCCATTTATGACTTCGTATGTGGATTAGAGAATAGGGATTTTTCTCTAAGCTTCACTGCCTTTCTGAGTTGGATAAAAAGCTCATGTAACCTCTTATTTTGGACGTCTTTGATAAATGCATCCTCGATTTGCTCAACAATGCCCGTTACATAAAGTGAATCAGTTACAATATTTAGAGGCCCCATCAAGTTCATCATGGCCCATACGACGGCAGTCAGTTCCATGGTCTGTAAAGTATCCTCCTGTCTTGCGTGTAACAATTCCTGTTTCCATGAACCGTTGTCTTGCCATGTAACGGCAGCCCGTCGCGATTTACGTCCTGCATCAGTATATGCTGTTACCGCGTCTTTTATAGGGTTCTTTTCTCTTTTCGGGCATGTCATCCAGTTCCATTGCCCGATCCATCGTAATAATGGGGACTCAAAGCTATTAGTCTCAATCACACAACCAGCACCAAGCAACGCCTCTTGCAAATGTTCACTATTCTGTAGATACCATTGTAAAGAGTCTTTTCTTTGCATGGGTAAATATATTGTGGAAGGCTGGCAGCCTTGAACTTGTAAAATTCTTTCCCGTCCTCGTTTTATCAAATCCGCCAAAATTTCCACTTGTTGTACCAAGGTTTTAGCCTGCTGTAAAGCAGGGGATACCCATTCAAGAATACCCAATTCCCCGGTTTTCTTTAATTGCATGAGAGCTCCAATCAGGTACCGATGCCCTAACCACACAGCAAGATCAATCGGAACAGTAGCATCGAGTCGATGTACATGTCCTGTAATAGCGCGTTCTACAATTTGCTGTATGAGAGTTTTCTGATAAGGGGTAACTCTAAGTTCTTTCGTAGGGTCCGTACCTAGCAATTCATTTGGTATACCCACTATGGGCCGTAGCCACTGCAAGTCTCCTAAAAATCTTTGTGCATCATTAAGAGTCCGTAGTCGCGACTGTTACTGTAATTTCTGAGGGGACACAGTTTTGTCAGTAAGCACCCATCCTAAATATTTCCATGGTGACGACTGTTGAACCTTATCTGAAGAAATTACCAGATTAGAACATTGTAACACTCGTTGGATGTGTTCAATCTGCTTGTCAGAAAAGGGGCGCAGCTTGAGCAAATAATATATCATCCATGTAATGATAAATTATAACATGTTTCCATTGTTCTCGTAAGGGCTGTAGTGCAGCAGCTACATATAATTGACACAAGGTGGGGCTATTAGGCATACCCTGTGGTAATACTGTCCATTCAAATCGTTGATCTGGGCCCTCTCTGTTAAGGGAGGGTAAGGTAAAAGCAAACCGTTTTTGATCCTGAGGATGTAAATCAATTGTAAAAAAGCAATCCTTTAAATCAATACTTAGCAGAGACCAACACTCTGGAATCATGGCTGGATTAGGTAGCCCTGGCTGTAAAGCACCCGTCGGTTCCATCTGATTATTAATCTCTCTCAGATCATGTAACAATCGATATTTACCTGACTTCTTTTTTATGACAAATATTGGAGAATTCCATGGACTAGTGGACAAACATAAATGACCTTGTTGAAATTGCTCTTTGACCAATTGATGAGCATGAAATAGACTTTCCCGTTTTAGTGGCCATTGCTTAACCCATACCGGTGTGTTGGTAGTTCAGGTAATGGGAATTGGGAAAGTCCAAGCAATGGCTAATAGGCCAAAGGGTGCTCATTCGTAAGTACAACCGCCAACTGTGAGAGTATATCCCTTCCAATTAGACACTGCACAGTTGGTGGTAGTTGTACCACAGAAAACACAGCAGAAACTTGACGACCCTCCAGCTTTACTTTTAACGTAGGTGTTCTCTGAGCAAATGTCATACCCCCAACTCCAGAAACCGTAGTACCTGATGGAAACAGGGGCCATCCTTGGGGCCACTGTGATGGAGCAATTATACTAGAATCTGCCCCAGTGTCCAAAAGGGCCATAAGGATCAGTTTTTGATTGTCATAACCAATCTCAACCTTGCGTCTAGGTCGATCATTTAATGTCAAGGTTAAAAGAGTCAGTCCCCCTGAAGAGCCGAATCCTTCATCACCTCGATCCTTATCAGTTAACGACGGCATTCCCTTTGTAAGTTGTTCCAATGGGATCAACTGAGCGATACGTTGTCCATTGGTTATCCGTATGGGAGGAAAAGGGGTATATAACATTATCATTATTTCTCCGGTGTAGTCAGCGTCAATAACGCCAGGTAAAACAAAGAGTCCCAGCATTGATGCCGATGACCTGCCGAGTAATAATGCCCCCACAAACTTATTTTGAATCACCACAGGACCATACACTCCAGTGGGAATTCGATGTGGCTGAGTATTTAGGAGACTAATGTCTACAGCGGATGCCAGGTCAAGTCCGAGACTCCCTCTTGTTGCTGGTCTGAGGCGGGAGACGCTACCTGCTGTGCAGCAGCTACTTGTGTCTGCACGCGGCTGCTCCGATTTGCGCTCCCAACGGAGTTTCCCGAACGACGGCGGCAAGCTCCAGAGTTATGAGTGTCCGAACGGCACTTTACACACCAAACTCCGGAAGCGGTGCACTCTTTTCGGATGTGACCCAAAATTCCGCATCGAAAGCATTTTACTCGAACAGTTCCTTGAGATGTCTTCTGTCGAGTGACGACCGACGCTTGGAGAGGTGCAAGAGCTGCTAACACTTGAGTCTGAGATGCCTTAGCTTGTTCTTGTAACCCAACCCCCAACTGCTTTATAGCCTCTACTACTAAAGCTTGAGGTCCAGTGGGCACCTGAGCCATCCTTTCTAATGCTTCCTCTATTGTCCAATTGGCACCAAGAGTGCTCAAAATATTACGAGTAGTAGTATTACAATTTTGTAAGGCACACTGTTTTAACAAGGTTCCTCGCATATGTTCAGGAACCCCAGCTCTCTCTATAGCTGCAGCAGCCTTGTCTATGAATGCCCCAAACGTTTCGTCCCTGCCTTGTCTTATACCCATATAAACTGGAACGCCCCCCGGTTCTTTCACTCGATCAATAGCTCTCCTTACTAGTTGCATTGCCTCTCTCAACTTATCTGCACCTATCATTGCTTGTGCTTCAGTGCGTAAAAACGGTCCAAGTCCCATAAGTTCCTCTACAGTCACTCCCTGCAACGGATCCCCAGGCTGTCTCTGAATTGCAACGGATTCATGCACTAAACTCTGCCAATGAGCATTAAACAACAATTGCTGATGCTGGGTAAATATCAATCGAATTATCCCTCGGCAGTCAGCAGGTAATAAAATTTGTGTACTCCAGATATAATCTAACATTTGTTTCGCTGGCTCGCTATGGACTCCAAATTGACTGACCGTGGCGCGCAATTGGGACAATAATTTCCAATCCAAGGCTGAAACTGTCGCTTGCACACCGCCTCCCGGAATTGCTGGAATGTGACAGGACAGGCTAGCTGTGCAGCCACTTGCAATACCTCTCCATCCCCCCGCTCCAGCCCTTCCCGAGCTAGCGCAGCCCAAGCTTCTCTACATTCCTTTGCCATAGCCTCAGCCAGGTCCGCTTCCGCCCCTGGAGTTGGCTCCGACAGAAACGGATTAGTAGGGCTGCTTGATGTGTCCTTGGGAGCAAACTCGCTCTCGGGGGCTGAGGGTACAGAAGGAGGAGGTTTAAATCCATCAGTAGAAGGAGGAGGCGATGGAGGCAAGTATACGGTAGACACACTTGGGGGTAAGGGGGCATCTCGCGGCCAGTCTATCCCGTACGTCTTATTCTTTTCATGAGCAGCAGATGCCTGTTCAGCCGCCCTCTGTTCTGCCTGATATCGTAATAACTCATTATGTACAGCCCTCCATGGTTTTCCAAATTTTTTGGCTGACTTATCCCCATCAATTGCAGCCTCCCATAACCTATCACCCAATTTACGCCACTCAGATAATTCGTGAACAGTATGCGGGTTCTGAAAACAGCCCTGGGAGTGCCCATAAGCTAACAACCCAGGAAGATCCTTTTGTAAATCGATCTCCCTAATTTGTCTCTTTTGTAAGAGACATGTACATAAATCATATGCTGCTTGCCTCTGCATACCTGAATATCGTCAGCGCGCGCTGTTGCAGCTCTCCAAGGTCTCGGCAGCACGTTTCAGCCGGGTACGCCGATGCGAACGCCCGGGGCTTGACACAGTTTTCTTCGCTGTGTTTTAGCCGTCCTCGCTGCAAAGGACCTGACCACTCGTTGCTCCGTCGTGGATCACGTCGGGGTCACCATTTGTCGGAGAACAACGGGAGACAAGCACATCCGATGATGATCAACAAGTCTCAGTTTATTCAGAATTATCTTATGACTTATAGAACAGAGTTAATTAGCTCATACATATTGCAAAAGCCAAGCTCCTTATAGGTGGCTACAGTAGAAGGCATTGTTATCTATTAAATGGATACAGTAGAAGGCTATGCATCTTTTCCCAAGACACTAGTAGCAAGTCATGTACCTTTCCCAGGACACTAGTAGCAAGTCATGTACTTTTCTCAAGACACTGGTATCTACATTATTTTCTAGTTTCTAAACCAAGGTCCTGCATTCCGTGTCTAGCTACATTTAAGCAGGTCTTGTGATCTTGTTGTCATGCCCCTTGTCACGTAGCCACTATTCAATAATATCTTCCACATTTCCCCCGTCTTCTTTTAATAAAAACAAATTATTTTGTGTTTTATGGACCATGCGTATAACTATATTCTGTAGATAGGCTACAAAACAGGGTAAAAACAATATAATCAACAAAACCATCAATCCTATACCTATTGCATACATAATCATGGTCTTAAGCCAGGGACCAATACCGAGAGATGATAGCCAGGTATCAAGCGGGTTAGTTACAACAGTAATATCCTTAGTGTGATTCTTAAGCCATTGCAATTGCTTGTGAATTGATTCTGAATTAGAGGAGAGATTAAAACAACACATGCCCTCAAAATCTTTACAACCATGCCCATGAGCCAATAATAAAAAATCAATAGCAGCTCTGTTTTCAAGTATCTGATGTCTGAGATTTTCCATGTCCTGTGCTAGTTCACTCAATATCTGTGTTGTTACGTTTGATTGCTTAACCATCCAGCATGCTAGTGTATTTATAGTACGAAGCGCACGAGCAGCACCTACCCCTGGAACAATTGACGCAAAAAAGTTAGCCGTGGGTCCCCAGAGTTCTACTTGATCACTACAGTCGGGTGTGAGGGTTGCTACAGCTCGCTTATCACGATGTGTCTTATTAAAAAGGAATTGTGATATTACAGTAACATTTGGTGCGAAAAGAGTCAATTTTCCCAGATAACATGGACCACCACGAGCATGCCTAGGTATTCCTTGCCATGCTCGATCACCGCAAATCAAATAGGTGTTGCCAGGCAATGCCTTTGCACTGTCATTAGCCCAAATCTTTGTGTCATTTTTTCCCCCAACCATAGGTTCTATAATCGCCACACATATATGTTTCGTTCCAAAAGGGATAGCTCCTGGGTGTAAGCCATAATGCAGGATCATTGACATTTTGCTTATAATCACCCAGTTCAACACATCCTGATTCATTTGCTGAACTATTCAACATTCTGCTACCTAAAAAGCCCGATTTCTTGAGGATCCCAGGGTAATGTTTTGTTTAATGCAGCTAATAATTTGGCTGTCCATTTACTGCTGTCATCTAACCTATTGCATGTGGCAGTGGATAGCTTTGAAAAATCAGTTGTATTATATCCGGGTATTCCAACCAAACATGTACGAAAAGGATCAGTAGCAGAAGCCAATGCTAAGCAAAAGGAAGTAGTATGCGTTTTGTTAGCCCATGTTACCCATAAGTTTGGTGGAGAATTGAGATACATAGCAAAAACGGTATTATACACAAATAAGATGCAGTAGATCCAGGACCACACGATCGCAGTAATATTGGATCAGCTCTTCTTCAATCACCGTGCCTTTCTGTTGACTCCGTGGAACTTTGGGGATCAAGTACAGGTCTTGCCCATCTTGCAGGTATCCAAAGAGGTCCTGTAGGGGCAGAAACACAAAGATAGCCCCTCCCCCAAAATAAGACCTTTGCAGGTGTTTGCCGTACTCCTGTCTTAGGGTCCTTATACCGTACCCATATGGTACTAGTATCTTGACATTCAGATGAAGAGCTAGTATGTACAACTACGGGTGGATACTTTGCATCTCCAAAAACACACAAATGGTTAATTACGAATAAGGTTTTCAACAATCTTGAATGCGGATCAGCGATCTCTGCATGATGTGCCAAATGCTGTTTTTCGGTACCATGTGCCCGTTCCACTATAGCTTGTCCTGTGGGGGAGTGAGGAATTCCCGTGACATGTCTTACTCCCCATGTCTTCAAAAATCTATCCATCCTGTGGCTAGTATAAGCGGGACCATTGTCCGTCTTTAACTGCTTTGGGACTCCCATGACAGCAAAACAACTAAGCACATGTCTTTCGACATGCAATACTTTCTCTCCAGCTTGTGCCGTTGCCCAAATACATTTACTATATGTATCAATAGATACATGCACATATTTTAAACGTCCAAAAGAAGAGACATGAGTAACATCCATCTGCCAAAGGTCATTTGAGACAAGCCCTCTGGGATTAACTCCCACTCCTAATCCGCAACCTCCATTATGGTTACTACAGATTGGGCAAGCTCCAACAATACTACACGCCTCCGCCATGGAGATCCCAAATTCGACATGCAGGCCTTTGGCATTTTGGTGGAAAACCGAATGGGCCTCTCTGGCTAAAACAGTTTTTGCAATGGGAACAGCAGTGAAAACAGAGACCAGCCTATCCGCCCTATCATTACCCTCTCCAAGTCCAATATTCCATTTATGACTTCGTATGTGGATTATAGAATAGGGATTTTCTCTAAGCTTCACTGCCTTTCTGAGTTGGATAAAAAGCTCATGTAACCTCTTATTTTGGACGTCTTTGATAAATGCATCCTCGATTTGCTCAACAATGCCCGTTACATAAAGTGAATCAGTTACAATATTTAGAGGCCCCATCAAGTTCATCATGGCCCATACGACGGCAGTCAGTTCCATGGTCTGTAAAGTATCCTCCTGTCTTGCGTGTGACAATTCCTGTTTCCATGAACCGTTGTCTTGCCATGTAACGGCAGCCCGTCGCAATTTACGTCCTGCATCAGTATATGCTGTTACCGCGTCTTTTATAGGGTTCTTTTCTCTTTTCGGGCATGTCATCCAGTTCCATTGCCCGATCCATCGTAATAATGGGGCCTCAAAGCTATTAGTCTCAATCACACAACCAGCACCAAGCAACGCCTCTTGCAAATGTTCACTATTCTGTAGATACCATTGTAAAGAGTCTTTTCTTTGCATGGGTAAATATATTGTGGAAGGCTGGCAGCCTTGAATTTGTAAAATTCTTTCCCGTCCTCGTTTTATCAAATCTGCCAAATTTTCCACTTGTTGTACCAAGGTTTTAGCCTGCTGTAAAGCAGGGGATACCCATTCAAGAATACCCAATTCCCCCGTTTTCTTTAATTGCATGAGAGCTCCAATCAGGTACCGATGCCCTAACCACACAGCAAGATCAATCGGAACAGTAGCATCGAGTCGATGTACATGTCCTGTAATAGCGCGTTCTACAATTTGCTGTATGAGAGTTTTCTGATAAGGGGTAACTCTAAGTTCTTTCGTAGGGTCCGTACCTAGCAATTCATTTGGTATACCCACTATGGGCCGTAGCCACTGCAAGTCTCCTAAAAATCTTTGTGCATCATTAAGAGTCCGTAGTCGCGACTGTTACTGTAATTTCTGAGGGGACACAGTTTTGTCAGTAAGCACCCATCCTAAATATTTCCATGGTGACGACTGTTGAACCTTATCTGAAGAAATTACCAGATTAGAACATTGTAACACTCGTTGGATGTGTTCAATCTGCTTGTCAGAAAAGGGGCGCAGCTTGAGCAAATAATATATCATCCATGTAATGATAAATTATAACATGTTTCCATTGTTCTCGTAAGGGCTGTAGTGCAGCAGCTACATATAATTGACACAAGGTGGGGCTATTAGGCATACCCTGTGGTAATACTGTCCATTCAAATCGTTGATCTGGGCCCTCTCTGTTAAGGGAGGGTAAGGTAAAAGCAAACCGTTTTTGATCCTGAGGATGTAAATCAATTGTAAAAAAGCAATCCTTTAAATCAATACTTAGCAGAGACCAACACTCTGGAATCATGGCTGGATTAGGTAGCCCTGGCTGTAAAGCACCCGTCGGTTCCATCTGATTATTAATCTCTCTCAGATCATGTAACAATCGATATTTACCTGACTTCTTTTTTATGACAAATATTGGAGAATTCCATGGACTAGTGGACAAACATAAATGACCTTGTTGAAATTGCTCTTTGACCAATTGATGAGCATGAAATAGACTTTCCCGTTTTAGTGGCCATTGCTTAACCCATACCGGTGTGTTGGTAGTTCAGGTAATGGGAATTGGGAAAGTCCAAGCAATGGCTAATAGGCCAAAGGGTGCTCATTCGTAAGTACAACCCCCAACTGTGAGAGTATATCCCTTCCAATTAGACACTGCACAGTTGGTGGTAGTTGTACCACAGAAAACACAGCAGAAACTTGACAACCCTCCAGCTTTACTTTTAACGTAGGTGTTCTCTGAGCAAATGTCATACCCCCAACTCCAGAAACCGTAGTACCTGATGGAAACAGGGGCCATCCTTGGGGCCACTGTGATGGAGCAATTATACTAGAATCTGCCCCAGTGTCCAAAAGGGCCATAAGGATCAGTTTTTGATTGTCATAACCAATCTCAACCTTGCGTCTAGGTCGATCATTTAATGTCAAGGTTAAAAGAGTCAGTCCCCCTGAAGAGCCGAATCCTTCATCACCTCGATCCTTATCAGTTAACGACGGCATTCCCTTTGTAAGTTGTTCCAATGGGATCAACTGAGCGATACGTTGTCCATTGGTTATCCGTATGGGAGGAAAAGGGGTATATAACATTATCATTATTTCTCCGGTGTAGTCAGCGTCAATAACGCCAGGTAAAACAAAGAGTCCCAGCATTGATGCCGATGACCTGCCGAGTAATAATGCCCCCACAAACTTATTTTGAATCACCACAGGACCATACACTCCAGTGGGAATTCGATGTGGCTGAGTATTTAGGAGACTAATGTCTACAGCGGATGCCAGGTCAAGTCCGAGACTCCCTCTTGTTGCTGGTCTGAGGCGGGAGACGCTACCTGCTGTGCAGCAGCTACTTGTGTCTGCACGCGGCTGCTCCGATTTGCGCTCCCAACGGAGTTTCCCGAACGACGGCGGCAAGCTCCAGAGTTATGAGTGTCCGAACGGCACTTTACACACCAAACTCCGGAAGCGGTGCACTCTTTTCGGATGTGACCCAAAATTCCGCATCGAAAGCATTTTACTCGAACAGTTCCTTGAGATGTCTTCTGTCGAGTGACGACCGACGCTTGGAGAGGTGCAAGAGCTGCTAACACTTGAGTCTGAGATGCCTTAGCTTGTTCTTGTAACCCAACCCCCAACTGCTTTATAGCCTCTACTACTAAAGCTTGAGGTCCAGTGGGCACCTGAGCCATCCTTTCTAATGCTTCCTCTATTGTCCAATTGGCACCAAGAGTGCTCAAAATATTACGAGTAGTAGTATTACAATTTTGTAAGGCACACTGTTTTAACAAGGTTCCTCGCATATGTTCAGGAACCCCAGCTCTCTCTGTAGCTGCAGCAGCCTTGTCTATGAATGCCCCAAACGTTTCGTCCCTGCCTTGTCTTATACCCATATAAACTGGAACGCCCCCCGGTTCTTTCACTCGATCAATAGCTCTCCTTACTAGTTGCATTGCCTCTCTCAACTTATCTGCACCTATCATTGCTTGTGCTTCAGTGCGTAAAAACGGTCCAAGTCCCATAAGTTCCTCTACAGTCACTCCCTGCAACGGATCCCCAGGCTGTCTCTGAATTGCAACGGATTCATGCACTAAACTCTGCCAATGAGCATTAAACAACAATTGCTGATGCTGGGTAAATATCAATCGAATTATCCCTCGGCAGTCAGCAGGTAATAAAATTTGTGTACTCCAGATATAATCTAACATTTGTTTCGCTGGCTCGCTATGGACTCCAAATTGACTG
This sequence comes from Struthio camelus, assembly GCF_040807025.1. Classification (NCBI taxonomy): domain Eukaryota; kingdom Metazoa; phylum Chordata; class Aves; order Struthioniformes; family Struthionidae; genus Struthio; species Struthio camelus. The sequence continues at coordinate 2,337,218 of NC_090957.1, read as the reverse complement.
ACCGTGGCGCGCAATTGGGACAATAATTTCCAATCCAAGGCTGAAACTGTCGCTTGCACACCGCCTCCCGGAATTGCTGGAATGTGACAGGACAGGCTAGCTGTGCAGCCACTTGCAATACCTCTCCATCCCCCCGCTCCAGCCCTTCCCGAGCTAGCGCAGCCCAAGCTTCTCTACATTCCTTTGCCATAGCCTCAGCCAGGTCCGCTTCCGCCCCTGGAGTTGGCTCCGACAGAAACGGATTAGTAGGGCTGCTTGATGTGTCCTTGGGAGCAAACTCACTCTCGGGGGCTGAGGGTACAGAAGGAGGAGGTTTAAATCCATCAGTAGAAGGAGGAGGCGATGGAGGCAAGTATACGGTAGACACACTTGGGGGTAAGGGGGCATCTCGCGGCCAGTCTATCCCGTACGTCTTATTCTTTTCATGAGCAGCAGATGCCTGTTCAGCCGCCCTCTGTTCTGCCTGATATCGTAATAACTCATTATGTACAGCCCTCCATGGTTTTCCAAATTTTTTGGCTGACTTATCCCCATCAATTGCAGCCTCCCATAACCTATCACCCAATTTACGCCACTCAGATAATTCGTGAACAGTATGCGGGTTCTGAAAACAGCCCTGGGAGTGCCCATAAGCTAACAACCCAGGAAGATCCTTTTGTAAATCGATCTCCCTAATTTGTCTCTTTTGTAAGAGACATGTACATAAATCATATGCTGCTTGCCTCTGCATACCTGAATATCGTCAGCGCGCGCTGTTGCAGCTCTCCAAGGTCTCGGCAGCACGTTTCAGCCGGGTACGCCGATGCGAACGCCCGGGGCTCGACACAGTTTTCTTCGCTGTGTTTTAGCCGTCCTCGCTGCAAAGGACCTGACCACTCGTTGCTCCGTCGTGGATCACGTCGGGGTCACCATTTGTCGGAGAACGACGGGAGACAAGCACATCCGATGATGATCAACAAGTCTCAGTTTATTCAGAATTATCTTATGACTTATAGAACAGAGTTAATTAGCTCATACATATTGCAAAAGCCAAGCTCCTTATAGGTGGCTACAGTAGAAGGCATTGTTATCTATTAAATGGATACAGTAGAAGGCTATGCATCTTTTCCCAAGACACTAGTAGCAAGTCATGTACCTTTCCCAGGACACTAGTAGCAAGTCATGTACTTTTCTCAAGACACTGGTATCTACATTATTTTCTAGTTTCTAAACCAAGGTCCTGCATTCCGTGTCTAGCTACATTTAAGCAGGTCTTGTGATCTTGTTGTCATGCCCCTTGTCACGTAGCCACTATTCAATAATATCTTCCACATTTCCCCCGTCTTCCTTTAATAAAAACAAATTATTTTGTGTTTTATGGACCATGCGTATAACTATATTCTGTAGATAGGCTACAAAACAGGGTAAAAACAATATAATCAACAAAACCATCAATCCTATACCTATTGCATACATAATCATGGTCTTAAGCCAGGGACCAATACCGAGAGATGATAGCCAGGTATCAAGCGGGTTAGTTGCAACAGTAATATCCTTAGTGTGATTCTTAAGCCATTGCAATTGCTTGTGAATTGATTCTGAATTAGAGGAGAGATTAAAACAACACATGCCCTCAAAATCTTTACAACCATGCCCATGAGCCAATAATAAAAAATCAATAGCAGCTCTGTTTTCAAGTATCTGATGTCTGAGATTTTCCATGTCCTGTGCTAGTTCACTCAATATCTGTGTTGTTACGTTTGATTGCTTAACCATCCAGCATGCTAGTGTATTTATAGTACGAAGCGCACGAGCAGCACCTACCCCTGGAACAATTGACGCAAAAAAGTTAGCCGTGGGTCCCCAGAGTTCTACTTGATCACTACAGTCGGGTGTGAGGGTTGCTACAGCTCGCTTATCACGATGTGTCTTATTAAAAAGGAATTGTGATATTACAGTAACATTTGGTGCGAAAAGAGTCAATTTTCCCAGATAACATGGACCACCACGAGCATGCCTAGGTATTCCTTGCCATGCTCGATCACCGCAAATCAAATAGGTGTTGCCAGGCAATGCCTTTGCACTGTCATTAGCCCAAATCTTTGTGTCATTTTTTCCCCCAACCATAGGTTCTATAATCGCCACACATATATGTTTCGTTCCAAAAGGGATAGCTCCTGGGTGTAAGCCATAATGCAGGATCATTGACATTTTGCTTATAATCACCCAGTTCAACACATCCTGATTCATTTGCTGAACTATTCAACATTCTGCTACCTAAAAAGCCCGATTTCTTGAGGATCCCAGGGTAATGTTTTGTTCAATGCAGCTAATAATTTGGCTGTCCATTTACTGCTGTCATCTAACCTATTGCATGTGGCAGTGGATAGCTTTGAAAAATCAGTTGTATTATATCCGGGTATTCCAACCAAACATGTACGAAAAGGATCAGTAGCAGAAGCCAATGCTAAGCAAAAGGAAGTAGTATGCGTTTTGTTAGCCCATGTTACCCATAAGTTTGGTGGAGAATTGAGATACATAGCAAAAACGGTATTATACACAAATAAGATGCAGTAGATCCAGGACCACACGATCGCAGTAATATTGGATCAGCTCTTCTTCAATCACCGTGCCTTTCTGTTGACTCCGTGGAACTTTGGGGATCAAGTACAGGTCTTGCCCATCTTGCAGGTATCCAAAGAGGTCCTGTAGGGGCAGAAACACAAAGATAGCCCCTCCCCCAAAATAAGACCTTTGCAGGTGTTTGCCGTACTCCTGTCTTAGGGTCCTTATACCGTACCCATATGGTACTAGTATCTTGACATTCAGATGAAGAGCTAGTATGTACAACTACGGGTGGATACTTTGCATCTCCAAAAACACACAAATGGTTAATTACGAATAAGGTTTTCAACAATCTTGAATGCGGATCAGCGATCTCTGCATGATGTGCCAAATGCTGTTTTAGGGTACCATGTGCCCATTCCACTATAGCTTGTCCTGTGGGGGAGTGAGGAATTCCCGTGACATGTCTTACTCCCCATGTCTTCAAAAATCTATCCATCCTGTGGCTAGTATAAGCGGGACCATTGTCCGTCTTTAACTGCTTTGGGACTCCCATGACAGCAAAACAACTAAGCACATGTCTTTCGACATGCAATACTTTCTCTCCAGCTTGTGCCGTTGCCCAAATACATTTACTATATGTATCAATAGATACATGCACATATTTTAAACGTCCAAAAGAAGAGACATGAGTAACATCCATCTGCCAAAGGTCATTTGAGACAAGCCCTCTGGGATTAACTCCCACTCCTAATCCGCAACCTCCATTATGGTTACTACAGATTGGGCAAGCTCCAACAATACTACACGCCTCCGCCATGGAGATCCCAAATTCGACATGCAGGCCTTTGGCATTTTGGTGGAAAACCGAATGGGCCTCTCTGGCTAAAACAGTTTTTGCAATGGGAACAGCAGTGAAAACAGAGACCAGCCTATCCGCCCTATCATTACCCTCTCCAAGTCCAATATTCCATTTATGACTTCGTATGTGGATTATAGAATAGGGATTTTCTCTAAGCTTCACTGCCTTTCTGAGTTGGATAAAAAGCTCATGTAACCTCTTATTTTGGACGTCTTTGATAAATGCATCCTCGATTTGCTCAACAATGCCCGTTACATAAAGTGAATCAGTTACAATATTTAGAGGCCCCATCAAGTTCATCATGGCCCATACGACGGCAGTCAGTTCCATGGTCTGTAAAGTATCCTCCTGTCTTGCGTGTGACAATTCCTGTTTCCATGAACCGTTGTCTTGCCATGTAACGGCAGCCCGTCGCAATTTACGTCCTGCATCAGTATATGCTGTTACCGCGTCTTTTATAGGGTTCTTTTCTCTTTTCGGGCATGTCATCCAGTTCCATTGCCCGATCCATCGTAATAATGGGGCCTCAAAGCTATTAGTCTCAATCACACAACCAGCACCAAGCAACGCCTCTTGCAAATGTTCACTATTCTGTAGATACCATTGTAAAGAGTCTTTTCTTTGCATGGGTAAATATATTGTGGAAGGCTGGCAGCCTTGAATTTGTAAAATTCTTTCCCGTCCTCGTTTTATCAAATCTGCCAAATTTTCCACTTGTTGTACCAAGGTTTTAGCCTGCTGTAAAGCAGGGGATACCCATTCAAGAATACCCAATTCCCCCGTTTTCTTTAATTGCATGAGAGCTCCAATCAGGTACCGATGCCCTAACCACACAGCAAGATCAATCGGAACAGTAGCATCGAGTCGATGTACATGTCCTGTAATAGCGCGTTCTACAATTTGCTGTATGAGAGTTTTCTGATAAGGGGTAACTCTAAGTTCTTTCGTAGGGTCCGTACCTAGCAATTCATTTGGTATACCCACTATGGGCCGTAGCCACTGCAAGTCTCCTAAAAATCTTTGTGCATCATTAAGAGTCCGTAGTCGCGACTGTTACTGTAATTTCTGAGGGGACACAGTTTTGTCAGTAAGCACCCATCCTAAATATTTCCATGGTGACGACTGTTGAACCTTATCTGAAGAAATTACCAGATTAGAACATTGTAACACTCGTTGGATGTGTTCAATCTGCTTGTCAGAAAAGGGGCGCAGCTTGAGCAAATAATATATCATCCATGTAATGATAAATTATAACATGTTTCCATTGTTCTCGTAAGGGCTGTAGTGCAGCAGCTACATATAATTGACACAAGGTGGGGCTATTAGGCATACCCTGTGGTAATACTGTCCATTCAAATCGTTGATCTGGGCCCTCTCTGTTAAGGGAGGGTAAGGTAAAAGCAAACCGTTTTTGATCCTGAGGATGTAAATCAATTGTAAAAAAGCAATCCTTTAAATCAATACTTAGCAGAGACCAACACTCTGGAATCATGGCTGGATTAGGTAGCCCTGGCTGTAAAGCACCCGTCGGTTCCATCTGATTATTAATCTCTCTCAGATCATGTAACAATCGATATTTACCTGACTTCTTTTTTATGACAAATATTGGAGAATTCCATGGACTAGTGGACAAACATAAATGACCTTGTTGAAATTGCTCTTTGACCAATTGATGAGCATGAAATAGACTTTCCCGTTTTAGTGGCCATTGCTTAACCCATACCGGTGTGTTGGTAGTTCAGGTAATGGGAATTGGGAAAGTCCAAGCAATGGCTAATAGGCCAAAGGGTGCTCATTCGTAAGTACAACCGCCAACTGTGAGAGTATATCCCTTCCAATTAGACACTGCACAGTTGGTGGTAGTTGTACCACAGAAAACACAGCAGAAACTTGACGACCCTCCAGCTTTACTTTTAACGTAGGTGTTCTCTGAGCAAATGTCATACCCCCAACTCCAGAAACCGTAGTACCTGATGGAAACAGGGGCCATCCTTGGGGCCACTGTGATGGAGCAATTATACTAGAATCTGCCCCAGTGTCCAAAAGGGCCATAAGGATCAGTTTTTGATTGTCATAACCAATCTCAACCTTGCGTCTAGGTCGATCATTTAATGTCAAGGTTAAAAGAGTCAGTCCCCCTGAAGAGCCGAATCCTTCATCACCTCGATCCTTATCAGTTAACGACGGCATTCCCTTTGTAAGTTGTTCCAATGGGATCAACTGAGCGATACGTTGTCCATTGGTTATCCGTATGGGAGGAAAAGGGGTATATAACATTATCATTATTTCTCCGGTGTAGTCAGCGTCAATAACGCCAGGTAAAACAAAGAGTCCCAGCATTGATGCCGATGACCTGCCGAGTAATAATGCCCCCACAAACTTATTTTGAATCACCACAGGACCATACACTCCAGTGGGAATTCGATGTGGCTGAGTATTTAGGAGACTAATGTCTACAGCGGATGCCAGGTCAAGTCCGAGACTCCCTCTTGTTGCTGGTCTGAGGCGGGAGACGCTACCTGCTGTGCAGCAGCTACTTGTGTCTGCACGCGGCTGCTCCGATTTGCGCTCCCAACGGAGTTTCCCGAACGACGGCGGCAAGCTCCAGAGTTATGAGTGTCCGAACGGCACTTTACACACCAAACTCCGGAAGCGGTGCACTCTTTTCGGATGTGACCCAAAATTCCGCATCGAAAGCATTTTACTCGAACAGTTCCTTGAGATGTCTTCTGTCGAGTGACGACCGACGCTTGGAGAGGTGCAAGAGCTGCTAACACTTGAGTCTGAGATGCCTTAGCTTGTTCTTGTAACCCAACCCCCAACTGCTTTATAGCCTCTACTACTAAAGCTTGAGGTCCAGTGGGCACCTGAGCCATCCTTTCTAATGCTTCCTCTATTGTCCAATTGGCACCAAGAGTGCTCAAAATATTACGAGTAGTAGTATTACAATTTTGTAAGGCACACTGTTTTAACAAGGTTCCTCGCATATGTTCAGGAACCCCAGCTCTCTCTATAGCTGCAGCAGCCTTGTCTATGAATGCCCCAAACGTTTCGTCCCTGCCTTGTCTTATACCCATATAAACTGGAACGCCCCCCGGTTCTTTCACTCGATCAATAGCTCTCCTTACTAGTTGCATTGCCTCTCTCAACTTATCTGCACCTATCATTGCTTGTGCTTCAGTGCGTAAAAACGGTCCAAGTCCCATAAGTTCCTCTACAGTCACTCCCTGCAACGGATCCCCAGGCTGTCTCTGAATTGCAACGGATTCATGCACTAAACTCTGCCAATGAGCATTAAACAACAATTGCTGATGCTGGGTAAATATCAATCGAATTATCCCTCGGCAGTCAGCAGGTAATAAAATTTGTGTACTCCAGATATAATCTAACATTTGTTTCGCTGGCTCGCTATGGACTCCAAATTGACTGACCGTGGCGCGCAATTGGGACAATAATTTCCAATCCAAGGCTGAAACTGTCGCTTGCACACCGCCTCCCGGAATTGCTGGAATGTGACAGGACAGGCTAGCTGTGCAGCCACTTGCAATACCTCTCCATCCCCCCGCTCCAGCCCTTCCCGAGCTAGCGCAGCCCAAGCTTCTCTACATTCCTTTGCCATAGCCTCAGCCAGGTCCGCTTCCGCCCCTGGAGTTGGCTCCGACAGAAACGGATTAGTAGGGCTGCTTGATGTGTCCTTGGGAGCAAACTCGCTCTCGGGGGCTGAGGGTACAGAAGGAGGAGGTTTAAATCCATCAGTAGAAGGAGGAGGCGATGGAGGCAAGTATACGGTAGACACACTTGGGGGTAAGGGGGCATCTCGCGGCCAGTCTATCCCGTACGTCTTATTCTTTTCATGAGCAGCAGATGCCTGTTCAGCCGCCCTCTGTTCTGCCTGATATCGTAATAACTCATTATGTACAGCCCTCCATGGTTTTCCAAATTTTTTGGCTGACTTATCCCCATCAATTGCAGCCTCCCATAACCTATCACCCAATTTACGCCACTCAGATAATTCGTGAACAGTATGCGGGTTCTGAAAACAGCCCTGGGAGTGCCCATAAGCTAACAACCCAGGAAGATCCTTTTGTAAATCGATCTCCCTAATTTGTCTCTTTTGTAAGAGACATGTACATAAATCATATGCTGCTTGCCTCTGCATACCTGAATATCGTCAGCGCGCGCTGTTGCAGCTCTCCAAGGTCTCGGCAGCACGTTTCAGCCGGGTACGCCGATGCGAACGCCCGGGGCTTGACACAGTTTTCTTCGCTGTGTTTTAGCCGTCCTCGCTGCAAAGGACCTGACCACTCGTTGCTCCGTCGTGGATCACGTCGGGGTCACCATTTGTCGGAGAACAACGGGAGACAAGCACATCCGATGATGATCAACAAGTCTCAGTTTATTCAGAATTATCTTATGACTTATAGAACAGAGTTAATTAGCTCATACATATTGCAAAAGCCAAGCTCCTTATAGGTGGCTACAGTAGAAGGCATTGTTATCTATTAAATGGATACAGTAGAAGGCTATGCATCTTTTCCCAAGACACTAGTAGCAAGTCATGTACCTTTCCCAGGACACTAGTAGCAAGTCATGTACTTTTCTCAAGACACTGGTATCTACATTATTTTCTAGTTTCTAAACCAAGGTCCTGCATTCCGTGTCTAGCTACATTTAAGCAGGTCTTGTGATCTTGTTGTCATGCCCCTTGTCACGTAGCCACTATTCAATAATATCTTCCACATTTCCCCCGTCTTCTTTTAATAAAAACAAATTATTTTGTGTTTTATGGACCATGCGTATAACTATATTCTGTAGATAGGCTACAAAACAGGGTAAAAACAATATAATCAACAAAACCATCAATCCTATACCTATTGCATACATAATCATGGTCTTAAGCCAGGGACCAATACCGAGAGATGATAGCCAGGTATCAAGCGGGTTAGTTACAACAGTAATATCCTTAGTGTGATTCTTAAGCCATTGCAATTGCTTGTGAATTGATTCTGAATTAGAGGAGAGATTAAAACAACACATGCCCTCAAAATCTTTACAACCATGCCCATGAGCCAATAATAAAAAATCAATAGCAGCTCTGTTTTCAAGTATCTGATGTCTGAGATTTTCCATGTCCTGTGCTAGTTCACTCAATATCTGTGTTGTTACGTTTGATTGCTTAACCATCCAGCATGCTAGTGTATTTATAGTACGAAGCGCACGAGCAGCACCTACCCCTGGAACAATTGACGCAAAAAAGTTAGCCGTGGGTCCCCAGAGTTCTACTTGATCACTACAGTCGGGTGTGAGGGTTGCTACAGCTCGCTTATCACGATGTGTCTTATTAAAAAGGAATTGTGATATTACAGTAACATTTGGTGCGAAAAGAGTCAATTTTCCCAGATAACATGGACCACCACGAGCATGCCTAGGTATTCCTTGCCATGCTCGATCACCGCAAATCAAATAGGTGTTGCCAGGCAATGCCTTTGCACTGTCATTAGCCCAAATCTTTGTGTCATTTTTTCCCCCAACCATAGGTTCTATAATCGCCACACATATATGTTTCGTTCCAAAAGGGATAGCTCCTGGGTGTAAGCCATAATGCAGGATCATTGACATTTTGCTTATAATCACCCAGTTCAACACATCCTGATTCATTTGCTGAACTATTCAACATTCTGCTACCTAAAAAGCCCGATTTCTTGAGGATCCCAGGGTAATGTTTTGTTTAATGCAGCTAATAATTTGGCTGTCCATTTACTGCTGTCATCTAACCTATTGCATGTGGCAGTGGATAGCTTTGAAAAATCAGTTGTATTATATCCGGGTATTCCAACCAAACATGTACGAAAAGGATCAGTAGCAGAAGCCAATGCTAAGCAAAAGGAAGTAGTATGCGTTTTGTTAGCCCATGTTACCCATAAGTTTGGTGGAGAATTGAGATACATAGCAAAAACGGTATTATACACAAATAAGATGCAGTAGATCCAGGACCACACGATCGCAGTAATATTGGATCAGCTCTTCTTCAATCACCGTGCCTTTCTGTTGACTCCGTGGAACTTTGGGGATCAAGTACAGGTCTTGCCCATCTTGCAGGTATCCAAAGAGGTCCTGTAGGGGCAGAAACACAAAGATAGCCCCTCCCCCAAAATAAGACCTTTGCAGGTGTTTGCCGTACTCCTGTCTTAGGGTCCTTATACCGTACCCATATGGTACTAGTATCTTGACATTCAGATGAAGAGCTAGTATGTACAACTACGGGTGGATACTTTGCATCTCCAAAAACACACAAATGGTTAATTACGAATAAGGTTTTCAACAATCTTGAATGCGGATCAGCGATCTCTGCATGATGTGCCAAATGCTGTTTTTCGGTACCATGTGCCCGTTCCACTATAGCTTGTCCTGTGGGGGAGTGAGGAATTCCCGTGACATGTCTTACTCCCCATGTCTTCAAAAATCTATCCATCCTGTGGCTAGTATAAGCGGGACCATTGTCCGTCTTTAACTGCTTTGGGACTCCCATGACAGCAAAACAACTAAGCACATGTCTTTCGACATGCAATACTTTCTCTCCAGCTTGTGCCGTTGCCCAAATACATTTACTATATGTATCAATAGATACATGCACATATTTTAAACGTCCAAAAGAAGAGACATGAGTAACATCCATCTGCCAAAGGTCATTTGAGACAAGCCCTCTGGGATTAACTCCCACTCCTAATCCGCAACCTCCATTATGGTTACTACAGATTGGGCAAGCTCCAACAATACTACACGCCTCCGCCATGGAGATCCCAAATTCGACATGCAGGCCTTTGGCATTTTGGTGGAAAACCGAATGGGCCTCTCTGGCTAAAACAGTTTTTGCAATGGGAACAGCAGTGAAAACAGAGACCAGCCTATCCGCCCTATCATTACCCTCTCCAAGTCCAATATTCCATTTATGACTTCGTATGTGGATTATAGAATAGGGATTTTCTCTAAGCTTCACTGCCTTTCTGAGTTGGATAAAAAGCTCATGTAACCTCTTATTTTGGACGTCTTTGATAAATGCATCCTCGATTTGCTCAACAATGCCCGTTACATAAAGTGAATCAGTTACAATATTTAGAGGCCCCATCAAGTTCATCATGGCCCATACGACGGCAGTCAGTTCCATGGTCTGTAAAGTATCCTCCTGTCTTGCGTGTGACAATTCCTGTTTCCATGAACCGTTGTCTTGCCATGTAACGGCAGCCCGTCGCAATTTACGTCCTGCATCAGTATATGCTGTTACCGCGTCTTTTATAGGGTTCTTTTCTCTTTTCGGGCATGTCATCCAGTTCCATTGCCCGATCCATCGTAATAATGGGGCCTCAAAGCTATTAGTCTCAATCACACAACCAGCACCAAGCAACGCCTCTTGCAAATGTTCACTATTCTGTAGATACCATTGTAAAGAGTCTTTTCTTTGCATGGGTAAATATATTGTGGAAGGCTGGCAGCCTTGAATTTGTAAAATTCTTTCCCGTCCTCGTTTTATCAAATCTGCCAAATTTTCCACTTGTTGTACCAAGGTTTTAGCCTGCTGTAAAGCAGGGGATACCCATTCAAGAATACCCAATTCCCCCGTTTTCTTTAATTGCATGAGAGCTCCAATCAGGTACCGATGCCCTAACCACACAGCAAGATCAATCGGAACAGTAGCATCGAGTCGATGTACATGTCCTGTAATAGCGCGTTCTACAATTTGCTGTATGAGAGTTTTCTGATAAGGGGTAACTCTAAGTTCTTTCGTAGGGTCCGTACCTAGCAATTCATTTGGTATACCCACTATGGGCCGTAGCCACTGCAAGTCTCCTAAAAATCTTTGTGCATCATTAAGAGTCCGTAGTCGCGACTGTTACTGTAATTTCTGAGGGGACACAGTTTTGTCAGTAAGCACCCATCCTAAATATTTCCATGGTGACGACTGTTGAACCTTATCTGAAGAAATTACCAGATTAGAACATTGTAACACTCGTTGGATGTGTTCAATCTGCTTGTCAGAAAAGGGGCGCAGCTTGAGCAAATAATATATCATCCATGTAATGATAAATTATAACATGTTTCCATTGTTCTCGTAAGGGCTGTAGTGCAGCAGCTACATATAATTGACACAAGGTGGGGCTATTAGGCATACCCTGTGGTAATACTGTCCATTCAAATCGTTGATCTGGGCCCTCTCTGTTAAGGGAGGGTAAGGTAAAAGCAAACCGTTTTTGATCCTGAGGATGTAAATCAATTGTAAAAAAGCAATCCTTTAAATCAATACTTAGCAGAGACCAACACTCTGGAATCATGGCTGGATTAGGTAGCCCTGGCTGTAAAGCACCCGTCGGTTCCATCTGATTATTAATCTCTCTCAGATCATGTAACAATCGATATTTACCTGACTTCTTTTTTATGACAAATATTGGAGAATTCCATGGACTAGTGGACAAACATAAATGACCTTGTTGAAATTGCTCTTTGACCAATTGATGAGCATGAAATAGACTTTCCCGTTTTAGTGGCCATTGCTTAACCCATACCGGTGTGTTGGTAGTTCAGGTAATGGGAATTGGGAAAGTCCAAGCAATGGCTAATAGGCCAAAGGGTGCTCATTCGTAAGTACAACCCCCAACTGTGAGAGTATATCCCTTCCAATTAGACACTGCACAGTTGGTGGTAGTTGTACCACAGAAAACACAGCAGAAACTTGACAACCCTCCAGCTTTACTTTTAACGTAGGTGTTCTCTGAGCAAATGTCATACCCCCAACTCCAGAAACCGTAGTACCTGATGGAAACAGGGGCCATCCTTGGGGCCACTGTGATGGAGCAATTATACTAGAATCTGCCCCAGTGTCCAAAAGGGCCATAAGGATCAGTTTTTGATTGTCATAACCAATCTCAACCTTGCGTCTAGGTCGATCATTTAATGTCAAGGTTAAAAGAGTCAGTCCCCCTGAAGAGCCGAATCCTTCATCACCTCGATCCTTATCAGTTAACGACGGCATTCCCTTTGTAAGTTGTTCCAATGGGATCAACTGAGCGATACGTTGTCCATTGGTTATCCGTATGGGAGGAAAAGGGGTATATAACATTATCATTATTTCTCCGGTGTAGTCAGCGTCAATAACGCCAGGTAAAACAAAGAGTCCCAGCATTGATGCCGATGACCTGCCGAGTAATAATGCCCCCACAAACTTATTTTGAATCACCACAGGACCATACACTCCAGTGGGAATTCGATGTGGCTGAGTATTTAGGAGACTAATGTCTACAGCGGATGCCAGGTCAAGTCCGAGACTCCCTCTTGTTGCTGGTCTGAGGCGGGAGACGCTACCTGCTGTGCAGCAGCTACTTGTGTCTGCACGCGGCTGCTCCGATTTGCGCTCCCAACGGAGTTTCCCGAACGACGGCGGCAAGCTCCAGAGTTATGAGTGTCCGAACGGCACTTTACACACCAAACTCCGGAAGCGGTGCACTCTTTTCGGATGTGACCCAAAATTCCGCATCGAAAGCATTTTACTCGAACAGTTCCTTGAGATGTCTTCTGTCGAGTGACGACCGACGCTTGGAGAGGTGCAAGAGCTGCTAACACTTGAGTCTGAGATGCCTTAGCTTGTTCTTGTAACCCAACCCCCAACTGCTTTATAGCCTCTACTACTAAAGCTTGAGGTCCAGTGGGCACCTGAGCCATCCTTTCTAATGCTTCCTCTATTGTCCAATTGGCACCAAGAGTGCTCAAAATATTACGAGTAGTAGTATTACAATTTTGTAAGGCACACTGTTTTAACAAGGTTCCTCGCATATGTTCAGGAACCCCAGCTCTCTCTGTAGCTGCAGCAGCCTTGTCTATGAATGCCCCAAACGTTTCGTCCCTGCCTTGTCTTATACCCATATAAACTGGAACGCCCCCCGGTTCTTTCACTCGATCAATAGCTCTCCTTACTAGTTGCATTGCCTCTCTCAACTTATCTGCACCTATCATTGCTTGTGCTTCAGTGCGTAAAAACGGTCCAAGTCCCATAAGTTCCTCTACAGTCACTCCCTGCAACGGATCCCCAGGCTGTCTCTGAATTGCAACGGATTCATGCACTAAACGCTGCCAATGAGCATTAAACAACAATTGCTGATGCTGGGTAAATATCAATCGAATTATCCCTCGGCAGTCAGCAGGTAATAAAATTTGTGTACTCCAGATATAATCTAACATTTGTTTCGCTGGCTCGCTATGGACTCCAAATTGACTGACCGTGGCGCGCAATTGGGACAATAATTTCCAATCCAAGGCTGAAACTGTCGCTTGCACACCGCCTCCCGGAATTGCTGGAATGTGACAGGACAGGCTAGCTGTGCAGCCACTTGCAATACCTCTCCATCCCCCCGCTCCAGCCCTTCCCGAGCTAGCGCAGCCCAAGCTTCTCTACATTCCTTTGCCATAGCCTCAGCCAGGTCCGCTTCCGCCCCTGGAGTTGGCTCCGACAGAAACGGATTAGTAGGGCTGCTTGATGTGTCCTTGGGAGCAAACTCACTCTCGGGGGCTGAGGGTACAGAAGGAGGAGGTTTAAATCCATCAGTAGAAGGAGGAGGCGATGGAGGCAAGTATACGGTAGACACACTTGGGGGTAAGGGGGCATCTCGCGGCCAGTCTATCCCGTACGTCTTATTCTTTTCATGAGCAGCAGATGCCTGTTCAGCCGCCCTCTGTTCTGCCTGATATCGTAATAACTCATTATGTACAGCCCTCCATGGTTTTCCAAATTTTTTGGCTGACTTATCCCCATCAATTGCAGCCTCCCATAACCTATCACCCAATTTACGCCACTCAGATAATTCGTGAACAGTATGCGGGTTCTGAAAACAGCCCTGGGAGTGCCCATAAGCTAACAACCCAGGAAGATCCTTTTGTAAATCGATCTCCCTAATTTGTCTCTTTTGTAAGAGACATGTACATAAATCATATGCTGCTTGCCTCTGCATACCTGAATATCGTCAGCGCGCGCTGTTGCAGCTCTCCAAGGTCTCGGCAGCACGTTTCAGCCGGGTACGCCGATGCGAACGCCCGGGGCTCGACACAGTTTTCTTCGCTGTGTTTTAGCCGTCCTCGCTGCAAAGGACCTGACCACTCGTTGCTCCGTCGTGGATCACGTCGGGGTCACCATTTGTCGGAGAACGACGGGAGACAAGCACATCCGATGATGATCAACAAGTCTCAGTTTATTCAGAATTATCTTATGACTTATAGAACAGAGTTAATTAGCTCATACATATTGCAAAAGCCAAGCTCCTTATAGGTGGCTACAGTAGAAGGCATTGTTATCTATTAAATGGATACAGTAGAAGGCTATGCATCTTTTCCCAAGACACTAGTAGCAAGTCATGTACCTTTCCCAGGACACTAGTAGCAAGTCATGTACTTTTCTCAAGACACTGGTATCTACATTATTTTCTAGTTTCTAAACCAAGGTCCTGCATTCCGTGTCTAGCTACATTTAAGCAGGTCTTGTGATCTTGTTGTCATGCCCCTTGTCACGTAGCCACTATTCAATAATATCTTCCACATTTCCCCCGTCTTCCTTTAATAAAAACAAATTATTTTGTGTTTTATGGACCATGCGTATAACTATATTCTGTAGATAGGCTACAAAACAGGGTAAAAACAATATAATCAACAAAACCATCAATCCTATACCTATTGCATACATAATCATGGTCTTAAGCCAGGGACCAATACCGAGAGATGATAGCCAGGTATCAAGCGGGTTAGTTGCAACAGTAATATCCTTAGTGTGATTCTTAAGCCATTGCAATTGCTTGTGAATTGATTCTGAATTAGAGGAGAGATTAAAACAACACATGCCCTCAAAATCTTTACAACCATGCCCATGAGCCAATAATAAAAAATCAATAGCAGCTCTGTTTTCAAGTATCTGATGTCTGAGATTTTCCATGTCCTGTGCTAGTTCACTCAATATCTGTGTTGTTACGTTTGATTGCTTAACCATCCAGCATGCTAGTGTATTTATAGTACGAAGCGCACGAGCAGCACCTACCCCTGGAACAATTGACGCAAAAAAGTTAGCCGTGGGTCCCCAGAGTTCTACTTGATCACTACAGTCGGGTGTGAGGGTTGCTACAGCTCGCTTATCACGATGTGTCTTATTAAAAAGGAATTGTGATATTACAGTAACATTTGGTGCGAAAAGAGTCAATTTTCCCAGATAACATGGACCACCACGAGCATGCCTAGGTATTCCTTGCCATGCTCGATCACCGCAAATCAAATAGGTGTTGCCAGGCAATGCCTTTGCACTGTCATTAGCCCAAATCTTTGTGTCATTTTTTCCCCCAACCATAGGTTCTATAATCGCCACACATATATGTTTCGTTCCAAAAGGGATAGCTCCTGGGTGTAAGCCATAATGCAGGATCATTGACATTTTGCTTATAATCACCCAGTTCAACACATCCTGATTCATTTGCTGAACTATTCAACATTCTGCTACCTAAAAAGCCCGATTTCTTGAGGATCCCAGGGTAATGTTTTGTTCAATGCAGCTAATAATTTGGCTGTCCATTTACTGCTGTCATCTAACCTATTGCATGTGGCAGTGGATAGCTTTGAAAAATCAGTTGTATTATATCCGGGTATTCCAACCAAACATGTACGAAAAGGATCAGTAGCAGAAGCCAATGCTAAGCAAAAGGAAGTAGTATGCGTTTTGTTAGCCCATGTTACCCATAAGTTTGGTGGAGAATTGAGATACATAGCAAAAACGGTATTATACACAAATAAGATGCAGTAGATCCAGGACCACACGATCGCAGTAATATTGGATCAGCTCTTCTTCAATCACCGTGCCTTTCTGTTGACTCCGTGGAACTTTGGGGATCAAGTACAGGTCTTGCCCATCTTGCAGGTATCCAAAGAGGTCCTGTAGGGGCAGAAACACAAAGATAGCCCCTCCCCCAAAATAAGACCTTTGCAGGTGTTTGCCGTACTCCTGTCTTAGGGTCCTTATACCGTACCCATATGGTACTAGTATCTTGACATTCAGATGAAGAGCTAGTATGTACAACTACGGGTGGATACTTTGCATCTCCAAAAACACACAAATGGTTAATTACGAATAAGGTTTTCAACAATCTTGAATGCGGATCAGCGATCTCTGCATGATGTGCCAAATGCTGTTTTAGGGTACCATGTGCCCATTCCACTATAGCTTGTCCTGTGGGGGAGTGAGGAATTCCCGTGACATGTCTTACTCCCCATGTCTTCAAAAATCTATCCATCCTGTGGCTAGTATAAGCGGGACCATTGTCCGTCTTTAACTGCTTTGGGACTCCCATGACAGCAAAACAACTAAGCACATGTCTTTCGACATGCAATACTTTCTCTCCAGCTTGTGCCGTTGCCCAAATACATTTACTATATGTATCAATAGATACATGCACATATTTTAAACGTCCAAAAGAAGAGACATGAGTAACATCCATCTGCCAAAGGTCATTTGAGACAAGCCCTCTGGGATTAACTCCCACTCCTAATCCGCAACCTCCATTATGGTTACTACAGATTGGGCAAGCTCCAACAATACTACACGCCTCCGCCATGGAGATCCCAAATTCGACATGCAGGCCTTTGGCATTTTGGTGGAAAACCGAATGGGCCTCTCTGGCTAAAACAGTTTTTGCAATGGGAACAGCAGTGAAAACAGAGACCAGCCTATCCGCCCTATCATTACCCTCTCCAAGTCCAATATTCCATTTATGACTTCGTATGTGGATTATAGAATAGGGATTTTCTCTAAGCTTCACTGCCTTTCTGAGTTGGATAAAAAGCTCATGTAACCTCTTATTTTGGACGTCTTTGATAAATGCATCCTCGATTTGCTCAACAATGCCCGTTACATAAAGTGAATCAGTTACAATATTTAGAGGCCCCATCAAGTTCATCATGGCCCATACGACGGCAGTCAGTTCCATGGTCTGTAAAGTATCCTCCTGTCTTGCGTGTGACAATTCCTGTTTCCATGAACCGTTGTCTTGCCATGTAACGGCAGCCCGTCGCGATTTACGTCCTGCATCAGTATATGCTGTTACCGCGTCTTTTATAGGGTTCTTTTCTCTTTTCGGGCATGTCATCCAGTTCCATTGCCCGATCCATCGTAATAATGGGGACTCAAAGCTATTAGTCTCAATCACACAACCAGCACCAAGCAACGCCTCTTGCAAATGTTCACTATTCTGTAGATACCATTGTAAAGAGTCTTTTCTTTGCATGGGTAAATATATTGTGGAAGGCTGGCAGCCTTGAACTTGTAAAATTCTTTCCCGTCCTCGTTTTATCAAATCCGCCAAATTTTCCACTTGTTGTACCAAGGTTTTAGCCTGCTGTAAAGCAGGGGATACCCATTCAAGAATACCCAATTCCCCGGTTTTCTTTAATTGCATGAGAGCTCCAATCAGGTACCGATGCCCTAACCACACAGCAAGATCAATCGGAACAGTAGCATCGAGTCGATGTACATGTCCTGTAATAGCGCGTTCTACAATTTGCTGTATGAGAGTTTTCTGATAAGGGGTAACTCTAAGTTCTTTCGTAGGGTCCGTACCTAGCAATTCATTTGGTATACCCACTATGGGCCGTAGCCACTGCAAGTCTCCTAAAAATCTTTGTGCATCATTAAGAGTCCGTAGTCGCGACTGTTACTGTAATTTCTGAGGGGACACAGTTTTGTCAGTAAGCACCCATCCTAAATATTTCCATGGTGACGACTGTTGAACCTTATCTGAAGAAATTACCAGATTAGAACATTGTAACACTCGTTGGATGTGTTCAATCTGCTTGTCAGAAAAGGGGCGCAGCTTGAGCTATATCAGATTGAGATATATCAATCATGTAGATTGAGATATATCATCCATGTAATGATAAATTATAACATGTTTCCATTGTTCTCGTAAGGGCTGTAGTGCAGCAGCTACATATAATTGACACAAGGTGGGGCTATTAGGCATACCCTGTGGTAATACTGTCCATTCAAATCGTTGATCTGGGCCCTCTCTGTTAAGGGAGGGTAAGGTAAAAGCAAACCGTTTTTGATCCTGAGGATGTAAATCAATTGTAAAAAAGCAATCCTTTAAATCAATACTTAGCAGAGACCAACACTCTGGAATCATGGCTGGATTAGGTAGCCCTGGCTGTAAAGCACCCGTCGGTTCCATCTGATTATTAATCTCTCTCAGATCATGTAACAATCGATATTTACCTGACTTCTTTTTTATGACAAATATTGGAGAATTCCATGGACTAGTGGACAAACATAAATGACCTTGTTGAAATTGCTCTTTGACCAATTGATGAGCATGAAATAGACTTTCCCGTTTTAGTGGCCATTGCTTAACCCATACCGGTGTGTTGGTAGTTCAGGTAATGGGAATTGGGAAAGTCCAAGCAATGGCTAATAGGCCAAAGGGTGCTCATTCGTAAGTACAACCGCCAACTGTGAGAGTATATCCCTTCCAATTAGACACTGCACAGTTGGTGGTAGTTGTACCACAGAAAACACAGCAGAAACTTGACGACCCTCCAGCTTTACTTTTAACGTAGGTGTTCTCTGAGCAAATGTCATACCCCCAACTCCAGAAACCGTAGTACCTGATGGAAACAGGGGCCATCCTTGGGGCCACTGTGATGGAGCAATTATACTAGAATCTGCCCCAGTGTCCAAAAGGGCCATAAGGATCAGTTTTTGATTGTCATAACCAATCTCAACCTTGTGTCTAGGTCGATCATTTAATGTCAAGGTTAAAAGAGTCAGTCCCCCTGAAGAGCCGAATCCTTCATCACCTCGATCCTTATCAGTTAACGACGGCATTCCCTTTGTAAGTTGTTCCAATGGGATCAACTGAGCGATACGTTGTCCATTGGTTATCCGTATGGGAGGAAAAGGGGTATATAACATTATCATTATTTCTCCGGTGTAGTCAGCGTCAATAACGCCAGGTAAAACAAAGAGTCCCAGCATTGATGCCGATGACCTGCCGAGTAATAATGCCCCCACAAACTTATTTTGAATCACCACAGGACCATACACTCCAGTGGGAATTCGATGTGGCTGAGTATTTAGGAGACTAATGTCTACAGCGGATGCCAGGTCAAGTCCGAGACTCCCTCTTGTTGCTGGTCTGAGGCGGGAGACGCTACCTGCTGTGCAGCAGCTACTTGTGTCTGCACGCGGCTGCTCCGATTTGCGCTCCCAACGGAGTTTCCCGAACGGCGATGACAGGCTCCCGTTTTATGATTATCCGAACGACACTTGACACACCACACACCGGAGGCAGTACACTCTTTGCGAACGTGGCCCAGAAGGCCACACCGAAAGCACCTTGCTCGGCCAGTCCCCGGGGACGTCTTCTGTCGAGTGACGACCGACGCTTGGAGGGGTACAAGAGCTGCTAACACTTGAGTCTGAGATGCCTTAGCTTGTTCTTGTAACCCAACCCCCAACTGCTTTATAGCCTCTACTACTAAAGCTTGAGGTCCAGTGGGCACCTGAGCCATCCTTTCTAATGCTTCCTCTATTGTCCAATTGGCACCAAGAGTGCTCAAAATATTACGAGTAGTAGTATTACAATTTTGTAAGGCACACTGTTTTAACAAGGTTCCTCGCATATGTTCAGGAACCCCAGCTCTCTCTGTAGCTGCAGCAGCCTTGTCTATGAATGCCCCAAACGTTTCGTCCCTGCCTTGTCTTATACCCATATAAACTGGAACGCCCCCCGGTTCTTTCACTCGATCAATAGCTCTCCTTACTAGTTGCATTGCCTCGCTCAACTTATCTGCACCTATCATTGCTTGTGCTTCAGTGCATAAAAACGGTCCAAGTCCCATAAGTTCCTCTACAGTCACTCCCTGCAACGGATCCCCAGGCTGTCTCTGAATTGCAACGGATTCATGCACTAAACTCTGCCAATGAGCATTAAACAACAATTGCTGATGCTGGGTAAATATCAATCGAATTATCCCTCGGCAGTCAGCAGGTAATAAAATTTGTGTACTCCAGATATAATCTAACATTTGTTTCGCTGGCTCGCTATGGACTCCAAATTGACTGACCGTGGCGCGCAATTGGGACAATAATTTCCAATCCAAGGCTGAAACTGTCGCTTGCACACCGCCTCCCGGAATTGCTGGAATGTGACAGGACAGGCTAGCTGTGCAGCCACTTGCAATACCTCTCCATCCCCCCGCTCCAGCCCTTCCCGAGCTAGCGCAGCCCAAGCTTCTCTACATTCCTTTGCCATAGCCTCAGCCAGGTCCGCTTCCGCCCCTGGAGTTGGCTCCGACAGAAACGGATTAGTAGGGCTGCTTGATGTGTCCTTGGGAGCAAACTCACTCTCGGGGGCTGAGGGTACAGAAGGAGGAGGTTTAAATCCATCAGTAGAAGGAGGAGGCGATGGAGGCAAGTATACGGTAGACACACTTGGGGGTAAGGGGGCATCTCGCGGCCAGTCTATCCCGTACGTCTTATTCTTTTCATGAGCAGCAGATGCCTGTTCAGCCGCCCTCTGTTCTGCCTGATATCGTAATAACTCATTATGTACAGCCCTCCATGGTTTTCCAAATTTTTTGGCTGACTTATCCCCATCAATTGCAGCCTCCCATAACCTATCACCCAATTTACGCCACTCAGATAATTCGTGAACAGTATGCGGGTTCTGAAAACAGCCCTGGGAGTGCCCATAAGCTAACAACCCAGGAAGATCCTTTTGTAAATCGATCTCCCTAATTTGTCTCTTTTGTAAGAGACATGTACATAAATCATATGCTGCTTGCCTCTGCATACCTGAATATCGTCAGCGCGCGCTGTTGCAGCTCTCCAAGGTCTCGGCAGCACGTTTCAGCCGGGTACGCCGATGCGAACGCCCGGGGCTCGACACAGTTTTCTTCGCTGTGTTTTAGCCGTCCTCGCTGCAAAGGACCTGACCACTCGTTGCTCCGTCGTGGATCACGTCGGGGTCACCATTTGTCGGAGAACGACGGGAGACAAGCACATCCGATGATGATCAACAAGTCTCAGTTTATTCAGAATTATCTTATGACTTATAGAACAGAGTTAATTAGCTCATACATATTGCAAAAGCCAAGCTCCTTATAGGTGGCTACAGTAGAAGGCATTGTTATCTATTAAATGGATACAGTAGAAGGCTATGCATCTTTTCCCAAGACACTAGTAGCAAGTCATGTACCTTTCCCAGGACACTAGTAGCAAGTCATGTACTTTTCTCAAGACACTGGTATCTACATTATTTTCTAGTTTCTAAACCAAGGTCCTGCATTCCGTGTCTAGCTACATTTAAGCAGGTCTTGTGATCTTGTTGTCATGCCCCTTGTCACGTAGCCACTATTCAATAATATCTTCCACATTTCCCCCGTCTTCTTTTAATAAAAACAAATTATTTTGTGTTTTATGGACCATGCGTATAACTATATTCTGTAGATAGGCTACAAAACAGGGTAAAAACAATATAATCAACAAAACCATCAATCCTATACCTATTGCATACATAATCATGGTCTTAAGCCAGGGACCAATACCGAGAGATGATAGCCAGGTATCAAGCGGGTTAGTTGCAACAGTAATATCCTTAGTGTGATTCTTAAGCCATTGCAATTGCTTGTGAATTGATTCTGAATTAGAGGAGAGATTAAAACAACACATGCCCTCAAAATCTTTACAACCATGCCCATGAGCCAATAATAAAAAATCAATAGCAGCTCTGTTTTCAAGTATCTGATGTCTGAGATTTTCCATGTCCTGTGCTAGTTCACTCAATATCTGTGTTGTTACGTTTGATTGCTTAACCATCCAGCATGCTAGTGTATTTATAGTACGAAGCGCACGAGCAGCACCTACCCCTGGAACAATTGACGCAAAAAAGTTAGCCGTGGGTCCCCAGAGTTCTACTTGATCACTACAGTCGGGTGTGAGGGTTGCTACAGCTCGCTTATCACGATGTGTCTTATTAAAAAGGAATTGTGATATTACAGTAACATTTGGTGCGAAAAGAGTCAATTTTCCCAGATAACATGGACCACCACGAGCATGCCTAGGTATTCCTTGCCATGCTCGATCACCGCAAATCAAATAGGTGTTGCCAGGCAATGCCTTTGCACTGTCATTAGCCCAAATCTTTGTGTCATTTTTTCCCCCAACCATAGGTTCTATAATCGCCACACATATATGTTTCGTTCCAAAAGGGATAGCTCCTGGGTGTAAGCCATAATGCAGGATCATTGACATTTTGCTTATAATCACCCAGTTCAACACATCCTGATTCATTTGCTGAACTATTCAACATTCTGCTACCTAAAAAGCCCGATTTCTTGAGGATCCCAGGGTAATGTTTTGTTTAATGCAGCTAATAATTTGGCTGTCCATTTACTGCTGTCATCTAACCTATTGCATGTGGCAGTGGATAGCTTTGAAAAATCAGTTGTATTATATCCGGGTATTCCAACCAAACATGTACGAAAAGGATCAGTAGCAGAAGCCAATGCTAAGCAAAAGGAAGTAGTATGCGTTTTGTTAGCCCATGTTACCCATAAGTTTGGTGGAGAATTGAGATACATAGCAAAAACGGTATTATACACAAATAAGATGCAGTAGATCCAGGACCACACGATCGCAGTAATATTGGATCAGCTCTTCTTCAATCACCGTGCCTTTCTGTTGACTCCGTGGAACTTTGGGGATCAAGTACAGGTCTTGCCCATCTTGCAGGTATCCAAAGAGGTCCTGTAGGGGCAGAAACACAAAGATAGCCCCTCCCCCAAAATAAGACCTTTGCAGGTGTTTGCCGTACTCCTGTCTTAGGGTCCTTATACCGTACCCATATGGTACTAGTATCTTGACATTCAGATGAAGAGCTAGTATGTACAACTACGGGTGGATACTTTGCATCTCCAAAAACACACAAATGGTTAATTACGAATAAGGTTTTCAACAATCTTGAATGCGGATCAGCGATCTCTGCATGATGTGCCAAATGCTGTTTTTCGGTACCATGTGCCCGTTCCACTATAGCTTGTCCTGTGGGGGAGTGAGGAATTCCCGTGACATGTCTTACTCCCCATGTCTTCAAAAATCTATCCATCCTGTGGCTAGTATAAGCGGGACCATTGTCCGTCTTTAACTGCTTTGGGACTCCCATGACAGCAAAACAACTAAGCACATGTCTTTCGACATGCAATACTTTCTCTCCAGCTTGTGCCGTTGCCCAAATACATTTACTATATGTATCAATAGATACATGCACATATTTTAAACGTCCAAAAGAAGAGACATGAGTAACATCCATCTGCCAAAGGTCATTTGAGACAAGCCCTCTGGGATTAACTCCCACTCCTAATCCGCAACCTCCATTATGGTTACTACAGATTGGGCAAGCTCCAACAATACTACACGCCTCCGCCATGGAGATCCCAAATTCGACATGCAGGCCTTTGGCATTTTGGTGGAAAACCGAATGGGCCTCTCTGGCTAAAACAGTTTTTGCAATGGGAACAGCAGTGAAAACAGAGACCAGCCTATCCGCCCTATCATTACCCTCTCCAAGTCCAATATTCCATTTATGACTTCGTATGTGGATTATAGAATAGGGATTTTCTCTAAGCTTCACTGCCTTTCTGAGTTGGATAAAAAGCTCATGTAACCTCTTATTTTGGACGTCTTTGATAAATGCATCCTCGATTTGCTCAACAATGCCCGTTACATAAAGTGAATCAGTTACAATATTTAGAGGCCCCATCAAGTTCATCATGGCCCATACGACGGCAGTCAGTTCCATGGTCTGTAAAGTATCCTCCTGTCTTGCGTGTGACAATTCCTGTTTCCATGAACCGTTGTCTTGCCATGTAACGGCAGCCCGTCGCGATTTACGTCCTGCATCAGTATATGCTGTTACCGCGTCTTTTATAGGGTTCTTTTCTCTTTTCGGGCATGTCATCCAGTTCCATTGCCCGATCCATCGTAATAATGGGGACTCAAAGCTATTAGTCTCAATCACACAACCAGCACCAAGCAACGCCTCTTGCAAATGTTCACTATTCTGTAGATACCATTGTAAAGAGTCTTTTCTTTGCATGGGTAAATATATTGTGGAAGGCTGGCAGCCTTGAACTTGTAAAATTCTTTCCCGTCCTCGTTTTATCAAATCCGCCAAATTTTCCACTTGTTGTACCAAGGTTTTAGCCTGCTGTAAAGCAGGGGATACCCATTCAAGAATACCCAATTCCCCGGTTTTCTTTAATTGCATGAGAGCTCCAATCAGGTACCGATGCCCTAACCACACAGCAAGATCAATCGGAACAGTAGCATCGAGTCGATGTACATGTCCTGTAATAGCGCGTTCTACAATTTGCTGTATGAGATTTTTCTGATAAGGGGTAACTCTAAGTTCTTTCGTAGGGTCCGTACCTAGCAATTCATTTGGTATACCCACTATGGGCCGTAGCCACTGCAAGTCTCCTAAAAATCTTTGTGCATCATTAAGAGTCCGTAGTCGCGACTGTAACTGTAATTTCTGAGGGGACACAGTTTTGTCAGTAAGCACCCATCCTAAATATTTCCATGGTGACGACTGTTGAACCTTATCTGAAGAAATTACCAGATTAGAACATTGTAACACTCGTTGGATGTGTTCAATCTGCTTGTCAGAAAAGGGGCGCAGCTTGAGCTATATCAGATTGAGATATATCAATCATGTAGATTGAGATATATCATCCATGTAATGATAAATTATAACATGTTTCCATTGTTCTCGTAAGGGCTGTAGTGCAGCAGCTACATATAATTGACACAAGGTGGGGCTATTAGGCATACCCTGTGGTAATACTGTCCATTCAAATCGTTGATCTGGGCCCTCTCTGTTAAGGGAGGGTAAGGTAAAAGCAAACCGTTTTTGATCCTGAGGATGTAAATCAATTGTAAAAAAGCAATCCTTTAAATCAATACTTAGCAGAGACCAACACTCTGGAATCATGGCTGGATTAGGTAGCCCTGGCTGTAAAGCACCCGTCGGTTCCATCTGATTATTAATCTCTCTCAGATCATGTAACAATCGATATTTACCTGACTTCTTTTTTATGACAAATATTGGAGAATTCCATGGACTAGTGGACAAACATAAATGACCTTGTTGAAATTGCTCTTTGACCAATTGATGAGCATGAAATAGACTTTCCCGTTTTAGTGGCCATTGCTTAACCCATACCGGTGTGTTGGTAGTTCAGGTAATGGGAATTGGGAAAGTCCAAGCAATGGCTAATAGGCCAAAGGGTGCTCATTCGTAAGTACAACCGCCAACTGTGAGAGTATATCCCTTCCAATTAGACACTGCACAGTTGGTGGTAGTTGTACCACAGAAAACACAGCAGAAACTTGACGACCCTCCAGCTTTACTTTTAACGTAGGTGTTCTCTGAGCAAATGTCATACCCCCAACTCCAGAAACCGTAGTACCTGATGGAAACAGGGGCCATCCTTGGGGCCACTGTGATGGAGCAATTATACTAGAATCTGCCCCAGTGTCCAAAAGGGCCATAAGGATCAGTTTTTGATTGTCATAACCAATCTCAACCTTGTGTCTAGGTCGATCATTTAATGTCAAGGTTAAAAGAGTCAGTCCCCCTGAAGAGCCGAATCCTTCATCACCTCGATCCTTATCAGTTAACGACGGCATTCCCTTTGTAAGTTGTTCCAATGGGATCAACTGAGCGATACGTTGTCCATTGGTTATCCGTATGGGAGGAAAAGGGGTATATAACATTATCATTATTTCTCCGGTGTAGTCAGCGTCAATAACGCCAGGTAAAACAAAGAGTCCCAGCATTGATGCCGATGACCTGCCGAGTAATAATGCCCCCACAAACTTATTTTGAATCACCACAGGACCATACACTCCAGTGGGAATTCGATGTGGCTGAGTATTTAGGAGACTAATGTCTACAGCGGATGCCAGGTCAAGTCCGAGACTCCCTCTTGTTGCTGGTCTGAGGCGGGAGACGCTACCTGCTGTGCAGCAGCTACTTGTGTCTGCACGCGGCTGCTCCGATTTGCGCTCCCAACGGAGTTTCCCGAACGGCGATGACAGGCTCCCGTTTTATGATTATCCGAACGACACTTGACACACCACACACCGGAGGCAGTACACTCTTTGCGAACGTGGCCCAGAAGGCCACACCGAAAGCACCTTGCTCGGCCAGTCCCCGGGGACGTCTTCTGTCGAGTGACGACCGACGCTTGGAGGGGTACAAGAGCTGCTAACACTTGAGTCTGAGATGCCTTAGCTTGTTCTTGTAACCCAACCCCCAACTGCTTTATAGCCTCTACTACTAAAGCTTGAGGTCCAGTGGGCACCTGAGCCATCCTTTCTAATGCTTCCTCTATTGTCCAATTGGCACCAAGAGTGCTCAAAATATTACGAGTAGTAGTATTACAATTTTGTAAGGCACACTGTTTTAACAAGGTTCCTCGCATATGTTCAGGAACCCCAGCTCTCTCTGTAGCTGCAGCAGCCTTGTCTATGAATGCCCCAAACGTTTCGTCCCTGCCTTGTCTTATACCCATATAAACTGGAACGCCCCCCGGTTCTTTCACTCGATCAATAGCTCTCCTTACTAGTTGCATTGCCTCGCTCAACTTATCTGCACCTATCATTGCTTGTGCTTCAGTGCATAAAAACGGTCCAAGTCCCATAAGTTCCTCTACAGTCACTCCCTGCAACGGATCCCCAGGCTGTCTCTGAATTGCAACGGATTCATGCACTAAACTCTGCCAATGAGCATTAAACAACAATTGCTGATGCTGGGTAAATATCAATCGAATTATCCCTCGGCAGTCAGCAGGTAATAAAATTTGTGTACTCCAGATATAATCTAACATTTGTTTCGCTGGCTCGCTATGGACTCCAAATTGACTGACCGTGGCGCGCAATTGGGACAATAATTTCCAATCCAAGGCTGAAACTGTCGCTTGCACACCGCCTCCCGGAATTGCTGGAATGTGACAGGACAGGCTAGCTGTGCAGCCACTTGCAATACCTCTCCATCCCCCCGCTCCAGCCCTTCCCGAGCTAGCGCAGCCCAAGCTTCTCTACATTCCTTTGCCATAGCCTCAGCCAGGTCCGCTTCCGCCCCTGGAGTTGGCTCCGACAGAAACGGATTAGTAGGGCTGCTTGATGTGTCCTTGGGAGCAAACTCACTCTCGGGGGCTGAGGGTACAGAAGGAGGAGGTTTAAATCCATCAGTAGAAGGAGGAGGCGATGGAGGCAAGTATACGGTAGACACACTTGGGGGTAAGGGGGCATCTCGCGGCCAGTCTATCCCGTACGTCTTATTCTTTTCATGAGCAGCAGATGCCTGTTCAGCCGCCCTCTGTTCTGCCTGATATCGTAATAACTCATTATGTACAGCCCTCCATGGTTTTCCAAATTTTTTGGCTGACTTATCCCCATCAATTGCAGCCTCCCATAACCTATCACCCAATTTACGCCACTCAGATAATTCGTGAACAGTATGCGGGTTCTGAAAACAGCCCTGGGAGTGCCCATAAGCTAACAACCCAGGAAGATCCTTTTGTAAATCGATCTCCCTAATTTGTCTCTTTTGTAAGAGACATGTACATAAATCATATGCTGCTTGCCTCTGCATACCTGAATATCGTCAGCGCGTGCTGTTGCAGCTCTCCAAGGTCTCGGCAGCACGTTTCAGCCGGGTACGCCGATGCGAACGCCCGGGGCTCGACACAGTTTTCTTCGCTGTGTTTTAGCCGTCCTCGCTGCAAAGGACCTGACCACTCGTTGCTCCGTCGTGGATCACGTCAGGGTCACCATTTGTCGGAGAACAACGGGAGACAAGCACATCCGATGATGATCAACAAGTCTCAGTTTATTCAGAATTATCTTATGACTTATATAATAGAGTTAATTAGCTCATACATATTGCAAAAGCCAAGCTCCTTATAGGTGGCTACAGTAGAAGGCATTGTTATCTATTAAATGGATACAGTAGAAGGCTATGCATCTTTTCCCAAGACACTAGTAGCAAGTCATGTACCTTTCCCAGGACACTAGTAGCAAGTCATGTACCTTTCCCAAGACACTAGTAGCAAGTCATGTACTTTTCTCAAGACACTGGTATCTACATTATTTTCTAGTTTCTAAACCAAGGTCCTGCATTCCATGTCTAGCTACATTTAAGCAGGTCTTGTGATCTTGTTGTCATGCCCCTTGTCACGTAGCCACTATTCAATAATATCTTCCACATTTCCTCAGGTGAATGTGTGTGTGCTGGGCTAGCCGGCTGTTGCTGCACCCCTCCCAGGTGCTCCCTGCAGGGCCCCAGGCTGGCGGTGCTGCTCTGCAGAGCGAGTGGGCTGTGGGGCCCCAGGGCCACAGGGTGACTCCTGACTCAGCTCTGGCCCGTGCTGGTCAGGGCAGGAAGCAGACCCAGGCAGACATGGCTCAACATCCCTGATGCTGCTGGAACGTGTCTGTGCTCATGGATGGTGCTCAGAGTGACCCCAGGGTGTTTGCAGTGGCACACGATGTGTTCATGTGTGCACTAGCTCCAGCCTGTGGTGTTTTTTTGAGGGTGCATGAGTCACTCTCCAGTCCCCCTTCCCTGTGCTTCCTGAGTCCCCACTGCCTCTGCTGGGAATGCAGAGAAACTCTGGCTTCCCTATGCGTACCTGGACTTAGCATTTTACCTTTGGGTGACTGCATCATGGGCTGTCCCTCACTTTGTGAAGCTCCGCTCACTGCCCACCCCCAGGCACACGCTGTCTCTGGAGATCCCCTGAGCTCTCCTGGTGGCTCAGGTTCCGCTCCAGAAGGATGGGCATCTGTCATCAGCACTGTCACCTGTGCGACAGCCCCAAGCAGGCAGTTCACCATCTCCACTAGCACTGGTCACTGAGAAATGAGTCGTGAATCCAGCCATTGGTCCCTACCACATCACACTGGGACTCTGAGCTTGTCCCCTGGAGGCCATGGAGTACACAGGCAGAGCAGCGGGCCCTTTTCTGGTGCAATTGCTGGGGCATATTTTTGACTCCCTCTTCTGAAGAAAAGCCAGACTTGAGGCACATCTCTGAGGATATCCCCTTTTATTTTTACCTGGTCAGCCGGTACTCACAGGAACACCCACGGGAACACAACCCTACAACCACCATGCGGAGAGAACTCTTGGGCTATATACACGCACACTAGAGCACAGCAGGACAGTGGGGAAATGAGGAGACCAACCCCCAAAAGAGAAAGTCCTTCTGCTGTAGGTGGGCATGTCTCCAGAAAAGCTGCAGCCCTCACACAAAGGTTGTAGTGAGGAAATGGCTGCTGTGGCAATGGGAGAACGGTCCTGAGGAGCACAGGGTCTGTCCCCACAGGCTGCTCCCACTCTGCTTTGAGCGTTGGAGCACAGTAGAGGGAAGGGACGAGGCCGTGGTGAATCCTGGCCGCCACCCTCACAGGAGAGGGGTGCGAGATAACACCCTGATTGTGGCCAAGGCAGCTGAATTGCCCTAATGCACATGGGACACAAGGCCTCACCCTGTCTGTGCTCATCTGAGCCTGACTCTGTTGCCATGGGCACCCTTGGTGGCAGTGCCAAAAGAGGGGCTGCAAAGGGAAACACTTACACTCCTTACACTGAGGGCATCCGAGGGAGCTCAGGCTAGCAGGTTCTGAAGTTCCCCCATCTCTGCTGATGAAGGGAGAAGCCTGGCTTCCTGCTTCAACAGGGTCTCTGGGTCAGACTTGGAAGAGCGCTTCCTAAGGATAAGTGCATTTTTTCTTTTGCAAGAGTGTAACAGAGAAAAGTGAGACAGGAAGAAATGAACAGCACTCATCTTTGATGCCAAATAGCCTTGGAGTGAGGAGTAGATGCACGTTGGACAGTTACTGGTGCTGGCATTGTAGCCAGTGAAGCAGTTTCCTGAGGGCATCCTTGGGCCCCTTGTTCCGCAAGCTGTAGCTGAGGAGGTTCACTGCTGGAGGCACCACCGCCTACAGAAGAGCCAGCACCAGATCCAGAGCTGGGGAGGAGGTGGAGGGGGGCTTCAGGTAGGCAAACACTGTAGTGCTGAGAGAAAGGGAGACCAGGGCCAGGTGCGGGAGGCACATGGAAAAGGCTTTGTGCTTGCCCTGCTCAGAGGGGATCCTCCGCACAGCAGTGGAGATCTGCATGTAGGACGGCACAGTGGAAACAAAGCACTCAAAGCCCAAACAAACACTAGCCGCAATAACCCCAGCTTCCCTGAGGGAGGATTCTGAGCAGGAGAGCCCGAGAAGCTGGGGAATTTCACAGAAGAACTGGCGCAGGACATTGCTTTGGCAGCTGCTGCCACTTTGACACAAGCTCTGCTGCCCAGGAGGGTCCCGTAGTACAGGGGTCTGCAGATGGCAGGGAAGCGGTTATGGGCCATGACAGTGAGAAGAGAACACTCTGGTGATAACAAGAACAGGAGCAGAAAGAGCTGGGCAGCACATCCTGAATAGGAAATAGGCCTGGTGTCCCCGAGGGAATTGGCCATGGATTTGGGGACAGTGATGGAGATGGAGTCAAGGTCAAGGAGGCAGAAGCTGAGGAGGAGGAAGTACCTGGGGGTCTGGAGGTGCTGGTCGCAGGCTGCAGCTGTGATGCTGAGGCGGTTGCCCAGGAGGGCAGGCAGGTAGATGCCCAGGAAGAGTGTGAAGTGCAAGAGCTGCAGCTCCTGTGTGTCTGCGAACGCCAGGAGGAGGAACTCATTGAGGGAGCTGCTGTTGCCTAGATGTTCTCTCAGGGCACAGGGGGACTGCTGGAGAAGGAAGAGATGTTGACAAGTTAGGACAGACTTCTATGAATAAAACTTTCTCCTAACCGTCTCGCCTGATCCCAAAATATACACACCTCTCTGCATGTAAGAAAACTCCTGTTATTTCCCTTGGCATAACCTTGATTAAACTACTCCAAGCCTCAGTAGTGAAGCCTGCAGGCCTAAGCTTGAACTTTAACCAAACCTGTGGGCTACTGCTGACACAACAACTGCAGAAGCAGCCAGAATCAGCCCTCCAACATACAGAACACAATGGACAGAGGTCACGGTTAACCTTTGAGAAGATACAGAACACAACGGACAGAGGTCTCGGTTAACCTCCGGATAAGATAAGGCACTTTGAAGCAGGAACACAGCAACTGTCCTGGGATGTAGACATGAACCGTTTAAAAAGAAAGAGACCAGCAACTCAGGAAAGAAGACTGGAAGAGACTGTCACTGGCAGGCGGGGAAATAAGACTGGAAGGAGTATAATTAGCCCAGAATGTCTTTGTTCTGGGTCCCTCTTTGGAGGCACCCAGCTCGAGCTGAAACAAACGATCGTATAAGAGTCTGACTCTGACTTAGTGGTGAATGCCTGCGGACCTTTATACCAGTTTGGCGACCCAGATGGGACCGAGGCTTCTCTGTTTGGTGTGACTCTGTGGAGCAACCGCTGGCAGCATATGTGTGAGTTCACCTTATGGATTGCTCCTCAGGGTCGCACTGATCAGGGATACCAAATTTCCACCACTAAGTATTTTATTTGGGGCTCGAGTCCCTTGAAAAAGGAAAAAAAGCAGGTTATCTGGGGTTCCAGTTGCTTGAAAGGAGGGGAAAAAAAAGAAGAAGAAAAAAGGGGTTGGGGGTTTGAAAAAGGGAAGAGGGAAAAAAAAGTGGGTTCAAGTCCCATAGTGTGCACACTGAAAGGGGTTGAGTGAAGGGGTTTGAGTTCTCCTCAAAAAAAAAAGCAAAAAAAAAAAGCTAGAAATTTGAATTTGAGTTCTACCCCACAGATAAAACACCTTCCGGGGAGACTTCCCGAGACTGGGTGAGTACTACATTTTCTATGTTCCTCTAAGCTTTTACAATTAGGTGGAGTGGGAGAGGAGAAGAAAGAAACAGAGAAAAAAAAAAAAGAGAAAGGAAAATAGGACCTGGATTAAGTGCCCCAAAGGGGACACCCTTGGCAGAAATTATTACTATTTGGAAACATATTGCAGGGATTGCAGGTATGTCATGGAGACAATGAATAATTTTGTGCCGGGAGGACTGGGCTTTTATTAGTCATGATGGCAATGCAGCCGAATGCTGGCCGGCAAGTGGTAGTTTTGATTCACAAGTATTAACTTTCTTACGGCACCAGCTTGAGGATCATTATCCTGGTCAACTGGATTACTGGTATGTGTGGGACAACTGGGCATATGAACGCCAGAAGGACAGCACAATCTGAACAATGGTGATGCATGCAGAAAGTAGCAGACAGCCAGTGCATGGTAGTAATGATAATGGCAATGGGAATGCTAAGAAGATTAGAAAGGTGAATGAGAATGGAAGTTATGAAGAATGTGAGGAAGGGAAAAATAATGATGAAGGAGGGGCTGCTTCCCCGTTGTCTCCTGCCCTCCCATTACCAACTGCGAATGCTGAAATACAAGCCCCCTTATGGGCAGTCCCAAAAGCTGGTGCCCTGTGAGAGGGGGGAGCAGGAGTAGCCCAAGTGTTTACTGCTCGAGTTTATGGACCCTGGGGACAGCAGGATTTGATTCTGTGGGGGCAACAGACCCCTCGGTTGCAGGAGGATCCTGAGAAGGTCATTCGAATTGTGAAAGGCATCTTTCAGGCATATGAAATACGCCTACCTGGGGAGATGTACAGATGTTAGTAGACACTCTGTTTACACCCAATGAGAAACACGCGATTTTAGCTGCCAATCAACATTAGGCAGAACAGGGAGGGGATCCTGAGGCTCGTACCCACCCTGGCCCACTATAGATCTTTGGTGGGATTATTGGAATGATGCGGATCACAGGCAGCTTAGACAGGCTCGGAGAGGATTGGAGGAAGCTATTAGGCTTGCAGGTGTTAGACCAGGGAATTGGTCAAGGGTAAGGGAATGTCAACAACAGCCTACTGAACACCCATCCGCATATCTGTTGCGTTTGTTTAAGCAAATGTGACTGTATGGGGGTGGAGTGGACCCAGAAGCTGAGGCTCAGAGATGATTAGTTGTGTCTACTTTTGTTGATCAAGCTGCCCCAGATATAAAAAAGTCTTTTTCTAAACATGTGCCTGATTGGCCAGGAAAGACTGCAGATGAGATTGTCCGCTTGGCAACCTTTGTATATAACAGACGTGATGCTAAGAAATTAGAGGAGGAAAACCATAAATTGAAAAAGGAAGAAGCGACAATTGTGGCTGCAGTCATGTGAGGAGCTATTTACTCCCTGTGAGTGCAGAACTGGGCTTTTTATAGGACCAGGTCATGGATCTTTTCCTGGACGGTGGACGGGTGGGATGGCAGCAGGACGAGGAGTCATGAGGGGAGGAAGGGGAATTCCATTAACTTCTGCACCTGGGTTAGGTTCTTGGGAGGGTTATTATTGTGGGAAGTGAGGACATATGCAGCGTGAGTGCCCAAGCTGTGCACGAATTCAGCCACAGTCAGGGGTGAATCCTCCTTCGGGAGAAAATCAAGATGTAGGCCGAACTGATGAATGACTAGTTGAGGAGGAATATCCTTGTGCTTGTATTCGATGTGTATGTATGTTTTTGGATGTAATCCCTTTGGCTAGTCAGGGCCGCATAACCAGGAAAGTGGCTGGAAAGCAAGTAACCTTTCTAGTGGCTACCGGGGCTACTTTATCTCTTTTGAATTATACAGATAAAGGGTTGTGTTCTGGGGAGGTCTGGAAAATATGGGGTGTGATGGGGGGAGGAGAAAAACCCCTGAGCAAACCATTACTGGCAGTTATAGATGCAAAAGCAATATGGAATCAATGTGTTTTGGTTGAAGAATCCCCTGTGTGTTTCTTAGGGCGGGCTTTGTTACCAGCACTTGCTGTAGAGACATGGGCAAGTGCCAGCGGTATGGATTTGGTAATTATGGGTGTTTCAGAAGTCGGTGCATCAGAAGTGCAAGTTCCGGTGGCAGATGTTCCTCTTGAACTAGGTGTTCAAGCACTCCTCCACTGCTGTGCCTGCTAAACTGTGGAGTGGGAAAGGAACAGGCGTGGGCTTGCTTTTATCTGCAGAGCCTGTATCCATAACAACTCTCCAAGGCCCCATCCAGCTGTAAAACAATATGCTATCCCGCATGAGGCAGAAAATTGTTCCAAAGCAGATGGATACCTATGTAGAACAGGGGATTCTGAAGCCCTGCATTTCTCCTTTCAATACACCCATTTTACCAGTACATAAACATCGCCTGGACAGTGATGGCGATCCTGAGTATCGATTTGTACAGGATGTACATGCTATTAATCACTATGTTGTCGGTTTTAACTCCAATTCCTGTATGGGCTAAGGGGTTTACAGTAATAGATTTAAGTTCTGCTTTCTTTAGTATACCTGCAGGAGAAGAGAGTCAACTTTTGTTTGCATTTACCTGGAAAGGACAACAACTGACCTGGACACGACTTGCACAAGGATTCACTGGCTCACCAGTGAATTTTTACTCGGTTGCTGCGGAAAGGTTTACATAACATTGTTTTATCCTGTGATTCCATGTTAATACAGTATGTAGACGATTTATTGCTTGCTAGGAGAACAAAAAATGCTTGTACTTCACATACAATAATTTTGTGTACAGCCTTAGCTGAAAAGGGACATCGTGCATCCCCACCTAAGCGCCAGTTCTGTCAAGAAAGAGTAAAATATTTAGGATTGATTCTAACGGAAGGAAAACGATCTCTCCATCCTGAACGCATTAAAGCAATTGAAGCTCTACCTTGACCTGTGACGAAAAAGCAGATTAGAGGTTGTTTTTAGGGGCAGTAGGCTTCTGTAGACCATGGAT
This sequence comes from Struthio camelus, assembly GCF_040807025.1. NCBI lineage: Eukaryota > Metazoa > Chordata > Aves > Struthioniformes > Struthionidae > Struthio > Struthio camelus. Next base: position 2,301,924 of record NC_090957.1, on the reverse strand, counting down.
TCCCGGGTTGGGGGACTTAGTAAACCCATTAGTGGGAGCAACTGAACAGGAAGCAGTAGAACCTATAAAGTGGACAGTCAGAGAGATTTGGCATTTAACAAAATTAAGGAGGCATTAGGTAAATCCCTGGCTTTAGGGCTCCCCCATTATAAAAAACCTTTCCAGCTGTACATTCATGAACAACAAGGGGTTGCCAGTGGAGTGCTGACTCAAATGCCAGGTCCTCAACCCAGAGCAGTCGCGTATTATGCAGTACAATTGTGTGCTGTCCTTCTGGGGACTCCTGGATGTATGTGTGCGGGGGCTGCTGCAGGAATCATTGTTGGGAAATGTCGAACCATAGTTCTGGGACTATAGCAGATTGGTGTAAGTTGCAACATCCGTTGCAGTCATCTGTGATGGCATTAGGGAAAAGACAATGGCTAATATCAGACGTGTTACCTCGGTGGGAGGAGATGAATGAGCAAGACCCACCGATTAATAGTAGACCCTTTAGGGGTACGTCAAGGAAATACAAGGCCTTAGTTGCATTCAAGCCCAACTTTGGCTACAAACAGTAGCTGCATCCCTCACAAGGGAAGGAGAGAATGGTATACTTCCCGCAGAAAGCCGAAACTTGATATGGGAAAAGAGTACCATATCTGAAGGGAAATATCCAGCTTGGTGGCAAATGCTTAATTTGCCATTTGATAAGGAGCAAAAAGTGATAACTGCTCTCGTTCTCACTATTCAAGCAGCACAGGTCTCTACAATCTAGCCTATTGTGCCTCTAGGCTGGATCCATGGGGATGTTGCATTACATCCTTTGGAAAACAGGGGATGGGCACAGCACATTCGTGATAAGTGGAACACTATAGATTTAGCCTCCTGGATGGGTTGGGATCAATTAGGATTTGTACGTGAAGGTAATGCCCTACAAACTCAAGACATTTGTTTAGCCACGGAACACAGTGTTTGCCATGTTGGGGTGCAGACCCAAAGTGCAAATGAGAAGGTAACTTTGGTCTCTCCTGGGAAGGGTTGTCTATGTTTGTGGAGTCAGGGCAGCACTGTTATAATTGATGGTGCAATGTTGTATCACAATAATAGTTTAAATTTGTGCATGTGTAACTGTACAATGGTAAAGGGATGTGGCTACAATTATACAAGCCCCGTAACAACTCACCAGTTACTCCAGGGAAATTATTCATGGATTCAAGAATTATCACCAGTACCGATTGGAATGCATCTCAGGTTAGTGAAGGAATTATTACACCATGAGCAGTTGCGGACGTTTCTCCAGAAGGTCAAAGAAACAGGGAAAAGTACCCTGATGACTGCAGAGCATGATACACAACAGAGTCAAGCGATACTTGAAAGAACCAAAAAAAAGTCACAGAGCATAAATGGTGGGAAACTTTAGGTGGTCTCCCACCACTTCTGGCTTGTATAATTGTTTGCTGCATGCTGTAGTGATTCTGTTCTGTCTGATCATTGTGTGCTTTGTGCTCCCCTTGGGATTGTATATAAAATTGTGAAGGCTGGCTGCTCGTCTTGAAAAATGGCTATATTACAAAGACAAACAGCCAGAAAAACAACGGGGGGATTTGTAAGAAAACTACTGTTAATTCCATTGGCCTAACCTTGATTAACTTAGCATCAGTGCCTAAAGTAGATGAAGCCTGCAGGCCTCAAGGCTGAACTGTCCTTGAACTCCAGAAACATTGCGAAGGATGTGACCTTGCCAGTGCTGTAACTGCCAAACCAGTTAAAACTAGCTGACAAAGATACAAAACTAGCTCATGAGGCTACAAAGTAGACTGCAGGAGACAAGATGGGATGCACGTGGGTTGGGCTTGACCTTGGAGGAGATAAGGGCCTGGGAGAAACAAGGACATGGCATCCATCCTCAGTTACACCAAAGCGGCATGGCTCCAGTGTGCACATCAGCAGATGACCGAGTGCTCAGCCCACAGCACTGCTCCTTGGGGTGGGTAACAATAGGCCCATTGACAGGTCGTTCTGTGGGGAATGGCTCCACAGCACCTAGATGTTTACAGTGTGGATCTGTGGTGTGGCTTCTCTTTTGCATGGCCTTGTCAATCATGGGCTGGTTAGAGGGTGTGCCCCTAGGCTTCAGCAACCCCACAGGTGGGGGCTCTGGCCCTAGTGCACTCAGGGTTCCTTCACTCTTGGGGAGCACCCCAGAGCAAACCTCTCTTCTAGCGGCTGCACCACCCGGAGTCCCACGCTTGCCTGGGTGGCGCCTGTCAGGATCACAGATGTGATGGGATAGCTCACACCCAAGGGAACCCGGCAAGGATGGGATTTAGGCTCTTTCAGAAAACAAAACCAGAAGCCAAGAGGAACATGCCGTAGCTCAATTTGTTTCATCAAAAGTTGAAACTACAAACTGACAACAGCAAGATGGTGGTGAGGTGGCCAAGAGGTTACAGGGATGCACTGCTAATCTATTCTGCACCATGCACACAGCCTCCAACCCCACCCTCCTCAAAGACACTCCTGTTTCTGGCTCAAGACCAACCTGGAAGGAGTGTGTTGGGGCAGTGACAGTCCTGCAGCTCCTGTCCCTACAGGCAAGCCTTTTCAAGCTCCTTCTCTAAGCTGGCAGCAGCTTCCTCTCCACCCTGCTCTCATTTGAGTTCAGTCACAACAAAAGCCCAACTTCCCTGGAGGTACATCTCTGGGGAGTCAGCTCTGGGACAGCAGATCTGCTGGTGGCTGGGACATGCATGTCGCTGTGGGATGTCCTTTCTGGACCATGTGGGATGGCCAGAGAAGCTGGAGAAGAGCATGGAGGATGCGCGGGTGTCCTGTTGCCGCTGAGCTGAGCTGAGCTGTGCCATCTCCTTCCCTGATGGGAAGGACAGAAGAGGGAAGAGTGTGTGTCAGTGCTGGGTGGTCGTGTCCGTACATCTCGTTACTGAATGGGGAGAAGGGAGGGTGCAGTGGCATGGGGCAGTGAAAGAGGCTGGCTGAGCCCCCTGCTCCAGCACCTGGGTGGCGACATGAGAGCTATTCAGACATCTGCCTGATGTGCAGACAGCTCTGCCAGAGACCCCCCCCCCCACCATGGTAAGGTCAGTCCTTCATCCGCCCCGAGAGCAACCTCGGGGGAGAGGACAGTGCTCTCAGTCCAGGCTGCGCTCGAGTCTTGGCCTGACTTGTTGGCTGGAGACAGGCTGAGACTGGAGACAGAGTGGGATGTCCTGGGTCACAGTCGCAGCTGAGCTGCTGACGGGAGAGCAGGGTTCAGCAGCAGCAAGAGCTGGCAAGAGGGGCAAGAGGACCAAAACAACTTGGGGGGTTGCAGGAGCAGGCCTTCCCCTTCTGTGCAGGGACAGAGGGCTGCAAGGTGCTGCAGCTGGGCTGGCCAGGACAGTCTGGTGGGTGAGTAGGTTTGGTAAGGGAAGTGGGGAGGACTGAGACATTTGTGCTGTGAGCTGGTACAGAGGGAATAGGGAACACAAAAGCAAAGTCTGTTTGCAGTGTTCAGCACCATGCTCAGCACACACTGAAACACAGGAAGTTCCACCTGAACAGAAGGCAAAAGTTCTGGACTGTGAGGGTGACTGAGCACTGGCACAGGTTGCCCAGAGAGGCTGTGGAGTCTCCCTCCTTGGAGAGATTCAAAAGCCGTCTGGGTGGGGTGCTGGGCTGCAAGCTTTAGGGGAGCCTACTAGAGGAGGTGAGGCTCTTGGAGGCCCCAGGTGGGGCTGGCCAGGGACATAAAGGCCTGTTAGTGCCCTCAGGGCCCTGACAAACTCTGCGGTCATCTGGATCACAGCAACTCCATAGGTCATCAGCAACCAGGCAGCTGGGCAGGCATTGTGATGTCCTCAAGGGCATCAGAACATTGCCCCAGCCAAGGTGACAGATTTGGGGGAGAGAAGAGGGAGGACAGGAGAGAGGACATGGCTGGTGCCTTGACGGTGAGGTCACTCCTGTCTCAGCATTGTGATAAGGCAGCAGCAGGCAGGCAGCAGGGCAGCTGTTGGGAGGTCACCCAAGGCATATGAGAGCAGGCCCGGTCGGATCAAAGATCCCTGACCCCATCCTCCACCCCTGCTGCTGGTCCTTCTCCTCCTAGAACCCTTTCCCTAAGCACAGAGGCCCAGAGACCTTTGGGGGAAGACTGAGGCAAAGGTGGCACACAGTAGCTCCGCCTCATTGCTTTGCTCTCATTAATTCAGCCACCCTATTCAGCAAGGTACCAGTATTTTCCAGTTCAGCCTACACACTTAGCAGAGGAAGCTCTTGTTGTCCTCGACGTCCCTCGCAAGCCTCAACTCCAGCTGAGCTTTGGCCTTCTTGACACCATCCCTACACACCCGGGGCTTGTTTCTGTACTCCTCTGCTGTAGCCTGTCCTTGCTTCCACCTCCTCTATGCTCCCTTTTTTGCACTGCAGTTCCATCATGAGTTCCCGGCTCAGCCAAGTCAGTCGCCTGATACCTCTGTTTGTTTGCCTGCATATCAAGGTGCAGCCTTCTTGTGCTTGGAGGGTGCCGTCCTTACACACCTGCCAGGTTTCTTAAGCTCCTTTGCCCTTCAGACCTGCTTCTACGGGACACCCCAATCAGTTCCCTGACAAGGGTGAAGTCTGCTCACATCAAGCCCACGCTCTGCACTCTGCTGCTCTCCTTCCTTGCTCCCCTCAGGCTCTTGAACTCCATTATTTCATGGGCGCTACAACCAAGGCAGCCACGCACTATCATGGCCACTCCCTACCGGTTTTCAGCTTCCATTGCTAGTCCTTGCGATCCACATTATTCCCTTCACACCCCCAAAAGCCAAGTGCTCAGTGCAACAAACCTGCACACGAGAGTTCAGGTCCCTTCCCATCTTGCAGCCAGGACTGGCAGCAGGAGAGGGAGGCCCTGGCTCCACCCCCTTCTGCCTCAGGAGGGCTACACCAGCTCTTCCCACCTCCCTGGAGTGTCCCCTTGTCACCAGGGGATGTGCTGCCAGGCAAGGGCTGACTCCACTCCTCTGACTGGCTCCTGCAAAGAGTAGGAGGGCCCTGAGACATCGTGACCACAGCTGCGGACAAATAGTTATGGCATGACCTTGGGAGAGAGCTGCCCTGGGAGCAGGCACTGACACTCAAGCCCTGACTGCTGAGCTCTTGTTTTGGGGCCCCTCTGGACAGTCACATGCTGCAAATGGCAGAGTTCACACCATGCCAAGGAAATAGCCACAGCCCCTTGGAGCTCTGGTTTAATGCACAGGAAGACAATTCTGTGAGGGCCGGGATGGCTGGCACTCACTGGTACCTCTGCTGTTGGCTCGGCAGGCGGCTCTTCTCTCCAGAGCTAAGGAGCAAGAAAGGAAGAGGCTCAGTGGAATGCACAGGCAGAAAGGCAGAGAAACACTGCCGGCTATTTCAGGCCATATATTTGTGGGTGTGCTTCTGATGGCATTTCCATACTCACTGGGATGTGATACAGGCCCCTGGCTCCACCCAAAGTCCTTGGAGCAGTTGGTCAGCCTGAGGCTGAGCCTGGTGGGGCCAAGACTAGGCGGGAAACCCGTTTCTTGGCTTCAGCATTCAGCATTCAGCATTCAGCATTCAGCATTCAGCATTCCGGGGGAGGTTTGAAAAGGGGCAGACAAACATGCCTTTGTGTTCAGTTGCTCAAGACTTCCATGTCCCACACTGTAATCCTATTTGGAGTGCCCAACAGCTGCCCCTTGGAGGGAAGGCATGTCTGAGGCATCCACCTCCAAGGGAGTGCTGGGCATTTGCTGGGGGCTGCAGAGAGGTGCATGGGATCAAGGTCTAAGCCAGGTCAATCCCAAGTCACAACAACTCCTATTCAAACCAGTGGCTCTGGCACTGGGATTCTGACACCTCGGTGGGTCACTACCCCTGCACGCTCCCAGGCTTTGCCTGGAGCTGCTACACACTTACTCCGTCTGTTGTGCCCCCAGCCTCTCGGCTGCTCTTTTCTGCTCCTCGTCTATTCTCCTCGGGAGAATAAAACATTGATGGTCACGTCCTCATCTGGTGCCAGGCAGTACTGGAGGACATCCTGAAAAGAAGGCTTTTCTTCACGCAGCTTCCCAGCACTCTCCTCCTCTTTCCCAGCTGGAGCTAGGGATGAGCCCGACTGCACCCTTGACTGGGTTTCACTTCTCTGCTGAACCTGCAAGACAAGTCAAGGAAGGTTTTAGCCCCACTTCCAAGCACGCTCAGAGGCTCTCAACAGGCACCAAGAGAGCAGCCAGTGCCTGCAGGATCTCTGCTGTCACCAGACCCCTTGCTCTGGCCTGGCCTCAGGCACCCCATGAAGGCACGCTGCCACTGTAGCTACAGAACTGGCAGGGTCCCTGCAGCATACCCTAGCCATGTCACAGCCTGACCAGGTTTCACTGCTGCTTCCCACTGGCACTTCTCTCTCAAGCTGGGCTCTCTCAAGGCAACACAAACGAGGGAAGGGAATTGTGACTTGCAGAGCAGGACACCTGCCCTGCCTTCATCCCAGGCAAAGACTGGGGATGGGGGTTTAGCAGGGCTCGTTCTTCCTACAGGGCACAATTGTCTCACAACTGCCTCCTCTACACTGCTTGACTTGAGCCATCCAGTCAGCAATCTTAAGCTAATATTTGCAATACGAAGCCTCAACTCCCTTAAGCAAACACAGCCCACAACTTCGCACAGGGGCTCTTTTCAACCCATGAAGTGACCTCAACATGCTCTCAAGGGGAAACTGATGTGTCACCAGGGCATCACTGCAATTCCCCATTGGCCCCCCCTCTCCCACCAGGAGCTCACTCCTCACATCATGAATGAGTGGAAGGCATTGCCATTGGTAGAGCAGAACTCCAAAACGAAATCCTCCTACCGGGCTCAGTGGCTCAGAGCACACAGTCCACTCAAATGAGGGGAAGGAATTGCTGTTGGCTCAGCAGGAGCTAGGAATGCAGCCCTGCTGTGGCATTCAGCACGTCACACCAAACAAGCCTGAGCACCCCTGCTGACCTCAGGTTGAACCATCAGCATCAGTGCTCATGGCCTCCCTTGCTGCTTCCCCAACACCCAACAGCCCAGCAATGGGCCTTTCATACCACTGGCACTTCTCTTGGACCACGGAGCCCATTCCTGGGCGTCCTTGGCCTCTTATGGATGCTTCTGCAAAAGAGCTCCAGAGGAAATACGGCGGTCTTCTTCAAACATGCGCCTCTGTCTTCAGTTGCCTTGCTTGCTTTTCAGCCAAACCCACAGGAAAGGAAAATCTTCCTGGGCGTTCAGATTTTAGGAAAGGCAGGACTCCCCTGCCTCGCTCTTCGGCAGCAACAAGGCACCTCCAACCTGGCTCCCTGAGGAACCTGCAAGGCTCCGCTGCCCTGGAGCAGAGGAAAGGCTTTTTCTGTCGGAAGGTTTACAAAGTACCTGGCTCCTCTCTGCCCCTTCCTTTTCTCCCTTGCCTTTCAGGCCTGCCCTTTCTTTCTTCTCTTTTGGCTTAGCTGAGGAGTCCCACAGATCTCTTTGCCCCTGCACAACAGACAGAAAGCCTGCGTGCTGCAGGGCCACAGAAAAGACACAGCAAGGAGCACTACTGCCATCTGTTTCTTTCCAGTGGCGGAAGGTAATTTCTCTCTCTCTCCAGCCCTTTGTCTCGAGCCTTTCTCTCAGCGCTCTTAGGCCCTAAAGCTAGTACTGGCCAGACAGAAAATCCCTGCTTTCTTCTGACCAGGGAGCTAAATAACCACTCAGAGAAACAGAAGGTGGCCACCTTCCATCCCTGAAAGGCTCAGCAGGTACATTTCCACGAGGAACAGGGCCAAAGAGGGGCTTTTGATGTGATTCCGGAGAAGGCAGTAGTGACCAACGCCTAGAGAAAATAGAGCATAGCCTGCGCCTTTTAAAGCAAGCCCCTGAAAAGGTCAATCCAAGGTCTAATGAACACTTAGGAAGGAGGCTTCTATACCCGCTGCCCATAGAACTGCACTTTTCCACAAGCCCAGATGGCACAAGGAGGACCTCAGTCACTATCACATACCTGTCCTGCCCTCTCCTGGCTTTTACTGAGAGGGCTCACAGCTGGGAGTCTGGCTTCAGCACTTTGCTTCCTCCTGCCTTTCTCCACCTTTCTTGAGGAGCTCCCTCGGATGGCTGGCAGCACGCTGAAAACACACATCACGGGGAGGTGGTGTGAGCACAGGGGCAGTTTGCTCCCCAGCCTGCACTCACAAGCTGGGCACCTGCCACTGCAGCACAAGGCAGTTCTGCAGGGGAATGACGTGCGTTCAAATACATGTGTTCCCTTCCACAGAGACAGAGATCACCCCTGGCTGAAACAGCCTGGGCTGCCCAACATGCCCACAGAAATGCTCAGGATGCCCACACCCAGGCTCTCTCTGGATGCAGCCAGGACTTGTGGTGCCACGTCATGTGCAAGGACAGGCTCCGAGAGACACCAGTACATCCCTTCCTGGCAATTGCATTTATCACTGCTCGGTGGTCCAAAATACTCTGTGGTTGGGGATGGAAAATGTAGTAGTATGGGGACTCAGTGTCAAGAATGGAGCAAGTGATCAGGGGAGGAAAGCACGCCTGCCATTTACCCATCCCTGCCACTCTCTTGGGCCTGCCACAAGACAACTTTTCAGATGAACGAAAAGGCTTAAAGGGAACCAAATCATTAACAGACCCTCCTGCTCTGTATCCTGGGTGGCGGGAGAACTGCAGTTTCACTTTGCCTTGCAAAGCAACGTCCTTTCCATTCAAAGAAAGAGCTCCTCCATGTTTAATCCCTTCTGACTTAGTACTCAGTGGCCATCGCAAACAGCCCAGAGAGTGGCACAGAGCTCAGACAAACACCTCCTCTGTCTAAAAGCCACTCCAAGAGCGTTCAGTCTTTCCCTCACCCTTGGAAAATGTCTGTGCATCCCCAACATTCTTGTCACCAAGAAAGAAAGGCTGCTGCTTACTTACATCTAAAGGGCATGAGAAAAGGGCCCTGGTCTCCCAGAAGCTACGTTTGCACTGAGTTGCCAAAAAGCCCGTACTCTGGAGGCAGAGTCAGGAGAACCATGAAGCGAACCCGGGGCTCTCCCAAGAACTTGCTGTGTGCTGGCCATCCAGCAAGGGAGCAGAGGTCATTGTGGCATGTGGTCAAAGGCCTTCAGAGTTACCACCAACACTGTCTCCAAAGGAAACGTCTCACTCAAACAACAAGAGTACAGGGTCACCCTCAGCCCTTTCTCCAAGTGCCTCACCTGCCAGGAGGAGCTTTGCCCTTGCCTGTGTCTCCCTTTCCTTTGTCCATGTTGAGAGCAGGAATTCTGGGTGGAGGAGGCTGCTCTCTGAAGAGCAGGTGGTTGGCAGGGAGATTTCCTGCAAGCAGGAGGCAAGAAAACACTTCAGGACAGCACTGTGGACTCCTTCTGAGCAGGAATGAGATGCAAATTGGCTCAAGCCTGTGGTAAAACTGTGAGGCCTCAAGCTGATTCCTTTGAAGCTTTGTTTTCTGGGGGGTCTTAGGCCCTTGGGAGTGCTGGCTCCTGTCCAACTTTCTGCTTGTACTGTGCAACAGCATTTTTTCTTTTGGGCTATTCATTTCCTCATGCTCTGTCCCAGTCACATGATGCAAAAGGGGACTTGCTGGGATGCGCCAGTGACCAGAGTCCCTTGAGAGGTAATCATTGCACACGAGGGAACAGAACCTTGCATCTGCCCACTCCTCTCATACTGCCTACAAGTCCTCTGTTGACAGAGTCAACCCAAAGGCATTGTTTTGGGGATGATGATGAGAAATTAAGAAAGAAAGGTTACTCCTTGCTTTGAAAATGAAAGGAAGCCTTGGCACAGGCTCCTAGACTTGTTACCATCTACTCGGGGTGACTTTTCCCATCAGATGAAAACACATTGGTTCCCTGAGATGGGCCAGCTGTTCTCAGGACCCCCATGGAAATGGGGGCAAGTTTAACTCGGAGGTAGCCACTGCAGGTAGGAGTGCTGGGCTGCCCCAAGGTCTTGTTCCCTCCGGAGATTGCCCATATTGGGACAGCAGTGTCACCTCTAGTGCCTCATGCTACCTGAGGCCACCTGGGCACTGCCACCTGGGCTCCTACGCCCTACCAAGGAGCACAGGAGGAGGAGAAGGCACAAAGCCCTGCCACGAATCAGCTCTTCCACTACCTTGCTTGCCCCTGGAGTCAGCTTTTCTCCTCTCCTCTTCCCATGTGGGCTTCACAGGTGCCACGGGCTTCACGCGGGGTTTTCTAACTACACTCGCAAGCTTGTACCTGGACACAGGAAAAACACAGCAGCGGGAAGGGAGGGCAGCCCGCTTCCTTTGCACCTTGGGCAAAGAATGGGGACACAGTGGCACTGCGGAGCTACTGTGAAGTCCATCCTTTTCCAAAGCAGAAGATGCAGAATATGCCACATCCTGGAGGACTCCATCAGCAAGCTGAGTAACATCAGGAAGTCCTCCAGTGCCTGCAGGGGCATCAGCTTCCCCATCCTCCCTGGCAGAAAGCTCATTTTCACCTCCCTCCCCTGTGCTGCCATGGCAGACTATCTGCCATCTCCTGTGGCAGCCAGGGGCTCACAAGCAAACATACTCACTCTGGAAAGACAATGGCACGGCCACAAACGGTGAGAGAAGCAGCAGTTTTGGTGCCCGACAGGACTGAATCCCTCAGCTCTGGCATCTGCAAGGTGAGAGACACAGGGGAGATGATGCCAAGAAAACGAGGTCCGTGCTCACAAGGGCAGCACACTTTCCCATGGCTCAGAGAAGAACCTGCCTCTCAGAAATGCTGAAACAAAGCACTCGCTTCCTTACAGCAGCCCCTCAGTGCTACAGCAAAGCAACTGGAGGGAAATAAATGAGAAAGGGCAAGCACACGGTCAGGCTTTTTGCAAGGCTGACAATCCAGAGACTCAGCCCAGGGACCAGGTCTTGCCTCATGCCGAAGGCCATGGAGGCAAGCACAGGGGAAGGCATTTCACTAGCCAGGCTTCCTGGCTGCTGCGGTTTCCCTGCTGGCTTCAGTTGGAGCCTCCTGAGCTGAGAACAAAGGCGTCACATGTGCCGTTAACCCCACAGTCTCTCCTAGCATTCAAATGGCTGCCTCTGCACCCTGGAGGAATAGAGACACTCAGCCCTTCCTTTCCCTTTCCCTTTGCACAGAGGGCCAAGCCTCTGGTGGGTGTTCAAGGAGCAGCTGAGGGCCCTGCTCTGGGACCCACTGCAACAGAGGCTGGAGAACAGCCTTGGCCCAGAGAACAGCCTCAAAAGACACCACGGACTAAGACAGAAGGAAGAGACAGAGCTGGGAAGCAGGGCTCGGCTACAGCACTGAACCATGGCTTTCTGGAAGGAGACAAATCTAAGGGGAAAACACACCACAGACCTGCCCTTTTCTTTGAATTTGTCCCTCACCACATTGGAATGGGATCCTGGGCAGGAAGGAGCTTTGCTTTGACCCAGGACAGAAATCCCCAAGGTCTTCTATGTCACCGAGTCCTCTGAATGCCAGAGAAGAACAGTGCAGGGAGCTGGCATTACTCTAGGCCACGACTATCCACCCGCCCAGAAAGGTCGTGGCAGGCCATCAGAAATCCACTCACTCGTCCTTTGCTAGGATTCCCAAAAGATTAGAAGCAGCAGTGGAGAAAGGGAAACCTTACCCGCAGGTAAGAGCTGCTGTCAGCTCTCCAGTCCCATTTAGCCTTTGCAGAAAGTCTCTGTAAAACCTCATTTTCACCTCTTTTCCTTGAATGACAAGCAGGCCAATGTCCTTCCACACAAAGGCAACATTCTTCCCGCTCTTGAGGCAGCGAGAGAAAAGACACGTGCTCTCTTCTATGCAAGACTCCACTGGTTTCCGAGGAACAGAGATGTGCGAGGCTATGCGAGCATACTTCAGGGGCTCAGCTTGCTTATGACCTAGGAAGCAACACAGCAAGAACACAGTGCCTAACAAAGCAGTTCAGCAGGCTACAACGGAGCATTGGCAGCTTTGAGGTCTTCCCGCAAGACACTGCTACAGAGCTGTCTTCTTTAACCCTGCTGGTAAAGCTCATGGGGGAAGCTGATGCCATCCCTCCCGAGGAGAAGTTCAAAGCACTCTGCAACCAGATGTGCCAAGAGTACAGCAATGCTTTCTTCCCTACACAGGGAGAAAGAAAGGGCCCTAGCCATCTCCTATGAACAAGAGACATGATGGCAGAACAAGGAGAGGAGAAAGGAGGCCACTTCCCATGATGGGGGAGTGGGTGCCACCACGGTACTTGTGCCCGCACTCAGTGCCTTCCAGGTTGGGAGAGATTTAGCTGTGCCATGTCACAGGGATTCAAGGAAGAAGGAAAACCCACGTACTGCGTCGCTCCTCTTTAGATCCTTCCAGTCACCCGCAGCACCCTCAGCAGTGCACAGCAAACATCCCTGCTTTTGGGGTCAGAGGGCTCCTGCTGCCCCACAGGCATCCCCAATGCCCACTACAGCGGCAGTGCTGCTACCACTGACCAGCAATCACAGAACAGCTGCCCTCTCATGGCTTTGCATACACACTATTGTTCCCATCTCCGCTTCAGGGCTCTCTACAGCTGCCTGTGACCTAATTCTAAGGAGCGGGAGAATGGAAGAGCCACCATGAATGCCAGTATTTGCCTTTACAAGCTCCAGGGTGGCATAAACATGAACCAACGGTGTTAACTAAATCTGATGAGAAGCAGCAGCCCCAATACATGTGGCATGTAGCCAGCTGTTAAAGCAAGTCATGCGGAGAGCAAGTGTAATTGTACTCTGCATTAGGATGTCAGGAGTAGTCCAAAAAAAAAAATCTGAAGCTGTTCTCAAGGCCTGGTGAAGGAATTCCAGATTTCTAACAGTCACTGCTGAACAGCACTTATGCACACCCCAAAGCTGTCCCAAGGGGAAGCCAAAGTTTCAGCCTGTCTTCTTTACCAGGAGCATAGGCGTTATCATCGGAGAGGCCCTGGACCTCCGCAATATTCTTTGACAGACGGAACAGGGGTCTGCGCACAGTCAGAAGACCACGCTTCCCACCACCAACATGTTGTTGATGTAACAACATCAAAGGTCCCAAGGCGAATAATTCGGACTCCCTGAAAACAAGAAGGAAGAGAAGAAGGAGGAGGCTCTTAGGTGGACAGGCTGGTGACTTGTCAGGGCATGGGGATGGTGCTCGGTGCCTTTCCCTACTCCTGGAAAGCTTTGGAGAAGCCTTGCAGAAGGTCTTGTGAAGACCTTTCCGGAGGTTTTCACCCCCCTCCTCTTCACCCTCTCAAAAATACAAGTAAAAGCAGAGAAGTCATCCCTTTAATACATAAGACCCAGAAGAAGGGCTTCCTGGCGAGGCCCAGGAGGGCAGACCCACCTGGTTCAGCATCAGCTGCCGTACAATGTAGTCAGACACACCTTCCCAGACAGCAAGGGTCTCTGGAAAAGAAGGGAAAGACACGTCATGCTCTGGGTGAGCCAGCTCACAACCATTCAGCACATGCCTAACCAAGGAGAGGCGGAGGGCAGGCATCATCAAACAGCACCCCCTCCCCAAACTAACCCCATTCCTCACAGGGGCCATCAGGCTAGAACCTGTCCTGTGACCCCAGCCGAGGTCTGGACCTGAAACAGAGCCATTAGGGCATGGAGATCATGCTACCGGACATCCACAGTGTGTCTCCCAGATCAATGCTTGCTCTGCCAGGCTGGAGGTACAAGGAGATCCAGTGGGAAGGACTAGAGGCAGTGGCTGGGCTCCTGGACAGAAAGCCCCACTGAGCTGAGGAAAAGTGCAAGGGTTCATTTCAAGCACGGCAGTTTCCTGCAGCCTCTCCAGAGCCCAGCAGGAGCTGCAGGACCCCTCAGCCTTCTTCACACAGCTCTCCTTTCCTGACAAATGCAGCTCTCACGCGGTGAGCCCCTCCCTAGGGATATTGGCAATGGATTTCCACCCCAGCGAGAGGATGCTGCTGTGCCCGTGGGAGTCCAGGGGCTCAGGGCATCCCCTGGAGGCTCCCCTGTGGGGCCAGCTTCCCCATACGGCATCCCTGCACACGCAGGCTCTGCACGGCCACCCAAGCAGCTCCACCTCCTTCCCACACCAGGATCTCAGGTGGGTGATCCCCACTGTGAGGCCAGCAGCGACCCTCGGGGCAGGGACTTCTGCCTGGGGTGCCCCAGGACAGCAGGGGCAGCATCAGGGCCAGGAGCCAGAAGTCCTGGTGCCCACACTGGCATCTGAGCCAAAAGGCACCATCAGTCAGACCATCAGACCATCCAGCTTCCCCCTGGCCCCAGGGTTTCCACAGCCATGTTCAGAGTTAATGAGCTCTGCGACAGCTCCTGGGAAGGAGCTCCTGAAGTCTTTACCCTGGGTGGGAGTGTTGGCACCCTCCGCCCACGCCGTGTCCCGTGGCCGGCGTCCCAGAGCTCCATCTTTGTCCTCTTCGCCCTGTGTCAACCTCACAGTAGGAGGTGACAAGAAAACAGCTCCTCTCCTCCTCCTCCTCCTCCACACTTCACCACAGCCCCACGCTGCCTTGGCCTCCCCGCCGCTGAGGCTCAGTGGCTCCTGGCAGCAGAGCGGTGCCGAGAGCAGCCCCAGCGTCTGGGCTCCCTCGGGCTCACCGGGTCATTCCCCTAGGCAGAGAGGGGCTGCGTGGGGCAGGGCTGCTCACAGCTCCCGCTCACCCCCAGAATGCTTCCCCAGAGGATTCTCAGGAGGAAGCTCAAGGCAGGGACAACACCAAAGGCAAGGAGCTTCCCTGAGTCTGTGCTTTCAGCTCCCTGCTGTTGGGCTGGGGGCAAGGGAAAAGGAGCTGCCAAGCCTGGGCAAGAGCCACAGACTCCCAAGGCCACGCAGAGACCAGCAGGTCTGCAAGGAAGCTCAGGAAGTGCCTTCCTGCACTCTCTGCCCACGCACAGCACCAGCAGCACCTCTGCTGGCCCCATCCGGCTCTCTCCCAGCTGCTCCACAGCACCTGCCAACATACAGATAGCCTTTGACGCTGCCCCACTGCCGGGGGGGTGTCCGTGGGGCAAAGCCAAGTGCATGGGGGGGTCTGCGATGGGGGCTGGGAGCCAACGCTCCCCTAGGTAGACGTCACCTGCAGACACTCGACTGTCTCTGTGGAGGGGTCCTGAGGGGCTGCGAGCGCCCTCCAGCCGGGCACAGCCCTCACCACGGGGATGGCGCTGAGGAACGGCCACTGCCGCGGGAGGGGCTGCCAGGAGAAGGGGCGCAAATGCTGGGGGCTCCCACGGGCCAGAGATGGCCCAGGCCAGGCCAAGCCTTCCTCAGAAGCTGCTGGCATCACAGAGGAGAGTCTGGCCCCATCCTCTTGACACCCTCCCTTCACATACTTGTACGCATTGATGAGATCCCCTCTCGGTCTTCTCTCCTCCAAGCTCTGCAGGCCAGCTCTCGCAGCCTTTCTTCACAGGAGACATGCTCCAGGCAGCCCCTCATCCTCTTTGTAGCCCTCCGCTGGACTCTCTCCAGTAGCGCCATGTCTCTCTTGTCCTGCGGAGCCCAGAATTGGACACAGTACTCCAGGTGAGGCCTCACCAGGGCTGAGGAGAGGGCGAGGATCACCTCCCTCCACCTGCTGGCAACGCTCTCCCTAATGCACCCACCCCAGGATCCCATTGGCCTTCTTGGCCACAAGGGCACACTGCTGCCTCATGCTTCACTTGCTGTCCACCAGCACTCCCAGCTCCTTCTCTCCAGAAATCCTTTCCAGCAGGTCACCCCCAACCTGTCCTGGGCCATGGAGTTCGTCCTCCCTAGGTGCAGGACCCTGCACTTGCCCTTGTTGAACTTCAGGAGGGTCCTCCCCACCCAGCTCTCCAACCTGTCCATGCCCCTCTGAATGGCAGCACAGCCTTCTGCTGTGTCACCACTAGCTACAGGCCTCCCACTAGACTCTGCTCCACTGACCACAACCCTCGGAGCTCGGCCATCCAGCCAGTTCTCAACCCACCTCCCTGGCCACTCGGCCAACCCACACTCCCTGAGTTTACCTAGGAGGAAGGGATGCGAGGCAGTGTCCAAGGCCTTGCTGAAGTCCAGGCAGACAACACCCACTGCTCTGCCCTCATCTCCCCAGCCAGTCATCCCCTCCGAGAAGGCCGTCAGGTTGGTCCAGCATGAGGTCCCTTTGGTGAGTCCACGCTGACTACTCCTGACCACCTCCTCGTCCCCCTCCACGCCAGCGCCCATGCTCTGCCATGGCCCCGCCCCTCCCCTCTCTGCCCCCCCACCCCTCCTCGCCCCCCCCACACTGCGCACGCGCACTGCCGCCCCCTGCCTGTCCCTCCTGCAGGTCCCGCCCCGGGAGGCCCCGCCCCCTCCGGAGCGAATGGGGGAGCGCGGGGTGGGCGGGGCGGGGGCGCTGGAGGCGTCACTTCCGGCGCGGGGGCGGGGCTGTGTGGGCGTGGCCGCCGGCCCTGGTGCCGCTGTGGAGGCCGGGGAGAAGCAGCGGAGCCAAAATGGTTGTTGCCGGCTGCTGCGCCGGGAGCCCCGAGCGCCGCCGCCGCCGCCGCCGCCGCTGCCGCCGCCGCCTGTGGTGCGCTGGCGGTGCGGGAGCCGGCGGGGTGCCGGGGGCTGGGGCGGAGCGGGGAGCGCGGGGGCCCCGTTCTGGCCGGCGGCCCCGGGGCGGCGGGAGTTGTCCTCCGGGGGAGCCTGCGCGGGAGAGGGAGACGCTGCGGCCGGGAGCTGCTGCCGGCTGCCGTGGCCAGGGACGGGCAGGAAAGAGGGCTGTGCAAAGGGCAGGGCCTGAGCGCCTGCCTGCCTGTGCAGGGCTCTAGCGCCTGTTGGACAGCCTCCTTGTTGCGCTGCCCTTGCTAAGGAGGAAAGTCAAAGGTGGGGCACAAACGGGCTCTGCCCTCGCTAGACCGAGGAGAGGGATGCGAGCACCCCCTGGCGTGGAGAGCGTTTTCAGGAGGTTCTCCGGCCGGAGCCCGGGTTTCCTCTTGGTTTCCAATATTCCTCAGCACCAGTGTCCTTGTTCCTTTCTCCCAGGCCCTTGGTTAAACCTCCGGTGTCAAGACCGAGCGTAACCCTCTCCGGGAGGTGTGCATTGCTGTGGGGGGAGCTAAGCATAGATGGATTTTTCCTTGCTTCTGCCTTGCGTCCATGCATGTTCGTGGGCTCTGGCTGCTGTAGAAAGTCCAGTTTTCCCCTTTCCTTCCCCAAATAGTGAAGAGAAAATGGATCTTCCTGTGTCATCAAGGTACTTCTCATCCCCCAAGCGTTTGACAAAGGGCCGAACGAGGCTCTCACGGGCGGTGAGCGCTCTCCAAAAACTGGAGCAGGGTGTGCTTCTGTTCAAGAGCGGGTGTTGTTCCCACAGCCAGGTACTGAAACTCTATTTCTCCCTGCAGGTCACCTGGAGGCGGTTGAATTGTACTTAGCCTCTGCTGGACGGCTGATGCTGGCAAGCAGTGCCTGGAGGCAGCTCGACTGAAACTTGTGTTGTGCTAAAGGTTCAACTGGAGGACACAGCAATGTGTTGCCTGCTTGAGTTTGGCCTTCTGAAAAAAACAGAATACGCAGAATGAGAAGATGTTTTTATGGGAGAAGATTTTTTGTCCAGGGGTGATAGTACAGGCTGGCTTTGGGAGCAAAAGCGTGGAGAAGAAGGGATTTTTGGTGAAGAAAGCCTGACGAAGCCTTCCAGTGTTTCCTTGTCGTTTTGAAAGCAGCTAGAAGAGACCTGAGAAAGCGCTTTCAGTCTGTGCTGCTGTAGCAGAACTCTTTGCCAGACTCCAGCTTTGTTTCAGCTGGCAAAATGTTTCAGCTGACTGTTGCCTTCTGCCTAGTGCGGAAGTGTGCAGCTGAGACTTGTGGAAAGACCTGGTTCCTGAGCCCTGCTTTAGCAGCAGGTGATTAAAGTGGGAGGCTGTGAGTTGCTTTTCTGCCTTTTATTGTGTGTGCTACGTGGACTTTTCTTTTCCTGGAGCTTGCAGTAGGGAGTGAGGTACATGTTTGCTTCTGAGGGTAGATGGCTTAGTACTCTTTAGGCTGTTGCTTTCCTTGAGGAGGAGGCAAGCTTGGCGTCTAGGTGGGGGTACTTTCTTGCCAGTAAAGCCCCCAGCCGTTGGGTGCTAGAAGGGAGTGTTACTGGAAGGCATGTGAGAAAGAGGCCAGAGATGGTGTGGTGGGCGAAGTAGCTGTGTGTGAGCGGTGTGTTGCCCGGGCGAGGTGTGGGGGGTGTTGCTGAGCTGCTGCAGCGGTGGCAGTAGCTGCGCTGGAGGGATCTTCCTGTGTTTCTGTCGGAGGTGATGGGTGAGGTGCTTGGAGGGGAGGACTTTGGGACGCGAAAGGTAACGTTGGGAGTGTGGGCCCTGTGCAGGGAAGTCAGTGTCTGAGAGGCTGCTCTGTGGCTGCCCAAGGCTGTTCTGCCTGTTCTTTCCTCAGCATCGAGGCACGTGTGGAGGAGCCTGGCCAGCCTTGAGCAAGGAAGAGAAAACCCAGAGTTCCACCTTATTCAGGTAATGAATAAGGCGCACCTTATTGTTCTGAGGTGTCACGTACCTTGGAAAACTCTGGTTCTTCTACTGAAGCGTTGTTACTGAAGTTGTGAGGGTTTTCATGCATTCTTTTCTCTTTGGGAGTGTCTGTGTGTCCAGGGGCCTGAGGAGGTATGGTGGGGGCTAGCCCCAGGCAGGACAGTATGTGTGCTGAGTGAATAGGCACTATTTCTCCTGCCAGCAGTAGAGATGCCCAAGTCAGTAGACTCCAGGCATTGTTTTCTGGTTGTGTGCCTCTACCCATGGGCAGCAGCGAGAGCATTTCAGCTGGCAGGCTCAAATCTTTTGGTCGAGGAAGTCTAAATCAGCCAGAGCATTTCTGCTATGTTATGCAGAGAACTGACTTTATCCCCACACAAAGGGGCCAGAGGGTGACCTTTGTGTTCGATAAGTAGCCATAGGCATTAGCTAGACGTGTCACTTGAATTTGGATTTCAGTTCATTGCTGCATCACTCTGCTAAATCAAAAGTCCCGTGTAACATCAAATGTCTTCAAAATAAGCTTTTCTCTTCAACATGACACTCTCCGTATGTGTGGAATATCTGAAAGAACCTGGTCAGTGAGTACTGGACTCTGACGTAAAGGAGCAGCAAGACTCAGGGCACTGCCTGCAGGCGCCAGGATGAGATGAGCAACTCCAAAGTGAAAGACAGTTGGGAATCAGAGGACAGCTGAGAGCTGCCAGTGGGGAGGAATCTTGAGAGCCCTTGACACAGTCGGTCTGTGGCTGCAGGGCACTGCTGCGCTGGTTCCCGGAGGGTTCTTCTAAAGGCAGCGCCTTGCACAGCTGAGAGGGGCTGTCAGGGTGGCTCTCGGAGCTTCTCCTGTGTGGAGCAGGAGGTGCTTTAGATCAGGGATGCCCAGCCACACCGTCTCAGGGACAGGGCACGACGGTTACCTTCTGCCGGGGATGGTGCAGGGGTGTGAAGCCAGGGAGTGCGCCCAGGTCTGCACGGGCTGTAATTCAGAGCAGTGTGCCTGCATGCCAGGGTGCTGTGTGCATCAGGACCATGCCTTGCAGGTGGGCAAGGAGCCCTCAGGCTCTTGCCACGCTGTGGGAGAGGCGCTAGCCTCTCAGAGGACTGGGAGGAGGAGGCACAGATCCCTTGCAAAGTGAAGGTGCTGCTGACATGTGCCTGGGGCCAGGGCCATGGAACCTGCTAGGCCCTCTCCCAGCTGCTGGGAAGGCACTACAGAAGCAGACAAATCCCGGGGAAAAAACCTTCCGCATGTTCCTGGGAGTCAATGGAAGGGTCACTTCTGTTTGAGAACATGAGAGGGCAGCAGCAGGGAGGTGGCTGGGGTTTGTGCTTGTGAGAGGACTTCTGCCTGAGTAGCGGACAGGCCAGCAGCAGGAGCAGCATCAGCTAAGCCGCTGTGAGGTCCCTTCAGTCTGAGCAGCTGATCAGCAGGGAGAGGACTGGGAAATTGCTTGTGGGGACACTTCTGTCTCTGTAGATGAGAGGCCAGAAATGCGCTGGCCTTGCAGGGCTGTTCCCTGCTGGGCTGGGGCACTCCGGGGAGGCCTGAGCCGCCCCCAGGTGGTGCTGGGCAGGGGGCTTGTGTGGGCTCCCACTGCCATGGATCCAGCAGGCTGCCTGGAGTCCACTGAGTAGACTCAGCACTGAGTTCACGCAAGCAGGGGTTTGGTTGGTTTGGTTGGGATTGTCTTTCCACACTGAAATAGAGACTGCTGTTACACTTAAAAACAAGATTTATCAGCTCATTCCGATGAACCGCACACCACACGCAGCCTTGACAACACAGCTCATGCAGTTGGGTGGTGACTCTGTTCACTTGTGTGGGGACAAGTGCTCTGTCATTCTATATATATATATATATATATATAAAATATATATATAGATATGTATATACACACATACACATGTATATATATGTTTGTACATAGACATATATAGACACTATATGTATGGTGTCTAGGAACTACAGAAGGCATTCCTGATGATCAGCTGTTTTTATTCTTAGGAGAATAGGGCTTTTCACCATTGCAGAAATAGCCTCAGGCAAGTCAGGGGATTCAGGGGTGCTTTGTGCAGACTGTTTGTAGAGTCTCCTTAGTTGGGCAGTAGGATGGAGTTTTAAGCAAATAGCGTGTTGCCATTAAATCGAAAAATGCAAGATAAGGCATTCCAGCCCTAATTTAGAAGCTGTACTAGTGCAAGTGAGGCATGTGGACTATTCAGGGGAGTAAACTCATCTCTCTTGTCTTTCCGACAGGATAAACCATATCATAACAGAGGATGCACTGCATAGTGATGAAGAATCACCTTCAGGGTTTGAAGATGAGTTATCTCATCAGATGCCCGGTAGACGAAACAGGTAAATGTCTGGGTCCTTTGGATTCCAACTCTTGAGAGTGCTGGGTCTTTGTAAACAGTCCTTGCTGTTGTCAGCGTGAGGAGATGTAGAGGAGGGAGTAAAGACAAGTTTGTCAGGGAGGGAGGGTTATCTCAATACATGCACGAAGTAAGCGCAAAGATAAATCTAGGTACAGGAAAGTACATTGCTATTGTGGATCAAATGGAAGGACCCAGCTGCCTTTTCCTGCACATAAAAGATCCAGAGACTATTGGGAGCCGTTGATTTAATCCAGGGTATTGCTTCAGTAACTCAAGCCCAAAGAAATGTGCTGTCTATCCTTTTAGATAAAAAACCTATACAGATTTGTGTAGCCCTCTTTGCCCTTCCCACTTCCAGCATTGTTAAAACAGCAGTGAATTATGTAGTGGGAATAACATTGCACAATTGCATGTGTTTCGATCCCCTCCTTTTTTCCCTAAAAAGGCTACTCTGCTCCCGGCATCACGAAAATGAGTGTCTGGGTGGTGAAGAAATCCCGGCGGGTGCGTGCTGAGGGAGAAAGTTGTACTTCTCCCCCGGATCAGTCACCTGAGCCCTAGTCCCTGCATGCATTTGGCTGGCCAGTGGCCATGCGTTATGTGAGAACCATCACTTGCCTAGACAACATAGTGGGGAACCAGCGGACATGGTGGGGCTTGGCAGGATTGCTTAGGGGAGGTGTGGTACGAGTCAGCCAGAAAATGGGCTGTGATAGTCTTCCTGATCCCAGAAGAGCTTATGACCTGCTGGAGGATGGAGACTATTAACAACAACAAAAGTGGTGGGGAAGGGGGAAAGAGAAGAAGAAAAGATTAACATCTCTGTCTTCCTTGCTAACTTTATTTGTAAACCTCTTTTTTTGCAATTGCTGTTGTTGAAATGCTGGTTGCCAGCCAGCATGGTTCAGGGCAGGGCTCTAAACAGCTGGAGAGCCAGGCTACAGGCCAAGGTCTCCTTTGGAGCCTGCAGCGAGACGTGCTTGGGAAAAGTTGGCAGTTCATACCCTGGGCCTGTCAGGTCTGCTTGTTAACAGCACATCCCCACCACCTGTCGGGGCTCTGCTTGGGCCTTTGGAGGAGCTTGTTGGAAGTTGTGGAGGCTTTGTGGGGACCCCCGAGGAACTAGACAGTGCTTGCTGCTAGCAGGAAAGGAGAGCTAGGCAAGGACAACTGCAGGAGGCCTTAACTTCTCCTGGGAAGTTGTAGCTAGGTGTGGCTGCTGCTAACGAGCAGCACCTGGGTTGCCCCTGAGGAGAGGGAGTTGGGGCTTTTGATCCAGGTGGCACCACCTTGATTGGGTGGGTCAAGCACCCTGTGAGTCACTGCTAGGCAGAGGCCTCTAGAAGAGCCAGGCCTAGAGCACAGTGAACAGAGGCAGCAGTTTGTGCAGGAGGTGCTTTCCATTTCTGGTAGTGGTGTGTGCTTCCTCAGGTGTGGTCATGACATGCTGCAGAGCACCTTCCCCAGTGGCTGCTGGAGGTGCTGCATCACCTGTGTCTGAAGCTTCATCCCAGACAGACCCTCTGAGAGCAGATGCAGCTGTAGAGGTGTCAGGCTGCAGGGAGTGCCTAGGGCCTCTCTGTGAGGCCTGGGCTGACAGTCAGCTCTCCTGCAGAAGGTGTGCTGTGGCTGATCAGTTGTATTGGCAGGTAAAGGAGTCAGTCAGGGAGGAAGTCAGTAGGCTGCGTAGCATCCAAGAAGATGAGTAAGAGATGGACAGGGTATTCTCGGAGGCTGTGCAGCTCCAGGAGTCCCCACCCCGCACTGCAATGGAGTTGCTGGAGGGCTCTGCACCGTGTGAAACAGTACATCATAACACTGTTGAAGAAGGCTGGAAAGTGGTCACTTCTTGTAGCAGGAGAAAGGCTCTTGCTCCCCCTCAAGACTTGCCTTTGAGGAACAAGTTTCGTGCCCTGCAGGCTGAGGAGGAGCTGGGCATGACTTCAAGGGAAGCTCCTGGCCTGACAGACCCCATGCCATGTGGGAACACCTGGAAGAAGCGGCGAGTAATTGTTGTGGGTGACTCCCTGCTGCAGGGGACAGAGGCACCTATCTGCCGACCAGACCTCTTGTCTAGAGAGGTTTGCTGCCTGCCAGGGGCTCGAATAAGAGATGTCATGGAAAGACTGCCAAGGATCTTCTTACACCTCTCCTGAGAAGCCTGCATGCTCGATTGGCTCTTTGAAATGCCTGTACACCGATGCAGGCAGCAAGGGGAATAAGCAGGAAGCATTAGAGCTCTTGTGGGGTTGCAGGGCCATGGTCTC
This sequence comes from Struthio camelus, assembly GCF_040807025.1. Classification (NCBI taxonomy): domain Eukaryota; kingdom Metazoa; phylum Chordata; class Aves; order Struthioniformes; family Struthionidae; genus Struthio; species Struthio camelus. The sequence continues at coordinate 2,278,779 of NC_090957.1, read as the reverse complement.
GTTGCAGTTACAGAAACATGGTGGGATAGCTCACATGACTGGAATGCTGTCATGGATGGCTCTGTGCTTTTTCGGAAAGACAGGCCAGGAAGGCGAGGTGGTGGAGTTGGTCTTCATGTGAGGGAGCAACTAGAATGTGTGGAGCTCTGCCTGGGGGTGGCTGAAGAGCAAGTTGAGAGCGTATGGGTCAGGATTAAAGGGCAGGTTAGCATGGGTGACACGGTGGTGGGGGTTTACTGCAGGCCACCTGATCAGGAAGAGGAAGTTGATGAGGCCTTCTAGAGAGAGCTGGAAGTAGCCTCACGCTCACAGGCCCTGGTTCTCCTGGGAGGCTTCAACCACCCTGACATCTGCCGGGAAGAGAGCACAGCTAGGCACAAACAGTCGAGGAGGTTCCTGCAGAGCATTGAGGATAACTTCTTGACCCAGGTGGTAGAGACGCCAACAAGGAGAGGTGTGCTGCTAGACCTTGTCAAAGACAAAGAAAGTCTGGTTGGAAATGTGAAGGTTGGGGGCAGCCTTGGCTGCAGTGCCCAGGAGATGGTGGAGTTCAGGATGCTGTGAGGAGGGAGCAGGGCAATAAGTAAGACCACAACGCTGGACTTGAGGAGAGCTAACTTTGGCCTCTTGAGGGACCTACTTGGAGGACTCTCATGGGGTAGGGCCCTAGAAGGAAGGTGGGTCCAGGAGAGCTGGTTAATAGTCAAGTATCACTTCCTCCAGGCTCAAGAGCAGTGCATGCCTCTGAGTAAGAAGTCCAGCAAAGGGGGCAGGAGAGCTGCCTGGCTGAGCAAGGAACTCCTGGCAAAACTCCCAACAGAAGAAGGCAGTCTACAGAATGTGGCAAAGGGGACAGGCCACTTGGGAGGAATATAGGGATACAGAGAAGGCAGAGTTGCTGAATGCCTTCTTTGCTTCAGTCTTTACTGCTAAGGCCAGCCCTGGGGAATTCCAGACCCTGGGGACAGGAGAGGAAGTCTGGAGAAAGGAAGACTCTCCCTTGGTCGAGGAGGATCGGGTTAGAGATCATTTGTGCAAACCTGACATCCACGGGCCCCGATGGGATGCAGCCATGAAGGCTGAGGGAGCTGGCAGATGTTATTACTAGGCCGCTCTCCATCATCTTGGAAAGGTCCTGGAGATCAGGAGAGGTGCCTGAGGACTGGAAGAAAGCCAGTGTCACCCCAGGCTTCCAAAAGGGCAAGAAGGAGGAGGCAGGAAACTACAGGCCTGTCAGCCTGCCCTCCATCCCTGGAAAGGTGATGGAACAGCTCCTCCTGGAGGTCATCACTAAGCATGTGGAGGACAAGAAGGTGATCAGGAGTAGTCAGCATGGACTCACCAAAGGGAAATCATGCTGGACCAATCTGATAGCCTTCTCGGAGGGGATGACTGGCTGGGGAGATGAGGGCAGAGCAGTGGGTGTTGTCTGCCCGGACTTCAGCAAGGCCTTGGACACTGCCTCGCATCCCTTCCTCCTAGGTAAACTCAGGGAGTGTGGGTTGGCTGAGTGGCCAGGGAGGTGGGTTGAGAACTGGCTGGATGGCCGAGCTCCGAGGGTTGTGGTCAGTGGAGCAGAGTCTAGTGGGAGGCCTGTAGCTAGCGGTGTCCCCCAGGGTCAGTACTGGGTCCGGTCTTGTTCAACGTATTCATCGATGACCTGGATGAAGGGACAGAGTGCACTCTTAGGAAGTTTGCTGATGAGACTGAAGTGAGAGGAGTGGCTGACACAGCAGAAGGCTGTGCTGCCATTCAGCAGGACGTGGACAGGCTGGAGAGCTGGGTGGAGAGGACCCTCCTGAAGTTCAACAAGGGCAAGTGCAGGGTCCTGCACCTAGGGAGGACGAACTCCATGGCCCAGGACAGGTTGGGGGTTGACCTGCTGGAAAGGATCTCTGGAGAGAAGGAGCTGGGAGTGCTGGTGGACAGCAAGTGAAGCATGAGGCAGCAGTGTGCCCTTGTGGCCAAGAAGGCCAATGGGATCCTGGGGTGGGTGCATTAGGGAGAGCGTTGCCAGCAGGTGGAGGGAGGTGATCCTCGCCCTCTCCTCAGCCCTGGTGAGGCCTCACCTGGAGTACTGTGTCCAATTCTGGGCTCCGCAGGACAAGAGAGACATGGCGCTACTGGAGAGAGTCCAGCGGAGGGCTACAAAGAGGATGAGGGGCTGCCTGGAGCATGTCTCCTGTGAAGAAAGGCTGCGAGAGCTGGCCTGCAGAGCTTGGAGGAGAGAAGACCGAGAGGGGATCTCATCAATGCGTACAAGTATGTGAAGGGAGGGTGTCAAGAGGACGGGGCCAGACTCTTCACTGTGGTGCCCAGCAACAGGACAAGAGGCAATGGGCACAAACTGAACCACAGGAAGTTCCATCTGAACAGGAGGAAAAACTTCTTGATGGGGAAGGGTGACGGAGCACTGGCACAGGTTGCCCAGAGAGGCTGTGGGAGCACTGGCACAGGTTGCCCAGAGAGGCTGTGCAGTCTCCTTCCCTGGAGATATTCAAAACCCTCCTGGATGCGATCCTGGGCCATGGGCTCTAGAGGACCCTGCTTGAGCAGGGGGGTTGCACTGGATGATCTCCCGAGGTCCCTTCCAACCTTGGCCATTCGGTGATTCTGTGATTCTTTACTCTCATAGGATTAATTGACTCCGGTGAGGAAGGTGGGATTGGTGGTTAAGGAGGTGGCCTGGTTTTAATGTGCTGCCTGTTATTTCTGCCTTAATATCCACGTTTTCTTTTGGATTGAATGACCTCAAGTAAGGATGTTGCGCATGACCATATTTTCTGCTCCAAATTGAAAGTCAGGATGTTGCTGGCAGCTCAGGGAGCTGGAAGATGCTGCTCATAAACCTCTCTGCATGGCAAGAACTCCTGCTGACCTTAGTGGGATTCAGACCGTGGGTTTCATTGCCTCGGAAGACTCTGTAGCTCCCAGGAGATGGCTCTGCATCAGCCTGACTGCAGGTCATGCACTTTTTCTGGCCTCCTTTTGTTATAATGGGGTAACGCAACCAAAGTTTCTTTGCGGCAAGAAAGGTGTTTCTTTTCTTTCATTTAACTTGAGGGGAACAGTTACAGTACACTTGTCGATTAATATGAACATTTCCTTTAGCTGGGTACGTTTACCAAACATAACCAGTCCGACAGCCTGTCATGCTGCACTGTAGGTGCTATAAAGCATTTCAACTCTCAGAAGCCTTCTCTGTCTACAGCCGTCTCTTTGTCTCAAGGAGCCGGATAAAGCACCAATAGGCTTAGTGATGTTTTGTTCCTTTTTACTTTTAGGCAGGCAATCTGTGCTGTTGTTTGGCAGCATCTGGACCTTTAGGAGAAGCACCTGAGAGCTGTGAAAGTGCGGACAGACCTGTTAGGTGGCTGGATGCTCCTCTGTCACATAAGAGGATTATCTCTAGTTGCCTGGTGTGAGGGCTGCCTCTGTGATCATCTCCCAAGAATGTCTAGTTACTGCTAGCACTTTCCACCTGGGGACCAGGACTGTGTGAGTCTTGAGGATGTGATCAGATGCAGAGAGAAATGCATCCCGTGAAAGAGTGCTTGCTGCTTTGTTCATGAGGTAGAGGCTGGTCTGCTTATGTGCTTGAGGTATCATGTGGAGGCAATGGCTTGTGGTCTGCCCGAGCAAGGAACGTGGTCCAAAGGAGCCTCTGGAAAGGAGAGAGCAGGCTGTGAGCTGGGGAGCTCTTCAGAGAGCTTGAAGGCTGGTCACCTCCTCTAAAATTAACTTTGAAACTGTGATTCATAGCCAGGCTTCTTTGACAGGGCCTGCCCTCACCTTGTCTGACTGCGTTGTGCTGCTTGTGCTCCAGGCTGACTTGGGCACAAGCCCACCCTGAACTGAAAACTCGGCAGTCCCGGGGGTGTAGCAGTGCACCCAGGCTCACCCCCCTTGCTGAAGGGCTCGGCTTCTTTTCTCAAGCACACCCCGAGCCGCTGTGAGGCTCCTGAGGAGTGACCTTGCATCTCAGGAGCTCTGAAGTCAGGCAGAGGTTAAGGTCTGCTTCTGTTTGTGCAGCTAGGTCTTGAATGTAATCAAAGCAGAAATTGTACTTTCGTGTTAAGCAACGGGTTTGTCTTGGTAGGTGTGTTCTGACACTTAGTGCTGTGTGGTTGCTGCACAGTTTTCAGCTGACATCCTGTTTACATGTGCTCCCGTGTGTTAGTTTGCAGAGATCCATAGTTATGAGCTCCACAGCAGCCTCTTCTACATGCCTCAAGGTTCTCATACCAACTTCCTTGTCACCAGCATCTGGGAAGGCCAGAGGACAGCACCAACTGTCACTTATACTCCCCATGCCCACGTAGGCTGGGAGGATATGGGAGTCTCATTGAAAGCTCCGCTTACAACATTATTGCAGAGCAGTGCAGCACAGGCACCAGTTGTGTTGCTTGCAACTCCAGGCGTATGGCTCCGTAGATACTATTGAGTTTCGTTTCATTTGCCTTTCCCACTTTCATTTTCATTTCTGTGCCCTTGAAGCACCTGGGTGCTGTGCTGTCCCAAGCAACCGGATGCTGTGGTCACTAGGGCACCCTACCGGCATCTCGTACAGTTTGCTTAGGCAGAAAACAATCCTGACAACTTGTGTCTAAACTGTTTTCTGAGTCAAGAGATTGCCTTGGAGCCAGCCTTGCCCACGTTCCCCCACACAGAGGCTTATTAGGCAGATCTACAAATTTCCCTAGGAGAATCACTCCAGGGACTTTGAGGTGGCTATTTATAGCCTGACTTCAGTGTATGCAGGCGTGTCACGTACAAGGCAGTCAGGATGGGTGCACTAAAAGCCTGCCTGCCGACAGTTTGCCACTGCCAAGTGTAGTGGTTACAGTTTTCAGAAGAGAAATCGATTGAGCGTTTCCATGCCTTGACTACAGTGTCAGCTCTTTCTTCATAAAGGCCAAAGCTTTACAGATTAGGAAGCTAAATTCCATCTTGTGTTTCAGTGACTTTAGGAAGACAGCTACCTTGATTTCTGTCAGCACGCTTCCGTCGACATACAGCCTTCACTTTCCAGCCTGCTGAGAGCTGGCATTAAAGGAAGGTGTTGACAAGATGAAACAAGTTACTCCCCAGCTGATGATGTTTTCCTGACTATGGAAGCAAAATTCCTGACTGGATACTGTTTCCATCCAATGCTTTGAAAGTGCATAACTTGGATAGTGTTGGTAAACTCCTTCTAAGGCTGAATACTGAAATTCCAGTGTGTCAACAGTTCCTGGCATCAAAGCAGGTCCATCTTCTCACAGACGGCTCGAGTAGTTCAAGGCTAAGGCCCCAGGTCAGGGGTCAGTGCTGGCCCTGGAAACAGTCCTCCCTTTCGTCAGGATCGGAGAAGCCTTGTCGCTCTCTGATGTCCAGGAGCCAGGGTGCCAAGTTCCCGCCTTATTTTTTCAGAGAGGATGAGAAAAAAAACGGATTTGGGATATAATAGTTAACATTGGCCTCCTCAAAGAGTTCAAAGCCCTCCAGCCCAAGTAGCACTGCCTCAAACCCTGACACCTTTGAGCCTCTACCTGAAGCCTTTCTTGCAGCTCCTTCAAATAGCATGACTAATGCTGTCCTGCTATGTGAAACCTTGCAGCTTCTCCGCAAACTAGTGCTGCTCCCACGCAGTCCATCTGCCTCCTCCCATTTCCACTTCATGTCTTCAGCAGCTCACTAAACTCAGCCCACTAGTCAGTCCTCACCCATGTATCTGATCTATCTCCAGATGGACAGGCAGGAGGACTTGACAGGAAAGCCTGCCATTCCTTCCTAAAAGGATGTCAGTTCCTGGATTTGGTCTCCCCGCATTTTTCACAATAGCTGAAGAGAAAGTCTACAGCTGGCAGCAAGAAAAAGGTTTTCTGCATGGCCAGATAACCACTTAAATCTCAACTAGAAAAGCTAGCCTGCTGTTTTCTAGAAGAGAATTCCAAAGCAGCAAATCCTGTGAAGGTTTTTGTTTCATTGTTTTCAGCAATGTTTACGTTGTTGAAACCAAAGAACTTAAACCCGTAGTTCATCCTACTGTGGGTTGAGTTTTGCTGACCCAGGATGCATACAGCTAATCGTTAAATCTACAGATAGCACTCCCATCAAGGAAACAGCTGGTCTTTCAAGCAACAAATGACAAGTGACTTCCACTAGATAAACCTGGCCTGCTTAGAAACCGCTCAAGCTGGCATGTACAGAGAACACACAGACAACAGCCTCCCCAAACCCGCCTTTTTAAACCAGAAGACTGGTTTTAGGGAGTCTGCTCCCCTTTTTTATTACAGCAGACACTAAGCCTTCAAGCCTGACAAGGCATTGTTTATATTTGGAATCCACGTACATTTGGCATTTTATCCATTCTTAAGAAACTTCTTTTTTTCTACTCCTAGAAAAGCTCAGTCCTGACAGACGTTTTGCAAGCGCACAAATGTATTGATTCCTCAGGTCTCTTCTCCTGCAAACAGGTGAGTCAGCATTTGTAGTTCTAACACAGCCTCCATTGCCTTGGATGTCACACTTTGAATCTGTCACCAGACTTCCGGATAAAGCAATGGAAGAATGACCATTTCTCTTCTAAAAGCTGAAATTTGGTCAAAGAGACCACCCACACCATCAAAGTGTACCTCAAGATGAATTCCACACAAGCCATGTGTCAAAGAAAGGTAAAGAAACTCCATCATTGTCTCCATACGTTTTCTGCTATGGGGGCTTTCTTTCTGAATAACCTACTGTAAAGCAGGGGCACCGTGGGATTTTACATTAGAATCTTTGGAGTTTGCTCCTAACCCCTCCAAAGAAATCTAACTGCGCTTGAAGAGTCCGTTCTAAAAGAGAGCCCGCTTAAAGCCATCAGTGCCAACAGATTAAATGTTATGCCAGTGGATTAAACACTGCCCCCATTTAGATTCCATAGGAGAGCAGGGAGGGGAACCCTTCACAGTCAGGCAGCTGCTCCTCGTCTTCAGTAATTTCCTCCCTCCCCTGTTCTCTAATGACACTCACCTTCTGGAAGCTCTGTTAGGGCTCTGCTTCCTATGCCTCTGAAAATGTTCCTCATCATTAGAGGAGGAGGATGGGGAAGTACTGTTGTAGAGTTCATCTTTCCATCTGAAAGCATTGGAAAGGCAACAACAAAAACAAGGTTAAGAACACACTAAGTCCTGCCAAGACTCAAGGGAGCGCTCTCAGAATGTCCTGTGAGAGCTATGAATTTTCCAGTCCGTTTTATTCCTCAGGCATGTGATTTCAAAAAGCATTACGAGTTTTCCCTTGTGAGAGCAAAATTCAGTCTTTCTTGGGAAGGGGAAATGTTGAACTATGACTTCTCTGTGCCTCTGCCTTGGTTTTCCTCACAGTTTGCCTCTTTGCCACAGGTAGAGCAGGCAGTGGTGCATGGAGCTTGGAAAGCAGATGCAGATCTATTCAAAGGCAGCACCAGCTGGGTCTAGCAGCCTGCCAGTGGAAAGGCGTGCCTGGACATAAGTTCTCAGTCTTCTTTAACGTCATGGCAGGCTACAAAATAGATGGCGTAAAAAACCAAGTGACAATAGAGATTATCTGATGCCATACATAACGCTGAAGTACTGACCGAGCTGCATACCCAGTTCTGCCTGTAAGCTAACAGTTGGTTCCAGCTTCTTTATTGACCCTAAGGACAGATGAGCTGCTCTGAATTTGCCATAGAAACAAGAACTGAGTTCCACCTCTGAGTCAAATGAAAAAGTTTTCATGAACCCTTTCTGAATCGTGAGACGGAAGAGACTAAGAACACTGGAAAACTTCTACACAGACTCTTCTGCTAAGTCTAACTAAATTACCTCCCTGGTTTCCGAAATCCTTGGCTATCCTTGACGATTAAATAGTCTGATGAAGATTTTGAGAAGCGGCTTGTGGCTTCAAGTGCAGAACAAAAGGATTTCAGGTACAGAATCTCAGCCAACACTTCCTGAATCATGTCATGCCTGACCTCAGGCGTTGCATTTTTTGAAATCACTAGCTCTTGGAAGGTATTCTGTCTCCCAAGAAAAAGATCTTGCTTCCTTTGTACCTTCACACTGTCACAGTTACCATACTACAATGATTCTGTAATTACCACCCATGTGAAAATCCTTTAAAGCATTTTGGGGTGTTGTGACTGACACTACGACTGATAAAGAAGAACGATCGTTAGCCATACGCTTACCGATTAGGTCTTTTGCAGCAAAGGCTTCATGACTGGGCACTTCTCAATGTGCACGTTTGTGTGACTGGAGAAGACCAGCCTGCACACAATATCTTACTTTGTCTGAAAGCAAAGAATTCAGAAGAGTGTTACAAGCGCCTTCAAGATAAATCAGGTTAGCCGTGAGGCAGAACATGCGAGGTGTTTCACCCATCTCTTTTTGGACCACAGGGACGTTTCAAGTGTCTTTTATCAATGCACAAGTCAAGTGGACTACACACAGGCCTGCTTTTTCAGGAGGACTAAAAGTCACCCCAGAGAGAGCGAGGAAGCTGGTTTGGGTACTGTTCTTTGAGGGATACCCAGGCCATTGTTTTAACTCTGTGTGGAGAGCTTTAACTGAAAGCCGGGAAGTTTGATGTGGAAACAGTAAAACTCGGTCGGTAACTCTTTGGTAAAAGTAGTGCAGTGAAATGGAAACGGTATTACCCAGCGCAGACTCCGAGTAGGAAAAGAAGCTGAATTATAGAGAGTAGGCCTGTGGAAGTCACACTCTAGCAGTTAGCATTACATCTGCAGTAGACCTCTGATACCCTTTAGACACAGACCAGTGTATCTAAAAAAAGGAAAACAGCAAGGAGTAGGCCAAGTGACAAAGAAATACAGCGTGTGCAGAGACCTGCATCTAGCAAAACCAGGGAACTTGACTTGCAGAATGACAGCAAGAAATTTAAAGAAAAGTAGCGTGGGTGTTCATATGCTTTTCCTTCCTGAAATTATATCCTGCTTGTACACAAGAAATCAGCCCTTCACAGGAATTGCACATGTAACCTACTTTCCAAGGGAGCTTGACAGCATTCAACAGTTTTCCTTGGTCTAAGCTCTTAGGGCATTCAAGAATCTTTGCCATTTTCTGCTTCTCAGTCTTAGCTTTCTTCTGATGACGCGATAATTACACTACGCGGACCAACATGCAACTGTTTAAATACTATTGGAAAGTATATCAAATCCAAAATGCACCATACAGGCACCTATGGGTTTTACTCTTGTCATCATGCCAAGGACACGCTAGACCTGACAACCTGCAAAACCTCAAGAACAATATGGGCAAGACGCATTCCAGCAACTAGAAATCAGCACGGAGGAGCACGCATAGTGATTTGTCACTAGCCTCAGTGATAACAACGGACAAAACACCTTCCCCTTGCTTAGACAAGATTCAACTGCTGGGAAAGCAGTTATTTCTTGAAGTTATTCCTTGATATTCTGAGAAAATGTGTCCAGGAATTTTTTTCTTACTCTAGCGTGGTAATAAGTCTGGTAATCGAGTTACAAGGCTGAGCTCTGCCCCAGATGACATGAGCAACAACAGGCAAGTTCCCAACTGGAACATTCCCCAATGAGAAAAAACATACCCAGTGCATGCAGGACAAGTTTATGCCATTAGCTTCTGTAAAGTACCTGGAAAGTCTTCCACCAAGATGTTTACATTCAGATTACCTCCTGACAATTCTTGCTGGGCTCCTCAAAACCCATGTCAGGCTACTGCTATAGTGAGAGCAGGGCTTATCATTCAGAGTAGGACTATCCATTGCCTTGTATGCCCACCTGCCAACAGCCAGCTGTTGCCTTTTCTGTTCTGCTAGGTTGTAAGCATTTGGGAAAGGCACTGATTTCTTCTGCTGACTCTCTGTCCTGAGCTTACGAGCAGGGCCCTGGAGTCCATGACTGTGGTCTGTAAGCTCTGTGGCGATAGACAAATGTGAAGAGAGAAAAATATCCAGCAGTTCAGCTCGTTTCCACTGTTTAAGGTAAGGCTTTGGGTCAGAAGCCAGTAAAGAAAATTGAAAGCCAGAACTAACCTACACTGCCCTCTTCATTGTTCGCAATTTCACAATGTCACCCCCAGATTTTTCAGTTTCTTTCTCGTTCTTTCCTCCTCGGGTTTTCCTAATTAAAAGAGACAAGAAGGATCAGGCACAAACATGCAGCAAATCTGACAGGTGCACTCCCTGGACCACTTTGCAGACCCTCTTGCTGGGGGTAACTGCCTGCAGGTGTAGGGGATGCATTATGGGATTCCAGGAAGAACATCCTAAAATGGAGTGAGCCTTAATGGGGGATGTTTTGGAGGAGGCCCAAAGGCTGTGAAAGGGAGGGATCAAGCTGGTTTGGGGAGGAACCAATGTGGAGAAGCAGAGGGGGAAAAGGGATACAAGGGGCAGAGAGCTTCTGACCAGGTGCCTGGTCAGCAAGCTTCTCTAGCCATGCCCTGGGCCTGATAACTGCAGCCTGTCCTGTCTTCTTCTTAAATCCCTTTTCCAACTCTTCTCCAGGGCGAGGAAACTCTCTATGCTGCGCGCATGTGTGTCTATGGAGGTCCAAGTGGCGGCCACTGGTGAAGGGGCCAGCGGTCACTGGGGCATGTGAGCTGAGGGTGCTCGCAACTGGAGAGAGCGAGTGTGTGCATTTGGTGTGCGTGTGTATGTCAGTGTGTGGCATCACTAGCCAACATCAAGCTGGACAAGCCAGCGAGGAGGAGATGAGGTTTGGGAGCGAAGTCTTGGAGCAGCCCTAATTCTGGGCTGGATACTGGAGAGACCAGAGGCTCTGAGAGTAGGCTACTGGAGGGACCAGGGGCTCCAAGCCAGCAACTGGAGAGACTGTGCGGTCTGGGGGACAGCTGCTGGAAAGGCCATTGTGCTGGCCTTTTGTATGGGTATGTCTTGGGGAATGAGTGCCTAACAGGCCTTAATGGCCCTGACCAGCCTCACCTGCAGCCTCCACCCATACCCTCTGCCCATGGTGCCAGGGCATCATTGAAGACCAGCCCTGGACCTTCAGTCCCTGCCTGAGTGATGGTGTAGGAGGACTGGTCTCCAGCACAGCTGCAGCCATGTCCATGCCTGGCCATGGACCCTGAGAATCTGCACTCTGACCTGCAGACTGATTTCCAAGCCAGGCCTTGGACCTGCCTCCTCACAATGGATTTGCCCCACAATCACTGGACTGTGTCTGACACTGGTCACCCTCAACACACCTGAGGACTGACTTCTCGGCTTGACTGTGGACATGCCACATCACCACACACTTTCCTGATGGTCTGGATCCTTGCTTGAACCTGCACAGCATCCCCGCGCCTGCCCATATTTGCCTCGCTTGGGTACTGGGGGGTGGGCCCTGGCTGGCGAGGCCCCTGCCCTGGCAGCTGGGTTACTGCCTTTGGCTCTCCATTCCTGTGGGAGCAGCTGGCCCTCACTGCTCCCCGACAGTGAGACCTCTGGGAGAGCAGGGCTCGAGGGCCCATTACTGCATAGTCTGAGCGTCTAAGGCCAGTTCCTGGTGTGATTGAGTGTGTAGGTGCGAGGGGACCTCCACCTGAACCCCACAACTGGAGTGGGGCTGTGGGTCTCTGGGGTTCACATGCCCAGAAACCAGTGACTGGGGAGACCAGGGGATCTAGGGCTGAGTGACTCAGTGGACCTGCCTGTCTAAGGCCAGACCTGGGTGGATCCATATCAATAGCTGTTTTTTTCCACTCATGGGCTTTCATCCTGATCAGTCGGAGAAAGGAACAGGATCTGGCCCGTGGTTGTGTTAGTGTTTGTGGGAGTGCTGTGTTTTCTGTGTTGATCTGTGTGGTCAGTGATAACTGAATGGAGGGTGTGTAGGTGTGCTTGTCTGCCTATTGGGAAAACAGGCTCAGCCTCGCTACTGCCTAGGCATGGAGACATGGAGCTGTGGCAGCCTCGCTTCCATTGGGCTGTTGGACTCAGTGTCTCCTACCTGAGTGCACCTACAAGGCTGAGTGGAGGCAAGCTCATGTGGGAGCTGCCACTGCTGCTCTCACTGCTGGCCTCCCTCTGTAGCACTGGCGCTGAAAAGCATCTGCCTAGAGGGGTATTATCCCAGCTGCTCAACTCCTCCTAAAAAGGCCAAAGGAAGATGGTTGGTGCCTCTTCCGAGCAGGGGCGACCAGCCTTTTGCTTGCCTTGGATTTCCCTGCGGGAAAGGGGAAGAGCTGTTAAATGCCACGGGCTACCCCACAGGCCTCTGTATGGCCACTGCAGCATACACAGCTCTGTCTGGATCACCTCTCCTTTCAGCTAGGAAGCTCAGGAGCAAGTGCAAGCCAGATCCTGGAGTGGGGAATCGAGGTCTCTGGGGGCTGCAGGGGCTCTCCCCCAGGGACCCCCCACCAAGGTAAACCCTGTCCCAGGGCCAGCACTGAACAGCCCAGGGACTGGCTAAGGCCCAGAGGGCAGAAGTGACATTCCCCAGACTTGTCTGCCAGCAGTGCGCTGCAGCTGGGAGAGAACCCAGGTGTCCAGGCTCCTAGTCAGCTCCTCCCCTCCTCTACCCCATAGACCCCTGCCCTTCCCCTTGCAGTGCCAACAGTGTGGACAGGTCTCTTATCCCCACTTGGAGTCCCAGGAATTAAGGGGGATCTTTGGCCACAGCATGCTGCATACTTCTGCAATGTGCCTGTTTAGTGGTTAATCCTCTTGCTCCAGACCAACCACGGGAGATATCTTGGGGACAAAGGCACTCGCACCAGCTCCGTGATTTCTGAGTCCAGCGAACCACATCCATGTGTCAGAAGAGGAGCAACTTGGAATGTGTGAAATAACAAGAGAAGGGAAGAGAAGAAAGAGGGAAAACAAGAATCAGTGTAAACGCAGCAACTTCGGAAATTACTGTTGGTCTCGCTCATCTACTGACATAACTAAGGGCAAAGTGCAATGAACGCTAGCAGCATTGTGTTGATGTTTGGGGAAGTCCAGGTAAGCTGGTGCTGCTGGCTAGCTAGACTGCCGAGGAAACTGCACGTTATCCTTGTACGTACCCTGAGATTTGCACTGTGGTCAGCTTCTATCACTTCCGCAGCACCTTTACTGAGGCAGCCTGAAAGAATGCAAACAGAAACGGAGTGCCCATACCTTCTGTGAGAATGGGTTGGGCTCTCAAGAACAATGGGTTGGGCTTTCTTTCCGCTCTGAAAGACGGAAAGAAACTCCCCTGATTCACCCGGGAAAGACATTTTCACAGCCAGTGGACAAGCTGCATCAATTTCCTGGCAAACATCAACAAGTCCTACAGTCTGTTCCAGCATGCATTTCCCCCAAACGCCTGGCCTGTTGTTTATTTGGGCTGCACTGACAGCAGATGCGCTGCTCTCCAGCAACTCCAGCCACAGCATGAGAAAGGCAGGAGCACAGCTCCCATCACCTTGCTCAGTGTGCACTCGAGAGGACCAGCAGGAGCAGGAGCAGGGTCCTGTTTTGCCTCTGCTCTCCTGCCTGCGGGATCTTGCAGTGAACTGCCAAATGCTTTGATTTCCTTTCCTTGTTAGGGGCACTAAACCCACCCACAGGTGCGCCTTGCTTCTCAGGCCTCTTTCAAGGAACACTGAGAAACCTTGAGGGCAGCTGCCACAGACCCAATCCCCATCAAAGCTGCCTTTCATTTACTGAGGGAAGGAGCTCATCACCAGGGCTTTCACACAGCCTCTGCTCTCAAACTGACTGCTGGCACTGCAATTTCTCACGTTGGACAAGGCTTCCTTGCCATAACTGGAGCGAAATTCCCCCGCAAGGCAATACAGTACCTGCTGACGTTCTGCCCACCAAGAGGATCAGGCTCTTGCTGAGAAGCACAGCCATCCTTCAGAGACGCCAACACGCCATGTTCCCAAACATCGACATGCGACAAGCATGTTCTTTTTTTCCACTTACCAGTCACTCTCCAGCACAAGTTCTCGGGCTGTTACAACCCTGTCCTTTTTGCTCTGGACTGCAAGCAGTAGAGTAAGATGCAGCAAGAGGACAGTCAAGTGTAACTCTCAGTTCAGGGAATGCTTGACGTAGCGTAAAATCCACCAAGACACTCCGGCGTGAATCTGAAAAACCATGAAAAGAAAAACTGTATAAATAAAATATTGTATATTAAAGCTTGCTGTAGATTGTTGAAGCAATACATTTTAAGTGTTTTTGACTGTACTTTGATTTCTACAAGCTGTCGCTTAGGTTACGTCTCCAGCTGCTCCCCCATAAAGAGTAATGTCGCTAATAATTTACTTCAAGTGTATATGCTGCTCAAGCAGAGAAGTAAATATCATTCCTTAAAGAGGCAGCGACTGACCAAACGTGTTGCAGTCTGCCTACATGGGGCAGAGAGAGAGCACAGGTGGCTTCGCTGAGTAGCATCATCCTCAACCCCAGCAGGAAAAGACAAAGACTCCTTCCCTTACAGAGAGCAGCAAGCTAGGTGCATTGCCACTGGATTACTGACAACAGGCCAACAACCTCATGGGAAGGACAAACCACCTGGGACAGAAATGTAATCAGTGTGGCTTTTTTTCTGGTTTTCCCCCTCTAATTCGGTTGCCTCCAGGAACACTTCTGCTGGTGCTCCAGATAGGCCAGAGGACACAACTGCATGCTGTTCATTGCTTGCTTCTACCCAGGGGTCTCACAGCAAACATGGGCAGACCAGCCTTCCTGCAGCAAAAAAAACCCCCAAAAACAAAAAAAACCCACCCACACCCCTGAGGAGTGCTCTGATGGCTTCCCAGACTGGTGGTATTTTCAGGAAAAAAAGACAGTCTGCACTACAGTCAGTGACCTGAGGGAAGAGCAATAACTGTTGAGTAGAGACTGTTCCCAGTCTCTACTCTCCGCTGACCCACGCACACACTCACCTCACAACCTCCCACACACTTCACACCTCCTACACTGCACAAACACACCCAACAGCCATCCCTGCTCAACCACCTCCTCTGCACCACCACCACCACAACCTTCCTCTAACCCTCCACATACAACCTCCCCCCGCAACACCCACCGCACCCACCCCAACACCTAATACACTCTCCACACCCCTCCCCAAACAAAATTCTCACACCACGCCCCTGCGAGCTGCTGCCTGCGCTCGACCACTCCATCGGCTGGGCTGGGCTGGCTGACGACACCCCAGCGCTCTTCACCGCCTGCACAACACAAGCACCCATTTCCACACAAAGGCACATGCAAAGCCCCACCAACACACGCTGCCTCTTCCCTCCCACGTCCTGCCACACCACAACGCCCACAAACACATTCCCACCCCTGCCCGCAACAAACCCTCTCCTCTTCTCCTCCACTCCATGCAACCAAAGGCACACAAGCCTCCACACACTACACCCTCCCCACCTCTCTCTCCCAACACCACCTCCCACCAGGGCCTCTTTCCTCACCCTCACACACCCTGCACCAGCCACCCTTCCCCAGGTCCTGCCCACCACAAAGCCCTCCTCCCACCTCCACCAGGCCTGCCCACGGGGCCCCCACCTCACCCCACCCACCTCTCACCCCATTGCCCTTCAGGCCTCCTACACTACCTAGCCTACACACACCTCCTCACCTCTCTTCTCCCTCCTCCTCCTCCTCCAACAACCAGGACGCACCCACCTTCCCGCATCCTCACCTGCTCTCCACCACCTCCGCACACAGACACTCCCCTTCCCACTCACCCTCCACACCCTCCAACTCCCTCCCCCCACAAACCCTCCGCCCCACACCCCTCACAACCCGCCCCACACACCACCACCACAACACCCAACAACAACCCCCACAGCCACAACAACAAAACACACCCCACTACACACACAGCCCCACTCCACAACACCTCCTCCAGCCCTATCACCCTCCCATCACACCTTGCCCCACAAACCCACACTCTTTCCTACACCTCCTCCTCCCCTTCCTCCACTCACACACCCTTCCCAGTCTCTACTCTCCCCTGACCCACGCACACACTCACCTCACAACCTCCCACACACTTCACACCTCCTACACTGCACAAACACACCCAATAGCCATCCCTGCTCAACCACCTCCTCTGCACCACCACCACCACAACCTTCCTCTAACCCTCCACATACAACCTCCCCCTGCAACACCCACCACACCCACCCCAACACCTAACACACTCTCCCCATCACTCCCCTGCCACCACGCACCTGCGAGGTGCTTTCCGTGCCCGACCGCTCCGTGGCCTGGGCTGTGCTGGCTGACGACAGCCTAGCGCTCCTCGCCGCCTGCACAACACAAGCACCCATTTCCACACAAAGGCACATGCAAAGCCCCCACCAACACACGCTGCCTCTTCCCTCCCACGTCCTGCCACACCACAACGCCAACAAACACATTCCCACACCTGCCCGCAACAAACCCTCTCCTCTTCTCCTCCACTCCATGCAACCAAAGGCACACAAGCCTCCACACACTACACCCTCCCCACCTCTCTCTCCCAACACCACCTCCCACCAGGGCCTCTTTCCTCACCCTCACACACCCTGCACCAGCCACCCTTCCCTGGGTCCTGCCCACCACAAAGCCCTCCTCCCACCTCCACCATGCCTGCCCACGGGGCCCCCACCTCACCCCACCCACCTCTCACCCCATTGCCCTTCAGGCCTCCTACACTACCTAGCCTACACACACCTCCTCACCTCTCTTCTCCCTCCTCCTCCTCCTCCAACAACCAGGACGCACCCACCTTCCCGCATCCTCACCTGCTCTCCACCACCTCCGCACACAGACACTCCCCTTCCCACTCACCCTCCACACCCTCCAACTCCCTCCCCCCACAAACCCTCCGCCCCACACCCCTCACAACCCGCCCCACACACCACCACAACAACACCCAACAACAACCCCCACAGCCACAACAAAACACACCCCACTACACACACAGCCCCACTCCACAACACCCCCTCCAACCCTATCACCCTCCCATCACACCTTGCCCCACACACCCACACTCTTTCCTACACCTCCTCCTCCCCTTCCTCCACTCACACACCCTTCCCAGTCGCTACTCTCCCCTGATCCACGCACACACTCACCTCACAACCTCCCACACACTTCACATCTCCTACAATGCACAAACACACCCAACAGCCATCCCTACTCAACCACCTCCTCTGCACCACCACCACCACACCATTCCTCTTAACCCTCCACATACAACCTCCCCCCAAAACACCCACCACACCCACCCCAACACCTAACACACTCTCCCCATCACTCCCCTGCCACCACGCACCTGCGGCTGCTCCCTGCGCTTGACCGATCCATGGGCTGGGCTGGGCTGGCTGACGACACCCCAGCGCTCTTCGCCGCCTACACAACACAAGCACCCATTTCCACACAAAGGCACATGCAAAGCCCCACCAACACACGCTGCCTCTTCCCTCCCATGTCCTACCACACCACAACGCCAACAAACATGTTCCCACACCTGCCCGCAACTAACACACTTCACACCTCCTACACTGCACAAACACACCCAATAGCCATGCCTGCTCAACCACCTCCTCTGCACCACCACCACCACACCATTCCTCTAACCCTCCACATACAACCTCCCCCTGCAACACCCACCACACCCACCCCAACACCTAACACACTCTACCCATCATTCCCCTGCCACCACGCACCTGCGAGCTGCTCCCTGCGCTCGACCAATCCATCGGCTGGGCTGTTCTAGATGACGACAGCCTAGCTTTCTTCGCCGCCTGCACAACACAAGCACCCATTTCCACACAAAGGCACATGCAAAGCCCCACCAACACACGCTGCCTCTTCCCTCCCACGTCCTGCCACACCACAACGCCCACAAACACATTCCCACACCTGCCCGCAACAAACCCTCTCCTCTTCTCCTCCACTCCATGCAACCAAAGGCACACAAGCCTCCACACACTACACCCTCCCCACCTCTCTCTCCCAACACCACCTCCCACCAGGGCCTCTTTCCTCACCCTCACACACCCTGCACCAGCCACCCTTCCCCAGGTCCTGCCCACCACAAAGCCCTCCTCCCACCTCCACCAGGCCTGCCCACGGGGCCCCCACCTCACCCCACCCACCTCTCACCCCATTGCCCTTCAGGCCTCCTACACTACCTAGCCTACACACACCTCCTCACCTCTCTTCTCCCTCCTCCTCCTCCTCCAACAACCAGGACGCACCCACCTTCCCGCATCCTCACCTGCCCTCCACCACCTCCTCACACCGACATTCCTCTTCCCACTCACCCTCTACACCCTCCAACTCCCTCCCCCCACAAACCCTCCACCCCACACCCCTCACAACCCGCCCCACACACCACCACCACAACACCCAACAACAACCCCCACAGCCACAACAAAACACACCCCACTACACACACAGCCCCACTCCATAACACCTCCTCCAGCCCTATCACCCTCCCATCACACCTTGCCCCACACACCCACACTCTTTCCTACACCTCCTCCTCCCCTTCCTCCACTCACACACCCTTCCCAGTCGCTACTCTCCCCTGACCCACGCACACACTTACCTCACAACCTCCCACACACTTCACACCTCCTACGCTGCACAAACACACCCAACAGCCATCCCTGCTCAACCACCTCCTCTGCACCACCACCACCACACTCTTCCTCTAACCCTCCACATACAACCTCCCCCTGCAACACCCACCACACCCACCCCAACACCTAATACACTCTCCCCATCACTCCCCTGCCACCACCCACCTGCGAGCTGCTTTCCGCGCTCGACCGCTCCGTGGGCTGGGCTGTTCTAGATGATGACAGCCTAGCTCTCTTCGCCGCCTGCACAACACAAGCACCCATTTCCACACCAAGGCACATGCAAAGCCCCACCAACACACACTGCCTCTTCCCTCCCATGTCCTGCCACACCACAACACCAACAAACACATTCCCACACCTGCCCGCAACTAACACACTTCACACCTCCTACGCTGCACAAACACACCCAACAGCCATCCCTGCTCAACCACCTCCTCTGCACCACCACCACCACAACCTTCCTCTAACCCTCCACATACAACCTCCCCCTGCAACATCCACTGCAGCCGCCTCAACACCTCACACACTCTCCACACCCCTCTCCAAACAAAACCCTCACACCACCCACCTGCGAGCTGCTCCCTGCACTTGTCCACTCCATCGGCTGGGCTGTGCTGGCTGACGACACCCCAGTGCTCTTCGCCGCCTGCACAACACAAGCACCCATTTCCACACAAAGGCACATGCAAAGCCCCACCAACACACGCTGCCTCTTCCCTCCCATGTCCTGCCACACCACAACGCCAACAAGCACATTCCCACACCTGCCCGTAACTAACACACTTCACACCTCCTACGCTGCACAAACACACCCAACAGCCATCGCTGCTCAACCACCTCCTCTGCACCACCACCACCACAACCTTCCTCTAACCCTCCACATACAACCTCCCCCCACAACATCCACTGCAGCCGCCTCAACACCTCACACACTCTCCACACCCCTCCCCAAACAAAACCCTCACACCACCCACCTGCGAGCTGCTGCCTGCGCTCGACCACTCCATCGGCTGGGCTGTGCTGGCTGACGACACCCCAGCGCTCTTCGCCGCCTGCACAACACAAGCACCCATTTCCACACAAAGGCACATGCAAAGCCCCACCAACACACGCTGCCTCTTCCCTCCCACGTCCTGCCACACCACAACGCCAACAAACACATTCCCACACCTGCCCGCAACTAACACACTTCACACCTCCTACACTGCACAAACACACCCAATAGCCATGCCTGCTCAACCACCTCCTCTGCACCACCACCACCACACTCTTCCTCTAACCCTCCACATACAACCTCCCCCTGCAACACCCACCACACCCACCCCAACACCTAACACACTCTCCCCATCACTCCCCTGCCACCATGCACCTGCGAGCTGCTCCCTGCGCTCGACCAATCCATCGGCTGGGCTGTTCTAGATGACGACAGCCTAGCTTTCTTCGCCGCCTGCACAACACAAGCACCCATTTCCACACAAAGGCACATGCAAAGCCCCACCAACACACGCTGCCTCTTCCCTCCCACGTCCTGCCACACCACAACGCCCACAAACACATTCCCACACCTGCCCGCAACAAACCCTCTCCTCCTCTCCTCCACTCCATGCAACCAAAGGCACACAAGCCTCCACACACTACACCCTCCCCACCTCTCTCTCCCAACACCACCTCCCAC
Source organism: Struthio camelus (assembly GCF_040807025.1). Lineage (NCBI taxonomy): Eukaryota > Metazoa > Chordata > Aves > Struthioniformes > Struthionidae > Struthio > Struthio camelus. Next base: position 2,258,544 of record NC_090957.1, on the reverse strand, counting down.
CAGGGCCTCTTTCCTCACCCTCACACACCCTGCACCAGCCACCCTTCCCCAGGTCCTGCCCACCACAAAGCCCTCCTCCCACCTCCACCAGGCCTGCCCACGGGGCCCCCACCTCACTCCACCCACCTCTCACCCCATTGCCCTTCAGGCCTCCTACACTACCTAGCCTACACACACCTCCTCACCTCTCTTCTCCCTCCTCCTCCTCCTCCAACAACCAGGACGCACCCACCTTCCCGCATCCTCACCTGCCCTCCACCACCTCCGCACACAGACACTCCCTTTCCCACTCACCCTCCACACCCTCCAACTACCTCCCCCCACAAACCCTCCGCCCCACACCCCTCACAACCCGCCCCACACACCACCACAACACCCAACAACAACCCCCACAGCCACAACAACAAAACACACCCCACTACACACACAGCCCCACTCCACAACACCCCCTCCAACCCTATCACCCTCCCATCACACCTTGCCCCACACACCCACACTCTTTCCTACACCTCCTCCTCCCCTTCCTCCACTCACACACCCTTCCCAGTCGCTACTCTCCCCTGACCCACGCACACACTCACCTCACAACCTCCCACACACTTCACACCTCCTACGCTGCACAAACACACCCAACAGCCATCCCTGCTCAACCACCTCCTCTGCACCACCACCACCACAACCTTCCTCTAACCCTCCACATACAACCTCCCCCCACAACATCCACTGCAGCCTCCTCAACACCTCACACATTCTCCACACCCCTCCCCAAACAAAACCCTCACACCACCCACCTGCGAGCTGCTGCCTGCGCTTGTCCACTCCATCGGCTGGGCTGTGCTGGCTGACGACACCCCAGCGCTCTTCGCTGCCTGCACAACACAAGCACCCATTTCCACACAAAGGCACATGCAAAGCCCCACCAACACACGCTGCCTCTTCCCTCCCACGTCCTGCCACACCACAACGCCAACAAACACATTCCCACACCTGCCCGCGACTAACACACTTCACACCACCTACACTGCACAAACACACCCAATAGCCATCCCTGCTCAACCACCTCCTCTGCACCACCACCACCACACTCTTCCTCTAACCCTCCACATACAACCTCCCCCCAAAACACCCACCACACCCACCCCAACACCTAACACACTCTCCCCATCACTCCCCTGCCACCACGCACCTGCGAGCTGCTCCCTGCGCTCGACCAATCCATCAGCTGGGCTGTTCTAGATGATGACAGCCTAGCTTTCTTCGCCGCCTGCACAACACAAGCACCCATTTCCACACAAAGGCACATGCAAAGCCCCACCAACACACGCTGCCTCTTCCCTCCCACGTCCTGCCACACCACAACGCCAACAAACACATTCCCACACCTGCCCGCAACTAACACACTTCACACCTCCTACACTGCACAAACACACCCAACAGCCATCCCTGCTCAACCACCTCCTCTGCACCACCACCACACCATTCCTCGAACCCGCCACATACAACCTCCCTCTGCAACACACACCACATCCACCCCAACACCTAACACACTCTCCCCATCACTCTCCTGCCACCATGCACCTGCGAGCTGCTGCCTGCGCTCGACCAATTCATCGGCTGGGCTGTTCTAGATGACGACAGCCTAGCTCTCTTCGCCGCCTGCACAACACAAGCACCCATTTCCACACAAAGGCACATGCAAAGCCCCACCAACACACGCTGCCTCTTCCCTCCCACGTCCTGCCACATCACAACGCCAACAAACACATTCCCACACCTGCCCGCAACAAACCCTCTCCTCCTCTCCTCCACTCCATGCAACCAAAGGCACACAAGCCTCCACACACTACACCCTCCCCACCTCTCTCTCCCAACACCACCTCCCACCAGGGCCTCTTTCCTCACCCTCACACACCCTGCACCAGCCACCCTTCCCCGGGTCCTGCCCACCACAAAGCCCTCCTCCCACCTCCACCAGGCCTGCCCACGGGGCCCCCACCTCACTCCACCCACCTCTCACCCCATTGCCCTTCAGGCCTCCTACACTACCTAGCCTACACACACCTCCTCACCTCTCTTCTCCCTCCTCCTCCTCCTCCAACAACCAGGACGCACCCACCTTCCCGCATCCTCACCTGCTCTCCACCACCTCCGCACACAGACACTCCCCTTCCCACTCACCCTCCACACCCTCCAACTCCCTCCCCCCACAAACCCTCCGCCCCACACCCCTCACAACCCGCCCCACACACCACCACCACAACACCCAACAACAACCCCCACAGCCACAACAACAAAACGCACCCCACTACACACACAGCCCCACTCCACAACACCCCCTCCAACCCTATCACCCTCCCATCACACCTTGCCCCACACACCCACACTCTTTCCTACACCTCCTCCTCCCCTTCCTCCACTCACACACCCTTCCCAGTCTCTACTCTCCCCTGACCCACGCACACACTCACCTCACAACCTCCCACACATTTCACACCTCCTACGCTGCACAAACACACCCAACAGCCATCCCTGCTCAACCACCTCCTCTGCACCACCACCACCACAACCTTCCTCTGACCCTCCACATACAACCTCCCCCCACAACATCCACTGCAGCCACCTCAACACCTCACACACTCTCCACACCCCTCCCCAAACAAAACCCTCACACCACCCACCTGCGAGCTGCTGCCTGCGCTTGTCCACTCCATCGGCTGGGCTGTGCTGGCTGACGACACTCCAGCGCTCTTCGCCGCCTGCACAACACAAGCACCCATTTCCACACAAAGGCACATGCAAAGCCCCACCAACACACGCTGCCTCTTCCCTCCCATATCCTGCCACACCACAACGCCAACAAACACATTCCCACACCTGCCCGCAACTAACACACTTCACACCTCCTACACTGCACAAACACACCCAATAGCCATGCCTGCTCAACCACCTCCTCTGCACCACCACCACCACACCATTCCTCTAACCCTCCACATACAACCTCCCCCTGCAACACCCACCACACCCACCCCAACACCTAACACACTCTACCCATCACTCCCCTGCCACCACGCACCTGCGAGCTGCTCCCTGCGCTCGACCAATCCATCGGCTGGGCTGTTCTAGATGACGACAGCCTAGCTTTCTTCGCCGCCTGCACAACAAAAGCACCCATTTCCACACAAAGGCACATGCAAAGCCCCACCAACACACGCTGCCTCTTCCCTCCCACGTCCTGCCACACCACAACGCCAACAAACACATTCCCACACCTGCCCGCAACAAACCCTCTCCTCCTCTCCTCCACTCCATGCAACCAAAGGCACACAAGCCTCCACACACTACACCCTCCCCACCTCTCTCTCCCAACACCACCTCCCACCAGGGCCTCTTTCCTCACCCTCACACACCCTGCACCAGCCACCCTTCCCCGGGTCCTGCCCACCACAAAGCCCTCCTCCCACCTCCACCAGGCCTGCCCACGGGGCCCCCACCTCACTCCACCCACCTCTCACCCCATTGCCCTTCAGGCCTCCTACACTACCTAGCCTACACACACCTCCTCACCTCTCTTCTCCCTCCTCCTCCAACATCCAGGACGCACTCACCTTCCCGCATCCTCACCTGCCCTCCACCACCTCCGCACACAGACACTCCCTTTCCCACTCAGCCTCCACACCCTCCAACTCCCTCCCCCCACAAACCCTCCGCCCCACACCCCTCACAACCCGCCCCACACACCACCACAACACCCAACAACAACCCCCACAGCCACAACAACAAAACACACCCCACTACACACACAGCCCCACTCCACAACACCCCCTCCAACCCTATCACCCTCCCATCACACCTTGCCCCACACACCCACACTCTTTCCTACACCTCCTCCTCCCCTTCCTCCACTCACACACCCTTCCCAGTCGCTACTCTCCCCTGACCCACGCACACACTCACCTCACAACCTCCCACACACTTCACACCTCCTACGCTGCACAAACACACCCAACAGCCATCCCTGCTCAACCACCTCCTCTGCACCACCACCACCACAACCTTCCTCTAACCCTCCACATACAACCTCCCCCCAAAACACCCACCACACCCACCCCAACACCTAACACACTCTCCACACCCCTCCCCAAACAAAACCCTCACACCACCCACCTGCGAGCTGCTGCCTGCGCTCGACCACTCCATCGGCTGGGCTGTGCTGGCTGACGACACCCCAGCGCTCTTCGCCGCCTGCACAACACAAGCACCCATTTCCACACAAAGGCACATGCAAAGCCCCACCAACACACACTGCCTCTTCCCTCCCATGTCCTACCACACCACAACGCCAACAAACACATTCCCACACCTGCCCGCCACTAACACACTTCACACCTCCTACACTGCACAAACACACCCAATAGCCATGCCTGCTCAACCACCTCCTCTGCACCACCACCACCACACTCTTCCTCTAACCCTCCACATACAACCTCCCCCTGCAACACCCACCACACCCACCCCAACACCTAACACACTCTCCCCATCACTCCCCTGCCACCATGCACCTGCGAGCTGCTGCCTGCGCTCGACCACTCCATCGGCTGGGCTGTTCTAGATGACGACACTCCAGCGCTCTTCGCCGCCTGCACAACACAAGCACCCATTTTCACACCAAGGCACACGCAAAGCCCCACCAACACACGCTGCCTCTTTCCTCCCACGTCCTGCCCACCACAACACCAACAAACACATTCCCGTGCCTTTCCCTTTATGGACTCGTCAACTCTCATCCCAGTGTCTCTTACTGTCAGCAGACAAGGATCAGCACACGACACCTAGTCTCGCTTTCTCTTCTAATGTTCACTCCTCCTCAGGACTACACACTTTTATCACATCCCTCTAGATACATCACCTCTCTGCCACCATCCCTTCTCCCTCCTCTGCAATCTACTCCAACAAGTTTCAGGTCAGAAATGTTAGTAGCCACAGCCCAAATCCCTCCTTTTCCCCAGAAGCTCCTTTTTTGTGCATAGCTGCAAGCTTCAATAGCCCAACAGGAAAGCCGTTATTGCTTCTCACTTCTCGCAATGCCACTAACTGTTTCTTGTAGACACCAGCATTTCATCTAGCCCACAGCTTGCCCTCAGTGTAATGGCGTCCCCTGAAATAGCTGCTCTTGCAATTGGTCTTTTTGTGGAAATCTCCTCTGCAGTGTTGGCAGTGAAGGACAATGGAGAGAAGAGAGAGGTCACCAAGTTCCTCTCCCCACATGGTCACTTATGAGCTGTGTCCTCAGGCAGTCTTTCCCCTTCCCTCACTCCCCTCGTCCTTTGGCTGCATTGCAATAACTTCTGTACCAGGAGCCTGAGCCCCTTCTCCAAAGCTCAGCCCAAGCTCTCTTGAAGGCCTGAGCCTAGCTGGTCTTACATGCTGCCCTGCTCTCCTCACCTTGACTAACTCTCCAGGACTCCCAGGACAGCCTTTCCCTGCTCTAGGCTCTCTCCTTTGTTTTGGTAGGCAACCGGACAAGGGGTTTACTGGGCCCCTTCATCTTTTCCTCTTGAGTGTAAGAAACAGGCTGCTTGTTCTCCTCATGCTCAGTTTTGCAGCCTGCATGCTCCTGGCTCTGGGGGTTCCTCCTAGGCAGTCCTCTCTAGTGTTTTACTAATTGCCTCTTCTTTACAGCGCTCCCTGTCTTGAAATGAGCTAGGTACAGCCCAGCTCTGGTTGCTTCCCACTCTGCTAGTCTCCTGTTAAGCCCAGCTGTGCTCACCACCCCAGAGTGACTCTCTCCACTACCTCTCCCACTAGAGCCTGTGCGACCATCCAGACCAAGGCCACCACTGTGTCTTTTCTCACTGCTTCCCCAACCACCTGGTGGAGGAAGCAGCCCTTTACAAGCGGCACACACACCACCTCTGAAGGCACCGGCTCCTGACAGGGCCTCTCGCCTACTAGCCAAGAATCACAAGACGTCAGTGCTGCCTCCGGGCCTCCTCCCCTCCGGCCTGCACAAGCCCTTTGCATTAGGCGGCCTAACTGGGACCTCAGCCAGCCCTGCCAGGCCCTGGTCAGGCTCTCCCCCTCCTCCTCAGCCCAGGAGGAAGGCCAGTGCACAAAAGCCTGCCGCCTGCCCTGTCTGCTGGCAAAGGGCAGAGAGGCACGCCTGCCTCTGCTTCGCCCAGCACCTACAACTGCGTCACCACTGAGCAATGCGCCCACACTCCCCTGTGTCTCTCCCTTCACCTGCAGGTCAGGCGTGGCTATCAGCCCACAGGCTTTGTCTCCCTTGGCCAGGGCAGTTGCAAGCAGTTCGGGATCGAATGCCAAGGTCTTTTGCCTCTGCATCTCCAAGAACCCCTGCCCTAAGTACCTTCTCCCAAAACTCCCCCACACCAGCTGACCATCCCCAGTGCAGCCTCTCCCCAACACCCCCAGAACATCAGGCAACGGTTCACCTTCAGGATTTTAACCCACAAAAGACTCCAGGCTCTCACCCACACATTCCCCTCCAGGCTGCAGGCTCCCCGGGGGCCGGGACCAGCTCCCCAGCAGCCACAACCCCTCCCTAGTCCCATCCCCCAGGGTCCAGTGGAGACTGCCCAGGCCAGGCCAGCTCCTCCTTCGCCTCCACCACATCCACCCTGGGAGCTGCTCCCCAAGGCCGTGGGGAAAGTAGAAAGGTTCACAGGGAAACGAGCAGCCCAACCTCGGCTCTCCCCACCTCACCTCCATCACCCCCTGCCCCAACAGCCCCCTCTTGCGGGCCTGCCTCCCCTCTCACCCACCCCACAGGCCTCCCCCACGCCAGCCCCAGGCCTACCTGCCCGAGCTGGCCGGCCCTGCTGCGCACCCGGCCCCTTCTCCCCTGGCCAACGCCAGGGAGGCGACGGGCCTTCGCCTTCCCTCCTCGACGCCTGGGCATCCTGAGCAGCGCACACTGATAGCCACCGACCGCGGGGAGAACCGCTCTGGCACAGAGACCCAACGGCCAGAGCCCCGGGTGCATCTGTGTTCCCACGGCGATAACGGTCCCTCGGGATGGAAGCGGAAGGGGGAGCAGAAGGGGGCCGCCACGGGGGCTGGGGGAGATGGCCCTGCTGGACTCACCCCAGCACTGCCCACCCCACCTGCAGGCACCAACCCTGGTGGCAGCCAGCACTTGCTGGGAGGGCGTTCACGTCTCCCACTTGTTTCCCCGCTGCTCTCCCAAACCTGTTTTCTTCTGGGTGCAGCGGTTTGGCCCTGAGTTTTGCAGGAGGACAGGGGTGCCCCCAGTGCTGCCCTCATGCTCAGACAGCAGGAGGCTGGGCTACAACGGGGCCCATCTTTCTCTCTCCCCACCAAAGCCCCCGGGCTGGGACCTCACCTGGGCACGTGTTGGCACTCCCGAACCAGCCTGGGTTACTGATACTGTGCACTGGAGCCAGAGCTTTAGGGGCACCGTGCAAGGCAGCTGGACGCTTGGTGCTGCCCGTGCAGGCAGGCCCCTCTGCGCTGCTCCCACCGGGCCTCCTGGGCAGCAGCGCTGCGCTCAAGCCCAGAGGCGGCAAAACAAGGCAGAGCCCCAGCACTGAGCCTGGCCACAGCTGGTCTCTGCTGGCCCCTCTCCTCAGCCCTGGCCCTCGGCTGTGCAGCAGCACAGTGCTGCCCCTCAGGCTCCTGCAGGGGCTGGGGACCCCCTGCCACGGGCCAGGCCCCGGCTGCTGGAGCCAGCCTGCGGCCAGAGCCGGTCGGTGCCTCCCGGCCGGCAGGCAGGGCCCTGGGCCAGCACGGCCACAGCCAAGGCCCGGCCCTGCCGGCCGCAGCGGGAGGGCTGTCGAGCCTCGCGACAGCCACGGGGCCGGGGCAGAGGGCGCGACAGGACGCTGCCCTGCCCTGGGCGCAGCAGGACGCTGCCGCCGGCTCCGGCACCCCGGCTGTCCCCAGGGCCCCCAGGCCGGCGCCAGGGCCGGCGCCAGCACAGGCCCCGGGGCTGCTCCCCCGCGCCCGGCCCGGCCCCCGGGCGCAGGGCACCCAGGAGCCCCGGCCCCTGCGGCAGAGCCCAGCCCCTGCCGGCAGCCGCCCAGCCCCGCGGCCCCGCACTGCCCGGGCCCTCGGGGCCCCGGGCTGCCCCCAGGCCCACAACATGGCGCCCCAGAGGGGAACTGCCCAGGCCTCACATGGCCCAAGGGTTGCCACAGCAACGCGCCAGTGCTGCCCTCCTGGTGGCTGAGGAGAGCAGGAGGGCGGGGCTGGGTGTGACGGATGGCTCTGCCAGCCAATCCGAGTCCAGCACGGGGTGGGGGTGGGGGGGTCCTGCGGGGAGGGGAGGAAGTGGTGGGGCCTGGTGTGGGGGAGAGAAGAGGGAGGAGAGAGAGGGAGCGAGGGGGGCGAGAGGGAAGAAGGGTGCAAGAGAGAAGGGGAAGAGGCGAGGGAGAGCAGCAGGAGAGAGGGAGCGGGAGGGAGAGCGGGTGCGAGCGGGTCGGGGGGGGCGGCGGGTGCGTGGAAATGCCGGCGGGTGCCCTGGCGCTGGGGTGGGGGCAGTGGGGCTGGCGGCGGGGCTGCTTTGGCCCAGGAGCTGCCGATGGGGCTGGTGGGGCTGTGACCACGGGACAGAGCGGCCTGGGCCAGAGGGGAGCTGGCCGCCAGTCAGACCTGCCACCCTGCCCCAGCCCGGTCCGCCTGGGCGGCTCACTGGGGTGTTGGGTGCAGGAAACTTTGCCCCTGTGGCAGCTCTGAGACCCATTGGAAAGCGTTTCCCTGAGCTGCTGCTGCCCCCGCAGCCCCCAGGTGCTGCCCAGAGCTGCGTTTGGGAGCTCCTGGGCAAAGGCTGACCGGGTGGCTGGTGTGCTCGCGAGGTGCCCTTCCCCATGTTCTCTTTTGTTTGGAAAATTGCATTTTGGCATGGCTCTGAGAGAGGCTGTCCCCATACGTCGTGCCGTGCCCCAGCCGTTGTTCTTGCTCCATGCCTCTTGCTTTGCCCTGAGACCTGGGACGCTGGAAGCAGCCTGCAGGGTGTTTCCAGAACAGCTCCGTAGGTGAAAGCAGTTTTGGTTTTGGTGGGACAGGAGGCCCTGCTGCCTTCAGTTTCATGATCACTGCTCCCACGCAGTCACAGAATCACTGAATCACAGAACTGCTGAGGCTGGCAGGGACCTCTGGAGACCATCTAGTCCAACCCCCCTGCTCAAGCAAGGTCATCTAGAGCCCGTTGCCCAGGATTGTGTCCAGATGGCTTTTGAGTATCTCCAAGGAAGGAGACTGCACAGCCCCTCTGGGCAACCTGTGCCAGTGCTCCGTCACCCTCCCAGCCCAGAAGGTTTTTCCTCCTGTGCACATGGAACTGCCTGTGGTTCAGTTTGTGCCCGTTGCCGCTTGTCCTGTTGCTGGGACCACTGAGAAGAGTCTGGCCCCATCCCCTCGACACCCTCCCTTCACATACTTGTACGCATTGATGCGATCCCCTCTCAGTCTTCTCTTCTCCAGGCTCTACAGGCCCGGCTCTCGCAGCCTTTCTTCACAGGAGACGTGCTCCAGGCAGCCCCTCATCATCTTTGTAGCCCTCCACTGGACTCTCTCCAGTAGGGCCATGTCTCTCTTGTCCTGGGGAGCCCAGAATTGGACACAGTGCTCCAGGTGAGGCCTCCCCAGGGCTGAGGAGAGGGGGAGCACTTTGGTCATGGTGAAACCTGTTACCAAGAGGCAAGGACACCATGTGTGCACTTCAGACTAGAGACATGCTGGCATAGATAGCAGGGGGCAGTGCAATGGTGAAATGGGCTTCCCACTCACAGAGCAAACCCTGCAGAGCCCAGGGCCAGCAGGAACCAGAGGTGGGCTGTGCAGGAATGGCAGGAGAGGGCTTTGCTGAGCAAGTGACCTCTGCAGCACCTTGTTCCCTGTGAGAGACTTGAAGCGATCTCTGGGAAGGCCAAGGTGTGCCTGAGGAAGTCCCTGGGCCTGGACAGCCTGCAAGCCAGCTGCCCTGTGGATGTCATTAGCACAGTCCCTGATGATATCATCTGGGTCTGAGAAGAGGTTCGGGGGAAGGAAAGCTGGAAGATTTATTTAAGAGTGCAGGGACATGAGTGGAGAGCTTGGTGTGCTGTGCTTCGCATTGATGAAGCACACTTGGCTGTAGATGGGGTGGACTTGGCCTAAAGGCAGAGGTGGGATTAAGTTGTTTGGGCCCAGGTAGGAAATCTGAGATGCCCTGGGCACTTCCCCAGCAGCCACTCCAAAAGGGCATGGTTTTTCTGTAGGTCCCACGCTGTATCTGCTCGAAACGTGTGGTTGTGCTGGACACCCCAGGCAGTCAACATGGCCCCTTCCAGCCTCTTTTTATGTCGTTAAGGCAAGTGTCTGCACTGAATTACATTAGCTGTTTGCTCTGTAGGGATCTGCATGTGTCTGAGCTTCATAGTAAGTGGCGAGAGCTCTCGTAGTAGTAGGCATCGAGGGTCATTTCAGATGAGCACCTGGCCCCCACTTGATGCTCTAGAAGGATGTGGTCTCACAGTTGCTCCATCAGAGCAAGCAGGCACCGGCACATGCCTTGGACCACCTCTGTCTCTTCTCATGTCACTAGGTGCTTGTGTGCGGGGGACTGAGACCCACTGCCCATCGCCATTGATTGTAAAGGGAGCTTAGACAAGGAGCGCACCTGCAGACATCTCTGTTGTGCACATGTCAGCTTTGGCAGAGGGAATCTCACCTCCTGTGAATTTGTGGAGTTCATGGGACTACACACCTGCAGGTCGTGCCATGCAGCTTTGTCCGTGTCCCTGAGGTGCCCAAGTCCCTCTCTGTAACTTCTGGGGCTCTGGGCAATGCAGTGTCAGGGCTTGGAATGAGCCAAGCTGGGCTGCAAGCTGCTCTCCAGAAGGGCACAGGTCTCCCATTGCATCTCCGTATCATCTAGGAACGCCGTGGAAAAGCCACCTAGGTATTAAGGCCATGAAAATGCTGCTGGGCAGTGGGATGTGGGCAGCTGAAAGGAGCCCAGTGTCTCCCTGGCTAGAAGGGGAACGTTGAGACTTGCCTCAGATGCTCGGAGGAAGGGTGCTGAGTGTGTTGATCTGCACTTTGGAAGGGGATTCCTCTGCTCTCAGCAGTGTCATTCCTTTTTAGGGCAACATGGGTGCAATTGTCCTCCACCTCAGAGGTGTGAGCACAGGACAGCTGGGAACAAGACAGATGGACAGGCCAGCTCTCCGCACTCTGCACTAAAGCCAGAGTGAATCCTTTTGCCTCTCAGGAATCCCAGCTGTTCGCTCTGAGTGCAGGAGCAATGCTGAGAATGTCTGTCTCCTCGTGGCAAACTCAGCTGGCACAAACTGGAGCTCAAGCCATGGAGCTCAATGACAGTCCTTCCGAGATGGGTGTGTTATAAAGGTCCGCAGGCATTCACCACTAAGGCAGAGTCAGACTCTTATACGATCGTTTGTTTCAGCTGGAGCTGGGTGCCTCCAAAGAGGGACCCAGAACAAAGACATTCTGGGCTAATTATACTCCTTCCAGTCTTATTTCCCCGCCTGCCAGTGACAGTCTCTTCCAGTCTTCTTTCCTGAGTTGCTGGTCTCTTTCCTTGTAAATGGATTGTGTCTACATCCCAGGACGGTTGCTGTGTTCCTGCTTCAAAGTGCCTTATCTTATCCGGAGGCTAACCGTGACCTCTGTCCATTGTGTTCTGTATGTTGGAGGGCTGATTCTGGCTGCTTCTGCAGTTGTTGCGTCAGCAGCAGCCCACAGGTTCGGTAAAAGCTTCGGCCTGCAGGCTTCAGGGCATTATTTTAAATAAAATAATTACTTATTTAAATGATTTTACAGCATAGAAACAGCTCGAAGTGGGTGCCTCTGGAGAAGGACACCGGACAAAGAAATTCTGGGGTAATTAGACCCCTTACAGTTTTATTTTCCCACCGGCCAGTGAAGGCCTCCTCCAATCTTCTTTACTGAGTCGGTGGTCTCTCCCCTTCTGATTGGTGTCTCTCTCCTTCTGACAGCTCCTGGCCTACAGCCCAGGCTGGATGCCATGTCCTTGTTTCTCCCAGGCCCTTATCTCCTCCAAGGTCAAGCCCAACCCACGTGCATCCCATCTTGTCTCCTGCAGTCTACTTTGTAGCCTCATGAGCTAGTTTTGTATCTTTGTCAGCTAGTTTTAACTGGTTTGGCAGTTACAGCACTGGCAAGGTCACATCCTTGGCAAAGTTTCTGGAGTTCAAGGACAGTTCAGCCTTGAGGCCTGCAGGCTTCATCTACTTTAGGCACTGATGCTAAGCAAGAGTGAGACTTATGCGAAGCGGAAGCTAAATCGGCTACAATTTCCTTCTCCAACAGTCCTCCCTTGGTTTCTATGAGCACACCTGCTGGATACATATATTGGGGTAGAGTATTTGTGCACATCATAGAGGAGAATGTGAGGCACTTTTTCTCCCTTTTTTTTTTTTTTGTGAAGTTTACCTTAGATTAAATGATAGGTTTTTTGACCTCTGTTCATGGAGTGTGCGGGATCTTTCAACTTTAAGAGATGTCCCCAGTCGAGGGGAGATCGCGGTGTAGAGGCGCGTTGTTCCTCAGGAGAGTTCAAATGGCTGTCCTGAGTGATGTCTATTTATACTACGTCCATGATTTGTACCGTTAGCCAAATCAGGTGTGATCTAGCCACGGTGTGTCATATTGGAAGTCACGTGCCTTTCAAATTTCAGGAGGAAGTTTCTCGTTTGCTCCCCAGCGAGGACTTCTCAGCCGGGCTTTCTGCTAGTGACTTTACCACTAGTTGTTTTTATGTGCCGAGGTCATGGTCGATCACTTGGGAAAGTGGAGGGCGAAGGGCCTGCCACCTTTCCCCCCACAACTAGAGTCAAACCCTCCACCTCACAAAGTGGCCGTACAGGAGCCTCTTGCCTCGTGGTATAAATAGACCTCAGTGTCTACTGATCAGCATATATTAATTCAGTATATAACAGCAGGGCTTGTGTCTTTCGCAATAACTACCACACACACAGAGGTGTAGGAGGATTATGAGCAGTAAAGAGAACAATGTTGATGCTAGCAATATCACTACCGGGTGAAGGTTAAAAATTCCTGTTGCTGTTAGTGACCATTCAAAAAGAGTTGATGTTCTTTTGATTTTTCTTTTGTACTGGTTTAGTGTAGAATTGGACTGCAGCTGCTGTTGAGATGTAATAGGAGCTGAGTAATTCCAGTTGCATCCCAGGATCCCAGTAAAGTTACAGATAGAAATCTTTGGGTGATTGCTTGCAGCTACAGCAATAGTATTTATGATTATAAAATGACAAAGGGTTCTCATACAAACACATCAGACAAGGCAATCGAGTTAAATTACAAATTAATGTTTCAGAAAACCAAACAGAGAGAAGCAAAAGCTTTAATCATGCCACAAATCACAAGTCACTTGAAAAGGCGCCAAGGTGTTGCTGGGTTGTTAAGAAAGCCTTACTGCACGGATTTGGTTTGGAGACTCAAGAACAGAGATGCAGCTGTGTTTTTGCAGCCGGGCACTAATTCGTGAAGCACAAAGTATAGGCATTCCTCTTTTTCGATTGTAATCCCGTTCCCAATAGTGCGTTATGACAAACAAGAAGTTACGTTACCATTTTTAGTTATTGAAGGCAGAACACTGAAGGAGATAAGCCCGCCTTAACTAGAATAATCCTTCTGTTAAGCAAACATGAAGATGGTACTGCTCTTTTGGAAGTTTGTCTGCAGCTCTTGAAAAAGCAGGTATCTCCCTAAGAGACAGCATCTCGAAGATGTACACAATATGCTAAACATTTCTCTCTCCTCAGAGTTTCTGGATTCCCCTGTCTCTAGTCATTGTGAATACTGTCCACCCTCCCAAGCTGATCCGCTTGCCTGGGGGCTCCTTACTCCTGGGGGCCTTCTTGGACAAAGGGGACATTCTCTCTGCATACGTCCTACATTGCCACAGAAATAACATTCCGGTCCCTCACTGTCTGCCCATCTTCTCCTGTCCCCTTCTCGTCCTTGCCCTTGGCATTGCCCTAGCCTTCCTCGGCCTCCTCTGTCTCTTCCTCTACCCCTTCCTCTAATTTGCAAGTTCCGTGCTGAAGCTGCTGCTAAGAGATTAGCCTCTTCTTGGTTTTCCTTTTTCCGTTCCTTTGCTTGCTTCCCTTGCTGTTTCTCCTCTCGCCCGTCATAGACCAATACTGCCACGCTTAAAATCCTTTGTGAAGTTTCTCCTTGCCACCCTGGCATGTGCTCCTTCAACTCTTTTGGGCTATCCGGAGCGGCCTGATGGACAAAGACACTAATGGCTAGTGCATCATTCCAATTCTGGAAAGTCCTTCCCCCATAGTTCAACAAGGCTTGCCCTAGTCGTCCCCCAAAATCCCTGGCCTCTTTGTCCAAGCTCTGTCTACGCTCCTGCACTCTAGTCCAATCCACTCCTAGTTTGCTACATGCTCTAATAGCTTCTACCGAGTTCCGGAGTCCTGTCTGGCAAGCGACTCTGTCCCCTGCGTTATTGTAATCCCAATTTGGATCGTTTGCTGGCTAACGATTTGTGTTTCCCCCAGTCTGTTGTACAAACTTTGCCTCTTTATTAACTATTTTATCATCTCGCTCGTTTGGTCAGAACAACTCTCTCAAGAGCACTTGGGTATCCCGCCAGTTTGGTCAGAACAACTCTCTCAAGAGTACTTGGGTATCCCGCCAGTTTGGATTATACCCAGTGCATATCTATTAGAAAACAGCTGAGCGCTCCTTTCCGCATCCTCCCTCAACCTGGGCATTTTGCTTGCCCACAATGCTCAGTCACTCGGACTCCAGGGTTGGCTAGTAAATACATGCAGTACCACGTGAGGGGGGTTAGCTCCCCCACCCCCCCCCGCCCCCGCTGCACTCGCTTGTAGTGTTGCTGCATTAGGTAAAACATTAGCAACCATAGGATGGAGGCCTGCCACGGGAGGAGGGGAAGTCTGAGTAAGAGGAGGAGAGGGACAGATAGACAGATCTTCGGGAGGCGCCACCGGAGGAGTGTAAGGCGGAGCAGTAGCTCCTGGGGCGTTATTTGGGACACCTATATCTGCTGCAGCAAGAGTAGTTTTACAGAGGGTGCCGTTTGTCCTCCTTGGATCTCGCCGGTCCCACATCCAATTATCCCCACACATACCAATAATCCATTCAGTGAGGCTTTTCATCTTCCAATATAAGCTGTAGCAGAGCTCATTTCTTAGAATCGAAGGATCCTTCCTTGGGTTAACCCCCACATTAATTGTAAGATGGACAATCATCCTGACATAAAGGGACAGCTAACTAGCTAGGGATCGATTTGACTGTAACGGCTTTTTTCTCCTTTTTGTTCCTTTTCCTTTTCTAAATTTGGATGTTTGGAGCCAAGAGGGTGCAATGGTGGTTGGCTACACTGCCATCTGGGGTGCCAAAGTGCTGTGGAAACACTTTGATCCTAGGTTTCCAAGAAGCAGAGCCTCACGCACATCTAGCAGCAACATTTTATTTCTTGAAATGATGGTGCAGCATAGTAACTGCTGGAGCTGGGTGCCTCCAGGGAGGGACCTTGAACAAAGGAATTCTGGCCTAATTAGACCCTTTACAGTTTTATTTCCCACCTGCCAGGGAAGGTCTCCCCCAATCTTCTTTACTGAGTCTTCTTTACTCTCCTTCTGGTTGGTCTTGGCCTTCAGCCCACACTGGTTGCCATGTCCTTGTTTCCCACAGTCCCTTATCTCCTCCGAGGTCAACCCCAACCCACGTGCATCCCATCTTGTCCCCTGCAGTCTACTTTTTAGCCCCATGAGCGAGCTGTGTATCTTTATTAGCTGCTTTTAATGGGTTTGGCCGTTACATGCTCAGCAATGATTCTGGAGTTCATGGACGGTTCGGCCTTGAGGCCTGCATGCGCAGGGTAGGCAGTGGCGATAGAGACAGAGCTGCATGTCATACCCCAGCTCTGCCCTTCCACCTGAGATGCAAGCCCTGAAGACAGCAGGGGCCTGCTCTTGCCCTGCGGTGACTGGAGAGGGCAGGGGAGGCCAAAGCTTTTCTCCCCCTTTCCCTTGGCTATTGTGGGCCAGCAGAGCAGTTGACGCTTTGCAGCAAAACCAAAGTGTGTCAGGCCGCTCTACGCTGGCCTGGCATATTGGAACGAGTGGACACCCCGTCCCCCCCAGGACAAGCCAGATTCATGCAGGCAGCAAGTTTTGCCCCTTGCCTTTGGCTCCCTAAAAAAAGAACACTCACTCCGGCTGAGGAAACGGGGCTGTATCTTTGCGGGAAGCCCAACAAAGCCATGAAGCGGTAGCACAACAGGGGCTGTGCTTGAGGAGTCGCGCTGTCCTGGGGCTGCGGGAGATGCCAGCAATGAGCCAGACCTTCCAGCACACTTGCGTGTGTGCGTGGTGTGCAGCACCATGGCATTGGCACAGCTGCGTCAGCTCTGCTCAAACAGAGTCACGTCCTGGCGGGAGGGTGCCACCTCGCCCATGCTCTCGGGAGCCAGGGACACAGTGCTCCGAGGTGGAATCTTGATGTTCTCCTTGGCACCCTCAGGTTCATGATGGTCTGTGACACCAGGCAACGGACTAAAGGTTCTGCATCATTTTCCAGGGGCTGGAGGGCTGCGAGAGAAAGGCACCGAGCTGAGAACAGACTCCCACCTTTGCAGAGATCCCAGGAATCCCCCCCCAGGCAGGGCCAGCCCCACTCAGCTCTTCCCATGCGGAGGAGGCAGCAGGTAGGACAAATGGATCAGCTGGCACTTGCAGGTCGGCCAAGCCCCAGATGCGCCCCAAATACCCCCTGCTCTCCCCCACATAGGGACACAGAGCCTTCCTCACCTGGGGCAGGCCAGTGAACTGCAGCTCACTTCCCAGCCTCCTCCCTCCTCCCTGCCAGGGCTGCCTGACACAGCGCTGCTCTCACTCACCAGTGCACAGCTCCTGCACCTTCTCCTTCCTCCGCTTCTTCACTTGCTGCCCGATGAGCCCTAGGCAAACACCTCCGCTCACCCCTCATACTCCCCAGCAAGCCCCCAGCAGCACAGCTCCCATCTGGCCTTGCCAGCTTGGCCATGCAGCCTGCTCCCCTTGGGCAAGGCTGGCCCCAGCCCCGTCCCCACGGTGCAGGACCCAGGGACGGTGGGAGGGACTGAAGACCCTCCTGTGTGCCCGTCTGGGTGGGCAGGCATGGCCCTGGGCTTGTGGCTCACCAATGAACCTCACAGCTGCCTCCCGCAAGGATGCGTCCGGGTTCTCCAGGTAAGGCAGGCTCTGGCGCAGGTGTTGCTCCGCTCTGCTCCTGTCCCTCAGCAGCTGCAGACAGCACAAGGACAGGGGGTTGGCACCGAGCCTCCCCAGAAGGCCAGGCCTGTCCCTCCTCCCAGCTCTGGCCTCCTCTTCCTTCCTGTCCACGCCTCCCAGCTAGAAGCTGGCTGGTAGCCAGGTTCAGAGGGAGCAGAGGGCAGAGCGGGGCCTGCGGGTGCTGAGATCCCCGCCATGCTTCTGCCAAGGCCCAGCCAGGCCAGGGGCCCCTTCAGCACCCCAGCGGGCACTTAGAGTAGAGGGCTCTGGGCTGCAGCAGTGCGTGAGGGGCACAGCTGTGCACCCTGCCCACTGGCCATGGCGGCAGGCCTCATCCCGCCGCGGCCCCGGGGGCTTTGGCCACGTCCTTACCACGCACTCCCCGATCTTCCATGTCTCCGCTCTTCTGGCCAGCTGCTTGAGCTCCTCCCACTTGAGGAACTGTGCAGCGCTCACCAGGGCTTCCTGAGAGGCCTGCAGAGCAACAGAGACCAGGAGATGCCACCGCAGCCACGGCAGGACACCCTGGGTCCCCCTCGTCTTGGCAAGGCTCCCAGCCTTTCCCAGCCCCAAATGGCACGACGCAGCGTGCCACTAGGTCTGGCCCTCCCTGAAGGCAGAGGCAGCTCTGCCTTGTCCTTCGGCACACAGGAAGCTGCACCTCATGCTGCCATGCGTTCCAAGGCACACTTGGCAGCAGCCCTTGCCTTGCTGCTCACCTCCACCCACGGCATGTCAGCATTGCTTCCCCAAAACACTGCTCCCTACCTGGGCCACTCTCTGCACCTTGTCACTCATGTGGAGGAAGAGCGGCACCAGGCTCCTCTGTGCATGCTGCTTCAGGTTCCGTTTGTTCTTCCCCACCACAATCTCCAGCAGGTCTTTGAAGAGGAGCATGGAGAGCTCTCGCACTCTGCTGTCTTCCTGCAGGCAGGGAGGAGAGGAGGGGAGGCCTCAGCAACGACTCCAGGAACGGGGCCTGACAAGAGCGTTTGCCGTGGCAAGGCCTCGTCCTCTCCGGGCACAACTGTCCCCCAGCCCGGCCAGAGGTCGGAGCTGAGGACAAGCCTCTGCTGAGGCAGCCTGGACAATGAGGGTTGTCGGCAGCAGCACGACAAGCCTCCCTGGGCTCTGTCTCCCTCTCCCTCTGGAGGGAGCTTCTTGGATTTCCCGAGGCCTCCATCAGGGCCCCCGCACACAACAAGAGGACAGAAAGGGACAGCCCCGCGGCACGGCCTCTCCCTCGCTCTCTAGCCTGCTCCTACCTCTCTGCTCATCGCTGCCCCAGGCCACGGCAAGCGCCGCACGCAGTCAAGCACGAGACGCAGCAGCCGAGAGCAGACAGGGGGCTGGTTTGCTCTACTCCCACAGCCCCGGACACCAAGGCCAGCACAGGGCATGGGCTGAGAACCACAGGGCAAAAGGTTTCCTGACATACAGCAGGGCCTGTGTGGGGACGTGCCAACAGGCACGCATGCAGAGGGGCACACAGCACCCAGACCACGCATACGGACCCCCGGACACACCAGCAGAGCCCCGGCTCTCCCATCAGCCTTACGTCATCAAAGCGAGGCAGAAGCTTCTCGGCCAGCTGCAGAACAATCGGGTTGGAGCCCTTCTGTTCCAGGTAGCTGAGGATGTTTCTCAGCAGCATCAGGCTTCCCACACGCACTTCCCTGCAAGCATCCTGCAGCCACTCCATGCTGTCTGGGAGCAGGCTCTGCATTCTCCTTTTCTGTGGGAAACACACAACTTTCTTTGTGGGAAGCAAGGCCAGACCCCCCCCCGCCCCCCGCCGCCCAAAAGTGCTCTGCCTGCTCTTTTCCCATCAGGGCTCAGTGGCCAGGGCCAGGGCTCTGCACACACGCAGGCCTTGGGCACAGAGGCTGCAGTGCAGGGCACAGATCTGCAAGGGGGCCCTCAGCATGCACTGGCCTCTGTAGGGAGCAAAGCTGCTGCCTCAAGGCCCAGGAGCAGCTGGCTGCCTTAGCCCGGCCCTGTGCTCCAGCTCATTGTCCCTCTCCCAGATCTTCCCGCTGGGCACTGGTGCCTTTCTCCTTGTGCAGCACGGCCAAGGGCCTGGCATGACACTCGGGGCAGATGAATGGGGCAGCGGAGACTTGGGAGCAGCTACCACACCTCCGGATTGCCAGCCAAGTCCAAGCCACTCTCTGACCCAGTGTCTCCTGTCAAGCCCCAGGCTGCCAGCATGGCTTCACCCGCCTGCCCCCCTCCTCACCATCTTGGGTCTATTCAACAGGGCCACGAGGCCTCTGAACGCCAGTCTGCGCATCTCCAGGCTCTCACTCTGCGCATAACCCTGGACGAGTGGCAGGACCTCCTCATCCATGTCGGCAAGGTCAGGGCATTCCAGCAGCTGAAATGGACACAGCACTGAAAGACTGGCACAGCCGGCAGCACTGCCCGCAGCGTGCAGCTCTCCATCCCACCCACCATCCAGGGCAAGGGCACCAGGCCCTCACAAAGCTCAGCCCAAACACAGCAGGCATTGTGCAGACACCCCTGGGCCCTGCTCCCAGCCCTGCGCCTCACGGCACACTGCACACACTGCTCGCCTCCTCCTCCCGTCCCCTGAACCCTCCACAGCCTCTTGTTCTCATCCCTTGGAGGAGCAATTGAACACAGACAGCTGCCACAAAGCAGGCACGAAATACAAGTGCTTACGAGTGGTCGCCCAGCAGAAACGAGCCAAGGCCGGGGCTACTACCAGGAGCGTATGCATTGCCCCAGCTCCATTCACCAGCATCACCCCACACGCATGTGCACAAGCGAGCACAGCATTTAGAGGCCCCTCCAGAGAGGCACTGCTTGCCATGAGGCCCACCTCGACAAAGAAAGCCATGACGGGCAGCTGATGAAACTGGTCCTCCCTCCTCAGCAGCCTTGCCAGCTGGCGGAAGATCCAGCGACGCAGGTGACTGGCAGCCCCCCTCATTGCTCTGTCAGAGGCAAGAAGGCAGTGTTGGGCCTCAGCCGAGCAGGCAAACCTCCTCTGGCATCGCTCTGCTTGGCACGCAGCTCCTGCAGCCAGCGGCATTTGCTCATGGAGCACTGCTCTTGCCCTACCACACCTTGCCATTAGAAAGTCAGCGTCAGGCATCATTACGTTCCTTTTGGTGGGAGACCGGAGAAACAGCCTTCCTGCCCAGGCGGCATGGCCTGCCCACACATCCCCTCTCCTGCCCGCTTTGGATTCCTGTGCCCCTGGGCCCTCCCCAGGTTCTCCTGCGCACGACCCTCTCCCACAGCTCCTAACACCGCCCGCTCCCCCAGCAGCTCTCCAAGCTGGGCAGCATGGCAGCTCCCAGGGCCCTTCTGCTGGGCGAGCCCTTGCCACAAGGGCTGAGGCTGCAGCCTCTTTCTTGGAGAAGTGGCGTTCCCCCTCCCCCACCAAGAAGCACATGGGGAGGCACACCCCACAGCCAGGGAAGAGGTGCTGGGCCAGAGCAGGCTGGAAAGGGCTCTACCTGGCCAGCACCACCACTCCCTTCTGGGAGGTGTCCGCATGCAGAAATAGGTCCCAGCCGCCCTTCCTCTCAACAGTCACGGCTATGGTCTCATAGTGGGCGCAGCGCAGCAGACTTTTCATGGCCTGCACGGCGCACCTGCATGCAGAGCAAAGCCCAGGTCACACTGGCAGCCCGGCCCTGCCTCCAGGTGCAGTGCAGAGACAGGGCGAGCGGGATCGAGCACCTGACGTGGCTGGTGGGACGGGACTCATCCCGTTGGCATTCCCTCAAGAAGATATTTGCTTCCTGGTGGCTGAACTCTGCTGTGAAGACCATCTGCAAGAGCAGCGCCAGGAAGAGCTGGGGGAAAAACGCCTTCACCGCCTCTGGGCAGACGGGCTCCCGGATGATCTCACACAGTGCCCTCGTTGCCTGCAGAAAACACCCAGTCACACCTCTCACTCCCGAGCAGTCCCCGGCATGCTTCCACAGCCCTCCAGGTGGGAGGCTCGAGCACAGCCTTGGAGCATGGGAAGTGCAGCTGGAGGCCTCAGCCTGGCTGCCTGACCAGGGCCAGCGCCCGCAGGCTCTTGGGCCTCAGCTCCTGGTTGTACACAGTGAGCCTTCCTGCCTCAGCATGACCATCACCTCGGCAGGCTTCGTGTAGCGTGCACGCTCGGCCAGGCTCCCTGTCCCAGGCCGTGCTGCCTGCCCAGGTTTTGCAGGAGCCCTACTCCTGCCCCTCACCTTGCCCCCAACCCGACCCTGGCTTTCCAGCCTGCTGAGCGAGGTCGGCGGATGCAGGGACAGCGTCGGATGGAGATTTCCTGGGCATGGCCAGCCTGGCTGTTGGTGTGCAGAGAGGCCAGGCAGCACTTGGCAGCCCTGTGCGCTGGCACAGTCGGAGGCCTGGCGCTGGCCATGTTGTAGCCATGGGCCCAGGAGAGGTCCCTGCTTGGGGGCACACGGGCAGCGGAGAGGGGGAGGGGGCCCAGGGAGGCAGGCACCAGCCTGGGGGCACGGGAGGCCTCGTCCCCTAACTCACGGCCAGCGGAAGGATGCAGTTGTTGTCCCTGTCGGAGCTGGACTGCTTGCGCAGTGGCCGCTCCTCCAGCAAGCTCAGCAGCTCCCGCAGCATGTCCGGCGCAAGCATCGGCTTATCCATCAGCACCTTCCACATGCTCACGGCAGTGCTGCAGGCCCAGAGCGCCTTGTCAGTGGCACTTCCTTGGCCGCAGCACCGTAGCCTGGGCCAGCCCTGGAGGTCCCCAGCTGTGTGCCAGCCCTGCCCCTGCCCACCCCCTCCTCCCTGGCAGCCCCAAGAGGGTCCTGCCCAGGCAGGCAGCACATGACCAAGCTGAAGCCCCTTGCGCGGCAGGGAGCGTGCAGAGCCGCTGCGCTCTGCGGCTCAAGGCAGGGACACTTGCTCAGCTCTGGCTCCTCAAGGCCTGCTTGAGGCACCAGGGCTGGGAAACGGTGGGCGAGACACAGGGCCCTGCCCCTCAGCCGTGTGCTGGCCATCTGCTTGCCTCTGGCCCTCTTTGGGCCCTTCTCCCCATGGCCAAGGAGCCACTGGAGCCCGTCCAGGCTGACGGGCCCCATACCTGTTGCACAGTGGCGAGCAGTACAGCAGGCTCACGGTCACCTCGCTGGGCTCCAAGCAGGCCAGCTGGCAAAGGGTCTTGTTTAGGGTGACCCGGGCCGACAGCTCCCTCACATACTTGACGTTCCTGTAGAGGCACCTTATGATGCGTGGCACCTGGAAGACACAAGGCGGACGGTGAGGCTGCTCCCAGAGAGCAGCCAATACCCCAGCTCCCACTCACTTCTCCTTCCCTCTCCACCACTCCCACCGCTCCTTGCTGCCTTCCAAGGGGCTCCGCTGCCCACGAACACTGGCTCTCGGTGGGGAAACAGCGCCCCAGAGGGTCGAGCCCCACGCACGCCAGCCCCAGGCTCCTTACATCTTCCAGCACAGAGAAAGCGTCCAGCAGGAACATGGTCAGCATGTGGGAAGCCACCTCCGTATTGTAGGTGCTGCAGTTCCTCATGCCCTCGATGGCTGTGACAATGACGTCTGTCCTTTCGGAAGGCTGCAGGTTTTTCACAAACAGCTGGGGCAGAAAGGACCCAGGAGAGAAGAAATGTCACGCTGCGGGCCGCACTACTGCTGCTTAGCTAAGCAGTGGATGTGGCTCTGGAGAGAGGTGCGGGGCAGTGCTGGCACCGTGGCCCAGGAGAGCCAGGAGCACACGCTGTGCTGGGTAGCAGCAGCATGGGGCATGTGGCCAGAGGGCCACCAGGGCAAGGCAGGATGCTCGGGAGCAGGCTCACAGTGCACTGGCTCTGCAGGCAACCCTAGCTTGCCGGTGGCCAGCAGGCTGCAGCTGCTGCTGGGACTCTTGGAGCCAAGCCTCTGGCTAGTCCCCCCGCTCAGGGACAGCGGGAGACACAGCAGTGAGAGCAGGGCTGCTACCAGGCAGCAACCAGTACTCTAGGTGCCACTCAGAGCTGCTTCCTTCTCCACCACCACCTCTGCCTCAACCCCAAGGCCCCCTCAGCCCCACTCGTTAGGCATCCCTTTGCTCATCCACGTCTCCTCAGGACCCCATGGCCAACAGTCCCAGCAAGGGAAGTGCTCCTCACCCTCATGATCACGCTCATGTTGCTCGTCCACGAAAGGCAGAGCTCATTGTCGGCTTCCCTCTCCTTCTGGGGCTCCACATACTCTGGATCATCCTGCAGCATTGCCCGGCCTGAACAGCAGCAGAAAGACACAGCGGTCAGCAGGAGTCATGCAGAGCTGCAGCTGGCAGACTCATGGCATCAGAGAGAAACCAGCCTGGCAGAGACAAAGGGCATGCCAGGAATGGATGGGGAGCAGGATTCCCAGGGAGGGTCGGGGCCTATTCCAGGGCAGAGAAGGGCAACTGCTTCAAAGGGTACCAAAAGCCTCACGGGCTTTCCGGTGCGAAGCCCGACACAAGCCGTAGCCTCTGAGCAGGGGCTGCTGAGCGTTTTCCAGGCCAGTGGTATCCAGGACAGGTACTAAGAGCCCACTCCCCTGCTCCTACATCAGCCGCGCCTCCTGCTCCTTTGCCTCACTGAGCAGAGGGGCCGAGGCAGTGCGATGCCTTCCCCGGCCTTGCCAGCGTGGCCGCGTGCAGAAGCACACAGCCCAGCACAGCTTCTCTTACGTTTTTGCTGCACGACGAATCTGAAGAGGCAATGAAGAGCATCCAAGGCCCCGCCCTTGGTCTCCGCGTCCTCGTAAGCACAGCAAAGGATGAGACAGCCCACCAGCTGTCCCAGCATCGGCACGGGGATCTTCCCATAGCAGGCAGGGCTCTCATCCACTCCTCCAAAGGGGTGCCACACCTGGGCAAGGCGGGTGGGACAGGTAGAAGGGCTGACGGGAGGCAGTCGCCACCAAAGCCCTGAAGCCAAGACTCTGCCCAGGCATGGATCCCAGCGGAGCCAAAGCTCTCGAGGGCCCTGCAGGCCTTGCCTCCCAAAGCAGCAGCCCAGCAAAGGCAGCACTGCCAGGCTGCGGCTCACATCATGCTCCGCGCGCACTGCTCCCCTGCACAGGGCTGGGGGCACAGCTGGCTCCTGCGACAAAGGGACTGCAGAGAAAAGCCCATGGAGAGAGGGCCAAAGAGCTTTGCTTCAGGGCAGAGCCTTGCTCAGTGCCTTAACCTGTGCCCACGCTTCCCTCCGAGGGACCCCCTGAGCTGCACTGTGCTCTGGGCTGCTGCAAAGGGCCAAAGCGGGGGCTGCACGGTGCTTGGCTCCTTACCTCCAGTGAGGAATAGTTGGCCAGCAACTTGCTCAGCCTCCCAATCCTCCCCACGGCCCTCTCACGCACAGCTGCTCTCTCCGTCTTGGTGAAGGGCAGCAGCATCTGCAAGGAGAAAGGCTACTGCTCTGCCCGGGGAGCTGACGCCCACTCCAGCAGAAGCAGCTCTGCTAAGCGCCTGCCTGCAGTCCTACAGTGCACCAAGGCTTCCTCGGAGCTAGAGCCAAGCCTGGAATGGCCTTCCTGCCCCTACAGGCCCCAGCCTGCAAGGCCCACCTTGCCCTCAGGCAGCCAGCCACACCTAAGCCCCCTCCCAGCCTCTGCTCCTGGCCATGCACATGGCCCCGGGTGCCCTCTTCAGGATGGCAGGCCTTTCAGGCCACACCTTCCCTAGGGGTCTGCAGTGGGCAGCCTGGCCTCCGGCCTCCTGGCATGGCAGAAGAACCAAGCTTCCGGCCTCGGCTCCCCTTGCAGCACGGGCAGCTCCCAGTGGGTCTCTGCCCCATTCCGATCTGGCAAGGAAAGCACAAGGCACGCGGAGGCGGGGGGGCAGCAGCACCAGCTGCCATCAGTGCAGTGCCTAGAGAAGAAGGGTGACATTCCTCCCACTGCTTTGGTGCAAGGAGAGCTTTGGGGGCAGAGGTGGCCCAGGAGTGCTCATGGGGGCAAGGTGTTCCCAAGAGCCTGGAGGATGTTTGGGGTGGGAAGGGACTTGGGCTGTAGCCAGGGGACACTGGGCTCACAGAAGAGCCCAGTGGGGAACCTCCGCTCACCCAAGCGAGAAACGCCCCCTGCCTGCAGCGTGCTGCCTGTACATGGCACTCGGGGGGGGAATGTCCACTCGAGGGTGTCACTTCCCTCTGGGCTGAGGAACAGGCCCAATGCAGCCCACTCTTTGCAAATGCCACACCTGCAAGATCTTCTGCAGCTCCAGGAGGCTGGAAGTGGCCGACTTGAGCACCAGCACCTCCAACATGTTGTCCATGGCATCGAGGGTCTGCAAGGAGGACAGGGGGTTGTGGCATTCCTTCCCCACTGCCTCTGACCCACAGCAGACTCAGTTGAACCCCTGCTGCCCAGCGAGGACACCCGCTGCCCTGCACGGGCCAACGAGAGGCCTCAGGGCAGGAGACCTGCTGTGCACGCACCAGCCCCTGGGCACTGCCCATGGCCCAGCCCACGGGAAGGGCATGAAGGCAGGAGGGTGGGAAAACAAAGCTGAGATCCTGCCCAGCCTTGGAGCTGACAGTCACCTCTCAGCACAGCGGAGCCAGGGGCAAGCCCAGAGGGGCTGGCGGGCTCCCTGTAGCTCACCCAGCACCTACCTTGGAGTAGAGGGACATGTCCACGGTCTCCATGTCTTCTCTTGGAGGAAGCAAGAAGACACTCTTGAAGCAGGCATGGAGAAGGCTGCTCTTTTTGCCCTCCAGAACCGGCTCCACTGCACTGCAAAGAGAGAGCGAGAGAGAGAGAGAGATGCCTGTTGGACACTGGTGCTGGGAGCAGTGCCTGGATGCCCTGGGGAGGTGGCTGTGGGCCGCTGGGGCAGGAGTCCCCCGGCTGCTACAGAGAGCACGTGAGGGAGCCCTGCAGGGAGGCACCTCCTCCCTCCATGAACTGGCCCAGGGCCAGAGGAGAGCCCAGGCAGCTAGGCCTCCCCCCTTCTCTACCACCTGCCTCCCCTTCTGCACTACAAGCC
This sequence comes from Struthio camelus, assembly GCF_040807025.1. NCBI lineage: Eukaryota > Metazoa > Chordata > Aves > Struthioniformes > Struthionidae > Struthio > Struthio camelus. Next base: position 2,232,297 of record NC_090957.1, on the reverse strand, counting down.
AAGGGGCCCTGGGGAGCTGCAGCAGGCAACCCTCTGCCCTCCCATCTGCCCTGCTGACAAGCCTGGGCCAGGGGAGAGCAGAAGTGCAGCAGACAGCACCGCCAGCCTCCTCCCACCATGGTGCACACCTCCCAGCCAGGGACGGTGCCATCAGGCACATGCTGTGCACAGGTCCTGGCCAAACCAGGGGCTCTGCTAGCTACCTCATTGCCGTGATAGCAAGCATGGCTTGCTGGCGCACCGCTGTGCCCAGGCGCTCCAAGGGCTCCTCTTCCAGCAGCACCTGCACAGCACAACCGGCAGTCAGCGCGGCAACTGCCATCACCCAGCACCAGCAGACCCAGGGCCCAGCTGGCCTTGCCCCTGTCCTCACACCTGCTGCCTCTCCCCTCACCTCGATATGCTCGGCCAGCTCGTGTCGGCAGCAGAACACCTCCAGGCCCCAGGACAAGGTCTTGGCGCTGCTGCCTCCACAGAGGGTGCTGATGGACGCTAGAAACTTCAGCTTCTGCGCCTCTTGCTGACAGACGGGGAAGAGAGACAGAGTGAGCGCGAGAGGGGACAGGAAAGGCCAGCAGGACCAGAGCAGCCAGGGGGCTGCAGTGCTGGGCGGGACCCCGGACGGCAGCAGCTCTGCACAGCCAGCACCTCCCCAGCAGCCTGCCAGCAGACATGGGAGGACCCGCAGGGAGACCCAGGCACAGCCCCCATGGAAACGGCTGCACTTACCTGTTCTCGGCCACCCACAAAGGCCTGGATGAAGTCCAAGGCTTCCTCATCCTCTCTGGACAGCTCGGACCAGCTGCTGATGGAAAACCTTGCACCTGAGAAAGGAAGAGAGCCAGGAGCACTGCAGAGATGGAGGGCAGGCAGCAGAGAGCCGCGCAGTGAGCTCTGCCCGCCGGCCAGCCATGGGCCTGCTCCCGGGCACGCAGTCTCCCCCAGGCTGCTCAAGGCTGCACGGTGCCCAGCACATGAGCTGCCCTGCTGCAGCCAGCCAGCCAGGGCAAACCTCAACTGCACCAGGCTGGGGAACGTGCTGCCAGACGGGCAGCATCCCTCCTCCTGCCACGGAGCTGCCGCTCGCTGCCCGTCCCAGGCAGCAGGAGCTGCGTCCATCTGCGCTCTCCCTCCTGGGCGCGTGCTGCGCTGGGGCCAGCTCCCAAGCCCCGAGCGGGCCCTGGCATCCGGGCACCGCTGTGCCACCACCCCGGGCACCCCGACACCACGTGCTGGGGACATGGGAGCCCGGTGCAGAGCAGGGTGCGCTCCCCGGCCCTCACCCCAGCCCGGCCCAGCCCCACGGGGGCTCACTCACCTCTCCGCCACGCCTGGGACTCGAACCCCTCCAAGGGCCTCGAGGCAGAGCTGCTCTCCTCGGCAACCCTGTCCTGCTCCTGGGATGCCCGGCGCGGGCAGCCGTACTCCTGCTCCCAGGCCACCCGTGGGCGGCTGGGGGGTCTCTCCGCCATCCTGCGGCACGGAGCAGAGGCAGGAGGGGGACACTTGTTTAATGCAGAGCTGGGGAGGGTCCCCACGGGGGTGGGGGCAGCGCAGTCAAAGGTCCCCGCGCCCGTCCCGGCCCTGGAGCCAGCTCTCCTGCGCCTCAGCCCCTGCCGCAAGGTCCTGCCCCTGCCACGGCCGAGGGCCCCCGCAGCCCCGTGGCACTGCCGAGCCCGGCCCCGTCGCTCTCACCCGCAGCAGGAGCTGGCAAGGCCTCAGCAAGCGCCTCGACTCCGCGGGGCTGCCGGGGCGGCAGGGAAAGACGCGGCTGCGCTCGGGGGCTCCTCCTCGAGCTCCACGCGCTCCTGCCCTCTCCCGTCGCCGTCCGCCCGGACACTGCCCGCACCTGACAGTGCCGCCGGTGTCACAACGGGGGGGGTCACAATGGCCCCGCCGGGGGCGGCTCTGAGGTCACCTCTGCTGCGCGAGCTGCTCCAGCAGCAGCAGCCGGCGCCGCCAGGGGCTCCAGGGCCGCAGCGCGGCCGCCCCGGGCAGGAGGGAGCTGGGGCAGGGCAGGGCGAGGCAGCTCGAGGGGCCGCGCGCGGCTCCGCATGGCCAGCTCCCTCCTCTTTCATCCCCGGCTGCCCACGCCTGGCCGCACTCACCTGCTCACCACTAACCACCAGCACCACCTCAAAACCTGACCCCACCGTACCTCTTGCCCCAATCCCCTCCTCTCATCCCTCACCCCAAACTCTAACCCTCCAGCCACAACCCAGACCTCCAACCCCTTTCCCTAACTCTTGCTCCAGCCCTCACCGGCATCTCCAACCCTCAGCCCTAGACAACAAATGCTAGCCGTCACCCCAGCCCTCACCCCTGCCATAGCCCACTCCCCCACAAAGCTAGCCAACGCTCACAGCAAGCACCAGAAACCCGCAGCACAACCACCAAACCTCGCCCCACGCCTCACCCAACCCCTCACCCCATGCAGCCAGCTCTCGTCCCCAGCCCTGCCCTCAACACCAGCCCCCAAGCACCAACCCCAGGGAGATGCCCGAACCCCCACTGCCAGCCCCAACCCCTTCCCCAGCCGCCCTCCCCCTCGCACCAGCCCCCTACCCCGCAGCCCCGCCGCTCACCCTCACGCTCCCACCGGGCCCCCTCGCGCCCCACCCCGGCAGGCAGAGGAAGGGCAGCACCGGGCCGTGCTGGGGCAGCTGAGCGTGGCAGGCACCGCTGCAGATGCTCTGCTCCAGCCCCGCTCCAGCAGGGGCACCTACAGCACGTTGCCCCACACCAGCACAGGCGGCTTTGCAGCTTCTCCTGCAGCGGAGACTCCACAGCCTCTCGGGGAACCTGCTCCACTGCTTAACCGCCCTCGCGGGGAAAAAGCGCTTTCCTGCGCTCAGGGGGAATCGCCTGCTTCGCCATTTTGGGCCACGGCAGCACCCAACTCCTGGGCCGGGGCCGGGGCCGGAGGGGCGGAGGGGCGGGGCCATGGCAGGGACGGGGCGCCAGCCGGGCCTCCCGCGCCGGCACAGGGAGCGCAGCAGGCTGCTGGGGCGCGGCCGTGGCGCAGACGCCCCCGCCGCACGCCCCTCGCCCACGGGCCCCGCCCGGGCCAGCCCCGGCCCCCGCGCACGCAGCAGGCCGCCGCCGCCGGGCCCTGCGCCACGCTGGCCCCGGCCGCGGCCGCAGGGACAGCCCGCCGGGCGGCCGTTGGGCGGCCTGCGTGTCGCTCACGGCTCACCCCGCCCCTCCCGGGCACCCATTCGCTCGCTGCCTCCCCTCGCTCCCCGATTGGCCGGGCGGGGGGCGGGCTCTCCACTCGCCCGCGGCAGCTGCTGGCGCCAAGCAGAAGCTGCAGCTCGGCTCTGTGGAGAAGAGGCGGCTGCAGAGAGCCGCTCGCTCTGCCCGCAGCCCCGCCGCCTCTGGGCAGCGTTCTCCCGCCCGGCACCTGGCCCCTTCTCTGCACGGCACAGGTTATTGGCCTTGCCAGTTCTGCTGGCCCCCGGGGCCGTGGCCGGGCTCCCAAGTGGGCGGAAAACCACACGGACGTCGGGCAAAGAGCTGGTGAGCAGCCTGGACTGCTTCAGGCTGGAGCACGTTGTACGGCGTAGAAATTATGCCCTCCACTCCTGCAAGTAGGAGGATGTTGGCCCGTTCAGCTGGCACGGTTGGAGCTGGAAAAGGATGCCTGCCCGTTGTCTAAAAGAAATTGTTGTAAAACCTAAAACCTTTTCCCTGTGTTTTACAAAAGCAAAACAGCTAACCTCGTGTGAACTCAAGGAGCAATTTCTCTGGGAGGACTGTATGAAAACTGAGGGGTTTTTTTTGTTTGTTTTGAGGAGAAAAGCACTCTTTCTTTTCCAAACCCTTGAGTTGGTGTTCTTTGACCTTCATACGTGAGTCGATTTCAGCCTAGAAGGCTCTTTTCCCACCGGTAGGTGTTGATGTTGACAGAGGCACCGCTGTGCTTTCTAGTGTGGCATGCTAGCACCTATTCCAAGAAGTGGAACTCTCTCTGCTTATTGCGTTGTGGCCAAGCAATACATCCGCACAATGGAAGAAGGTTGAGGGCAGAAGCCTGGCTGTGACTGACCACAGGTGTTGCCAAGAAAGCTGGATGAATCTCAGCACAAAGGGCGCCACAGGCTGGCCTTTGTTTTAAGGCATGCCCTGGACTCCTGCAAGCACCTGAAGGCTGGAAATCCATCCTTCCAGGAGCAGAAACGATGAGCAGTAGAGGGAATGTGCTGCGCAGGTGAGCTGCAGCTGGTGCAGCAAGCATTGCTGGTTTGAAGCGGTGGCTTGCTCCTTTGCCCTTTCCCAGAGAAATGCAATCTGATAATGGATGACATCTGTAAGAACAAAGAACTGCAAAGGTGGAGTTCTTCCCGTGGAGTCCAGTGGACTTTCCACCTACCGTGTCGAGCTCAATGCAATGGGGGAGGAGAAAGATGCAATGGATGAGAGAAAGGACAGCAATGCAAGAGTGACTCTTCTCTCTTAGAATACTTCTAAGTGGGGATTGGATTTGTGGGAAGTCTGAAGTTGGCTACGTAAGTGACACCCTCCCACCATGGGAAGTGTCAGAGAAGGACATTGTATCTGATTTAGCTTCAGCTTAGTCTCAGGGCCTAAAGTAGATGAAGCCTGCGGGCCTCAAGGCCGAACTGTGAATGAACTTGAGAAACATTGCTGGCAATGTAGCTGCAAAACCATTTATGACCAGCTACTAAGGCTACAAAAGCAGCTAATGAGGATGTAAAATAGGATGCAGGAGACAAGATGGGATGCACGTGGGTTGGGGTTGACCTTGGAGGAGATAAGGGCCTGGGCTGTAGGCCAGGAGCTGTCCGAAGGAGAGAGAGAGCAGTCAGAAGGGGAGAGACCAGTGACTCAGAAAAGAAGACTGGAGGAGACTGTCACTGGCAGGTGGGGAAATAAGACTGCAAAGGGTCTGATTAGCCCAGAATGTCTTTGTTCAGGGTCCCTGCGTGGAGGCAGCCAGCTCGAGCTGTTACTTCCTGTACTGTCATTTATTCTTGTAATTCATGTCAAAGAAATAATTAATTCTGCTCCTATATGTGCATGAGACTCTGCTCCTCGGAAACCTAGGGTGGGGCCATGTCTACAACAGGAAGTCCCCTAGATGAGGGGTTTGTGTCAGTAGCTGCACAAATTCCTTTGCAAACACTGTCAAGGTCCTGGAGAATCACCGATCACAGGACGGCTGAGGTTGGAATGGACCTCTGGAGATCATCTAGTCCAACCCCCCTGCTCAAGCAGGGTCCTCCAGAGCACATTGCCCAGGACCCCACCCAGATGGCTTTTGAGTATCTCCAGGGAAGGAGACTGCACAGCCTCTCTGGGCAACCTGTGCCAGTGCTCCGTCACCCTCCCAGCCCAGAAGTTTTTCCTCCTGTGCACATGGAACTGCCTGTGGTTCAGTTTGTGCCCGTTGCCTCTTGTCCTGTCACTGGGCTCTACTGAGATCCCCTCTCAGTCTTGTCTTCTCCAGGCTCTACAGGCCGAGCTCTCGCAGCCTTTCTTCACAGGAGACATGCTGCAGTCCCCTCATCATCTTTGTAGCCCTCCGCCGGACTCTCTCCAGTAGGGCCATGTCTCTCTTGTACCCTCTTTCCAGCAGGTCAACCCCCAGCCTGTCCTGGGCCATGGAGTTCTTCCTCCCTACGTGCAGGACCCTGCACTTGCCTTTGTTGAACTTGAGAAGGTTCCTCTCTGCCCATGAGGTTGTGATTAAACAAGGTTGTGGCTCTTTTTCTGGATGGTGGACGGGTGGGATGGCAGCAGGACGAGGAGTCATGAGAGGAGGAAGGGGAATTCCATTGACTTCTGCACCTGGGTTAGGTTCTTGGGAGGGTTATTATTGTGGGAAGTGAGGACATATGCCAGTGACAGTCTCTTCCAGTCTTCTTTCCTGAGTTGCTGGTCTCTTTCCTTGTAAATGGATTGTGTCTACATCCCAGGACGGTTGCTGTGTTCCTGCTTCAAAGTGCCTTATCTTATCCGGAGGCTAACCGTGACCTCTGTCCATTGTGTTCTGTATGTTGGAGGGCTGATTCTGGCTGCTTCTGCAGTTGTTGCGTCAGCAGCAGCCCACAGGTTCGGTAAAAGCTTCGGCCTGCAGGCTTCAGGGCATTATTTTAAATAAAATAATTACTTATTTAAATGATTTTACAGCATAGAAACAGCTCGAAGTGGGTGCCTCTGGAGAAGGACACCGGACAAAGAAATTCTGGGGTAATTAGACCCCTTACAGTTTTATTTTCCCACCGGCCAGTGAAGGCCTCCTCCAATCTTCTTTACTGAGTCAGTGGTCTCTCCCCTTCTGATTGGTGTCTCTCTCCTTCTGACAGCTCCTGGCCTACAGCCCAGGCTGGATGCCATGTCCTTGTTTCTCCCAGGCCCTTATCTCCTCCAAGGTCAAGCCCAACCCACGTGCATCCCATCTTGTCTCCTGCAGTCTACTTTGTAGCCTCATGAGCTAGTTTTGTATCTTTGTCAGCTAGTTTTAACTGGTTTGGCAGTTACAGCACTGGCAAGGTCACATCCTTGGCAAAGTTTCTGGAGTTCAAGGACAGTTCAGCCTTGAGGCCTGCAGGCTTCATCTACTTTAGGCACTGATGCTAAGCAAGAGTGAGACTTATGCGAAGCGGAAGCTAAATCGGCTACAATTTCCTTCTCCAACAGTCCTCCCTTGGTTTCTATGAGCACACCTGCTGGATACATATATTGGGGTAGAGTATTTGTGCACATCATAGAGGAGAATGTGAGGCACTTTTTCTCCCTTTTTTTTTTTTTGTGAAGTTTACCTTAGATTAAATAATCTAATGAAAAGGCGCCCAGGTGTTGCTGGGTTGTTAAGAAAGCCTTACTGCACGGATTTGGTTTGGAGACTCAAGAACTGAGATGCAGCTGTGCTTTTGCAGCCGGGCACTAATTCGTGAAGCACAAAGTATAGGCATTCCTCTTTTTCGATTGTAATCCCGTTCCCAATAGTGCGTTATGACAAACAAGAAGTTACGTTACCATTTTTAGTTATTGAAGGCAGAACACTGAAGGAGATAAGCCCGCCTTAACTAGGATAATCCTTCTGTTAAGCAAACATGAAGATGGTACTGCTCTTTTGGAAGTTTGTCTGCAGCTCTTGAAAAAGCAGGTATCTCCCTAAGAGACAGCATCTCGAAGATGTACACAATATGCTAAACATTTCTCTCTCCTCAGAGTTTCTGGATTCCCCTGTCTCTAGTCATTGTGAATACTGTCCACCCTCCCAAGCTGATCCGCTTGCCTGGGGGCTCCTTACTCCTGGGGGCCTTCTTGGACAAAGGAGACATTCTCTCTGCATACGTCCTACATTGCCACAGAAATAACATTCCGGTCCCTCACTGTCTGCCCATCTTCTCCTGTCCCCTTCTCGTCCTTGCCCTTGGCATTGCCCTAGCCTTCCTCGGCCTCCTCTGTCTCTTCCTCTACCCCTTCCTCTAATTTGCAAGTTCCGTGCTGAAGCTGCTGCTAAGAGATTAGCCTCTTCTTGGTTTTCCTTTTTCCGTTCCTTTGCTTGCTTCCCTTGCTGTTTCTCCTCTCGCCCGTCATAGACCAATACTGCCACGCTTAAAATCCTTTGTGAAGTTTCTCCTTGCCACCCTGGCATGTGCTCCTTCAACTCTTTTGGGCTATCCGGAGCGGCCTGATGGACTAATGGCTAGTGCATCATTCCAATTCTGGAAAGTCCTTCCCCCATAGTTCAACAAGGCTTGCCCTAGTCGTCCCCCAAAATCCCTGGCCTCTTTGTCCAAGCTCTGTCTACGCTCCTGCACTCTAGTCCAATCCACTCCTAGTTTGCTACATGCTCTAATAGCTTCTACCGAGTTCCGGAGTCCTGTCTGGCAAGCGACTCTGTCCCCTGCGTTATTGTAATCCCAATTTGGATCGTTTGCTGGCTAACGATTTGTGTTTCCCCCAGTCTGTTGTACAAACTTTGCCTCTTTATTAACTATTTTATCATCTCGCTCGTTTGGTCAGAACAACTCTCTCAAGAGCACTTGGGTATCCCGCCAGTTTGGATTATACCCAGTGCATATCTATTAGAAAACAGCTGAGCGCTCCTTTCCGCATCCTCCCTCAACCTGGGCATTTTGCTTGCCCACAATGCTCAGTCACTCGGACTCCAGGGTTGGCTAGTAAATACATGCAGTACCACGTGAGGGGGGTTAGCTCCCCCCCCTCCCCACCCCACACCGCTGCACTCGGTTGTAATGCTGCTGCATTAGGAAAACATTAGCAACCATAGGATGGAGTCCTGCCACGGGAGGAGGGGAAGTCTGAGTAAGAGGAGGAGAGGGACAGATAGACAGATCTTCAGGAGGCGCCACTGGAGGAGTGTAAGGCGGAGCAGTAGCTCCTGGGGCGTTATTTGGGACACCTATATCTGCTGCAGCAAGAGTAGTTTTACAGAGGGTGCCGTTTGTCCTCCTTGGATCTCGCCGGTCCCACATCCAATTATCCCCACACATACCAATAATCCATTCAGTGAGGCTTTTCATCTTCCAATATAAGCTGTAGCAGAGCTCATTTCTTAGAATCGAAGGATCCTTCCTTGGGTTAACCCCCACATTAATTGTAAGATGGACAATCATCCTGACATAAAGGGACAGCTAACTAGCTAGGGATCGATTTGACTGTAACGGCTTTTTTCTCCTTTTTGTTCCTTTTCCTTTTCTAAATTTGGATGTTTGGAGCCAAGAGGGTGCAATGGTGGTTGGCTACACTGCCATCTGGGGTGCCAAAGTGCTGTGGAAACACTTTGATCCTAGGTTTCCAAGAAGCAGAGCCTCACGCACATCTAGCAGCAAAATTTTATTTCTTGAAATGATGGTGCAGCATAGTAACTGCTGGAGCTGGGTGCCTCCAGGGAGGGACCTTGAACAAAGGAATTCTGGCCTAATTAGACCCTTTACAGTTTTATTTCCCACCTGCCAGGGAAGGTCTCCCCCAATCTTCTTTACTGAGTCTTCTTTACTCTCCTTCTGGTTGGTCTTGGCCTTCAGCCCACACTGGTTGCCATGTCCTTGTTTCCCACAGTCCCTTATCTCCTCCGAGGTCAACCCCAACCCACGTGCATCCCATCTTGTCCCCTGCAGTCTACTTTTTAGCCCCATGAGCGAGCTGTGTATCTTTATTAGCTGCTTTTAATGGGTTTGGCCGTTACATGCTCAGCAATGATTCTGGAGTTCATGGACGGTTCGGCCTTGAGGCCTGCATGCGCAGGGTAGGCAGTGGCGATAGAAACAGAGCTGCATGTCATACCCCAGCTCTGCCCTTCCACCTGAGATGCAAGCCCTGAAGACAGCAGGGGCCTGCTCTTGCCCTGCGGTGACTGGAGAGGGCAGGGGAGGCCAAAGCTTTTCTCCCCCTTTCCCTTGGCTATTGTGGGCCAGCAGAGCAGTTGACGCTTTGCAGCAAAACCAAAGTGTGTCAGGCCGCTCTACGCTGGCCTGGCATATTGGAACGAGTGGACACCCCGTCCCCCCCAGGACAAGCCAGATTCATGCAGGCAGCAAGTTTTGCCCCTTGCCTTTGGCTCCCTAAAAAAAGAACACTCACTCCGGCTGAGGAAACGGGGCTGTATCTTTGCGGGAAGCCCAACAAAGCCATGAAGCGGTAGCACAACAGGGGCTGTGCTTGAGGAGTCGCGCTGTCCTGGGGCTGCGGGAGATGCCAGCAATGAGCCAGACCTTCCAGCACACTTGCGTGTGTGCGTGGTGTGCAGCACCATGGCATTGGCACAGCTGCGTCAGCTCTGCTCAAACAGAGTCACGTCCTGGCGGGAGGGTGCCACCTCGCCCATGCTCTCGGGAGCCAGGGACACAGTGCTCCGAGGTGGAATCTTGATGTTCTCCTTGGCACCCTCAGGTTCATGATGGTCTGTGACACCAGGCAACGGACTAAAGGTTCTGCATCATTTTCCAGGGGCTGGAGGGCTGCGAGAGAAAGGCACCGAGCTGAGAACAGACTCCCACCTTTGCAGAGATCCCAGGAATCCCCCCCCAGGCAGGGCCAGCCCCACTCAGCTCTTCCCATGCGGAGGAGGCAGCAGGTAAGACAAATGGATCAGCTGGCACTTGCAGGTCGGCCAAGCCCCAGATGCGCCCCAAATACCCCCTGCTCTCCCCCACATAGGGACACAGAGCCTTCCTCACCTGGGGCAGGCCAGTGAACTGCAGCTCACTTCCCAGCCTCCTCCCTCCTCCCTGCCAGGGCTGCCTGACACAGCGCTGCTCTCACTCACCAGTGCACAGCTCCTGCACCTTCTCCTTCCTCCGCTTCTTCACTTGCTGCCCGATGAGCCCTAGGCAAACACCTCCGCTCACCCCTCATACTCCCCAGCAAGCCCCCAGCAGCACAGCTCCCATCTGGCCTTGCCAGCTTGGCCATGCAGCCTGCTCCCCTTGGGCAAGGCTGGCCCCAGCCCCGTCCCCACGGTGCAGGACCCAGGGACGGTGGGAGGGACTGAAGACCCTCCTGTGTGCCCGTCTGGGTGGGCAGGCATGGCCCTGGGCTTGTGGCTCACCAATGAACCTCACAGCTGCCTCCCGCAAGGATGCGTCCGGGTTCTCCAGGTAAGGCAGGCTCTGGCGCAGGTGTTGCTCCGCTCTGCTCCTGTCTCTCAGCAGCTGCAGACAGCACAAGGACAGGGGGTTGGCACCGAGCCTCCCCAGAAGGCCAGGCCTGTCCCTCCTCCCAGCTCCGGCCTCCTCTTCCTTCCTGTTCACGCCTCCCAGCTAGAAGCTGGCTGGTAGCCAGGTTCAGAGGGAGCAGAGGGCAGAGCGGGGCCTGCAGGTGCTGAGATCCCCGCCATGCTTCTGCCAAGGCCCAGCCAGGCCAGGGGCCCCTTCAGCACCCCAGCGGGCACTTAGAGTAGAGGGCTCTGGGCTGCAGCAGTGCGTGAGGGGCACAGCTGTGCACCCTGCCCACTGGCCATGGCGGCAGGCCTCATCCCGCCACGGCCCCGGGGGCTTTGGCCACGTCCTTACCACGCACTCCCCGATCTTCCATGTCTCCGCTCTTCTGGCCAGCTGCTTGAGCTCCTCCCACTTGAGGAACTGTGCAGCGCTCACCAGGGCTTCCTGAGAGGCCTGCAGAGCAACAGAGACCAGGAGATGCCACCGCAGCCACGGCAGGACACCCTGGGTCCCCCTCGTCTTGGCAAGGCTCCCAGCCTTTCCCAGCCCCAAATGGCACGACGCAGCGTGCCACTAGGTCTGGCCCTCCCTGAAGGCAGAGGCAGCTCTGCCTTGTCCTTCGGCACACAGGAAGCTGCACCTCATGCTGCCATGCGTTCCAAGGCACACTTGGCAGCAGCCCTTGCCTTGCTGCTCACCTCCACCCACGGCATGTCAGCATTGCTTCCCCAAAACACTGCTCCCTACCTGGGCCACTCTCTGCACCTTGTCACTCATGTGGAGGAAGAGCGGCACCAGGCTCCTCTGTGCATGCTGCTTCAGGTTCCGTTTGTTCTTCCCCACCACAATCTCCAGCAGGTCTTTGAAGAGGAGCATGGAGAGCTCTCGCACTCTGCTGTCTTCCTGCAGGCAGGGAGGAGAGGAGGGGAGGCCTCAGCAACGACTCCAGGAACGGGGCCCGACAAGAGCGTTTGCCGTGGCAAGGCCTCGTCCTCTCCGGGCACAACTGTCCCCCAGCCCGGCCAGAGGTCGGAGCTGAGGACAAGCCTCTGCTGAGGCAGCCTGGACAATGAGGGTTGTCGGCAGCAGCACGACAAGCCTCCCTGGGCTCTGTCTCCCTCTCCCTCTGGAGGGAGCTTCTTGGATTTCCCGAGGCCTCCATCAGGGCCCCCGCACACAACAAGAGGACAGAAAGGGACAGCCCCGCGGCACGGCCTCTCCCTCGCTCTCTAGCCTGCTCCTACCTCTCTGCTCATCGCTGCCCCAGGCCACGGCAAGCGCCGCACGCAGTCAAGCATGAGACGCAGCAGCCGAGAGCAGACAGGGGGCTGGTTTGCTCTACTCCCACAGCCCTGGACACCAAGGCCAGCACAGGGCATGGGCTGAGAACCACAGGGCAAAAGGTTTCCTGACATACAGCAGGGCCTGTGCGGGGACGTGCCAACAGGCACGTATGCAGAGGGGCACACAGCACCCAGACCACGCATACGGACCCCCGGACACACCAGCAGAGCCCCGGCTCTCCCATCAGCCTTACGTCATCAAAGCGAGGCAGAAGCTTCTCGGCCAGCTGCAGAACAATCGGGTTGGAGCCCTTCTGTTCCAGGTAGCTGAGGATGTTTCTCAGCAGCATCAGGCTTCCCACACGCACTTCCCTGCAAGCATCCTGCAGCCACTCCATGCTGTCTGGGAGCAGGCTCTGCATTCTCCTTTTCTGTGGGAAACACACAACTTTCTTTGTGGGAAGCAAGGCCAGACCCCCCCCCCGCCCCCCGCCCGCCCAAAAGTGCTCTGCCTGCTCTTTTCCCATCAGGGCTCAGTGGCCAGGGCCAGGGCTCTGCACACATGCAGGCCTTGGGCACAGAGGCTGCAGTGCAGGGCACAGATCTCCAAGGGGGCCCTCAGCATGCACTGGCCTCTGTAGGGAGCAAAGCTGCTGCCTCAAGGCCCAGGAGCAGCTGGCTGCCTTAGCCCGGCCCTGTGCTCCAGCTCATTGTCCCTCTCCCAGATCTTCCCGCTGGGCACTGGTGCCTTTCTCCTTGTGCAGCACGGCCAAGGGCCTGGCATGACACTCGGGGCAGATGAATGGGGCAGCGGAGACTTGGGAGCAGCTACCACACCTCCGGATTGCCAGCCAAGTCCAAGCCACTCTCTGACCCAGTGTCTCCTGTCAAGCCCCAGGCTGCCAGCATGGCTTCACCCGCCTGCCCCCCTCCTCACCATCTTGGGTCTATTCAACAGGGCCACGAGGCCTCTGAACGCCAGTCTGCGCATCTCCAGGCTCTCACTCTGCGCATAACCCTGGACGAGTGGCAGGACCTCCTCATCCATGTCGGCAAGGTCAGGGCATTCCAGCAGCTGAAATGGACACAGCACTGAAAGACTGGCACAGCCGGCAGCACTGCCCGCAGCGTGCAGCTCTCCATCCCACCCACCATCCAGGGCAAGGGCACCAGGCCCTCACAAAGCTCAGCCCAAACACAGCAGGCATTGTGCAGACACCCCTGGGCCCTGCTCACAGCCCCGCGCCTCACGGCACACTGCACACACTGCTCGCCTCCTCCTCCCGTCCCCTGAACCCTCCGCAGCCTCTTGTTCTCATCCCTTGGAGGAGCAATTGAACACAGACAGCTGCCACAAAGCAGGCACGAAATACAAGTGCTTACGAGTGGTCGCCCAGCAGAAACGAGCCAAGGCCGGGGCTACTACCAGGAGCGTATGCATTGCCCCAGCTCCATTCACCAGCATCACCCCACACGCATGTGCACAAGCGAGCACAGCATTTAGAGGCCCCTCCAGAGAGGCACTGCTTGCCATGAGGCCCACCTCGACAAAGAAAGCCATGACGGGCAGCTGATGAAACTGGTCCTCCCTCCTCAGCAGCCTTGCCAGCTGGCGGAAGATCCAGCGACGCAGGTGACTGGCAGCCCCCCTCATTGCTCTGTCAGAGGCAAGAAGGCAGTGTTGGGCCTCAGCCGAGCAGGCAAACCTCCTCTGGCATCGCTCTGCTTGGCACGCAGCTCCTGCAGCCAGCGGCATTTGCTCATGGAGCACTGCTCTTGCCCTACCACACCTTGCCATTAGAAAGTCAGCGTCAGGCATCATTACGTTCCTTTTGGTGGGAGACCGGAGAAACAGCCTTCCTGCCCAGGCGGCATGGCCTGCCCACACATCCCCTCTCCTGCCCGCTTTGGATTCCTGTGCCCCTGGGCCCTCCCCAGGTTCTCCTGCGCACGACCCTCTCCCACAGCTCCTAACACCACCTGCTCCCCCAGCAGCTCTCCAAGCTGGGCAGCATGGCAGCTCCCAGGGCCCTTCTGCTGGGCGAGCCCTTGCCACAAGGGCTGAGGCTGCAGCCTCTTTCTTGGAGAAGTGGCGTTCCCCCTCCCCCACCAAGAAGCACATGGGGAGGCACACCCCACAGCCAGGGAAGAGGTGCTGGGCCAGAGCAGGCTGGAAAGGGCTCTACCTGGCCAGCACCACCACTCCCTTCTGGGAGGTGTCTGCATGCAGAAATAGGTCCCAGCCGCCCTTCCTCTCAACAGTCACGGCTACGGTCTCATAGTGGGTGCAGCGCAGCAGACTTTTCATGGCCTGCACGGCGCACCTGCATGCAGAGCAAAGCCCAGGTCACACTGGCAGCCCGGCCCTGCCTCCAGGTGCAGCGCAGAGACAGGGCGAGCGGGATCGAGCACCTGACGTGGCTGGTGGGACGGGACTCATCCCGTTGGCATTCCCTCAAGAAGATATTTGCTTCCTGGTGGCTGAACTCTGCTGTGAAGACCATCTGCAAGAGCAGCGCCAGGAAGAGCTGGGGGAAAAACGCCTTCACCGCCTCTGGGCAGACGGGCTCCCGGATGATCTCACACAGTGCCCTCGTTGCCTGCAGAAAACACTCAGTCACACCTCTCACTCCCGAGCAGTCCCCGGCATGCTTCCACAGCCCTCCAGGTGGGAGGCTCGAGCACAGCCTTGGAGCATGGGAAGTGCAGCTGGAGGCCTCAGCCTGGCTGCCTGACCAGGGCCAGCGCCCGCAGGCTCTTGGGCCTCAGCTCCTGGTTGTACACAGTGAGCCTTCCTGCCTCAGCATGACCATCACCTCGGCAGGCTTCGTGTAGCGTGCACGCTCGGCCAGGCTCCCTGTCCCAGGCCGTGCTGCCTGCCCAGGTTTTGCAGGAGCCCTACTCCTGCCCCTCACCTTGCCCCCAACCCGACCCTGGCTTTCCAGCCTGCTGAGCGAGGTCGGCGGATGCAGGGACAGCGTCGGATGGAGATTTCCTGGGCATGGCCAGCCTGGCTGTTGGTGTGCAGAGAGGCCAGGCAGCACTTGGCAGCCCTGTGCGCTGGCACAGTCGGAGGCCTGGCGCTGGGCATGTTGTAGCCATGGGCCCAGGAGAGGTCCCTGCTTGGGGGCACACGGGCAGCGGAGAGGGGGAGGGGGCCCAGGGAGGCAGGCACCAGCCTGGGGGCACGGGAGGCCTCGTCCCCTAACTCACGGCCAGCGGAAGGATGCAGTTGTTGTCCCTGTCGGAGCTGGACTGCTTGCGCAGTGGCCGCTCCTCCAGCAAGCTCAGCAGCTCCCGCAGCATGTCCGGCGCAAGCATCGGCTTATCCATCAGCACCTTCCACATGCTCACGGCAGTGCTGCAGGCCCAGAGCGCCTTGTCAGTGGCACTTCCTTGGCCGCAGCACCGTAGCCTGGGCCAGCCCTGGAGGTCCCCAGCTGTGTGCCAGCCCTGCCCCTGCCCACCCCCTCCTCCCTGGCAGCCCCAAGAGGGTCCTGCCCAGGCAGGCAGCACATGACCAAGCTGAAGCCCCTTGCGCGGCAGGGAGCGTGCAGAGCCGCTGCGCTCTGCGGCTCAAGGCAGGGACACTTGCTCAGCTCTGGCTCCTCAAGGCCTGCTTGAGGCACCAGGGCTGGGAAACGGTGGGCGAGACACAGGGCCCTGCCCCTCAGCCGTGTGCTGGCCATCTGCTTGCCTCTGGCCCTCTTTGGGCCCTTCTCCCCATGGCCAAGGAGCCACTGGAGCCCGTCCAGGCTGACGGGCCCCATACCTGTTGCACAGTGGCGAGCAGTACAGCAGGCTCACGGTCACCTCGCTGGGCTCCAAGCAGGCCAGCTGGCAAAGGGTCTTGTTTAGGGTGACCCGGGCCGACAGCTCCCTCACATACTTGACGTTCCTGTAGAGGCACCTTATGATGCGTGGCACCTGGAAGACACAAGGCGGACGGTGAGGCTGCTCCCAGAGAGCAGCCAATACCCCAGCTCCCACTCACTTCTCCTTCCCTCTCCACCACTCCCACCGCTCCTTGCTGCCTTCCAAGGGGCTCCGCTGCCCACGAACACTGGCTCTCGGCGGGGAAACAGCGCCCCAGAGGGTCGAGCCCCACGCACGCCAGCCCCAGGCTCCTTACATCTTCCAGCACAGAGAAAGCGTCCAGCAGGAACATGGTCAGCATGTGGGAAGCCACCTCCGTATTGTAGGTGCTGCAGTTCCTCATGCCCTCGATGGCTGTGACAATGACGTCTGTCCTTTCGGAAGGCTGCAGGTTTTTCACAAACAGCTGGGGCAGAAAGGACCCAGGAGAGAAGAAATGTCACGCTGCGGGCCGCACTACTGCTGCTTAGCTAAGCAGTGGATGTGGCTCTGGAGAGAGGTGCGGGGCAGTGCTGGCACCGTGGCCCAGGAGAGCCAGGAGCACGCGCTGTGCTGGGTAGCAGCAGCATGGGGCATGTGGCCAGAGGGCCACCAGGGCAAGGCAGGATGCTCGGGAGCAGGCTCACAGTGCACTGGCTCTGCAGGCAACCCTAGCTTGCCGGTGGCCAGCAGGCTGCAGCTGCTGCTGGGACTCTTGGAGCCAAGCCTCTGGCTAGTCCCCCCGCTCAGGGACAGCGGGAGACACAGCAGTGAGAGCAGGGCTGCTACCAGGCAGCAACCAGTACTCTAGGTGCCACTCAGAGCTGCTTCCTTCTCCACCACCACCTCTGCATCAACCCCAAGGCCCCCTCAGCCCCACTCGTTAGGCATCCCTTTGCTCATCCACGTCTCCTCAGGACCCCATGGCCAACAGTCCCAGCAAGGGAAGTGCTCCTCACCCTCATGATCACGCTCATGTTGCTCGTCCACGAAAGGCAGAGCTCATTGTCGGCTTCCCTCTCCTTCTGGGGCTCCACATACTCTGGATCATCCTGCAGCATCGCCCGGCCTGAACAGCAGCAGAAAGACACAGCGGTCAGCAGGAGTCATGCAGAGCTGCAGCTGGCAGACTCATGGCATCAGAGAGAAACCAGCCTGGCAGAGACAAAGGGCATGCCAGGAATGGATGGGGAGCAGGATTCCCAGGGAGGGTCGGGGCCTATTCCAGGGCAGAGAAGGGCAACTGCTTCAAAGGGTACCAAAAGCCTCACGGGCTTTCCGGTGCGAAGCCCGACACAAGCCGTAGCCTCTGAGCAGGGGCTGCTGAGCGTTTTCCAGGCCAGTGGTATCCAGGACAGGTACTAAGAGCCCACTCCCCTGCTCCTACATCAGCCGCGCTTCCTGCTCCTTTGCCTCACTGAGCAGAGGGGCCGAGGCAGTGCGATGCCTTCCCCGGCCTTGCCAGCGTGGCCGCGTGCAGAAGCACACAGCCCAGCACAGCTTCTCTTACGTTTTCGCTGCACGACGAATCTGAAGAGGCAATGAAGAGCATCCAAGGCCCCGCCCTTGGTCTCCGCGTCCTCGTAAGCACAGCAAAGGATGAGACAGCCCACCAGCTGTCCCAGCATCGGCACGGGGATCTTCCCATAGCAGGCAGGGCTCTCATCCACTCCTCCAAAGGGGTGCCACACCTGGGCAAGGCGGGTGGGACAGGTAGAAGGGCTGACGGGAGGCAGTCGCCACCAAAGCCCTGAAGCCAAGACTCTGCCCAGGCATGGATCCCAGCGGAGCCAAAGCTCTCGAGGGCCCTGCAGGCCTTGCCTCCCAAAGCAGCAGCCCAGCAAAGGCAGCACTGCCAGGCTGCGGCTCACATCATGCTCCGCGCGCACTGCTCCCCTGCACAGGGCTGGGGGCACAGCTGGCTCCTGCGACAAAGGGACTGCAGAGAAAAGCCCATGGAGAGAGGGCCAAAGAGCTTTGCTTCAGGGCAGAGCCTTGCTCAGTGCCTTAACCTGTGCCCACGCTTCCCTCCGAGGGACCCCCTGAGCTGCACTGTGCTCTGGGCTGCTGCAAAGGGCCAAAGCGGGGGCTGCACGGTGCTTGGCTCCTTACCTCCAGCGAGGAATAGTTGGCCAGCAACTTGCTCAGCCTCCCAATCCTCCCCACGGCCCTCTCACGCACAGCTGCTCTCTCCGTCTTGGTGAAGGGCAGCAGCATCTGCAAGGAGAAAGGCTACTGCTCTGCCCGGGGAGCTGACGCCCACTCCAGCAGAAGCAGCTCTGCTAAGCGCCTGCCTGCAGTCCTACAGTGCACCAAGGCTTCCTCGGAGCTAGAGCCAAGCCTGGAATGGCCTTCCTGCCCCTACAGGCCCCAGCCTGCAAGGCCCACCTTGCCCTCAGGCAGCCAGCCACACCCAAGCCCCCTCCCAGCCTCTGCTCCTGGCCATGCACATGGCCCCGGGTGCCCTCTTCAGGATGGCAGGCCTTTCAGGCCACACCTTCCCTAGGGGTCTGCAGTGGGCAGCCTGGCCTCCGGCCTCCTGGCATGGCAGAAGAACCAAGCTTCCGGCCTCGGCTCCCCTTGCAGCACGGGCAGCTCCCAGTGGGTCTCTGCCCCATTCCGATCTGGCAAGGAAAGCACAAGGCACGCGGAGGCAGGGGGGCAGCAGCACCAGCTGCCATCAGTGCAGTGCCTAGAGAAGAAGGATGACGACATTCCTCCCACTGCTTTGGTGCAAGGAGAGCTTTGGGGGCAGAGGTGGCCCAGGAGTGCTCATGGGGGCAAGGTGTTCCCAAGAGCCTGGAGGATGTTTGGGGTGGGAAGGGACTTGGGCTGTAGCCAGGGGGCACTGGGCTCACAGAAGAGCCCAGTGGGGAACCTCCGCTCACCCAAGCGAGAAACGCCCCCTGCCTGCAGCGTGCTGCCTGTACATGGCACTCGGGGGGGGAATGTCCACTCGAGGGTGTCACTTCCCTCTGGGCTGAGGAACAGGCCCAATGCAGCCCACTCTTTGCAAATGCCACACCTGCAAGATCTTCTGCAGCTCCAGGAGGCTGGAAGTGGCCGACTTGAGCACCAGCACCTCCAACATGTTGTCCATGGCATCGAGGGTCTGCAAGGAGGACAGGGGGTTGTGGCATTCCTTCCCCACTGCCTCTGACCCACAGCAGACTCAGTTGAACCCCTGCTGCCCAGCGAGGACACCCGCTGCCCTGCACGGGCCAACGAGAGGCCTCAGGGCAGGAGACCTGCTGTGCACGGACCAGCCCCTGGGCACTGCCCATGGCCCAGCCCACGGGAAGGGCATGAAGGCAGGAGGGTGGGAAAACAAAGCTGAGATCCTGCCCAGCCTTGGAGCTGACAGTCACCTCTCAGCACAGCGGAGCCAGGGGCAAGCCCAGAGGGGCTGGCGGGCTCCCTGTAGCTCACCCAGCACCTACCTTGGAGTAGAGGGACATGTCCACGGTCTCCATGTCTTCTCTTGGAGGAAGCAAGAAGACACTCTTGAAGCAGGCATGGAGAAGGCTGCTCTTTTTGCCCTCCAGAACCGGCTCCACTGCACTGCAAAGAGAGAGCGAGAGAGAGAGAGAGAGATGCCTGTTGGACACTGGTGCTGGGAGCAGTGCCTGGATGCCCTGGGGAGGTGGCTGTGGGCCGCTGGGGCAGGAGTCCCCCGGCTGCTACAGAGAGCACGTGAGGGAGCCCTGCAGGGAGGCACCTCCTCCCTCCATGAACTGGCCCAGGGCCAGAGGAGAGCCCAGGCAGCTAGGCCTCCCCCCTTCTCTACCACCTGCCTCCCCTTCTGCACTACAAGCCAAGGGGCCCTGGGGAGCTGCAGCAGGCAACCCTCTGCCCTCCCATCTGCCCTACTGACAAGCCTGGGCCAGGGGAGAGCAGAAGCGCAGCAGACAGCACCGCCAGCCTCCTCCCACCATGGTGCACACCTCCCAGCCAGGGACGGTGCCATCAGGCACATGCTGTGCACAGGTCCTGGCCAAACCAGGGGCTCTGCTAGCTACCTCATTGCCGTGATAGCAAGCATGGCTTGCTGGCGCACTGCTGTGCCCAGGCGCTCCAAGGGCTCCTCTTCCAGCAGCACCTGCACAGCACAACCGGCAGTCAGCGCGGCAACTGCCATCACCCAGCACCAGCAGACCCAGGGCCCAGCTGGCCTTGCCCCTGTCCTCACACCTGCTGCCTCTCCCCTCACCTCGATATGCTCGGCCAGCTCGTGTCGGCAGCAGAACACCTCCAGGCCCCAGGACAAGGTCTTGGCGCTGCTGCCTCCACAGAGGGTGCCGATGGACGCTAGAAACTTCAGCTTCTGCGCCTCTTGCTGACAGACGGGGAAGAGAGACAGAGTGAGCGCAAGAGGAGACAGGAAAGGCCAGCAGGACCAGAGCAGCCAGGGGGCTGCAGTGCTGGGCGGGACCCCGGACGGCAGCAGCTCTGCACAGCCAGCACCTCCCCAGCAGCCTGCCAGCAGACATGGGCGGACCCGCAGGGAGACCCAGGCACAGCCCCCATGGAAACGGCTGCACTTACCTGTTCTCGGCCACCCACAAAGGCCTGGATGAAGTCCAAGGCTTCCTCATCCTCTCTGGACAGCTCGGACCAGCTGCTGATGGAAAACCTTGCACCTGAGAAAGGAAGAGAGCCGGGAGCACTGCAGAGATGGAGGGCAGGCAGCAGAGAGCCGCGCAGTGAGCTCTGCCCGCCGGCCAGCCATGGGCCTGCTCCCGGGCACGCAGTCTCCCCCAGGCTGCTCAAGGCTGCACGGTGCCCAGCACATGGGCTGCCCTGCTGCAGCCAGCCAGCCAGGGCAAACCTCAACTGCACCAGGCTGGGGAACGTGCTGCCAGACGGGCAGCATCCCTCCTCCTGCCACGGAGCTGCCGCTCGCTGCCCGTCCCAGGCAGCAGGAGCTGCGTCCATCTGCGCTCTCCCTCCTGGGCGCATGCTGCGCTGGGGCCAGCTCCCAAGCCCCGAGCGGGCCCTGGCATCCGGGCACCGCTGTGCCACCACCCCGGGCACCCCGACACCACGTGCTGGGGAGATGGGAGCCCGGCGCAGAGCAGGGTGCGCTCCCCGGCCCTCACCCCAGCCTGGCCCAGCCCCACGGGGGCTCACTCACCTCTCCGCCACGCCTGGGACTCGAACCCCTCCAAGGGCCTCGAGGCAGAGCTGCTCTCCTCGGCAACCCTGTCCTGCTCCTGGGATGCCCGGCGCGGGCAGCCGTACTCCTGCTCCCAGGCCACCCGTGGGCGGCTGGGGGGTCTCTCCGCCATCCTGCGGCACGGAGCAGAGGCAGGAGGGGGACACTTGTTTAATGCAGAGCTGGGGAGGGTCCCCACGGGGGTGGGGGCAGCGCAGTCAAAGGTCCCCGCGCCCGTCCCGGCCCTGGAGCCAGCTCTCCTGCGCCTCAGCCCCTGCCGCAAGGTCCTGCCCCCGCCACGGCCGAGGGCCCCCGCAGCCCCGTGGCACTGCCGAGCCCGGCCCCGTCGCTCTCACCCGCAGCAGGAGCTGGCAAGGCCTCGGCAAGCGCCTCGACTCCGCGGGGCTGCCGGGGCGGCAGGGAAAGACGCGGCTGCGCTCGGGGGCTCCTCCTCGAGCTCCACGTGCTCCTGCCCTCTCCCGTCGCCGTCCGCCCGGACACTGCCCGCACCTGACAGCGCCGCCGGTGTAACAACGGGGGGGGTCACAATGGCCCCGCCGGGGGCGGCTCTGAGGTCACCTCTGCTGCGCGAGCTGCTCCAGCAGCAGCAGCCGGCGCCGCCAGGGGCTCCAGGGCCGCAGCGCGGCCGCCCCGGGCAGGAGGGAGCTGGGGCAGGGCAGGGCGAGGCAGCTCGAGGGGCCGCGCGCGGCTCCGCATGGCCAGCTCCCTCCTCTTTCATCCCCGGCTGCCCACGCCTGGCCGCACTCACCTGCTCACCACTAACCACCAGCACCACCTCAAAACCTGACCCCACCGTACCTCTTGCCCCAATCCCCTCCTCTCATCCCTCACCCCAAACTCTAACCCTCCAGCCACAACCCAGACCTCCAACCCCTTTCCCTAACTCTTGCTCCAGCCCTCACCGGCATCTCCAACCCTCAGCCCTAGACAACAAATGCTAGCCGTCACCCCAGCCCTCACCCCTGCCATAGCCCACTCCCCCACAAAGCTAGCCAACGCTCACAGCAAGCACCAGAAACCCGCAGCACAACCACCAAACCTCGCCCCACGCCTCACCCAACCCCTCACCCCATGCAGCCAGCTCTCGTCCCCAGCCCTGCCCTCAACACCAGCCCCCAAGCACCAACCCCAGGGAGATGCCCGAACCCCCACTGCCAGCCCCAACCCCTTCCCCAGCCGCCCTCCCCCTCGCACCAGCCCCCTACCCTGCAGCCCCGCCGCTCACCCTCACGCTCCCACCGGGCCCCCTCGCGCCCCACCCCGGCAGGCAGAGGAAGGGCAGGACCCGGCCGTGCTGGGGCAGCTGAGCGTGGCAGGCACCGCTGCAGATGCTCTGCTCCAGCCCTGCTCCAGCAGGGGCACCTACAGCACGTTGCCCCACACCAGCACAGGCGGCTTTGCAGCTTCTCCTGCAGCGGAGACTCCACAGCCTCTCGGGGAACCTGCTCCACTGCTTAACCGCCCTCGCGGGGAAAAAGCGCTTTCCTGCGCTCAGGGGGAATCGCCTGCTTCGCCATTTTGGGCCACGGCAGCACCCAACTCCTGGGCCGGGGCCGGGGCCGGAGGGGCGGAGGGGCGGGGCCATGGCAGGGACGGGGCGCCAGCCGGGCCCCCCGCGCCGGCACAGGGAGCGCAGCAGGCTGCTGGGGCGCGGCCGTGGCGCAGACGCCCCCGCCGCACGCCCCTCGCCCACGGGCCCCGCCCGGGCCAGCCCCGGCCCCCGCGCACGCAGCAGGCCGCCGCCGCCGGGCCCTGCGCCACGCTGGCCCCGGCCGCCGCCGCAGGGACAGCCCGCCGGGCGGCCGTTGGGCGGCCTGCGTGTCGCTCACGGCTCACCCCGCCCCTCCCGGGCACCCATTCGCTCGCTGCCTCCCCTCGCTCCCCGATTGGCCGGGCGGGGGGCGGGCTCTCCACTCGCCCGCGGCAGCTGCTGGCGCCAAGCAGAAGCTGCAGCTCGGCTCTGTGGAGAAGAGGCGGCTGCAGAGAGCCGCTCGCTCTGCCCGCAGCCCCGCCGCCTCCGGGCAGCGTTCTCCCGCCCGGCACCTGGCCCCTTCTCTGCACGGCACAGGTTATTGGCCTTGCCAGTTCTGCTGGCCCCCGGGGCCGTGGCCGGGCTCCCAAGTGGGCGGAAAACCACACGGACGTCGGGCAAAGAGCTGGTGAGCAGCCTGGACTGCTTCAGGCTGGAGCACGTTGTACGGCGTAGAAATTATGCCCTCCACTCCTGCAAGTAGGAGGATGTTGGCCCGTTCAGCTGGCACGGTTGGAGCTGGAAAAGGATGCCTGCCCGTTGTCTAAAAGAAAATGTTGTAAAACCTAAAACCTTTTCCCTGTGTTTTACAAAAGCAAAACAGCTAACCTCGTGTGAACTCAAGGAGCAATTTCTCTGGGAGGACTGTATGAAAACTGAGGGGGTTTTTTTTGTTTGTTTTGAGGAGAAAAGCACTCTTTCTTTTCCAAACCCTTGAGTTGGTGTTCTTTGACCTTCATACGTGAGTCGATTTCAGCCTAGAAGGCTCTTTTCCCACCGGTAGGTGTTGATGTTGACAGAGGCACCGCTGTGCTTTCTAGCGTGGCATGCTAGCACCTATTCCAAGAAGTGGAACTCTCTCTGCTTATTGCGTTGTGGCCAAGCAATACATCCGCACAATGGAAGAAGGTTGAGGGCAGAAGCCTGGCTGTGACTGACCACAGGTGTTGCCAAGAAAGCTGGATGAATCTCAGCACAAAGGGCGCCACAGGCTGGCCTTTGTTTTAAGGCATGCCCTGGACTCCTGCAAGCACCTGAAGGCTGGAAATCCATCCTTCCAGGAGCAGAAACGATGAGCAGTAGAGGGAATGTGCTGCGCAGGTGAGCTGCAGCTGGTGCAGCAAGCATTGCTGGTTTGAAGCGGTGGCTTGCTCCTTTGCCCTTTCCCAGAGAAATGCAATCTGATAATGGATGACATCTGTAAGAACAAAGAACTGCAAAGGTGGAGTTCTTCCCGTGGAGTCCAGTGGACTTTCCACCTACCGTGTCGAGCTCAATGCAATGGGGGAGGAGAAAGATGCAATGGATGAGAGAAAGGACAGCAATGCAAGAGTGACTCTTCTCTCTTAGAATACTTCTAAGTGGGGATTGGATTTGTGGGAAGTCTGAAGTTGGCTACGTAAGTGACACCCTCCCACCATGGGAAGTGTCAGAGAAGGACATTGTATCTGATTTAGCTTCAGCTTAGTCTCAGGGCCTAAAGTAGATGAAGCCTGCGGGCCTCAAGGCCGAGCTGTGAATGAACTTGAGAAACATTGCTGGCAATGTAGCTGCAAAACCATTTATGACCAGCTACTAAGGCTACAAAAGCAGCTAATGAGGATGTAAAATAGGATGCAGGAGACAAGATGGGATGCACGTGGGTTGGGGTTGACCCTGGAGGAGATAAGGGCCTGGGCTGTAGGCCAGGAGCTGTCCGAAGGAGAGAGAGAGCAGTCAGAAGGGGAGAGACCAGTGACTCAGAAAAGAAGACTGGAGGAGACTGTCACTGGCAGGTGGGGAAATAAGACTGCAAAGGGTCTGATTAGCCCAGAATGTCTTTGTTCAGGGTCCCTGCGTGGAGGCAGCCAGCTCGAGCTGTTACTTCCTGTACTGTCATTTATTCTTGTAATTCATGTCAAAGAAATAATTAATTCTGCTCCTATATGTGCATGAGACTCTGCTCCTCGGAAACCTAGGGTGGGGCCATGTCTACAACAGGAAGTCCCCTAGATGAGGGGTTTGTGTCAGTAGCTGCACAAATTCCTTTGCAAACACTGTCAAGGTCCTGGAGAATCACCGATCACAGGACGGTTGAGGTTGGAATGGACCTCTGGAGATCATCTAGTCCAACCCCCCTGCTCAAGCAGGGTCCTCCAGAGCACATTGCCCAGGATTGTGTCCAGATGGCTTTTGAGTATCTCCAGGGAAGGAGACTGCACAGCCTCTCTGGGCAACCTGTGCCAGTGCTCCGTCACCCTCCCAGCCCAGAAGTTTTTCCTCCTGTGCACATGGAACTGCCTGTGGTTCAGTTTGTGCCCGTTGCCTCTTGTCCTGTCACTGGGCTCTACTGAGATCCCCTCTCAGTCTTGTCTTCTCCAGGCTCTACAGGCCGAGCTCTCGCAGCCTTTCTTCACAGGAGACATGCTGCAGTCCCCTCATCATCTTTGTAGCCCTCCGCCGGACTCTCTCCAGTAGGGCCATGTCTCTCTTGTACCCTCTTTCCAGCAGGTCAACCCCCAGCCTGTCCTGGGCCATGGAGTTCTTCCTCCCTACGTGCAGGACCCTGCACTTGCCTTTGTTGAACTTGAGAAGGTTCCTCTCTGCCCATGAGGTTGTGATTAAACAAGGTTGTGGCTCTTTTTCTGGATGGTGGACGGGTGGGATGGCAGCAGGACGAGGAGTCATGAGGGGAGGAAGGGGAATTCCATTAACTTCTGCACCTGGGTTAGGTTCTTGGGAGGGTTATTATTGTGGGAAGTGAGGACATATGCAGCGTGAGTGCCCAAGCTGTGCACGAATTCAGCCACAGTCAGGGGTGAATCCTCCTTCGGGAGAAAATCAAGATGTAGGCCGAACTGATGAATGACTAGTTGAGGAGGAATATCCTTGTGCTTGTATTCGATGTGTATGTATGTTTTTGGATGCAATCCCTTTGGCTAGTCAGGGCCGCATAACCAGGAAAGTTGCTGGAAAGCAAGTAACCTTTCTAGTGGCTACAGGGGCTACTTTATCTCTCAAGCCATGGAGCTCAATGACAGTCCTTCCGAGATGGGTGTGTTATAAAGGTCCGCAGGCATTCACCACTAAGGCAGAGTCAGACTCTTATGCGATCGTTTGTTTCAGCTGGAGCTGGGTGCCTCCAAAGAGGGACCCAGAACAAAGACATTCTGGGCTAATTATACTCCTTCCAGTCTTATTTCCCCGCCTGCCAGTGACAGTCTCTTCCAGTCTTCTTTCCTGAGTTGCTGGTCTCTTTCCTTGTAAATGGATTGTGTCTACATCCCAGGACGGTTGCTGTGTTCCTGCTTCAAAGTGCCTTATCTTATCCGGAGGCTAACCGTGACCTCTGTCCATTGTGTTCTGTATGTTGGAGGGCTGATTCTGGCTGCTTCTGCAGTTGTTGCGTCAGCAGCAGCCCACAGGTTCGGTAAAAGCTTCGGCCTGCAGGCTTCAGGGCATTATTTTAAATAAAATAATTACTTATTTAAATGATTTTACAGCATAGAAACAGCTCGAAGTGGGTGCCTCTGGAGAAGGACACCGGACAAAGAAATTCTGGGGTAATTAGACCCCTTACAGTTTTATTTTCCCACCGGCCAGTGAAGGCCTCCTCCAATCTTCTTTACTGAGTCAGTGGTCTCTCCCCTTCTGATTGGTGTCTCTCTCCTTCTGACAGCTCCTGGCCTACAGCCCAGGCTGGATGCCATGTCCTTGTTTCTCCCAGGCCCTTATCTCCTCCAAGGTCAAGCCCAACCCACGTGCATCCCATCTTGTCTCCTGCAGTCTACTTTGTAGCCTCATGAGCTAGTTTTGTATCTTTGTCAGCTAGTTTTAACTGGTTTGGCAGTTACAACATTGGCAAGGTCACATCCTTGGCAAAGTTTCTGGAGTTCAAGGACAGTTCAGCCTTGAGGCCTGCAGGCTTCATCTACTTTAGGCACTGATGCTAAGCAAGAGTGAGACTTATGCGAAGCGGAAGCTAAATCGGCTACAATTTCCTTCTCCAACAGTCCTCCCTTGGTTTCTATGAGCACACCTGCTGGATACATATATTGGGGTAGAGTATTTGTGCACATCATAGAGGAGAATGTGAGGCACTTTTTCTCCCTTTTTTTTTTTTTTGTGAAGTTTACCTTAGATTAAATAATCTAATGAAAAGGCGCCCAGGTGTTGCTGGGTTGTTAAGAAAGCCTTACTGCACGGATTTGGTTTGGAGACTCAAGAACTGAGATGCAGCTGTGCTTTTGCAGCCGGGCACTAATTCGTGAAGCACAAAGTATAGGCATTCCTCTTTTTCGATTGTAATCCCGTTCCCAATAGTGCGTTATGACAAACAAGAAGTTACGTTACCATTTTTAGTTATTGAAGGCAGAACACTGAAGGAGATAAGCCCGCCTTAACTAGAATAATCCTTCTGTTAAGCAAACATGAAGATGGTACTGCTCTTTTGGAAGTTTGTCTGCAGCTCTTGAAAAAGCAGGTATCTCCCTAAGAGACAGCATCTCGAAGATGTACACAATATGCTAAACATTTCTTTCTCCTCAGAGTTTCTGGATTCCCCTGTCTCTAGTCATTGTGAATACTGTCCACCCTCCCAAGCTGATCCGCTTGCCTGGGGGCTCCTTACTCCTGGGGGCCTTCTTGGACAAAGGAGACATTCTCTCTGCATACGTCCTACATTGCCACAGAAATAACATTCCGGTCCCTCACTGTCTGCCCATCTTCTCCTGTCCCCTTCTCGTCCTTGCCCTTGGCATTGCCCTAGCCTTCCTCGGCCTCCTCTGTCTCTTCCTCTCCCCCTTCCTCTAATTTGCAAGTTCCGTGCTGAAGCTGCTGCTAAGAGATTAGCCTCTTCTTGGTTTTCCTTTTTCCGTTCCTTTGCTTGCTTCCCTTGCTGTTTCTCCTCTCGCCCGTCATAGACCAATACTGCCACGCTTAAAATCCTTTGTGAAGTTTCTCCTTGCCACCCTGGCATGTGCTCCTTCAACTCTTTTGGGCTATCCGGAGCGGCCTGATGGACAAAGACACTAATGGCTAGTGCATCATTCCAATTCTGGAAAGTCCTTCCCCCATAGTTCAACAAGGCTTGCCCTAGTCGTCCCCCAAAATCCCTGGCCTCTTTGTCCAAGCTCTGTCTACGCTCCTGCACTCTAGTCCAATCCACTCCTAGTTTGCTACATGCTCTAATAGCTTCTACCGAGTTCCGGAGTCCTGTCTGGCAAGCGACTCTGTCCCCTGCGTTATTGTAATCCCAATTTGGATCGTTTGCTGGCTAACGATTTGTGTTTCCCCCAGTCTGTTGTACAAACTTTGCCTCTTTATTAACTATTTTATCATCTCGCTCGTTTGGTCAGAACAACTCTCTCAAGAGTACTTGGGTATCCCGCCAGTTTGGATTATACCCAGTGCATATATATTAGAAAACAGCTGAGCGCTCCTTTCCGCATCCTCCCTCAACCTGGGCATTTTGCTTGCCCACAATGCTCAATCACTCGGACTCCAGGGTTGGCTAGTAAATACATGCAGTACCACGTGAGGGGGGTTAGCTCCCCCACCCCGCCCCCGCTGCACTCGGTTGTAATGCTGCTGCATTAGGTAAAACATTAGCAACCATAGGATGGAGGCCTGCCACGGGAGGAGGGGAAGTCTGAGTAAGAGGAGGAGAGGGACAGATAGACAGATCTTCGGGAGGCGCCACCGGAGGAGTGTAAGGCGGAGCAGTAGCTCCTGGGGCGTTATTTGGGACACCTATATCTGCTGCAGCAAGAGTAGTTTTACAGAGGGTGCCGTTTGTCCTCCTTGGATCTCGCCGGTCCCACATCCAATTATCCCCACACATACCAATAATCCATTCAGTGAGGCTTTTCATCTTCCAATATAAGCTGTAGCAGAGCTCATTTCTTAGAATCGAAGGATCCTTCCTTGGGTTAACCCCCACATTAATTGTAAGATGGACAATCATCCTGACATAAAGGGACAGCTAACTAGCTAGGGATCGATTTGACTGTAACGGCTTTTTTCTCCTTTTTGTTCCTTTTCCTTTTCTAAATTTGGATGTTTGGAGCCAAGAGGGTGCAATGGTGGTTGGCTACACTGCCATCTGGGGTGCCAAAGTGCTGTGGAAACACTTTGATCCTAGGTTTCCAAGAAGCAGAGCCTCACGCACATCTAGCAGCAAAATTTTATTTCTTGAAATGATGGTGCAGCATAGTAACTGCTGGAGCTGGGTGCCTCCAGGGAGGGACCTTGAACAAAGGAATTCTGGCCTAATTAGACCCTTTACAGTTTTATTTCCCACCTGCCAGGGAAGGTCTCCCCCAATCTTCTTTACTGAGTCTTCTTTACTCTCCTTCTGGTTGGTCTTGGCCTTCAGCCCACACTGGTTGCCATGTCCTTGTTTCCCACAGTCCCTTATCTCCTCCGAGGTCAACCCCAACCCACGTGCATCCCATCTTGTCCCCTGCAGTCTACTTTTTAGCCCCATGAGCGAGCTGTGTATCTTTATTAGCT
Organism: Struthio camelus; assembly: GCF_040807025.1. NCBI lineage: Eukaryota > Metazoa > Chordata > Aves > Struthioniformes > Struthionidae > Struthio > Struthio camelus. The sequence goes on along the minus strand of NC_090957.1, from coordinate 2,203,083 downwards.
GCTTTTAATGGGTTTGGCCGTTACATGCTCAGCAATGATTCTGGAGTTCATGGACGGTTTGGCCTTGAGGCCTGCATGCGCAGGGTAGGCAGTGGCGATAGAAACAGAGCTGCATGTCATACCCCAGCTCTGCCCTTCCACCTGAGATGCAAGCCCTGAAGACAGCAGGGGCCTGCTCTTGCCCTGGGGTGACTGGAGAGGGCAGGGGAGGCCAAAGCTTTTCTCCCCCTTTCCCTTGGCTATTGTGGGCCAGCAGAGCAGTTGACGCTTTGCAGCAAAACCAAAGTGTGTCAGGCCGCTCTACGCTGGCCTGGCATATTGGAACGAGTGGACACCCCGTCCCCCCCAGGACAAGCCAGATTCATGCAGGCAGCAAGTTTTGCCCCTTGCCTTTGGCTCCCTAAAAAAAGAACACTCACTCCGGCTGAGGAAACGGGGCTGTATCTTTGCGGGAAGCCCAACAAAGCCATGAAGCGGTAGCACAACAGGGGCTGTGCTTGAGGAGTCGCGCTGTCCTGGGGCTGCGGGAGATGCCAGCAATGAGCCAGACCTTCCAGCACACTTGCGTGTGTGCGTGGTGTGCAGCACCATGGCATTGGCACAGCTGCGTCAGCTCTGCTCAAACAGAGTCACGTCCTGGCGGGAGGGTGCCACCTCGCCCATGCTCTCGGGAGCCAGGGACACAGTGCTCCGAGGTGGAATCTTGATGTTCTCCTTGGCACCCTCAGGTTCATGATGGTCTGTGACACCAGGCAACGGACTAAAGGTTCTGCATCATTTTCCAGGGGCTGGAGGGCTGCGAGAGAAAGGCACCGAGCTGAGAACAGACTCCCACCTTTGCAGAGATCCCAGGAATCCCCCCCCAGGCAGGGCCAGCCCCACTCAGCTCTTCCCATGCGGAGGAGGCAGCAGGTAGGACAAATGGATCAGCTGGCACTTGCAGGTCGGCCAAGCCCCAGATGCGCCCCAAATACCCCCTGCTCTCCCCCACATAGGGACACAGAGCCTTCCTCACCTGGGGCAGGCCAGTGAACTGCAGCTCACTTCCCAGCCTCCTCCCTCCTCCCTGCCAGGGCTGCCTGACACAGCGCTGCTCTCACTCACCAGTGCACAGCTCCTGCACCTTCTCCTTCCTCCGCTTCTTCACTTGCTGCCCGATGAGCCCTAGGCAAATACCTCCGCTCACCCCTCATACTCCCCAGCAAGCCCCCAGCAGCACAGCTCCCATCTGGCCTTGCCAGCTTGGCCATGCAGCCTGCTCCCCTTGGGCAAGGCTGGCCCCAGCCCCGCCCCCACGGTGCAGGACCCAGGGACGGTGGGAGGGACTGAAGACCCTCCTGTGTGCCCGTCTGGGTGGGCAGGCATGGCCCTGGGCTTGTGGCTCACCAATGAACCTCACAGCTGCCTCCCGCAAGGATGCGTCCGGGTTCTCCAGGTAAGGCAGGCTCTGGCGCAGGTGTTGCTCCGCTCTGCTCCTGTCTCTCAGCAGCTGCAGACAGCACAAGGACAGGGGGTTGGCACCGAGCCTCCCCAGAAGGCCAGGCCTGTCCCTCCTCCCAGCTCTGGCCTCCTCTTCCTTCCTGTCCACGCCTCCCAGCTAGAAGCTGGCTGGTAGCCAGGTTCAGAGGGAGCAGAGGGCAGAGCGGGGCCTGCGGGTGCTGAGATCCCCGCCATGCTTCTGCCAAGGCCCAGCCAGGCCAGGGGCCCCTTCAGCACCCCAGCGGGCACTTAGAGTAGAGGGCTCTGGGCTGCAGCAGTGCGTGAGGGGCACAGCTGTGCACCCTGCTCACTGGCCATGGCGGCAGGCCTCATCCCGCCGCGGCCCCGGGGGCTTTGGCCACGTCCTTACCACGCACTCCCCGATCTTCCATGTCTCCGCTCTTCTGGCCAGCTGCTTGAGCTCCTCCCACTTGAGGAACTGTGCAGCGCTCACCAGGGCTTCCTGAGAGGCCTGCAGAGCAACAGAGACCAGGAGATGCCACCGCAGCCACGGCAGGACACCCTGGGTCCCCCTCGTCTTGGCAAGGCTCCCAGCCTTTCCCAGCCCCAAATGGCACGACGCAGCGTGCCACTAGGTCTGGCCCTCCCTGAAGGCAGAGGCAGCTCTGCCTTGTCCTTCGGCACACAGGAAGCTGCACCTCATGCTGCCATGCGTTCCAAGGCACACTTGGCAGCAGCCCTTGCCTTGCTGCTCACCTCCACCCACGGCATGTCAGCATTGCTTCCCCAAAACACTGCTCCCTACCTGGGCCACTCTCTGCACCTTGTCACTCATGTGGAGGAAGAGTGGCACCAGGCTCCTCTGTGCATGCTGCTTCAGGTTCTGTTTGTTCTTCCCCACCACAATCTCCAGCAGGTCTTTGAAGAGGAGCATGGAGAGCTCTCGCACTCTGCTGTCTTCCTGCAGGCAGGGAGGAGAGGAGGGGAGGCCTCAGCAACGACTCCAGGAACGGGGCCCGACAAGAGCGTTTGCCGTGGCAAGGCCTCGTCCTCTCCGGGCACAACTGTCCCCCAGCCCGGCCAGAGGTCGGAGCTGAGGACAAGCCTCTGCTGAGGCAGCCTGGACAATGAGGGTTGTCGGCAGCAGCACGACAAGCCTCCCTGGGCTCTGTCTCCCTCTCCCTCTGGAGGGAGCTTCTTGGATTTCCCGAGGCCTCCATCAGGGCCCCCGCACACAACAAGAGGACAGAAAGGGACAGCCCCGCGGCACGGCCTCTCCCTCGCTCTCTAGCCTGCTCCTACCTCTCTGCTCATCGCTGCCCCAGGCCACGGCAAGCGCCGCACGCAGTCAAGCACGAGACGCAGCAGCCGAGAGCAGACAGGGGGCTGGTTTGCTCTACTCCCACAGCCCTGGACACCAAGGCCAGCACAGGGCATGGGCTGAGAACCACAGGGCAAAAGGTTTCCTGACATACAGCAGGGCCTGTGCGGGGACGTGCCAACAGGCACGTATGCAGAGGGGCACACAGCACCCAGACCACGCATACGGACCCCCGGACACACCAGCAGAGCCCCGGCTCTCCCATCAGCCTTACGTCATCAAAGCGAGGCAGAAGCTTCTCGGCCAGCTGCAGAACAATCGGGTTGGAGCCCTTCTGTTCCAGGTAGCTGAGGATGTTTCTCAGCAGCATCAGGCTTCCCACACGCACTTCCCTGCAAGCATCCTGCAGCCACTCCATGCTGTCTGGGAGCAGGCTCTGCATTCTCCTTTTCTGTGGGAAACACACAACTTTCTTTGTGGGAAGCAAGGCCAGACCCCCCCCCCGCCCCCCGCCGCCCAAAAGTGCTCTGCCTGCTCTTTTCCCATCAGGGCTCAGTGGCCAGGGCCAGGGCTCTGCACACACGCAGGCCTTGGGCACAGAGGCTGCAGTGCAGGGCACAGATCTCCAAGGGGGCCCTCAGCATGCACTGGCCTCTGTAGGGAGCAAAGCTGCTGCCTCAAGGCCCAGGAGCAGCTGGCTGCCTTAGCCCGGCCCTGTGCTCCAGCTCATTGTCCCTCTCCCAGATCTTCCCGCTGGGCACTGGTGCCTTTCTCCTTGTGCAGCACGGCCAAGGGCCTGGCATGACACTCGGGGCAGATGAATGGGGCAGCGGAGACTTGGGAGCAGCTACCACACCTCCGGATTGCCAGCCAAGTCCAAGCCACTCTCTGACCCAGTGTCTCCTGTCAAGCCCCAGGCTGCCAGCATGGCTTCACCCGCCTGCCCCCCTCCTCACCATCTTGGGTCTATTCAACAGGGCCACGAGGCCTCTGAACGCCAGTCTGCGCATCTCCAGGCTCTCACTCTGCGCATAACCCTGGACGAGTGGCAGGACCTCCTCATCCATGTCGGCAAGGTCAGGGCATTCCAGCAGCTGAAATGGACACAGCACTGAAAGACTGGCACAGCCGGCAGCACTGCCCGCAGCGTGCAGCTCTCCATCCCACCCACCATCCAGGGCAAGGGCACCAGGCCCTCACAAAGCTCAGCCCAAACACAGCAGGCATTGTGCAGACACCCCTGGGCCCTGCTCACAGCCCCGCGCCTCACGGCACACTGCACACACTGCTCGCCTCCTCCTCCCGTCCCCTGAACCCTCCACAGCCTCTTGTTCTCATCCCTTGGAGGAGCAATTGAACACAGACAGCTGCCACAAAGCAGGCACGAAATACAAGTGCTTACGAGTGGTCGCCCAGCAGAAACGAGCCAAGGCCGGGGCTACTACCAGGAGCGTATGCATTGCCCCAGCTCCATTCACCAGCATCACCCCACACGCATGTGCACAAGCGAGCACAGCATTTAGAGGCCCCTCCAGAGAGGCACTGCTTGCCATGAGGCCCACCTCGACAAAGAAAGCCATGACGGGCAGCTGATGAAACTGGTCCTCCCTCCTCAGCAGCCTTGCCAGCTGGCGGAAGATCCAGCGACGCAGGTGACTGGCAGCCCCCCTCATTGCTCTGTCAGAGGCAAGAAGGCAGTGTTGGGCCTCAGCCGAGCAGGCAAACCTCCTCTGGCATCGCTCTGCTTGGCACGCAGCTCCTGCAGCCAGCGGCATTTGCTCATGGAGCACTGCTCTTGCCCTACCACACCTTGCCATTAGAAAGTCAGCGTCAGGCATCATTACGTTCCTTTTGGTGGGAGACCGGAGAAACAGCCTTCCTGCCCAGGCGGCATGGCCTGCCCACACATCCCCTCTCCTGCCCGCTTTGGATTCCTGTGCCCCTGGGCCCTCCCCAGGTTCTCCTGCGCACGACCCTCTCCCACAGCTCCTAACACCGCCCGCTCCCCCAGCAGCTCTCCAAGCTGGGCAGCATGGCAGCTCCCAGGGCCCTTCTGCTGGGCGAGCCCTTGCCACAAGGGCTGAGGCTGCAGCCTCTTTCTTGGAGAAGTGGCGTTCCCCCTCCCCCACCAAGAAGCACATGGGGAGGCACACCCCACAGCCAGGGAAGAGGTGCTGGGCCAGAGCAGGCTGGAAAGGGCTCTACCTGGCCAGCACCACCACTCCCTTCTGGGAGGTGTCCGCATGCAGAAATAGGTCCCAGCCGCCCTTCCTCTCAACAGCCACGGCTACGGTCTCATAGTGGGCGCAGCGCAGCAGACTTTTCATGGCCTGCACGGCGCACCTGCATGCAGAGCAAAGCCCAGGTCACACTGGCAGCCCGGCCCTGCCTCCAGGTGCAGTGCAGAGACAGGGCGAGCGGGATCGAGCACCTGACGTGGCTGGTGGGACGGGACTCATCCCGTTGGCATTCCCTCAAGAAGATATTTGCTTCCTGGTGGCTGAACTCTGCTGTGAAGACCATCTGCAAGAGCAGCGCCAGGAAGAGCTGGGGGAAAAACGCCTTCACCGCCTCTGGGCAGACGGGCTCCCGGATGATCTCACACAGTGCCCTCGTTGCCTGCAGAAAACACTCAGTCACACCTCTCACTCCCGAGCAGTCCCCGGCATGCTTCCACAGCCCTCCAGGTGGGAGGCTCGAGCACAGCCTTGGAGCATGGGAAGTGCAGCTGGAGGCCTCAGCCTGGCTGCCTGACCAGGGCCAGCGCCCGCAGGCTCTTGGGCCTCAGCTCCTGGTTGTACACAGTGAGCCTTCCTGCCTCAGCATGACCATCACCTCGGCAGGCTTCGTGTAGCGTGCACGCTCGGCCAGGCTCCCTGTCCCAGGCCGTGCTGCCTGCCCAGGTTTTGCAGGAGCCCTACTCCTGCCCCTCACCTTGCCCCCAACCCGACCCTGGCTTTCCAGCCTGCTGAGCGAGGTCGGCGGATGCAGGGACAGCGTCGGATGGAGATTTCCTGGGCATGGCCAGCCTGGCTGTTGGTGTGCAGAGAGGCCAGGCAGCACTTGGCAGCCCTGTGCACTGGCACAGTCGGAGGCCTGGCGCTGGGCATGTTGTAGCCATGGGCCCAGGAGAGGTCCCTGCTTGGGGGCACACGGGCAGCGGAGAGGGGGAGGGGGCCCAGGGAGGCAGGCACCAGCCTGGGGGCACGGGAGGCCTCGTCCCCTAACTCACGGCCAGCGGAAGGATGCAGTTGTTGTCCCTGTCGGAGCTGGACTGCTTGCGCAGTGGCCGCTCCTCCAGCAAGCTCAGCAGCTCCCGCAGCATGTCCGGCGCAAGCATCGGCTTATCCATCAGCACCTTCCACATGCTCACGGCAGTGCTGCAGGCCCAGAGCGCCTTGTCAGTGGCACTTCCTTGGCCGCAGCACCGTAGCCTGGGCCAGCCCTGGAGGTCCCCAGCTGTGTGCCAGCCCTGCCCCTGCCCACCCCCTCCTCCCTGGCAGCCCCAAGAGGGTCCTGCCCAGGCAGGCAGCACATGACCAAGCTGAAGCCCCTTGCGCGGCAGGGAGCGTGCAGAGCCGCTGCGCTCTGCGGCTCAAGGCAGGGACACTTGCTCAGCTCTGGCTCCTCAAGGCCTGCTTGAGGCACCAGGGCTGGGAAACGGTGGGCGAGACACAGGGCCCTGCCCCTCAGCCGTGTGCTGGCCATCTGCTTGCCTCTGGCCCTCTTTGGGCCCTTCTCCCCATGGCCAAGGAGCCACTGGAGCCCGTCCAGGCTGACGGGCCCCATACCTGTTGCACAGTGGCGAGCAGTACAGCAGGCTCACGGTCACCTCGCTGGGCTCCAAGCAGGCCAGCTGGCAAAGGGTCTTGTTTAGGGTGACCCGGGCCGACAGCTCCCTCACATACTTGACGTTCCTGTAGAGGCACCTTATGATGCGTGGCACCTGGAAGACACAAGGCGGACGGTGAGGCTGCTCCCAGAGAGCAGCCAATACCCCAGCTCCCACTCACTTCTCCTTCCCTCTCCACCACTCCCACCGCTCCTTGCTGCCTTCCAAGGGGCTCCGCTGCCCACGAACACTGGCTCTCGGCGGGGAAACAGCGCCCCAGAGGGTCGAGCCCCACGCACGCCAGCCCCAGGCTCCTTACATCTTCCAGCACAGAGAAAGCGTCCAGCAGGAACATGGTCAGCATGTGGGAAGCCACCTCCGTATTGTAGGTGCTGCAGTTCCTCATGCCCTCGATGGCTGTGACAATGACGTCTGTCCTTTCGGAAGGCTGCAGGTTTTTCACAAACAGCTGGGGCAGAAAGGACCCAGGAGAGAAGAAATGTCACGCTGCGGGCCGCACTACTGCTGCTTAGCTAAGCAGTGGATGTGGCTCTGGAGAGAGGTGCGGGGCAGTGCTGGCACCGTGGCCCAGGAGAGCCAGGAGCACGCGCTGTGCTGGGTAGCAGCAGCATGGGGCATGTGGCCAGAGGGCCACCAGGGCAAGGCAGGATGCTCGGGAGCAGGCTCACAGTGCACTGGCTCTGCAGGCAACCCTAGCTTGCCGGTGGCCAGCAGGCTGCAGCTGCTGCTGGGACTCTTGGAGCCAAGCCTCTGGCTAGTCCCCCCGCTCAGGGACAGCGGGAGACACAGCAGTGAGAGCAGGGCTGCTACCAGGCAGCAACCAGTACTCTAGGTGCCACTCAGAGCTGCTTCCTTCTCCACCACCACCTCTGCATCAACCCCAAGGCCCCCTCAGCCCCACTCGTTAGGCATCCCTTTGCTCATCCACGTCTCCTCAGGACCCCATGGCCAACAGTCCCAGCAAGGGAAGTGCTCCTCACCCTCATGATCACGCTCATGTTGCTCGTCCACGAAAGGCAGAGCTCATTGTCGGCTTCCCTCTCCTTCTGGGGCTCCACATACTCTGGATCATCCTGCAGCATCGCCCGGCCTGAACAGCAGCAGAAAGACACAGCGGTCAGCAGGAGTCATGCAGAGCTGCAGCTGGCAGACTCATGGCGTCAGAGAGAAACCAGCCTGGCAGAGACAAAGGGCATGCCAGGAATGGATGGGGAGCAGGATTCCCAGGGAGGGTCGGGGCCTATTCCAGGGCAGAGAAGGGCAACTGCTTCAAAGGGTACCAAAAGCCTCACGGGCTTTCCGGTGCGAAGCCCGACACAAGCCGTAGCCTCTGAGCAGGGGCTGCTGAGCGTTTTCCAGGCCAGTGGTATCCAGGACAGGTACTAAGAGCCCACTCCCCTGCTCCTACATCAGCCGCGCCTCCTGCTCCTTTGCCTCACTGAGCAGAGGGGCCGAGGCAGTGCGATGCCTTCCCCGGCCTTGCCAGCGTGGCCGCGTGCAGAAGCACACAGCCCAGCACAGCTTCTCTTACGTTTTCGCTGCACGACGAATCTGAAGAGGCAATGAAGAGCATCCAAGGCCCCACCCTTGGTCTCCGCGTCCTCGTAAGCACAGCAAAGGATGAGACAGCCCACCAGCTGTCCCAGCATCGGCACGGGGATCTTCCCATAGCAGGCAGGGCTCTCATCCACTCCTCCAAAGGGGTGCCACACCTGGGCAAGGCGGGTGGGACAGGTAGAAGGGCTGACGGGAGGCAGTCGCCACCAAAGCCCTGAAGCCAAGACTCTGCCCAGGCATGGATCCCAGCGGAGCCAAAGCTCTAGAGGGCCCTGCAGGCCTTGCCTCCCAAAGCAGCAGCCCAGCAAAGGCAGCACTGCCAGGCTGCGGCTCACATCATGCTCCGCGCGCACTGCTCCCCTGCACAGGGCTGGGGGCACAGCTGGCTCCTGCGACAAAGGGACTGCAGAGAAAAGCCCATGGAGAGAGGGCCAAAGAGCTTTGCTTCAGGGCAGAGCCTTGCTCAGTGCCTTAACCTGTGCCCACGCTTCCCTCCGAGGGACCCCCTGAGCTGCACTGTGCTCTGGGCTGCTGCAAAGGGCCAAAGCGGGGGCTGCACGGTGCTTGGCTCCTTACCTCCAGCGAGGAATAGTTGGCCAGCAACTTGCTCAGCCTCCCAATCCTCCCCACGGCCCTCTCACGCACAGCTGCTCTCTCCGTCTTGGTGAAGGGCAGCAGCATCTGCAAGGAGAAAGGCTACTGCTCTGCCCGGGGAGCTGACGCCCACTCCAGCAGAAGCAGCTCTGCTAAGCGCCTGCCTGCAGTCCTACAGTGCACCAAGGCTTCCTCGGAGCTAGAGCCAAGCCTGGAATGGCCTTCCTGCCCCTACAGGCCCCAGCCTGCAAGGCCCACCTTGCCCTCAGGCAGCCAGCCACACCCAAGCCCCCTCCCAGCCTCTGCTCCTGGCCATGCACATGGCCCCGGGTGCCCTCTTCAGGATGGCAGGCCTTTCAGGCCACACCTTCCCTAGGGGTCTGCAGTGGGCAGCCTGGCCTCCGGCCTCCTGGCATGGCAGAAGAACCAAGCTTCCGGCCTCGGCTCCCCTTGCAGCACGGGCAGCTCCCAGTGGGTCTCTGCCCCATTCCGATCTGGCAAGGAAAGCACAAGGCACGCGGAGGCAGGGGGGCAGCAGCACCAGCTGCCATCAGTGCAGTGCCTAGAGAAGAAGGGTGACGACATTCCTCCCACTGCTTTGGTGCAAGGAGAGCTTTGGGGGCAGAGGTGGCCCAGGAGTGCTCATGGGGGCAAGGTGTTCCCAAGAGCCTGGAGGATGTTTGGGGTGGGAAGGGACTTGGGCTGTAGCCAGGGGGCACTGGGCTCACAGAAGAGCCCAGTGGGGAACCTCCGCTCACCCAAGCGAGAAACGCCCCCTGCCTGCAGCGTGCTGCCTGTACATGGCACTCGGGGGGGGAATGTCCACTCGAGGGTGTCACTTCCCTCTGGGCTGAGGAACAGGCCCAATGCAGCCCACTCTTTGCAAATGCCACACCTGCAAGATCTTCTGCAGCTCCAGGAGGCTGGAAGTGGCCGACTTGAGCACCAGCACCTCCAACATGTTGTCCATGGCATCGAGGGTCTGCAAGGAGGACAGGGGGTTGTGGCATTCCTTCCCCACTGCCTCTGACCCACAGCAGACTCAGTTGAACCCCTGCTGCCCAGCGAGGACACCCGCTGCCCTGCACGGGCCAATGAGAGGCCTCAGGGCAGGAGACCTGCTGTGCACGGACCAGCCCCTGGGCACTGCCCATGGCCCAGCCCACGGGAAGGGCATGAAGGCAGGAGGGTGGGAAAACAAAGCTGAGATCCTGCCCAGCCTTGGAGCTGACAGTCACCTCTCAGCACAGCGGAGCCAGGGGCAAGCCCAGAGGGGCTGGCGGGCTCCCTGTAGCTCACCCAGCACCTACCTTGGAGTAGAGGGACATGTCCACGGTCTCCATGTCTTCTCTTGGAGGAAGCAAGAAGACACTCTTGAAGCAGGCATGGAGAAGGCTGCTCTTTTTGCCCTCCAGAACCGGCTCCACTGCACTGCAAAGAGAGAGCGAGAGAGAGAGAGAGATGCCTGTTGGACACTGGTGCTGGGAGCAGTGCCTGGATGCCCTGGGGAGGTGGCTGTGGGCCGCTGGGGCAGGAGTCCCCCGGCTGCTACAGAGAGCACGTGAGGGAGCCCTGCAGGGAGGCACCTCCTCCCTCCATGAACTGGCCCAGGGCCAGAGGAGAGCCCAGGCAGCTAGGCCTCCCCCCTTCTCTACCACCTGCCTCCCCTTCTGCACTACAAGCCAAGGGGCCCTGGGGAGCTGCAGCAGGCAACCCTCTGCCCTCCCATCTGCCCTACTGACAAGCCTGGGCCAGGGGAGAGCAGAAGCGCAGCAGACAGCACCGCCAGCCTCCTCCCACCATGGTGCACACCTCCCAGCCAGGGACGGTGCCATCAGGCACATGCTGTGCACAGGTCCTGGCCAAACCAGGGGCTCTGCTAGCTACCTCATTGCCGTGATAGCAAGCATGGCTTGCTGGCGCACTGCTGTGCCCAGGCGCTCCAAGGGCTCCTCTTCCAGCAGCACCTGCACAGCACAACCGGCAGTCAGCGCGGCAACTGCCATCACCCAGCACCAGCAGACCCAGGGCCCAGCTGGCCTTGCCCCTGTCCTCACACCTGCTGCCTCTCCCCTCACCTCGATATGCTCGGCCAGCTCGTGTCGGCAGCAGAACACCTCCAGGCCCCAGGACAAGGTCTTGGCGCTGCTGCCTCCACAGAGGGTGCCGATGGACGCTAGAAACTTCAGCTTCTGCGCCTCTTGCTGACAGACGGGGAAGAGAGACAGAGTGAGCGCGAGAGGAGACAGGAAAGGCCAGCAGGACCAGAGCAGCCAGGGGGCTGCAGTGCTGGGCGGGACCCCGGACGGCAGCAGCTCTGCACAGCCAGCACCTCCCCAGCAGCCTGCCAGCAGACATGGGCGGACCCGCAGGGAGACCCAGGCACAGCCCCCATGGAAACGGCTGCACTTACCTGTTCTCGGCCACCCACAAAGGCCTGGATGAAGTCCAAGGCTTCCTCATCCTCTCTGGACAGCTCGGACCAGCTGCTGATGGAAAACCTTGCACCTGAGAAAGGAAGAGAGCCGGGAGCACTGCAGAGATGGAGGGCAGGCAGCAGAGAGCCGCGCAGTGAGCTCTGCCCGCCGGCCAGCCATGGGCCTGCTCCCGAGCACGCAGTCTCCCCCAGGCTGCTCAAGGCTGCACGGTGCCCAGCACATGGGCTGCCCTGCTGCAGCCAGCCAGCCAGGGCAAACCTCAACTGCACCAGGCTGGGGAACGTGCTGCCAGACAGGCAGCATCCCTCCTCCTGCCACGGAGCTGCCGCTCGCTGCCCGTCCCAGGCAGCAGGAGCTGCGTCCATCTGCGCTCTCCCTCCTGGGCGCATGCTGCGCTGGGGCCAGCTCCCAAGCCCCGAGCGGGCCCTGGCATCCGGGCACCGCTGTGCCACCACCCCGGGCACCCCGACACCACGTGCTGGGGAGATGGGAGCCCGGCGCAGAGCAGGGTGCGCTCCCTGGCCCTCACCCCAGCCCGGCCCAGCCCCACGGGGGCTCACTCACCTCTCCGCCACGCCTGGGACTCGAACCCCTCCAAGGGCCTCGAGGCAGAGCTGCTCTCCTCGGCAACCCTGTCCTGCTCCTGGGATGCCCGGCGCGGGCAGCCGTACTCCTGCTCCCAGGCCACTCGTGGGCGGCTGGGGGGTCTCTCCGCCATCCTGCGGCACGGAGCAGAGGCAGGAGGGGGACACTTGTTTAATGCAGAGCTGGGGAGGGTCCCCACGGGGGTGGGGGCAGCGCAGTCAAAGGTCCCCGCGCCCGTCCCGGCCCTGGAGCCAGCTCTCCTGCGCCTCAGCCCCTGCCGCAAGGTCCTGCCCCCGCCACGGCCGAGGGCCCCCGCAGCCCCGTGGCACTGCCGAGCCCGGCCCCGTCGCTCTCACCCGCAGCAGGAGCTGGCAAGGCCTCGGCAAGCGCCTCGACTCCGCGGGGCTGCCGGGGCGGCAGGGAAAGACGCGGCTGCGCTCGGGGGCTCCTCCTCGAGCTCCACGCGCTCCTGCCCTCTCCCGTCGCCGTCCGCCCGGACACTGCCCGCACCTGACAGCGCCGCCGGTGTCACAACGGGGGGGGTCACAATGGCCCCGCCGGGGGCGGCTCTGAGGTCACCTCTGCTGCGCGAGCTGCTCCAGCAGCAGCAGCCGGCGCCGCCAGGGGCTCCAGGGCCGCAGCGCGGCCGCCCCGGGCAGGAGGGAGCTGGGGCAGGGCAGGGCGAGGCAGCTCGAGGGGCCGCGCGCGGCTCCGCATGGCCAGCTCCCTCCTCTTTCATCCCCGGCTGCCCACGCCTGGCTGCACTCACCTGCTCACCACTAACCACCAGCACCACCTCAAAACCTGACCCCACCGTACCTCTTGCCCCAATCCCCTCCTCTCATCCCTCACCCCAAACTCTAACCCTCCAGCCACAACCCAGACCTCCAACCCCTTTCCCTAACTCTTGCTCCAGCCCTCACCGGCATCTCCAACCCTCAGCCCTAGACAACAAATGCTAGCCATCACCCCAGCCCTCACCCCTGCCATAGCCCACTCCCCCACAAAGCTAGCCAACGCTCACAGCAAGCACCAGAAACCCGCAGCACAACCACCAAACCTCGCCCCACGCCTCACCCAACCCCTCACCCCATGCAGCCAGCTCTCGTCCCCAGCCCTGCCCTCAACACCAGCCCCCAAGCACCAACCCCAGGGAGATGCCCGAACCCCCACTGCCAGCCCCAACCCCTTCTCCCGCCCGGCACCTGGCCCCTTCTCTGCACGGCACAGGTTATTGGCCTTGCCAGTTCTGCTGGCCCCCGGGGCCGTGGCAGGGCTCCCAAGTGGGCGGAAAACCACACGGACGTCGGGCAAAGAGCTGGTGAGCAGCCTGGACTGCTTCAGGCTGGAGCACATTGTACGGCGTAGAAATTATGCCCTCCACTCCTGCAAGTAGGAGGATGTTGGCCCGTTCAGCTGGCACGGTTGGAGCTGGAAAAGGATGCCTGCCCGTTGTCTAAAATAAATTGTTGTAAAACCTAAAACCTTTTCCCTGTGTTTTACAAAAGCAAAACAGCTAACCTCGTGTGAACTCAAGGAGCAATTTCTCTGGGAGGACTGTATGAAAACTGAGGGGGTTTTTTTTGTTTGTTTTGAGGAGAAAAGCACTCTTTCTTTTCCAAACCCTTGAGTTGGTGTTCTTTGACCTTCATACGTGAGTCGATTTCAGCCTAGAAGGCTCTTTTCCCACCGGTAGGTGTTGATGTTGACAGAGGCACCGCTGTGCTTTCTAGCGTGGCATGCTAGCACCTATTCCAAGAAGTGGAACTCTCTCTGCTTATTGCGTTGTGGCCAAGCAATACATCCGCACAATGGAAGAAGGTTGAGGGCAGAAGCCTGGCTGTGACTGACCACAGGTGTTGCCAAGAAAGCTGGATGAATCTCAGCACAAAGGGCGCCACAGGCTGGCCTTTGTTTTAAGGCATGCCCTGGACTCCTGCAAGCACCTGAAGGCTGGAAATCCATCCTTCCAGGAGCAGAAACGATGAGCAGTAGAGGGAATGTGCTGCGCAGGTGAGCTGCAGCTGGTGCAGCAAGCATTGCTGGTTTGAAGCGGTGGCTTGCTCCTTTGCCCTTTCCCAGAGAAATGCAATCTGATAATGGATGACATCTGTAAGAACAAAGAACTGCAAAGGTGGAGTTCTTCCCGTGGAGTCCAGTGGACTTTCCACCTACCGTGTCGAGCTCAATGCAATGGGGGAGGAGAAAGATGCAATGGATGAGAGAAAGGACAGCAATGCAAGAGTGACTCTTCTCTCTTAGAATACTTCTAAGTGGGGATTGGATTTGTGGGAAGTCTGAAGTTGGCTACGTAAGTGACACCCTCCCACCATGGGAAGTGTCAGAGAAGGACATTGTATCTGATTTAGCTTCAGCTTAGTCTCAGGGCCTAAAGTAGATGAAGCCTGCGGGCCTCAAGGCCGAACTGTGAATGAACTTGAGAAACATTGCTGGCAATGTAGCTGTAAAACCATTTATGACCAGCTACTAAGGCTACAAAAGCAGCTAATGAGGATGTAAAATAGGATGCAGGAGACAAGATGGGATGCACGTGGGTTGGGGTTGACCTTGGAGGAGATAAGGGCCTGGGCTGTAGGCCAGGAGCTGTCCGAAGGAGAGAGAGAGCAGTCAGAAGGGGAGAGACCAGTGACTCAGAAAAGAAGACTGGAGGAGACTGTCACTGGCAGGTGGGGAAATAAGACTGCAAAGGGTCTGATTAGCCCAGAATGTCTTTGTTCAGGGTCCCTGCGTGGAGGCAGCCAGCTCGAGCTGTTACTTCCTGTACTGTCATTTATTCTTGTAATTCATGTCAAAGGAATAATTAATTCTGCTCCTATATGTGCATGAGACTCTGCTCCTCGGAAACCTAGGGTGGGGCCATGTCTACAACAGGAAGTCCCCTAGATGAGGGGTTTGTGTCAGTAGCTGCACAAATTCCTTTGAAAACACTGTCAAGGTCCTGGAGAATCACCGATCACAGGACGGCTGAGGTTGGAATGGACCTCTGAAGATCATCTAGTCCAACCCCCCTGCTCAAGCAGGGTCCTCCAGAGCACATTGCCCAGGATTGTGTCCAGATGGCTTTTGAGTATCTCCAGGGAAGGAGACTGCACAGCCTCTCTGGGCAACCTGTGCCAGTGCTCCGTCACCCTCCCAGCCCAGAAGTTTTTCCTCCTGTGCACATGGAACTGCCTGTGGTTCAGTTTGTGCCCGTTGCCTCTTGTCCTGTCACTGGGCTCTACTGAGATCCCCTCTCAGTCTTGTCTTCTCCAGGCTCTACAGGCCGAGCTCTCGCAGCCTTTCTTCACAGGAGACATGCTGCAGTCCCCTCATCATCTTTGTAGCCCTCCGCCGGACTCTCTCCAGTAGGGCCATGTCTCTCTTGTACCCTCTTTCCAGCAGGTCAACCCCCAGCCTGTCCTGGGCCATGGAGTTCTTCCTCCCTACGTGCAGGACCCTGCACTTGCCTTTGTTGAACTTGAGAAGGTTCCTCTCTGCCCATGAGGTTGTGATTAAACAAGGTTGTGGCTCTTTTTCTGGATGGTGGACGGGTGGGATGGCAGCAGGACGAGGAGTCATGAGGGGAGGAAGGGGAATTCCATTAACTTCTGCACCTGGGTTAGGTTCTTGGGAGGGTTATTATTGTGGGAAGTGAGGACATATGCAGCGTGAGTGCCCAAGCTGTGCACGAATTCAGCCACAGTCAGGGGTGAATCCTCCTTCGGGAGAAAATCAAGATGTAGGCCGAACTGATGAATGACTAGTTGAGGAGGAATATCCTTGTGCTTGTATTCGATGTGTATGTATGTTTTTGGATGCAATCCCTTTGGCTAGTCAGGGCCGCATAACCAGGAAAGTTGCTGGAAAGCAAGTAACCTTTCTAGTGGCTACAGGGGCTACTTTATCTCTCAAGCCATGGAGCTCAATGACAGTCCTTCCGAGATGGGTGTGTTATAAAGGTCCGCAGGCATTCACCACTAAGGCAGAGTCAGACTCTTATGCGATCGTTTGTTTCAGCTGGAGCTGGGTGCCTCCAAAGAGGGACCCAGAACAAAGACATTCTGGGCTAATTATACTCCTTCCAGTCTTATTTCCCCGCCTGCCAGTGACAGTCTCTTCCAGTCTTCTTTCCTGAGTTGCTGGTCTCTTTCTTTTTAAACGGTTCATGTCTACATCCCAGGACGGTTGCTGTGTTCCTGCTTCAAAGTGCCTTATCTTATCCGGAGGCTAACCGTGACCTCTGTCCATTGTGTTCTGTAAGTTGGAGGGCTGATTCTGGCTGCTTCTGCAGTTGTTGCGTCAGCAGCAGCCCACAGGTTCGGTAAAAGCTTCGGCCTGCAGGCTTCAGGGCATTATTTTAAATAAAATAATTACTTATTTAAATGATTTTACAGCATAGAAACAGCTCGAAGTGGGTGCCTCTGGAGAAGGACACCGGACAAAGAAATTCTGGGGTAATTAGACCCCTTACAGTTTTATTTTCCCACCGGCCAGTGAAGGCCTCCTCCAATCTTCTTTACTGAGTCAGTGGTCTCTCCCCTTCTGATTGGTGTCTCTCTCCTTCTGACAGCTCCTGGCCTACAGCCCAGGCTGGATGCCATGTCCTTGTTTCTCCCAGGCCCTTATCTCCTCCAAGGTCAAGCCCAACCCACGTGCATCCCATCTTGTCTCCTGCAGTCTACTTTGTAGCCTCATGAGCTAGTTTTGTATCTTTGTCAGCTAGTTTTAACTGGTTTGGCAGTTACAACATTGGCAAGGTCACATCCTTCGCAAAGTTTCTGGAGTTCAAGGACAGTTCAGCCTTGAGGCCTGCAGGCTTCATCTACTTTAGGCACTGATGCTAAGCAAGAGTGAGACTTATGCGAAGCGGAAGCTAAATCGGCTACAATTTCCTTCTCCAACAGTCCTCCCTTGGTTTCTATGAGCACACCTGCTGGATACATATATTGGGGTAGAGTATTTGTGCACATCATAGAGGAGAATGTGAGGCACTTTTTCTCCCTTTTTTTTTTTTTTTGTGAAGTTTACCTTAGATTAAATAATCTAATGAAAAGGCGCCCAGGTGTTGCTGGGTTGTTAAGAAAGCCTTACTGCACGGATTTGGTTTGGAGACTCAAGAACTGAGATGCAGCTGTGCTTTTGCAGCCGGGCACTAATTCGTGAAGCACAAAGTATAGGCATTCCTCTTTTTCGATTGTAATCCCGTTCCCAATAGTGCGTTATGACAAACAAGAAGTTACGTTACCATTTTTAGTTATTGAAGGCAGAACACTGAAGGAGATAAGCCCGCCTTAACTAGGATAATCCTTCTGTTAAGCAAACATGAAGATGGTACTGCTCTTTTGGAAGTTTGTCTGCAGCTCTTGAAAAAGCAGGTATCTCCCTAAGAGACAGCATCTCGAAGATGTACACAATATGCTAAACATTTCTCTCTCCTCAGAGTTTCTGGATTCCCCTGTCTCTAGTCATTGTGAATACTGTCCACCCTCCCAAGCTGATCCGCTTGCCTGGGGGCTCCTTACTCCTGGGGGCCTTCTTGGACAAAGGAGACATTCTCTCTGCATACGTCCTACATTGCCACAGAAATAACATTCCGGTCCCTCACTGTCTGCCCATCTTCTCCTGTCCCCTTCTCGTCCTTGCCCTTGGCATTGCCCTAGCCTTCCTCGGCCTCCTCTGTCTCTTCCTCTCCCCCTTCCTCTAATTTGCAAGTTCCGTGCTGAAGCTGCTGCTAAGAGATTAGCCTCTTCTTGGTTTTCCTTTTTCCGTTCCTTTGCTTGCTTCCCTTGCTGTTTCTCCTCTCGCCCGTCATAGACCAATACTGCCACGCTTAAAATCCTTTGTGAAGTTTCTCCTTGCCACCCTGGCATGTGCTCCTTCAACTCTTTTGGGCTATCCGGAGCGGCCTGATGGACAAAGACACTAATGGCTAGTGCATCATTCCAATTCTGGAAAGTCCTTCCCCCATAGTTCAACAAGGCTTGCCCTAGTCGTCCCCCAAAATCCCTGGCCTCTTTGTCCAAGCTCTGTCTACGCTCCTGCACTCTAGTCCAATCCACTCCTAGTTTGCTACATGCTCTAATAGCTTCTACCGAGTTCCGGAGTCCTGTCTGGCAAGCGACTCTGTCCCCTGCGTTATTGTAATCCCAATTTGGATCGTTTGCTGGCTAACGATTTGTGTTTCCCCCAGTCTGTTGTACAAACTTTGCCTCTTTATTAACTATTTTATCATCTCGCTCGTTTGGTCAGAACAACTCTCTCAAGAGTACTTGGGTATCCCGCCAGTTTGGATTATACCCAGTGCATATCTATTAGAA
The DNA here is from genome assembly GCF_040807025.1 of Struthio camelus. Classification (NCBI taxonomy): domain Eukaryota; kingdom Metazoa; phylum Chordata; class Aves; order Struthioniformes; family Struthionidae; genus Struthio; species Struthio camelus. The sequence continues at coordinate 2,184,978 of NC_090957.1, read as the reverse complement.
AACAGCTGAGCGCTCCTTTCCGCATCCTCCCTCAACCTGGGCATTTTGCTTGCCCACAATGCTCAATCACTCGGACTCCAGGGTTGGCTAGTAAATACATGCAGTACCACGTGAGGGGGGTTAGCTCCCCCACCCCGCCCCCGCTGCACTCGGTTGTAATGCTGCTGCATTAGGTAAAACATTAGCAACCATAGGATGGAGGCCTGCCACGGGAGGAGGGGAAGTCTGAGTAAGAGGAGGAGAGGGACAGATAGACAGATCTTCGGGAGGCGCCACCGGAGGAGTGTAAGGCGGAGCAGTAGCTCCTGGGGCGTTATTTGGGACACCTATATCTGCTGCAGCAAGAGTAGTTTTACAGAGGGTGCCGTTTGTCCTCCTTGGATCTCGCCGGTCCCACATCCAATTATCCCCACACATACCAATAATCCATTCAGTGAGGCTTTTCATCTTCCAATATAAGCTGTAGCAGAGCTCATTTCTTAGAATCGAAGGATCCTTCCTTGGGTTAACCCCCACATTAATTGTAAGATGGACAATCATCCTGACATAAAGGGACAGCTAACTAGCTAGGGATCGATTTGACTGTAACGGCTTTTTTCTCCTTTTTGTTCCTTTTCCTTTTCTAAATTTGGATGTTTGGAGCCAAGAGGGTGCAATGGTGGTTGGCTACACTGCCATCTGGGGTGCCAAAGTGCTGTGGAAACACTTTGATCCTAGGTTTCCAAGAAGCAGAGCCTCACGCACATCTAGCAGCAACATTTTATTTCTTGAAATGATGGTGCAGCATAGTAACTGCTGGAGCTGGGTGCCTCCAGGGAGGGACCTTGAACAAAGGAATTCTGGCCTAATTAGACCCTTTACAGTTTTATTTCCCACCTGCCAGGGAAGGTCTCCCCCAATCTTCTTTACTGAGTCTTCTTTACTCTCCTTCTGGTTGGTCTTGGCCTTCAGCCCACACTGGTTGCCATGTCCTTGTTTCCCACAGTCCCTTATCTCCTCCGAGGTCAACCCCAACCCACGTGCATCCCATCTTGTCCCCTGCAGTCTACTTTTTAGCCCCATGAGCGAGCTGTGTATCTTTATTAGCTGCTTTTAATGGGTTTGGCCGTTACATGCTCAGCAATGATTCTGGAGTTCATGGACGGTTCGGCCTTGAGGCCTGCATGCGCAGGGTAGGCAGTGGCGATAGAAACAGAGCTGCATGTCATACCCCAGCTCTGCCCTTCCACCTGAGATGCAAGCCCTGAAGACAGCAGGGGCCTGCTCTTGCCCTGCGGTGACTGGAGAGGGCAGGGGAGGCCAAAGCTTTTCTCCCCCTTTCCCTTGGCTATTGTGGGCCAGCAGAGCAGTTGACGCTTTGCAGCAAAACCAAAGTGTGTCAGGCCGCTCTACGCTGGCCTGGCATATTGGAACGAGTGGACACCCCGTCCCCCCCAGGACAAGCCAGATTCATGCAGGCAGCAAGTTTTGCCCCTTGCCTTTGGCTCCCTAAAAAAAGAACACTCACTCCGGCTGAGGAAACGGGGCTGTATCTTTGCGGGAAGCCCAACAAAGCCATGAAGCGGTAGCACAACAGGGGCTGTGCTTGAGGAGTCGCGCTGTCCTGGGGCTGCGGGAGATGCCAGCAATGAGCCAGACCTTCCAGCACACTTGCGTGTGTGCGTGGTGTGCAGCACCATGGCATTGGCACAGCTGCGTCAGCTCTGCTCAAACAGAGTCACGTCCTGGCGGGAGGGTGCCACCTCGCCCATGCTCTCGGGAGCCAGGGACACAGTGCTCCGAGGTGGAATCTTGATGTTCTCCTTGGCACCCTCAGGTTCATGATGGTCTGTGACACCAGGCAACGGACTAAAGGTTCTGCATCATTTTCCAGGGGCTGGAGGGCTGCGAGAGAAAGGCACCGAGCTGAGAACAGACTCCCACCTTTGCAGAGATCCCAGGAATCCCCCCCCAGGCAGGGCCAGCCCCACTCAGCTCTTCCCATGCGGAGGAGGCAGCAGGTAGGACAAATGGATCAGCTGGCACTTGCAGGTCGGCCAAGCCCCAGATGCGCCCCAAATACCCCCTGCTCTCCCCCACATAGGGACACAGAGCCTTCCTCACCTGGGGCAGGCCAGTGAACTGCAGCTCACTTCCCAGCCTCCTCCCTCCTCCCTGCCAGGGCTGCCTGACACAGCGCTGCTCTCACTCACCAGTGCACAGCTCCTGCACCTTCTCCTTCCTCCGCTTCTTCACTTGCTGCCCGATGAGCCCTAGGCAAATACCTCCGCTCACCCCTCATACTCCCCAGCAAGCCCCCAGCAGCACAGCTCCCATCTGGCCTTGCCAGCTTGGCCATGCAGCCTGCTCCCCTTGGGCAAGGCTGGCCCCAGCCCCGTCCCCACGGTGCAGGACCCAGGGACAGTGGGAGGGACTGAAGACCCTCCTGTGTGCCCGTCTGGGTGGGCAGGCATGGCCCTGGGCTTGTGGCTCACCAATGAACCTCACAGCTGCCTCCCGCAAGGATGCGTCCGGGTTCTCCAGGTAAGGCAGGCTCTGGCGCAGGTGTTGCTCCACTCTGCTCCTGTCTCTCAGCAGCTGCAGACAGCACAAGGACAGGGGGTTGGCACCGAGCCTCCCCAGAAGGCCAGGCCTGTCCCTCCTCCCAGCTCTGGCCTCCTCTTCCTTCCTGTCCACGCCTCCCAGCTAGAAGCTGGCTGGTAGCCAGGTTCAGAGGGAGCAGAGGGCAGAGCGGGGCCTGCGGGTGCTGAGATCCCCGCCATGCTTCTGCCAAGGCCCAGCCAGGCCAGGGGCCCCTTCAGCACCCCAGCGGGCACTTAGAGTAGAGGGCTCTGGGCTGCAGCAGTGCGTGAGGGGCACAGCTGTGCACCCTGCTCACTGGCCATGGCGGCAGGCCTCATCCCGCCGCGGCCCCGGGGGCTTTGGCCACGTCCTTACCACGCACTCCCCGATCTTCCATGTCTCCGCTCTTCTGGCCAGCTGCTTGAGCTCCTCCCACTTGAGGAACTGTGCAGCGCTCACCAGGGCTTCCTGAGAGGCCTGCAGAGCAACAGAGACCAGGAGATGCCAGCGCAGCCACGGCAGGACACCCTGGGTCCCCCTCGTCTTGGCAAGGCTCCCAGCCTTTCCCAGCCCCAAATGGCACGACGCAGCGTGCCACTAGGTCTGGCCCTCCCTGAAGGCAGAGGCAGCTCTGCCTTGTCCTTCGGCACACAGGAAGCTGCACCTCATGCTGCCATGCGTTCCAAGGCACACTTGGCAGCAGCCCTTGCCTTGCTGCTCACCTCCACCCACGGCATGTCAGCATTGCTTCCCCAAAACACTGCTCCCTACCTGGGCCACTCTCTGCACCTTGTCACTCATGTGGAGGAAGAGCGGCACCAGGCTCCTCTGTGCATGCTGCTTCAGGTTCCGTTTGTTCTTCCCCACCACAATCTCCAGCAGGTCTTTGAAGAGGAGCATGGAGAGCTCTCGCACTCTGCTGTCTTCCTGCAGGCAGGGAGGAGAGGAGGGGAGGCCTCAGCAACGACTCCAGGAACGGGGCCCGACAAGAGCGTTTGCCGTGGCAAGGCCTCGTCCTCTCCGGGCACAACTGTCCCCCAGCCCGGCCAGAGGTCGGAGCTGAGGACAAGCCTCTGCTGAGGCAGCCTGGACAATGAGGGTTGTCGGCAGCAGCACGACAAGCCTCCCTGGGCTCTGTCTCCCTCTCCCTCTGGAGGGAGCTTCTTGGATTTCCCGAGGCCTCCATCAGGGCCCCCGCACACAACAAGAGGACAGAAAGGGACAGCCCCGCGGCACGGCCTCTCCCTCGCTCTCTAGCCTGCTCCTACCTCTCTGCTCATCGCTGCCCCAGGCCACGGCAAGCGCCGCACGCAGTCAAGCACGAGACGCAGCAGCCGAGAGCAGACAGGGGGCTGGTTTGCTCTACTCCCACAGCCCTGGACACCAAGGCCAGCACAGGGCATGGGCTGAGAACCACAGGGCAAAAGGTTTCCTGACATACAGCAGGGCCTGTGCGGGGACGTGCCAACAGGCACGTATGCAGAGGGGCACACAGCACCCAGACCACGCATACGGACCCCCGGACACACCAGCAGAGCCCCGGCTCTCCCATCAGCCTTACGTCATCAAAGCGAGGCAGAAGCTTCTCGGCCAGCTGCAGAACAATCGGGTTGGAGCCCTTCTGTTCCAGGTAGCTGAGGATGTTTCTCAGCAGCATCAGGCTTCCCACACGCACTTCCCTGCAAGCATCCTGCAGCCACTCCATGCTGTCTGGGAGCAGGCTCTGCATTCTCCTTTTCTGTGGGAAACACACAACTTTCTTTGTGGGAAGCAAGGCCAGACCCCCCCCCGCCCCCCGCCGCCCAAAAGTGCTCTGCCTGCTCTTTTCCCATCAGGGCTCAGTGGCCAGGGCCAGGGCTCTGCACACACGCAGGCCTTGGGCACAGAGGCTGCAGTGCAGGGCACAGATCTCCAAGGGGGCCCTCAGCATGCACTGGCCTCTGTAGGGAGCAAAGCTGCTGCCTCAAGGCCCAGGAGCAGCTGGCTGCCTTAGCCCGGCCCTGTGCTCCAGCTCATTGTCCCTCTCCCAGATCTTCCCGCTGGGCACTGGTGCCTTTCTCCTTGTACAGCACGGCCAAGGGCCTGGCATGACACTCGGGGCAGATGAATGGGGCAGCGGAGACTTGGGAGCAGCTACCACACCTCCGGATTGCCAGCCAAGTCCAAGCCACTCTCTGACCCAGTGTCTCCTGTCAAGCCCCAGGCTGCCAGCATGGCTTCACCCGCCTGCCCCCCTCCTCACCATCTTGGGTCTATTCAACAGGGCCACGAGGCCTCTGAACGCCAGTCTGCGCATCTCCAGGCTCTCACTCTGCGCATAACCCTGGACGAGTGGCAGGACCTCCTCATCCATGTCGGCAAGGTCAGGGCATTCCAGCAGCTGAAATGGACACAGCACTGAAAGACTGGCACAGCCGGCAGCACTGCCCGCAGCGTGCAGCTCTCCATCCCACCCACCATCCAGGGCAAGGGCACCAGGCCCTCACAAAGCTCAGCCCAAACACAGCAGGCATTGTGCAGACACCCCTGGGCCCTGCTCACAGCCCCGCGCCTCACGGCACACTGCACACACTGCTCGCCTCCTCCTCCCGTCCCCTGAACCCTCCACAGCCTCTTGTTCTCATCCCTTGGAGGAGCAATTGAACACAGACAGCTGCCACAAAGCAGGCACGAAATACAAGTGCTTACGAGTGGTCGCCCAGCAGAAACGAGCCAAGGCCGGGGCTACTACCAGGAGCGTATGCATTGCCCCAGCTCCATTCACCAGCATCACCCCACACGCATGTGCACAAGCGAGCACAGCATTTAGAGGCCCCTCCAGAGAGGCACTGCTTGCCATGAGGCCCACCTCGACAAAGAAAGCCATGACGGGCAGCTGATGAAACTGGTCCTCCCTCCTCAGCAGCCTTGCCAGCTGGCGGAAGATCCAGCGACGCAGGTGACTGGCAGCCCCCCTCATTGCTCTGTCAGAGGCAAGAAGGCAGTGTTGGGCCTCAGCCGAGCAGGCAAACCTCCTCTGGCATCGCTCTGCTTGGCACGCAGCTCCTGCAGCCAGCGGCATTTGCTCATGGAGCACTGCTCTTGCCCTACCACACCTTGCCATTAGAAAGTCAGCGTCAGGCATCATTACGTTCCTTTTGGTGGGAGACCGGAGAAACAGCCTTCCTGCCCAGGCGGCATGGCCTGCCCACACATCCCCTCTCCTGCCCGCTTTGGATTCCTGTGCCCCTGGGCCCTCCCCAGGTTCTCCTGCGCACGACCCTCTCCCACAGCTCCTAACACCGCCCGCTCCCCCAGCAGCTCTCCAAGCTGGGCAGCATGGCAGCTCCCAGGGCCCTTCTGCTGGGCGAGCCCTTGCCACAAGGGCTGAGGCTGCAGCCTCTTTCTTGGAGAAGTGGCGTTCCCCCTCCCCCACCAAGAAGCACATGGGGAGGCACACCCCACAGCCAGGGAAGAGGTGCTGGGCCAGAGCAGGCCGGAAAGGGCTCTACCTGGCCAGCACCACCACTCCCTTCTGGGAGGTGTCCGCATGCAGAAATAGGTCCCAGCCGCCCTTCCTCTCAACAGCCACGGCTATGGTCTCATAGTGGGCGCAGCGCAGCAGACTTTTCATGGCCTGCACGGCGCACCTGCATGCAGAGCAAAGCCCAGGTCACACTGGCAGCCCGGCCCTGCCTCCAGGTGCAGTGCAGAGACAGGGCGAGCGGGATCGAGCACCTGACGTGGCTGGTGGGACGGGACTCATCCCGTTGGCATTCCCTCAAGAAGATATTTGCTTCCTGGTGGCTGAACTCTGCTGTGAAGACCATCTGCAAGAGCAGCGCCAGGAAGAGCTGGGGGAAAAACGCCTTCACCGCCTCTGGGCAGACGGGCTCCCGGATGATCTCACACAGTGCCCTCGTTGCCTGCAGAAAACACCCAGTCACACCTCTCACTCCCGAGCAGTCCCCGGCATGCTTCCACAGCCCTCCAGGTGGGAGGCTCGAGCACAGCCTTGGAGCATGGGAAGTGCAGCTGGAGGCCTCAGCCTGGCTGCCTGACCAGGGCCAGCGCCCGCAGGCTCTTGGGCCTCAGCTCCTGGTTGTACACAGTGAGCCTTCCTGCCTCAGCATGACCATCACCTCGGCAGGCTTCGTGTAGCGTGCACGCTCGGCCAGGCTCCCTGTCCCAGGCCGTGCTGCCTGCCCAGGTTTTGCAGGAGCCCTACTCCTGCCCCTCACCTTGCCCCCAACCCGACCCTGGCTTTCCAGCCTGCTGAGCGAGGTCGGCGGATGCAGGGACAGCGTCGGATGGAGATTTCCTGGGCATGGCCAGCCTGGCTGTTGGTGTGCAGAGAGGCCAGGCAGCACTTGGCAGCCCTGTGCGCTGGCACAGTCGGAGGCCTGGCGCTGGGCATGTTGTAGCCATGGGCCCAGGAGAGGTCCCTGCTTGGGGGCACACGGGCAGCGGAGAGGGGGAGGGGGCCCAGGGAGGCAGGCACCAGCCTGGGGGCACGGGAGGCCTCGTCCCCTAACTCACGGCCAGCGGAAGGATGCAGTTGTTGTCCCTGTCGGAGCTGGACTGCTTGCGCAGTGGCCGCTCCTCCAGCAAGCTCAGCAGCTCCCGCAGCATGTCCGGCGCAAGCATCGGCTTATCCATCAGCACCTTCCACATGCTCACGGCAGTGCTGCAGGCCCAGAGCGCCTTGTCAGTGGCACTTCCTTGGCCGCAGCACCGTAGCCTGGGCCAGCCCTGGAGGTCCCCAGCTGTGTGCCAGCCCTGCCCCTGCCCACCCCCTCCTCCCTGGCAGCCCCAAGAGGGTCCTGCCCAGGCAGGCAGCACATGACCAAGCTGAAGCCCCTTGCGCGGCAGGGAGCGTGCAGAGCCGCTGCGCTCTGCGGCTCAAGGCAGGGACACTTGCTCAGCTCTGGCTCCTCAAGGCCTGCTTGAGGCACCAGGGCTGGGAAACGGTGGGCGAGACACAGGGCCCTGCCCCTCAGCCGTGTGCTGGCCATCTGCTTGCCTCTGGCCCTCTTTGGGCCCTTCTCCCCATGGCCAAGGAGCCACTGGAGCCCGTCCAGGCTGACGGGCCCCATACCTGTTGCACAGTGGCGAGCAGTACAGCAGGCTCACGGTCACCTCGCTGGGCTCCAAGCAGGCCAGCTGGCAAAGGGTCTTGTTTAGGGTGACCCGGGCCGACAGCTCCCTCACATACTTCACGTTCCTGTAGAGGCACCTTATGATGCGTGGCACCTGGAAGACACAAGGCGGACGGTGAGGCTGCTCCCAGAGAGCAGCCAATACCCCAGCTCCCACTCACTTCTCCTTCCCTCTCCACCACTCCCACCGCTCCTTGCTGCCTTCCAAGGGGCTCCGCTGCCCACGAACACTGGCTCTCGGCGGGGAAACAGCGCCCCAGAGGGTCGAGCCCCACGCACGCCAGCCCCAGGCTCCTTACATCTTCCAGCACAGAGAAAGCGTCCAGCAGGAACATGGTCAGCATGTGGGAAGCCACCTCCGTATTGTAGGTGCTGCAGTTCCTCATGCCCTCGATGGCTGTGACAATGACGTCTGTCCTTTCGGAAGGCTGCAGGTTTTTCACAAACAGCTGGGGCAGAAAGGACCCAGGAGAGAAGAAATGTCACGCTGCGGGCCGCACTACTGCTGCTTAGCTAAGCAGTGGATGTGGCTCTGGAGAGAGGTGCGGGGCAGTGCTGGCACCGTGGCCCAGGAGAGCCAGGAGCACGCGCTGTGCTGGGTAGCAGCAGCATGGGGCATGTGGCCAGAGGGCCACCAGGGCAAGGCAGGATGCTCGGGAGCAGGCTCACAGTGCACTGGCTCTGCAGGCAACCCTAGCTTGCCGGTGGCCAGCAGGCTGCAGCTGCTGCTGGGACTCTTGGAGCCAAGCCTCTGGCTAGTCCCCCCGCTCAGGGACAGCGGGAGACACAGCAGTGAGAGCAGGGCTGCTACCAGGCAGCAACCAGTACTCTAGGTGCCACTCAGAGCTGCTTCCTTCTCCACCACCACCTCTGCATCAACCCCAAGGCCCCCTCAGCCCCACTCGTTAGGCATCCCTTTGCTCATCCACGTCTCCTCAGGACCCCATGGCCAACAGTCCCAGCAAGGGAAGTGCTCCTCACCCTCATGATCACGCTCATGTTGCTCGTCCACGAAAGGCAGAGCTCATTGTCGGCTTCCCTCTCCTTCTGGGGCTCCACATACTCTGGATCATCCTGCAGCATCGCCCGGCCTGAACAGCAGCAGAAAGACACAGCGGTCAGCAGGAGTCATGCAGAGCTGCAGCTGGCAGACTCATGGCGTCAGAGAGAAACCAGCCTGGCAGAGACAAAGGGCATGCCACGAATGGATGGGGAGCAGGATTCCCAGGGAGGGTCGGGGCCTATTCCAGGGCAGAGAAGGGCAACTGCTTCAAAGGGTACCAAAAGCCTCACGGGCTTTCCGGTGCGAAGCCCGACACAAGCCGTAGCCTCTGAGCAGGGGCTGCTGAGCGTTTTCCAGGCCAGTGGTATCCAGGACAGGTACTAAGAGCCCACTCCCCTGCTCCTACATCAGCCGCGCCTCCTGCTCCTTTGCCTCACTGAGCAGAGGGGCCGAGGCAGTGCGATGCCTTCCCCGGCCTTGCCAGCGTGGCCGCGTGCAGAAGCACACAGCCCAGCACAGCTTCTCTTACGTTTTCGCTGCACGACGAATCTGAAGAGGCAATGAAGAGCATCCAAGGCCCCGCCCTTGGTCTCCGCGTCCTCGTAAGCACAGCAAAGGATGAGACAGCCCACCAGCTGTCCCAGCATCGGCACGGGGATCTTCCCATAGCAGGCAGGGCTCTCATCCACTCCTCCAAAGGGGTGCCACACCTGGGCAAGGCGGGTGGGACAGGTAGAAGGGCTGACGGGAGGCAGTCGCCACCAAAGCCCTGAAGCCAAGACTCTGCCCAGGCATGGATCCCAGCGGAGCCAAAGCTCTCGAGGGCCCTGCAGGCCTTGCCTCCCAAAGCAGCAGCCCAGCAAAGGCAGCACTGCCAGGCTGCGGCTCACATCATGCTCCGCGCGCACTGCTCCCCTGCACAGGGCTGGGGGCACAGCTGGCTCCTGCGACAAAGGGACTGCAGAGAAAAGCCCATGGAGAGAGGGCCAAAGAGCTTTGCTTCAGGGCAGAGCCTTGCTCAGTGCCTTAACCTGTGCCCACGCTTCCCTCCGAGGGACCCCCTGAGCTGCACTGTGCTCTGGGCTGCTGCAAAGGGCCAAAGCGGGGGCTGCACGGTGCTTGGCTCCTTACCTCCAGCGAGGAATAGTTGGCCAGCAACTTGCTCAGCCTCCCAATCCTCCCCACGGCCCTCTCACGCACAGCTGCTCTCTCCGTCTTGGTGAAGGGCAGCAGCATCTGCAAGGAGAAAGGCTACTGCTCTGCCCGGGGAGCTGACGCCCACTCCAGCAGAAGCAGCTCTGCTAAGCGCCTGCCTGCAGTCCTACAGTGCACCAAGGCTTCCTCGGAGCTAGAGCCAAGCCTGGAATGGCCTTCCTGCCCCTACAGGCCCCAGCCTGCAAGGCCCACCTTGCCCTCAGGCAGCCAGCCACACCCAAGCCCCCTCCCAGCCTCTGCTCCTGGCCATGCACATGGCCCCGGGTGCCCTCTTCAGGATGGCAGGCCTTTCAGGCCACACCTTCCCTAGGGGTCTGCAGTGGGCAGCCTGGCCTCCGGCCTCCTGGCATGGCAGAAGAACCAAGCTTCCGGGCTCGGCTCCCCTTGCAGCACGGGCAGCTCCCAGTGGGTCTCTGCCCCATTCCGATCTGGCAAGGAAAGCACAAGGCACGCGGAGGCAGGGGGGCAGCAGCACCAGCTGCCATCAGTGCAGTGCCTAGAGAAGAAGGATGACGACATTCCTCCCACTGCTTTGGTGCAAGGAGAGCTTTGGGGGCAGAGGTGGCCCAGGAGTGCTCATGGGGGCAAGGTGTTCCCAAGAGCCTGGAGGATGTTTGGGGTGGGAAGGGACTTGGGCTGTAGCCAGGGGGCACTGGGCTCACAGAAGAGCCCAGTGGGGAACCTCCGCTCACCCAAGCGAGAAACGCCCCCTGCCTGCAGCGTGCTGCCTGTACATGGCACTCGGGGGGGGAATGTCCACTCGAGGGTGTCACTTCCCTCTGGGCTGAGGAACAGGCCCAATGCAGCCCACTCTTTGCAAATGCCACACCTGCAAGATCTTCTGCAGCTCCAGGAGGCTGGAAGTGGCCGACTTGAGCACCAGCACCTCCAACATGTTGTCCATGGCATCGAGGGTCTGCAAGGAGGACAGGGGGTTGTGGCATTCCTTCCCCACTGCCTCTGACCCACAGCAGACTCAGTTGAACTCCTGCTGCCCAGCGAGGACACCCGCTGCCCTGCACGGGCCAATGAGAGGCCTCAGGGCAGGAGACCTGCTGTGCACGGACCAGCCCCTGGGCACTGCCCATGGCCCAGCCCACGGGAAGGGCATGAAGGCAGGAGGGTGGGAAAACAAAGCTGAGATCCTGCCCAGCCTTGGAGCTGACAGTCACCTCTCAGCACAGCGGAGCCAGGGGCAAGCCCAGAGGGGCTGGCGGGCTCCCTGTAGCTCACCCAGCACCTACCTTGGAGTAGAGGGACATGTCCACGGTCTCCATGTCTTCTCTTGGAGGAAGCAAGAAGACACTCTTGAAGCAGGCATGGAGAAGGCTGCTCTTTTTGCCCTCCAGAACCGGCTCCACTGCACTGCAAAGAGAGAGCGAGAGAGAGAGAGAGATGCCTGTTGGACACTGGTGCTGGGAGCAGTGCCTGGATGCCCTGGGGAGGTGGCTGTGGGCCGCTGGGGCAGGAGTCCCCCGGCTGCTACAGAGAGCACGTGAGGGAGCCCTGCAGGGAGGCACCTCCTCCCTCCATGAACTGGCCCAGGGCCAGAGGAGAGCCCAGGCAGCTAGGCCTCCCCCCTTCTCTACCACCTGCCTCCCCTTCTGCACTACAAGCCAAGGGGCCCTGGGGAGCTGCAGCAGGCAACCCTCTGCCCTCCCATCTGCCCTACTGACAAGCCTGGGCCAGGGGAGAGCAGAAGCGCAGCAGACAGCACCGCCAGCCTCCTCCCACCATGGTGCACACCTCCCAGCCAGGGACGGTGCCATCAGGCACATGCTGTGCACAGGTCCTGGCCAAACCAGGGGCTCTGCTAGCTACCTCATTGCCGTGATAGCAAGCATGGCTTGCTGGCGCACTGCTGTGCCCAGGCGCTCCAAGGGCTCCTCTTCCAGCAGCACCTGCACAGCACAACCGGCAGTCAGCGCGGCAACTGCCATCACCCAGCACCAGCAGACCCAGGGCCCAGCTGGCCTTGCCCCTGTCCTCACACCTGCTGCCTCTCCCCTCACCTCGATATGCTCGGCCAGCTCGTGTCGGCAGCAGAACACCTCCAGGCCCCAGGACAAGGTCTTGGCGCTGCTGCCTCCACAGAGGGTGCCGATGGACGCTAGAAACTTCAGCTTCTGCGCCTCTTGCTGACAGACGGGGAAGAGAGACAGAGTGAGCGCGAGAGGAGACAGGAAAGGCCAGCAGGACCAGAGCAGCCAGGGGGCTGCAGTGCTGGGCGGGACCCCGGACGGCAGCAGCTCTGCACAGCCAGCACCTCCCCAGCAGCCTGCCAGCAGACATGGGCGGACCCGCAGGGAGACCCAGGCACAGCCCCCATGGAAACGGCTGCACTTACCTGTTCTCGGCCACCCACAAAGGCCTGGATGAAGTCCAAGGCTTCCTCATCCTCTCTGGACAGCTCGGACCAGCTGCTGATGGAAAACCTTGCACCTGAGAAAGGAAGAGAGCCGGGAGCACTGCAGAGATGGAGGGCAGGCAGCAGAGAGCCGCGCAGTGAGCTCTGCCCGCCGGCCAGCCATGGGCCTGCTCCCGGGCACGCAGTCTCCCCCAGGCTGCTCAAGGCTGCACGGTGCCCAGCACATGGGCTGCCCTGCTGCAGCCAGCCAGCCAGGGCAAACCTCAACTGCACCAGGCTGGGGAACGTGCTGCCAGACAGGCAGCATCCCTCCTCCTGCCACGGAGCTGCCGCTCGCTGCCCGTCCCAGGCAGCAGGAGCTGCGTCCATCTGCGCTCTCCCTCCTGGGCGCATGCTGCGCTGGGGCCAGCTCCCAAGCCCCGAGCGGGCCCTGGCATCCGGGCACCGCTGTGCCACCACCCCGGGCACCCCGACACCACGTGCTGGGGAGATGGGAGCCCGGCGCAGAGCAGGGTGCGCTCCCCGGCCCTCACCCCAGCCCGGCCCAGCCCCACGGGGGCTCACTCACCTCTCCGCCACGCCTGGGACTCGAACCCCTCCAAGGGCCTCGAGGCAGAGCTGCTCTCCTCGGCAACCCTGTCCTGCTCCTGGGATGCCCGGCGCGGGCAGCCGTACTCCTGCTCCCAGGCCACCCGTGGGCGGCTGGGGGGTCTCTCCGCCATCCTGCGGCACGGAGCAGAGGCAGGAGGGGGACACTTGTTTAATGCAGAGCTGGGGAGGGTCCCCACGGGGGTGGGGGCAGCGCAGTCAAAGGTCCCCGCGCCCGTCCCGGCCCTGGAGCCAGCTCTCCTGCGCCTCAGCCCCTGCCGCAAGGTCCTGCCCCCGCCACGGCCGAGGGCCCCCGCAGCCCCGTGGCACTGCCGAGCCCGGCCCCGTCGCTCTCACCCGCAGCAGGAGCTGGCAAGGCCTCGGCAAGCGCCTCGACTCCGCGGGGCTGCCGGGGCGGCAGGGAAAGACGCGGCTGCGCTCGGGGGCTCCTCCTCGAGCTCCACGCGCTCCTGCCCTCTCCCGTCGCCATCCGCCCAGACACTGCCCGCACCTGACAGCGCCGCCGGTGTCACAACGGGGGGGGTCACAATGGCCCCGCCGGGGGCGGCTCTGAGGTCACCTCTGCTGTGCGAGCTGCTCCAGCAGCAGCAGCCGGCGCCGCCAGGGGCTCCAGGGCCGCAGCGCGGCCGCCCCGGGCAGGAGGGAGCTGGGGCAGGGCAGGGCGAGGCAGCTCGAGGGGCCGCGCGCGGCTCCGCATGGCCAGCTCCCTCCTCTTTCATCCCCGGCTGCCCACGCCTGGCTGCACTCACCTGCTCACGACTAACCACCAGCACCACCTCAAAACCTGACCCCACCGTACCTCTTGCCCCAATCCCCTCCTCTCATCCCTCACCCCAAACTCTAACCCTCCAGCCACAACCCAGACCTCCAACCCCTTTCCCTAACTCTTGCTCCAGCCCTCACCGGCATCTCCAACCCTCAGCCCTAGACAACAAATGCTAGCCGTCACCCCAGCCCTCACCCCTGCCATAGCCCACTCCCCCACAAAGCTAGCCAACGCTCACAGCAAGCACCAGAAACCCGCAGCACAACCACCAAACCTCGCCCCACGCCTCACCCAACCCCTCACCCCATGCAGCCAGCTCTCGTCCCCAGCCCTGCCCTCAACACCAGCCCCCAAGCACCAACCCCAGGGAGATGCCCGAACCCCCACTGCCAGCCCCAACCCCTTCTCCCGCCCGGCACCTGGCCCCTTCTCTGCACGGCACAGGTTATTGGCCTTGCCAGTTCTGCTGGCCCCCGGGGCCGTGGCAGGGCTCCCAAGTGGGCGGAAAACCACACGGACGTCGGGCAAAGAGCTGGTGAGCAGCCTGGACTGCTTCAGGCTGGAGCACATTGTACGGCGTAGAAATTATGCCCTCCACTCCTGCAAGTAGGAGGATGTTGGCCCGTTCAGCTGGCACGGTTGGAGCTGGAAAAGGATGCCTGCCCGTTGTCTAAAATAAATTGTTGTAAAACCTAAAACCTTTTCCCTGTGTTTTACAAAAGCAAAACAGCTAACCTCGTGTGAACTCAAGGAGCAATTTCTCTGGGAGGACTGTATGAAAACTGAGGGGTTTTTTTTGTTTGTTTTGAGGAGAAAAGCACTCTTTCTTTTCCAAACCCTTGAGTTGGTGTTCTTTGACCTTCATACGTGAGTCGATTTCAGCCTAGAAGGCTCTTTTCCCACCGGTAGGTGTTGATGTTGACAGAGGCACCGCTGTGCTTTCTAGTGTGGCATGCTAGCACCTATTCCAAGAAGTGGAACTCTCTCTGCTTATTGCGTTGTGGCCAAGCAATACATCCGCACAATGGAAGAAGGTTGAGGGCAGAAGCCTGGCTGTGACTGACCACAGGTGTTGCCAAGAAAGCTGGATGAATCTCAGCACAAAGGGCGCCACAGGCTGGCCTTTGTTTTAAGGCATGCCCTGGACTCCTGCAAGCACCTGAAGGCTGGAAATCCATCCTTCCAGGAGCAGAAACGATGAGCAGTAGAGGGAATGTGCTGCGCAGGTGAGCTGCAGCTGGTGCAGCAAGCATTGCTGGTTTGAAGCGGTGGCTTGCTCCTTTGCCCTTTCCCAGAGAAATGCAATCTGATAATGGATGACATCTGTAAGAACAAAGAACTGCAAAGGTGGAGTTCTTCCCGTGGAGTCCAGTGGACTTTCCACCTACCGTGTCGAGCTCAATGCAATGGGGGAGGAGAAAGATGCAATGGATGAGAGAAAGGACAGCAATGCAAGAGTGACTCTTCTCTCTTAGAATACTTCTAAGTGGGGATTGGATTTGTGGGAAGTCTGAAGTTGGCTACGTAAGTGACACCCTCCCACCATGGGAAGTGTCAGAGAAGGACATTGTATCTGATTTAGCTTCAGCTTAGTCTCAGGGCCTAAAGTAGATGAAGCCTGCGGGCCTCAAGGCCGAACTGTGAATGAACTTGAGAAACATTGCTGGCAATGTAGCTGCAAAACCATTTATGACCAGCTACTAAGGCTACAAAAGCAGCTAATGAGGATGTAAAATAGGATGCAGGAGACAAGATGGGATGCACGTGGGTTGGGGTTGACCTTGGAGGAGATAAGGGCCTGGGCTGTAGGCCAGGAGCTGTCCGAAGGAGAGAGAGAGCAGTCAGAAGGGGAGAGACCAGTGACTCAGAAAAGAAGACTGGAGGAGACTGTCACTGGCAGGTGGGGAAATAAGACTGCAAAGGGTCTGATTAGCCCAGAATGTCTTTGTTCAGGGTCCCTGCGTGGAGGCAGCCAGCTCGAGCTGTTACTTCCTGTACTGTCATTTATTCTTGTAATTCATGTCAAAGAAATAATTAATTCTGCTCCTATATGTGCATGAGACTCTGCTCCTCGGAAACCTAGGGTGGGGCCATGTCTACAACAGGAAGTCCCCTAGATGAGGGGTTTGTGTCAGTAGCTGCACAAATTCCTTTGCAAACACTGTCAAGGTCCTGGAGAATCACCGATCACAGGACGGCTGAGGTTGGAATGGACCTCTGGAGATCATCTAGTCCAACCCCCCTGCTCAAGCAGGGTCCTCCAGAGCACATTGCCCAGGACCCCACCCAGATGGCTTTTGAGTATCTCCAGGGAAGGAGACTGCACAGCCTCTCTGGGCAACCTGTGCCAGTGCTCCGTCACCCTCCCAGCCCAGAAGTTTTTCCTCCTGTGCACATGGAACTGCCTGTGGTTCAGTTTGTGCCCGTTGCCTCTTGTCCTGTCACTGGGCTCTACTGAGATCCCCTCTCAGTCTTGTCTTCTCCAGGCTCTACAGGCCGAGCTCTCGCAGCCTTTCTTCACAGGAGACATGCTGCAGTCCCCTCATCATCTTTGTAGCCCTCCGCCGGACTCTCTCCAGTAGGGCCATGTCTCTCTTGTACCCTCTTTCCAGCAGGTCAACCCCCAGCCTGTCCTGGGCCATGGAGTTCTTCCTCCCTACGTGCAGGACCCTGCACTTGCCTTTGTTGAACTTGAGAAGGTTCCTCTCTGCCCATGAGGTTGTGATTAAACAAGGTTGTGGCTCTTTTTCTGGATGGTGGACGGGTGGGATGGCAGCAGGACGAGGAGTCATGAGGGGAGGAAGGGGAATTCCATTAACTTCTGCACCTGGGTTAGGTTCTTGGGAGGGTTATTATTGTGGGAAGTGAGGACATATGCAGCGTGAGTGCCCAAGCTGTGCACGAATTCAGCCACAGTCAGGGGTGAATCCTCCTTCGGGAGAAAATCAAGATGTAGGCCGAACTGATGAATGACTAGTTGAGGAGGAATATCCTTGTGCTTGTATTCGATGTGTATGTATGTTTTTGGATGCAATCCCTTTGGCTAGTCAGGGCCGCATAACCAGGAAAGTTGCTGGAAAGCAAGTAACCTTTCTAGTGGCTACAGGGGCTACTTTATCTCTCAAGCCATGGAGCTCAATGACAGTCCTTCCGAGATGGGTGTGTTATAAAGGTCCGCAGGCATTCACCACTAAGGCAGAGTCAGACTCTTATACGATCGTTTGTTTCAGCTGGAGCTGGGTGCCTCCAAAGAGGGGACCCAGAACAAAGACATTCTGGGCTAATTATACTCCTTCCAGTCTTATTTCCCCGCCTGCCAGTGACAGTCTCTTCCAGTCTTCTTTCCTGAGTTGCTGGTCTCTTTCTTTTTAAACGGTTCATGTCTACATCCCAGGACGGTTGCTGTGTTCCTGCTTCAAAGTGCCTTATCTTATCCGGAGGCTAACCGTGACCTCTGTCCATTGTGTTCTGTAAGTTGGAGGGCTGATTCTGGCTGCTTCTGCAGTTGTTGCGTCAGCAGCAGCCCACAGGTTCGGTAAAAGCTTTGGCCTGCAGGCTTCAGGGCATTATTTTAAATAAAATAATTACTTATTTAAATGATTTTACAGCATAGAAACAGCTCGAAGTGGGTGCCTCTGGAGAAGGACACCGGACAAAGAAATTCTGGGGTAATTAGACCCCTTACAGTTTTATTTTCCCACCGGCCAGTGAAGGCCTCCTCCAATCTTCTTTACTGAGTCAGTGGTCTCTCCCCTTCTGATTGGTGTCTCTCTCCTTCTGACAGCTCCTGGCCTACAGCCCAGGCTGGATGCCATGTCCTTGTTTCTCCCAGGCCCTTATCTCCTCCAAGGTCAAGCCCAACCCACGTGCATCCCATCTTGTCTCCTGCAGTCTACTTTGTAGCCTCATGAGCTAGTTTTGTATCTTTGTCAGCTAGTTTTAACTGGTTTGGCAGTTACAACATTGGCAAGGTCACATCCTTCGCAAAGTTTCTGGAGTTCAAGGACAGTTCAGCCTTGAGGCCTGCAGGCCTCATCTACTTTAGGCACTGATGCTAAGCAAGAGTGAGACTTATGCGAAGCGGAAGCTAAATCGGCTACAATTTCCTTCTCCAACAGTCCTCCCTTGGTTTCTATGAGCACACCTGCTGGATACATATATTGGGGTAGAGTATTTGTGCACATCATAGAGGAGAATGTGAGGCACTTTTTCTCCTTTTTTTTTTTTTTTTTTGTGAAGTTTACCTTAGATTAAATAATCTAATGAAAAGGCACCCAGGTGTTGCTGGGTTGTTAAGAAAGCCTTACTGCACGGATTTGGTTTGGAGACTCAAGAACTGAGATGCAGCTGTGCTTTTGCAGCCGGGCACTAATTCGTGAAGCACAAAGTATAGGCATTCCTCTTTTTCGATTGTAATCCCGTTCCCAATAGTGCGTTATGACAAACAAGAAGTTACGTTACCATTTTTAGTTATTGAAGGCAGAACACTGAAGGAGATAAGCCCGCCTTAACTAGGATAATCCTTCTGTTAAGCAAACATGAAGATGGTACTGCTCTTTTGGAAGTTTGTCTGCAGCTCTTGAAAAAGCAGGTATCTCCCTAAGAGACAGCATCTCGAAGATGTACACAATATGCTAAACATTTCTCTCTCCTCAGAGTTTCTGGATTCCCCTGTCTCTAGTCACTGTGAATACTGTCCACCCTCCCAAGCTGATCCGCTTGCCTGGGGGCTCCTTACTCCTGGGGGCCTTCTTGGACAAAGGAGACATTCTCTCTGCATACGTCCTACATTGCCACAGAAATAACATTCCGGTCCCTCACTGTCTGCCCATCTTCTCCTGTCCCCTTCTCGTCCTTGCCCTTGGCATTGCCCTAGCCTTCCTCGGCCTCCTCTGTCTCTTCCTCTACCCCTTCCTCTAATTTGCAAGTTCCGTGCTGAAGCTGCTGCTAAGAGATTAGCCTCTTCTTGGTTTTCCTTTTTCCGTTCCTTTGCTTGCTTCCCTTGCTGTTTCTCCTCTCGCCCGTCATAGACCAATACTGCCACGCTTAAAATCCTTTGTGAAGTTTCTCCTTGCCACCCTGGCATGTGCTCCTTCAACTCTTTTGGGCTATCCGGAGCGGCCTGATGGACAAAGACACTAATGGCTAGTGCATCATTCCAATTCTGGAAAGTCCTTCCCCCATAGTTCAACAAGGCTTGCCCTAGTCGTCCCCCAAAATCCCTGGCCTCTTTGTCCAAGCTCTGTCTACGCTCCTGCACTCTAGTCCAATCCACTCCTAGTTTGCTACATGCTCTAATAGCTTCTACCAAGTTCCGGAGTCCTGTCTGGCAAGCAACTCTGTCCCCTGCGTTATTGTAATCCCAATTTGGATCGTTTGCTGGCTAACGATTTGTGTTTCCCCCAGTCTGTTGTACAAACTTTGCCTCTTTATTAACTATTTTATCATCTCGCTCGTTTGGTCAGAACAACTCTCTCAAGAGCACTTGGGTATCCCGCCAGTTTGGATTATACCCAGTGCATATATATTAGAAAACAGCTGAGCGCTCCTTTCCGCATCCTCCCTCAACCTGGGCATTTTGCTTGCCCACAATGCTCAGTCACTCGGACTCCAGGGTTGGCTAGTAAATACATGCAGTACCACGTGAGGGGGGTTAGCTCCCCCCGCTGCACTCGCTTGTAGTGTTGCTGCATTAGGTAAAACATTAGCAACCATAGGATGGAGGCCTGCCACGGGAGGAGGGGAAGTCTGAGTAAGAGGAGGAGAGGGACAGATAGACAGATCTTCGGGAGGCGCCACCGGAGGAGTGTAAGGCGGAGCAGTAGCTCCTGGGGCGTTATTTGGGACACCTATATCTGCTGCAGCAAGAGTAGTTTTACAGAGGGTGCCGTTTGTCCTCCTTGGATCTCGCCGGTCCCACATCCAATTATCCCCACACATACCAATAATCCATTCAGTGAGGCTTTTCATCTTCCAATATAAGCTGTAGCAGAGCTCATTTCTTAGAATCGAAGGATCCTTCCTTGGGTTAACCCCCACATTAATTGTAAGATGGACAATCATCCTGACATAAAGGGACAGCTAACTAGCTAGGGATCGATTTGACTGTAACGGCTTTTTTCTCCTTTTTGTTCCTTTTCCTTTTCTAAATTTGGATGTTTGGAGCCAAGAGGGTGCAATGGTGGTTGGCTACACTGCCATCTGGGGTGCCAAAGTGCTGTGGAAACACTTTGATCCTAGGTTTCCAAGAAGCAGAGCCTCACGCACATCTAGCAGCAAAATTTTATTTCTTGAAATGATGGTGCAGCATAGTAACTGCTGGAGCTGGGTGCCTCCAGGGAGGGACCTTGAACAAAGGAATTCTGGCCTAATTAGACCCTTTACAGTTTTATTTCCCACCTGCCAGGGAAGGTCTCCCCCAATCTTCTTTACTGAGTCTTCTTTACTCTCCTTCTGGTTGGTCTTGGCCTTCAGCCCACACTGGTTGCCATGTCCTTGTTTCCCACAGTCCCTTATCTCCTCCGAGGTCAACCCCAACCCACGTGCATCCCATCTTGTCCCCTGCAGTCTACTTTTTAGCCCCATGAGCGAGCTGTGTATCTTTATTAGCTGCTTTTAATGGGTTTGGCCGTTACATGCTCAGCAATGATTCTGGAGTTCATGGACGGTTTGGCCTTGAGGCCTGCATGCGCAGGGTAGGCAGTGGCGATAGAAACAGAGCTGCATGTCATACCCCAGCTCTGCCCTTCCACCTGAGATGCAAGCCCTGAAGACAGCAGGGGCCTGCTCTTGCCCTGGGGTGACTGGAGAGGGCAGGGGAGGCCAAAGCTTTTCTCCCCCTTTCCCTTGGCTATTGTGGGCCAGCAGAGCAGTTGACGCTTTGCAGCAAAACCAAAGTGTGTCAGGCCGCTCTACGCTGGCCTGGCATATTGGAACGAGTGGACACCCCGTCCCCCCCAGGACAAGCCAGATTCATGCAGGCAGCAAGTTTTGCCCCTTGCCTTTGGCTCCCTAAAAAAAGAACACTCACTCCGGCTGAGGAAACAGGGCTGTATCTTTGCAGGAAGCCCAACAAAGCCATGAAGCGGTAGCACAACAGGGGCTGTGCTTGAGGAGTCGAGGTGTCCTGGGGCTGCGGGAGATGCCAGCAATGAGCCAGACCTTCCAGCACACTTGCGTGTGTGCGTGGTGTGCAGCACCATGGCATTGGCACAGCTGCGTCAGCTCTGCTCAAACAGAGTCACGTCCTGGCGGGAGGGTGCCACCTCGCCCATGCTCTCGGGAGCCAGGGACACAGTGCTCCGAGGTGGAATCTTGATGTTCTCCTTGGCACCCTCAGGTTCATGATGGTCTGTGACACCAGGCAACGGACTAGAGGTTCCGCATCATTTTCCAGGGGCTGGAGGGCTGCGAGAGAAAGGCACCGAGCTGAGAACAGACTCCCACCTTTGCAGAGCTCCCAGGAATCCCCCCCCAGGCAGGGCCAGCCCCACTCAGCTCTTCCCATGCGGAGGAGGCAGCAGGTAGGACAAATGGATCAGCTGGCACTTGCAGGTCGGCCAAGCCCCAGATGCGCCCCAAATACCCCCTGCTCTCCCCCACATAGGGACACAGAGCCTTCCTCACCTGGGGCAGGCCAGTGAACTGCAGCTCACTTCCCAGCCTCCTCCCTCCTCCCTGCCAGGGCTGCCTGACACAGCGCTGCTCTCACTCACCAGTGCACAGCTCCTGCACCTTCTCCTTCCTCCGCTTCTTCACTTGCTGCCCGATGAGCCCTAGGCAAACACCTCCGCTCACCCCTCATACTCCCCAGCAAGCCCCCAGCAGCACAGCTCCCATCTGGCCTTGCCAGCTTGGCCATGCAGCCTGCTCCCCTTGGGCAAGGCTGGCCCCAGCCCCGTCCCCACGGTGCAGGACCCAGGGACAGTGGGAGGGACTGAAGACCCTCCTGTGTGCCCGTCTGGGTGGGCAGGCATGGCCCTGGGCTTGTGGCTCACCAATGAACCTCACAGCTGCCTCCCGCAAGGATGCGTCCGGGTTCTCCAGGTAAGGCAGGCTCTGGCGCAGGTGTTGCTCCGCTCTGCTCCTGTCCCTCAGCAGCTGCAGACAGCACAAGGACAGGGGGTTGGCACCGAGCCTCCCCAGAAGGCCAGGCCTGTCCCTCCTCCCAGCTCCGGCCTCCTCTTCCTTCCTGTTCACGCCTCCCAGCTAGAAGCTGGCTGGTAGCCAGGTTCAGAGGGAGCAGAGGGCAGAGCGGGGCCTGCGGGTGCTGAGATCCCCGCCATGCTTCTGCCAAGGCCCAGCCAGGCCAGGGGCCCCTTCAGCACCCCAGCGGGCACTTAGAGGAGAGGGCTCTGGGCTGCAGCAGTGCGTGAGGGGCACAGCTGTGCACCCTGCCCACTGGCCATGGCGGCAGGCCTCATCCCGCCGCGGCCCCGGGGGCTTTGGCCACGTCCTTACCACGCACTCCCCGATCTTCCATGGCTCCGCTCTTCTGGCCAGCTGCTTGAGCTCCTCCCACTTGAGGAACTGTGCAGCACTCACCAGGGCTTCCTGAGAGGCCTGCAGAGCAACAGAGACCAGGAGATGCCACCGCAGCCACGGCAGGACACCCTGGGTCCCCCTCGTCTTGGCAAGGCTCCCAGCCTTTCCCAGCCCCAAATGGCACGACACAGCGTGCCACTAGGTCTGGCCCTCCCTGAAGGCAGAGGCAGCTCTGCCTTGTCCTTCGGCACACAGGAAGCTGCACCTCATGCTGCCATGCGTTCCAAGGCACACTTGGCAGCAGCCCTTGCCTTGCTGCTCACCTCCACCCCGGCATGTCAGCATTGCTTCCCCAAAACACTGCTCCCTACCTGGGCCACTCTCTGCACCTTGTCACTCATGTGGAGGAAGAGCGGCACCAGGCTCCTCTGTGCATGCTGCTTCAGGTTCCGTTTGTTCTTCCCCACCACAATCTCCAGCAGGTCTTTGAAGAGGAGCATGGAGAGCTCTCGCACTCTGCTGTCTTCCTGCAGGCAGGGAGGAGAGGAGGGGAGGCCTCAGCAACGACTCCAGGAACGGGGCCCGACAAGAGCGTTTGCCGTGGCAAGGCCTCGTCCTCTCCGGGCACAACTGTCCCCCAGCCCGGCCAGAGGTCGGAGCTGAGGACAAGCCTCTGCTGAGGCAGCCTGGACAATGAGGGTTGTCGGCAGCAGCACGACAAGCCTCCCTGGGCTCTGTCTCCCTCTCCCTCTGGAGGGAGCTTCTTGGATTTCCCGAGGCCTCCATCAGGGCCCCCGCACACAACAAGAGGACAGAAAGGGACAGCCCCGCGGCACGGCCTCTCCCTCGCTCTCTAGCCTGCTCCTACCTCTCTGCTCATCGCTGCCCCAGGCCACGGCAAGCGCCGCACGCAGTCAAGCACGAGACGCAGCAGCCGAGAGCAGACAGGGGGCTGGTTTGCTCTACTCCCACAGCCCTGGACACCAAGGCCAGCACAGGGCATGGGCTGAGAACCACAGGGCAAAAGGTTTCCTGACATACAGCAGGGCCTGTGTGGGGACGTGCCAACAGGCACGCATGCAGAGGGGCACACAGCACCCAGACCACGCATACGGACCCCCGGACACACCAGCAGAGCCCCGGCTCTCCCATCAGCCTTACGTCATCAAAGCGAGGCAGAAGCTTCTCGGCCAGCTGCAGAACAATCGGGTTGGAGCCCTTCTGTTCCAGGTAGCTGAGGATGTTTCTCAGCAGCATCAGGCTTCCTACACGCACTTCCCTGCAAGCATCCTGCAGCCACTCCATGCTGTCTGGGAGCAGGCTCTGCATTCTCCTTTTCTGTGGGAAACACACAACTTTCTTTGTGGGAAGCAAGGCCAGACCCGACCCCCCCCCGCCCCGCCCAAAAGTGCTCTGCCTGCTCTTTTCCCATCAGGGCTCAGTGGCCAGGGCCAGGGCTCTGCACACACGCAGGCCTTGGGCACAGAGGCTGCAGTGCAGGGCACAGATCTCCAAGGGGGCCCTCAGCATGCACTGGCCTCTGTAGGGAGCAAAGCTGCTGCCTCAAGGCCCAGGAGCAGCTGGCTGCCTTAGCCCGGCCCTGTGCTCCAGCTCATTGTCCCTCTCCCAGATCTTCCCGCTGGGCACTGGTGCCTTTCTCCTTGTGCAGCACGGCCAAGGGCCTGGCATGACACTCGGGGCAGATGAATGGGGCAGCGGAGACTTGGGAGCAGCTACCACACCTCCGGATTGCCAGCCAAGTCCAAGCCACTCTCTGACCCAGTGTCTCCTGTCAAGCCCCAGGCTGCCAGCATGGCTTCACCCGCCTGCCCCCCTCCTCACCATCTTGGGTCTATTCAACAGGGCCACGAGGCCTCTGAACGCCAGTCTGCGCATCTCCAGGCTCTCACTCTGCGCATAACCCTGGACGAGTGGCAGGACCTCCTCATCCATGTCGGCAAGCTCAGGGCATTCCAGCAGCTGAAATGGACACAGCACTGAAAGACTGGCACAGCCGGCAGCACTGCCCGCAGCGTGCAGCTCTCCATCCCACCCACCATCCAGGGCAAGGGCACCAGGCCCTCACAAAGCTCAGCCCAAACACAGCAGGCATTGTGCAGACACCCCTGGGCCCTGCTCCCAGCCCCGCGCCTCACGGCACACTGCACACACTGCTCGCCTCCTCCTCCCGTCCCCTGAACCCTCCGCAGCCTCTTGTTCTCATCCCTTGGAGGAGCAATTGAACACAGACAGCTGCCACAAAGCAGGCACGAAATACAAGTGCTTACGAGTGGTCGCCCAGCAGAAACGAGCCAAGGCCGGGGCTACTACCAGGAGCGTATGCATTGCCCCAGCTCCATTCACCAGCATCACCCCACACGCATGTGCACAAGCGAGCACAGCATTTAGAGGCCCCTCCAGAGAGGCACTGCTTGCCATGAGGCCCACCTCGACAAAGAAAGCCATGACGGGCAGCTGATGAAACTGGTCCTCCCTCCTCAGCAGCCTTGCCAGCTGGCGGAAGATCCAGCGACGCAGGTGACTGGCAGCCCCCCTCATTGCTCTGTCAGAGGCAAGAAGGCAGTGTTGGGCCTCAGCCGAGCAGGCAAACCTCCTCTGGCATCGCTCTGCTTGGCACGCAGCTCCTGCAGCCAGCGGCATTTGCTCATGGAGCACTGCTCTTGCCCTACCACACCTTGCCATTAGAAAGTCAGCGTCAGGCATCATTACGTTCCTCTTGGTGGGAGACCGGAGAAACAGCCTTCCTGCCCAGGCGGCATGGCCTGCCCACACATCCCCTCTCCTGCCCGCTTTGGATTCCTGTGCCCCTGGGCCCTCCCCAGGTTCTCCTGCGCACGACCCTCTCCCACAGCTCCTAACACCACCTGCTCCCCCAGCAGCTCTCCAAGCTGGGCAGCATGGCAGCTCCCAGGGCCCTTCTGCTGGGCGAGCCCTTGCCACAAGGGCTGAGGCTGCAGCCTCTTTCTTGGAGAAGTGGCGTTCCCCCTCCCCCACCAAGAAGCACATGGGGAGGCACACCCCACAGCCAGGGAAGAGGTGCTGGGCCAGAGCAGGCCGGAAAGGGCTCTACCTGGCCAGCACCACCACTCCCTTCTGCGAGGTGTCCGCATGCAGAAATAGGTCCCAGCCGCCCTTCCTCTCAACAGCCACGGCTACGGTCTCATAGTGGGCGCAGCGCAGCAGACTTTTCATGGCCTGCACGGCGCACCTGCATGCAGAGCAAAGCCCAGGTCACACTGGCAGCCCGGCCCTGCCTCCAGGTGCAGTGCAGAGACAGGGCGAGCGGGATCGAGCACCTGACGTGGCTGGTGGGACGGGACTCATCCCGTTGGCATTCCCTCAAGAAGATATTTGCTTCCTGGTGGCTGAACTCTGCTGTGAAGACCATCTGCAAGAGCAGCGCCAGGAAGAGCTGGGGGAAAAACGCCTTCACCGCCTCTGGGCAGACGGGCTCCCGGATGATCTCACACAGTGCCCTCGTTGCCTGCAGAAAACACCCAGTCACACCTCTCACTCCCGAGCAGTCCCCAGCATGCTTCCACAGCCCTCCAGGTGGGAGGCTCGAGCACAGCCTTGGAGCATGGGAAATGCAGCTGGAGGCCTCAGCCTGGCTGCCTGACCAGGGCCAGCGCCCGCAGGCTCTTGGGCCTCAGCTCCTGGTTGTACACAGTGAGCCTTCCTGCCTCAGCATGACCATCACCTCGGCAGGCTTCGTGTAGCGTGCACGCTCGGCCAGGCTCCCTGTCCCAGGCCGTGCTGCCTGCCCAGGTTTTGCAGGAGCCCTACTCCTGCCCCTCACCTTGCCCCCAACCCGACCCTGGCTTTCCAGCCTGCTGAGCGAGGTCGGCGGATGCAGGGACAGCGTCGGATGGAGATTTCCTGGGCATGGCCAGCCTGGCTGTTGGTGTGCAGAGAGGCCAGGCAGCACTTGGCAGCCCTGTGTGCTGGCACAGTCGGAGGCCTGGCGCTGGGCATGTTGTAGCCATGGGCCCAGGAGAGGTCCCTGCTTGGGGGCACACGGGCAGCGGAGAGGGGGAGGGGGCCCAGGGAGGCAGGCACCAGCCTGGGGGCACGGGAGGCCTCGTCCCCTAACTCACGGCCAGCGGAAGGATGCAGTTGTTGTCCCTGTCGGAGCTGGACTGCTTGCGCAGTGGCCGCTCCTCCAGCAAGCTCAGCAGCTCCCACAGCATGTCCGGCGCAAGCATCGGCTTATCCATCAGCACCTTCCACATGCTCACGGCAGTGCTGCAGGCCCAAAGCGCTCTGAAGTGAAAGCCCCCTGCCCCTCCATGGGGAAGTGTTAGGGAAGGACATTGTATCTGATTTAGCTTCAGCTTAGCATCAGGGCCTAAAGTAGATGAAGCCTGCTTGAGGCTTCAAGGCTGAACTGTATGGACTTGAGAAACATTGGTGGCAATGTAACTGCAAAACCATTTATGACCAGCTACTAAGGCTACAAAACCAGCTAATGAGGATGTAAAATAGGATGCAGGATACAAGATGGGATGCACTGGATGGGTAGCTGGACATGGTTTTGGCAATTGAGTGCAATGGGTACTACAGCCACAAAAGGCAGCATTTGCTGTTGTAATGTGACATGTGTTTTTGACCAAATTGCCGTGCAGACGTACTCGTTAACTTCTCCTATGCCTGAAGAAACAATGGCTAATTTTTGCACTGTTTCTTACATCAGGAACACTTGGAGGCAGCACAACGACGCCGATCACTCTGTATCTCCCCTGATCTTGTGTCCAAGACATCCCCCTCCTGGTCTGTCGACAGCCCCTCCATGCGTACCCCGCTGCCCAGGACACCATGAGAGTGCTGGCCCTGCAGCCCCTCGAGCAGCTCCTGCTGCCCTAGGGGCAGAGCAGCCTGCTCTGAGCTGGTGCCCAGAGAAACCTGTTTGTTGTTTCCATTTTCTATGTCTGAATGCTGCCCTGCTTTTCTCCTGGGATGTCCCTGCTGCCCAGAGAGCCTTTCCTTGTCGGAGAACGACGGGAGACAAGCACATCCGATGATGATCAACAAGTCTCAGTTTATTCAGAATTATCTTATGACTTATAGAACAGAGTTAATTAGCTCATACATATTGCAAAAGCCAAGCTCCTTATAGGTGGCTACAGTAGAAGGCATTGTTATCTATTAAATGGATACAGTAGAAGGCTATGCATCTTTTCCCAAGACACTAGTAGCAAGTCATGTACCTTTCCCAGGACACTAGTAGCAAGTCATGTACCTTTCCCAAGACACTAGTAGCAAGTCATGTACTTTTCTCAAGACACTGGTATCTACATTATTTTCTAGTTTCTAAACCAAGGTCCTGCATTCCGTGTCTAGCTACATTTAAGCAGGTCTTGTGATCTTGTTGTCATGCCCCTTGTCACGTAGCCACTATTCAATAATATCTTCCACATTTCCCCCGTCTTCTTTTAATAAAAACAAATTATTTTGTGTTTTATGGACCATGCGTATAACTATATTCTGTAGATAGGCTACAAAACAGGGTAAAAACAATATAATCAACAAAACCATCAATCCTATACCTATTGCATACATAATCATGGTCTTAAGCCAGGGACCAATACCGAGAGATGATAGCCAGGTATCAAGCGGGTTAGTTGCAACAGTAATATCCTTAGTGTGATTCTTAAGCCATTGCAATTGCTTGTGAATTGATTCTGAATTAGAGGAGAGATTAAAACAACACATGCCCTCAAAATCTTTACAACCATGCCCATGAGCCAATAATAAAAAATCAATAGCAGCTCTGTTTTCAAGTATCTGATGTCTGAGATTTTCCATGTCCTGTGCTAGTTCACTCAATATCTGTGTTGTTACGTTTGATTGCTTAACCATCCAGCATGCTAGTGTATTTATAGTACGAAGCGCATGAGCAGCACCTACCCCTGGAACAATTGACGCAAAAAAGTTAGCCGTGGGTCCCCAGAGTTCTACTTGATCACTACAGTCGGGTGTGAGGGTTGCTACAGCTCGCTTATCACGATGTGTCTTATTAAAAAGGAATTGTGATATTACAGTAACATTTGGTGCGAAAAGAGTCAATTTTCCCAGATAACATGGACCACCACGAGCATGCCTAGGTATTCCTTGCCATGCTCGATCACCGCAAATCAAATAGGTGTTGCCAGGCAATGCCTTTGCACTGTCATTAGCCCAAATCTTTGTGTCATTTTTTCCCCCAACCATAGGTTCTATAATCGCCACACATATATGTTTCGTTCCAAAAGGGATAGCTCCTGGGTGTAAGCCATAATGCAGGATCATTGACATTTTGCTTATAATCACCCAGTTCAACACATCCTGATTCATTTGCTGAACTATTCAACATTCTGCTACCTAAAAAGCCCGATTTCTTGAGGATCCCAGGGTAATGTTTTGTTTAATGCAGCTAATAATTTGGCTGTCCATTTACTGCTGTCATCTAACCTATTGCATGTGGCAGTGGATAGCTTTGAAAAATCAGTTGTATTATATCCGGGTATTCCAACCAAACATGTACGAAAAGGATCAGTAGCAGAAGCCAATGCTAAGCAAAAGGAAGTAGTATGCGTTTTGTTAGCCCATGTTACCCATAAGTTTGGTGGAGAATTGAGATACATAGCAAAAACGGTATTATACACAAATAAGATGCAGTAGATCCAGGACCACACGATCGCAGTAATATTGGATCAGCTCTTCTTCAATCACCGTGCCTTTCTGTTGACTCCGTGGAACTTTGGGGATCAAGTACAGGTCTTGCCCATCTTGCAGGTATCCAAAGAGGTCCTGTAGGGGCAGAAACACAAAGATAGCCCCTCCCCCAAAATAAGACCTTTGCAGGTGTTTGCCGTACTCCTGTCTTAGGGTTCTTATTCCGTACCCATACGGTACTAGTATCTTGACATTCAGATGAAGAGCTAGTATGTACAACTACGGGTGGATACTTTGCATCTCCAAAAACACACAAATGGTTAATTACAAATAAGGTTTTCAACAATCTTGAATGCGGATCAGCGATCTCTGCATGATGTGCCAAATGCTGTTTTAGGGTACCATGTGCCCGTTCCACTATAGCTTGTCCTGTGGGGGAGTGAGGAATTCCCGTGACATGTCTTACTCCCCATGTCTTCAAAAATCTATCCATCCTGTGGCTAGTATAAGCGGGACCATTGTCCGTCTTTAACTGCTTTGGGACTCCCATGACAGCAAAACAACTAAGCACATGTCTTTCGACATGCAATACTTTCTCTCCAGCTTGTGCCGTTCCCCAAATACATTTACTATATGTATCAATAGATACATGCACATATTTTAAACGTCCAAAAGAAGAGACATGAGTAACATCCATCTGCCAAAGGTCATTTGAGACAAGCCCTCTGGGATTAACTCCCACTCCTAATCCGCAACCTCCATTATGGTTACTACAGATTGGGCAAGCTCCAACAATACTACACGCCTCCGCCATGGAGATCCCAAATTCGACATGCAGGCCTTTGGCATTTTGGTGGAAAACCGAATGGGCCTCTCTGGCTAAAACAGTTTTTGCAATGGGAACAGCAGTGAAAACAGAGACCAGCCTATCCGCCCTATCATTACCCTCTCCAAGTCCAATATTCCATTTATGACTTCGTATGTGGATTATAGAATAGGGATTTTTCTCTAAGCTTCACTGCCTTTCTGAGTTGGATAAAAAGCTCATGTAACCTCTTATTTTGGACGTCTTTGATAAATGCATCCTCGATTCGCTCAACAATGCCCGTTACATAAAGTGAATCAGTTACAATATTTAGAGGCCCCATCAAGTTCATCATGGCCCATACGACGGCAGTCAGTTCCATGGTCTGTAAAGTATCCTCCTGTCTTGCGTGTAACAATTCCTGTTTCCATGAACCGTTGTCTTGCCATGTAACGGCAGCCCGTCGCGATTTACGTCCTGCATCAGTATATGCTGTTACCGCGTCTTTTATAGGGTTCTTTTCTCTTTTCGGGCATGTCATCCAGTTCCATTGCCCGATCCATCGTAATAATGGGGACTCAAAGCTATTAGTCTCAATCACACAACCAGCACCAAGCAACGCCTCTTGCAAATGTTCACTATTCTGTAGATACCATTGTAAAGAGTCTTTTCTTTGCATGGGTAAATATATTGTGGAAGGCTGGCAGCCTTGAACTTGTAAAATTCTTTCCCGTCCTCGTTTTATCAAATCCGCCAAAATTTCCACTTGTTGTACCAAGGTTTTAGCCTGCTGTAAAGCAGGGGATACCCATTCAAGAATACCCAATTCCCCGGTTTTCTTTAATTGCATGAGAGCTCCAATCAGGTACCGATGCCCTAACCACACAGCAAGATCAATCGGAACAGTAGCATCGAGTCGATGTACATGTCCTGTAATAGCGCGTTCTACAATTTGCTGTATGAGAGTTTTCTGATAAGGGGTAACTCTAAGTTCTTTCGTAGGGTCCGTACCTAGCAATTCATTTGGTATACCCACTATGGGCCGTAGCCACTGCAAGTCTCCTAAAAATCTTTGTGCATCATTAAGAGTCCGTAGTCGCGACTGTTACTGTAATTTCTGAGGGGACACAGTTTTGTCAGTAAGCACCCATCCTAAATATTTCCATGGTGACGACTGTTGAACCTTATCTGAAGAAATTACCAGATTAGAACATTGTAACACTCGTTGGATGTGTTCAATCTGCTTGTCAGAAAAGGGGCGCAGCTTGAGCTATATCAGATTGAGATATATCAATCATGTAGATTGAGATATATCATCCATGTAATGATAAATTATAACATGTTTCCATTGTTCTCGTAAGGGCTGTAGTGCAGCAGCTACATATAATTGACACAAGGTGGGGCTATTAGGCATACCCTGTGGTAATACTGTCCATTCAAATCGTTGATCTGGGCCCTCTCTGTTAAGGGAGGGTAAGGTAAAAGCAAACCGTTTTTGATCCTGAGGATGTAAATCAATTGTAAAAAAGCAATCCTTTAAATCAATACTTAGCAGAGACCAACACTCTGGAATCATGGCTGGATTAGGTAGCCCTGGCTGTAAAGCACCCGTCGGTTCCATCTGATTATTAATCTCTCTCAGATCATGTAACAATCGATATTTACCTGACTTCTTTTTTATGACAAATATTGGAGAATTCCATGGACTAGTGGACAAACATAAATGACCTTGTTGAAATTGCTCTTTGACCAATTGATGAGCATGAAATAGACTTTCCCGTTTTAGTGGCCATTGCTTAACCCATACCGGTGTGTTGGTAGTTCAGGTAATGGGAATTGGGAAAGTCCAAGCAATGGCTAATAGGCCAAAGGGTGCTCATTCGTAAGTACAACCGCCAACTGTGAGAGTATATCCCTTCCAATTAGACACTGCACAGTTGGTGGTAGTTGTACCACAGAAAACACAGCAGAAACTTGACGACCCTCCAGCTTTACTTTTAACGTAGGTGTTCTCTGAGCAAATGTCATACCCCCAACTCCAGAAACCGTAGTACCTGATGGAAACAGGGGCCATCCTTGGGGCCACTGTGATGGAGCAATTATACTAGAATCTGCCCCAGTGTCCAAAAGGGCCATAAGGATCAGTTTTTGATTGTCATAACCAATCTCAACCTTGTGTCTAGGTCGATCATTTAATGTCAAGGTTAAAAGAGTCAGTCCCCCTGAAGAGCCGAATCCTTCATCACCTCGATCCTTATCAGTTAACGACGGCATTCCCTTTGTAAGTTGTTCCAATGGGATCAACTGAGCGATACGTTGTCCATTGGTTATCCGTATGGGAGGAAAAGGGGTATATAACATTATCATTATTTCTCCGGTGTAGTCAGCGTCAATAACGCCAGGTAAAACAAAGAGTCCCAGCATTGATGCCGATGACCTGCCGAGTAATAATGCCCCCACAAACTTATTTTGAATCACCACAGGACCATACACTCCAGTGGGAATTCAATGTGGCTGAGTATTTAGGAGACTAATGTCTACAGCGGATGCCAGGTCAAGTCCGAGACTCCCTCTTGTTGCTGGTCTGAGGCGGGAGACGCTACCTGCTGTGCAGCAGCTACTTGTGTCTGCACGCGGCTGCTCCGATTTGTGCTCCCAACGGAGTTTCCCGAACGGCGATGACAGGCTCCCGTTTTATGATTATCCGAACGACACTTGACACACCACACACCGGAGGCAGTACACTCTTTGCGAACGTGGCCCAGAAGGCCACACCGAAAGCACCTTGCTCGGCCAGTCCCCGGGGACGTCTTCTGTCGAGTAACGACCGACGCTTGGAGGGGTACAAGAGCTGCTAACACTTGAGTCTGAGATGCCTTAGCTTGTTCTTGTAACCCAACCCCCAACTGCTTTATAGCCTCTACTACTAAAGCTTGAGGTCCAGTGGGCACCTGAGCCATCCTTTCTAATGCTTCCTCTATTGTCCAATTGGCACCAAGAGTGCTCAAAATATTACGAGTAGTAGTATTACAATTTTGTAAGGCACACTGTTTTAACAAGGTTCCTCGCATATGTTCAGGAACCCCAGCTCTCTCTGTAGCTGCAGCAGCCTTGTCTATGAATGCCCCAAACGTTTCGTCCCTGCCTTGTCTTATACCCATATAAACTGGAACGCCCCCCGGTTCTTTCACTCGATCAATAGCTCTCCTTACTAGTTGCATTGCCTCTCTCAACTTATCTGCACCTATCATTGCTTGTGCTTCAGTGCGTAAAAACGGTCCAAGTCCCATAAGTTCCTCTACAGTCACTCCCTGCAACGGATCCCCAGGCTGTCTCTGAATTGCAACGGATTCATGCACTAAACTCTGCCAATGAGCATTAAACAACAATTGCTGATGCTGGGTAAATATCAATCGAATTATCCCTCGGCAGTCAGCAGGTAATAAAATTTGTGTACTCCAGATATAATCTAACATTTGTTTCGCTGGCTCGCTATGGACTCCAAATTGACTGACCGTGGCGCGCAATTGGGACAATAATTTCCAATCCAAGGCTGAAATTGTCGCTTGCACACCGCCTCCCGGAATTGCTGGAATGTGACAGGACAGGCTAGCTGTGCAGCCACTTGCAATACCTCTCCATCCCCCCGCTCCAGCCCTTCCCGAGCTAGCGCAGCCCAAGCTTCTCTACATTCCTTTGCCATAGCCTCAGCCAGGTCCGCTTCCGCCCCTGGAGTTGGCTCCGACAGAAACGGATTAGTAGGGCTGCTTGATGTGTCCTTGGGAGCAAACTCGCTCTCGGGGGCTGAGGGTACAGAAGGAGGAGGTTTAAATCCATCAGTAGAAGGAGGAGGCGATGGAGGCAAGTATACGGTAGACACACTTGGGGGTAAGGGGGCATCTCGCGGCCAGTCTATCCCGTACGTCTTATTCTTTTCATGAGCAGCAGATGCCTGTTCAGCCGCCCTCTGTTCTGCCTGATATCGTAATAACTCATTATGTACAGCCCTCCATGGTTTTCCAAATTTTTTGGCTGACTTATCCCCATCAATTGCAGCCTCCCATAACCTATCACCCAATTTACGCCACTCAGATAATTCGTGAACAGTATGCGGGTTCTGAAAACAGCCCTGGGAGTGCCCATAAGCTAACAACCCAGGAAGATCCTTTTGTAAATCGATCTCCCTAATTTGTCTCTTTTGTAAGAGACATGTACATAAATCATATGCTGCTTGCCTCTGCATACCTGAATATCGTCAGCGCATGCTGTTGCAGCTCTCCAAGGTCTCGGCAGCACGTTTCAGCCGGGTACGCCGATGCGAACGCCCGGGGCTCGACACAGTTTTCTTCGCTGTGTTTTAGCCGTCCTCGCTGCAAAGGACCTGACCACTCGTTGCTCCGTCGTGGATCACGTCAGGGTC
The DNA here is from genome assembly GCF_040807025.1 of Struthio camelus. Lineage (NCBI taxonomy): Eukaryota > Metazoa > Chordata > Aves > Struthioniformes > Struthionidae > Struthio > Struthio camelus. The sequence goes on along the minus strand of NC_090957.1, from coordinate 2,150,933 downwards.
ACCATTTGTCGGAGAACAACGGGAGACAAGCACATCCGATGATGATCAACAAGTCTCAGTTTATTCAGAATTATCTTATGACTTATATAACAGAGTTAATTAGCTCATACATATTGCAAAAGCCAAGCTCCTTATAGGTGGCTACAGTAGAAGGCATTGTTATCTATTAAATGGATACAGTAGACGGCTATGCATCTTTTCCCAAGACACTAGTAGCAAGTCATGTACCTTTCCCAGGACACTAGTAGCGAGTCATGTACCTTTCCCAAGACACTAGTAGCAAGTCATGTACTTTTCTCAAGACACTGGTATCTACATTATTTTCTAGTTTCTAAACCAAGGTCCTGCATTCCGTGTCTAGCTACATTTAAGCAGGTCTTGTGATCTTGTTGTCATGCCCCTTGTCACGTAGCCAGTATTCAATAATATCTTCCACATTTCCTCAGGTGAATGTGTGTGTGCTGGGCTAGCTGGCTGTTGCTGCACCCCTCCCAGGTGCTCCCTGCAGGGCCCCAGACTGGCGGTGCTGCTCTGCAGAGCGAGTGGGCTGTGGGGCCCCAGGGCCACAGGGTGACTCCTGACTCAGCTCTGGCCCGTGCTGGTCAGGGCAGGAAGCAGACCCAGGCAGACATGGCTCAACATCCCTGATGCTGCTGGCACGTGTCTGTGCTCATGGATGGTGCTCAGAGTGACCCCAGGGTGTTTGCAGTGGCACACGATGTGTTCATGTGTGCACTAGCTCCAGCCTGTGGTGTTTTTTTGAGGGTGCATGAGTCACTCTCCAGTCCCCCTTCCCTGTGCTTCCTGAGTCCCCACTGCCTCTGCTGGGAATGCAGAGAAACTCTGGCTTCCCTATGCGTACCTGGACTTAGCATTTTACCTTTGGGTGACTGCATCATGGGCTGTCCCTCACTTTGTGAAGCTCCGCTCACTGCCCACCCCCAGGCACACGCTGTCTCTGGAGATCCCCTGAGCTCTCCTGGTGGCTCAGGTTCCGCTCCAGAAGGATGGGCATCTGTCATCAGCACTGTCACCTGTGCGACAGCCCCAAGCAGGCAGTTCACCATCTCCACTAGCACTGGTCACTGAGAAATGAGTCGTGAATCCAGCCATTGGTCCCTACCACATCACACTGGGACTCTGAGCTTGTCCCCTGGAGGCCATGGAGTACACAGGCAGAGCAGCGGGCCCTTTTCTGGTGCAATTGCTGGGGCATATTTTTGACTCCCTCTTCTGAAGAAAAGCCAGACTTGAGGCACATCTCTGAGGATATCCCCTTTTATTTTTACCTGGTCAGCCGGTACTCACAGGAACACCCACGGGAACACAACCCTACAACCACCATGCGGAGAGAACTCTTGGGCTATATACACGCACACTAGAGCACAGCAGGACAGTGGGGAAATGAGGAGACCAACCCCCAAAAGAGAAAGTCCTTCTGCTGTAGGTGGGCATGTCTCCAGAAAAGCTGCAGCCCTCACACAAAGGTTGTAGTGAGGAAATGGCTGCTGTGGCAATGGGAGAACGGTCCTGAGGAGCACAGGGTCTGTCCCCACAGGCTGCTCCCACTCTGCTTTGAGCATTGGAGCACAGTAGAGGGAAGGGACGAGGCCGTGGTGAATCCTGGCCGCCACCCTCACAGGAGAGGGGTGCGAGATAACACCCTGATTGTGGCCAAGGCAGCTGAATTGCCCTAATGCACATGGGACACAAGGCCTCACCCTGTCTGTGCTCATCTGAGCCTGACTCTGTTGCCGTGGGCACCCTTGGTGGCAGTGCCAAAAGAGGGGCTGCAAAGGGAAACACTTACACTCCTTACACTGAGGGCATCCGAGGGAGCTCAGGCTAGCAGGTTCTGAAGTTCCCCCATCTCTGCTGATGAAGGGAGAAGCCTGGCTTCCTGCTTCAACAGGGTCTCTGGGTCAGACTTGGAAGAGCGCTTCCTAAGGATAAGTGCATTTTTTCTTTTGCAAGAGTGTAACAGAGAAAAGTGAGACAGGAAGAAATGAACAGCACTCATCTTTGATGCCAAATAGCCTTGGAGTGAGGAGTAGATGCACGTTGGACAGTTACTGGTGCTGGCATTGTAGCCAGTGAAGCAGTTTCCTGAGGGCATCCTTGGGCCCCTTGTTCCGCAAGCTGTAGCTGAGGAGGTTCACTGCTGGAGGCACCACCGCCTACAGAAGAGCCAGCACCAGATCCAGAGCTGGGGAGGAGGTGGAGGGGGGCTTCAGGTAGGCAAACACTGTAGTGCTGAGAGAAAGGGAGACCAGGGCCAGGTGCGGGAGGCACATGGAAAAGGCTTTGTGCTGGCCCTGCTCAGAGGGGATCCTCCGCACAGCAGTGGAGATCTGCATGTAGGACGGCACAGTGGAAACAAAGCACTCAAAGCCCAAACAAACACTAGCCGCAATAACCCCAGCTTCCCTGAGGGAGGATTCTGAGCAGGAGAGCCCGAGAAGCTGGGGAATTTCACAGAAGAACTGGCGCAGGACATTGCTTTGGCAGCTGCTGCCACTTTGACACAAGCTCTGCTGCCCAGGAGGGTCCCGTAGTACAGGGGGTCTGCAGATGGCAGGGAAGCGGTTATGGGCCATGACAGTGAGAAGAGAACACTCTGGTGATAACAAGAACAGGAGCAGGAAGAGCTGGGCAGCACATCCTGAATAGGAAATAGGCCTGGTGTCCCCGAGGGAATTGGCCATGGATTTGGGGACAGTGATGGAGATGGAGTCAAGGTCAAGGAGGCAGAAGCTGAGGAGGAGGAAGTACCTGGGGGTCTGGAGGTGCTGGTCGCAGGCTGCAGCTGTGATGCTGAGGCGGTTGCCCAGGAGGGCAGGCAGGTAGATGCCCAGGAAGAGTGTGAAGTGCAAGAGCTGCAGCTCCTGTGTGTCTGCGAACGCCAGGAGGAGGAACTCGTTGAGGGAGCTGCTGTTGCCTAGATGTTCTCTCAGGGCACAGGGGGACTGCTGGAGAAGGAAGAGATGTTGACAAGTTAGGACAGACTTCTATGAATAAAACTTTCTCCTAACCGTCTCGCCTGATCCCAAAATATACACACCTCTCTGCATGTAAGAAAACTCCTGTTATTTCCCTTGGCATAACCTTGATTAAACTACTCCAAGCCTCAGTAGTGAAGCCTGCAGGCCTAAGCTTGAACTTTAACCAAACCTGTGGGCTACTGCTGACACAACAACTGCAGAAGCAGCCAGAATCAGCCCTCCAACATACAGAACACAATGGACAGAGGTCACGGTTAACCTTTGAGAAGATACAGAACACAACGGACAGAGGTCTCGGTTAACCTCCAGATAAGATAAGGCACTTTGAAGCAGGAACACAGCAACCGTCCTGGGATGTAGACACAATCCATTTACAAGGAAAGAGACCAGCAACTCAGGAAAGAAGACTGGAAGAGACTGTCACTGGCAGGCGGGGAAATAAGACTGGAAGGAGTATAATTAGCCCAGAATGTCTTTGTTCTGGGTCCCTCTTTGGAGGCACCCAGCTCCAGCTGAAACAAACGATCGTATAAGAGTCTGACTCTGACTTAGTGGTGAATGCCTGCGGACCTTTATACCAGTTTGGCGACCCAGATGGGACCGAGGCTTCTCTGTTTGGTGTGACTCTGTGGAGCAACCGCTGGCAGCATATGTGTGAGTTCACCTTATGGATTGCTCCTCAGGGTCGCACTGATCAGGGATACCAAATTTCCACCACTAAGTATTTTATTTGGGGCTCGAGTCCCTTGAAAAAGGAAAAAAAGCAGGTTATCTGGGGTTCCAGTTGCTTGAAAGGAGGGGAAAAAAAAGAAGAAGAAAAAAGGGGTTGGGGGTTTGAAAAAGGGAAGAGGGAAAAAAAAGTGGGTTCAAGTCCCATAGTGTGCACACTGAAAGGGGTTGAGTGAAGGGGTTTGAGTTCTCCTCAAAAAAAAAAGCAAAAAAAAAAAAGCAAGAAATTTGAATTTGAGTTCTACCCCACAGATAAAACACCTTCCGGGGAGACTTCCCGAGACTGGGTGAGTACTACATTTTCTATGTTCCTCTAAGCTTTTACAATTAGGTGGAGTGGGAGAGGAGAAGAAAGAAACAGAGAAAAAAAAAAAGAGAAAGGAAAATAGGACCTGGATTAAGTGCCCCAAAGGGGACACCCTTGGCAGAAATTATTACTATTTGGAAACATATTGCAGGGATTGCAGGTATGTCATGGAGACAATGAATAATTTTGTGCCGGGAGGACTGGGCTTTTATTAGTCATGATGGCAATGCAGCCGAATGCTGGCCGGCAAGTGGTAGTTTTGATTCACAAGTATTAACTTTCTTACGGCACCAGCTTGAGGATCATTATCCTGGTCAACTGGATTACTGGTATGTGTGGGACAACTGGGCATATGAACGCCAGAAGGACAGCACAATCTGAACAATGGTGATGCATGCAGAAAGTAGCAGACAGCCAGTGCATGGTAGTAATGATAATGGCAATGGGAATGCTAAGAAGATTAGAAAGGTGAATGAGAATGGAAGTTATGAAGAATGTGAGGAAGGGAAAAATAATGATGAAGGAGGGGCTGCTTCCCCGTTGTCTCCTGCCCTCCCATTACCAACTGCGAATGCTGAAATACAAGCCCCCTTATGGGCAGTCCCAAAAGCTGGTGCCCTGTGAGAGGGGGGAGCAGGAGTAGCCCAAGTGTTTACTGCTCGAGTTTATGGACCCTGGGGACAGCAGGATTTGATTCTGTGGGGGCAACAGACCCCTCGGTTGCAGGAGGATCCTGAGAAGGTCATTCGAATTGTGAAAGGCATCTTTCAGGCATATGAAATACGCCTACCTGGGGAGATGTACAGATGTTAGTAGACACTCTGTTTACACCCAATGAGAAACACGCGATTTTAGCTGCCAATCAACATTAGGCAGAACAGGGAGGGGATCCTGAGGCTCGTACCCACCCTGGCCCACTATAGATCTTTGGTGGGATTATTGGAATGATGCGGATCACAGGCAGCTTAGACAGGCTCGGAGAGGATTGGAGGAAGCTATTAGGCTTGCAGGTGTTAGACCAGGGAATTGGTCAAGGGTAAGGGAATGTCAACAACAGCCTACTGAACACCCATCCGCATATCTGTTGCGTTTGTTTAAGCAAATGTGACTGTATGGGGGTGGAGTGGACCCAGAAGCTGAGGCTCAGAGATGATTAGTTGTGTCTACTTTTGTTGATCAAGCTGCCCCAGATATAAAAAAGTCTTTTTCTAAACATGTGCCTGATTGGCCAGGAAAGACTGCAGATGAGATTGTCCGCTTGGCAACCTTTGTATATAACAGACGTGATGCTAAGAAATTAGAGGAGGAAAACCATAAATTGAAAAAGGAAGAAGCGACAATTGTGGCTGCAGTCATGTGAGGAGCTATTTACTCCCTGTGAGTGCAGAACTGGGCTTTTTATAGGACCAGGTCATGGATCTTTTCCTGGACGGTGGACGGGTGGGATGGCAGCAGGACGAGGAGTCATGAGGGGAGGAAGGGGAATTCCATTAACTTCTGCACCTGGGTTAGGTTCTTGGGAGGGTTATTATTGTGGGAAGTGAGGACATATGCAGCGTGAGTGCCCAAGCTGTGCACGAATTCAGCCACAGTCAGGGGTGAATCCTCCTTCGGGAGAAAATCAAGATGTAGGCCGAACTGATGAATGACTAGTTGAGGAGGAATATCCTTGTGCTTGTATTCGATGTGTATGTATGTTTTTGGATGTAATCCCTTTGGCTAGTCAGGGCCGCATAACCAGGAAAGTGGCTGGAAAGCAAGTAACCTTTCTAGTGGCTACCGGGGCTACTTTATCTCTTTTGAATTATACAGATAAAGGGTTGTGTTCTGGGGAGGTCTGGAAAATATGGGGTGTGATGGGGGGAGGAGAAAAACCCCTGAGCAAACCATTACTGGCAGTTATAGATGCAAAAGCAATATGGAATCAATGTGTTTTGGTTGAAGAATCCCCTGTGTGTTTCTTAGGGCGGGCTTTGTTACCAGCACTTGCTGTAGAGACATGGGCAAGTGCCAGCGGTATGGATTTGGTAATTATGGGTGTTTCAGAAGTCGGTGCATCAGAAGTGCAAGTTCCGGTGGCAGATGTTCCTCTTGAACTAGGTGTTCAAGCACTCCTCCACTGCTGTGCCTGCTAAACTGTGGAGTGGGAAAGGAACAGGCGTGGGCTTGCTTTTATCTGCAGAGCCTGTATCCATAACAACTCTCCAAGGCCCCATCCAGCTGTAAAACAATATGCTATCCCGCATGAGGCAGAAAATTGTTCCAAAGCAGATGGATACCTATGTAGAACAGGGGATTCTGAAGCCCTGCATTTCTCCTTTCAATACACCCATTTTACCGGTACATAAACATCGCCTGGACAGTGATGGCGATCCTGAGTATCGATTTGTACAGGATGTACATGCTATTAATCACTATGTTGTCGGTTTTAACTCCAATTCCTGTATGGGCTAAGGGGTCTACAGTAATAGATTTAAGTTCTGCTTTCTTTAGTATACCTGCAGGAGAAGAGAGTCAACTTTTGTTTGCATTTACCTGGAAAGGACAACAACTGACCTGGACACGACTTGCACAAGGATTCACTGGCTCACCAGTGAATTTTTACTCGGTTGCTGCGGAAAGGTTTACATAACATTGTTTTATCCTGTGATTCCGTGTTAATACAGTATGTAGACGATTTATTGCTTGCTAGGAGAACAAAAAATGCTTGTACTTCACATACAATAATTTTGTGTACAGCCTTAGCTGAAAAGGGACATCGTGCATCCCCACCTAAGCGCCAGTTCTGTCAAGAAAGAGTAAAATATTTAGGATTGATTCTAACGGAAGGAAAACGATCTCTCCATCCTGAACGCATTAAAGCAATTGAAGCTCTACCTTGACCTGTGACGAAAAAGCAGATTAGAGGTTGTTTTTAGGGGCAGTAGGCTTCTGTAGACCATGGATTCCCGGGTTGGGGGACTTAGTAAACCCATTAGTGGGAGCAACTGAACAGGAAGCAGTAGAACCTATAAAGTGGACAGTCAGAGAGATTTGGCATTTAACAAAATTAAGGAGGCATTAGGTAAATCCCTGGCTTTAGGGCTCCCCCATTATAAAAAACCTTTCCAGCTGTACATTCATGAACAACAAGGGGTTGCCAGTGGAGTGCTGACTCAAATGCCAGGTCCTCAACCCAGAGCAGTCGCGTATTATGCAGTACAATTGTGTGCTGTCCTTCTGGGGACTCCTGGATGTATGTGTGCGGGGGCTGCTGCAGGAATCATTGTTGGGAAATGTCGAACCATAGTTCTGGGACTATAGCAGATTGGTGTAAGTTGCAACATCCGTTGCAGTCATCTGTGATGGCATTAGGGAAAAGACAATGGCTAATATCAGACGTGTTACCTCGGTGGGAGGAGATGAATGAGCAAGACCCACCGATTAATAGTAGACCCTTTAGGGGTACGTCAAGGAAATACAAGGCCTTAGTTGCATTCAAGCCCAACTTTGGCTACAAACAGTAGCTGCATCCCTCACAAGGGAAGGAGAGAATGGTATACTTCCCGCAGAAAGCCGAAACTTGATATGGGAAAAGAGTACCATATCTGAAGGGAAATATCCAGCTTGGTGGCAAATGCTTAATTTGCCATTTGATAAGGAGCAAAAAGTGATAACTGCTCTCGTTCTCACTATTCAAGCAGCACAGGTCTCTACAATCTAGCCTATTGTGCCTCTAGGCTGGATCCATGGGGATGTTGCATTACATCCTTTGGAAAACAGGGGATGGGCACAGCACATTCGTGATAAGTGGAACACTATAGATTTAGCCTCCTGGATGGGTTGGGATCAATTAGGATTTGTACGTGAAGGTAATGCCCTACAAACTCAAGACATTTGTTTAGCCACGGAACACAGTGTTTGTCATGTTGGGGTGCAGACCCAAAGTGCAAATGAGAAGGTAACTTTGGTCTCTCCTGGGAAGGGTTGTCTATGTTTGTGGAGTCAGGGCAGCACTGTTATAATTGATGGTGCAATGTTGTATCACAATAATAGTTTAAATTTGTGCATGTGTAACTGTACAATGGTAAAGGGATGTGGCTACAATTATACAAGCCCCGTAACAACTCACCAGTTACTCCAGGGAAATTATTCATGGATTCAAGAATTATCACCAGTACCGATTGGAATGCATCTCAGGTTAGTGAAGGAATTATTACACCATGAGCAGTTGCGGACGTTTCTCCAGAAGGTCAAAGAAACAGGGAAAAGTACCCTGATGACTGCAGAGCATGATACACAACAGAGTCAAGCGATACTTGAAAGAACCAAAAAAAAGTCACAGAGCATAAATGGTGGGAAACTTTAGGTGGTCTCCCACCACTTCTGGCTTGTATAATTGTTTGCTGCATGCTGTAGTGATTCTGTTCTGTCTGATCATTGTGTGCTTTGTGCTCCCCTTGGGATTGTATATAAAATTGTGAAGGCTGGCTGCTCGTCTTGAAAAATGGCTATATTACAAAGACAAACAGCCAGAAAAACAACGGGGGGATTTGTAAGAAAACTACTGTTAATTCCATTGGCCTAACCTTGATTAACTTAGCATCAGTGCCTAAAGTAGATGAAGCCTGCAGGCCTCAAGGCTGAACTGTCCTTGAACTCCAGAAACATTGCGAAGGATGTGACCTTGCCAGTGCTGTAACTGCCAAACCAGTTAAAACTAGCTGACAAAGATACAAAACTAGCTCATGAGGCTACAAAGTAGACTGCAGGAGACAAGATGGGATGCACGTGGGTTGGGCTTGACCTTGGAGGAGATAAGGGCCTGGGAGAAACAAGGACATGGCATCCATCCTCAGTTACACCAAAGCGGCATGGCTCCAGTGTGCACATCAGCAGATGACCGAGTGCTCAGCCCACAGCACTGCTCCTTGGGGTGGGTAACAATAGGCCCATTGACAGGTCGTTCTGTGGGGAATGGCTCCACAGCACCTAGATGTTTACAGTGTGGATCTGTGGTGTGGCTTCTCTTTTGCATGGCCTTGTCAATCATGGGCTGGTTAGAGGGTGTGCCCCTAGGCTTCAGCAACCCCACAGGTGGGGGCTCTGGCCCTAGTGCACTCAGGGTTCCTTCACTCTTGGGGAGCACCCCAGAGCAAACCTCTCTTCTAGCGGCTGCACCACCCGGAGTCCCACGCTTGCCTGGGTGGCGCCTGTCAGGATCACAGATGTGATGGGATAGCTCACACCCAAGGGAACCCGGCAAGGATGGGATTTAGGCTCTTTCAGAAAACAAAACCAGAAGTCAAGAGGAACATGCCGTAGCTCAATTTGTTTCATCAAAAGTTGAAACTACAAACTGACAACAGCAAGATGGTGGTGAGGTGGCCAAGAGGTTACAGGGATGCACTGCTAATCTATTCTGCACCATGCACACAGCCTCCAACCCCACCCTCCTCAAAGACACTCCTGTTTCTGGCTCAAGACCAACCTGGAAGGAGTGTGTTGGGGCAGTGACAGTCCTGCAGCTCCTGTCCCTACAGGCAAGCCTTTTCAAGCTCCTTCTCTAAGCTGGCAGCAGCTTCCTCTCCACCCTGCTCTCATTTGAGTTCAGTCACAACAAAAGCCCAACTTCCCTGGAGGTACATCTCTGGGGAGTCAGCTCTGGGACAGCAGATCTGCTGGTGGCTGGGACATGCATGTCGCTGTGGGATGTCCTTTCTGGACCATGTGGGATGGCCAGAGAAGCTGGAGAAGAGCATGGAGGATGCGCGGGTGTCCTGTTGCCGCTGAGCTGAGCTGAGCTGTGCCATCTCCTTCCCTGATGGGAAGGACAGAAGAGGGAAGAGTGTGTGTCAGTGCTGGGTGGTCGTGTCCGTACATCTCGTTACTGAACGGGGAGAAGGGAGGGTGCAGTGGCATGGGGCAGTGAAAGAGGCTGGCTGAGCCCCCTGCTCCAGCACCTGGGTGGCGACATGAGAGCTATTCAGACATCTGCCTGATGTGCAGACAGCTCTGCCAGAGACCCCCCCCCCCCCACCATGGTAAGGTCAGTCCTTCATCCGCCCCGAGCACAACCTCGGGGGAGAGGACAGTGCTCTCAGTCCAGGCTGCGCTCGAGTCTTGGCCTGACTTGTTGGCTGGAGACAGGCTGAGACTGGAGACAGAGTGGGATGTCCTGGGTCACAGTCGCAGCTGAGCTGCTGATGGGAGAGCAGGGTTCAGCAGCAGCAAGAGCTGGCAAGAGGGGCAAGAGGACCAAAACAACTTGGGGGGTTGCAGGAGCAGGCCTTCCCCTTCTGTGCAGGGACAGAGGGCTGCAAGGTGCTGCAGCTGGGCTGGCCAGGACAGTCTGGTGGGTGAGTAGGTTTGGTAAGGGAAGTGGGGAGGACTGAGACATTTGTGCTGTGAGCTGGTACAGAGGGAATAGGGAACACAAAAGCAAAGTCTGTTTGCAGTGTTCAGCACCATGCTCAGCACACACTGAAACACAGGAAGTTCCACCTGAACAGAAGGCAAAAGTTCTGGACTGTGAGGGTGACTGAGCACTGGCACAGGTTGCCCAGAGAGGCTGTGGAGTCTCCCTCCTTGGAGAGATTCAAAAGCCGTCTGGGTGGGGTGCTGGGCTGCAAGCTTTAGGGGAGCCTACTAGAGGAGGTGAGGCTCTTGGAGGCCCCAGGTGGGGCTGGCCAGGGACATAAAGGCCTGTTAGTGCCCTCAGGGCCCTGACAAACTCTGCGGTCATCTGGATCACAGCAACTCCATAGGTCATCAGCAACCAGGCAGCTGGGCAGGCATTGTGATGTCCTCAAGGGCATCAGAACATTGCCCCAGCCAAGGTGACAGATTTGGGGGAGAGAAGAGGGAGGACAGGAGAGAGGACATGGCTGGTGCCTTGACGGTGAGGTCACTCCTGTCTCAGCATTGTGATAAGGCAGCAGCAGGCAGGCAGCAGGGCAGCTGTTGGGAGGTCACCCAAGGCATATGAGAGCAGGCCCGGTCGGATCAAAGATCCCTGACCCCATCCTCCACCCCTGCTGCTGGTCCTTCTCCTCCTAGAACCCTTTCCCTAAGCACAGAGGCCCAGAGACCTTTGGGGGAAGACTGAGGCAAAGGTGGCACACAGTAGCTCCGCCTCATTGCTTTGCTCTCATTAATTCAGCCACCCTATTCAGCAAGGTACCAGTATTTTCCAGTTCAGCCTACACACTTAGCAGAGGAAGCTCTTGTTGTCCTCGACGTCCCTCACAAGCCTCAACTCCAGCTGAGCTTTGGCCTTCTTGACACCATCCCTACACACCCGGGGCTTGTTTCTGTACTCCTCTGCTGTAGCCTGTCCTTGCTTCCACCTCCTCTATGCTCCCTTTTTTGCACTGCAGTTCCATCATGAGTTCCCGGCTCAGCCAAGTCAGTCGCCTGATACCTCTGTTTGTTTGCCTGCATATCAAGGTGCAGCCTTCTTGTGCTTGGAGGGTGCCGTCCTTACACACCTGCCAGGTTTCTTAAGCTCCTTTGCCCTTCAGACCTGCTTCTACGGGACACCCCAATCAGTTCCCTGACAAGGGTGAAGTCTGCTCACATCAAGCCCACGCTCTGCACTCTGCTGCTCTCCTTCCTTGCTCCCCTCAGGCTCTTGAACTCCATTATTTCATGGGCGCTACAACCAAGGCAGCCACGCACTATCATGGCCACTCCCTACCGGTTTTCAGCTTCCATTGCTAGTCCTTGCGATCCACATTATTCCCTTCACACCCCCAAAAGCCAAGTGCTCAGTGCAACAAACCTGCACACGAGAGTTCAGGTCCCTTCCCATCTTGCAGCCAGGACTGGCAGCAGGAGAGGGAGGCCCTGGCTCCACCCCCTTCTGCCTCAGGAGGGCTACACCAGCTCTTCCCACCTCCCTGGAGTGTCCCCTTGTCACCAGGGGATGTGCTGCCAGGCAAGGGCTGACTCCACTCCTCTGACTGGCTCCTGCAAAGAGTAGGAGGGCCCTGAGACATCGTGACCACAGCTGCGGACAAATAGTTATGGCATGACCTTGGGAGAGAGCTGCCCTGGGAGCAGGCACTGACACTCAAGCCCTGACTGCTGAGCTCTTGTTTTGGGGCCCCTCTGGACAGTCACATGCTGCAAATGGCAGAGTTCACACCATGCCAAGGAAATAGCCACAGCCCCTTGGAGCTCTGGTTTAATGCACAGGAAGACAATTCTGTGAGGGCCGGGATGGCTGGCACTCACTGGTACCTCTGCTGTTGGCTCGGCAGGCGGCTCTTCTCTCCAGAGCTAAGGAGCAAGAAAGGAAGAGGCTCAGTGGGATGCACAGGCAGAAAGGCAGAGAAACACTGCCGGCTATTTCAGGCCATATATTTGTGGGTGTGCTTCTGATGGCATTTCCATACTCACTGGGATGTGATACAGGCCCCTGGCTCCACCCAAAGTCCTTGGAGCAGTTGGTCAGCCTGAGGCTGAGCCTGGTGGGGCCAAGACTAGGCGGGAAACCCGTTTCTTGGCTTCAGCATTCAGCATTCAGCATTCAGCATTCAGCATTCCGGGGGAGGTTTGAAAAGGGGCAGACAAACATGCCTTTGTGTTCAGTTGCTCAAGACTTCCATGTCCCACACTGTAATCCTATTTGGAGTGCCCAACAGCTGCCCCTTGGAGGGAAGGCATGTCTGAGGCATCCACCTCCAAGGGAGTGCTGGGCATTTGCTGGGGGCTGCAGAGAGGTGCATGGGATCAAGGTCTAAGCCAGGTCAATCCCAAGTCACAACAACTCCTATTCAAACCAGTGGCTCTGGCACTGGGATTCTGACACCTCGGTGGGTCACTACCCCTGCACGCTCCCAGGCTTTGCCTGGAGCTGCTACACACTTACTCCGTCTGTTGTGCCCCCAGCCTCTCGGCTGCTCTTTTCTGCTCCTCGTCTATTCTCCTCGGGAGAATAAAACATTGATGGTCACGTCCTCATCTGGTGCCAGGCAGTACTGGAGGACATCCTGAAAAGAAGGCTTTTCTTCACGCAGCTTCCCAGCACTCTCCTCCTCTTTCCCAGCTGGAGCTAGGGATGAGCCCGACTGCACCCTTGACTGGGTTTCACTTCTCTGCTGAACCTGCAAGACAAGTCAAGGAAGGTTTTAGCCCCACTTCCAAGCACGCTCAGAGGCTCTCAACAGGCACCAAGAGAGCAGCCAGTGCCTGCAGGATCTCTGCTGTCACCAGACCCCTTGCTCTGGCCTGGCCTCAGGCACCCCATGAAGGCACGCTGCCACTGTAGCTACAGAACTGGCAGGGTCCCTGCAGCATACCCTAGCCATGTCACAGCCTGACCAGGTTTCACTGCTGCTTCCCACTGGCACTTCTCTCTCAAGCTGGGATCTCTCAAGGCAACACAAACGAGGGAAGGGAATTGTGACTTGCAGAGCAGGACACCTGCCCTGCCTTCATCCCAGGCAAAGACTGGGGATGGGGGTTTAGCAGGGCTCGTTCTTCCTACAGGGCACAATTGTCTCACAACTGCCTCCTCTACACTGCTTGACTTGAGCCATCCAGTCAGCAATCTTAAGCTAATATTTGCAATACGAAGCCTCAACTCCCTTAAGCAAACACAGCCCACAACTTCGCACAGGGGCTCTTTTCAACCCATGAAGTGACCTCAACATGCTCTCAAGGGGAAACTGATGTGTCACCAGGGCATCACTGCAATTCCCCATTGGCCCCCCCTCTCCCACCAGGAGCTCACTCCTCACATCATGAATGAGTGGAAGGCATTGCCATTGGTAGAGCAGAACTCCAAAACGAAATCCTCCTACCGGGCTCAGTGGCTCAGAGCACACAGTCCACTCAAATGAGGGGAAGGAATTGCTGTTGGCTCAGCAGGAGCTAGGAATGCAGCCCTGCTGTGGCATTCAGCACGTCACACCAAACAAGCCTGAGCACCCCTGCTGACCTCTGGTTGCACCATCAGCATCTGTGCTCATGGCCTCCCTTGCTGCTTCCCCAACACCCAACAGCCCAGCAATGGGCCTTTCATACCACTGGCACTTCTCTTGGACCACGGAGCCCATTCCTGGGCGTCCTTGGCCTCTTATGGATGCTTCTGCAAAAGAGCTCCAGAGGAAATACGGCGGTCTTCTTCAAACATGCGCCTCTGTCTTCAGTTGCCTTGCTTGCTTTTCAGCCAAACCCACAGGAAAGGAAAATCTTCCTGGGCGTTCAGATTTTAGGAAAGGCAGGACTCCCCTGCCTCGCTCTTCGGCAGCAACAAGGCACCTCCAACCTGGCTCCCTGAGGAACCTGCAAGGCTCCGCTGCCCTGGAGCAGAGGAAAGGCTTTTTCTGTCGGAAGGTTTACAAAGTACCTGGCTCCTCTCTGCCTCTTCCTTTTCTCCCTTGCCTTTCAGGCCTGCCCTTTCTTTCTTCTCTTTTGGCTTAGCTGAGGAGTCCCACAGATCTCTTTGCCCCTGCACAACAGACAGAAAGCCTGCGTGCTGCAGGGCCACAGAAAAGACACAGCAAGGAGCACTACTGCCATCTGTTTCTTTCCAGTGGCGGAAGGTAATTTCTCTCTCTCTCCAGCCCTTTGTCTCGAGCCTTTCTCTCAGCGCTCTTAGGCCCTAAAGCTAGTACTGGCCAGACAGAAAATCCCTGCTTTCTTCTGACCAGGGAGCTAAATAACCACTCAGAGAAACAGAAGGTGGCCACCTTCCATCCCTGAAAGGCTCAGCAGGTACATTTCCACGAGGAACAGGGCCAAAGAGGGGCTTTTGATGTGATTCCGGAGAAGGCAGTAGTGACCAACGCCTAGAGAAAATAGAGCATAGCCTGCGCCTTTTAAAGCAAGCCCCTGAAAAGGTCAATCCAAGGTCTAATGAACACTTAGGAAGGAGGCTTCTATACCCGCTGCCCATAGAACTGCACTTTTCCACAAGCCCAGATGGCACAAGGAGGACCTCAGTCACTATCACATACCTGTCCTGCCCTCTCCTGGCTTTTACTGAGAGGGCTCACAGCTGGGAGTCTGGCTTCAGCACTTTGCTTCCTCTTGCCTTTCTCCACCTTCCTTGAGGAGCTCCCTCGGATGGCTGGCAGCACGCTGAAAACACACATCACGGGGAGGTGGTGTGAGGGTGTGAGCACAGGGGCAGTTTGCTCCCCAGCCCGCACTCACAAGCTGGGCACCTGCCACTGCAGCACAAGGCAGTTCTGCAGGGGAATGACGTGCGTTCAAATACATGTGTTCCCTTCCACAGAGACAGAGATCACCCCTGGCTGAAACAGCCTGGGCTGCCCAACATGCCCACAGAAATGCTCAGGATGCCCACATCCAGGCTCTCTCTGGATGCAGCCAGGACTTGTGGTGCCACGTCATGTGCAAGGACAGGCTCCGAGAGACACCAGTACGTCCCTTCCTGGCAATTGCATTTATCACTGCTCGGTGGTCCAAAATACTCTGTGGTTGGGGATGGAAAATGTAGTAGTATGGGGACTCAGTGTCAAGAATGGAGCAAGTGATCAGGGGAGGAAAGCACGCCTGCCATTTACCCATCCCTGCCACTCTCTTGGGCCTGCCACAAGACAACTTTTCAGATGAACGAAAAGGCTTAAAGGGAACCAAATCATTAACAGACCCTCCTGCTCTGTATCCTGGGTGGCGGGAGAACTGCAGTTTCACTTTGCCTTGCAAAGCAACGTCCTTTCCATTCAAAGAAAGAGCTCCTCCATGTTTAATCCCTTCTGACTTAGTACTCAGTGGCCATCGCAAACAGCCCAGAGAGTGGCACAGAGCTCAGACAAACACCTCCTCTGTCTAAAAGCCACTCCAAGAGCATTCAGTCTTTCCCTCACCCTTGGAAAATGTCTGTGCATCCCCAACATTCTTGTCACCAAGAAAGAAAGGCTGCTGCTTACTTACATCTAAAAGGCATGAGAAAAGGGCCCTGGTCTCCCAGAAGCTACGTTTGCACTGAGTTGCCAAAAAGCCCGTACTCTGGAGGCAGAGTCAGGAGAACCATGAAGCGAACCCGGGGCTCTCCCAAGAACTTGCTGTGTGCTGGCCATCCAGCAAGGGAGCAGAGGTCATTGTGGCATGTGGTCAAAGGCCTTCAGAGTTACCACCAACACTGTCTCCAAAGGAAACGTCTCACTCAAACAACAAGAGTACAGGGTCACCCTCAGCCCTTTCTCCAAGTGCCTCACCTGCCAGGAGGAGCTTTGCCCTTGCCTGTGTCTCCCTTTCCTTTGTCCATGTTGAGAGCAGGAATTCTGGGTGGAGGAGGCTGCTCTCTGAAGAGCAGGTGGTTGGCAGGGAGATTTCCTGCAAGCAGGAGGCAAGAAAACACTTCAGGACAGCACTGTGGACTCCTTCTGAGCAGGAATGAGATGCAAATTGGCTCAAGCCTGTGGTAAAACTGTGAGGCCTCCAGCTGATTCCTTTGAAGCTTTGTTTTCTGGGGGGTCTTAGGCCCTTGGGAGTGCTGGCTCCTGTCCAACTTTCCGCTTGTACTGTGCAACAGCATTTTTCTTTTGGGCTATTCATTTCCTCATGCTCTGTCCCAGTCACATGATGCAAAAGGGGACTTGCTGGGATGCGCCAGTGACCAGAGTCCCTTGAGAGGTAATCATTGCACACGAGGGAACAGAACCTTGCATCTGCCCACTCCTCTCATACTGCCTACAAGTCCTCTGTTGACAGAGTCAACCCAAAGGCATTGTTTTGGGGATGATGATGAGAAATTAAGAAAGAAAGGTTACTCCTTGCTTTGAAAATGAAAGGAAGCCTTGGCACAGGCTCCTAGACTTGTTACCATCTACTCGGGGTGACTTTTCCCATCAGATGAAAACACATTGGTTCCCTGAGATGGGCCAGCTGTTCTCAGGACCCCCATGGAAATGGGGGCAAGTTTAACTCGGAGGTAGCCACTGCAGGTAGGAGTGCTGGGCTGCCCCAAGGTCTTGTTCCCTCCGGAGATTGCCCATATTGGGACAGCAGTGTCACCTCTAGTGCCTCATGCTACCTGAGGCCACCTGGGCACTGCCACCTGGGCTCCTACGCCCTACCAAGGAGCACAGGAGGAGGAGAAGGCACAAAGCCCTGCCACGAATCAGCTCTTCCACTACCTTGCTTGCCCCTGGAGTCAGCTTTTCTCCTCTCCTCTTCCCATGTGGGCTTCACAGGTGCCACGGGCTTCACGCGGGGTTTTCTAACTACACTCGCAAGCTTGTACCTGGACACAGGAAAAACACAGCAGCGGGAAGGGAGGGCAGCCCGCTTCCTTTGCACCTTGGGCAAAGAATGGGGACACAGTGGCACTGCGGAGCTACTGTGAAGTCCATCCTTTTCCAAAGCAGAAGATGCAGAATATGCCACATCCTGGAGGACTCCATCAGCAAGCTGAGTAACATCAGGAAGTCCTCCAGTGCCTGCAGGGGCATCAGCTTCCCCATCCTCCCTGGCAGAAAGCTCATTTTCACCTCCCTCCCCTGTGCTGCCATGGCAGACCATCTGCCATCTCCTGTGGCAGCCAGGGGCTCGCAAGCAAACATACTCACTCTGGAAAGACAATGGCACGGCCACAAACGGTGAGAGAAGCAGCAGTTTTGGTGCCCGACAGGACTGAATCCCTCAGCTCTGGCATCTGCAAGGTGAGAGACACAGGGGAGATGATGCCAAGAAAACGAGGTCCGTGCTCACAAGGGCAGCACACTTTCCCATGGCTCAGAGAAGAACCTGCCTCTCAGAAATGCTGAAACAAAGCACTCGCTTCCTTACAGCAGCCCCTCAGTGCTACAGCAAAGCAACTGGAGGGAAATAAATGAGAAAGGGCAAGCACACGGTCAGGCTTTTTGCAAGGCTGACAATCCAGAGACTCAGCCCAGGGACCAGGTCTTGCCTCATGCCGAAGGCCATGGAGGCAAGCACAGGGGAAGGCATTTCACTAGCCAGGCTTCCTGGCTGCTGCGGTTTCCCTGCTGGCTTCAGTTGGAGCCTCCTGAGCTGAGAACAAAGGCGTCACATGTGCCGTTAACCCCACAGTCTCTCCTAGCATTCAAATGGCTGCCTCTGCACCCTGGAGGAATAGAGACACTCAGCCCTTCCTTTCCCTTTCCCTTTGCACAGAGGGCCAAGCCTCTGGTGGGTGTTCAAGGAGCAGCTGAGGGCCCTGCTCTGGGACCCACTGCAACAGAGGCTGGAGAACAGCCTTGGCCCAGAGAACAGCCTCAAAAGACACCACGGACTAAGACAGAAGGAAGAGACAGAGCTGGGAAGCAGGGCTCGGCTACAGCACTGAACCATGGCTTTCTGGAAGGAGACAAATCTAAGGGGAAAACACACCACAGACCTGCCCTTTTCTTTGAATTTGTCCCTCACCACATTGGAATGGGATCCTGGGCAGGAAGGAGCTTTGCTTTGACCCAGGACAGAAATCCCCAAGGTCTTCTATGTCACCGAGTCCTCTGAATGCCAGAGAAGAACAGTGCAGGGAGCTGGCATTACTCTAGGCCACGACTATCCACCCGCCCAGAAAGGTCGTGGCAGGCCATCAGAAATCCACTCACTCGTCCTTTGCTAGGATTCCCAAAAGATTAGAAGCAGCAGTGGAGAAAGGGAAACCTTACCCGCAGGTAAGAGCTGCTGTCAGCTCTCCAGTCCCATTTAGCCTTTGCAGAAAGTCTCTGTAAAACCTCATTTTCACCTCTTTTCCTTGAATGACAAGCAGGCCAATGTCCTTCCACACAAAGGCAACATTCTTCCCGCTCTTGAGGCAGCGAGAGAAAAGACACGTGCTCTCTTCTATGCAAGACTCCACTGGTTTCCGAGGAACAGAGATGTGCGAGGCTATGCAAGCATACTTCAGGGGCTCAGCTTGCTTATGACCTAGGAAGCAACACAGCAAGAACACAGTGCCTAACAAAGCAGTTCAGCAGGCTACAACGGAGCATTGGCAGCTTTGAGGTCTTCCCGCAAGACACTGCTACAGAGCTGTCTTCTTTAACCCTGCTGGTAAAGCTCATGGGGGAAGCTGATGCCATCCCTCCCGAGGAGAAGTTCAAAGCACTCTGCAACCAGATGTGCCAAGAGTACAGCAATGCTTTCTTCCCTACACAGGGAGAAAGAAAGGGCCCTAGCCATCTCCTATGAACAAGAGACATGATGGCAGAACAAGGAGAGGAGAAAGGAGGCCACTTCCCATGATGGGGGAGTGGGTGCCACCACGGTACTTGTGCCCGCACTCAGTGCCTTCCAGGTTGGGAGAGATTTAGCTGTGCCATGTCACAGGGATTCAAGGAAGAAGGAAAACCCACGTACTGCGTCGCTCCTCTTTAGATCCTTCCAGTCAGCCGCAGCACCCTCAGCAGTGCACAGCAAACATCCCTGCTTTTGGGGTCAGAGGGCTCCTGCTGCCCCACAGGCATCCCCAATGCCCACTACAGCGGCAGTGCTGCTACCACTGACCAGCAATCACAGAACAGCTGCCCTCTCATGGCTTTGCATACACACTATTGTTCCCATCTCCGCTTCAGGGCTCTCTACAGCTGCCTGTGACCTAATTCTAAGGAGCGGGAGAATGGAAGAGCCACCATGAATGCCAGTATTTGCCTTTACAAGCTCCAGGGTGGCATAAACATGAACCAACGGTGTTAACTAAATCTGATGAGAAGCAGCAGCCCCAATACATGTGGCATGTAGCCAGCTGTTAAAGCAAGTCATGCGGAGAGCAAGTGTAATTGTACTCTGCATTAGGATGTCAGGAGTAGTCCAAAAAAAAAAATCTGAAGCTGTTCTCAGGGCCTGGTGAAGGAATTCCAGATTTCTAACAGTCACTGCTGAACAGCACTTATGCACACCCCAAAGCTGTCCCAAGGGGAAGCCAAAGTTTCAGCCTGTCTTCTTTACCAGGAGCATAGGCGTTATCATCGGAGAGGCCCTGGACCTCCGCAATATTCTTTGACAGACGGAACAGGGGTCTGCGCACAGTCAGAAGACCACGCTTCCCACCACCAACATGTTGTTGATGTAACAACATCAAAGGTCCCAAGGCGAATAATTCGGACTCCCTGAAAACAAGAAGGAAGAGAAGAAGGAGGAGGCTCTTAGGTGGACAGGCTGGTGACTTGTCAGGGCATGGGGATGGTGCTCGGTGCCTTTCCCTACTCCTGGAAAGCTTTGGAGAAGCCTTGCAGAAGGTCTTGTGAAGACCTTTCCGGAGGTTTTCACCCCCCTCCTCTTCACCCTCTCAAAAATACAAGTAAAAGCAGAGAAGTCATCCCTTTAATACATAAGACCCAGAAGAAGGGCTTCCTGGCGAGGCCCAGGAGGGCAGACCCACCTGGTTCAGCATCAGCTGCCGTACAATGTAGTCAGACACACCTTCCCAGACAGCAAGGGTCTCTGGAAAAGAAGGGAAAGACACGTCATGCTCTGAGTGAGCCAGCTCACAACCATTCAGCACATGCCTAACCAAGGAGAGGCGGAGGGCAGGCATCATCAAACAGCACCCCCTCCCCAAACTAACCCCATTCCTCACAGGGGCCATCAGGCTAGAACCTGTCCTGTGACCCCAGCCGAGGTCTGGACCTGAAACAGAGCCATTAGGGCATGGAGATCATGCTACCGGACATCCGCAGTGTGTCTCCCAGATCAATGCTTGCTCTGCCAGGCTGGAGGTACAAGGAGATTCAGTGGGAAGGACTAGAGGCAGTGGCTGGGCTCCTGGACAGAAAGCCCCACTGAGCTGAGGAAAAGTGCAAGGGTTCATTTCAAGCACGGCAGTTTCCTGCAGCCTCTCCAGAGCCCAGCAGGAGCTGCAGGACCCCTCAGCCTTCTTCACACAGCTCTCCTTTCCTGACAAATGCAGCTCTCACACGGTGAGCCCCTCCCTAGGGATATTGGCAATGGATTTCCACCCCAGCGAGAGGATGCTGCTGTGCCCGTGGGAGTCCGGGGGCTCAGGGCATCCCCTGCAGGCTCCCCTGTGGGGCCAGCTTCCCCATACGGCATCCCTGCACACGCAGGCTCTGCACGGCCACCCAAGCAGCTCCACCTCCTTCCCACACCAGGATCTCAGGTGGGTGATCCCCACTGTGAGGCCAGCAGCGACCCTCGGGGCAGGGACTTCTGCCTGGGGTGCCCCAGGACAGCAGGGGCAGCATCAGGGCCAGGAGCCAGAAGTCCTGGTGCCCACACTGGCATCTGAGCCAAAAGGCACCATCAGTCAGACCATCAGACCATCCAGCTTCCCCCTGGCCCCAGGGTTTCCACAGCCATGTTCAGAGTTAATGAGCTCTGCGACAGCTCCTGGGAAGGAGCTCCTGAAGTCTTTACCCTGGGTGGGAGTGTTGGCACCCTCCGCCCACGCCGTGTCCCGTGGCCAGCGTCCCAGAGCTCCATCTTTGTCCTCCTCGCCCTGCGTCAACCTCACAGTAGGAGGTGACAAGAAAACAGCTCCTCTCCTCCTCCTCCTCCTCCACACTTCACCACAGCCCCACGCTGCCTTGGCCTCCCCGCCGCTGAGGCTCAGCGGCTCCTGGCAGCAGAGCGGTGCCGAGAGCAGCCCCAGCGTCTGGGCTCCCTCGGGCTCACCGGGTCATTCCCCTAGGCAGAGAGGGGCTGCGTGGGGCAGGGCTGCTCACAGCTCCCGCTCACCCCCAGAATGCTTCCCCAGAGGATTCTCAGGAGGAAGCTCAAGGCAGGGACAACACCAAAGGCAAGGAGCTTCCCTGAGTCTGTGCTTTCAGCTCCCTGCTGTTGGGCTGGGGGCAAGGGAAAAGGAGCTGCCAAGCCTGGGCAAGAGCCACAGACTCCCAAGGCCACGCAGAGACCAGCAGGTCTGCAAGGAAGCTCAGGAAGTGCCTTCCTGCACTCTCTGCCCACGCACAGCACCAGCAGCACCTCTGCTGGCCCCATCCGGCTCTCTCCCAGCTGCTCCACAGCACCTGCCAACATACAGATAGCCTTTGACGCTGCCCCACTGCCGGGGGGGTGTCCGTGGGGCAAAGCCAAGTGCATGGGGGGGTCTGCGATGGGGGCTGGGAGCCAACGCTCCCCTAGGTAGACGTCACCTGCAGACACTCGACTGTCTCTGTGGAGGGGTCCTGAGGGGCTGCGAGCGCCCTCCAGCCGGGCACAGCCCTCACCACGGGGATGGCGCTGAGGAACGGCCACTGCCGCGGGAGGGGCTGCCAGGAGAAGGGGCGCAAATGCTGGGGGCTCCCGCGGGCCAGAGATGGCCCAGGCCAGGCCAAGCCTTCCTCAGAAGCTGCTGGCATCACAGTGAAGAGTCTGGCCCCGTCCTCTTGACACCCTCCCTTCACATACTTGTACGCATTGATGAGATCCCCTCTCGGTCTTCTCTCCTCCAAGCTCTGCAGGCCAGCTCTCGCAGCCTTTCTTCACAGGAGACATGCTCCAGGCAGCCCCTCATCCTCTTTGTAGCCCTCCGCTGGACTCTCTCCAGTAGCGCCATGTCTCTCTTGTCCTGCGGAGCCCAGAATTGGACACAGTACTCCAGGTGAGGCCTCACCAGGGCTGAGGAGAGGGCGAGGATCACCTCCCTCCACCTGCTGGCAACGCTCTCCCTAATGCACCCACCCCAGGATCCCATTGGCCTTCTTGGCCACAAGGGCACACTGCTGCCTCATGCTTCACTTGCTGTCCACCAGCACTCCCAGCTCCTTCTCTCCAGAAATCCTTTCCAGCAGGTCACCCCCAACCTGTCCTGGGCCATGGAGTTCGTCCTCCCTAGGTGCAGGACCCTGCACTTGCCCTTGTTGAACTTCAGGAGGGTCCTCCCCACCCAGCTCTCCAACCTGTCCATGCCCCTCTGAATGGCAGCACAGCCTTCTGCTGTGTCACCACTAGCTACAGGCCTCCCACTAGACTCTGCTCCACTGACCACAACCCTCGGAGCTCGGCCATCCAGCCAGTTCTCAACCCACCTCCCTGGCCACTCGGCCAACCCACACTCCCTGAGTTTACCTAGGAGGAAGGGATGCGAGGCAGTGTCCAAGGCCTTGCTGAAGTCCAGGCAGACAACACCCACTGCTCTGCCCTCATCTCCCCAGCCAGTCATCCCCTCCGAGAAGGCCGTCAGGTTGGTCCAGCATGAGGTCCCTTTGGTGAGTCCACGCTGACTACTCCTGACCACCTCCTCGTCCCCCTCCACGCCAGCGCCCATGCTCTGCCATGGCCCCGCCCCTCCCCTCTCTGCCCCCCCACCCCTCCTCGCCCCCCCCACACTGCGCACGCGCACTGCCGCCCCCTGCCTGTCCCTCCTGCAGGTCCCGCCCCGGGAGGCCCCGCCCCCTCCGGAGCGAATGGGGGAGCGCGGGGTGGGCGGGGCGGGGGCGCTGGAGGCGTCACTTCCGGCGCGGGGGCGGGGCTGTGTGGGCGTGGCCGCCGGCCCTGGTGCCGCTGTGGAGGCCGGGGAGAAGCAGCGGAGCCAAAATGGTTGTTGCCGGCTGCTGCGCCGGGAGCCCCGAGCGCCGCCGCCGCCGCCGCCGCCGCTGCCGCCTGTGGTGCGCTGGCGGTGCGGGAGCCGGCGGGGTGCCGGGGGCTGGGGCGGAGCGGGGAGCGCGGGGGCCCCGCTCTGGCCGGCGGCCCCGGGGCGGCGGGAGTTGTCCTCCGGGGGAGCCTGCGCGGGAGAGGGAGACGCTGCGGCCGGGAGCTGCTGCCGGCTGCCGTGGCCAGGGACGGGCAGGAAAGAGGGCTGTGCAAAGGGCAGGGCCTGAGCGCCTGCCTGCCTGTGCAGGGCTCTAGCGCCTGTTGGACAGCCTCCTTGTTGCGCTGCCCTTGCTAAGGAGGAAAGTCAAAGGTGGGGCACAAACGGGCTCTGCCCTCGCTAGACCGAGGAGAGGGATGCGAGCACCCCCTGGCGTGGAGAGCGTTTTCAGGAGGTTCTCCGGCTGGAGCCCGGGTTTCCTCTTGGTTTCCAATATTCCTCAGCACCAGTGTCCTTGTTCCTTTCTCCCAGGCCCTTGGTTAAACCTCCGGTGTCAAGACCGAGCGTAACCCTCTCCGGGAGGTGTGCATTGCTGTGGGGGGAGCTAAGCATAGATGGATTTTTCCTTGCTTCTGCCTTGCGTCCATGCATTTTCGCGGGCTCTGGCTGCTGTAGAAAGTCCAGTTTTCCCCTTTCCTTCCCCAAATAGTGAAGAGAAAATGGATATTCCTGTGTCATCAAGGTACTTCTCATCCCCCAAGCGTTTGACAAAGGGCCGAACGAGGCTCTCACGGATGGTGAGCGCTCTCC
Organism: Struthio camelus; assembly: GCF_040807025.1. NCBI lineage: Eukaryota > Metazoa > Chordata > Aves > Struthioniformes > Struthionidae > Struthio > Struthio camelus. The sequence continues at coordinate 2,126,668 of NC_090957.1, read as the reverse complement.
AAAAACTGGAGCAGGGCGTGCTTCTGTTCAAGAGCGGGTGTTGTTCCCACAGCCAGGTACTGAAACTCTATTTCTCCCTGCAGGTCACCTGGAGGCCGTTGAATTGTACTTAGCCTCTGCTGGACGGCTGATGCTGGCAAGCAGTGCCTGGAGGCAGCTCGACTGAAACTTGTGTTGTGCTAAAGGTTCAACTGGAGGACACAGCAATGTGTTGCCTGCTTGAGTTTGGCCTTCTGAAAAAAACAGAATACGCAGAATGAGAAGATGTTTTTATGGGAGAAGATTTTTTGTCCAGGGGTGATAGTACAGGCTGGCTTTGGGAGCAAAAGCGTGGAGAAGAAGGGATTTTTGGTGAAGAAAGCCTGACGAAGCCTTCCAGTGTTTCCTTGTCGTTTTGAAAGCAGCTAGAAGAGACCTGAGAAAGCGCTTTCAGTCTGTGCTGCTGTAGCAGAACTCTTTGCCAGACTCCAGCTTTGTTTCAGCTGGCAAAATGTTTCAGCTGACTGTTGCCTTCTGCCTAGTGCGGAAGTGTGCAGCTGAGACTTGTGGAAAGACCTGGTTCCTGAGCCCTGCTTTAGCAGCAGGTGATTAAAGTGGGAGGCTGTGAGTTGCTTTTCTGTCTTTTATTGTGTGTGCTACGTGGACTTTTCTTTTCCTGGAGCTTGCAGTAGGGAGTGAGGTACATGTTTGCTTCTGAGGGTAGATGGCTTAGTACTCTTTAGGCTGTTGCTTTCCTTGAGGAGGAGGCAAGCTTGGCGTCTAGGTGGGGGTACTTTCTTGCCAGTAAAGCCCCCAGCCGTTGGGTGCTAGAAGGGAGTGTTACTGGAAGGCATGTGAGAAAGAGGCCAGAGATGGTGTGGTGGGCGAAGTAGCTGTGTGTGAGCGGTGTGTTGCCCGGGCGAGGTGTGGGGGGTGTTGCTGAGCTGCTGCAGCGGTGGCAGTAGCTGCGCTGGAGGGATCTTCCTGTGTTTCTGTCGGAGGTGATGGGTGAGGTGCTTGGAGGGGAGGACTTTGGGACGCGAAAGGTAACGTTGGGAGTGTGGGCCCTGTGCAGGGAAGTCAGTGTCTGAGAGGCTGCTCTGTGGCTGCCCAAGGCTGTTCTGCCTGTTCTTTCCTCAGCATCGAGGCACGTGTGGAGGAGCCTGGCCAGCCTTGAGCAAGGAAGAGAAAACCCAGAGTTCCACCTTATTCAGGTAATGAATAAGGCGCACCTTATTGTTCTGAGGTGTCACGTACCTTGGAAAACTCTGGTTCTTCTACTGAAGCGTTGTTACTGAAGTTGTGAGGGTTTTCATGCATTCTTTTCTCTTTGGGAGTGTCTGTGTGTCCAGGGGCCTGAGGAGGTATGGTGGGGGCTAGCCCCAGGCAGGACAGTGTGTGTGCTGAGTGAATAGGCACTATTTCTCCTGCCAGCAGTAGAGATGCCCAAGCCAGTAGACTCCAGGCATTGTTTTCTGGTTGTGTGCCTCTACCCATGGGCAGCAGCGAGAGCATTTCAGCTGGCAGGCTCAAATCTTTTGGTCGAGGAAGTCTAAATCAGCCAGAGCATTTCTGCTATGTTATGCAGAGAACTGACTTTATCCCCACACAAAGGGGGCCAGAGGGTGACCTTTGTGTTCGATAAGTAGCCATAGGCATTAGCTAGACGTGTCACTTGAATTTGGATTTCAGTTCATTGCTGCATCACTCTGCTAAATCAAAAGTCCCGTGTAACATCAAATGTCTTCAAAATAAGCTTTTCTCTTCAACATGACACTCTCCGTATGTGTGGAATATCTGAAAGAACCTGGTCAGTGAGTACTGGACTCTGACGTAAAGGAGCAGCAAGACTCAGGGCACTGCCTGCAGGCGCCAGGATGAGATGAGCAACTCCAAAGTGAAAGACAGTTGGGAATCAGAGGATAGCTGAGAGCTGCCAGTGGGGAGGAATCTTGAGAGCCCTTGACACAGTCGGTCTGTGGCTGCAGGGCACTGCTGCGCTGGTTCCCGGAGGGTTCTTCTAAAGGCAGCGCCTTGCACAGCTGAGAGGGGCTGTCAGGGTGGCTCTCGGAGCTTCTCCTGTGTGGAGCAGGAGGTGCTTTAGATCAGGGATGCCCAGCCACACCGTCTCAGGGACAGGGCACGACGGTTACCTTCTGCCGGGGATGGTGCAGGGGTGTGAAGCCAGGGAGTGCGCCCAGGTCTGCACGGGCTGTAATTCAGAGCAGTGTGCCTGCATGCCAGGGTGCTGTGTGCATCAGGACCATGCCTTGCAGGTGGGCAAGGAGCCCTCAGGCTCTTGCCACGCTGTGGGAGAGGCGTTAGCCTCTCAGAGGACTGGGAGGAGGAGGCACAGATCCCTTGCAAAGTGAAGGTGCTGCTGACATGTGCCTGGGGCCAGGGCCATGGAACCTGCTAGGCCCTCTCCCAGCTGCTGGGAAGGCACTACAGAAGCAGACAAATCCCAGGGAAAAAACCTTCCGCATGTTCCTGGGAGTCAATGGAAGGGTCACTTCTGTTTGAGAACATGAGAGGGCAGCAGCAGGGAGGTGGCTGGGGTTTGTGCTTGTGAGAGGACTTCTGCCTGAGTAGCGGACAGGCCAGCAGCAGGAGCAGCATCAGCTAAGCCGCTGTGAGGTCCCTTCAGTCTGAGCAGCTGATCAGCAGGGAGAGGGCTGGGAAATTGCTTGTGGGGACACTTCTGTCTCTGTAGATGAGAGGCCAGAAATGCGCTGGCCTTGCAGGGCTGTTCCCTGCTGGGCTGGGGCACTCCGGGGAGGCCTGAGCCGCCCCCAGGTGGTGCTGGGCAGGGGGCTTGTGTGGGCTCCCACTGCCATGGATCCAGCAGGCTGCCTGGAGTCCACTGAGTAGACTCAGCACTGAGTTCACGCAAGCAGGGGTTTGGTTGGTTTGGTTGGGATTGTCTTTCCACACTGAAATAGAGACTGCTGTTACACTTAAAAACAAGATTTATCAGCTCGTTCCGATGAACCGCACACCACACGCAGCCGTGACAACACAGCTCATGCAGTTGGGTGGTGACTCTGTTCACTTGTGTGGGGACAAGTGCTCTGTCATTCTCTCTCTCTCTCTCTCTATATATATATATATAAAATATATATATAGATATGTATATACACACATACACATGTATATATATGTTTGTACATAGACATATATAGACACTATATGTATGGTGTCTAGGAACTACAGAAGGCATTCCTGATGATCAGCTGTTTTTATTCTTAGGAGAATAGGGCTTTTCACCATTGCAGAAATAGCCTCAGTCAAGTCAGGGGATTCAGGGGTGCTTTGTGCAGACTGTTTGTAGAGTCTCCTTAGTTGGGCAGTAGGATGGAGTTTTAAGCAAATAGCGTGTTGCCATTAAATCGAAAAATGCAAGATAAGGCATTCCAGCCCTAATTTAGAAGCTGTACTAGTGCAAGTGAGGCATGTGGACTATTCAGGGGAGTAAACTCATCTCTCTTGTCTTTCCGACAGGATAAACCATATCATAACAGAGGACGCACTGCATAGTGATGAAGAATCACCTTCAGGGTTTGAAGATGAGTTATCTCATCAGATGCCCGGTAGACGAAACAGGTAAATGTCTGGGTCCTTTGGATTCCAACTCTTGAGAGTGCTGGGTCTTTGTAAACAGTCCTTGCTGTTGTCAGCGTGAGGAGATGTAGAGGAGGGAGTAAAGACAAGTTTGTCAGGGAGGGAGGGTTATCTCAATACATGCACGAAGTAAGCGCAAAGATAAATCTAGGTACAGGAAAGTACATTGCTATTGTGGATCAAATGGAAGGACCCAGCTGCCTTTTCCTGCACATAAAAGATCCAGAGACTATTGGGAGCCGTTGATTTAATCCAGGGTATTGCTTCAGTAACTCAAGCCCAAAGAAATGTGCTGTCTATCCTTTTAGATAAAAAACCTATACAGATTTGTGTAGCCCTCTTTGCCCTTCCCACTTCCAGCATTGTTAAAACAGCAGTGAATTATGTAGTGGGAATAACATTGCACAATTGCATGTGTTTCGATCCCCTCCTTTTTTCCCTAAAAAGGCTACTCTGCTCCCGGCATCACGAAAATGAGTGTCTGGGTGGTGAAGAAATCCCGGCGGGTGCGTGCTGAGGGAGAAAGTTGTACTTCTCCCCCGGATCAGTCACCTGAGCCCTAGTCCCTGCATGCATTTGGCTGGCCAGTGGCCATGCGTTATGTGAGAACCATCACTTGCCTAGACAACATAGTGGGGAACCAGCGGACATGGTGGGGCTTGGCAGGATTGCTTAGGGGAGGTGTGGTACGAGTCAGCCAGAAAATGGGCTGTGGTAGTCTTCCTGATCCCAGAAGAGCTTATGACCTGCTGGAGGATGGAGACTATTAACAACAACAAAAGTGGTGGGGAAGGGGGAAAGAAAAGAAGAAAAGATTAACATCTCTGTCTTCCTTGCTAACTTTATTTGTAAACCTCTTTTTTTGCAATTGCTGTTGTTGAAATGCTGGTTGCCAGCCAGCATGGTTCAGGGCAGGGCTCTAAACAGCTGGAGAGCCAGGCTACAGGCCAAGGTCTCCTTTGGAGCCTGCAGCGAGACGTGCTTGGGAAAAGTTGGCAGTTCATACCCTGGGCCTGTCAGGTCTGCTTGTTAACACCACATCCCCACCACCTGTCAGGGCTCTGCTTGGGCCTTTGGAGGAGCTTGTTGGAAGTTGTGGAGGCTTTGTGGGGACCCCCGAGGAACTAGACAGTGCTTGCTGCTAGCAGGAAAGGAGAGCTAGGCAAGGACAACTGCAGGAGGCCTTAACTTCTCCTGGGAAGTTGTAGCTAGGTGTGGCTGCTGCTAACGAGCAGCACCTGGGTTGCCCCTGAGGAGAGGGAGTTGGGGCTTTTGATCCAGGTGGCACCACCTTGATTGGGTGGGTCAAGCACCCTGTGAGTCACTGCTAGGCAGAGGCCTCTAGAAGAGCCAGGCCTAGAGCACAGTGAACAGAGGCAGCAGTTTGTGCAGGAGGTGCTTTCCATTTCTGGTAGTGGTGTGTGCTTCCTCAGGTGTGGTCATGACATGCTGCAGAGCACCTTCCCCAGTGGCTGCTGGAGGTGCTGCATCACCTGTGTCTGAAGCTTCATCCCAGACAGACCCTCTGAGAGCAGATGCAGCTGTAGAGGTGTCAGGCTGCAGGGAGTGCCTAGGGCCTCTCTGTGAGGCCTGGGCTGACAGTCAGCTCTCCTGCAGAAGGTGTGCTGTGGCTGATCAGTTGTATTGGCAGGTAAAGGAGTCAGTCAGGGAGGAAGTCAGTAGGCTGCGTAGCATCCAAGAAGATGAGTAAGAGATGGACAGGGTATTCTCGGAGACTGTGCAGCTCCAGGAGTCCCCACCCCGCACTGCAATGGAGTTGCTGGAGGGCTCTGCACCGTGTGAAACAGTACATCATAACACTGTTGAAGAAGGCTGGAAAGTGGTCACTTCTTGTAGCAGGAGAAAGGCTCTTGCTCCCCCTCAAGACTTGCCTTTGAGGAACAAGTTTCGTGCCCTGCAGGCTGAGGAGGAGCTGGGCATGACTTCAAGGGAAGCTCCTGGCCTGACAGACCCCGTGCCATGTGGGAACACCTGGAAGAAGCGGCGAGTAATTGTTGTGGGTGACTCCCTGCTGCAGGGGACAGAGGCACCTATCTGCCGACCAGACCTCTTGTCTAGAGAGGTTTGCTGCCTGCCAGGGGCTCGAATAAGAGATGTCATGGAAAGACTGCCAAGGATCTTCTTACACCTCTCCTGAGAAGCCTGCATGCTCGATTGGCTCTTTGAAATGCCTGTACACCGATGCAGGCAGCAAGGGGAATAAGCAGGAAGCATTAGAGCTCTTGTGGGGTTGCAGGGCCATGGTCTCGTTGCAGTTACAGAAACATGGTGGGATAGCTCACATGACTGGAATGCTGTCATGGATGGCTCTGTGCTTTTTCGGAAAGACAGGCCAGGAAGGCGAGGTGGTGGAGTTGGTCTTCATGTGAGGGAGCAACTAGAATGTGTGGAGCTCTGCCTGGGGGTGGCTGAAGAGCAAGTTGAGAGCGTATGGGTCAGGATTAAAGGGCAGGCTAGCATGGGTGACACGGTGGTGGGGGTTTACTGCAGGCCACCTGATCAGGAAGAGGAAGTTGATGAGGCCTTCTAGAGAGAGCTGGAAGTAGCCTCACGATCACAGGCCCTGGTTCTCCTGGGAGGCTTCAACCACCCTGACATCTGCCGGGAAGAGAGCACAGCTAGGCACAAACAGTCGAGGAGGTTCCTGCAGAGCATTGAGGATAACTTCTTGACCCAGGTGGTAGAGACGCCAACAAGGAGAGGTGTGCTGCTAGACCTTGTCAAAGACAAAGAAAGTCTGGTTGGAAATGTGAAGGTTGGGGGCAGCCTTGGCTGCAGTGCCCAGGAGATGGTGGAGTTCAGGATGCTGTGAGGAGGGAGCAGGGCAATAAGTAAGACCACAACGCTGGACTTGAGGAGAGCTAACTTTGGCCTCTTGAGGGACCTACTTGGAGGACTCTCATGGGGTAGGGCCCTAGAAGGAAGGTGGGTCCAGGAGAGCTGGTTAATAGTCAAGTATCACTTCCTCCAGGCTCAAGAGCAGTGCATGCCTCTGAGTAAGAAGTCCAGCAAAGGGGGCAGGAGAGCTGCCTGGCTGAGCAAGGAACTCCTGGCAAAACTCCCAACAGAAGAAGGCAGTCTACAGAATGTGGCAAAGGGGACAGGCCACTTGGGAGGAATATAGGGATACAGAGAAGGCAGAGTTGCTGAATGCCTTCTTTGCTTCAGTCTTTACTGCTAAGGCCAGCCCTGGGGAATTCCAGACCCTGGGGACAGGAGAGGAAGTCTGGAGAAAGGAAGACTCTCCCTTGGTCGAGGAGGATCGGGTTAGAGATCATTTGTGCAAACCTGACATCCACGGGCCCCGATGGGATGCAGCCATGAAGGCTGAGGGAGCTGGCAGATGTTATTACTAGGCCGCTCTCCATCATCTTGGAAAGGTCCTGGAGATCAGGAGAGGTGCCTGAGGACTGGAAGAAAGCCAGTGTCACCCCAGGCTTCCAAAAGGGCAAGAAGGAGGAGGCAGGAAACTACAGGCCTGTCAGCCTGCCCTCCATCCCTGGAAAGGTGATGGAACAGCTCCTCCTGGAGGTCATCACTAAGCATGTGGAGGACAAGAAGGTGATCAGGAGTAGTCAGCATGGACTCACCAAAGGGAAATCATGCTGGACCAATCTGATAGCCTTCTCGGAGGGGATGACTGGCTGGGGAGATGAGGGCAGAGCAGTGGGTGTTGTCTGCCCGGACTTCAGCAAGGCCTTGGACACTGCCTCGCATCCCTTCCTCCTAGGTAAACTCAGGGAGTGTGGGTTGGCTGAGTGGCCAGGGAGGTGGGTTGAGAACTGGCTGGATGGCCGAGCTCCGAGGGTTGTGGTCAGTGGAGCAGAGTCTAGTGGGAGGCCTGTAGCTAGCGGTGTCCCCCAGGGTCAGTACTGGGTCCGGTCTTGTTCAACGTATTCATCGATGACCTGGATGAAGGGACAGAGTGCACTCTTAGGAAGTTTGCTGATGAGACTGAAGTGAGAGGAGTGGCTGACACAGCAGAAGGCTGTGCTGCCATTCAGCAGGACGTGGACAGGCTGGAGAGCTGGGTGGAGAGGACCCTCCTGAAGTTCAACAAGGGCAAGTGCAGGGTCCTGCACCTAGGGAGGACGAACTCCATGGCCCAGGACAGGTTGGGGGGTGACCTGCTGGAAAGGATCTCTGGAGAGAAGGAGCTGGGAGTGCTGGTGGACAGCAAGTGAAGCATGAGGCAGCAGTGTGCCCTTGTGGCCAAGAAGGCCAATGGGATCCTGGGGTGGGTGCATTAGGGAGAGCGTTGCCAGCAGGTGGAGGGAGGTGATCCTCGCCCTCTCCTCAGCCCTGGTGAGGCCTCACCTGGAGTACTGTGTCCAATTCTGGGCTCCGCAGGACAAGAGAGACATGGCGCTACTGGAGAGAGTCCAGCGGAGGGCTACAAAGAGGATGAGGGGCTGCCTGGAGCATGTCTCCTGTGAAGAAAGGCTGCGAGAGCTGGGCCTGCAGAGCTTGGAGGAGAGAAGACCGAGAGGGGATCTCATCAATGCGTACAAGTATGTGAAGGGAGGGTGTCAAGAGGACGGGGCCAGACTCTTCACTGTGGTGCCCAGCAACAGGACAAGAGGCAATGGGCACAAACTGAACCACAGGAAGTTCCATCTGAACAGGAGGAAAAACTTCTTGACGGGGAAGGGTGACGGAGCACTGGCACAGGTTGCCCAGAGAGGCTGTGGGAGCACTGGCACAGGTTGCCCAGAGAGGCTGTGCAGTCTCCTTCCCTGGAGATATTCAAAACCCTCCTGGATGCGATCCTGGGCCATGGGCTCTAGAGGACCCTGCTTGAGCAGGGGGGTTGCACTGGATGATCTCCCGAGGTCCCTTCCAACCTTGGCCATTCGGTGATTCTGTGATTCTTTACTCTCATAGGATTAATTGACTCCGGTGAGGAAGGTGGGATTGGTGGTTAAGGAGGTGGCCTGGTTTTAATGTGCTGCCTGTTATTTCTGCCTTAATATCCACGTTTTCTTTTGGATTGAATGACCTCAAGTAAGGATGTTGCGCATGACCGTATTTTCTGCTCCAAATTGAAAGTCAGGATGTTGCTGGCAGCTCAGGGAGCTGGAAGATGCTGCTCATAAACCTCTCTGCATGGCAAGAACTCCTGCTGACCTTAGTGGGATTCAGACCGTGGGTTTCATTGCCTCGGAAGACTCTGTAGCTCCCAGGAGATGGCTCTGCATCAGCCTGACTGCAGGTCATGCACTTTTTCTGGCCTCCTTTTGTTATAATGGGGTAACGCAACCAAAGTTTCTTTGCGGCAAGAAAGGTGTTTCTTTTCTTTCATTTAACTTGAGGGGAACAGTTACAGTACACTTGTCGATTAATATGAACATTTCCTTTAGCTGGGTACGTTTACCAAACATAACCAGTCCGACAGCCTGTCATGCTGCACTGTAGGTGCTATAAAGCATTTCAACTCTCAGAAGCCTTCTCTGTCTACAGCCGTCTCTTTGTCTCAAGGAGCCGGATAAAGCACCAATAGGCTTAGTGATGTTTTGTTCCTTTTTACTTTTAGGCAGGCAATCTGTGCTGTTGTTTGGCAGCATCTGGACCTTTAGGAGAAGCACCTGAGAGCTGTGAAAGTGCGGACAGACCTGTTAGGTGGCTGGATGCTCCTCTGTCACATAAGAGGATTATCTCTAGTTGCCTGGTGTGAGGGCTGCCTCTGTGGTCATCTCCCAAGAATGTCTAGTTACTGCTAGCACTTTCCACCTGGGGACCAGGACTGTGTGAGTCTTGAGGATGTGATCAGATGCAGAGAGAAATGCATCCCGTGAAAGAGTGCTTGCTGCTTTGTTCATGAGGTAGAGGCTGGTCTGCTTATGTGCTTGAGGTATCATGTGGAGGCAATGGCTTGTGGTCTGCCCGAGCAAGGAACGTGGTCCAAAGGAGCCTCTGGAAAGGAGAGAGCAGGCTGTGAGCTGGGGAGCTCTTCAGAGAGCTTGAAGGCTGGTCACCTCCTCTAAAATTAACTTTGAAACTGTGATTCATAGCCAGGCTTCTTTGACAGGGCCTGCCCTCACCTTGTCTGACTGCGTTGTGCTGCTTGTGCTCCAGGCTGACTTGGGCACAAGCCCACCCTGAACTGAAAACTCGGCAGTCCCGGGGGTGTAGCAGTGCACCCAGGCTCACCCCCCTTGCTGAAGGGCTCGGCTTCTTTTCTCAAGCACACCCCGAGCCGCTGTGAGGCTCCTGAGGAGTGACCTTGCATCTCAGGAGCTCTGAAGTCAGGCAGAGGTTAAGGTCTGCTTCTGTTTGTGCAGCTAGGTCTTGAATGTAATCAAAGCAGAAATTGTACTTTCGTGTTAAGCAACGGGTTTGTCTTGGTAGGTGTGTTCTGACACTTAGTGCTGTGTGGTTGCTGCACAGTTTTCAGCTGACATCCTGTTTACATGTGCTCCCGTGTGTTAGTTTGCAGAGATCCATAGTTATGAGCTCCACAGCAGCCTCTTCTACATGCCTCAAGGTTCTCATACCAACTTCCTTGTCACCAGCATCTGGGAAGGCCAGAGGACAGCACCAACTGTCACTTATACTCCCCATGCCCACGTAGGCTGGGAGGATATGGGAGTCTCATTGAAAGCTCCGCTTACAACATTATTGCAGAGCAGTGCAGCACAGGCACCAGTTGTGTTGCTTGCAACTCCAGGCATATGGCTCCGTAGATACTATTGAGTTTCGTTTCATTTGCCTTTCCCACTTTCATTTTCATTTCTGTGCCCTTGAAGCACCTGGGTGCTGTGCTGTCCCAAGCAACCGGATGCTGTGGTCACTAGGGCACCCTACCGGCATCTCGTACAGTTTGTTAAGGCAGAAAACAATCCTGACAACTTGTGTCTAAACTGTTTTCTGAGTCAAGAGATTGCCTTGGAGCCAGCCTTGCCCACGTTCCCCCACACAGAGGCTTATTAGGCAGATCTACAAATTTGCCTAGGAGAATCACTCCAGGGACTTTGAGGTGGCTATTTATAGCCTGACTTCAGTGTATGCAGGCGTGTCACGTACAAGGCAGTCAGGATGGGTGCACTAAAAGCCTGCCTGCCGACAGTTTGCCACTGCCAAGTGTAGTGGTTACAGTTTTCAGAAGAGAAATCGATTGAGCGTTTCCATGCCTTGACTACAGTGTCAGCTCTTTCTTCATAAAGGCCAAAGCTTTACAGATTAGGAAGCTAAATTCCATCTTGTGTTTCAGTGACTTTAGGAAGACAGCTACCTTGATTTCTGTCAGCACGCTTCCGTCGACATACAGCCTTCACTTTCCAGCCTGCTGAGAGCTGGCATTAAAGGAAGGTGTTGACAAGATGAAACAAGTTACTCTCCAGCTGATGATGTTTTCCTGACTATGGAAGCAAAATTCCTGACTGGATACTGTTTCCATCCAATGCTTTGAAAGTGCATAACTTGGATACTGCTGGTAAACTCCTTCTAAGGCTGAATACTGAAATTCCAGTGTGTCAACAGTTCCTGGCATCAAAGCAGGTCCATCTTCTCACAGACGGCTCGAGTAGTTCAAGGCTAAGGCCCCAGGTCAGGGGTCAGTGCTGGCCCTGGAAACAGTCCTCCCTTTCGTCAGGATCGGAGAAGCCTTGTCGCTCTCTGATGTCCAGGAGCCAGGGTGCCAAGTTCCCGCCTTATTTTTTCAGAGAGGATGAGAAAAAAAACGGATTTGGGATATAATAGTTAACATTGGCCTCCTCAAAGAGTTCAAAGCCCTCCAGCCCAAGTAGCACTGCCTCAAACCCTGACACCTTTGAGCCTCTACCTGAAGCCTTTCTTGCAGCTCCTTCAAATAGCATGACTAATGCTGTCCTGCTATGTGAAACCTTGCAGCTTCTCCGCAAACTAGTGCTGCTCCCACGCAGTCCATCTGCCTCCTCCCATTTCCACTTCATGTCTTCAGCAGCTCACTAAACTCAGCCCACTAGTCAGTCCTCACCCATGTATCTGATCTATCTCCAGATGGACAGGCAGGAGGACTTGACAGGAAAGCCTGCCATTCCTTCCTAAAAGGATGTCAGTTCCTGGATTTGGTCTCCCCGCATTTTTCACAATAGCTGAAGAGAAAGTCTACAGCTGGCAGCAAGAAAAAGGTTTTCTGCATGGCCAGATAACCACTTAAATCTCAACTAGAAAAGCTAGCCTGCTGTTTTCTAGAAGAGAATTCCAAAGCAGCAAATCCTGTGAAGGTTTTTGTTTCATTGTTTTCAGCAATGTTTACGTTGTTGAAACCAAAGAACTTAAACCCGTAGTTCATCCTACTGTGGGTTGAGTTTTGCTGACCCAGGATGCATACAGCTAATCGTTAAATCTACAGATAGCACTCCCATCAAGGAAACAGCTGGTCTTTCAAGCAACAAATGACAAGTGACTTCCACTAGATAAACCTGGCCTGCTTAGAAACCACTCAAGCTGGCATGTACAGAGAACACACAGACAACAGCCTCCCCAAACCCGCCTTTTTAAACCAGAAGACTGGTTTTAGGGAGTCTGCTCCCCTTTTTTATTACAGCAGACACTAAGCCTTCAAGCCTGACAAGGCATTGTTTATATTTGGAATCCACGTACGTTTGGCATTTTATCCATTCTTAAGAAACTTCTTTTTTTCTACTCCTAGAAAAGCTCAGTCCTGACAGACGTTTTGCAAGCGCACAAATGTATTGATTCCTCAGGTCTCTTCTCCTGCAAACAGGTGAGTCAGCATTTGTAGTTCTAACACAGCCTCCATTGCCTTGGATGTCACACTTTGAATCTGTCACCAGACTTCCGGATAAAGCAATGGAAGAATGACCATTTCTCTTCTAAAAGCTGAAATTTGGTCAAAGAGACCACCCACACCATCAAAGTGTACCTCAAGATGAATTCCACACAAGCCATGTGTCAAAGAAAGGTAAAGAAACTCCATCATTGTCTCCATACGTTTTCTGCTATGGGGGCTTTCTTTCTGAATAACCTACTGTAAAGCAGGGGCACCGTGGGATTTTACATTAGAATCTTTGGAGTTTGCTCCTAACCCCTCCAAAGAAATCTAACTGCGCTTGAAGAGTCCGTTCTAAAAGAGAGCCCGCTTAAAGCCATCAGTGCCAACAGATTAAATGTTATGCCAGTGGATTAAACACTGCCCCCATTTAGATTCCATAGGAGAGCAGGGAGGGGAACCCTTCACAGTCAGGCAGCTGCTCCTCGTCTTCAGTAATTTCCTCCCTCCCCTGTTCTCTAATGACACTCACCTTCTGGAAGCTCTGTTAGGGCTCTGCTTCCTATGCCTCTGAAAATGTTCCTCATCATTAGAGGAGGAGGATGGGGAAGTACTGTTGTAGAGTTCATCTTTCCATCTGAAAGCATTGGAAAGGCAACAACAAAAACAAGGTTAAGAACACACTAAGTCCTGCCAAGACTCAAGGGAGCGCTCTCAGAATGTCCTGTGAGAGCTATGAATTTTCCAGTCCGTTTTATTCCTCAGGCATGTGATTTCAAAAAGCATTACGAGTTTTCCCTTGTGAGAGCAAAATTCAGTCTTGGGAAGGGGAAATGTTGAACTATGACTTCTCTGTGTCTCTGCCTTGGTTTTCCTCACAGTTTGCCTCTTTGCCACAGGTAGAGCAGGCAGTGGTGCATGGAGCTTGGAAAGCAGATGCAGATCTATTCAAAGGCAGCACCAGCTGGGTCTAGCAGCCTGCCAGTGGAAAGGCGTGCCTGGACATAAGTTCTCAGTCTTCTTTAACGTCATGGCAGGCTACAAAATAGATGGCGTATAAAAACAAGTGACAATAGAGATTATCTGATGCCATACATAACGCTGAAGTACTGACCAAGCTGCATACCCAGTTCTGCCTGTAAGCTAACAGTTGGTTCCAGCTTCTTTATTGACCCTAAGGACAGATGAGCTGCTCTGAATTTGCCATAGAAACAAGAACTGAGTTCCACCTCTGAGTCAAATGAAAAAGTTTTCATGAACCCTTTCTGAATCGTGGGACGGAAGAGACTAAGAACACTGGAAAACTTCTACACAGACTCTTCTGCTAAGTCTAACTAAATTACCTCCCTGGTTTCCGAAATCCTTGGCTATCCTTGACGATTAAATAGTCTGATGAAGATTTTGAGAAGCGGCTTGTGGCTTCAAGTGCAGAACAAAAGGATTTCAGGTACAGAATCTCAGCCAACACTTCCTGAATCATGTCATGCCTGACCTCAGGCGTTGCATTTTTTGAAATCACTAGCTCTTGGAAGGTATTCTGTCTCCCAAGAAAAAGATCTTGCTTCCTTTGTACCTTCACACTGTCACAGTTACCATACTACAATGATTCTGTAATTACCACCCATGTGAAAATCCGTTAAAGCATTTTGGGGTGTTGTGACTGACACTACGACTGATAAAGAAGAACGATCGTTAGCCATACGCTTACCGATTAGGTCTTTTGCAGCAAAGGCTTCATGACTGGGCACTTCTCAATGTGCACGTTTGTGTGACTGGAGAAGACCAGCCTGCACACAATATCTTACTTTGTCTGAAAGCAAAGAATTCAGAAGAGTGTTACAAGCGCCTTCAAGATAAATCAGGTTAGCCGTGAGGCAGAACATGCGAGGTGTTTCACCCATCTCTTTTTGGACCACAGGGACGTTTCAAGTGTCTTTTATCAATGCACAAGTCAAGTGGACTACACACAGGCCTGCTTTTTCAGGAGGACTAAAAGTCACCCCAGAGAGAGCGAGGAAGCTGGTTTGGGTACTGTTCTTTGAGGGATACCCAGGCCATTGTTTTAACTCTGTGTGGAGAGCTTTAACTGAAAGCCGGGAAGTTTGATGTGGAAACAGTAAAACTCGGTCGGTAACTCTTTGGTAAAAGTAGTGCAGTGAAATGGAAACGGTATTACCCAGCGCAGACTCCGAGTAGAAAAAGAAGCTGAATTATAGAGAGTAGGCCTGTGGAAGTCACACTCTAGCAGTTAGCATTACATCTGCAGTAGACCTCTGATACCCTTTAGACACAGACCAGTGTATCTAAAAAAAGGAAAACAGCAAGGAGTAGGCCAAGTGACAAAGAAATACAGCGTGTGCAGAGACCTGCATCTAGCAAAACCAGGGAACTTGACTTGCAGAATGACAGCAAGAAATTTAAAGAAAAGTAGCGTGGGTGTTCATATGCTTTTCCTTCCTGAAATTATATCCTGCTTGTACACAAGAAATCAGCCCTTCACAGGAATTGCGCATATAACCTACTTTCCAACGGAGCTTGACAGCATTCAACAGTTTTCCTTGGTCTAAGCTCTTAGGGCATTCAAGAATCTTTGCCATTTTCTGCTTCTCAGTCTTAGCTTTCTTCTGATGACGCGATAATTACACTACGCAGACCAACATGCAGCTGTTTAAATACTATTGGAAAGTATATCAAATCCAAAATGCACCATACAGGCACCTATGGGTTTTACTCTTGTCATCATGCCAAGGACACGCTAGACCTGACAACCTGCAAAACCTCAAGAACAATATGGGCAAGACGCGTTCCAGCAACTAGAAATCAGCACGGAGGAGCACGCATAGCGATTTGTCACTAGCCTCAGTGATAACAACGGACAAAACACCTTCCCCTTGCTTAGACAAGATTCAACTGCTGGGAAAGCAGTTATTTCTTGAAGTTATTCCTTGATATTCTGAGAAAATGTGTCCAGGAATTTTTTTCTTACTCTAGCGTGGTAATAAGTCTTGTAATCGAGTTACAAGGCTGAGCTCTGCCCCAGATGACATGAGCAACAACAGGCAAGTTCCCAACTGGAACATTCCCCAATGAGAAAAAACATACCCAATGCATGCAGGACAAGTTTATGCCATTAGTTTCTGTAAAGTACCTGGAAAGTCTTCCACCAAGATGTTTACATTCAGATTACCTCCTGACAATTCTTGCTGGGCTCCTCAAAACCCATGTCAGGCTACTGCTATAGTGAGAGCAGGGCTTATCATTCAGAGTAGGACTATCCATTGCCTTGTATGCCCACCTGCCAACAGCCAGCTGTTGCCTTTTCTGTTCTGCTAGGTTGTAAGCATTTGGGAAAGGCACTGATTTCTTCTGCTGACTCTCTGTCCTGAGCTTACGAGCAGGGCCCTGGAGTCCATGACTGTGGTCTGTAAGCTCTGTGGCGATAGACAAATGTGAAGAGAGAAAAATATCCAGCAGTTCAGCTCGTTTCCACTGTTTAAGGTAAGGCTTTGGGTCAGAAGCCAGTAAAGAAAATTGAAAGCCAGAACTAACCTACACTGCCCTCTTCATTGTTCGCAATTTCACAATGTCACCCCCAGATTTTTCAGTTTCTTTCTCGTTCTTTCCTCCTCGGGTTTTCCTAATTAAAAGAGACAAGAAGGATCAGGCACAAACATGCAGCAAATCTGACAGGTGCACTCCCTGGACCACTTTGCAGACCCTCTTGCTGGGGGTAACTGCCTGCAGGTGTAGGGGATGCATTATGGGATTCCAGGAAGAACATCCTAAAATGGAGTGAGCCTTAATGGGGGATGTTTTGGAGGAGGCCCAAAGGCTGTGAAAGGGAGGGATCAAGCTGGTTTGGGGAGGAACCAATGTGGAGAAGCAGAGGGGGAAAAGGGATACAAGGGGCAGAGAGCTTCTGACCAGGTGCCTGGTCAGCAAGCTTCTCTAGCCATGCCCTGGGCCTGATAACTGCAGCCTGTCCTGTCTTCTTCTTAAATCCCTTTTCCAACTCTTCTCCAGGGTGAGGAAACTCTCTATGCTGCGCGCATGTGTGTCTATGGAGGTCCAAGTGGCGGCCACTGGTGAAGGGGCCAGCGGTCACTGGGGCATGTGAGCTGAGGGTGCTCGCAACTGGAGAGAGCGAGTGTGTGCATTTGGTGTGCGTGTGTATGTCAGTGTGTGGCATCACTAGCCAACATCAAGCTGGACAAGCCAGCGAGGAGGAGATGAGGTTTGGGAGCGAAGTCTTGGAGCAGCCCTAATTCTGGGCTGGATACTGGAGAGACCAGAGGCTCTGAGAGTAGGCTACTGGAGGGACCAGGGGCTCCAAGCCAGCAACCGGAGAGACTGTGCGGTCTGGGGGACAGCTGCTGGAAAGGCCATTGTGCTGGCCTTTTGTATGGGTATGTCTTGGGGAATGAGTGCCTAACAGGCCTTAATGGCCCTGACCAGCCTCACCTGCAGCCTCCACCCATACCCTCTGCCCATGGTGCCAGGGCATCACTGAAGACCAGCCCTGGACCTTCAGTCCCTGCCTGAGTGATGGTGTAGGAGGACTGGTCTCCAGCACAGCTGCAGCCATGTCCATGCCTGGCCATGGACCCTGAGAATCTGCACTCTGACCTGCAGACTGATTTCCAAGCCAGGCCTTGGACCTGCCTCCTCACAATGGATTTGCCCCACAATCACTGGACTGTGTCTGACACTGGTCACCCTCAACACACCTGAGGACTGACTTCTCGGCTTGACTGTGGACATGCCACATCACCACACACTTTCCTGATGGTCTGGATCCTTGCTTGAACCTGCACAGCATCCCCGCGCCTGCCCATATTTGCCTCGCTTGGGTACTGGGGGGTGGGCCCTGGCTGGCGAGGCCCCTGCCCTGGCAGCTGGGTTACTGCCTTTGGCTCTCCATTCCTGTGGGAGCAGCTGACCCTCACTGCTCCCCGACAGTGAGACCTCTGGGAGAGCAGGGCTCGAGGGCCCATTACTGCATAGTCTGAGCGTCTAAGGCCAGTTCCTGGTGTGATTGAGTGTGTAGGTGCGAGGGGACCTCCACCTGAACCCCACAACTGGAGTGGGGCTGTGGGTCTCTGGGGTTCACATGCCCAGAAACCAGTGACTGGGGAGACCAGGGGATCTAGGGCTGAGTGACTCAGTGGACCTGCCTGTCTAAGGCCAGACCTGGGGTGGATCCATATCAATAGCTGTTTTTTTCCACTCATGGGCTTTCATCCTGATCAGTCGGAGAAAGGAACAGGATCTGGCCCGTGGCTGTGTTAGTGTTTGTGGGAGTGCTGTGTTTTCTGTGTTGATCTGTGTGGTCAGTGATAACTGAATGGAGGGTGTGTAGGTGTGCTTGTCTGCCTATTGGGAAAACAGGCTCAGCCTCGCTACTGCCTAGGCATGGAGACATGGAGCTGTGGCAGCCTCGCTTCCATTGGGCTGTTGGACTCAGTGTCTCCTACCTGAGTGCACCTACAAGGCTGAGTGGAGGCAAGCTCATGTGGGAGCTGCCACTGCTGCTCTCACTGCTGGCCTCCCTCTGTAGCACTGGCGCTGAAAAGCATCTGCCTAGAGGGGTATTATCCCAGCTGCTCAACTCCTCCTAAAAAGGCCAAAGGAAGATGGTTGGTGCCTCTTCCGAGCAGGGGCGACCAGCCTTTTGCTTGCCTTGGATTTCCCTGCGGGAAAGGGGAAGAGCTGTTAGATGCCACGGGCTACCCCACAGGCCTCTGTATGGCCACTGCAGCATACACAGCTCTGTCTGGATCACCTCTCCTTTCAGCTAGGAAGCTCAGGAGCAAGTGCAAGCCAGATCCTGGAGTGGGGAATCGAGGTCTCTGGGGGCTGCAGGGGCTCTCCCCCAGGGACCCCCCACCAAGGTAAACCCTGTCCCAGGGCCAGCACTGAACAGCCCAGGGACTGGCTAAGGCCCAGAGGGCAGAAGTGACATTCCCCAGACTTGTCTGCCAGCAGTGCGCTGCAGCTGGGAGAGAACCCAGGTGTCCAGGCTCCTAGTCAGCTCCTCCCCTCCTCTACCCCATAGACCCCTGCCCTTCCCCTTGCAGTGCCAACAGTGTGGACAGGTCTCTTATCCCCACTTGGAGTCCCAGGAATTAAGGGGGATCTTTGGCCACAGCATGCTGCATACTTCTGCAATGTGCCTGTTTAGTGGTTAATCCTCTTGCTCCAGACCAACCACGGGAGATATCTTGGGGACAAAGGCACTCGCACCAGCTCCGTGATTTCTGAGTCCAGCGAACCACATCCGTGTGTCAGAAGAGGAGCAACTCGGAATGTGTGAAATAACAAGAGAAGGGAAGAGAAGAAAGAGGGAAAACAAGAATCAGTGTAAACGCAGCAACTTCGGAAATTACTGTTGGTCTCGCTCATCTACTGACATAACTAAGGGCAAAGTGCAATGAACGCTAGCAGCATTGTGTTGATGTTTGGGGAAGTCCAGGTAAGCTGGTGCTGCTGGCTAGCTAGACTGCCGAGGAAACTGCACGTTCTCCTTGTACGTACCCTGAGATTTGCACTGTGGTCAGCTTCTATCACTCCCGCAGCACCTTTACTGAGGCAGCCTGAAAGAATGCAAACAGAAACGGAGTGCCCATACCTTCTGTGAGAATGGGTTGGGCTCTCAAGAACAATGGGTTGGGCTTTCTTTCCGCTCTGAAAGACGGAAAGAAACTCCCCTGATTCACCCGGGAAAGACATTTTCACAGCCAGTGGACAAGCTGCATCAATTTCCTGGCAAACATCAACAAGTCCTACAGTCTGTTCCAGCATGCATTTCCCCCAAACGCCTGGCCTGTTGTTTATTTGGGCTGCACTGACAGCAGATGCGCTGCTCTCCAGCAACTCCAGCCACAGCATGAGAAAGGCAGGAGCACAGCTCCCATCACCTTGCTCAGTGTGCACTCGAGAGGACCAGCAGGAGCAGGAGCAGGGTCCTGTTTTGCCTCTGCTCTCCTGCCTGCGGGATCTTGCAGTGAACTGCCAAATGCTTTGATTTCCTTTCCTTGTTAGGGGCACTAAACCCACCCACAGGTGCGCCTTGCTTCTCAGGCCTCTTTCAAGGAACACTGAGAAACCTTGAGGGCAGCTGCCACAGACCCAATCCCCATCAAAGCTGCCTTTCATTTACTGAGGGAAGGAGCTCATCACCAGGGCTTTCACACAGCCTCTGCTCTCAAACTGACTGCTGGCACTGCAATTTCTCACGTTGGACAAGGCTTCCTTGCCATAACTGGAGCGAAATTCCCCCGCAAGGCAATACAGTACCTGCTGACGTTCTGCCCACCAAGAGGATCAGGCTCTTGCTGAGAAGCACAGCCATCCTTCAGAGACGCCAACACGCCATGTTCCCAAACATCGACATGCGACAAGCATGTTCTTTTTTTCCACTTACCAGTCACTCTCCAGCACAAGTTCTCGGGCTGTTACATCCCTGTCCTTTTTGCTCTGGACTGCAAGCAGTAGAGTAAGATGCAGCAAGAGGACAGTCAAGTGTAACTCTCAGTTCAGGGAATGCTTGACGTAGCGTAAAATCCACCAAGACACTCCGGCGTGAATCTGAAAAACCATGAAAAGAAAAACTGTATAAATAAAATATTGTATATTAAAGCTTGCTGTAGATTGTTGAAGCAATACATTTTAAGTGTTTTTGACTGTACTTTGATTTCTACAAGCTGTCGCTTAGGTTACGTCTCCAGCTGCTCCCCCATAAAGAGTAATGTCGCTAATAATTTACTTCAAGTGTATATGCTGCTCAAGCAGACAAGTAAATATCATTCCTTAAAGAGGCAGCGACTGACCAAACGTGTTGCAGTCTGCCTACATGGGGCAGAGAGAGAGCACAGCTGGCTTCGCTGAGTAGCATCATCCTCAACCCCAGCAGGAAAAGACAAAGACTCCTTCCCTTACAGAGAGCAGCAAGCTAGGTGCATTGCCACTGGATTACTGACAACAGGCCAACAACCTCATGGGAAGGACAAACCACCTGGGACAGAAATGTAATCAGTGTGGCTTTTTTTCTGGTTTTCCCCCTCTAATTCGGTTGCCGCCAGGAACACTTCTGCTGGTGCTCCAGATAGGCCAGAGGACACAACTGCATGCTGTTCATTGCTTGCTTCCACCCAGGGGTCTCACAGCAAACATGGGAAGACCAGCCTTCCTGCAGCAAAAAAAACCCCAAAAAAACAAAAAAAAACCCCACCCACACCCCTGAGGAGTGCTCTGATGGCTTCCCAGACTGGTGGTATTTTCAGGAAAAAAAGACAGTCTGCACTGCAGTCAGTGACCTGAGGGAAGAGCAATAACTGTTGAGTAGAGACTGTTCCCAGTCTCTACTCTCCCCTGACCCACGCACACACTCACCTCACAACCTCCCACACACTTCACACCTCCTACACTGCACAAACACACCCAACAGCCATCCCTGCTCAACCACCTCCTCTGCACCACCACCACCACAACCTTCCTCTAACCCTCCACATACAACCTCCCCCCGCAACACCCACCGCACCCACCCCAACACCTAATACACTCTCCACACCCCTCCCCAAACAAAATTCTCACACCACGCCCCTGCGAGCTGCTGCCTGCGCTCGACCGCTCCATCGGCTGGGCTGGGCTGGCTGACGACACCCCAGCGCTCTTCACCGCCTGCACAACACAAGCACCCATTTCCACACAAAGGCACATGCAAAGCCCCACCAACACACGCTGCCTCTTCCCTCCCACCTCCTGCCACACCACAACGCCAACAAACACATTCCCACACCTGCCCGCAACAAACCCTCTCCTCTTCTCCTCCACTCCATGCAACCAAAGGCACACAAGCCTCCACACACTACACCCTCCCCACCTCTCTCTCCCAACACCACCTCCCACCAGGGCCTCTTTCCTCACCCTCACACACCCTGCACCAGCCACCCTTCCCCAGGTCCTGCCCACCACAAAGCCCTCCTCCCACCTCCACCAGGCCTGCCCACGGGGCCCCCACCTCACCCCACCCACCTCTCACCCCATTGCCCTTCAGGCCTCCTACACTACCTAGCCTACACACACCTCCTCACCTCTCTTCTCCCTCCTCCTCCTCCTCCAACAACCAGGACGCACCCACCTTCCCGCATCCTCACCTGCTCTCCACCACCTCCGCACACAGACACTCCCCTTCCCACTCACCCTCCACACCCTCCAACTCCCTCCCCCCACAAACCCTCCGCCCCACACCCCTCACAACCCGCCCCACACACCACCACCACAACACCCAACAACAACCCCCACAGCCACAACAACAAAACACACCCCACTACACACACAGCCCCACTCCACAACACCCCCTCCAACCCTATCACCCTCCCATCACACCTTGCCCCACACACCCACACTCTTTCCTACACCTCCTCCTCCCCTTCCTCCACTCACACACCCTTCCCAGTCTCTACTCTCCCCTGACCCACGCACACACTCACCTCACAACCTCCCACACACTTCACACCTCCTACGCTGCACAAACACACCCAATAGCCATCCCTGCTCAACCACCTCCTCTGCACCACCACCACCACAACCTTCCTCTAACCCTCCACATACAACCTCCCCCTGCAACACCCACCGCACCCACCCCAACACCTAACACACTCTCCCCACCACTCCCCTGCCACCACGCACCTGCGAGCTGCTTTCCGTGCCCGACCGCTCCGTGGCCTGGGCTGTGCTGGCTGACGACAGCCTAGCGCTCCTCGCCGCCTGCACAACACAAGCACCCATTTCCACACAAAGGCACATGCAAAGCCCCACCAACACACGCTGCCTCTTCCCTCCCACGTCCTGCCACACCACAACGCCAACAAACACATTCCCACACCTGCCCGCAACAAACCCTCTCCTCTTCTCCTCCACTCCATGCAACCAAAGGCACACAAGCCTCCACACACTACACCCTCCCCACCTCTCTCTCCCAACACCACCTCCCACCAGGGCCTCTTTCCTCACCCTCACACACCCTGCACCAGCCACCCTTCCCCAGGTCCTCCCCACCACAAAGCCCTCCTCCCACCTCCACCAGGAATGCCCACGGGGCCCCCACCTCACCCCACCCACCTCTCACCCCATTGCCCTTCAGGCCTCCTACACTAGCTAGCCTACACACACCTCCTCACCTCTCTTCTCCCTCCTCCTCCTCCTCCAACAACCAGGACGCACCCACCTTCCCGCATCCTCACCTGCCCTCCACCACCTCCTCACACCGACATTCCCCTTCCCACTCACCCTCTACACCCTCCAACACCCTCCCATCACAAACCCTCCGCCCCACACCCCTCACAACCCGCCCCACACACCACCACCACAACACGCAACAACAACCCCCACAGCCACAACAAAACACACCCCACTACACACACAGCCCCACTCCACAACACCCCCTCCAACCCTATCACCCTCCCATCACACCTTGCCCCACACACCCACACTCTTTCCTACACCTCCTCCTCCCCTTCCTCCACTCACACACCCTTCCCAGTCGCTACTCTCCCCTGACCCACGCACACACTCACCTCACAACCTCCCACACACTTCACACCTCCTACGCTGCACAAAAACACCCAACAGCCATCCCTGCTCAACCACCTCCTCTGCACCACCACCACCACAACCTTCCTCTAACCCTCCACATACAACCTCCCCCTGCAACACCCACCGCACCCACCCCAACACCTAATACACTCTCCACACCCCTCCCCAAACAAAATTCTCACACCACGCCCCTGCGAGCTGCTGCCTGCGCTCGACCACTCCATCGGCTGGGCTGGGCTGGCTGACGACACCCCAGCGCTCCTCACCGCCTGCACAACACAAGCACCCATTTCCACACAAAGGCACATGCAAAGCCCCACCAACACACGCTGCCTCTTCCCTCCCACGTCCTGCCACACCACAACGCCCACAAACACATTCCCACACCTGCCCGCAACAAACCCTCTCCTCTTCTCCTCCACTCCATGCAACCAAAGGCACACAAGCCTCCACACACTACACCCTCCCCACCTCTCTCTCCCAACACCACCTCCCACCAGGGCCTCTTTCCTCACCCTCACACACCCTGCACCAGCCACCCTTCCCCAGGTCCTGCCCACCACAAAGCCCTCCTCCCACCTCCACCAGGCCTGCCCACGGGGCCCCCACCTCACCCCACCCACCTCTCACCCCATTGCCCTTCAGGCCTCCTACACTACCTAGCCTACACACACCTCCTCACCTCTCTTCTCCCTCCTCCTCCTCTTCCAACATCCAGGACGCACTCACCTTCCCGCATCCTCACCTGCCCTCCACCACCTCCGCACACCGACATTCCCCTTCCCACTCACCCTCCACACCCTCCAACTCCCTCCCCCCACAAACCCTCCGCCCCACACCCCTCACAACCCGCCCCACACACCACCACCACAACACCCAACAACAACCCCCACAGCCACAACAACAAAACACACCCCACTACACACACAGCCCCACTCCACAACACCCCCTCCAACCCTATCACCCTCCCATCACACCTTGCCCCACACACCCACACTCTTTCCTACACCTCCTCCTCCCCTTCCTCCACTCACACACCCTTCCCAGTCTCTACTCTCCCCTGACCCACGCACACACTCACCTCACAACCTCCCACACACTTCACACCTCCTACGCTGCACAAACACACCCAATAGCCATCCCTGCTCAACCACCTCCTCTGCACCACCACCACCACACCATTCCTCTAACCCTCCACATACAACCTCCCCCTGCAACACCCACCGCACCCACCCCAACACCTAACACACTCTCCCCATCACTCCCCTGCCACCACGCACCTGCGAGCTGCTTTCCGTGCCCGACCGCTCCGTGGCCTGGGCTGTGCTGGCTGACGACAGCCTAGCGCTCCTCGCCGCCTGCACAACACAAGCACCCATTTCCACACAAAGGCACATGCAAAGCCCCACCAACACACGCTGCCTCTTCCCTCCCACGTCCTGCCACACCACAACGCCCACAAACACATTCCCACACCTGCCCGCAACAAACCCTCTCCTCTTCTCCTCCACTCCATGCAACCAAAGGCACACAAGCCTCCACACACTACACCCTCCCCACCTCTCTCTCCCAACACCACCTCCCACCAGGGCCTCTTTCCTCACCCTCACACACCCTGCACCAGCCACCCTTCCCTGGGTCCTCCCCACCACAAAGCCCTCCTCCCACCTCCACCAGGCCTGCCCACGGGGCCCCCACCTCACTCCACCCACCTCTCACCCCATTGCCCTTCAGGCCTCCTACACTACCTAGCCTACACACACCTCCTCACCTCTCTTCTCCCTCCTCCTCCTCCTCCAACAACCAGGACGCACCCACCTTCCCGCATCCTCACCTGCTCTCCACCACCTCCGCACACAGACACTCCCCTTCCCACTCACCCTCCACACCCTCCAACACCCTCCCCCCACAAACCCTCCGCCCCACACCCCTCACAACCCGCCCCACACACCACCACAACACCCAACAACAACCCCCACAGCCACAACAACAAAACACACCCCACTACACACACAGCCCCACTCCACAACACCCCCTCCAACCCTATCACCCTCCCATCACACCTTGCCCCACACACCCACACTCTTTCCTACACCTACACCTCCCCTTCCTCCACTCACACACCCTTCCCAGTCGCTACTCTCCCCTGACCCACGCACACACTCACCTCACAACCTCCCACACACTTCACACCTCCTACAATGCACAAACACACCCAACAGCCATCCCTGCTCAACCACCTCCTCTGCACCACCACCACCACACCATTCCTCTTAACCCTCCACATACAACCTCCCCCCAAAACACCCACCACACCCACCCCAACACCTAACACACTCTCCCCATCACTCCCCTGCCACCACGCACCTGCGGCTGCTCCCTGCGCTTGACCGATCCATGGGCTGGGCTGGGCTGGCTGACGACACCCCAGCGCTCTTCGCCGCCTACACAACACAAGCACCCATTTCCACACAAAGGCACATGCAAAGCCCCACCAACACACGCTGCCTCTTCCCTCCCATGTCCTACCACACCACAACGCCAACAAACACGTTCCCACACCTGCCCGCAACTAACACACTTCACACCTCCTACACTGCACAAACACACCCAATAGCCATGCCTGCTCAACCACCTCCTCTGCACCACCACCACCACACCATTCCTCTAACCCTCCACATACAACCTCCCCCTGCAACACCCACCACACCCACCCCAACACCTAACACACTCTACCCATCATTCCCCTGCCACCACGCACCTGCGAGCTGCTCCCTGCGCTCGACCAATCCATCGGCTGGGCTGTTCTAGATGACGACAGCCTAGCTCTCTTCGCCGCCTGCACAACACAAGCACCCATTTCCACACAAAGGCACATGCAAAGCCCCACCAACACACGCTGCCTCTTCCCTCCCACGTCCTGCCACACCACAACGCCCACAAACACATTCCCACACCTGCCCGCAACAAACCCTCTCCTCTTCTCCTCCACTCCATGCAACCAAAGGCACACAAGCCTCCACACACTACACCCTCCCCACCTCTCTCTCCCAACACCACCTCCCACCAGGGCCTCTTTCCTCACCCTCACACACCCTGCACCAGCCACCCTTCCCCAGGTCCTGCCCACCACAAAGCCCTCCTCCCACCTCCACCAGGCCTGCCCACGGGGCCCCCACCTCACCCCACCCACCTCTCACCCCATTGCCCTTCAGGCCTCCTACACTACCTAGCCTACACACACCTCCTCACCTCTCTTCTCCCTCCTCCTCCTCCTCCAACATCCAGGACGCACTCACCTTCCCGCATCCTCACCTGCCCTCCACCACCTCCGCACACCGACACTCCCCTTCCCACTCACCCTCTACACCCTCCAACTCCCTCCCATCACAAACCCTCCGCCCCACACCCCTCACAACCCGCCCCACACACCACCACCACAACACCCAACAACAACCTCCACAGCCACAACAAAACACACCCCACTACACACACAGCCCCACTCCATAACACCCCCTCCAACCCTATCACCCTCCCATCACACCTTGCCCCACACACCCACACTCTTTCCTACACCTCCTCCTCCCCTTCCTCCACTCACACACCCTTCCCAGTCGCTACTCTCCCCTGACCCACGCACACACTCACCTCACAACCTCCCACACACTTCACACCTCCTACGCTGCACAAACACACCCAACAGCCATCCCTGCTCAACCACCTCCTCTGCACCACCACCACCACACTCTTCCTCTAACCCTCCACATTCAAACTCCCCCTGCAACACCCACCACACCCACCCCAACACCTAATACACTCTCCCCAGCGTTCCCCTGCCACCACGCACCTGCGAGCTGCTTTCCGCGCTCGACCGCTCCGTGGGCTGGGCTGTTCTAGATGATGACAGCCTAGCTCTCTTCGCCGCCTGCACAACACAAGCACCCATTTCCACAAAAAGGCACATGCAAAGCCACACCAACACACACTGCCTCTTCCCTCCCATGTCCTGCCACACCACAACACCAACAAACACATTCCCACACCTGCCCACAACAGACACACTTCACACCTCCTACGCTGCACAAACACACCCAACAGCCATCCCTGCTCAACCACCTCCTCTGCACCACCACCACCACAACCTTCCTCTAACCCTCCACATACAACCTCCCCCTGCAACATCCACTGCAGCCGCCTCAACACCTCACACACTCTCCACACCCCTCCCCAAACAAAACCCTCACACCACCCACCTGCGAGCTGCTCCCTGCACTTGTCCACTCCATCGGCTGGGCTGTGCTGGCTGACGACACCCCAGTGCTCTTCGCCGCCTGCACAACACAAGCACCCATTTCCACACAAAGGCACATGCAAAGCCCCACCAACACACGCTGCCTCTTCCCTCCCATGTCCTGCCACACCACAACGCCAACAAGCACATTCCCACACCTGCCCACAACAGACACACTTCACACCTCCTACGCTGCACAAACACACCCAACAGCCATCCCTGCTCAACCACCTCCTCTGCACCACCACCACCACAACCTTCCTCTAACCCTCCACATACAACCTCCCCCCACAACATCCACTGCAGCCGCCTCAACACCTCACACACTCTCCACACCCCTCCCCAAACAAAACCCTCACACCACCCACCTGCGAGCTGCTCCCTGCGCTTGTCCACTCCATCGGCTGGGCTGTGCTGGCTGACGACACTCCAGCGCTCTTCGCCGCCTGCACAACACAAGCACCCATTTCCACACAAAGGCACATGCAAAGCCCCACCAACACACGCTGCCTCTTCCCTCCCACGTCCTGCCACACCACAACGCCAACAAACACATTCCCACACCTGCCCGCCACTAACACACTTCACACCTCCTACACTGCACAAACACACCCAATAGCCATGCCTGCTCAACCACCTCCTCTGCACCACCACCACCACACCATTCCTCTAACCCTCCACATACAACCTCCCCCTGCAACACACACCACACCCACCCCAACACCTAACACACTCTCCCCATCACTCCCCTGCCACCACGCACCTGCGAGCTGCTCCCTGCGCTTGACCAATCCATCGGCTGGGCTGTTCTAGATGACGACAGCCTAGCTTTCTTCGCCGCCTGCACAACACAAGCACCCATTTCCACACAAAGGCACATGCAAAGCCCCACCAACACACGCTGCCTCTTCCCTCCCACGTCCTGCCACATCACAACGCCAACAAACACATTCCCACACCTGCCCGCAACAAACCCTCTCCTCTTCTCCTCCACTCCATGCAACCAAAGGCACACAAGCCTCCACACACTACACCCTCCCCACCTCTCTCTCCCAACACCACCTCCCACCAGGGCCTCTTTCCTCACCCTCACACACCCTGCACCAGCCACCCTTCCCCGGGTCCTGCCCACCACAAAGCCCTCCTCCCACCTCCACCAGGCCTGCCCACGGGGCCCCCACCTCACTCCACCCACCTCTCACCCCATTGCCCTTCAGGCCTCCTACACTACCTAGCCTACACACACCTCCTCACCTCTCTTCTCCCTCCTCCTCCTCCTCCAACATCCAGGACGCACTCACCTTCCCGCATCCTCACCTGCCCTCCACCACCTCCGCACACAGACACTCCCTTTCCCACTCACCCTCCACACCCTCCAACTCCCTCCCCCCACAAACCCTCCGCCCCACACCCCTCACAACCCGCCCCACACACCACCACAACACCCAACAACAACCCCCACAGCCACAACAACAAAACACACCCCACTACACACACAGCCCCACTCCACAACACCCCCTCCAACCCTATCACCCTCCCATCACACCTTGCCCCACACACCCACACTCTTTCCTACACCTCCTCCTCCCCTTCCTCCACTCACACACCCTTCCCAGTCTCTACTCTCCCCTGACCCACGCACACACTCACCTCACAACCTCCCACACACTTCACACCTCCTACGCTGCACAAACACACCCAACAGCCATCCCTGCTCAACCACCTCCTCTGCACCACCACCACCACAACCTTCCTCTAACCCTCCACATACAACCTCCCCCCACAACATCCACTGCAGCCGCCTCAACACCTCACACATTCTCCACACCCCTCCCCAAACAAAACCCTCACACCACCCACCTGCGAGCTGCTCCCTGCGCTTGTCCACTCCATCGGCTGGGCTGTGCTGGCTGACGACACCCCAGCGCTCCTCGCTGCCTGCACAACACAAGCACCCATTTCCACACAAAGGCACATGCAAAGCCCCACCAACACACGCTGCCTCTTCCCTCCCACGTCCTGCCACACCACAACGCCAACAAACACATTCCCACACCTGCCCGCAACTAACACACTTCACACCACCTACACTGCACAAACACACCCAATAGCCATGCCTGCTCAACCACCTCCTCTGCACCACCACCACCACACTCTTCCTCTAACCCTCCACATACAACCTCCCCCTGCAACACCCACCGCACCCACCCCAACACCTAACACACTCTCCCCATCACTCCCCTGCCACCACGCACCTGCGAGCTGCTCCCTGCGCTCGACCAATCCATCGGCTGGGCTGTTCTAGATGATGACAGCCTAGCTTTCTTCGCCGCCTGCACAACACAAGCACCCATTTCCACACAAAGGCACATGCAAAGCCCCACCAACACACGCTGCCTCTTCCCTCCCACGTCCTGCCACACCACAACGCCAACAAACACATTCCCACACCTGCCCGCAACTAACACACTTCACACCTCCTACACTGCACAAACACACCCAACAGCCATCCCTGCTCAACCACCTCCTCTGCACCACCACCACCACACCATTCCTCTAACCCTCCACATACAACCTCCCCCTGCAACACACACCACATCCACCCCAACACCTAACACACTCTACCCATCACTCCCCTGCCACCACGCACCTGCGAGCTGCTGCCTGCACTCGACCTATCCATCGGCTGGGCTGTTCTAGATGACGACAGCCTAGCTCTCTTCGCCGCCTGCACAACACAAGCACCCATTTCCACACAAAGGCACATGCAAAGCCCCACCAACACACGCTGCCTCTTCCCTCCCACGTCCTGCCACATCACAACGCCAACAAACACATTCCCACCCCTGCCCGCAACAAACCCTCTCCTCTTCTCCTCCACTCCATGCAACCAAAGGCACACAAGCCTCCACACACTACACCCTCCCCACCTCTCTCTCCCAACACCACCTCCCACCAGGGCCTCTTTCCTCACCCTCACACACCCTGCACCAGCCACCCTTCCCTGGGTCCTCCCCACCACAAAGCCCTCCTCCCACCTCCACCAGGCCTGCCCACGGGGCCCCCACCTCACTCCACCCACCTCTCACCCCATTGCCCTTCAGGCCTCCTACACTACCTAGCCTACACACACCTCCTCACCTCTCTTCTCCCTCCTCCTCCTCCTCCAACAACCAGGACGCACCCACCTTCCCGCATCCTCACCTGCTCTCCACCACCTCCGCACACAGACACTCCCCTTCCCACTCACCCTCCACACCCTCCAACTCCCTCCCATCACAAACCCTCCGCCCCACACCCCTCACAACCCGCCCCACACACCACCACCACAACACCCAACAACAACCCCCACAGCCACAACAACAAAACACACCCCACTACACACACAGCCCCACTCCACAACACCCCCTCCAACCCTATCACCCTCCCATCACACCTTGCCCCACACACCCACACTCTTTCCTACACCTCCTCCTCCCCTTCCTCCACTCACACACCCTTCCCAGTCTCTACTCTCCCCTGACCCACGCACACACTCACCTCACAACCTCCCACACACTTCACACCTCCTACAATGCACAAACACACCCAACAGCCATCCCTGCTCAACCACCTCCTCTGCACCACCACCACCACAACCTTCCTCTGACCCTCCACATACAACCTCCCCCCACAACATCCACTGCAGCCGCCTCAACACCTCACACACTCTCCACACCCCTCCCCAAACAAAACCCTCACACCACCCACCTGCGAGCTGCTCCCTGCAGTTGTCCACTCCATCGGCTGGGCTGTGCTGGCTGACGACACTCCAGCGCTCTTCGCCGCCTGCACAACACAAGCACCCATTTCCACACAAAGGCACATGCAAAGCCCCACCAACACACGCTGCCTCTTCCCTCCCACGTCCTGCCACACCACAACGCCAACAAACACATTCCCACACCTGCCCGCAACAAACCCTCTCCTCCTCTCCTCCACTCCATGCAACCAAAGGCACACAAGCCTCCACACACTACACCCTCCCCACCTCTCTCTCCCAACACCACCTCCCACCAGGGCCTCTTTCCTCACCCTCACACACCCTGCACCAGCCACCCTTCCCTGGGTCCTGCCCACCACAAAGCCCTCCTCCCACCTCCACCAGGCCTGCCCACGGGGCCCCCACCTCACTCCACCCACCTCTCACCCCATTGCCCTTCAGGCCTCCTACACTACCTAGCCTACACACACCTCCTCACCTCTCTTCTCCCTCCTCCTCCTCCTCCAACATCCAGGACGCACTCACCTTCCCGCATCCTCACCTGCCCTCCACCACCTCCGCACACAGACACTCCCCTTCCCACTCACCCTCCACACCCTCCAACACCCTCCCCCCACAAACCCTCCGCCCCACACCCCTCACAACCCGCCCCACACACCACCACAACACCCAACAACAACCCCCACAGCCACAACAACAAAACACACCCCACTACACACACAGCCCCACTCCACAACACCCCCTCCAACCCTATCACCCTCCCATCACACCTTGCCCCACACACCCACACTCTTTCCTACACCTCCTCCTCCCCTTCCTCCACTCACACACCCTTCCCAGTCGCTACTCTCCCCTGACCCACGCACACACTCACCTCACAACCTCCCACACACTTCACACCTCCTACGCTGCACAAACACACCCAACAGCCATCCCTGCTCAACCACCTCCTCTGCACCACCACCACCACAACCTTCCTCTAACCCTCCACATACAACCTCCCCCCACAACATCCACTGCAGCCGCCTCAACACCTCACACACTCTCCACACCCCTCCCCAAACAAAACCCTCACACCACCCACCTGCGAGCTGCTCCCTGCGCTCGACCACTCCATCGGCTGGGCTGTGCTGGCTGACGACACCCCAGCGCTCTTCGCCGCCTGCACAACACAAGCACCCATTTCCACACAAAGGCACATGCAAAGCCCCACCAACACACACTGCCTCTTCCCTCCCATGTCCTACCACACCACAACGCCAACAAACACATTCCCACACCTGCCCGCCACTAACACACTTCACACCTCCTACACTGCACAAACACACCCAATAGCCATCCCTGCTCAACCACCTCCTCTGCACCACCACCACCACACTCTTCCTCTAACCCTCCACATACAACCTCCCCCTGCAACACCCACCACACCCACCCCAACACCTAACACACTCTACCCATCACTCCCCTGCCACCACGCACCTGCGAGCTGCTGCCTGCGCTCGACCACTCCATCGGCTGGGCTGTTCTAGATGACGACACTCCAGCGCTCTTCGCCGCCTGCACAACACAAGCACCCATTTTCACACCAAGGCACACGCAAAGCCCCACCAACACACGCTGCCTCTTTCCTCCCACGTCCTGCCCACCACAACACCAACAAACACATTCCCGTGCCTTTCCCTTTATGGACTCGTCAACTCTCATCCCAGTGTCTCTTACTGTCAGCAGACAAGGATCAGCACACGACACCTAGTCTCGCTTTCTCTTCTAATGTTCACTCCTCCTCAGGACTACACACTTTTATCACATCCCTCTAGATACATCACCTCTCTGCCACCATCCCTTCTCCCTCCTCTGCAATCTACTCCAACAAGTTTCAGGTCAGAAATGTTAGTAGCCACAGCCCAAATCCCTCCTTTTCCCCAGAAGCTCCTTTTTTGTGCATAGCTGCAAGCTTCAATAGCCCAACAGGAAAGCCGTTATTGCTTCTCACTTCTCGCAATGCCACTAACTGTTTCTTGTAGACACCAGCATTTCATCTAGCCCACAGCTTGCCCTCAGTGTAATGGCGTCCCCTGAAATAGCTGCTCTTGCAATTGGTCTTTTTGTGGAAATCTCCTCTGCAGTGTTGGCAGTGAAGGACAATGGAGAGAAGAGAGAGGTCACCAAGTTCCTCTCCCCACATGGTCACTTATGAGCTGTGTCCTCAGGCAGTCCTTCCCCTTCCCTCACTCCCCTCGTCCTTTGGCTGCATTGCAATAACTTCTGTACCAGGAGCC
Organism: Struthio camelus; assembly: GCF_040807025.1. Lineage (NCBI taxonomy): Eukaryota > Metazoa > Chordata > Aves > Struthioniformes > Struthionidae > Struthio > Struthio camelus. The sequence goes on along the minus strand of NC_090957.1, from coordinate 2,093,405 downwards.
TGAGCCCCTTCTCCAAAGCTCAGCCCAAGCTCTCTTGAAGGCCTGAGCCTAGCTGGTCTTACATGCTGCCCTGCTCTCCTCACCTTGACTAACTCTCCAGGACTCCCAGGACAGCCTTTCCCTGCTCTAGGCTCTCTCCTTTGTTTTGGTAGGCAACCGGACAAGGGGTTTACTGGGCCCCTTCATCTTTTCCTCTTGAGTGTAAGAAACAGGCTGCTTGTTCTCCTCATGCTCAGTTTTGCAGCCTGCACGCTCCTGGCTCTGGGGGTTCCTCCTAGGCAGTCCTCTCTAGTGTTTTACTAATTGCCTCTTCTTTACAGCGCTCCCTGTCTTGAAATGAGCTAGGTACAGCCCAGCTCTGGTTGCTTCCCACTCTGCTAGTCTCCTGCTAAGCCCAGCTGTGCTCACCACCCCAGAGTGACTCTCCCCACTACCTCTCCCACTAGAGCCTGTGCGACCATCCAGACCAAGGCCACCACTGTGTCTTTTCTCACTGCTTCCCCAACCACCTGGTGGAGGAAGCAGCCCTTTACAAGCGGCACACACACCACCTCTGAAGGCACCGGCTCCTGACAGGGCCTCTCGCCTACTAGCCAAGAATCACAAGACGTCAGTGCTGCCTCCGGGCCTCCTCCCCTCCGGCCTGCACAAGCCCTTTGCATTAGGCGGCCTAACTGGGACCTCAGCCAGCCCTGCCAGGCCCTGGTCAGGCTCTCCCCCTCCTCCTCAGCCCAGGAGGAAGGCCAGTGCACAAAAGCCTGCCGCCTGCCCTGTCTGCTGGCAAAGGGCAGAGAGGCACGCCTGCCTCTGCTTCGCCCAGCACCTACAACTGCGTCACCACTGAGCAATGCGCCCACACTCCCCTGTGTCTCTCCCTTCACCTGCAGGTCAGGCGTGGCTATCAGCCCACAGGCTTTGTCTCCCTTGGCCAGGGCAGTTGCAAGCAGTTCGGGATCGAATGCCAAGGTCTTTTGCCTCTGCATCTCCAAGAACCCCTGCCCTAAGTACCTTCTCCCAAAACTCCCCCACACCAGCTGACCATCCCCAGTGCAGCCTCTCCCCAACACCCCCAGAACATCAGGCAACGGTTCACCTTCAGGATTTTAACCCACAAAAGACTCCAGGCTCTCACCCACACATTCCCCTCCAGGCTGCAGGCTCCCCGGGGGCTGGGACCAGCTCCCCAGCAGCCACAACCCCTCCCTAGTCCCATCCCCCAGGGTCCAGTGGAGACTGCCCAGGCCAGGCCAGCTCCTCCTTCGCCTCCACCACATCCACCCTGGGAGCTGCTCCCCAAGGCCGTGGGGAAAGTAGAAAGGTTCACAGGGAAACGAGCAGCCCAACCTCGGCTCTCCCCACCTCACCTCCATCACCCCCTGCCCCAACAGCCCCCTCTTGCGGGCCTGCCTCCCCTCTCACCCACCCCACAGGCCTCCCCCACGCCAGCCCCAGGCCTACCTGCCCGAGCTGGCCGGCCCTGCTGCGCACCCGGCCCCTTCTCCCCTGGCCAACGCCAGGGAGGCGACGGGCCTTCGCCTTCCCTCCTCGACGCCTGGGCATCCTGAGCAGCGCACACTGATAGCCACCGACCGCGGGGAGAACCGCTCTGGCACAGAGACCCAACGGCCAGAGCCCCGGGTGCATCTGTGTTCCCACGGCGATAACGGTCCCTCGGGATGGAAGCGGAAGGGGGAGCAGAAGGGGGCCGCCACGGGGGCTGGGGGAGATGGCCCTGCTGGACTCACCCCAGCACTGCCCACCCCACCTGCAGGCACCAACCCTGGTGGCAGCCAGCACTTGCTGGGAGGGCGTTCACGTCTCCCACTTGTTTCCCCGCTGCTCTCCCAAACCTGTTTTCTTCTGGGTGCAGCGGTTTGGCCCTGAGTTTTGCAGGAGGACAGGGGTGCCCCCAGTGCTGCCCTCATGCTCAGACAGCAGGAGGCTGGGCTACAACGGGGCCCATCTTTCTCTCTCCCCACCAAAGCCCCCGGGCTGGGACCTCACCTGGGCACGTGTTGGCACTCCCGAACCAGCCTGGGTTACTGATACTGTGCACTGGAGCCAGAGCTTTAGGGGCACCGTGCAAGGCAGCTGGACGCTTGGTGCTGCCCATGCAGGCAGGCCCCTCTGCGCTGCTCCCACCGGGCCTCCTGGGCAGCAGCGCTGCGCTCAAGCCCAGAGGCGGCAAAACAAGGCAGAGCCCCAGCACTGAGCCTGGCCACAGCTGGTCTCTGCTGGCCCCTCTCCTCAGCCCTGGCCCTCGGCTGTGCAGCAGCACAGTGCTGCCCCTCAGGCTCCTGCAGGGGCTGGGGACCCCCTGCCACGGGCCAGGCCCCGGCTGCTGGAGCCAGCCTGCGGCCAGAGCCGGTCGGTGCCTCCCGGCCGGCAGGCAGGGCCCTGGGCCAGCACGGCCACAGCCAAGGCCCGGCCCTGCCGGCCGCAGCGGGAGGGCTGTCGAGCCTCGCGACAGCCACGGGGCCGGGGCAGAGGGCGCGACAGGACGCTGCCCTGCCCTGGGCGCAGCAGGACGCTGCCGCCGGCTCCGGCACCCCGGCCGTCCCCAGGGCCCCCAGGCCGGCGCCAGGGCCGGCGCCAGCACAGGCCCCGGGGCTGCTCCCCCGCGCCCGGCCCGGCCCCCGGGCGCAGGGCACCCAGGAGCCCCGGCCCCTGCGGCAGAGCCCAGCCCCTGCCGGCAGCCGCCCAGCCCCGCGGCCCCGCACTGTCCGGGCCCTCGGGGCCCCGGGCTGCCCCCAGGCCCACAACATGGCGCCCCAGAGGGGAACTGCCCAGGCCTCACATGGCCCAAGGGTTGCCACAGCAACGCGCCAGTGCTGCCCTCCTGGTGGCTGAGGAGAGCAGGAGGGCGGGGCTGGGTGTGACGGATGGCTCTGCCAGCCAATCCGAGTCCAGCACGGGGTGGGGGTGGGGGGGTCCTGCGGGGAGGGGAGGAAGCGGTGGGGCCTGGTGTGGGGGAGAGAAGAGGGAGGAGAGAGAGGGAGCGAGGGGGGCGAGAGGGAAGAAGGGTGCAAGAGAGAAGGGGAAGAGGCGAGGGAGAGCAGCAGGAGAGAGGGAGCGGGAGGGAGAGCGGGTGCGAGCGGGTCGGGGGGGGCGGCGGGTGCATGGAAATGCCGGTGGGTGCCCTGGCGCTGGGGTGGGGGCAGTGGGGCTGGCGGCGGGGCTGCTTTGGCCCAGGAGCTGCCGATGGGGCTGGTGGGGCTGTGACCACGGGACAGAGCGGCCTGGGCCAGAGGGGAGCTGGCCGCCAGTCAGACCTGCCACCCTGCCCCAGCCCGGTCCGCCTGGGCGGCTCACTGGGGTGTTGGGTGCAGGAAACTTTGCCCCTGTGGCAGCTCTGAGACCCATTGGAAAGCGTTTCCCTGAGCTGCTGCTGCCCCCGCAGCCCCCAGGTGCTGCCCAGAGCTGCGTTTGGGAGCTCCTGGGCAAAGGCTGACCGGGTGGCTGGTGTGCTCGCGAGGTGCCCTTCCCCATGTTCTCTTTTGTTTGGAAAATTGCATTTTGGCATGGCTCTGAGAGAGGCTGTCCCCATACGTCGCGCCGTGCCCCAGCCGTTGTTCTTGCTCCATGCCTCTTGCTTTGCCCTGAGACCTGGGACGCTGGAAGCAGCCTGCAGGGTGTTTCCAGAACAGCTCTGTAGGTGAAAGCAGTTTTGGTTTTGGTGGGACAGGAGGCCCTGCTGCCTTCAGTTTCATGATCACTGCTCCCACGCAGTCACAGAATCACTGAATCACAGAACTGCTGAGGCTGGCAGGGACCTCTGGAGACCATCTAGTCCAACCCCCCTGCTCAAGCAAGGTCATCTAGAGCCCGTTGCCCAGGATTGTGTCCAGATGGCTTTTGAGTATCTCCAGGGAAGGAGACTGCACAGCCTCTCTGGGCAACCTGTGCCAGTGCTCCGTCACCCTCCCAGCCCAGAAGGTTTTTCCTCCTGTGCACATGGAACTGCCTGTGGTTCAGTTTGTGCCCGTTGCCGCTTGTCCTGTTGCTGGGACCACTGAGAAGAGTCTGGCCCCATCCCCTCGACACCCTCCCTTCACATACTTGTACGCATTGATGCGATCCCCTCTCAGTCTTCTCTTCTCCAGGCTCTACAGGCCCGGCTCTCACAGCCTTTCTTCACAGGAGACGTGCTCCAGGCAGCCCCTCATCATCTTTGTAGCCCTCCACTGGACTCTCTCCAGTAGCGCCATGTCTCTCTTGTCCTGGGGAGCCCAGAATTGGACACAGTGCTCCAGGTGAGGCCTCCCCAGGGCTGAGGAGAGGGGGAGCACTTTGGTCATGGTGAAACCTGTTACCAAGAGGCAAGGACACCATGTGTGCACTTCAGACTAGAGACATGCTGGCATAGATAGCAGGGGACAGTGCAATGGTGAAATGGGCTTCCCACTCACAGAGCAAACCCTGCAGAGCCCAGGGCCAGCAGGAACCAGAGGTGGGCTGTGCAGGAATGGCAGGAGAGGGCTTTGCTGAGCAAGTGACCTCTGCAGCACCTTGTTCCCTGTGAGAGACTTGAAGCGATCTCTGGGAAGGCCAAGGTGTGCCTGAGGAAGTCCCTGGGCCTGGACAGCCTGCAAGCCAGCTGCCCTGTGGATGTCATTAGCACAGTCCCTGATGATATCATCTGGGTCTGAGAAGAGGTTCGGGGGAAGGAAAGCTGGAAGATTTATTTAAGAGTGCAGGGACATGAGTGGAGAGCTTGGTGTGCTGTGCTTCGCATTGATGAAGCACACTTGGCTGTAGATGGGGTGGACTTGGCCTAAAGGCAGAGGTGGGATTAAGTTGTTTGGGCCCAGGTAGGAAATCTGAGATGCCCTGGGCACTTCCCCAGCAGCCACTCCAAAAGGGCATGGTTTTTCTGTAGGTCCCACGCTGTATCTGCTCGAAACGTGTGGTTGTGCTGGACACCCCAGGCAGTCAACATGGCCCCTTCCAGCCTCTTTTTATGTCGTTAAGGCAAGTGTCTGCACTGAATTACATTAGCTGTTTGCTCTGTAGGGATCTGCATGTGTCTGAGCTTCATAGTAAGTGGCGAGAGCTCTCGCAGTAGTAGGCATCGAGGGTCATTTCAGATGAGCACCTGGCCCCCACTTGATGCTCTAGAAGGATGTGGTCTCACAGTTGCTCCATCAGAGCAAGCAGGCACCAGCACATGCCTTGGACCACCTCTGTCTCTTCTCATGTCACTAGGTGCTTGTGTGCGGGGGACTGAGACCCACTGCCCATCGCCATTGATTGTAAAGGGAGCTTAGACAAGGAGCGCGCCTGCAGACATCTCTGTTGTGCACATGTCAGCTTTGGCAGAGGGAATCTCACCTCCTGTGAATTTGTGGAGTTCATGGGACTACACACCTGCAGGTCGCGCCATGCAGCTTTGTCCGTGTCCCTGAGGTGCCCAAGTCCCTCTCTGTAACTTCTGGGGCTCTGGGCAATGCAGTGTCAGGGCTTGGAATGAGCCAAGCTGGGCTGCAAGCTGCTCTCCAGAAGGGCACAGGTCTCCCATTGCATCTCCGTATCATCTAGGAACGCCGTGGAAAAGCCACCTAGGTATTAAGGCCATGAAAATGCTGCTGGGCAGTGGGATGTGGGCAGCTGAAAGGAGCCCAGTGTCTCCCTGGCTAGAAGGGGAACGTTGAGACTTGCCTCAGATGCTCGGAGGAAGGGTGCTGAGTGTGTTGATCTGCACTTTGGAAGGGGATTCCTCTGCTCTCAGCAGTGTCATTCCTTTTTAGGGCAACATGGGTGCAATTGTCCTCCACCTCAGAGGTGTGAGCACAGGACAGCTGGGAACAAGACAGATGGACAGGCCAGCTCTCCGCACTCTGCACTAAAGCCAGAGTGAATCCTTTTGCCTCTCAGGAATCCCAGCTGTTCGCTCTGAGTGCAGGAGCAATGCTGAGAATGTCTGTCTCCTCGTGGCAAACTCAGCTGGCACAAACTGGAGCTCAAGCCATGGAGCTCAATGACAGTCCTTCCGAGATGGGTGTGTTATAAAGGTCCGCAGGCATTCACCACTAAGGCAGAGTCAGACTCTTATACGATCGTTTGTTTCAGCTGGAGCTGGGTGCCTCCAAAGAGGGACCCAGAACAAAGACATTCTGGGCTAATTATACTCCTTCCAGTCTTATTTCCCCGCCTGCCAGTGACAGTCTCTTCCAGTCTTCTTTCCTGAGTTGCTGGTCTCTTTCCTTGTAAATGGATTGTGTCTACGTCCCAGGACGGTTGCTGTGTTCCTGCTTCAAAGTGCCTTATCTTATCCGGAGGCTAACCGTGACCTCTGTCCATTGTGTTCTGTATGTTGGAGGGCTGATTCTGGCTGCTTCTGCAGTTGTTGCGTCAGCAGCAGCCCACAGGTTCGGTAAAAGCTTCAGCCTGCAGGCTTCAGGGCATTATTTTAAATAAAATAATTACTTATTTAAATGATTTTACAGCATAGAAACAGCTCGAAGTGGGTGCCTCTGGAGAAGGACACCGGACAAAGAAATATGGGGATAATTAGACCCCTTACAGTTTTATTTTCCCACCTGCCAGTGAAGGCCTCCTCCAATCTTCTTTACTGAGTCGGTGGTCTCTCCCCTTCTGATTGGTGTCTCTCTCCTTCTGACAGCTCCTGGCCTACAGCCCAGGCTGGATGCCATGTCCTTGCCCTTATCTCCTCCAAGGTCAAGCCCAACCCACGTGCATCCCATCTTGTCTCCTGCAGTCTACTTTGTAGCCTCATGAGCTAGTTTTGTATCTTTGTCAGCTAGTTTTAACTGGTTTGGCAGTTACAGCACTGGCAAGGTCACATCCTTCGCAAAGTTTCTGGAGTTCAAGGACAGTTCAGCCTTGAGGCCTGCAGGCCTCATCTACTTTAGGCACTGATGCTAAGCAAGAGTGAGACTTATGCGAAGCGGAAGCTAAATCGGCTACAATTTCCTTCTCCAACAGTCCTCCCTTGGTTTCTATGAGCACACCTGCTGGATACATATATTGGGGTAGAGTATTTGTGCACATCATAGAGGAGAATGTGAGGCACTTTTTCTCCTTTCTTTTTTTTTTTTTTTGTGAAGTTTACCTTAGACTAAATAATCTAATGAAAAGGCGCCCAGGTGTTGCTGGGTTGTTAAGAAAGCCTTACTGCACGGATTTGGTTTGGAGACTCAAGAACTGAGATGCAGCTGTGCTTTTGCAGCCGGGCACTAATTCGTGAAGCACAAAGTATAGGCATTCCTCTTTTTCGATTGTAATCCCGTTCCCAATAGTGCGTTATGACAAACAAGAAGTTACGTTACCATTTTTAGTTATTGAAGGCAGAACACTGAAGGAGATAAGCCCGCCTTAACTAGGATAATCCTTCTGTTAAGCAAACATGAAGATGGTACTGCTCTTTTGGAAGTTTGTCTGCAGCTCTTGAAAAAGCAGGTATCTCCCTAAGAGACAGCATCTCGAAGATGTACACAATATGCTAAACATTTCTCTCTCCTCAGAGTTTCTGGATTCCCCTGTCTCTAGTCACTGTGAATACTGTCCACCCTCCCAAGCTGATCCGCTTGCCTGGGGGCTCCTTACTCCTGGGGGCCTTCTTGGACAAAGGGGACATTCTCTCTGCATACGTCCTACATTGCCACAGAAATAACATTCCGGTCCCTCACTGTCTGCCCATCTTCTCCTGTCCCCTTCTCGTCCTTGCCCTTGGCATTGCCCTAGCCTTCCTCGGCCTCCTCTGTCTCTTCCTCTACCCCTTCCTCTAATTTGCAAGTTCCGTGCTGAAGCTGCTGCTAAGAGATTAGCCTCTTCTTGGTTTTCCTTTTTCCGTTCCTTTGCTTGCTTCCCTTGCTGTTTCTCCTCTCGCCCGTCATAGACCAATACTGCCACGCTTAAAATCCTTTGTGAAGTTTCTCCTTGCCACCCTGGCATGTGCTCCTTCAACTCTTTTGGGCTATCCGGAGCGGCCTGATGGACAAAGACACTAATGGCTAGTGCATCATTCCAATTCTGGAAAGTCCTTCCCCCATAGTTCAACAAGGCTTGCCCTAGTCGTCCCCCAAAATCCCTGGCCTCTTTGTCCAAGCTCTGTCTACGCTCCTGCACTCTAGTCCAATCCACTCCTACTTTGCTACATGCTCTAATAGCTTCTACCGAGTTCCGGAGTCCTGTCTGGCAAGCGACTCTGTCCCCTGCGTTATTGTAATCCCAATTTGGATCGTTTGCTGGCTAACGATTTGTGTTTCCCCCAGTCTGTTGTACAAACTTTGCCTCTTTATTAACTATTTTATCATCTCGCTCGTTTGGTCAGAACAACTCTCTCAAGAGCACTTGGGTATCCCGCCAGTTTGGATTATACCCAGTGCATATCTATTAGAAAACAGCTGAGCGCTCCTTTCCGCATCCTCCCTCAACCTGGGCATTTTGCTTGCCCACAATGCTCAATCACTCGGACTCCAGGGTTGGCTAGTAAATACATGCAGTACCACGTGAGGGGGGTTAGCTCCCCCACCCCGCCCCCGCTGCACTCGCTTGTAATGCTGCTGCATTAGGTAAAACATTAGCAACCATAGGATGGAGGCCTGCCACGGGAGGAGGGGAAGTCTGAGTAAGAGGAGGAGAGGGACAGATAGACAGATCTTCGGGAGGCGCCACCGGAGGAGTGTAAGGCGGAGCAGTAGCTCCTGGGGCGTTATTTGGGACACCTATATCTGCTGCAGCAAGAGTAGTTTTACAGAGGGTGCCGTTTGTCCTCCTTGGATCTCGCCGGTCCCACATCCAATTATCCCACACATACCAATAATCCATTCAGTGAGGCTTTTCATCTTCCAATATAAGCTGTAGCAGAGCTCATTTCTTAGAATCGAAGGATCCTTCCTTGGGTTAACCCCCACATTAATTGTAAGATGGACAATCATCCTGACATAAAGGGACAGCTAACTAGCTAGGGATCGATTTGACTGTAACGGCTTTTTTCTCCTTTTTGTTCCTTTTCCTTTTCTAAATTTGGATGTTTGGAGCCAAGAGGGTGCAATGGTGGTTGGCTACACTGCCATCTGGGGTGCCAAAGTGCTGTGGAAACACTTTGATCCTAGGTTTCCAAGAAGCAGAGCCTCACGCACATCTAGCAGCAACATTTTATTTCTTGAAATGATGGTGCAGCATAGTAACTGCTGGAGCTGGGTGCCTCCAGGGAGGGACCTTGAACAAAGGAATTCTGGCCTAATTAGACCCTTTACAGTTTTATTTCCCACCTGCCAGGGAAGGTCTCCCCCAATCTTCTTTACTGAGTCTTCTTTACTCTCCTTCTGGTTGGTCTTGGCCTTCAGCCCACACTGGTTGCCATGTCCTTGTTTCCCACAGTCCCTTATCTCCTCCGAGGTCAACCCCAACCCACGTGCATCCCATCTTGTCCCCTGCAGTCTACTTTTTAGCCCCATGAGCTAGCTGTGTATCTTTATTAGCTGCTTTTAATGGGTTTGGCCGTTACATGCTCAGCAATGATTCTGGAGTTCATGGACGGTTCGGCCTTGAGGCCTGCATGCGCAGGGTAGGCAGTGGCGATAGAAACAGAGCTGCATGTCATACCCCAGCTCTGCCCTTCCACCTGAGATGCAAGCCCTGAAGACAGCAGGGGCCTGCTCTTGCCCTGCGGTGACTGGAGAGGGCAGGGGAGGCCAAAGCTTTTCTCCCCCTTTCCCTTGGCTATTGTGGGCCAGCAGAGCAGTTGACGCTTTGCAGCAAAACCAAAGTGTGTCAGGCCGCTCTACGCTGGCCTGGCATATTGGAACGAGTGGACACCCCGTCCCCCCCAGGACAAGCCAGATTCATGCAGGCAGCAAGTTTTGCCCCTTGCCTTTGGCTCCCTAAAAAAAGAACACTCACTCCGGCTGAGGAAACGGGGCTGTATCTTTGCGGGAAGCCCAACAAAGCCATGAAGCGGTAGCACAACAGGGGCTGTGCTTGAGGAGTCGAGCTGTCCTGGGGCTGCGGGAGATGCCAGCAATGAGCCAGACCTTCCAGCACACTTGCGTGTGTGCGTGGTGTGCAGCACCATGGCATTGGCACAGCTGCGTCAGCTCTGCTCAAACAGAGTCACGTCCTGGCGGGAGGGTGCCACCTCGCCCATGCTCTCGGGAGCCAGGGACACAGTGCTCCGAGGTGGAATCTTGATGTTCTCCTTGGCACCCTCAGGTTCATGATGGTCTGTGACACCAGGCAACGGACTAAAGGTTCTGCATCATTTTCCAGGGGCTGGAGGGCTGCGAGAGAAAGGCACCGAGCTGAGAACAGACTCCCACCTTTGCAGAGATCCCAGGAATCCCCCCCCCAGGCAGGGCCAGCCCCACTCAGCTCTTCCCATGCGGAGGAGGCAGCAGGTAAGACAAATGGATCAGCTGGCACTTGCAGGTCGGCCAAGCCCCAGATGCGCCCCAAATACCCCCTGCTCTCCCCCACATAGGGACACAGAGCCTTCCTCACCTGGGGCAGGCCAGTGAACTGCAGCTCACTTCCCAGCCTCCTCCCTCCTCCCTGCCAGGGCTGCCTGACACAGCGCTGCTCTCACTCACCAGTGCACAGCTCCTGCACCTTCTCCTTCCTCCGCTTCTTCACTTGCTGCCCGATGAGCCCTAGGCAAACACCTCCGCTCACCCCTCATACTCCCCAGCAAGCCCCCAGCAGCACAGCTCCCATCTGGCCTTGCCAGCTTGGCCATGCAGCCTGCTCCCCTTGGGCAAGGCTGGCCCCAGCCACGTCCCCACGGTGCAGGACCCAGGGATGGTGGGAGGGACTGAAGACCCTCCTGTGTGCCCGTCTGGGTGGGCAGGCATGGCCCTGGGCTTGTGGCTCACCAATGAACCTCACAGCTGCCTCCCGCAAGGATGCGTCCGGGTTCTCCAGGTAAGGCAGGCTCTGGCGCAGGTGTTGCTCCGCTCTGCTCCTGTCCCTCAGCAGCTGCAGACAGCACAAGGACAGGGGGTTGGCACCGAGCCTCCCCAGAAGGCCAGGCCTGTCCCTCCTCCCAGCTCCGGCCTCCTCTTCCTTCCTGTTCACGCCTCCCAGCTAGAAGCTGGCTGGTAGCCAGGTTCAGAGGGAGCAGAGGGCAGAGCGGGGCCTGCGGGTGCTGAGATCCCCGCCATGCTTCTGCCAAGGCCCAGCCAGGCCAGGGGCCCCTTCAGCACCCCAGCGGGCACTTAGAGTAGAGGGCTCTGGGCTGCAGCAGTGCGTGAGGGGCACAGCTGTGCACCCTGCCCACTGGCCATGGCGGCAGGCCTCATCCCGCCACGGCCCCGGGGGCTTTGGCCACGTCCTTACCACGCACTCCCCGATCTTCCATGTCTCCGCTCTTCTGGCCAGCTGCTTGAGCTCCTCCCACTTGAGGAACTGTGCAGCGCTCACCAGGGCTTCCTGAGAGGCCTGCAGAGCAACAGAGACCAGGAGATGCCAGCGCAGCCACGGCAGGACACCCTGGGTCCCCCTCGTCTTGGCAAGGCTCCCAGCCTTTCCCAGCCCCAAATGGCACGACGCAGCGTGCCACTAGGTCTGGCCCTCCCTGAAGGCAGAGGCAGCTCTGCCTTGTCCTTCGGCACACAGGAAGCTGCACCTCATGCTGCCATGCGTTCCAAGGCACACTTGGCAGCAGCCCTTGCCTTGCTGCTCACCTCCACCCACGGCATGTCAGCATTGCTTCCCCAAAACACTGCTCCCTACCTGGGCCACTCTCTGCACCTTGTCACTCATGTGGAGGAAGAGCGGCACCAGGCTCCTCTGTGCATGCTGCTTCAGGTTCCGTTTGTTCTTCCCCACCACAATCTCCAGCAGGTCTTTGAAGAGGAGCATGGAGAGCTCTCGCACTCTGCTGTCTTCCTGCAGGCAGGGAGGAGAGGAGGGGAGGCCTCAGCAACGACTCCAGGAACGGGGCCCGACAAGAGCGTTTGCCGTGGCAAGGCCTCGTCCTCTCCGGGCACAACTGTCCCCCAGCCCAGCCAGAGGTCGGAGCTGAGGACAAGCCTCTGCTGAGGCAGCCTGGACAATGAGGGTTGTCGGCAGCAGCACGACAAGCCTCCCTGGGCTCTGTCTCCCTCTCCCTCTGGAGGGAGCTTCTTGGATTTCCCGAGGCCTCCATCAGGGCCCCCGCACACAACAAGAGGACAGAAAGGGACAGCCCCGCGGCACGGCCTCTCCCTCGCTCTCTAGCCTGCTCCTACCTCTCTGCTCATCGCTGCCCCAGGCCACGGCAAGCGCCGCACGCAGTCAAGCACGAGACGCAGCAGCCGAGAGCAGACAGGGGGCTGGTTTGCTCTACTCCCACAGCCCTGGACACCAAGGCCAGCACAGGGCATGGGCTGAGAACCACAGGGCAAAAGGTTTCCTGACATACAGCAGGGCCTGTGTGGGGACGTGCCAACAGGCACGTATGCAGAGGGGCACACAGCACCCAGACCACGCATACGGACCCCCGGACACACCAGCAGAGCCCCGGCTCTCCCATCAGCCTTACGTCATCAAAGCGAGGCAGAAGCTTCTCGGCCAGCTGCAGAACAATCGGGTTGGAGCCCTTCTGTTCCAGGTAGCTGAGGATGTTTCTCAGCAGCATCAGGCTTCCCACACGCACTTCCCTGCAAGCATCCTGCAGCCACTCCATGCTGTCTGGGAGCAGGCTCTGCATTCTCCTTTTCTGTGGGAAACACACAACTTTCTTTGTGGGAAGCAAGGCCAGACCCCCCCCCGCCCCCCGCCCGCCCAAAAGTGCTCTGCCTGCTCTTTTCCCATCAGGGCTCAGTGGCCAGGGCCAGGGCTCTGCACACACGCAGGCCTTGGGCACAGAGGCTGCAGTGCAGGGCACAGATCTGCAAGGGGGCCCTCAGCATGCACTGGCCTCTGTAGGGAGCAAAGCTGCTGCCTCAAGGCCCAGGAGCAGCTGGCTGCCTTAGCCCGGCCCTGTGCTCCAGCTCATTGTCCCTCTCCCAGATCTTCCCGCTGGGCACTGGTGCCTTTCTCCTTGTGCAGCACGGCCAAGGGCCTGGCATGACACTCGGGGCAGATGAATGGGGCAGCGGAGACTTGGGAGCAGCTACCACACCTCCGGATTGCCAGCCAAGTCCAAGCCACTCTCTGACCCAGTGTCTCCTGTCAAGCCCCAGGCTGCCAGCATGGCTTCACCCGCCTGCCCCCCTCCTCACCATCTTGGGTCTATTCAACAGGGCCACGAGGCCTCTGAACGCCAGTCTGCGCATCTCCAGGCTCTCACTCTGCGCATAACCCTGGACGAGTGGCAGGACCTCCTCATCCATGTCGGCAAGGTCAGGGCATTCCAGCAGCTGAAATGGACACAGCACTGAAAGACTGGCACAGCCGGCAGCACTGCCTGCAGCGTGCAGCTCTCCATCCCACCCACCATCCAGGGCAAGGGCACCAGGCCCTCACAAAGCTCAGCCCAAACACAGCAGGCATTGTGCAGACACCCCTGGGCCCTGCTCACAGCCCCGCGCCTCACGGCACACTGCACACACTGCTCGCCTCCTCCTCCCGTCCCCTGAACCCTCCGCAGCCTCTTGTTCTCATCCCTTGGAGGAGCAATTGAACACAGACAGCTGCCACAAAGCAGGCACGAAATACAAGTGCTTACGAGTGGTCGCCCAGCAGAAACGAGCCAAGGCCGGGGCTACTACCAGGAGCGTATGCATTGCCCCAGCTCCATTCACCAGCATCACCCCACACGCATGTGCACAAGCGAGCACAGCATTTAGAGGCCCCTCCAGAGAGGCACTGCTTGCCATGAGGCCCACCTCGACAAAGAAAGCCATGACGGGCAGCTGATGAAACTGGTCCTCCCTCCTCAGCAGCCTTGCCAGCTGGCGGAAGATCCAGCGACGCAGATGACTGGCAGCCCCCCTCATTGCTCTGTCAGAGGCAAGAAGGCAGTGTTGGGCCTCAGCCGAGCAGGCAAACCTCCTCTGGCATCGCTCTGCTTGGCACGCAGCTCCTGCAGCCAGCGGCATTTGCTCATGGAGCACTGCTCTTGCCCTACCACACCTTGCCATTAGAAAGTCAGCGTCAGGCATCATTACGTTCCTTTTGGTGGGAGACCGGAGAAACAGCCTTCCTGCCCAGGCGGCATGGCCTGCCCACACATCCCCTCTCCTGCCCGCTTTGGATTCCTGTGCCCCTGGGCCCTCCCCAGGTTCTCCTGCGCGCGACCCTCTCCCACAGCTCCTAACACCGCCCGCTCCCCCAGCAGCTCTCCAAGCTGGGCAGCATGGCAGCTCCCAGGGCCCTTCTGCTGGGCGAGCCCTTGCCACAAGGGCTGAGGCTGCAGCCTCTTTCTTGGAGAAGTGGCGTTCCCCCTCCCCCACCAAGAAGCACATGGGGAGGCACACCCCACAGCCAGGGAAGAGGTGCTGGGCCAGAGCAGGCCGGAAAGGGCTCTACCTGGCCAGCACCACCACTCCCTTCTGCGAGGTGTCCGCATGCAGAAATAGGTCCCAGCCGCCCTTCCTCTCAACAGCCACGGCTATGGTCTCATAGTGGGCGCAGCGCAGCAGACTTTTCATGGCCTGCACGGCGCACCTGCATGCAGAGCAAAGCCCAGGTCACACTGGCAGCCCGGCCCTGCCTCCAGGTGCAGCGCAGAGACAGGGCGAGCGGGATCGAGCACCTGACGTGGCTGGTGGGACGGGACTCATCCCGTTGGCATTCCCTCAAGAAGATATTTGCTTCCTGGTGGCTGAACTCTGCTGTGAAGACCATCTGCAAGAGCAGCGCCAGGAAGAGCTGGGGGAAAAACGCCTTCACCGCCTCTGGGCAGACGGGCTCCCGGATGATCTCACACAGTGCCCTCGTTGCCTGCAGAAAACACCCAGTCACACCTCTCACTCCCGAGCAGTCCCCGGCATGCTTCCACAGCCCTCCAGGTGGGAGGCTCGAGCACAGCCTTGGAGCATGGGAAGTGCAGCTGGAGGCCTCAGCCTGGCTGCCTGACCAGGGCCAGCGCCCGCAGGCTCTTGGGCCTCAGCTCCTGGTTGTACACAGTGAGCCTTCCTGCCTCAGCATGACCATCACCTCGGCAGGCTTCGTGTAGCGTGCACGCTCGGCCAGGCTCCCTGTCCCAGGCCGTGCTGCCTGCCCAGGTTTTGCAGGAGCCCTACTCCTGCCCCTCACCTTGCCCCCAACCCGACCCTGGCTTTCCAGCCTGCTGAGCGAGGTCGGCGGATGCAGGGACAGCGTCGGATGGAGATTTCCTGGGCATGGCCAGCCTGGCTGTTGGTGTGCAGAGAGGCCAGGCAGCACTTGGCAGCCCTGTGCGCTGGCACAGTCGGAGGCCTGGCGCTGGCCATGTTGTAGCCATGGGCCCAGGAGAGGTCCCTGCTTGGGGGCACACGGGCAGCGGAGAGGGGGAGGGGGCCCAGGGAGGCAGGCACCAGCCTGGGGGCACGGGAGGCCTCGTCCCCTAACTCACGGCCAGCGGAAGGATGCAGTTGTTGTCCCTGTCGGAGCTGGACTGCTTGCGCAGTGGCCGCTCCTCCAGCAAGCTCAGCAGCTCCCGCAGCATGTCCGGCGCAAGCATCGGCTTATCCATCAGCACCTTCCACATGCTCACGGCAGTGCTGCAGGCCCAGAGCGCCTTGTCAGTGGCACTTCCTTGGCCGCAGCACCGTAGCCTGGGCCAGCCCTGGAGGTCCCCAGCTGTGTGCCAGCCCTGCCCCTGCCCACCCCCTCCTCCCTGGCAGCCCCAAGAGGGTCCTGCCCAGGCAGGCAGCACATGACCAAGCTGAAGCCCCTTGCGCGGCAGGGAGCGTGCAGAGCCGCTGCGCTCTGCGGCTCAAGGCAGGGACACTTGCTCAGCTCTGGCTCCTCAAGGCCTGCTTGAGGCACCAGGGCTGGGAAACGGTGGGCGAGACACAGGGCCCTGCCCCTCAGCCGTGTGCTGGCCATCTGCTTGCCTCTGGCCCTCTTTGGGCCCTTCTCCCCATGGCCAAGGAGCCACTGGAGCCCGTCCAGGCTGACGGGCCCCATACCTGTTGCACAGTGGCGAGCAGTACAGCAGGCTCACGGTCACCTCGCTGGGCTCCAAGCAGGCCAGCTGGCAAAGGGTCTTGTTTAGGGTGACCCGGGCCGACAGCTCCCTCACATACTTCACGTTCCTGTAGAGGCACCTTATGATGCGTGGCACCTGGAAGACACAAGGCGGACGGTGAGGCTGCTCCCAGAGAGCAGCCAATACCCCAGCTCCCACTCACTTCTCCTTCCCTCTCCACCACTCCCACCGCTCCTTGCTGCCTTCCAAGGGGCTCCGCTGCCCACGAACACTGGCTCTCGGCGGGGAAACAGCGCCCCAGAGGGTCGAGCCCCACGCACGCCAGCCCCAGGCTCCTTACATCTTCCAGCACAGAGAAAGCGTCCAGCAGGAACATGGTCAGCATGTGGGAAGCCACCTCCGTATTGTAGGTGCTGCAGTTCCTCATGCCCTCGATGGCTGTGACAATGACGTCTGTCCTTTCGGAAGGCTGCAGGTTTTTCACAAACAGCTGGGGCAGAAAGGACGTGAGAGAAGAAATGTCACACAGCGTGCCGCACTACTGCTGCTTAGCTAAGCAGTGGATGTGGCTCTGGAGAGAGGTGCGGGGCAGTGCTGGCACCGTGGCCCAGGAGAGCCAGGAGCACGCGCTGTGCTGGGTAGCAGCAGCATGGGGCATGTGGCCAGAGGGCCACCAGGGCAAGGCAGGATGCTCGGGAGCAGGCTCACAGTGCACTGGCTCTGCAGGCAACCCTAGCTTGCCGGTGGCCAGCAGGCTGCAGCTGCTGCTGGGACTCTTGGAGCCAAGCCTCTGGCTAGTCCCCCCGCTCAGGGACAGCGGGAGACACAGCAGTGAGAGCAGGGCTGCTACCAGGCAGCAACCAGTACTCTAGGTGCCACTCAGAGCTGCTTCCTTCTCCACCACCACCTCTGCCTCAACCCCAAGGCCCCCTCAGCCCCACTCGTTAGGCATCCCTTTGCTCATCCACGTCTCCTCAGGACCCCATGGCCAACAGTCCCAGCAAGGGAAGTGCTCCTCACCCTCATGATCATGCTCATGTTGCTCGTCCACGAAAGGCAGAGCTCATTGTCGGCTTCCCTCTCCTTCTGGGGCTCCACATACTCTGGATCATCCTGCAGCATCGCCCGGCCTGAACAGCAGCAGAAAGACACAGCGGTCAGCAGGAGTCATGCAGAGCTGCAGCTGGCAGACTCATGGCATCAGAGAGAAACCAGCCTGGCAGAGACAAAGGGCATGCCAGGAATGGATGGGGAGCAGGATTCCCAGGGAGGGTCGGGGCCTATTCCAGGGCAGAGAAGGGCAACTGCTTCAAAGGGTACCAAAAGCCTCACGGGCTTTCCGGTGCGAAGCCCGACACAAGCCGTAGCCTCTGAGCAGGGGCTGCTGAGCGTTTTCCAGGCCAGTGGTATCCAGGACAGGTACTAAGAGCCCACTCCCCTGCTCCTACATCAGCCGCGCCTCCTGCTCCTTTGCCTCACTGAGCAGAGGGGCCGAGGCAGTGCGATGCCTTCCCCGGCCTTGCCAGCGTGGCCGCGTGCAGAAGCACACAGCCCAGCACAGCTTCTCTTACGTTTTCGCTGCACGACGAATCTGAAGAGGCAATGAAGAGCATCCAAGGCCCCGCCCTTGGTCTCCGCGTCCTCGTAAGCACAGCAAAGGATGAGACAGCCCACCAGCTGTCCCAGCATCGGCACGGGGATCTTCCCATAGCAGGCAGGGCTCTCATCCACTCCTCCAAAGGGGTGCCACACCTGGGCAAGGCGGGTGGGACAGGTAGAAGGGCTGACGGGAGGCAGTCGCCACCAAAGCCCTGAAGCCAAGACTCTGCCCAGGCATGGATCCCAGCGGAGCCAAAGCTCTCGAGGGCCCTGCAGGCCTTGCCTCCCAAAGCAGCAGCCCAGCAAAGGCAGCACTGCCAGGCTGCGGCTCACATCATGCTCCGCGCGCACTGCTCCCCTGCACAGGGCTGGGGGCACAGCTGGCTCCTGCGACAAAGGGACTGCAGAGAAAAGCCCATGGAGAGAGGGCCAAAGAGCTTTGCTTCAGGGCAGAGCCTTGCTCAGTGCCTTAACCTGTGCCCACGCTTCCCTCCGAGGGACCCCCTGAGCTGCACTGTGCTCTGGGCTGCTGCAAAGGGCCAAAGCGGGGGCTGCACGGTGCTTGGCTCCTTACCTCCAGCGAGGAATAGTTGGCCAGCAACTTGCTCAGCCTCCCAATCCTCCCCACGGCCCTCTCACGCACAGCTGCTCTCTCCGTCTTGGTGAAGGGCAGCAGCATCTGCAAGGAGAAAGGCTACTGCTCTGCCCGGGGAGCTGACGCCCACTCCAGCAGAAGCAGCTCTGCTAAGCGCCTGCCTGCAGTCCTACAGTGCACCAAGGCTTCCTCGGAGCTAGAGCCAAGCCTGGAATGGCCTTCCTGCCCCTACAGGCCCCAGCCTGCAAGGCCCACCTTGCCCTCAGGCAGCCAGCCACACCTAAGCCCCCTCCCAGCCTCTGCTCCTGGCCATGCACATGGCCCCGGGTGCCCTCTTCAGGATGGCAGGCCTTTCAGGCCACACCTTCCCTAGGGGTCTGCAGTGGGCAGCCTGGCCTCCGGCCTCCTGGCATGGCAGAAGAACCAAGCTTCCGGGCTCGGCTCCCCTTGCAGCACGGGCAGCTCCCAGTGGGTCTCTGCCCCATTCCGATCTGGCAAGGAAAGCACAAGGCACGCGGAGGCAGGGGGGCAGCAGCACCAGCTGCCATCAGTGCAGTGCCTAGAGAAGAAGGGTGCCATTCCTCCCACTGCTTTGGTGCAAGGAGAGCTTTGGGGGCAGAGGTGGCCCAGGAGTGCTCATGGGGGCAAGGTGTTCCCAAGAGCCTGGAGGATGTTTGGGGTGGGAAGGGACTTGGGCTGTAGCCAGGGGGCACTGGGCTCACAGAAGAGCCCAGTGGGGAACCTCCGCTCACCCAAGCGAGAAACGCCCCCTGCCTGCAGCGTGCTGCCTGTACATGGCACTCGGGGGGGGAATGTCCACTCGAGGGTGTCACTTCCCTCTGGGCTGAGGAACAGGCCCAATGCAGCCCACTCTTTGCAAATGCCACACCTGCAAGATCTTCTGCAGCTCCAGGAGGCTGGAAGTGGCCGACTTGAGCACCAGCACCTCCAACATGCTATCCATGGCATCGAGGGTCTGCAAGGAGGACAGGGGGTTGTGGCATTCCTTCCCCACTGCCTCTGACCCACAGCAGACTCAGTTGAACCCCTGCTGCCCAGCGAGGACACCCGCTGCCCTGCACGGGCCAACGAGAGGCCTCAGGGCAGGAGACCTGCTGTGCACGCACCAGCCCCTGGGCACTGCCCATGGCCCAGCCCACGGGAAGGGCATGAAGGCAGGAGGGTGGGAAAACAAAGCTGAGATCCTGCCCAGCCTTGGAGCTGACAGTCACCTCTCAGCACAGCGGAGCCAGGGGCAAGCCCAGAGGGGCTGGCGGGCTCCCTGTAGCTCACCCAGCACCTACCTTGGAGTAGAGGGACATGTCCACGGTCTCCATGTCTTCTCTTGGAGGAAGCAAGAAGACACTCTTGAAGCAGGCATGGAGAAGGCTGCTCTTTTTGCCCTCCAGAACCG
Organism: Struthio camelus; assembly: GCF_040807025.1. Classification (NCBI taxonomy): domain Eukaryota; kingdom Metazoa; phylum Chordata; class Aves; order Struthioniformes; family Struthionidae; genus Struthio; species Struthio camelus. Next base: position 2,073,776 of record NC_090957.1, on the reverse strand, counting down.
GCTCCACTGCACTGCAAAGAGAGAGCGAGAGAGAGAGAGAGATGCCTGTTGGACACTGGTGCTGGGAGCAGTGCCTGGATGCCCTGGGGAGGTGGCTGTGGGCCGCTGGGGCAGGAGTCCCCCGGCTGCTACAGAGAGCACGTGAGGGAGCCCTGCAGGGAGGCACCTCCTCCCTCCATGAACTGGCCCAGGGCCAGAGGAGAGCCCAGGCAGCTAGGCCTCCCCCCTTCTCTACCACCTGCCTCCCCTTCTGCACTACAAGCCAAGGGGCCCTGGGGAGCTGCAGCAGGCAACCCTCTGCCCTCCCATCTGCCCTACTGACAAGCCTGGGCCAGGGGAGAGCAGAAGCGCAGCAGACAGCACCGCCAGCCTCCTCCCACCATGGTGCACACCTCCCAGCCAGGGACGGTGCCATCAGGCACATGCTGTGCACAGGTCCTGGCCAAACCAGGGGCTCTGCTAGCTACCTCATTGCCGTGATAGCAAGCATGGCTTGCTGGCGCACTGCTGTGCCCAGGCGCTCCAAGGGCTCCTCTTCCAGCAGCACCTGCACAGCACAACCGGCAGTCAGCGCGGCAACTGCCATCACCCAGCACCAGCAGACCCAGGGCCCAGCTGGCCTTGCCCCTGTCCTCACACCTGCTGCCTCTCCCCTCACCTCGATATGCTCGGCCAGCTCATGTCGGCAGCAGAACACCTCCAGGCCCCAGGACAAGGTCTTGGCGCTGCTGCCTCCACAGAGGGTGCCGATGGACGCTAGAAACTTCAGCTTCTGCGCCTCTTGCTGACAGACGGGGAAGAGAGACAGAGTGAGCGCGAGAGGAGACAGGAAAGGCCAGCAGGACCAGAGCAGCCAGGGGGCTGCAGTGCTGGGCGGGACCCCGGACGGCAGCAGCTCTGCACAGCCAGCACCTCCCCAGCAGCCTGCCAGCAGACATGGGCGGACCCGCAGGGAGACCCAGGCACAGCCCCCATGGAAACGGCTGCACTTACCTGTTCTCGGCCACCCACAAAGGCCTGGATGAAGTCCAAGGCTTCCTCATCCTCTCTGGACAGCTCGGACCAGCTGCTGATGGAAAACCTTGCACCTGAGAAAGGAAGAGAGCCGGGAGCACTGCAGAGATGGAGGGCAGGCAGCAGAGAGCCGCGCAGTGAGCTCTGCCCGCCGGCCAGCCATGGGCCTGCTCCCGGGCACGCAGTCTCCCCCAGGCTGCTCAAGGCTGCACGGTGCCCAGCACATGAGCTGCCCTGCTGCAGCCAGCCAGGCAGGGCAAACCTCAACTGCACCAGGCTGGGGAACGTGCTGCCAGACGGGCAGCATCCCTCCTCCTGCCACGGAGCTGCCGCTCGCTGCCCGTCCCAGGCAGCAGGAGCTGCGTCCATCTGCGCTCTCCCTCCTGGGCGCATGCTGCGCTGGGGCCAGCTCCCAAGCCCCGAGCGGGCCCTGGCATCCGGGCACCGCTGTGCCACCACCCCGGGCACCCCGACACCACGTGCTGGGGAGATGGGAGCCCGGCGCAGAGCAGGGTGCGCTCCCCGGCCCTCACCCCAGCCCGGCCCAGCCCCACGGGGGCTCACTCACCTCTCCGCCACGCCTGGGACTCGAACCCCTCCAAGGGCCTCGAGGCAGAGCTGCTCTCCTCGGCAACCCTGTCCTGCTCCTGGGATGCCCGGCGCAGGCAGCCGTACTCCTGCTCCCAGGCCACCCGTGGGCGGCTGGGGGGTCTCTCCGCCATCCTGCAGCACGGAGCAGAGGCAGGAGGGGGACACTTGTTTAATGCAGAGCTGGGGAGGGTCCCCACGGGGGTGGGGGCAGCGCAGTCAAAGGTCCCCGCGCCCGTCCCGGCCCTGGAGCCAGCTCTCCTGCGCCTCAGCCCCTGCCGCAAGGTCCTGCCCCCGCCACGGCCGAGGGCCCCCGCAGCCCCGTGGCACTGCCGAGCCCGGCCCCGTCGCTCTCACCCGCAGCAGGAGCTGGCAAGGCCTCGGCAAACGCCTCGACTCCGCGGGGCTGCCGGGGCGGCAGGGAAAGACGCGGCTGCGCTCGGGGGCTCCTCCTCGAGCTCCACGCGCTCCTGCCCTCTCCCGTCGCCGTCCGCCCGGACACTGCCCGCACCTGACAGCGCCGCCGGTGTCACAACGGGGGGGGTCACAATGGCCCCGCCGGGGGCGGCTCTGAGGTCACCTCTGCTGCGCGAGCTGCTCCAGCAGCAGCAGCTGGCTGGAATTATGAACTGGAACATATTTTTGGAATTGCAGGTATGTCATTGAGACGATGAATAACTTTGTGCCGGGAGGACTGGTAATGGCAATGCAGTCAAATGCTGGCCGCCGAGTGGTCGTTTTGATTCACAAGTATTAACTTTCTTACGGCACCAGCTTGAGGATCATTATCCTGGTCAACTGGATTACTGGTATGTGTGGGACAACTGGGCATATGAACGCCAGAAGGACAGCACAATCTGAACAATGGTGATGCATGCAGAAAGTAGCAGACAGCCAGTGCATGGTAGTAATGATAATGGCAATGGGAATGCTAAGAAGATTAGAAAGGTGAATGAGAATGGAAGTTATGAAGAATGTGAGGAAGGGAAAAATAATGATGAAGGAGGGGCTGCTTCCCCGTTGTCTCCTGCCCTCCCATTACCAACTGCGAATGCTGAAATACAAGCCCCCTTATGGGCAGTCCCAAAAGCTGGTGCCCTGTGAGAGGGGGGAGCAGGAGTAGCCCAAGTGTTTACTGCTCGAGTTTATGGACCCTGGGGACAGCAGGATTTGATTCTGTGGGGGCAACAGACCCCTCGGTTGCGGGAGGATCCTGAGAAGGTCATTCGAATTGTGAAAGGCATATTTCAGGCATATGGCTCTACCTGGGGAGATGTACAGATGTTAGTAGACGCTCTGCTTACATTCGATGAGAAACACGTGATTTTAGATGCCGATTGACATTGATCCAGGAGAGCTGGTTAATATTCAATCATGACTTCCTCCAGGCTCAAGAGCAGTGCATCCCTCTGAGTAAGAAGTCCAGCAGGAGAGCTGCATGGATGAGGAAGGAACTCCTGGCCAAACTCCAACAGAAGAAGGAAGTCTACAGAATGTGGAAAAGGGGGCAGGCCACTTGGGAGGAATATAGGGACATTGTCAGAGTGTGCAGGGGTGCGACAAGGAAGTCTAAGGCCCATTTGGAATTAAATCTGGCAAGGGATGTCAAGGACAACCAGAAGAGCTTCTTCAAATAGCAAAAGGAAGACTAGGGAAAACATTGGCCTGCTGCTGAATGGGGCGGATGCCCTGGTAACGAAGGATATGGAGGAGGCAGAGTTGCTGAATGCCTTCTTTGCTTCAGTCTTTACTGCTAAGGCCAGCCCTGGGGAATTCCAGACCCTGGGGACAAGAGAGAAAGTCTGGAGAAAGGAAGACTCTCCCTTGGTTGAGGAGGATCAGGTTAGAGGTCAAACCTGACATCCACAAATCCATGGGCCCTGATGGGATGCACCCACGAGTGCTGAGGGAGCTGGTGGATGTTATTACTAGGCCACTCTCCATCATCTTGGAAAGGTCCTGGAGATCAGGAGAGGTGCCTGAGGACTGGAAGAAAGCCAGTGTCACCCCAGGCTTCCAAAAGGGCAAGAAGGAGGAGGCAGGAAACTACAGGCCTGTCAGCCTGCCCTCCATCCCTGGAAAGGTGATGGAACAGCTCCTCCTGGAGGTCATCACTAAGCATGTGGAGGACAAGAAGGTGATCAAGAGTAGTGAGCATGGATTCACCAAAGGGTGAATCCCATGCTGGACCAATCTGATAGCCTTCTATGATGGGATGACTGGCTGGGTAGATGAGGGCAGAGCAGTGGGTGTTGTCTGCCCGGACTTCAGCAAGGCCTTGGACACTGCCTCGCATCCCTTCCTCCTAGGTAAACTCAGGGAGTGTGGGTTGGCCGAGTGGCCAGGGAGGTGGGTTGAGAACTGGCTGGATGGCCGAGCTCCGAGGGTTGTGGTCAGTGGTGCAAAGTCTAGTGGGAGGCCTGTAGCTAGCGGTGTCCCCCAGGGGTCAGTACTGGGTCCAGTCTTGTTCAACGTATTCGTCGATGACCTGGAAGAAGGGACAGCGTGCACTCTCAGGAAGTTTCCTGATGAGACTAAAGTGGGAGGAGTGGCTGACACAGCAGAAGGCTGGGCTGCCATTCAGCAGGACATGGACAGGCTGGAGAGCTGGGTGGAGAGGACCCTCCTGAAGTTCAACAAGGGCAAGTGCAGGGTCCTGCACCTAGGGAGGACGAACTCCATGGCCCAGGACAGGTTGGGGGTTGACCTGCTGGAAAGAGGGTACAAGAGAGACATGGCCCTGCTGGAGAGAGTCCGGCGGAGGGCTACAAAGATGATGAGGGGACTGCAGCGTGTCTCCTGTGAAGAAAGGCTGCGAGAGCTCAGCCTGTAGAGCCTGGAGAAGAGAAGGCTGAGAGGGGATCTGATCAATGTGTACAAGTATGTGAAGGGAGGGTGTTGAGAGGATGGGGCCAGACTCTTCTCAGTGGTGACTAGTGACAGGACAAGAGGCAATGGGCACAAACTGAAACACAGGAAGTTCCATCTGATCAGGAGGAAAAACTTCTTGACTGGGAAGTGTACATGGGGGTGTGAGGGTGCTGAAGAGCCACCACAAGAGCGTGACGATGAGGGTGTTTCCAACCACTGTTGTGATGTAGCTCACTAAGAACAGGAGGAAAGAGGGTAGCTGTTGGGTAAAGATGTCTCCACGTCCAAGAAGGACGGATGTGGGGACAAAAGTTTGATTTTCCTCTTCTTCTTTCTCCACACTATGAAGCTATTCGAGAAAGACATCCCAGGAATTATAAGCACTTAAAACATACCTAAGTGGGAGCTTTTGTTCCTTCATTTTGTTTTAAGCAGCCTCAAGGGAAAAGTACAAAAAAAGAAATAGAGGATTTATTGATTCTTCTGAGGAAGATTGATTAAACGAGAACATGGACTGCCCCCATTGCTTGGAAGAAAAGAATACACTATTCCCCAGCTACTGTTACACTGACTTAAGCTGTGCTTCCAGGGGAACAACCTGTGCGAGAGGCTATATCGTTGCCTGTTAGACGATGCTGCAGAGCCATCTGAAAACAAGAGACAACACACGCTCAGTCCAGTTGTTTACACAAAGGTTCCCAAAGCTGTCTGAAATGGGTGATGGGCTGCTGTTGAGACAGACATTGACGGTCTGGAGAAACGGGCTGACAGAAATCTCTTGAAGTGCAACCAGAGCAAATGCCAAGTCCTGCTTCTTGGGGATGGAAGAACCTCATGCAGCAAGCCTGGCTGCCGACGGATGGGGGCTGGAAAGCCGCTTTGCAGGAAAGGACCTGAGTCACCGGTGCGCCCTTGCAGCAAAGACCATCAATTGCACCCTGGGGCTGTATTAGCAGAAGATCAGGGCAAGGGAAGTGTTTTTTCTCCTCCGCTCGGCACTTCCGAGGTGGCACTGCGGAGCACTGCGTCCAGTTTGGGGCTCCTAGCACAAGAAAGATGTTGACATATATTGGAGCGAATCCAGCAGAGGTCATCAGGATGGTGGGGGAGGGGGGGCTGGACCACTGGATGCACGAGGACAGACTGGGAGAACTGGGCTTGTGCAGCCTGGAGAAGGGAAGGCTGAGGGGTGATCCTGTCGCTGTTTGCAGCTGCCTCGTGGAAGGCTGCAGAGAGGAGAGAGCCAGACTGTTTTGGAGGTGCACAGGGACAGTAATGGGCAGAAGCTGGAGCAAGAGAAACTCCAGTTAGGAGTAATTATTTCACTGTGACAGTAGTCAAACACTGGAAGAGGGTCCCAGAGCAGCTGTGGGATCTCCTGGCCAGGAGGCTTTTTCCAAATGAGACAGTCCCTCCTCTAGGCCACTCTGAACCTATATGCTAAATATACTGCATTGGGTTAACAGAGAGAGGTCACTTAAAGAAACACTGAAAGCTAAATGCTGATGGATGGTGTTCACCTGCAAAGGTCCTGGATTTCTGTCTAAACAGATAAGTGCAAATCATCACTAACGAAACCATTGGATGCCTGGCTAACACCACAGGAGCCAACGCAGTTCAACGTGCCCTCGCTCTCAGAATTACCAAATACGAGTATTTGAGGAGCTGGGAAATTCGTGAAGACTCTTGTGGGAAAGAAGTTTCCTGTGAAGTTGTTCAGAGAGTGGCCAGAAGAAGGTGGGGTCAGAAAGACAGCGTGTGGCCACATTCAATGTGGAGAATCAGGTCTGTGAACAGTCTGTGCTTTCTTCTGCTTCTTCCCTTCTGTGTCCTTCTTTCCCCCACGCTGATGAACTGATGATGGTCATAACCTCTCCCGACATCAAACACCTCTATCCATTCACAGCAGAGTTTTCTTCCCCTGTGACCCCGAAGCCCAGCCATAATACAAATGATCAACAGTGTTAATAACAGTAGAGTGCTGTCTCCCAAGGAGAGATGGAAGCCACCCCCCCAAAAACCCCCCAAAACAGTAATTCACAAAGAACCTGTGGAAGTGCTCAGCTTCTCATCGCTTGGCACATTTGTTGAAGGTTGAGAGCGCCAAAAACTGATATTCCGATTGTTCAAACTGAATGCATCTCAGAAGCCTACAAGGATAAGTAGTATTGGTTAAAGACAAAGAAGACATTGGGCAAAAATCTGTACAACAATATCGATGTTTAAACAGAGAGAATTTCAAATCTGGGGGAGAACGCCAGAGGACTTTTGGTGTCTGTGCCCTCTCTGTGGTCTTTGGGAAAGAGAGGAGTGCCTCAAGAATCCTACAGAGTCCTGGCGGTCTGTGGCCAGCAAAACGGTCAGAGAGCTTCTGCTACTCTCACCATTGCTGTCAGTGCTGGAAGAGGATGAGATCTCACTTTGAGCTCCAGGTGAGTGGGCCATTATGTCTGCTAAATCCGCTGAGATGTTGGTGGCACCTGGCTTCAGAGAAGATGCCGCTTGCTGCCAGGGAGCTGCAGAATTAGCTCTCCTGTGTAATAATAAGGTGGCGGACAAGTTCCTGGGGCTCTCATGGGAAGGGCTAGCTCTTTCAGAGCTGGCACAGGACTTGGAAGGCTCTGCCTGATTTCCCCCAATGTCTGGGAAGAAGGAGAGCGACTTCTGGCTCCCAGGCATTGGAGGAGGTACAGAGCACCTTGCAGAGGTGTCGGCTTGAATATTTGGTAAAATAGATAGCTTTCTCTGGCTGTCATTCGCAGTCCTTGGTTTTGTAGAAGACGGTGTTTGCCTGAGAAGTTGCACAGAGGCCAGCTGCGGTGAGTCCTCTGCCGTCTGTGGTAGCTCTTCAGGGACTTTTGGAGGTGGTATTTCTGTGGGTGCTGGCAGAGGAGCGGCATCCTGCCTAGTGGGTTTCTTGGGCAATTCTGCTTTGCTGAGAGTCGTTTTTGGTTGAAGAGCCATCTTTTTGCCCCTCCCTTCTGCTGTCGGCTTTCGAGGTTTAGACGAACTCTTCCGATATCCTTGCCTATACACTTCAGCCCAGTCAATCTGCGATGTTAACCGTATGGCACTGCCCTTCAGTTTCTTAAAGCCCAACATCATCTCAAGGAGGACCTTTGTTACTGGAACAGAGATAAATCCAATTTTCTCTGAAAGTGACTGATCGTACTTGCACTTGTGTAATATGTTCCTGACCGCCTTTTCCACAAGAGACTCAATGATCTCCTCTTGACTTTGGAAATGCTTGCCTCTTCCTGACTGATCCTTCTTCACCACCCTTTTAAGCAGGGTCCTTGGAGGGAGCTGAGATCCAACCTATCCGTATGTCCAGTTGCCAAGAAAGAATCAGTGTGAGAAAAAAAATATATTAAAAATTATATATTTCATTACCACTTGGAATGTAAGAAATAGCAAACATTTTCTAAACATGAAGACCCCTTTGTGGTCCTTTTTCATTGGCAGTAGTGGTTTCTGATTAACTTTAGTCAAAACAGCACCAGGCTAAACTCTGCTCTTGTTTGGACCGTGCACACTGAAGCCAAGGGAGCACGATGGGATTTATACCTGTGGTGTGGAAAAGAGCAAATGGCCTCTTATGCTGAGGACACGACAGTTTGGCGTGATACACCAGCTGAGGGGATGTGGGAGTCCAGAATAAACAATTAATCCACGCAGTTAAGCAGGCCCAATGTTGAGAACCATCATTTTGTCTTGTTGAAGGGCTCCCTGCCCCAACTTTCTCCTGACCAGCACCTTTGGATACTGAGCGGACCTCAGCAGCAGGAGGCATCAGAGGCATTCGTAACAGAAAGCTGCAGCTGTGCCTTTCAGATCACGGATGCTACAGCTCAGCTCAGCCTCAGCTACCACTTAATTTTCTATCCACAGAAGAGACACTGGAAGAAATGCAGTGGGGAGAAAATTGCCCTCTGAAGGATGGAAGTAGAAACGGGGTTAAAATTCACCCTCAGGGAGCACATAAGTTACGAACCCTGAGTACAGGAAGGCTGTTCTTTCCTCACCTTGGGACTGTGTACGTTTGCTGGCTCAAGGGTTCACGTGAAGGCTTATGGAGGTGCTATGGCTGTAAGAGACTTGACTGCTGTAGCTGCCTGAGCCCCCAAACAGCCTCACTGAAGTCCTGAGCCCTGCCGACCTCGACTGTCTTACTGGAGAGGATTTTTGTATCCCGTTTCCCTGTAGAGTTCATCTTACATGACTGCCTACCCCAAATGTGAGTTTGCCTTCAAGACGCAGAGCACAAGACGCACGCTACCAACTGTAAAAACAAGAGCTGCAGTGACATCAAGCACGTGTGTCTGCACTGTGCCAATAAAGCACACTGGCTGTTGTGAGAATACTCCAAAAGCAGTATTTTTGGGGCAACCATATGAATACCTGAATTTGAAGACTACATTGTTCTAGTGAAAGGTAAAGCAAATGAAATCTGATTCTTAGGCAGACATTGTAAAGTTACAGTTCAGGTAGACATCATGCAGAGCTGGGTGGGATAGCAGGAAAACCACCTGCCACGTACGATTGATCCAAGGATGTCATTTTGGTTGAGCTGGAAAAATAGAAAGTTACCTGGGAAACTGGAGGGTTTCCTTCACCCTTCTCCAATTTCTTGGCTTTAAGTTTCTGCTTCTGCAGCTGAGGTGGCTTGTTGTCTGGTGCCGGTGAAGGTTTCTCTAGTGGTGTTGGAGTGATTTTAGCCAGCGGAGGGGGCACGGATGTAAGCTTGGGCTGAGGTTCTTCCTCAGGTGGCTCTGGTTTGGTCTCCCCATGTCCCTGGGATTTGTCAGGGAGGTGGGACTGTTCTTCCATTACTGCATTGAGTACCTGGACAACAACCTCCTTAGTGATATCTTGGAGGGCTGTGAATAATACTGTCTTTTCTTGGAAGAAATGAGGAGTGCCAGGGGGAAACTGGCAATGATGGTCCTGAGAAGCTTCAGCTGGGGCTGCTTTTTTCAGGACAGCTGTGATTTCTTTCTCATGCTCTTTGCTAGCCCCTGATGGAGATCTCGTCTTGATCTTGTTAGACAGAAAATCAGCTGTCTTTTCAGTAACAGTCTGCAAGAGGAAGAAAGAGAGTGGAGCTCTTAGCAGAGGAAACAAGGGAATGTGTCAAAGGAAAGGGAAATGTGAAGCTCGTGAAGCACAGAGAGGCAGTGAGAGAGGGCTAAACTAGGCAAATCCCATCTCTGGTTTGAAGAGGGGCCAAAGCCCAGTCGGAAGTCCAAGCCTCAGTAAGTTTTAATGAGAGGTCTGCTGGAATGCAATTTCTTAACTGGACAAGTTCAGCTCTTGACCCTGAGGTGGACCTCAGGTCAGGCAGCCCAATGTCATGGTTTGGACACCACCGGATGCTACCGAGCATGTGCTATCCCAGCAGTTGCAGAGAGCTGGGCAGTGCTGTGAGCACAGCTGAGCTCATGACACAGGTCATGGATCAGACTATGGAAAGAGCTTCTCTTTTGGGATAGTTATTATATCTTCGCAGCTATGAGAAAAAACTTTGACAGTGTAATCCAAGTCTACTCTGAACAGCTCAGAAGGTAGCAGAACATACAAAATCGCTCTGTCTATGTGCTTATTTTAAAAACTTGTAGACTTTTCCTGTCTGGCTTATGGGAGAGTTTTGATAACTAATCTACATGAGTTTAAGCTAGAGCAAAACAGCATGTGCTTGCTCTTCTTCCAGGGTCTTGTTCCATGCCACTGTCCCGCTTATAGCACCAAGATTGCTCTCTGGGGATGTGCTCACATTGCATGAACCTGAAGCTTGCACTCAAGTCTTTGTGGGCTGAGGGCTTCTCTGTGGAGACAGAGCCTTTGCCAGATCCCCCAGGGCCTCGCTGTAGCCCGAAGGGGAGGTATGGCCCATGACCACAAGGCACGTGCCTTTAAGAAAAGTGCCTCCTGCCCATGCTGGGGTTCAGCTTTCAAGTGATGGAAGCCAAGAAGAGAAATTCACTGCTCTCTTCCTCTGTCTCTCCCTTCCACCCCAAGTACATACTGCTGGGTGCGGAGGAGGACTTGGCACAGAACTGGCTGTGTGTACAAGTGCATGCATATCCCACAGGAAGGGGCTAAGGTGGAGATTTTGCTGGGTATAGCTGTGCAACACTACGCATTTCATTTCCAATCAAATTGGATCATGTTCTTTGTGGCTTTCTACTCTGGGAAAAGGCCCTGGGCCCTGAGATGTAGAAGAGGGAGACCTTTGGGTGGAAAACTCTCTCTGCTTCCTCCGTCTATTTCCTCACCTTCCTGGATGCAATTTGGGCAGCAGATGTGTCCGGCATGCTCCATTCCGGGTCCTGCTCAGCTCTGGCCATGCACTGCTTCTCCCAGTCCCCTTCCGAGCTGGAGGTGGCAGGGTAGTGGCAGGAACAGAAATGGCTCCTCTCGGTCTGACAGGAACACCTTTGAGACTCAGTCTGTGGGCTGGAGCTGAGCTCTCCATATGTCAACATGGCATCCCTGATTTTCTGGGTGGTTTCTTTTATGACTGTCCAGAGGCTGTTAAACACCTCTCTGTCAGCAAGGATGTCTGTGAACTTGGCAAATTCCTCCACAGCTGGGTGGGAGGGGGAAAAGGGAGCATGTTGCTCCTCTTGGGCCTCCTCCACGGTGTTCCTCTCCTGGATGCTCCCAGAGGAAACGTCTCTGCCACAGCATGACTCCTGTGGGTCCTGGCATCCACCACATGTCGTCGGTCTAAACTGGACTCTCCAGTCTGTGGGCTTGTGGGAGGACATGTCTCGCTGTGAAGGACCAAAGCAGAGAGTCATTCCGGAGGAGACTGGAAAGGCTGGAAAACCCAGTGCTTGGAGCCCCTGCAAAGTTGATCGCTGACTCCAGTCTTCAGGATGGGATGGGTGTTATGGCTCTGTTGTGAAGCTGCTGCAGGGAATAACCATGCTGCGGGGAAAGGGCTAGATTCATGGCATCCTGATCAGTAAAAGGAAGACCCTTCCCATTCCCTTCTTGCCTTCCACTTCATGTTTCTACCTTGTAATATATGAAAGCACTGCACCACACGGGATAGAAGAGTTGTTTGGTCCCGTTTTGAAAACACGGGAAATACAGTCTGTCCCAGGTCGCAGCATGAGACGCAGCCAGCTCCGAGCTTTATTTGCAAGACTCTCCTTTCCCCTCTCTGACTTGCGTCAACTGACTGATAGAAGAGACGCAAGGTAGACAGAGTCTCATGCTCTCTTGCCTGATAGGGGATTCCAAGTCCTGCATAAACACGTGTGTGTGGTAGAGGCTGTGCAGAAAGAGGTGCACAGTGTGCAGAGAGCAAGGAGGGGTGAGGAGAGGCATGGTGGTGGGTGCCTGTGCCAGGCTGCGGTATCTGGTGTGCACCTCTCAGGGGAAGGTGGCAGGTGGGGGAGGCTGCAAGAGATGGTGAGGACCCAAAACAGTGGGTTCTGGGGTTAGGGGATTATCTGCGCCTGAGGAGTACTTCAGTGAGGCTACGACTTATAAAGACCATCCAAGACCACCACCTCCACCAGCTTAGAGGTGCTGCTGGGCGAGAGGTGAAGCCACTCTAGGTTTCTATGCGAGATTTATCTTCCACAAAAAATTGCAGTGTTTCCAACAGGAAAACTATTGCTACACCAACCTGCAGTCCCAAGAGGACTGGAAACAGAGTGTTACCCTCCAAACATGCTGCAAATATGAAAATGCCCTCCAGTCTCAAAGAGCTACAGGTATCTCCTACACGGAGACGTCGCCTTTCCAGCCATCTGTGCTACTTACAGCTACTTTCCCAGGGACTGACATCTCCAGACTTTGGTTTCTTTGGATTTCTTTCTGTACCAGGGGCTGGATCACAGAGTCTCCTTCAATCACAAGTCAGATAGGGTTTTTCTCAGTACACCTTGCAGGTGAGGAAGCCCCAGAGGGCAAGCCTGACTTGAACGCTGGGGGAAGCCAGACAACTGAGCCTGTCCAGAGCCTGACCATCCCCTCCAGTGGTCACCAGCAACTGTGACATCAGAGACTGTGACATCATAGCTAGGCAACCAGGTGAGTGCGTCAGTTGGGGCATCACAGGCACAACCGTCTCGGAGGCCAATGGGTGCTTTCCTTTGCCCTAGCAGGGGTGATAGCCAGAAGAACTGGTTCAAAGCAGTTTCCTCATAGAACAGGGAAGCCCGCTTTTTTTGTCTCACCCAAAGCTGGAGTTCATTGTTTCTGCTGAACTTCATGAAATTTCACCACCTGTAGTCCTGCTCTCTGATCACCTGAGGCTGGAGAGCTCCTCTGGCTTGTCTCTTGAGGAGAAAGAAGGACTGCATTTTGTGTCTGTTCTGCTGAGGGAGGCACTGGGTGGCCAGGACATGTCCTGGCTCTGAGAGCTCTCCCCTGGACACGCTGGTCAGTGTGCTCATTGCTGTGGCTTTACTGAAGGGGAGAGACTGGCCTGAACCTCCCCACTGTCCCTGCCTTGCTCTCCAGCTTTGGACCAAAGTACTAAGAGGTGTTACTCTGACCGTTTTGGGGGTAGCTGCAAGGGCTGTTTTGGCAGCCAGCTGGGGTATGGAGCCGTGGTGGGAAATGTCTCCTGGAAGCTACAGTGGATGAGGCGCTGGCAGGGGAAGCTCACAGCAGCGGTGGTGGTGGTGGGGAGGTCAGGGCACTGTCACTGTCAGGGAAGCTCACACCTGTGAGCTTTATGGCCAGCAGACCTCCTCTCCTTGTCAGCTCCTCCATCACCTGTGTCAGGAAGTTGTCATCAGTGTACTCCAGAAACCTCCTGGATGGCTTGTGCCCTGCTGTGTTGTCCCTCCAGCCAGGGTCGGGGTGATTAAGCCAATGTCACGAGGACCAGGGCTTGCAAACGTGAGGCTTCTTCCACTTGTCTGAAGAAGGCCTCGTCTGCTGCTTCTTCCTGATCAGGTGTCTGTAGCTGAGACCCAGCACAATGTCACCCTTGTTGCTTTGCCCGCTAACCCTGACCCGTAAGCTCTCGACTGGCTCATTGTCGATCCCAAGCAGAGCTCCCTTCATTCCAGATGCTCTCTCACATAAAGGCCAACTCCCCCTCCTCACCTTGCCCACCTGTCCTTCCTAAAGATCCTGTGTCCGTCCATTGCAGCTCGCCAGTCTTGTGAGTGATCCCACCATGTCTCTGTGATCCCAATGAGCTTGTGACTCAGCAGCAGCACACAGACCGCCCATGCCTCGTGTTTGACTTTCCGTGCTGCGTGCATTAGTGTGCAGGCGCTCCCGAGAGGCGCCTAGCTGTGCTGATTTCTCAGGAAGGGTGTGCGAGCTTCCCCCGTAATGCTCTCCTGTAGGTGCATCCTTATTTATGTGGCTACACTTGGGGTGGGCCCCTGCTGGCCCTGGTTTGTTGATTATAAAGTCCCGGCTGTTGATGTCACCCCACACCCTTTCCTTGCCAACCTGCTCCACCACTTCCTCGCTTGGTTACTGCTCATCCTCTCCCTCCTGTTGTTCCCGGGGTCAAGCTCTCCTTACCAGGTTTGCCAGCCTGTAGCAAAGATGCTTTTGCCCTACTTGGTCAGGCTGGCTCAATGTCTTCCAAACAATCCTTGATTGTCCAAGAGGGCCCCATGGGTCACAACAGCCAAAACCCTGCTGCCAACAGCAGCTGTTCAGCCAGTTTTTCACCCACAGGATCTATCCTGACCTCCTCAAGCCCTTCACCCTTACCAGCAGGATCAAAGAGAAAACTGTCTGGGAATCCCAGGTCCCCTGATCATCACCCACAGAGCAGGTAGTAGTGCTTGATGCTTTGCAGGTCTCCCCAGGCAGTGCCTTTGGTGCTGCGTGGATGAGCAGCAGGGGACAATAGTGTGAGGGAGACAAGGCTCAGCAGTCTTCACCGATGGGCCTTTCCACCACGACAGAAACGCCCTCACAATCATGATCGCAGCCAAGTCACTTTGACCTCCTCTCCCTCTTTCATCCCTGCAGGCCCTTGTTGCTCCTGGCTGGGCTTTGTTTTTATTGCAGGTCCTCGCAAACCCTGGACATCTGCCTGCCTCCTCCCCATGGACTTCAGACCCCCACAGCCTCAGTGACCTCCCTGCACTCCCTGGCACCTTCATGGCCTCGGAGACCCCCAGGAAACCCTGCACACCCAAGGACACCTCAACACCTGCCCATTGCCTCAGGGTCCCCCAACCCCTGCCCCCTCACTAGCCACAAGGTCCTCAGAGTGCCCTGTGGGGTTGTTTCCCTGGGGGACAAAAGGGGGTTCAGGGCCTCCCAGCTGAGGCCGGGAAAGGTCCTAAGGGGAGGAAGAGCTGCCTTCCTTCTCCTGATATGGGAGGGTCCACAGGGCTTTCTGTGTGGGTGGTGGTGAGCATCCCCCAGCAGTGCCCTGACCCTCCTCATAGCTCTGAGCATCTCCCAGTGGTGCCCTGCAGCCTCAGAGCTGTGAGCTTCCCCCGGCAGTGACGTGAACATCCCCACAGCTTTCAGTTCCCCCAGGCGTACTCTGACCCACCATAGCTGTGAACTTCCCCCAGCAGTGCCCTGACCCCCACATCTGTGAGCTTCCCCAGTGGTGCCATGACCACCTGTAGCTATAAGCTTCCACCAGGGTGCTCTGCACCCTGCAGCTGTGAGCTTCTCCCAGCAGTGCCCTGCGCCCCTCCCTCCCCCATAGCGATGGGCTTCCCTCAACAGGCATCTGGGATGATGGCCCTGGGGCAGCTTCCCCAGTGTGTCCATGCAACGCAGGGAGCAACCTGGGCTCGTCTCCTCTCCACCCTCCAGGTCCTGCTGCCTTTCCCAGGAGACCTGCATTTGTCCTGCAAGCACACTGCTCCCACATTGCCCATTGACACACGGTAGCTGCCTGCTGGCGTTTTTCCTCTCCTGGGCCCCTTACAAGCCCAGCCCGGCCCCTTCCCAGCTCTTCCCACCTCCCCTGCCCTCTCCTCAGCCCACCCAGCAGAGCAGCCCAGGTTGGGGTGGCCCCACAGCAGTGCCCACTGCAGGGGGCTGCAGAGCCCTGGGTACTCACAGCACAACCCCAGCCCCCCTGAAGGGCACAGCAGCTCCTGGGGGGCAGAGAGGGGTGTCAGCCTCCCCATCAGCCCCAGGTCTGGGAGCCAGCAGCGGCACAAGGAAACGGTGGCCAGTCACTCTCTGTCTCCCCTGCTCTTATCTCCAGAAGATCCTTGACCCAGACTGTCTGCAGCCCCTCTGTGCCAGCCCCTCTCCCCAGGACGGCACAAGAGTCCTGGCCCTGGGACTCCTCCAGCCACTCCAGTGACAGAGCATCCTGCTCTCAGCCAACAAATAGAGAAACAGGTTTTCATTTATTCCTCCTCACAAGCTCACAATTGCTCCTTTCTTCTTCTTCTCCAGAGACAACTCTGCTCCCCAGAGAGCCTTTCCCCAGGGTGAGTGTATCTGTGCTGGCCTGGCCGGCCATTCCTGCACCTCTCCGCTTTGCTTCCCCCAGGGCTCCAGGGCTGGTGGTGCTGCTCTGCAGCGCGAGCAGCTCTGGGGCCACAGGATGACTCCACACTGGCCATGCTGGTCAAGGCAGACCCAGCCGGACCAACATCATTGCACCTTAAAGCCCCCTCCCCATGATCTGTGACTGTGGAAGATGTTCAGAGCAAACACGGGGCATTTCTAACAGCTCAGGAGGTGTTCAGATGTGCCATTAGATCCAGCACTGTACTGAGGAAATCCCCTTTTATTATAGAGATGCTACCTGGGAGGTCAGCTCTGACACAGCACTAGGCAGATTTATAGAAGGACTCTGGGTCAGACAGATGGCGTTTGCGCTTCTGGAGAAGTGGGAAGAATTCAAATATTTGTGTACAAACATGACTATCACAGACCAAACGCCCAAAGCACCAGAGTTGCCTGAGACAACCGGGACATTGCTTGTGAAGAGAGAGACGCAGCTATTGCTGGTGAAATAGTACCAGCTGAACCAGTTTCCGCAGGGCATCCTTGAGCTCCTTGTTCCTCATGCTGTAGATGAGCGGGTTCAGTGTTGGGGGCACCACCGCATACAGAACGGCCACCATCAGGTCCAGGGATGGGGAGGAGATGGAGGGAGGCTTCAGGTAGGCAAACGCAAGAGTGCTGACAAACAGGGAGACCACGCCAGGTGAGGGAGGCACATGGAGAAGGCTTTGTGCCGGCCCTGCTCGGAGGGCATCCTCTGCACGGCAGTGAAGATCTGCACGTAGGACAGCACAATGAAAATGAAACACCCAAAGCTGAAACAGGCAGTAACCACAACCACCCCGGTTTCCCTGAGGAAGGAGTGTGAGCAGGAGAGCTTGAGGAGCTGGGGGATTTCACAGAAGAACTGCTCCACGACATTGCCTTGGCAGAGTGGTATGGAAAAAGTATTTGCAGTGTGCATCACAGCATTGAGAAAACCACTGCCCCAGGCAGCTGCTGCCATTTTGACACAAGCTCTGCTGCCCATGACAGTCCCGTAGTGCAGAGGTCTGCAGATGGCAACAAAGCGGTCGTAGGCCATGACAGTGAGGAGAGAATACTCTGCCGAAAATAAGAAAAAGAAGAAGAAGACCTGGGCAGCACATCCCGAGTAGGAAATGGCCCTGGTGTCCCAGAGGGAATTGGCCATGGATTTGGGGACAGTGACGGAGATGGAGCCCAGGTCGAGGAGGGCGAGGTTGAGGAGGAAGAAGTACATGGGGGTGTGGAGGCGGTGGTCACAGGCTACGGCTGTGATGATGAGGCCGTTGCCCAGGAGAGCAGCCAGGTAGACGCCCAGGAAGAGCATGAAGTACAAGAGCTGCAGCTCCCGCGTGTCTGTGAACGCCAGGAGGAGGAACTCGTTGAGGGAGCTGCCGTTGGACAATTGGTTCCCCTGGGCATGGGGGACTGTCCAAGGAGGAAAAGACAGTGACAGGTTAGAGCTTGCTTCTTGGAGCCAAAGTCCTTCCATGTCTCATAGAAACCCCCCTCTCTCCTTTACATTCAGGTTCAGTTCCCTTTCTGGAGCTCTGGTTTGCACTGCCTGAATGTGTCATGTGCAACAGGGGCCTCTTCCATGGTCTCTAGAGAAGTCAGTTCTGCTCTGCTGGAGGTGGAAATGGAGGTGTCAAACAGTCTCAGGGACCTGATGGGATTCCTGGGGCTGGGCGCTGTGAGTTGAGGGAAGGGGACTTGGTCCAGAGACGCAGTGAGACTAGTCTCAATTTGCCCTAAAAGAGCTGAATGCAGCACTCATGCCAGGTCTCCCTGAAACAGAAGACCCTTGTGAGGGATTCACCTCCTGCAACCTTGCCCTCTTGAACAGAGGTGTCTGTAGCTGAATCAGTCACACCAGAACCCACTCCAGCAAGGCAGAGAAACAGTCAAGTGAAGGCAGGGGGTGCCCGACCCTTTCTAGATGTCTCCATTCCAACGAGATAGACCCTCTCCTCACGTCGATTTACCATTTGTGCTCTATCTCCGGGTGCTGTAGTGGGAATGGGAAGTGACTAGCTCTGAGGTGCACATCCTGCAGCAGATTATATCCATCCCTTACGTGAAAAGGCTGCTCAACATTTTGAAAACCATTTTCTTCAGAAAATGATCTTCAGCAGAGGAGTCTGATTATATATTGATTTCATTTTTAGATGCCTCCTCCACCTGTTGGGAGCACTCTTGGACAGGGTAGAAATCTTTGGCATTTCAGTTGCTCTCAGCACGAGCCCTTGTGCATCCCAAGAGGAAAAAAGGGCTCTCCATGACCTTGTACAGAGTCACGGGACCGGGTCTGTCAATGAGTCTTGCCCCTCACTGCCCTGTGCTTGCACCTCCCTCAGCTAAAGGACAATCACACTCACATGTTCCTCTCAGAAAATCATGGACTGAGCTGAGAGCAGAGGAGTTCAGTTTTAAAGGGAAGATTTCCAAATTCTTCTCTCTCATCCCAGATAGGGAGGGCGTGCTGCAGAGTGTGACAAGGTTTCTGACTCACAGGACCAGACCGAGGACTTGCAGGCACCACAAAAATGCTTCAGGGAAGCTGTGCTCTTCTGGAGGGCAGTTGGCAGCTTGGCAGGACACCCCAGAGAAACAGTCAAGGGTCCTAAAGATGAGCTCTCCTTAAGAGGGGAACAGCTTTTTAAGAGTCAGCTCTCACTCTTGAGAGGCAGATTAAAAGGTCTGTGAGAAACCTCAGCAAGTCCCTTCATCTCCACCTCAGCCTACAGACAGCACCAGCCTCACCTTTGTGGCCTCAAGAGGGTTTTTCTGACCTGCTCCTTAGGACCTGTGGGCACAGAGATGCCTCTGGTCAATGCTCTGTCCTGTGAGGTTTCTATAGAGCAGAACTGAGCACCAGAGGGTGGGATGGCAGTCTGTGAACATCAACCAGGAAAAGACTTTGGGACAGAGAAAAACTCCTGGAAGGAACAGTTCTGAGCAGCAGGGATGGGCAGGGAATGATAGAGCATTGCTAACAGAAACATCATGGGAGGAGGGATCTGAGCAAGTCCTGGTCAGTTGTGCAATGCCAACACCTTCCCCAGTGTGCTCAGGTCTGCTCTACAGAAACCTCACAGGACAGGGCACTGGCCAGGGGCATCCTTCTGCGTGCAGGTGAGAAGGAGCAAGGTCAGAGAAACTGAGATGGCCACCATCAAAGGGGAATTTGGTGCTGTCTATAGACTAAGGGATTGGTGAAGGGTCTTTCAGAAGTTCCTAGCAGAACTATTGACTGCTAATTGAAACTGTTAATGCGTCTGAGTCCCTTGTCCAAAGCTGACAGCTCCATTTCCATTTCCCCCTTGCCAGGTGGAAGGAAACGTAAAGCACTGCCTCAGGGACTTGTCTTTTCTTTCAGTAAACATCTGCCTTCACCTTCCTTTTGAAAAGTCCCCTCAGAAAAGTCCTGTGCATGAGCTGAAGCTGTGAGCAGCCCTCATCCATGCATGCAGCACCCTCTCAACGGGAGAATGAACCTGCCCTGATGCAGCTCACTCCTTCCACCCAGAGCTTCTCCCCGCCGCACCGTGGAGAGTCCCCCGGGCAGGCTGATCGCTGACCCTCGCAGGCAGCAGAGTCACTGCCTGTGACTCGGGCACACAGCACCCTGGGGCGCAGGGACACTGCTCTGAATTACAGCCCTGGGCAGACCTGGGTGCGCACCCAGGCTCCACACCCCTGCAGCGTCCCCGGGAGAAGCTAGCAGCATGTGCTGCCCTTCTGACAGTGTGGCAGGGGATCCTTGTTCTGAAGTGCTTCCTCCTCCTCTGCACTGGAAATCCAGGAGAGACATCCTAAAAACCCTATCAATCATGAGATGGGCAGAGTTCAGAAGACCTTTCCAGGAACCTCAGCAGTATTGCCCTGCAGCCAGAGACTTACCATGTCAAGGGCTGTGAAGATTTCCCCAACAATGAGCTCTCCTCTGTCCTCCCACTCCACACTGCCTTTCACTTCTCTCTGCCTCGTCTCCTCTTATGTCAGCAAGAGCAGGCAGTGCCTGGAGCGTGATGCTCTTTGCAGAGGAGCTCCTCCCGGACAGAGCTGTCTCTCGGCAGTGCTGCCAGGTTGGCATGAGCTCCCTCTGTCCCAGGGGCCTGGCCCCGCTCAGGAGCAGAGGCCCGGCAGAAGGCGAGAATTTCTCTGTTCCTTGTGCTCCCTCCTCCTGGGAAGTAATCTGAAATATCATCTGTGGTCTGATTCCAAAATTGTAATTTGTCTCATCAGAGGATGGTTATCTGCAAGAGGTAGAAACGTCCCACTCCGGAAGCCCCTATTCCCATCTCTTAACTAGGCAGGACACCTCCACAGGATCAAGAAGGGAGTTCATTTTCCCGTGGTTCAGGTATCGATTCAGATGAGTTATTCCGGGCATCTCTTGCCAGTTTAGAAGGCCCTGGTCTGGAGTGCGATTCAGATCCCACCCATGAACTCCACAGACACACAGGAGTGGGATTCCCCTTGCCAAAGCTGAAGTGTCTACGCTCCCATTATAATCAATGAAGATGGAGGGTGGGAGACAGTTGTTCACGCACAAACACCTGGTGACATCTGAGGTGCCAGAGGTGGTCCAAGACAGGTGCTTTTGTCTGCTTGCTCTGTCAAAGCAACTATGAGACCCACTTTCTTCTAGAGCATCAGGTGGGGGCCAGGTGGGGAATTTCCTTGGTCATCTGAAGTGACACTAGATTCCTACCACGACTAGAGCTGCAGTCACTGTGAAACTGAGACACATGCACCCCAACACTGCAAATAATTTGATGTAATTCAGTTCAGACACTTGATTTAATGACATAAAAATAGGCCAGCAGGACCACGTCAGATGCCTGTGATGTGCCATTCAACTGCATGTTTCCAGCAGGTACAGCATGGGGCCTACAGGAAAACCATGCCCTTTTGCTGAGCAAAGACCCCAGGGCATTTCAGCTTTCCTACTTGTGCCCTAAAAAATTCATCCCATCACTGCCCTTAGGCCCAGTCCATCCTGTCTACATCCAAGCATGCTTCATAAATGGGAGAGGCACGTCACACCAAGGTTTCCACTCATGTCCCTGCATTCTCCAACCCTTCTAGCTCTCTTCCACCTGAACCTCTTCTCGCTCCCAGATGACATGAACAGGGACTATGCTAGTGATGTCCTACTACATCACTGTTTCTCCCTGGATTTGGGTACTGCAGGGTTTGCTCTCTCAGTGGGAACCTCCTTTCACCATTACATTGTCATCTGCTACCTATGCTGGTGGACTATTGCATACATGGTGTCCTTGGCTCTTGGCAACAGGTTGCACTATGACCAGTCTGTGCTCTGTGCCACAGCTGAGGCTCTGCAGCCCAAATATGTGAAAATGCATGAAGCCTGGGGCACAGACAGGGGGAGATGGAGATGCACAAGCTGTCACAGGGTTGCCACATGATTGGAATAACTGAGGTGTTGTGGGACCGCTCACATGACTCAAGTGCTGTGATCGTAGGGTACAAGGTTTTCAGGAAAGACCATCAGGGAAGACAAGGAGGGAGGCTGCCCTTTGTGCAGAGGGGCAGCCCAGATGTGTGGAGCACTTCCATGGGACAGACAAGAGGCTGGGTGAGAGCTTGTGGGTGAGCATCAGAGTAAGGGTGGCATTATGATGGGAGTTAGAGACCACCTGATCAGGTTGAGGAGGTGGACGCAGTCTCTTTTAAGCAAGCTGAGGAAACCTGTGGGTCACAGGGCCTGGTTCTTATGAGGAGCCCTTAATCTCCCTGGCATTCAGTGGAAGGGCCAACAGCAGAGTGCAAGGAGTCCAAGAGGCTTCTGGAGGCTGTCAGGGACAACTTCTAAGCACATCTGCCAGATGGGCCAAGAAGGGTGATGCTTTTTTTGGATCTGGAAATTGCAAAAAAAAAGGAGGTACTCCCCAGGTATGGGAAAGTCAATGTCAGCCTTGCCTACAGTGATCATGAGAAAGTGGAGTCCCAGCTCCCGAACAGAGTGAGGAAGGACTGTAGCAGAGTAAGGACGCTGCACTTCAGAGGAGCAGGCTTCAGCCTCTTCGGGGGACTGGTTGGAGATCCCATGGGAAGCAGCTCTGGAGGGCCCAGGAGCTCAAGAAAGTCCACAGGCCTTTAAGGACAGCACCCACCAAGCACAAGAATGTTTCCTACTGATACTCAGTAAAACTAGCAGGCATCTCAGGGAGCCACCCTGGCTAAAAAGGGAACTCGCACCTGAGCTCCCAGGCAATAAGGCAGCATATAGGAAGGGGGAGGAAGGAGAAGTTGCAAAGGAGGCATCTAGAAATATTGTCCAGCGATATAGGCATGGTGTTAGGGAAGCCAAAGCTCCCCTCGGATTGACACTTGTGGTGGCTTTCAAGGGCATGAAGATGAGCTGCCGCTGCTTCAGTAAGAATCAAAGAATCAAAAGGAAAAGGTGGGCTCACTGCTGAACGGGGCAGAGAATCTAGGAAGAGCAGATGCAGATAGGTCTGAGGAACTCAGCACCTTGTCAGCTTCAGTTTTTGCAAACAAGGTCTCCCAGGCTGTTGTGCCTTGAGTCGGGACTCCTGAGGAGAAAAACATCTGACAGTGGATGAGGGTTAGTGAGGCGCTGCTTGTGAGAACTCACACTATACAAGTCAATGGGGTTGGATGGGCTGCATACAAGGATGCTGGGAGAGCTGACTGCTGCCATACTAAGGCCACTCACTATCACCTTTGAAAGTTTGTGGAGATGGGGCGAGGTCCCAATGACTGGAGAAAGGCAAATGTTACATCCATCTTCCAAAAAGGCCAACGGCACGACCTGGGGAGCTGCAGGCAGTTCAGTCTTACTTTGGCAAGTGGTGGTTCATGGAGTGAATCCCCTTGATCACATTTCTGGACACATGAAGGAGAAGAAGGTGACAGGGAACAGCCAGGATAGATTTACCCAGGGTAAATTGTGCCTCACCGTCCTGATTGCCTTCCATGATTAAATAACTGTATTTGTGGGTGGAGAAGAGTAAATGACTTTTCCCTAGACTTTAGCAAGATGTTTGACACTGTCTTCAACAACATTCTTGCATACAAGTTAGAACATTGCAGACTAGAGGGGTAGACAACCAGCTGGGTAGAACTGCTTGGATGGTCAGGCTCAGAGGGCAATGGTGAATGGGTAGTACTCTTCCTGGAGGCCAGGGAGAAGTGGAGCACCACTGATCTCTCCAGGAACGTGTCCTGTTTATCATCTTGATTAGTGACATGGAGGAGGTAACACTCATCATACTTGGAGATGACCCCTAACTGGAGGCATGGAGGACCAGTCATATGCTTGAGGGCTGCCATTCAGAGGGACCTAGACAGGAGGAATGGGCTGTCAGGAACATCATGAAAATCAACAAGATCAGATGTCAGGTCTTGCATGTAGGATAACCCAGCACCCCAGTGTTAGAAGCTGGGGCCTGAGTGCTTGGGGAGCAGCTCTGCAAAAAAGGACCTGAGGTCCTGGTGGACGGGAAGCAAAATAGCAGCCAGAATCATTCCCTGGTAGCAAAAGTGACCAAAAAACATTGTGGGCTGTATGACCAGGAGCACAGCCAGGAGGTCAAGGGAAATGACCCCTGTCTAGTCAGTATTCATTAGACTAACAATAGAGAATCCCAGGGAAAAGAAAGAGGTTGATAACTGGAATGAGTTTGGCAGAGGGCCCTCCAGAGAGTTGGGGAGCTGGAGCACTTGCTCTGTGAGGAAATGGGGCTTGTTCAACCTGGAGAAAGATGGCTTTAGAGGGATCTCCTACCAGCCTTCCAATGGCTATGAGGATGTCATCAAGAAGATGGAGCCAGGCTTTTCACCATGGTGCGTGGGGGGCATAAATTGAAAAAAGAGATGTTCATGCAGGAGATAAGGAAAAGCTTTTTCACTAGGAAGATGGTTGCCCAGCACTGAAGCTGGTTGTCCAGAGAGGCTGTGCAGTGTCCTCCCTTGGAGGTTTCCAAGACCAGCCTGGATCAAGGCCAGAGCTGACCCTGCTGGGAGCAAAGGGATTGGGCTAGAGACCTCCTGAGATCCCTTCTACCCTGAGAAGTCTGTTGTTCCTCCTCTGGTTGCGGAAAGCATGCAGGTTCCCCGTGACAGTCCACCTTCTTGTCCTACCAGTCAGAGTTGTTCAGTACAGGGCTTCTTGGCAGGAATCCCCCAAAGAGCCCCGATGAATCCTTTGCTTCCCTTTTAATTTAGAGGCAGGGAGATCCATGGGTCAGAGCAAGGTGGGGAAGCAGGCTGGGTGTCTACAGGCCGCAGGTAAACAGCCACAGGATTGGGACAGCGTAGGACAGCCTGTGGTGGAGATGGCCTTTCAGCGCTGAAAAGGCTGAAAGCCTCCACCACAACTGAGGGCTTTGTCCTCTTGGCTATAGCTGGTGTCTCTGCCACCAAGGCCTACCAGAAGACCCTGTGGCAACAGGCCTCGTTTCCTCCTTGTCCCCAGGGCTACCAGGAGGTGCTGTATCGTTGTCCCGCACTTGGCCTTGCACACCCCCACCCTTGCACTGGCCCCAGGAAGAGCCCTGAGCAAAGTGTGAGGGACAGGATCACCCTACCTAGGGGCTGAGTGTCAGTGCTTGGCCCACCTGCTTGATAAAACACACCAAGGTTGACCTGGCATCAAAGCCACTTGCACATTGCCTTTGTCTACCTGTAGTTGGTGCCTCCAGCTTTCTGCTCTAATCAGCCCCCGAGGAGACTTTGTGAGCAACGGCCCTCAGTGGGACCCATTAACGCCCCAGGAAACTTTGGGATTTACTTCTGACTTTAACTTCTTGAGAGGTTTGTTCAGTCTCCTCTGACTATCTAAGGTCCACGGATCAACCCCAATTACATCCGAGGGGCCATTAAAATCGCCCAAACCCTAACAACCCGTGTCACTCCCCGGAATTATCTTCAATTCTTTTGTGGTTAATTGGAGGGTTTTCAGGAGTGAATTTAAAAGAGGGAGATTTCAATGAGCACCTGAAAACAAAAACAAAACAACAACAAGGATTGCTGCTTTCTAAGCTTTCCTTATTCTGCAGCTTATAGGATAAATGATATCTGCATTCTCCATTTCGTATTGATTCAGACTGTTCCCTACTGAATCTGGACGTGTAAGAAGAGCATTATTTTTGATAGAAGACGCGCGTGGACAGAATTCCTCCTCACCTCCCCAGCCTGCCATTTCTCTCACCAGCAACGTGGGATTTGCATCACTCTTATTAAAAAAACCTAACCTTTTCCCCCCTGAGTCTGCAGCTGAATGTTACGGCACATCTGCACCCATTCCCAACTGCTTTCCCTAGAGAACCAGCTGCAAGTAGCTGCAGAAGGATTTTAACTGAGATTAAACAAAAGTAAAACATGACCGAGTTTAATGGAAAAATAAAATACATTCCTCAGCATTATTTCAAGTCCAGGCTGCCTCCAGTAAGGGCCACTTTCCACAGGGGATAGCCTTACGAGAAAAGTTTGAGGCAGATAGAGAGGGAGGGGGAGAAACACAATTAAAGCGTTCGTTAAAGAGACAATATGGCCCCTGAAAGATGAGGCAAGCTTCAGACTCCTCAAAGCAGCAACGAGAGAGAGGAGAGGTATCTGAGTGAATAAAGAGTAAGGGTGGAGGAAAACTGGAAA
Source organism: Struthio camelus (assembly GCF_040807025.1). Classification (NCBI taxonomy): domain Eukaryota; kingdom Metazoa; phylum Chordata; class Aves; order Struthioniformes; family Struthionidae; genus Struthio; species Struthio camelus. The sequence goes on along the minus strand of NC_090957.1, from coordinate 2,048,204 downwards.
TCCAAGGAAAGGGCGCATGCCCAGATCATCTGACGTAAAGATGACTTCAGAAATGATCACTTTAATCAGGACGTGTGCAAATCTGTGAAAGATTCCTGCGATTATATACACAGCAGAATAAACAGAACGGTAGGAACACAAGTTCAGGGACGGATGAGTATTTCTTCTCCTGAGATTAATATCCTTCCTGAAAATTTCCATTATTTCATCATGGGAAAACACTGACATTTTATCAAAATTATTGAATCATTTCAGCTGAGGAGAAGGTGCACATGGTTTGTAAATGTTGGAAGAAGTTCTTCACCTTTCCAGGCAGAGCTCAGGTGTCCAACCACAAGCACCCCGAAGCACTTGGAGAGGCCCTGGGGGATCTGAGGTGCCTGGCAGCTCTTACAGGGGACCTGCGTGAGACTGGAGCCCCTTGGAGCTGCAGATGGAGGCTGGGCAGAGGGGACCAGGCCACCTGCAATGGCACCAGACATCTGTGACCCTGTGGCCACATCCCATCCCAAATTTGAAAATCACTTTCCAATTAAAACAAAAAAAAAAAAAAAGGAAAAAGAAAAAGAATTCCCCCCAAAGACTGATGTCTTAAAAAAGAAACAAAACAAAAAAAGTTGATAAGAACACAAAGAAATGGATAAGCTGGAAAGTGTAACAATTTTCTCTTTTTTTGCTTTAGATAGTTTTCTTAACTTCTTTCTTGTTTCATTTTTATTGTCATTCCCAGGGCTGTCCGTGCCCCTCAGAGCAAGCCACACTGAAGTATCAAGCTCTCTCGACCAGTAGTGGGCAGCAGAGCAACCACCTTCAAGGAATTGCTCTAATTTTGGGTGGCCAAATCTGTACAAATCTTAACAAACCTGTGTTACAGTGAGGTCTTAAAAGAGTCCCTAAATATCTAGCCACATCTGCTTTTTATCCCCTGCACGGTCAATGAAATACGTCCACATTTTAGGCGACAACAGGGATGACACTTTTCTCAGGTGTCGTTAGAGCCCTTCGGGGCAGAGGTCTATGCCCCACGGCATTTTCTAGACTTCCCGTTCTAGTCAAGGAAGAGAAATAAGTTGTCTCAACTGATACACGTCGAGATACTTTTCCTGGTGACCAGTTAACACTCCAGAAGGGATCCCGTAAGTCCTGGGTCACATTTCTCAGCACCACTTGGGGACCCAGCTACCCCAGGACGTCTCAGACAGCAATAGCCTCTACGTGTGGTCAGATGAATCAAGCCTTGAATGTACATTTTAGTCCTAAGTTGAAAGCTGTTCAAAAAAACAGCTGAAGAAAACCCCACCCTTCATTTCCATAACTTCAACTTTTATTTTTTTATCATTTCTGATTATTTCTTCTTTCTTTTTATTGGCAGCACCATATGTATGCAGTACAGTAATTACTCTCTCTGTGTTAGTGCATATACAGAGAGAGAGTTAGTCATCACGATACATTTCCTACCAACACTCTGAACGGAGAAACTTTGTTCTCAGGAACTACATTCACATGGACGTATTTCCTATCTCTTCTTCCGCCTCTCTGTCCTGTCTCCTTCCTCTGTCTATTCTGTCCTCCCAGAGCTCTCCAGCGAAAGGTTCATTGAATCACAGCACCCAGGGTGGACAGGACCTCTGGACGTCACCTAGTCCAACCGGCCACGAGCTGCACCTTGTACTACTGAGCAGAGCATTTTGGCCCCAGGGTCAATCTTCCACTTGCCTTATGGTCCATTTATCCAGTGCAGGTCTCAGCAATTTGATTAGAGGTAGACTATGGGCAATAGTCCATAATAGCTCCCCTTCCAATCCTTGTCCTTCACATATTTGAAGATGGTTTCCAGGAGGATTTGCTCCATCACCTGAGATGAAGCTGACTGGCCTGTCGTTCCCTGGATCCTCCTTCTTGGCCTTCTTGCAAATGGGTCCAACATCTGCCTTTTTGCAGTCACGAGGTACCTTCCTGATTGCCCTGACATTTCAATGACAATCAACTGCAGCATCGCAATGACTCCAGGACCCTAGGGGAGCACGTGCTCCGCCAGCACGTCTGGTCCCATGGACCCGTGCGTGCCCAATTGACACAAAGGCTCCCCAGCTATATCTTCCTCTACCATGGGTGAGGCTTTGCTGCTATGGATGCTGGTAAGAGACTTGGGGACCAGACATGCCTGGGGGCAGGTCTCTGCAGTAAAACACAAGGTAAAAAAGGGCCATGAGCTCCTCGACCTTGTCCTTGTCTTTGTCCCTGTGCTCCCTTTCCCACTGAGCAGTGAAAACATATTGTCTTTAGCTGCCTTCCTTGTGCTGAATGTACTTGGAGAAGCCCTTCAGGCTGTCCTCCCCACCCCTTGCCAGCTCCAGCTCCAGCTCCAGCTCCAGCTCCCATTCAGCTTTGGCTTTCCTTACTCCATCACTGCACCCCCAGGCAATGTCTCTATCTGCCTCCTGGGTAGCCTCTTCCCCCCTTCCACCCTCTTGGCACTTCCTTCTAGTGGTGGAACACCAAAGTCAGAGTGTCCCTGTTCATCCACATAGGCCTCCTGCCAGGTCCTGCTCAACTCCCTGCACGCCAGACTGGTGTGTTCCTGTGTTTTGAGGATGTCGTTCCTGAAAATCCGAGAGGGCTCCAGGGCCCCTCTGCCCTGCAGGGCAGTCTCCTGTGGGATCCTGCCAAGCACCTCCTCACCTGGCTGAAATCTGTTCTCCTGTAGTCCTCAGCTGTGATTCTGCTTTTTGTCTTTCTTCTCCACCATCTCATCTTCCTTGCAGCCATGGCTGCCCTCAACCTTTACATCCCCATGCAGTTCTGCTTTGTCTATGAGTAAGAGACTCAGCCCTCATTGGCTCGTGGATTGCCTCTGTCAACAAATTGTCTTCAACTCTCTTCAGGAATCTCCTGGTCTGCTCGTGCCCAAACTGACTGCCCTTACAGCAGATTTCAGGGTGGTTAAACTCCCCTGTGGCAACCACGATCTGTGACCATGAGGCTTCCTCCAGCTGCCTAACGAAGGCCTTAGCTACCTCCTCTCCCTTCTCGGGGAGAAGTCAGCAAACACCTATCACAACGTCACCCATGTTGGTGTGTCCTCTAATCCTTACCTCAAGCCCTTGCCTGACTCGTCACCTGCTGCTGTCCTCAATAGCCCATTTTCATCCTGCCACACGTGCGTAATCCCATGGCAAGAGGGGAGAAGGAGCTGCTGGTAAAGGGGACATGGCTGGGTTATTAAACGAGGGGTCCAGAAGAGACGAGGACTCGGAAGAGATGAGGTGGAGAGGGAGGCAAAGGTGACACACTTGCGGGGCTGATGGTGAGGTCACTTCTTTTACAGAGGTATGCAAAAAGGTGGGGAAAATACAAAAAAGGTAAGAAGGGAAAAAAGAGGCAAAAGACGGCAAAAATGGTGGAAAGGGATGGAGAACAGCAGAGAACAGTGGACACAGCAGAAAACGCCAGCAAGTCAGGTAATGGTAGAAACACATCTGAAAAGGCAAAAACCAGCAAATGCAGAAAAGAGCAGAAACCAAATAACTAACAGCTCAGGAAAACAAAGGCATGATATACAAAAAGGGCTAAACAAGGAAAACACTTGAAACTACAGGAACCCTAAGAAGCAACAGAAACAAAAGAAATGCAGAAAACTCTGAAAGAATGGCGGAGAACGCAAACAGAATGGAAAAAAGAAAACACTTTAAATGGCAGAAAAAAGTAAATAGCAGTAAAATATGAAAAAGCAAGAAATGTGGGGAAATTATGCTTAGAAATGTCAGAGCATGCCCAGAATGGTGGAAAACAACAGGAAAGAGTGGTAAATTTTGGAAAGCAGTGGACAATGCAAAAGGAGCAGAAAATGCCAAAAATGTGGAAAACGGTGGAAACTGAAAAAAACAGGACAAAATTCAAAACCTTGAGAAAATGGTGGAATACAAAACCAAGCAAAAAAGGCAGATAAAGAGTAGAAGATTCAAAAAAGATATAAAACTGGAAACTCTTACTGTGCAAAAAAGTAAGAAATGGAAAATGGAATAGCAGAAAACTGTGGAAAATGGTGGAAAAATGAAAAAAAAAACCCTAGAAACTGAAAACTCTTAAATGGTGGCAAATGCAATAATGATAGAAAAGTAACAATGGCAGAAAATGACAGAAGTCACAAAAAATCATAAAATGAAAACAAAAAAATGGCAGAAAAGGAGAAAATGATTGAGTTAATACATAATGGTAAAGACAATATGGAAAAAAGCCTCAAAATGGGTGGAAAACAGCAAGCAATGGGAAAAAGGAAAAATGGCAGAAAATAGCAGAAAATGCAAAGTGATGTAAATGGCAGCAAACAAAGATACCAAAAAGGTGGAATAGCTGGAAAATTCAAGCAGTGCAGCAAAAAAGAAAAAGAAAATGCAAAAAAGTGAAGGAAAAGGGCAGCAAATGGAGGAAAATGGTGAATGCAAAAGTTGCAGAAGCTGGTGCACCACCACTGCAAAAGTTGGTGCCAAATGAAAAAAGGTGGAAAATAGAGGGAAACAGCGAACGAAATACCTGCAGAAAAAGTCCAAAGAATAGGCTGCAAAACAGTGCCAAGAAGGCCAAAAGAAAAAGGCGAAAAGCCCACCAAAGAAACACCCCACTCAAAAATTACCAACCCTCCCCACAGCATCAGCCTCCCAACCCACTAAATCCCCCCACCCAAAATGCAGGTCCCCAACCAACTCCAAATCCTTCTCTGAACATCCAAATCCCTCCTTAAACATCTAAATCCCGGCCTAAATAAAGCACAAAAAGTGCATTAAAAATCTCTGCCAATCCCCCCCAAAAACCGCTTAGTCCCCCAGCCCTCCCAATCTCCAAAAGCAAATACCCTCCACCACAGGCCCTGGGTGATGTGCCTCTCCTGCCCGTAGCGGCCCTGGATGCAGATGCGCTGGACCTTGCCTACATGCAGTGATGGGATTCAGTTGGTGCCCCAAGGCCCTGAAGCTGTCTGAGATCCCTGGGGTGTCTGTCCAGCACCATCCCAAAGGGCACGGCCTTGCTGTAGGTCCTCTGCTCGTCCTGCCAGCCTCACGCAGTTGTGCTGGGCACACCAGGTACGGGACATGGCCACTAAGGCCCCTTTTTAGACCACTGAACTGAGTACCTGCACTGAATTATGCTGTGCGTCAGCAGTGTACGGACTTACATGAGTCAAAACTTCACAGGAGAAAAAAGAAGGAGAATGAAAGGAGAAATAGTAAATGCAGTTGATGGAGCTGAGAGAAAGACCTGGCTCTCCTGATGATACACACCGCTCTTTGGTCAGCGGAGTAGCTCTGAACTTACTCACCAGGAATGGGCTTAACTATCCAAAATGTGGGCACCTGGTGTCATGTCAGGTGGCCAAGGGAATTCCCCCCGCTGATGCTCCGCAAGGACGTGGGTGCCTCAGCAGCGCTCCATCAGAGCTTGCAGGGACTAGACATCCCGGACCACCTCTGGCACCTTAGATGTCTCTGGCAGTTTCTGGGTGACCAACTGAATCTTGTCCTCTCCACTGATGGTAGGGGAAGCTTACATGAGATACTCGCATGCAGACACTTATTTTATTCACACCCACAGTTCGGCAAGAGGAATCCCACTTCCTTCAGTGTCATGGTGCGCATGAGAGTGAGTTGAATCCCCCTCCACTCTGGGCCAGGCTTAGACGTCTAGACTGTGATTCCTCTGAATCACCACCCTAAGCAGGGTAAAGGAATCCCTGTGGCTGTCTAGGTGTCCTCTCTAATAACGGGAAAGAAACAGATTTCTCTTAGGCACCCATGGACTGATAGGAGAAAACACACTGATGGAAACGGTCTCTCTGAGCTTAGAGAGGCAACGCGGGTGATTATTTTAGTCTACTTCAAAGCAGGCGCACTGGGGTGACCCTGCTGCCTTTCAGGAGCTGTCAGCACTGCTGCTGCAGGGACATCTCGAGGGTACACAAGGGACAAAGAACGTCACGCCTTCAGCTGAGCCTCTGCTCCTGAGCTGGGCCAGGCTCCTGGGACCGAGGGAGCTCATGGAAACCAAGCAGGTGATGCAGAGAGAAGGCTCTGCACAGGAGCAGCTCCTCTGCAAAGTGCACCACGGCTCCAGACGCTGCCTGTGGGTGCAAAGAGTAGATGATACAAGCGGGAGATGTTAAAGTCAGTCCTGGGCGGGACGACAGAGGAGAGCTCATTGCAGGAGAAACCTTCATAGCTCTTAACACCGTAAGTCTCTGGCAGCAGGACAACGCAGCTGAGGTTCCTGGAAGGGTCTTCCAAAGCTAGCACATCCCACAGCTGAAAGGAGCTGTCAGGACAGCTCAGCCAGTTTCTCTTGCACGGAGCAGCTGGTGCTTTGGAGCAGGGATTCCCTGCACGTCATCAGAGGGACAGGGCATCGCGGCTCCCTTCTTCAGGGAACGGTTGCAGGGTGGGGTGAAGCCAGAGTGTGCGTGCTGGTCTGCACAGGGTCTCAGCTGTCCCTCAGCTGTCCCTCAGCTGACAGACAGCACCTTTGTGGCCTCATTGAGGATTACAGGACCTGCTCCTTGGACCTGCAAGCACAGAGATGCCCCTGGCCAGTGCCCTGAGCCAGGAGGTTTCTGTAGGGCAGAACTGAGCACACAGAGGGTGGGATGGCGCCTGGGAGCAGTGACCAGGGAAAGACATTGGGACAGAGAAACAGCTGCCTGCAGGGACAGCTCCAGGCAGCCGAGATGGGCAGGGAACGAGAGGCAACTGCTAACAGAATTGTCATGGGAGGATGGATTTGGGCAAGTCGTGATCAGTCCCTCGGATGCAGACACTTTCCTCTGAGCAAGCCCCCTGTGTCTCCTTTCCCCGCCAGCAGAGCCTCTGCCCTGACAGCCACGGAGTCCAGAGCATGAGCCGCTTCCTCTGCAACCAGACAGAGAGGGACATCTCCCCTACCATGGGCCCTTCTCATGCTTCCCGACAAAGGGGCTGAGAGCGATGTCACTATCTGCGAGGCAGCATGCAAAGCTGGGTACGGTGAAGGCTTTCCCAAGTGCCCGTCTGTCCTCTCCTTGCCTCCCTTGGCAGCAGTTGCTCCATGTTTCACCTCCTGCCCACGCTGCTCCTGCTCTTGCTTTTGGGCTGTCTGGGGTTGGGGGGGGGGGGGGTTAGCAGCAGTTCAGACATTTGCCCTGCGAGTTGTGCAACAGAGGGGTCTGCGTGGGAGTAAGGTTGCCCCAGCCCCTTTCTGACCTGTGGGACTGCAGGAAATGCTGTCCGTGGGGTTGGGAAATGAGCAGACTCTCCCTTAAGGAGTCTTCAGCCCTGCGGTGTCTTGCCAGGCTTTGGGCTGCCCTCCAGAAAGGCACCACTGTCTCATAGCATCTCTGTGATACCTGGGAGACCCGTGAAGAAGGTGAGGAGATGCTAAGACTATGGAAACGGTGGTGGGAGGCTGTATACGGGCAGCTGAAGAGAGCCCTGTGTGTCCCTGGCTAGAAGGGGAGTGTGGAGACCTTGCTCTGGTGCCCTGAGGAAGGGAGAGAAGGTTGGAGATCTGCCCTTTGAAGCTGGACTCCTCTCAGCAGTGCTTGGTTTCTTTTTAGGGCAACAGATGAGTGTGATCATCCTCCAGCTCAAAGCGGTGCAAGCACAGGAGACCTGGGACCAAGGCTAATAGACAGACTAGCTGTCCTCACTCTGCCCCAGGTGACAGTGAATCCTTTCCTCTCCGGGCTCACACTAGAAATGCTGAGGAGTTTGACCTTTGAGGAACACTCCCCAGGGGTAGCAAGGACATCTTAAAGAAAATACACACTATTAAAAAATCCCCACCACTCTGTTCCTCAAACCTCATTCTTTAGAGCGGGTGGTGAAGATGCTGGAAAGCCCTTCCGCATGAGCAGTGGATTTCACCCAACAGAAATTCTGTATGTCAGAGCTAGTCAACCCCACTCCCTCCTTCCCACCACTGTAGAACAGGACTGACTCTTCTGCAGCCCATGGGCAGAGGCTGCACAAGGATCCTCTCAGTAAAGAGAGAGGCAATATGGGGAATTCAATACGGGGGGTAGTATGAGAACTGGAACATTCAGGGTTTTTTTTTTTTTTGCTTGAAAAGTCTTCCTAACTTCTCCATGTCTTTTCCTCCTTGGACAGTCCCCACAGCCCAGAGGCATCAAATGTGCAACAGCAGCTCCCTCAACGAGTTCCTCCTCCTGGCGTTCACAGACACGCGGGAGCTGCAGCTCTTGTACTTCATGCTCTTCCTGGGCGTCTACCTGGCTGCTCTCCTGGGCAACGGCCTCATCATCACAGCCGTAGCCTGTGACCACCGCCTCCACACCCCCATGTACTTCTTCCTCCTCAACCTCGCCCTCCTCGACCTGGGCTCCATCTCCGTCACTGTCCCCAAATCCATGGCCAATTCCCTCTGGGACACCAGGGCCATTTCCTACTCGGGATGTGCTGCCCAGGTCTTTCTGCTTCTCTTCCTGTTGTCAGCAGAGTATTCTCTCCTCACTGTCATGGCCTACGACCGCTTTGTTGCCATCTGCAGACCCCTGCACTACGGGACTGTCATGGGCAGCAGAGCTTGTGTCAAAATGGCAGCAGCTGCCTGGGGCAGCAGCTTTCTCTATGCTCTCCTGCACACTGCAAATACTTTTTCCATACCACTCTGCCAAGGCAATGTCGTGGAGCAGTTCTTCTGTGAAATCGCCCAGATCTTCAAGCTCTCCTGCTCACACTCCTTCCTCAGGGAAACTGGGGTGGTTGTGGTTAGTCTTTCTTTATTCTTTGGGTGTTTCATGTTCATTGTGCTGTCCTACGTGCAGATCTTCACTGCCGTGCAGAGGATGCCCTCCGAGCAGGGCCGGCACAAAGCCTTCTCCATGTGCCTCCCTCACCTGGCCGTGGTCTCCCTGTTTGTTAGCACTCTCATATTTGCCTACCTGAAGCCTCCCTCCATCTCCTCCCCATCCCTGGACCTGATGGTGGCCGTTCTGTATGCGGTGGTGCCCCCAACACTGAACCCACTCATCTACAGCATGAGGAACAAGGAGCTCAAGGATGCCCTGAGGAAAATGGTTCAATGGGTCCAATGTCAGCACCAATAACCATCCCAGTGCACCTACTCCTCATTCCTAGGGTAGCTGACATGAAGACTACGTGTTGTTCACTTCTTTCTTTATTTTCTTCTGTTATATTCTTGCAAAAAGAAGAAAAGGTTTGGTTCGTGCCACTTCTCCTCAGGAATCTCTCATTTGAATCTGACCCAGAGAGCCAGGCTTCCCTCTTCATCATCAGAGAGGGGGGAACCTCAGAGCCCACTAGCCTAAGCTCCCTCAGATGCCTTCAGTGCAATGACGAGAGTTTCCGTTTGCAGTGACTCTTCTGCACTGACACCAAGGATGGTCAGGGGACAGAGTCAGGCTCAGATGAGTAAAGATGAGGGGACACCATGGGCTCCATGTCCTTTAGGAGAGCTCTGCTCCCCTGGCTACAGTCAGGGTGTGCTCTCACATCCCTCTCCCGCCAGGGTGGCAGCCAGCTGTCAGCTTGGGCTGATCCCTTCCTCTCCAGTGCTCCAAAACAGCAAGCGGAGGGGCAGTAGAGTAGTTCTCAAAAGCTGGTAGTGGTAGGGTTGCCTTTCCACGTGTATATGTGCTGTAAGTTCAGGCAGGCCCAGGCAATGGGCCCTCTTATGCCAGAGCCAACCTCCAGAATAACGTTCCTATAATAAAAAGGGATCTCCTCTGTGACGTGCCTGAAGTCTGGCCTTTCTTCAGAAGCTGGAATCACAAATATGCCCAAGGGATTGCAGCACAAAAGGGCCCGCTGTTCTGCCTGGGAACTCTGTGGGCTCTGGGGGACAAGCTCAGAGTCCCAGTGTGATCTGTTAGGGACCACAGGCTGCATCCAGGGCTCTTTCCTTGATGACCAGTGCCAGCAGAGATGGCGAATGGTCTCTGGGATTCCTGCCCAGGGCTTTCTCATAGGTGACAGTGCCACTGACAAATGTCCATCCTCCCGGAAGAGAACCTGAGCCACTAGGAAAGCTGCTGTCTATTGCCTTCACCCTTCCCCTTGCAAAAGGTCCTGCACTGCCCCCGGGCAGACACAGGCCGTTTGTCCGTCCCCGTGCTGCCGCGAGGAGGGGCTCAGCCTGCCCCGTGCTCATGGCCAGCTCCCTGGGGCTGGCACAGCTTGGATGGAGGCACCTCCAGCTCCTCGGCCTTCGCCCCAAGACAGTTGGCATGGGACGAGAGCTCTGAGGGCATGGCAGAACGAGTTCCCCTGGGAGAGCATCAGGGGAAGATCCAGAGGTGCCTGACTCAGCCCTGGCCTTTGGAAAACTCCCTCACGCACCCCGAGAGGCTCCATCTGCCTCTTCCACCCTGACCTCTGCTCCCTTCCCACCAACCAAAGCAGAGTCCAGCGTTGCCCGGGTCTCTTCCCTATGCAGAGGAGAGGGAGGTCCTTCACCAGCCCCACATGGACTCCTCCACCCCTGGCCTTTGCAGTTGCATGTGCCTGGGTCTGCTCACTGGCCTTCACCACAGTCGTGGATGCACTGGAAGCCCATGAAAATCCCAGCACTTCTAGCCTCAAGCTGACATCTGCCCTGAACCTGGAGCCTGGCCAGCCACAGAGGCATCAGCCATCCAGTACCCCAGTCGTGCAGCTGAGGGCAGGGGTCTTCGCCCCAATTTCCCTGCTCCTCCTCTGCTCCCAGTACTGCTGCTTTCCCAGGTAAGCTCTGCTTGAGGCCTTCAAACTCCCCAGGTATCCCAGCAGAGTCTGGGGGGTCTGAGCACTCAGCTCCTGCCCAGCCCAGGCTATGCCCCATGCCGGGATCAGTACACAGCCGTGCTCCAGGATCTGCTGGGGTCTGGCTCAGACAGGTCATGCAAGCCTGGCTTTTTCCTCTGCACGGGGATACGGTGACCAGCAGGAGGGCAGAGCTGGCCTACACAACTCCACAGCTGCTGGGAGCAGCCAGTGCTGGAAAAGGGTGATGTGAGGGGCTGCTCTGGGACAATGGCCCTGGGGCAGCTTCCCCAGTGTGTCCATGCAATGCAGGGAGCAACCTGGGCTCGTCTCCTCTCCACCTTCCAGGTCCTGCTGCCTTTCCCAGGAGACCTGCATTTGTCCTGCAAGCACACTGCTCCCACATTGCCCATTGACACACGGTAGCTGCCTGCTGGCGTTTTTCCTCTCCTGGGCCCCTTACAAGCCCAGCCCGGCCCCTTCCCAGCTCTTCCCACCTCCCCTGCCCTCTCCTCAGCCCACCCAGCAGAGCAGCCCAGGTTGGGGTGGCCCCACAGCAGTGCCCACTGCAGGGGGCTGCAGAGCCCTGGGCACTCACAGCACAACCCCAGCCCAGCCCCTGCCCAGGACAGCACCAGAGTCCTGGCCCCGGCGCTGCTCAGGCAGATCCTCCTGGCCCAACGACGGAAACGTCTGCCCCAGCCTCGTGCACACAGGAGAGAGTTTGTCGTTCCCTCCATTGCACGCTCATGCACCTCTGCTCTCGCCCTGTTTGTCCCTGCTCCCCACAGAGCCCTTCCTCAGCTGAGTGCTGGCCTGGCTGGCCACTCCTGAACCAGGCTTTGAGCTCATCCCCGCAAACCCGTGCAGAACCTCAGAAAAGCAAGAGGCCCTTTTAGGGTGCAACTCATTGAGTGAATTCTTGACACCAGCTTGGGAAGAGGCATCCCCATCCTCCTGGCATTGCACTCAGGAGAGCCCCTTTCATTACAGTGGGCCTCGTAGGGAGGTCAGCTCTGATACAGTGGTTCGCATTGCCTGGTGCTGCCTGTACTCACAGGAGTGTGACTGTAGACACAGCAGTACTGCCACCAAGGTCCAACAGACCTCAGGGCTTACACAAATACCAGGGTGTCAGAGTTCAACACTCTCTGACCACATTCTCTTACACAGTCCACGCGTGGAGGGCATAATGATTAATATCAAATTCATTTATTAGAAAATATTTGACATTGCATGGGATTTGGATTTAGCAGAGTGATGCAGCAAAACACCAAAATCACAATGCACATTAGTTACACTTAGCAGAATATAGGAATTGTAATATGAGTTTGAGTCACAGCGCAAATGCGGTTCCTCTTTCTGGTCTTTATAACAATGCTCACCATCACAGCGCTGGGCATCCTCAACCGCCAGGAAGGGATACGTGGGTTTGAAACAGCTCAAGTCTATTGCTCTCTTCAAAGTCCTTTTGTTGATTGTTCGGTTCTTGTACTCTGTGTTGGGAAACCAGTAATTTACAATAGCTGAGCATGTGATTTAACCTAATGTTTCATTCATACGTACTTTCCAGTTTCTGAGACAGCAGATTTACATCAAGGTTATGACAAATAACAAGACAGGGATCATTAACAGGAGGGGCATAGGATGCAACATCAACCGCAATACGTTGGTATTTTTTTGGTGCCCTTTGTGCTGAGATTCATCCAGCTTTCTTGGCAACACCTGTGGTCAGTCACAGCCAGGCTTCTGCCCTCAACCTTCTTCCATTGTGCGGATGTATTGCTTGGCCACAACGCAATAAGCAGAGAGAGTTCCACTTCTTGGAATAGGTGCTAGCATGCCACGCTAGAAAGCACAGCGGTGCCTCTGTCAACATCAACACCTACCGGTGGGAAAAGAGCCTTCTAGGCTGAAATCGACTCACGTATGAAGGTCAAAGAACACCAACTCAAGGGCTTGGAAAAGAAAGAGTGCTTTTCTCCTCAAAACAAAAAAAGGAGGGGGGAGGGCGGCTGGGGAAGGGGTTGGGGCTGGCAGTGGGGGTTCGGGCATCTCCCTGGGGTTGGTGCTTGGGGGCTGGTGTTGAGGGCAGGGCTGGGGACGAGAGCTGGCTGCATGGGGTGAGGGGTTGGGTGAGGCGTGGGGCGAGGTTTGGTGGTTGTGCTGCGGGTTTCTGGTGCTTGCTGTGAGCGTTGGCTAGCTTTGTGGGGGAGTGGGCTATGGCAGGGGTGAGGGCTGGGGTGACGGCTAGCATTTGTTGTCTAGGGCTGAGGGTTGGAGATGCCGGTGAGGGCTGGAGCAAGAGTTAGGGAAAGGGGTTGGAGGTCTGGGTTGTGGCTGGAGGGTTAGAGTTTGGGGTGAGGGATGAGAGGAGGGGATTGGGGCAAGAGGTACGGTGGGGTCAGGTTTTGAGGTGGTGCTGGTGGTTAGTGGTGAGCAGGTGAGTGCGGCCAGGCGTGGGCAGCCGGGGATGAAAGAGGAGGGAGCTGGCCATGCGGAGCCGCGCGCGGCCCCTCGAGCTGCCTCGCCCTGCCCTGCCCCAGCTCCCTCCTGCCCGGGGCGGCCGCGCTGCGGCCCTGGAGCCCCTGGCGGCGCCGGCTGCTGCTGCTGGAGCAGCTCGCGCAGCAGAGGTGACCTCAGAGCCGCCCCCGGCGGGGCCATTGTGACCCCCCCCGTTGTGACACCGGCGGCGCTGTCAGGTGCGGGCAGTGTCCGGGCGGACGGCGACGGGAGAGGGCAGGAGCGCGTGGAGCTCGAGGAGGAGCCCCCGAGCGCAGCCACGTCTTTCCCTGCCGCCCCGGCAGCCCCGCGGAGTCGAGGCGTTTGCCGAGGCCTTGCCAGCTCCTGCTGCGGGTGAGAGCGACGGGGCCGGGCTCGGCAGTGCCACGGGGCTGCGGGGGCCCTCGGCCGTGGCGGGGGCAGGACCTTGCGGCAGGGGCTGAGGCGCAGGAGAGCTGGCTCCAGGGCCGGGACGGGCGCGGGGACCTTTGACTGCGCTGCCCCCACCCCCGTGGGGACCCTCCCCAGCTCTGCATTAAACAAGTGTCCCCCTCCTGCCTCTGCTCCGTGCCGCAGGATGGCGGAGAGACCCCCCAGCCGCCCACGGGTGGCCTGGGAGCAGGAGTACGGCTGCCCGCGCCGGGCATCCCAGGAGCAGGACAGGGTTGCCGAGGAGAGCAGCTCTGCCTCGAGGCCCTTGGAGGGGTTCGAGTCCCAGGCGTGGCGGAGAGGTGAGTGAGCCCCCGTGGGGCTGGGCCGGGCTGGGGTGAGGGCCGGGGAGCGCACCCTGCTCTGCGCCGGGCTCCCATGTCCCCAGCACGTGGTGTCGGGGTGCCCGGGGTGGTGGCACAGCGGTGCCCGGATGCCAGGGCCCGCTCGGGGCTTGGGAGCTGGCCCCAGCGCAGCATGCGCCCAGGAGGGAGAGCGCAGATGGACGCAGCTCCTGCTGCCTGGGACGGGCAGCGAGCGGCAGCTCCGTGGCAGGAGGAGGGATGCTGCCCGTCTGGCAGCACGTTCCCCAGCCTGGTGCAGTTGAGGTTTGCCCTGGCTGGCTGGCTGCAGCAGGGCAGCCCATGTGCTGGGCACCGTGCAGCCTTGAGCAGCCTGGGGGAGACTGCGTGCCCGGGAGCAGGCCCATGGCTGGCCGGCGGGCAGAGCTCACTGCGCGGCTCTCTGCTGCCTGCCCTCCATCTCTGCAGTGCTCCTGGCTCTCTTCCTTTCTCAGGTGCAAGGTTTTCCATCAGCAGCTGGTCCGAGCTGTCCAGAGAGGATGAGGAAGCCTTGGACTTCATCCAGGCCTTTGTGGGTGGCCGAGAACAGGTAAGTGCAGCCGTTTCCATGGGGGCTGTGCCTGGGTCTCCCTGCGGGTCCGCCCATGTCTGCTGGCAGGCTGCTGGGGAGGTGCTGGCTGTGCAGAGCTGCTGCCGTCCGGGGTCCCGCCCAGCACTGCAGCCCCCTGGCTGCTCTGGTCCTGCTGGCCTTTCCTGTCTCCTCTCGCGCTCACTCTGTCTCTCTTCCCCGTCTGTCAGCAAGAGGCGCAGAAGCTGAAGTTTCTAGCGTCCATCGGCACCCTCTGTGGAGGCAGCAGCGCCAAGACCTTGTCCTGGGGCCTGGAGGTGTTCTGCTGCCGACACGAGCTGGCCGAGCATATCGAGGTGAGGGGAGAGGCAGCAGGTGTGAGGACAGGGGCAAGGCCAGCTGGGCCCTGGGTCTGCTGGTGCTGGGTGATGGCAGTTGCCGCGCTGACTGCCGGTTGTGCTGTGCAGGTGCTGCTGGAAGAGGAGCCCTTGGAGTGCCTGGGCACAGCAGTGCGCCAGCAAGCCATGCTTGCTATCACGGCAATGAGGTAGCTAGCAGAGCCCCTGGTTTGGCCAGGACCTGTGCACAGCATGTGCCTGATGGCACCGTCCCTGGCTGGGAGGTGTGCACCATGGTGGGAGGAGGCTGGCGGTGCTGTCTGCTGCGCTTCTGCTCTCCCCTGGCCCAGGCTTGTCAGCAGGGCAGATGGGAGGGCAGAGGGTTGCCTGCTGCAGCTCCCCAGGGCCCCTTGGCTTGTAGTGCAGAAGGGGAGGCAGGTGGTAGAGAAGGGGGGAGGCCTAGCTGCCTGGGCTCTCCTCTGGCCCTGGGCCAGTTCATGGAGGGAGGAGGTGCCTCCCTGCAGGGCTCCCTCACGTGCTCTCTGCAGCAGCCGGGGGACTCCTGCCCCAGCGGCCCACAGCCACCTCCCCAGGGCATCCAGGCACTGCTCCCAGCACCAGTGTCCAACAGGCATCTCTCTCTCTCTCTCGCTCTCTCTTTGCAGTGCAGTGGAGCCGGTTCTGGAGGGCAAAAAGAGCAGCCTTCTCCATGCCTGCTTCAAGAGTGTCTTCTTGCTTCCTCCAAGAGAAGACATGGAGACCGTGGACATGTCCCTCTACTCCAAGGTAGGTGCTGGGTGAGCTACAGGGAGCCCGCCAGCCCCTCTGGGCTTGCCCCTGGCTCCGCTGTGCTGAGAGGTGACTGTCAGCTCCAAGGCTGGGCAGGATCTCAGCTTTGTTTTCCCACCCTCCTGCCTTCATGCCCTTCCCGTGGGCTGGGCCATGGGCAGTGCCCAGGGGCTGGTCCGTGCACAGCAGGTCTCCTGCCCTGAGGCCTCTCGTTGGCCCGTGCAGGGCAGCGGGTGTCCTCGCTGGGCAGCAGGGGTTCAACTGAGTCTGCTGTGGGTCAGAGGCAGTGGGGAAGGAATGCCACAACCCCCTGTCCTCCTTGCAGACCCTCGATGCCATGGACAACATGTTGGAGGTGCTGGTGCTCAAGTCGGCCACTTCCAGCCTCCTGGAGCTGCAGAAGATCTTGCAGGTGTGGCATTTGCAAAGAGTGGGCTGCATTGGGCCTGTTCCTCAGCCCAGAGGGAAGTGACACCCTCGAGTGGACATTCCCCCCCTGAGTGCCATGTACAGGCAGCACGCTGCAGGCAGGGGGCGTTTCTCGCTTGGGTGAGCGGAGGTTCCCCACTGGGCTCTTCTGTGAGCCCAGTGCCCCCTGGCTACAGCCCAAGTCCCTTCCCACCCCAAACATCCTCCAGGCTCTTGGGAACACCTTGCCCCCATGAGCACTCCTGGGCCACCTCTGCCCCCAAAGCTCTCCTTGCACCAAAGCAGTGGGAGGAATGTCGTCACCCTTCTTCTCTAGGCACTGCACTGATGGCAGCTGGTGCTGCTGCCCCCCTGCCTCCGCGTGCCTTGTGCTTTCCTTGCCAGATCGGAATGGGGCAGAGACCCACTGGGAGCTGCCCGTGCTGCAAGGGGAGCCGAGGCCGGAAGCTTGGTTCTTCTGCCATGCCAGGAGGCCGGAGGCCAGGCTGCCCACTGCAGACCCCTAGGGAAGGTGTGGCCTGAAAGGCCTGCCATCCTGAAGAGGGCACCCGGGGCCATGTGCATGGCCAGGAGCAGAGGCTGGGAGGGGGCTTGGGTGTGGCTGGCTGCCTGAGGGCAAGGTGGGCCTTGCAGGCTGGGGCCTGTAGGGGCAGGAAGGCCATTCCAGGCTTGGCTCTAGCTCCGAGGAAGCCTTGGTGCACTGTAGGACTGCAGGCAGGCGCTTAGCAGAGCTGCTTCTGCTGGAGTGGGCGTCAGCTCCCCGGGCAGAGCAGTAGCCTTTCTCCTTGCAGATGCTGCTGCCCTTCACCAAGACGGAGAGAGCAGCTGTGCGTGAGAGGGCCGTGGGGAGGATTGGGAGGCTGAGCAAGTTGCTGGCCAACTATTCCTCGCTGGAGGTAAGGAGCCAAGCACCGTGCAGCCCCCGCTTTGGCCCTTTGCAGCAGCCCAGAGCACAGTGCAGCTCAGGGGGTCCCTCGGAGGGAAGCGTGGGCACAGGTTAAGGCACTGAGCAAGGCTCTGCCCTGAAGCAAAGCTCTTTGGCCCTCTCTCCATGGGCTTTTCTCTGCAGTCCCTTTGTCGCAGGAGCCAGCTGTGCCCCCAGCCCTGTGCAGGGGAGCAGTGCGCGCGGAGCATGATGTGAGCCGCAGCCTGGCAGTGCTGCCTTTGCTGGGCTGCTGCTTTGGGAGGCAAGGCCTGCAGGGCCCTCGAGAGCTTTGGCTCCGCTGGGATCCATGCCTGGGCAGAGTCTTGGCTTCAGGGCTTTGGTGGCGACTGCCTCCCGTCAGCCCTTCTACCTGTCCCACCCGCCTTGCCCAGGTGTGGCACCCCTTTGGAGGAGTGGATGAGAGCCCTGCCTGCTATGGGAAGATCCCCGTGCCGATGCTGGGACAGCTGGTGGGCTGTCTCATCCTTTGCTGTGCTTACGAGGACGCGGAGACCAAGGGTGGGGCCTTGGATGCTCTTCATTGCCTCTTCAGATTCGTCGTGCAGCGAAAACGTAAGAGAAGCTGTGCTGGGCTGTGTGCTTCTGCACGCGGCCACGCTGGCAAGGCCGGGGAAGGCATCGCACTGCCTCGGCCCCTCTGCTCAGTGAGGCAAAGGAGCAGGAGGCGCAGCTGATGTAGGAGCAGGGGAGCGGGCTGTTAGTACCTGTCCTGGATACCACTGGCCTGGAAAACGCTCAGCAGCCCCTGCTCAGAGGCTACGGCTTGTGTCGGGCTTCGCACCGGAAAGCCCGTGAGGCTTTTGGTACCCTTTGAAGCAGTTGCCCTTCTCTGCCCTGGAATAGGCCCCGACCCTCCCTGGGAATCCTGCTCCCCATCCATTCCTGGCATGCCCTTTGTCTCTGCCAGGCTGGTTTCTCTCTGACGCCATGAGTCTGCCAGCTGCAGCTCTGCATGACTCCTGCTGACCGCTGTGTCTTTCTGCTGCTGTTCAGGCCGGGCGATGCTGCAGGATGATCCAGAGTATGTGGAGCCCCAGAAGGAGAGGGAAGCCGACAATGAGCTCTGCCTTTCGTGGACGAGCAACATGAGCGTGATCATGAGGGTGAGGAGCACTTCCCTTGCTGGGACTGTTGGCCATGGGGTCCTGAGGAGACGTGGATGAGCAAAGGGATGCCTAACGAGTGGGGCTGAGGGGGCCTTGGGGTTGATGCAGAGGTGGTGGTGGAGAAGGAAGCAGCTCTGAGTGGCACCTAGAGTACTGGTTGCTGCCTGGTAGCAGCCCTGCTCTCACTGCTGTGTCTCCCGCTGTCCCTGAGCGGGGGGACTAGCCAGAGGCTTGGCTCCAAGAGTCCCAGCAGCAGCTGCAGCCTGCTGGCCACCGGCAAGCTAGGGTTGCCTGCAGAGCCAGTGCACTGTGAGCCTGCTCCCGAGCATCCTGCCTTGCCCTGGTGGCCCTCTGGCCACATGCCCCATGCTGCTGCTACCCAGCACAGCGCGTGCTCCTGGCTCTCCTGGGCCACGGTGCCAGCACTGCCCCGCACCTCTCTCCAGAGCCACATCCACTGCTTAGCTAAGCAGCAGTAGTGCGGCCCGCAGCGTGACATTTCTTCTCTCCTGGGTCCTTTCTGCCCCAGCTGTTTGTGAAAAACCTGCAGCCTTCCGAAAGGACAGACGTCATTGTCACAGCCATCGAGGGCATGAGGAA
The DNA here is from genome assembly GCF_040807025.1 of Struthio camelus. Classification (NCBI taxonomy): domain Eukaryota; kingdom Metazoa; phylum Chordata; class Aves; order Struthioniformes; family Struthionidae; genus Struthio; species Struthio camelus. The sequence continues at coordinate 2,029,450 of NC_090957.1, read as the reverse complement.
CTGCAGCACCTACAATACGGAGGTGGCTTCCCACATGCTGACCATGTTCCTGCTGGACGCTTTCTCTGTGCTGGAAGATGTAAGGAGCCTGGGGCTGGCGTGCGTGGGGCTCGACCCTCTGGGGCGCTGTTTCCCCGCCGAGAGCCAGTGTTCGTGGGCAGCGGAGCCCCTTGGAAGGCAGCAAGGAGCGGTGGGAGTGGTGGAGAGGGAAGGAGAAGTGAGTGGGAGCTGGGGTATTGGCTGCTCTCTGGGAGCAGCCTCACCGTCCGCCTTGTGTCTTCCAGGTGCCACGCATCATAAGGTGCCTCTACAGGAACGTCAAGTATGTGAGGGAGCTGTCGGCCCGGGTCACCCTAAACAAGACCCTTTGCCAGCTGGCCTGCTTGGAGCCCAGCGAGGTGACCGTGAGCCTGCTGTACTGCTCGCCACTGTGCAACAGGTATGGGGCCCGTCAGCCTGGACGGGCTCCAGTGGCTCCTTGGCCATGGGGAGAAGGGCCCAAAGAGGGCCAGAGGCAAGCAGATGGCCAGCACACGGCTGAGGGGCAGGGCCCTGTGTCTCGCCCACCGTTTCCCAGCCCTGGTGCCTCAAGCAGGCCTTGAGGAGCCAGAGCTGAGCAAGTGTCCCTGCCTTGAGCCGCAGAGCGCAGCGGCTCTGCACGCTCCCTGCCGCGCAAGGGGCTTCAGCTTGGTCATGTGCTGCCTGCCTGGGCAGGACCCTCTTGGGGCTGCCAGGGAGGAGGGGGTGGGCAGGGGCAGGGCTGGCACACAGCTGGGGACCTCCAGGGCTGGCCCAGGCTACGGTGCTGCGGCCAAGGAAGTGCCACTGACAAGGCGCTCTGGGCCTGCAGCACTGCCGTGAGCATGTGGAAGGTGCTGATGGATAAGCCGATGCTTGCGCCGGACATGCTGCGGGAGCTGCTGAGCTTGCTGGAGGAGCGGCCACTGCGCAAGCAGTCCAGCTCCGACAGGGACAACAACTGCATCCTTCCGCTGGCCGTGAGTTAGGGGACGAGGCCTCCCGTGCCCCCAGGCTGGTGCCTGCCTCCCTGGGCCCCCTCCCCCTCTCCGCTGCCCGTGTGCCCCCAAGCAGGGACCTCTCCTGGGCCCATGGCTACAACATGGCCAGCGCCAGGCCTCCGACTGTGCCAGCGCACAGGGCTGCCAAGTGCTGCCTGGCCTCTCTGCACACCAACAGCCAGGCTGGCCATGCCCAGGAAATCTCCATCCGACGCTGTCCCTGCATCCGCCGACCTCGCTCAGCAGGCTGGAAAGCCAGGGTCGGGTTGGGGGCAAGGTGAGGGGCAGGAGTAGGGCTCCTGCAAAACCTGGGCAGGCAGCACGGCCTGGGACAGGGAGCCTGGCCGAGCGTGCACGCTACACGAAGCCTGCCGAGGTGATGGTCATGCTGAGGCAGGAAGGCTCACTGTGTACAACCAGGAGCTGAGGCCCAAGAGCCTGCGGGCGCTGGCCCTGGTCAGGCAGCCAGGCTGAGGCCTCCAGCTGCACTTCCCATGCTCCAAGGCTGTGCTCGAGCCTCCCACCTGGAGGGCTGTGGAAGCATGCCGGGGACTGCTCGGGAGTGAGAGGTGTGACTGGGTGTTTTCTGCAGGCAACGAGGGCACTGTGTGAGATCATCCGGGAGCCCGTCTGCCCAGAGGCGGTGAAGGCGTTTTTCCCCCAGCTCTTCCTGGCGCTGCTCTTGCAGATGGTCTTCACAGCAGAGTTCAGCCACCAGGAAGCAAATATCTTCTTGAGGGAATGCCAACGGGATGAGTCCCGTCCCACCAGCCACGTCAGGTGCTCGATCCCGCTCGCCCTGTCTCTGCACTGCACCTGGAGGCAGGGCCGGGCTGCCAGTGTGACCTGGGCTTTGCTCTGCATGCAGGTGCGCCGTGCAGGCCATGAAAAGTCTGCTGCGCTGCGCCCACTATGAGACCGTAGCCGTGACTGTTGAGAGGAAGGGCGGCTGGGACCTATTTCTGCATGCGGACACCTCGCAGAAGGGAGTGGTGGTGCTGGCCAGGTAGAGCCCTTTCCGGCCTGCTCTGGCCCAGCACCTCTTCCCTGGCTGTGGGGTGTGCCTCCCCATGTGCTTCTTGGTGGGGGAGGGGGAACGCCACTTCTCCAAGAAAGAGGCTGCAGCCTCAGCCCTTGTGGCAAGGGCTCGCCCAGCAGAAGGGCCCTGGGAGCTGCCATGCTGCCCAGCTTGGAGAGCTGCTGGGGGAGCAGGTGGTGTTAGGAGCTGTGGGAGAGGGTCGTGCGCAGGAGAACCTGGGGAGGGCCCAGGGGCACAGGAATCCAAAGCGGGCAGGAGAGGGGATGTGTGGGCAGGCCATGCCGCCTGGGCAGGAAGGCTGTTTCTCCGGTCTCCCACCAAGAGGAACGTAATGATGCCTGACGCTGACTTTCTAATGGCAAGGTGTGGTAGGGCAAGAGCAGTGCTCCATGAGCAAATGCCGCTGGCTGCAGGAGCTGCGTGCCAAGCAGAGCGATGCCAGAGGAGGTTTGCCTGCTCGGCTGAGGCCCAACACTGCCTTCTTGCCTCTGACAGAGCAATGAGGGGGGCTGCCAGTCACCTGCGTCGCTGGATCTTCCGCCAGCTGGCAAGGCTGCTGAGGAGGGAGGACCAGTTTCATCAGCTGCCCGTCATGGCTTTCTTTGTCGAGGTGGGCCTCATGGCAAGCAGTGCCTCTCTGGAGGGGCCTCTAAATGCTGTGCTCGCTTGTGCACATGCGTGTGGGGTGATGCTGGTGAATGGAGCTGGGGCAATGCATACGCTCCTGGTAGTAGCCCCGGCCTTGGCTCGTTTCTGCTGGGCGACCACTCGTAAGCACTTGTATTTCGTGCCTGCTTTGTGGCAGCTGTCTGTGTTCAATTGCTCCTCCAAGGGATGAGAACAAGAGGCTGCGGAGGGTTCAGGGGACGGGAGGAGGAGGCGAGCAGTGTGTGCAGTGTGCCGTGAGGCGCGGGGCTGTGAGCAGGGCCCAGGGGTGTCTGCACAATGCCTGCTGTGTTTGGGCTGAGCTTTGTGAGGGCCTGGTGCCCTTGCCCTGGATGGTGGGTGGGATGGAGAGCTGCACGCTGCGGGCAGTGCTGCCGGCTGTGCCAGTCTTTCAGTGCTGTGTCCATTTCAGCTGCTGGAATGCCCTGAGCTTGCCGACATGGATGAGGAGGTCCTGCCACTCGTCCAGGGTTATGCGCAGAGTGAGAGCCTGGAGATGCGCAGACTGGCGTTCAGAGGCCTCGTGGCCCTGTTGAATAGACCCAAGATGGTGAGGAGGGGGGCAGGCGGGTGAAGCCATGCTGGCAGCCTGGGGCTTGACAGGAGACACTGGGTCAGAGAGTGGCTTGGACTTGGCTGGCAATCCGGAGGTGTGGTAGCTGCTCCCAAGTCTCCGCTGCCCCATTCATCTGCCCCGAGTGTCATGCCAGGCCCTTGGCCGTGCTGCACAAGGAGAAAGGCACCAGTGCCCAGCGGGAAGATCTGGGAGAGGGACAATGAGCTGGAGCACAGGGCCGGGCTAAGGCAGCCAGCTGCTCCTGGGCCTTGAGGCAGCAGCTTTGCTCCCTACAGAGGCCAGTGCATGCTGAGGGCCCCCTTGGAGATCTGTGCCCTGCACTGCAGCCTCTGTGCCCAAGGCCTGCGTGTGTGCAGAGCCCTGGCCCTGGCCACTGAGCCCTGATGGGAAAAGAGCAGGCAGAGCACTTTTGGGCGGGCGGGGGGCGGGGGGGGGTCTGGCCTTGCTTCCCACAAAGAAAGTTGTGTGTTTCCCACAGAAAAGGAGAATGCAGAGCCTGCTCCCAGACAGCATGGAGTGGCTGCAGGATGCTTGCAGGGAAGTGCGTGTGGGAAGCCTGATGCTGCTGAGAAACATCCTCAGCTACCTGGAACAGAAGGGCTCCAACCCGATTGTTCTGCAGCTGGCCGAGAAGCTTCTGCCTCGCTTTGATGACGTAAGGCTGATGGGAGAGCCGGGGCTCTGCTGGTGTGTCCGGGGGTCCGTATGCGTGGTCTGGGTGCTGTGTGCCCCTCTGCATACGTGCCTGTTGGCACGTCCCCGCACAGGCCCTGCTGTATGTCAGGAAACCTTTTGCCCTGTGGTTCTCAGCCCATGCCCTGTGCTGGCCTTGGTGTCCAGGGCTGTGGGAGTAGAGCAAACCAGCCCCCTGTCTGCTCTCGGCTGCTGCGTCTCGTGCTTGACTGCGTGCGGCGCTTGCCGTGGCCTGGGGCAGCGATGAGCAGAGAGGTAGGAGCAGGCTAGAGAGCGAGGGAGAGGCCGTGCCGCGGGGCTGTCCCTTTCTGTCCTCTTGTTGTGTGCGGGGGCCCTGATGGAGGCCTCGGGAAATCCAAGAAGCTCCCTCCAGAGGGAGAGGGAGACAGAGCCCAGGGAGGCTTGTCGTGCTGCTGCCGACAACCCTCATTGTCCAGGCTGCCTCAGCAGAGGCTTGTCCTCAGCTCCGACCTCTGGCCGGGCTGGGGGACAGTTGTGCCCGGAGAGGACGAGGCCTTGCCACGGCAAACGCTCTTGTCGGGCCCCGTTCCTGGAGTCGTTGCTGAGGCCTCCCCTCCTCTCCTCCCTGCCTGCAGGAAGACAGCAGAGTGCGAGAGCTCTCCATGCTCCTCTTCAAAGACCTGCTGGAGATTGTGGTGGGGAAGAACAAACGGAACCTGAAGCAGCATGCACAGAGGAGCCTGGTGCCGCTCTTCCTCCACATGAGTGACAAGGTGCAGAGAGTGGCCCAGGTAGGGAGCAGTGTTTTGGGGAAGCAATGCTGACATGCCGTGGGTGGAGGTGAGCAGCAAGGCAAGGGCTGCTGCCAAGTGTGCCTTGGAACGCATGGCAGCATGAGGTGCAGCTTCCTGTGTGCCGAAGGACAAGGCAGAGCTGCCTCTGCCTTCAGGGAGGGCCAGACCTAGTGGCACGCTGCGTCGTGCCATTTGGGGCTGGGAAAGGCTGGGAGCCTTGCCAAGACGAGGGGGACCCAGGGTGTCCTGCCGTGGCTGCGGTGGCATCTCCTGGTCTCTGTTGCTCTGCAGGCCTCTCAGGAAGCCCTGGTGAGCGCTGCACAGTTCCTCAAGTGGGAGGAGCTCAAGCAGCTGGCCAGAAGAGCGGAGCCATGGAAGATCGGGGAGTGCGTGGTAAGGACGTGGCCAAAGCCCCCGGGGCCGCGGCGGGATGAGGCCTGCCGCCATGGCCAGTGGGCAGGGTGCACAGCTGTGCCCCTCACGCACTGCTGCAGCCCAGAGCCCTCTCCTCTAAGTGCCCGCTGGGGTGCTGAAGGGGCCCCTGGCCTGGCTGGGCCTTGGCAGAAGCATGGCGGGGATCTCAGCACCCGCAGGCCCCGCTCTGCCCTCTGCTCCCTCTGAACCTGGCTACCAGCCAGCTTCTAGCTGGGAGGCGTGGACAGGAAGGAAGAGGAGGCCGGAGCTGGGAGGAGGGACAGGCCTGGCCTTCTGGGGAGGCTCGGTGCCAACCCCCTGTCCTTGTGCTGTCTGCAGCTGCTGAGGGACAGGAGCAGAGCGGAGCAACACCTGCGCCAGAGCCTGCCTTACCTGGAGAACCCGGACGCATCCTTGCGGGAGGCAGCTGTGAGGTTCATTGGTGAGCCACAAGCCCAGGGCCATGCCTGCCCACCCAGACGGGCACACAGGAGGGTCTTCAGTCCCTCCCACCGTCCCTGGGTCCTGCACCGTGGGGACGGGGCTGGGGCCAGCCTTGCCCAAGGGGAGCAGGCTGCGTGGCCAAGCTGGCAAGGCCAGATGGGAGCTGTGCTGCTGGGGGCTTGCTGGGGAGTATGAGGGGTGAGCGGAGGTGTTTGCCTAGGGCTCATCGGGCAGCAAGTGAAGAAGCGGAGGAAGGAGAAGGTGCAGGAGCTGTGCACTGGTGAGTGAGAGCAGCGCTGTGTCAGGCAGCCCTGGCAGGGAGGAGGGAGGAGGCTGGGAAGTGAGCTGCAGTTCACTGGCCTGCCCCAGGTGAGGAAGGCTCTGTGTCCCTATGTGGGGGAGAGCAGGGGGTATTTGGGGCGCATCTGGGGCTTGGCCGACCTGCAAGTGCCAGCTGATCCATTTGTCCTACCTGCTGCCTCCTCCGCATGGGAAGAGCTGAGTGGGGCTGGCCCTGCCTGGGGGGGGATTCCTGGGATCTCTGCAAAGGTGGGAGTCTGTTCTCAGCTCGGTGCCTTTCTCTCGCAGCCCTCCAGCCCCTGGAAAATGATGCAGAACCTTTAGTCCGTTGCCTGGTGTCACAGACCATCATGAACCTGAGGGTGCCAAGGAGAACATCAAGATTCCACCTCGGAGCACTGTGTCCCTGGCTCCCGAGAGCATGGGCGAGGTGGCACCCTCCCGCCAGGACGTGACTCTGTTTGAGCAGAGCTGACGCAGCTGTGCCAATGCCATGGTGCTGCACACCACGCACACACGCAAGTGTGCTGGAAGGTCTGGCTCATTGCTGGCATCTCCCGCAGCCCCAGGACAGCTCGACTCCTCAAGCACAGCCCCTGTTGTGCTACCGCTTCATGGCTTTGTTGGGCTTCCCGCAAAGATACAGCCCCGTTTCCTCAGCCGGAGTGAGTGTTCTTTTTTTAGGGAGCCAAAGGCAAGGGGCAAAACTTGCTGCCTGCATGAATCTGGCTTGTCCTGGGGGGGACGGGGTGTCCACTCGTTCCAATATGCCAGGCCAGCGTAGAGCGGCCCGACACACTTTGGTTTTGCTGCAAAGCGTCAACTGCTCTGCTGGCCCACAATAGCCAAGGGAAAGGGGGAGAAAAGCTTTGGCCTCCCCTGCCCTCTCCAGTCACCCCAGGGCAAGAGCAGGCCCCTGCTGTCTTCAGGGCTTGCATCTCAGGTGGAAGGGCAGAGCTGGGGTATGACATGCAGCTCTGTTTCTATCGCCACTGCCTACCCTGCGCATGCAGGCCTCAAGGCCGAACCGTCCATGAACTCCAGAATCATTGCTGAGCATGTAACGGCCAAACCCATTAAAAGCAGCTAATAAAGATACACAGCTCGCTCATGGGGCTAAAAAGTAGACTGCAGGGGACAAGATGGGATGCACGTGGGTTGGGGTTGACCTCGGAGGAGATAAGGGACTGTGGGAAACAAGGACATGGCAACCAGTGTGGGCTGAAGGCCAAGACCAACCAGAAGGAGAGTAAAGAAGACTCAGTAAAGAAGATTGGGGGAGACCTTCCCTGGCAGGTGGGAAATAAAACTGTAAAGGGTCTAATTAGGCCAGAATTCCTTTGTTCAAGGTCCCTCCCTGGAGGCACCCAGCTCCAGCAGTTACTATGCTGCACCATCATTTAAATAATTAATTAGTGTTGCTGCTAGATGTGCGTGAGGTTCTGCTCCTCGGAAACCTAGGGCTGAAGTGTTTCCAGAGCACTTTGGCACCCCAGATGGGACCGTAGCCAACCACCATCAGACTCTCTCAGCTCCAAAATGGGGCTTCCCGGATGCCTGGGTCCCCTAAGGAGCCCCTGACCCACATGCCTGTGTCTCCTCTGGCCCCAAGCACAGGGGGCCCCGGTGTCCAGGCGCCCCCATGTGGCCAACTCTCCCCACGCTGTCTACAGGGGGCCCAGGCATCCGGGGGACCCAGGCATCTGTCCCAAAATTGACCCCAAGGTCTCCCGGCCGCCTGGGTCCCTCCTACATGGGATGGGGCATGCCTGGACACCTGGGCCCCTCCGAGAATCACCTCCATCCCTGGAAAGGTGATGGAACAGCTCCTCCTGGAGGTCATCACTAAGCATGTGGAGGACAAGGTCATCAGGAGTAGTCAGCATGGATTCACCAAAGGGAAATCATGCTGGACCAATCTGATGGCCTTCTCGGAGGGGATGACTGGCTGGGGAGATGAGGGCAGAGCAGTGGATGTTGTCTGCCTGGACTTCAGCAAGGCTTTGGACACTGTCTCCCATCACAGCCTCCTAGGTAAGCTCAGGAAGTGTGGGCTAGATGAGTGGACGGTGAGGTGGATTGAGAACTGGCTGGATGGCCGAGCTCCGAGGGTTGTGGTCAGTGGAGCAGAGTCTAGTTGGAGGCCTGTAGCTAGTGGTGTCCCCCAGGGGTCAGTCCTGGGTCCAGTCTTGTTCAATGTATTCATCAGTGACCTGGAGGAAGGGACAGAGTGCACCCTCAGCAAGTTTGCTGATGATACTAAACTGGGGGGAGAGGCTAACACACCAGAAGACTGTGCTGCCCTTCAGAGGGACCTGGACAGGCTGGAGAGGTGGGCAGAGAGGAACCTCATGAAGTTCAACAGGGGCAAGTGCAAGGTCCTGCACCTAGGCAGGAATAATCCCATGCACCAGTACAGGCTGGGGGTTGACCTGCTGGAAAGGAGCTCTGCAGAGAAGGACCTGGGAGTGCTGGTGGACAACAAGTTAAACATGAGCCAGCAGTGTGCCCTTGTGGCCAAGAAGTCCAATGGTCTCCTGGGGTGCATTAGGCAGAGTGTTGCCAGCAGGTGGAGGGAGGTGATCCTGCCCCTCTCCTCAGCCCTGGGGAGGCCTCACCTGGAGTACTGTGTCCAGTTCTGGGCTCCCCAGTGCAAGAGAGACATGGCACTCCTGGAGAGAGTCCAGCAGAGGGCTACCAAGATGATTAGAGGGCTGGAGCACCTCTCCTAGGAAGAAAGACTGCAAGAGCTGGGCCTGTTCAGCCTGGAGAAGAGAAGATTGAGAGGGGATCTCATCAACGTGTACAAGTATCTGAAGGGGGAGTGTCAAGAGGATGAGGCCAGTCTCTTCTCCATGGTGCCCAGCAACAGGACAAGAGGCAATGGGCAGAAACTGAACCACAGGAAGTTCCATCTGAACCTGAGAAAAAACTTCTTGACTGTGAGGGTGACAGAGCATTGGATCAGGTTGCCCAGAGAGGTGGTGGAGTCTCCTTCGCTGGAGATATTCAAAAGCCGTCTGGATGTGATCCTGGGCAATCTGCTCTAGAGGACCCTGCTTGAGCAGGGAGGTTGGACTAGATGATCTCCAGAGGTCCCTTCCAACCTAAACGATTCTGTGATTCTGTGATTCTGTGAGAATTGGGTCCCCCGGACGCCTGGGCCCCCCTGTGCACAATGGGAGGGGGTTTGTTGGGGGAAGGTGCCCGGATGCCTGGGTCCCTCCTACGTTGGGGGAGGTCAATAGGGGGGCCCAGGCATCTGGAGTGAGGGGGAGAATCCATAGGGGACCCAGAAGTCTGGGGACCAGAGGCATCTGAGGGACCCAGGCGTCTGGCTGCCCCCTAGACCAGCTCCCCTCCCCCACCCCGTATAGAGGACCCGGGTGTCCAGGTGCTCCCCGCCTCATGTACGAAGGACCCAGGTGTCCAGGGGGGACGCAGGCGTCCTGGTGCCACCTCCCCATCTGCTGCCATGGATGAGGGACCCAGGCATCGGAGGGACCCAGGCGTCCGGGGCGGGGTGGGGGGAATACATGGGGGACCCAGGCATCTGGGCAGGACCCACAGGGGACCCAGGCGTCCGGGTCAGGGGGATCCATAGGGGACCCAGGCGTCCAGGTGGGGGCGGGGGGAAAAGATGGACACAGGAAGACACCGAGCCCCAGAAGTGACTTTATTGACCAAAGCGCCGGGCGCCAACACAGCGCAGCGACGCGTCCCCAACATGTCCCCGAGTGTCCCCAGCCCTGTTGTGGCGATGGATGGTTTGGGGCTGAGAGGTGTCCCTGAGTGCCGGGGACATGGAGGGGACATGGGGACACAGGGCCTTGGGGACACGGGGACAGGGAGACATGGGGACATGCTGACATGGGACATGGGGATGTAGGGACACAGGGACATGGGGACATGGTGCCATGGGGACACAGGGCCATGGGGACATGGGGATATGGGGACATGGAGATATGAGGAGGTGGGGACACAGGGACATAGGGACATGGTGACATGGGACATAGGGATATGGAGATGTAGGGACACGGTGACATGGGGACATGGTGCCATGGGGACGTGGGGACATGGGGACACAAGGATGCAGGGACCCAGGGATGTGGGGACATGGGGACACAGGGACATGGGGACATGAGGAGGTGGGGACATGGGGTCATAGGGACATGGTGACATGGGACATAGGGACATGGAGATGTAGGGACACGGGGACATGGGGACCCAGGGATGTGGGAACACGGGGACATGGTGCCATGGAGACATGGGGAGGTGGGGACGTGGGGACATGGTGCCATGGGGACTTGGAGACCCGGGGATGGAGGGACCCAGGGATATGGGGACACAGGGACATGGGGACACAGGAATGGGGGGACACGGGGACGGGGGGGATGCGGGGACCCGGCTCCGTGGGGGGTCAGGGCGCGGGCAGCTGCAGCCAGGCAGCGGCGGCGTCCCCGTCCCCGTCCCCATCGCCGTCCCCGTCGGTGTCCCCGTCCCCGCGGTGGCGCACGGCCCGGCCGTGCAGGCGGCTGAAGCGGCGGCCCTCGAGCCTGCGGGCAGGGCAGGTGCGAGGGGCCCAGGCGTCCGGGAGGGCCCAGGCATCCGGGGAGGGACCCAGGAGTCCGGGAGAAGCCCAGGTGTCCGGGGAGGGACCCAGGAGTCCAGGGAGGGGCCCAAGCATCTGAGAGGGGCCCAGGTGTCCCGAGGGGACCAGGAGTCCAGAAAGGGCCCAAGTGTCCGAGAAGGGACACAAGTGTCTGGGGTGGAGGCCCAAGTGTCCAGGATGAGGGCCCAGGTGTCCGGGAGGGGCCCAGATGTCCAGGCAGGGAGGGACCCAGGCATCCGGGAGGGGCTCTGGTGTCCAGGAGGGGATCCAGGTGTCCGGGCAAGGAGGGGCCCAGGTGTCCGGGAGGGCCCGAGGTGTCCAGGAGCAGCCCAGGTGCCCAGGAGGGGCCCAGGCGTCGGGGAGGGACCCAGGTGTCCAGGCAGGGAGGGGCCCAGGCGTCCGGGAGGGCCCGAGGTGTCCGGGAGGGGACCCAGGTGACCGGGCAGGGAGGGGCCCAGGTGCCCAGGAGGGGCCCAGGCGTCCGGGAGGGGACCCAGGTGACCGGGCAGGGAGGGGCCCAGGCGTCCGGGAGGGCCCAAGGTGTCCGGGAGGGGACCCAGGTGACCGGGCAGGGAGGGGCCCAGGCGTCCGAGGCCTACCGGTATGGGCGCCGCTGCTCCTCAGCCAGCCCCCGCCAGAGCTGGGCCAGCTCCCGCGTGGCCGCCGTGGACGCCAGCCCCGGCCGGGCCCTGTCCCAGCGTCACCGTCACCGCGTCACCTGCCGGGGGTGACACCCGCCGCCCCTTCCCCGCCCCCAGGTCCACACGTCCCCCTGGTGTCCCCACATCCCCCTTGATGTCCATGTCCCTTTGGTGTCCCCACGTCCCCCTGGTGTCCCCACGTCCCTCTTGGTGTCTCCTCCCCCCCCTTTAGTGTCCCCATGTCCCCATTGATGTCCCCCACCCCTTGGCGTCCCCCTGCCCCTTGACATCTCCTCCATCCCTTGGTGTCCCCATGTCCCCCTTGGTGTCCCCTTGACCCCACTGATGTCCCCATCCCCTTGGTGTCCCACCATCCTTTGGTGTCCCTCCATCCTTTGGTGTCCCCACATCCCGCTTGGTGTCCCCTTGTCCCTTGGTATCTCCCCGGCCCTCAGTGTCCCCCCATCTCCTTGGTGTCCCTCCGTCCCTTGTTGTCCTCATGTCCCCCTCAGTGTCCCCCCCAGCCCTCAGTGCCCCCCCATCCCCTTGGTGTCCCCATATCCCCCTTGGTGCTCCCAGCCCTCGGTGCCCCGGCATCCCGTTGGTGTCCCCACATCCCCCTTGGCATCCCCATGCCCATCTTGGTGTCCCCATGACCCCCTTGGTGTCCCACTTCAATCCCTTGGTGTCCCCACCCCTTGGTGTCCCCACATCCCTTGGTGTTTCCCCATCCCCTTGGTGTCCCCATGTCCCCCTTGGTGTCCCTCCATCCCTTGGGGTCCCCACGTCCACCTTGGTGTCCCCCCCATCTCTCAGTGTCCCCCTCCATCCCTTGGTGTCCCCACCCCTTGGTGTCCCCCCATCCCTTGATGTCCCCACATCCCATTGGTGTCCCCCCATCCCCTTGGTGTCCACCTTGGTGTTGTCCATCCCCTTGGTGTCCCCATGTCCCCCTTGGTGTCCCTCCATCCCTTGGTGTCCCCACATCCCCTCTGGTGTCCCCACATGCCCCTTGGTGTCCCCCCCATCCCTTGGTGACCCCACGTCCCCCTCGGCGTCCCCCGCCGCCCCGCGTCGCCCCCGCACCGGATGTACTGCTTGCGGTGGAGCCGGCAGAACATGATGAAGCCGTTAACGCACTTCTTCTTGGGCGGCCGCCCGCTGGCCACCCCCTTCAGCCTCACCGGTGGCCCGCCACCATCACCGTCACCATCACCATCCTCCTCCTCGTCCTCGGCGGCCGGCGCGGGGCTGAGGCGGACGTCGGCGAAGAGCGCTGCCGCCCACAGCTGCTCGCCCACGCCGCCCGGCCCTGCGCCGCCCGTCCGCCCGCCCCCGCTGTCCCCCCGCCACCTACCAGGGTCCTCAGCGGGGCCCAGGCGTCCGGGCGACGACAGCAGCGACGGGCTGAGCCCCAGGGCAGCGGCAGCCGGCGGCGGCGCCTCTTTGGCCTCCTCCTCCTCCTCCTCGGCGGCCCAGCGTCGGCTGGGTGGGCGGGTGGGAGGCACCCATGGGTGCTGCGGCACCCAGAGCCGGTGACCGACCCCCCCCTTCCCCACTGCTGCCATCACCCATCGGAGGTGGCGGCGGCAGGACTCACCCCAGCACGGCCCCGAGGCCTTCGGCGCCGTCGTCATCGTCATCAGAGTCCAGCCACAGGGGCCGGTGGCACCCTGCGAAGGCGGCAGCGGAGGTGGAGGGAGGTGGGCTGGGGCCCAGGAGTCTGGGAGAGGGGTCCAGGAGTCCAGGAGGGGGCCCAGGAGTCAAGGGAAGGAGCCCAGGAGTCTGGGAGAGGGGCCCAGGAGTCCAGGAGAGGGGCCCAGGAGTCCAGAGAGGGGCCCAGGAGTCCAGGAGAGGGCCCAGGAGTCCAGGAGAGGGGCCCAGGAGTCTGGGAGAGAGGTCCAGGAGTCCAGGAGAGGGCCCAGGAGTCCAGGGAAGGGGCCCAGGAGTCTGGGAGAGGGGCCCAGGAGTCCAGGAGAGGGGCCCAGGAGTCCAGAGAGGGGCCCAGGAGTCCAGGAGAGGGGTCCAGGAGTCCAGGAGGGGGCCCAGGAGTCCGGGAGAGGGGCCCAGGAGTCAAGGGAAGGGGCCCAGGAGTCCGGGAGAAGGCCCAGGAGTCTGAGAGGACCCAAGTGTCCAGGCGGACCCAGGCGTCCGGGGGGACCCAAGTGCCAAGGGGAGGGGCCCACGTGCCCAGGAGGGACCCTGGCATCCGGGAGGGACCCAGGCATCCGGGAGGGGCCCAGGCGTCCAGGGAGGGGCCCAGGCATCCGGGAAGGACCCAGGCGTCCAGGAAGGGACCCAGGTGTCCATGAAGGGACCAAGGCACCCGGGCTGGGGCCCAGGCATCCGGGTAGCACCCACCTGCTGGAGGCAGGGCGGGGAGGGCCGGACGCCGGGGCCCCCCCAGCGTCTCGCGGGCCGCCGCCAGGCTGCTGCGCAGGTGCTCGATGTAGCCCAGCGCATGGCGCAGCACCTCCTTCTGCTCGGGGCGAAAAGCGGCCAGAATGAGCAAAACGGCTCAACCGACCAAAAAAAAATCCCCTCCCCCCCCAAAAAAAAAAAGTGGAATTTTTGGGGCGAATTCCGGCGGGTTTGGGCAAAGCCGGGTACCTGGGTGAGGCGGGGGCCGCCGGCGCGGGGCCGGGGCAGCAGGCGGGCCAGGTCGCGCAGCAGCGTCGCGCAGTCGCCCCGCCGCTGCTGCCGCTGCCTGAAACACCCCAAAGAGCCCCAAAACGGCACCGGGTGGGGGGGGGGGACGGTCACCCGAACCGGCCCCGAAAAAAACGCCCCCGAAACGGGGCCCGATTCAGCCAAATGGCCCCCCAAAAACGGCCCCGGGAGGGTGGGATTCACCCAAATGGACCCAAAATGGCACCGTGGGGGGTGGGATTTGCCCAAATTGACCCAAAACGGTGCCATGGGGGGTGGATTTACCCAAATTGACCCAAAATGGCACCGTGGGGGGTGGGATTGACCCAAATTGACTCAAAATGGCACCGGGGGTGTGGGATTCACCCAAACTGACCCAAAACGGTGCAGGGGGGGTGGGATTCCCCCAAATTGACCCAAAACGGCCCCGGGGAAGGGGTGGAATTTACCCAAATTGACCCAAAATGGCACCGGGGGGTGAGATTGACCAAAATCTCCCCAAAACGGCACCAAGGGAGTTGGATTTACCCAAACTGACCCAAAATGGCACCGGGGGGGTGGGATTTGCCCAAATTGCCCCAAAATGGCACCAGGGGGGTGAGATTTGCCCAAATTGCCCCAAAACGGTGCCGTGGAGGGAAGATTTACCCAAATCGCCCCAAAACAGTGCCGGGGGGGATGGAATTCACCCAAATGGCCCCAAAATGGTGCTGCAGGGGTGGAATTTTCCCAAACTAACCCAAAATGGTACCAGGGGGTAGGATTTATCCAAACTGCCCCAAAACAGTGCCAGAGGTGGGTGGGATTCACCCAAACGGCCCCAAAATGGTACGGGGGAATGGGATTTACCCAAATCGCCCCAAAACAGCACCAGGCGAAACAGTCTTGCTCCCGGGTGGAGGAATTTACCAAAACAGCAGAAAACGGAATGGGGAAAATTCCCCATTCAGGGTCGGTGGGATTCACCGATCCGGAAGAAATTGGGTCGTTTTGCCGGGGCCATTTTGGGACGGTTTGGGCCAGATCAGGGTGGTTTTGGGGCGGAACAGACGGTTTTGAGGAGGAACGGGGGAGTGTGGGGGCAGAACGGGGCGTTTTGGGGTGGATCGGGGGTTTTGGGGTGGATCGGGGCCATTTTGGGGCAAAACATGGGGTTTGGGGCAGGAAAGGGAGGTTTTGGGGTGGAACAGGGTGGTTTGGGGGCAGAACGGGCCATTTTGGGGCGGAACGGGCCGTTTTGGGGCAGCTGGGGGCATTTTGGGGCAGAATATGGCATTTTGGGGACAGAGCGCGGCACTTTGGACTGGAACAGAGTGTTTTGGGGCAGAATGAGGGGATTTGGGGTGCAATGGGGTGGTTTGGGGACAGAACGGCCCATTTTGGGGCAGAATGGGCCATTTTGGGGCAGA
This sequence comes from Struthio camelus, assembly GCF_040807025.1. Classification (NCBI taxonomy): domain Eukaryota; kingdom Metazoa; phylum Chordata; class Aves; order Struthioniformes; family Struthionidae; genus Struthio; species Struthio camelus. Next base: position 2,014,232 of record NC_090957.1, on the reverse strand, counting down.
ATGGGGCATTTTGGGGCAGAATGGGAAGTTTGGGGGCAGAATGGGGGATTTGGGGGCAGAAGGAGGTGTTTGGGGGGCAAATCAGGTGGTTTTGGGGGCAGATTGGGGCATTTTGGGGCAGAGGGGGTGTTTGGAGGCAGATCGGGGCATTTTGGGGCAGATCAGGGTATTTTGGGGCAGAACAAGGTATTTGGGGACGGACTACACCATTTTGGGGCAGATCGGGGTGTTTCGGGGCAGATCAGGGCATTTCAGGCCATTTTGGGGCAGATTGGGGCATTTCAGGCAGTTTCAGGGCAGATTGGAGCAGACTGGGGTGTTTCGGGGCAGACCAGGGTGTTCCAGGCCATTTTGGGGCAGACTGAGGTGTTTTGGGGTGTTACAGGCCGTTTCGGGGCAGATTGGGGTGTTTTGGGGCAGAATGGGCCATTTTGGGGCATTTCTGGCTGTTTCAGGGCAGATCAGGGTGTCTGGGGTCAGACCAGAGCATTTTGGGGTGTTTCAGGCCGTTTCGGGGCATATCAGGGTGTTTTGGGGCAGATTGGGGCATTTCAGGGCAGATTGGGGTGTTTTGGAACATTTCAGGCCATTTCAGGACAAACCGCAGCATTTCAGGCCATTCTGGGGCAGATTGGGGTATTTTGGGGCAGACTGGGGCATTTCAGGCCATTTGGGGACAGACAGGGGCATTTTGGGGCATTTGGGGACAGACGGGCATTTTGGGGCATTTAAGGCTGTTTGGGGACAGATGAGGGTGTTTTGGGGTATTTCAGGCCATTTTGGGGCAGATTGGGGTGTTTGGGGGCAGACTTGGGTGTTTTGGGGCAGATTGGGGTGTTTCGGGGCAGACTCGGGCGTTTTGGGGCAGACTGGGGTGTTTTGGGGCAGACTTGGGCATTTTGGGGCAGATTGGGGTATTTTGGGGCAGATTGGGGCGTTTCAGGCCGTTTGGGGACAGATGAGGTCGTTTGGGGGTATTTCAGGCCATTTCGGGGCAGACTGGGGTGTTTCGGGGCAGATTGGGGCGTTTTGGGGCAGATTGGGGTGTTTTGGGGCAGACTTGGGCATTTTGGGGCAGATTGGGGTATTTTGGGGCAGATTGGGGCGTTTCAGGCCGTTTGGGGACAGATGAGGTCGTTTGGGGGTATTTCAGGCCATTTCGGGGCAGACTGGGGTGTTTCAGGGCAGATTGGGGCGTTTTGGGGCAGATTGGGGTGTTTTGGGGCAGACTTGGGCATTTTGGGGCAGATTGGGGTATTTTGGGGCAGATTGGGGCGTTTCAGGCCGTTTGGGGACAGATGAGGTCGTTTGGGGGTATTTCAGGCCATTTCGGGGCAGACTGGGGTGTTTCGGGGCAGATTGGGGTGTTTTGGGGCAGATGGGGGCGTTTCGGGGCGTTTTGGGGCAGATTGGGGTGTTTTGGGGCAGACGGGGGCGTTTCGGGGCCCCCTCACCGCGGGCTCCGGGGTGGCTCCGGCGTCCCAGCGCGGCCCCCCCGTGCCCGCATCTGCTGGCAGAAAAGGGGGAAAAACCTGAGAAAAGGGGATTCGGGGGGGGTCCGGGTTTTGGGGGAGGGTCCTGCCCGGGGGGGAGCAGGGTTTGGGGGGGTCAAGGGGATCCCCAGTCCCGGGGGTGAAGGATTTTAGGGGGGATCTGGGATGGGGGTCTGGGTCTCCTGGGGGGGCCAGGATTTTGGGGGGTCCCTGGGGGGGGGCCCTGTCCCAGGGGGAGCCCAGATTGGGGGGAGGGTTCCCGATCCCGGGGGGGGAAAGGATTTGGGGGGGTCCCAGATTTGGGGGTGGGGGAGTTCCCAGTCCCCGGGGGGGGTCAGGATTTGAAGGGGTCCCTATCCTGGGGGGGGCAGATTTTGGGGGGGCCAGGGGGGCCGGGTCCCCTGGGAGAGAAGAATTTCGGGGGGGTCCCGGGGGGGTTCCCAGTCCCAGAGGGGTCCCGGATTTGGGGGGGGGTCCTGCGATGGGGGGGACAGGATTTGGGGGGGAGCCAGGGGGTCGGGGTCCCCTGGGGGGGAAGGATTTCGGAGGGGTCCCAGATTTGGGGGGGTCCCGGGATGGGGGGGCAGGATTTGGGGGGGTCCCAATCTCAGAGTGGGCCAGATTTGGGGGGGGAGCCGGGGTGGGCAGGTCCCCTGGGGGGGATTTCGAGGGGGTCCCGGGGGGGGGCCCAGTCTCGGGGGCAGTCCCGGATTTGGGGGGGGGTCCCTATCCCTGAGGGAGCCAGATTTGGGGGGGAAGGGGGGGCCGAGTCCCCCGGGGGGGAAGAATTTCGGGGGGGGGCCCAGTCCCAGGGGGGGTCCCGGATTTGGGGGGAGTCCTGGGATGGGGGGGTCCCAGAATGGGGGGGAACAGGATTTGGGGGGTCCCTATCCCGGGGGGGCAGATTTCGGGGGGGGGAGGGTCCCCTGGGGGGGAAGGATTTCAGGAGGGGCCCGGGGGGAGCCCAGTCTCGGGGGGGTCCTGGATTTGGGGGGGTCCCTATCCCAGAAGGAGCCAGATTTGGGGGGGAGCTGGGGGGGGCCGGGTCCCCTGGGGGGGAAGGATTTCGGGGGGGCCCCAGTCTCGGGGGGTCCCGGATTTGGGGGGGGTCCCTATCCCAGAAGGAGCCAGATTTGGGGGGGAGCTGGGGGGGGCCGGGTCCCCTGGGGGGGAAGGATTTCGGGGGGGGGCCAGTCCCGGGGGGGGTCCCGGATTTGGGGGGTCCCGGGATGGGGGGGGGGAGGGGGTCGCCCCGGGGCCCCCGCACCTTCCCCGGGGCAGCGCCGGCGCCAAACGCCGGGGGAGGCGGGGCCTGGGCGCGAGGGGCGGAGCCTCCCGCCAGGGGGCGGGGTCCGCGCGAGCGGCGCCTTCTCCGCGCTGGGGGCGGGGAGCGCTCTGCCCCAGGGGGCGTGGCTTGGGCCAGTGGCGCGCTCTGCCAAAGGAGGCGTGGCCTGGAGGAGTGGCGCGCTCTCTCCCGGGGGCGTGGCTGGAGCCAGTGGCGCGCTCTTCCCGGGGGGCGTGGCCTGGAGGCGCGGCGCGCTCCTGGGGGCGTGGCTGGGGCCAGTGGCGCGCGCTCTCCCAGGGGGCGTGGCCTGCGCTCCTGCCGCCCCCCCCCCCCACCGCCCCTGCAGCGCTGGGGGCAAACGGGGGAGGGGGCGGTTTTGCCCCTCGGGGGGGGGTTGGGGGGGGGCAGCAGCACGGGGCAACACCGGGCACAACCGAACCAGCTTTATTGCCCTGACAACAGGGCCAAGACACCGGGGAGGAGGGGGGCCAACCCCCCCCAGACCCCAATTGCCCCCAACGCCCCCCCCCGGGGCAGCACAAGCTGGGGGGGCCATGAAGTGACACTGGGTGGGGGCACAGGGCTCAAAGTGGGGGGGTCCCTGTGCTCCCAGTGTCATTTTGGGGCATCCAGCATGAGCCTGGGGGGAGTCCCAGTGCTCCCAGCTGGAATTTGGGGGGGTCTCAGTGCTGCTGCTATCATTTGGGGGGCACCAGTATGAGCCTGGGGGGGGTCCCAGTACTCCCAGCACCAATTTGGGGGGGGGGCAGTGCTGCCGTCCTCATTTTGGGGGTGTGCTAGGGGTTCCCGGTGTCATTTGGGTGGGGGACCCAGCACTCCCAGCTCAAACATTGGGGCGATCCCAGTGCTGCCGGCATTTTAGGGGTCTGGTGTAAGCCTGGGGGGGGGGTCAGCTTGAATTTGGGGGGGGTGCCAGGACTCCCAGCTTGAACGTGAGGGCGTCCCAGTGCTCCCAGCATCAATCTGCCAGGCTCCCAGCATGCCTTTGCAGCTCCCGCCGACCCTTCGGGGGCATCCCAGCGCTCCCAGTAAGAATTTGGGGGCATCCCAGTGCTGCCAGCGGGATTTTGGGCAGCGTCGCAGCACCCCCGGCCTGAATTCGGGGAAGGGGGGGGGGCTCCCAGCGTGCGTTTGCGGGGCGGTGAGGGGGAAATGGCGGTGCTTGGCCGAGCCGTCCCAAAGCCGGGATGGTTTGGAAGGAAGCCGAGAAGGTTTAGGGGGAGGCCGGGAAGGTTTTAGGGCTTTTGGGGGGGGGGTCCTTGGGGGTGCCTATTTGCCGGCGATGAGGGGGTTGCGCAGCACGACGATGACGGAGTCGCCGCGCAGGAACATCTTGGAGATGTAGCGGTCCTTGTTGACGGGCTTCGATTTCTTCTTGCCTTTGCCGCTCTTGGGCACCTCGGTCCACATCTCCTTGACGTTCTCCAGCACCATGTTGCAGTGCCTGCCGGGCACCCGAAAACCCGCTGAAGGGACCCCAAAGTGCCCTTGGGGGACTCCAAAATGCCCAGCGGGCCCTAAAATCCCCTCAGGGGAGCCCAAAATTCCTGAGACGGCTGAAATCCGTGGCGGGGAACCCAAAATCCCCAGGGGGATGTCAAAACATTCCCCTGAGTCGGTCTGCTCCCAGGCTGGAGGACCCGGGGTGGAACCAGGGGGGACTTTGGGGACACCAGGGGATACTGAGAAGGATCAGGGAACCCTGGGGGGACTTTGGGAGGAACGGGAAGACCCCAGGTGACAACAGAAGGGACTTTGAGGACATCAGGAGAGACGAGGGAGACCCCAGAGGGGACACCAGGGGGACTTTGGGGACCCCAGGGGACACTGGGAGGGACCGGGGGAACCTGGGGGTACTGGGGAAACCCCAGGTGACAACAGCAGGGACTTTGAGGACATCCGTGGGGACCGGGCAGACCCCGGGGGAGACTTTAGAGACGCGGAGTGGGATGGAGCAGGACCAGGAGGAGCGCCTGGGGACACTTTGGGGACATTGGGGTGACATCAGGAGGGACTTTGGGGACATCAGGGGACCCTTGGGGCGACCAAGGAGACCCTGGGGGGGACTTTGGGGACAGCGGGAAGGACCCCAGGAGATGCTGGGGGAGGGACCTTGGTGGGGATTGCGGGGACTGACGGGACCTCAGGGGGACTTTGGGGACACCAAGGGACACTGAGAGGAACTTTGGGGGACTTTTGGAAACCCCAAGTGACAACAGGAGAGACTTTGAGAACATCGGGGGGACCGGGCAGACCCCGGGGGGGACTTTGGGGACGTGGAGGGGGATGGAGCAGCATCAGGGGGACTCTGGGGGCATTCTGGGGACACTGGGGTGATGCCAGGAGGGACTTTGGGGACATCAGGGGACCCTTGGGGCGACCAAGGAGACCCTGGGGTGGACTTTGGGGACAGTGGGGGGGACCCCAGCAGATGCTGGGGGAGGGACCTTGGTGGGGATTGCAGGGACTGAGGGGACACCAGGGGGACTTTGGGGACACCAGAGGACACTGAGAGGGAGCAGAGGACCCTGGGGGGACTTTGGGGGGACCGACGGAACCCCTGGTGACAACAGGAGGGAGTTTGAGGACAACGAGGGGGACCGAGGAGACCCTGGGGCGGGGGGGAGGGGACTTTGGGAACATGGAAGGGGATGGAGCAGGACCAGGAGGACTCTGGGGGGTCTTCAGGGACACTGGGGTGCGGTCAGGAGAGACTCTGGGGACCTCACTGGACCCTGGGGGGACTTTGGGGACCCTGGGGGGGGGACTTTGAGGGCACCAGGGGACGCCAGAGGGGTTTTAAGGCCACTGGGGGGAGGATTTGGGGGAGACCAGCAGTCCCGGGGGGACTTTGGGGACATCAGAGGGTCTTGAGAGGTTCTGGGAGATACTGGGCGGACTTTGGGGAAGCAGGGGGGAACTTTGGAGACACTGGAGGGTCCGGGGGGAAGGTTGGGGACACTGAGGTTCCTGGGGGAACATTGGGAACACCGAAGGGGGGGACTTTGGGGAGGCGAGAGATGGATTTGGGGACACTGGGGGGAATTCAGGGAGTACCAGGGGTCCCAGGGGGACATTGGGGTCCTCGGGGGGGACACTGGGAGATTTTTGGGGACATGGGGGAGGGACTTTGGGAAAGAGGGAGGAATTTGTGGACAGCAGGGTTCCCGGGGGGGACTTTGGGGACACTGGGGAGGATATTGGGGAGGCAAAAGGGGGATTTGGGAACCTGGGGGGGTGCCAGGAGGAATTTTGGGGACACTAGGGGGGATTTGGAGACACCCGGGGCATTTGGGGGACACTGAGGTCCTCAGGGGGGACACTGGGGTGCTGGGAGGTTTTGGGGGGGACACTGGGGAGCACTTTGGGCCACCAGGAGGAGGATTTGGGAACCTGGAGGGCTCCAGGGGAATTTGGGGACACAGAGGTGATTTGGGGACACGGGGGACAACTTTGGTGTGGCAGGAGGGGGATTTGGGAACACAGAGGGGGATTTGGGGAAGCCAGGGTGGATTTCGGGGATGCTGGGGCAGGATTTGGGGGCACCAGGGTGGGATTTGGGACACTGGGGGGGACTTTGGGGTGGCAGGAGGGGGATTGGGGAACACGGAGGGCTGCAGGGGGCATTTGGGGACGTCGGGGAAGTATTTGGGGACACTGGGGGGGACTTTGGGGTGGCAGGAGGAGGATTTGGGAACACAGAGGGCTCCAGGGGGGCATTTGGGGACGTTGGGGCAGGATATGGGGACAACGGGGACAACTTTGGGGTGGCAGGAGGCGGATTGGGGGAATATGGAGAGCTCCAGGGGCACGTGAGGACACTGGGGGTGGGGGGGAATTTTGGTGACATTGGGATTCCTGGGGGACACCAGGCTCCCGTGAGGTTTTGGGGACACCGGGGAACACTGTGGGGAGGTGGCAGGGGGATTTGGGAACCGGGGGAGGCTCCAGGGGGATTTGGGGGACACCGGGGGGGATTTGGGGATGCGAGGCGCATTTGGGGGGACACTGGGGTCCTCAGGGGGGTAGTGGGGTCATGGGAGGTTTTGGGGGGACAATGGGGAGCACTGAAGAATTTGGGGACACTGGGGGGACTTTGGGGTGGCAGGAGGGGGATTTGGGAACACAGAGGGCTCCAGGGGGGCATTTGGGGATGCCAGGGAAGGATTTGGGGACAACGGGGACAACTTTGGGGTGGCAGGAGGGGATTTGGGAACACGGAGGGCTCCAGAGGGATTTAAGGAGGCTGGGGTGGGATTTAGGGACAACAGGGACGACTTTGGGGTGGCAGGAGGAGGATTTGGGAACACAGAGGCCTCTAGGGCAAGATTTGGGGGGGTCAGGGTGGGATTTGGGGACACCAAGGATAACTTTGGGGTGGCAAGAGGGGGATTTGGGAACACAGAGGACTCCAGGGGGGCATTTGGGGACATCGGGGAAGAATTTGGGGACACTGGGGGGGACTTTGGGGTGGCAGGAAGGGGATTTGGGAACACGGAGGGCTCCAGAAGGATTTAAGGAGGCCGGGGTGGGATTTGGGGACAACGGGGACAACTTTGGGGTGGCAGGAGGGGGATTCGGGAACACAGAGGGCCCCAGGGGAATTTAGGGACGCCGGGGTGGGTTTGGGGACACCGGGGGGTGGGTGACACGGACCTGTCGAAGGCCTTGACGCGCCCCAGGAGCTTCTTGTTGTTGCGGCAGTTGATGAGCACCTGGGTGTTGTTCTTGACGGACTGGGTGAGGACGGAGAGGGGCCCCGTGTTGAACTCCTCCTCCTCGCGCTTCTGCAGCTCCTCCGGCGTCATCTCGCTCTTGGGCTTGTTGAGCAGCGACCTGCGGCGTCACCCCGCCGGGTCACCCCAGGGTTGGGGACACCGGCATGGGGGGAGGGGGGGGGGAAACAGAGGACGGGGGGAACAGGACAGCAGGGAAGACGCGCCCGGGGGGACGCAGGAGTGGGCGCAAGGGCATGAGGGGGGCACTGGGAGGGGGGGGACAACGGGGAGCGGGGACATTGGGGAGAGGGGGGAGCCCAGACCTGGTCCCCTCCCTGCTCCCGGTTCCCACCGTCCCTGGTTCTCCCCTCTTACCAGTCCTCCCCGTTTCCGGTCTTCCCTGTTCCTGGCCCCCCTCCCCCGTTCCTGTTCCCTCCTGTTCCCAGTTCCCCCTCCCCCAGTTCCCCCCCACTCCCAGTTCCCCGTTCCCCCCATTCCCGGATCCCCCATGCTCTCGGTTCCCCCCGTTTCCGGTCCTCCCAGTTTCCCCTCATCCCCGGTCCTCCCATTTCTCCCCCATCCCTGGTTCCCCCCGCTGCCAGTTCCCCCCCATTCCCGGTTCCCCCCTGTTCCCATTCCCCCTGTCCCCGGTTCCCCCCCATCCCCAGTTCTCCCAGTTCCCCCTCCCCCCGGCCCCGGTTCCCCCCCCCGTTCCCATTCCCCCCGTCCCCAGTTCCCCCCCATCCCCAGTTCCCCCCTGTTCCCGTTGCCCCCGTCCCCGATTCTCCCAGTTCCCCCCCCCGTCACCCGTACCCCCAGTTCCCCCCCATCCCCGGTTCCCCCCGGCTCCCGGTTCTCCCAGTTCCCACCCGTCCTCGGTTCCCCCCCCCCCCGCTCCCGGTTCCCCCCATCCCCGGTTTCCCCGGTTCCCCCCTGTTCCCGTTCCCCCCCCCCATCCCCGGTTCTCTCAGTTCCTCCCGGCCCCGGTTCCCCCCCCCCGGCCCCGGTTCCCCCCTGTTCCTGTTCTCCCCATCCACAGTTTTCTCAGTTCCCCCCCATCCCCGGTTCCCCCCCGTTCCCGGTTCCCCCCCGTTCCCATTCCCCCTGTCCCCGGTCCCCCCCCGGCCCCGGTCCCCCCCCGTCCCCGGTTCCCCCCTGTTCTCGTTCCCCCCATTCCCAGTTCTCTGAGTTCCCCCCGCCCCCGGTTCCCCCCCCGCCCCCGGTTCTCTCAGTCCCCCCCCCCGCTCCCGGTTCCCCCCCGCTCCCGCTCCCCCCTCACATGGCGGCTCCCCTCGCGCGTCTCCCGCTCCCGCGCGCCGCCCGCACGGATCCACTTCCGGGGCGCCCAGGAGCTACTTCCGGGGTCACGGCGCACTCGCGGGGGGAAAGAGGGCGCTGCGCATGCGCGCCGGGAGCGGGGAGGGGGGAGGGAAGAGCCGCCGCTACGGCAGGGCGGAGCGGCCAAAAGAGGCGGGGCCGCGCGCGGCCACGGCGGCAGCGCTGGGGGGGGCGAGAAACTGCCCGGAGGGGGCTGGAAACGGACATGGGGAGGCTGGAAACGGACATGGGGGGCTGGAAACAGACATGGAGGGTGGAAACGGACATGGGGGGCTGGAAACAGACATGGAGGGTGGAAACGGACACGGGGGGCTGGAAACGGACTTGGGGGGGTTGGAAACGAACATGGGAGTCTGGAAATGGACAGAGGGAGCTAGAAACAGATAATGGGGGGCTGGTAACAGATGTGGGGGTTGAAACGGGCATGGGGAGTGGAAATGGACATAGGGGGGCTGGAAACTGCCATAGGGGCTGGAATGGGCATGAAGGGGCTGGAAACGTGTATGGGGGAGTGAGAACAGGCATGGGGGGTCTGGAAACGGACATGGGGTGCTGGAAATGGACATTGGGGGGGCTGGAAACAGACATGGGGAGTGGAAACAGACATGGGGGGGCTGGAAACGGACCTCATGGGGGGCCCAGGCTGACATGAGCCCCCGCCCCCCCCCAGTTGTACCAAAGCGGGAGGGGGCGTGGGGAGGCAGCGGGCGCAGAACAAGGTGCTGGGAGGCGCTGGGCGCTGGGGGTGCCCGGAGGAGAGCAGTGCAGGGTGTCCGGGGTGGGGGGCAGTGTGTGCCAGGGGTGCAGTGTGGGGTGCCACGAGGGAGGCAGTGGGTGCTGGTAGCGCAAGGGGGCAGTGCGGGGGTGCTGAGGATGCAGTGGGGGCAGTGCAGAGTGCGGGGTGGGGAGGCAGGGGGTGCAGTGCGGGGGGGCAGCGGGTGCCGTGGGAGATGTGGGGGGCAGCGGGTGCAGTGTGGGGGGCAGTGGGATGGCCGGGGGGGGCAGGGGGTGCAGTGGGGGGCAGTGAGTGCAGTGCGGGGGGGGCAGTGCGGGGGGGCAGCGGGTGCCGTGGGTGCCCCGTGGTGACAGTGCTGGGGGGGGGGGAGGGGGGCTGCCCGGAGCGGGGCGCGGGGCGCGGGGCGGGGGGAGGTCCGAGGGGCGTGGCCTCGGGGGCGTGGCCAAGGAACGGGGGTGTGCCGGCGATGGGGGCGGGGCGGGAGGGAGGGGGCGGGGCCGGCGGTAGAGCGGGGGGCGTGTCGCGCGGCGGGAGGGGGCGTGGCCGGCAGCGGCGGAGCAGGGGGCGTGGCGCGCCGCCGGAGGCGGGAGGGGGCGTGCGGGGGCGGGGCCGGGGGCGGGGCCGGGGGCGGGGCCGGGCGGGGGTCGGCGGCGCGGTGGGAGCGGGCGCGCAGAGGGCGGCGGCGGCGGCGGCGGCGGCGCCATGGCCGGGCGGCTGGCGGCCAGGTACGGGGAGGGGGGCGGAGCCTGGGCGGCCGGGGGCGGGGCCAGCGCGGCCAGGGGGGCGGGGCCGGGGCGGGGGGGGTCCGCCCCCTCCCCCACGCGTGTGCGGGGCGTGGGGGACCGGCCGTCCCGGGGTGAGGGGGGGGCACGAGGGTCCCCGAGGGAGCCGGACGGGTGCTCGTGCGACGCACGCGTGTCCCCGTGCGAGACACACGCGTCCCCGTGCAAGACACACGTGTCCTCGTGCAAGCCAGGCGGGTCCTCGTGCGAGTCACGCATGTCCTCGTGCGAGCCAGGTTGGTCCCCACGTGAGCCACGCGTGTCCTTCTGCAAGTCACGCGTGTCCTTCTGCGAGTCATACGTGTCCTCGTGTGAGTCACGCGTGTCCCCTTGTCAGCCAGATGGGTCCCCATGCGAGTCTCACATGTCCTCGTGTATGTCACACATGTCCCCGTGCGAGCCAGGCGTGCCCTGGTGCGAGCCGGACACGTCCCCGTGCGAGCCAGGCGGGTCCCCGTGTGAGTCACGCGTGTCCCTGTGTGAGTCACATGTGTCCTGGTGCGAGTCACGCGTGTCCCCGTGCGAGCCAGGTCGGTTCCCGTGCGAGTCACGCGTGTCCTGGTGCATGTCACGCGTGTCCTCGTGCGAGCCGGCCGTGTCCTCGTGCGAGCCACGTGCGCCGTCGTGCGAGCGGCGGCGGTGGCAGCCCCTCCCCGGCCGGCGGCCGCGGGGCCGGTGCCAGGCCGGGCGCCACGCCAGGGCCGAGGCGTCGCACACGCGTGTGCGCCGGGCCGGGCGCGTGCCGCCTCGCGGGCTCGTCACGCGTGGCCTCGGCGTGTCTTGCCCGGTGACACCCCCCCCCCTCCCGCCGGCCACGGGCCTCCCCCGGACGCCTGGGCCCCTCGGACGCCTGGGTCCCTGCTTGGTTCCCCACCGGCCTTAGGTGCGGACCCCCCCCCCCAAAAGGGGGCCCGGGCATCCAGGACACCCCCCCCCGACCAAGAAGGGGCCCAGGCGTCCAGGCCACACCCCCCTCCCCAAAGCTGACAGGGGCCCAGGCATCCGGGACCCCCTCCCCACCAAGAAAGGGCCCAGGCGTCCGGGCCACACCCCCCCCAAATGTTGGCAGGGACCAAGACGTCCGGGAACCCCCCCCAAAAGGGGACCCAGGCGTCCGGGTCCCCCCCCACCAAGAAGGGGTCCAGGCGTCCGGGACCCCCCCCCTTAAAAGGGGGCCCATGCGTCCGGGACCCCCCCCCACCAAGAAGGACACCCAGACGTTTGGGCCACACCCCCCCAAACGTGGCAGGGGCCCAGGCGTCCGGGCCCCCCCCACCACTAAGAGAGGACCCAGGCGTCCGGGACCCCCCCCACCATGAAGGGGCCAGGTGTCCGGGCCACACCCCCCCCGAAATGTGGCAGGGGCCCAGGCGTCCAGGACACCCCCCACCAAGAAGGGGCCCAGGCGTCCGGGCCACACCCCCCAAACCTAACAAGGACCCAGGTGTCCGGGACCCCCCCCCTTAAAAGGGGGCCCAGGTGTCCGGGAACCCCCTTCACCACCAAGAAGAGGACCCAGATGTTTGGGCCACACCCCCCCAAACGTGGCAGGGGCCCAGGCGTCCGGGATCCCCCACTAGGAGGGGACCCAGGTGTCTGGACCACACCCCCCGAAGCTGGCAGGGGCCCAGGCGTCCGGGACACCCCCCACCCCACCAAGAGGGGGCCCAGGAGTCCGGGACTCCCTCACCAAGAAGGGACCCAGGCGTCCAGGCCACACCCCCCTCAAAGCTGGCAGGGGCCCAGGCGTCCGGGACCCCCCTCCACCAAAAGGGGACCCAGGCGTCCCCCCCACCAAGAAGGGACCCAGGTGTCCGGGCCATACCCCCGCCCCCGAAGCTGGCAGGGCCCCAGGCGTCCGGGACACCCCCCACCCCCCCTAAAAGGGGGCCCAGGCGTCCGGGACCCCCTCCCCACCAAGAAGGGGCCCAGGCGTCCGGGCCACACCCCCCCAAACTTGGCAGGGGCCCAGGCGTCCGGGACCCCCACACACACCAAGAAGGGGACCCAGGCAGCCGGGCCACACCCCCCCCAAAACGTGGCAGGGACCCAGGCGGCCGGACCCCCCCCCCAACCAAGAAGGGGCCCAGGCGTCCGGGCCACACCCCTCCAAACCTGGCAGGGGCCCAGGCATCTGGGCAACCCCCCCCCCACTAAGAGGGGACCCAGGCATCCGGGACACCCCCCAAAAAGGGACCCAAGCGTCCGGGACCCCCCCCCAATAAGGGGCCCAGGTGTCCGGGACCCTCCCCCCCAAAAAGAGGGCGCAGGCATTCAGGACCCCCCCCACCAAGAAGGGGCCCAGGCGTCCGGGCCACATCCTCCCCCCCCCTTCTCCGAACCTGGCAGGGACCCAGGCGTCCGGGCCCGCCCCATAGACCCCTCCACCCCTCCCCCCACCGGGAGGGGACCCAGGCGTCCGGGCCGGGTGGGGGGGGGGGAGGGAAGCTGCTCTCCCAAGGGCAGAGAGGGGAAGGAGCCCAGGCGTCCGGGCCCCTCCCCCCGCCGCACCCCCCCCCGGTGGGGAGGGGGGGAAGGACCCAGGAGTCCGGGGACAAAACCAGTTAGAGCCCGGACTGGTCCCAGTTAGAGGCTGGGACTGGTCCCAGTTAGAGCTTAGACTGGTCCCAGGTGGAGCCCAGACTGGTCCCAGTTAGAGGCTGGGACTGGTCCCAGTTAGAGCCGGGGGCTGCGCCGCCGGGGCTGCTCCCAGCCCCCCCGCGGGGGCCGCCCCTCATTTGCATGCATTAGCATGGCCCCGCCCCCCCGCGGGGCCCCCGGCCGGGCCCGGCGCCAGGGACAGGAACAGCCCGTTCCCGCACGCACACGGGAGCGCACGGAGGCGCCGGGGCCGGGCCGGCCACCCCGCCCCCGCACACGCTAACGCACACGCTAACGGACACCCTAACGCACACGCTCATGCACACGCTAATGGACATATTAATGCACATGCTAATGCACATGCTAATGCACATGCTAATGCACATGTTGATATACACGTTAATGCACATGCTAATGGACACGCTAAAGCACACGTTAATGCATGCTCTAATGCACACGCTAGTGCACACGCTAATGAACACACTAATGCACACCCTAATGGACATGTTTATGCACACGCTAATGGACACGCTAATGCACATACTAGTGCACATGCTAACGCACACGCTAATGCACACGCTAACAGACACGTTAATGCACACGCTGACAGACACATTAATGCACATGCTAATGCCCACTTTAATGCGCACACTAACGCACATGCTAACAGACACGTTAATGCACGTGCTAATGCACACGCTAATGCACCTGTTCATGCACGTGCTAATACACATGTTAGCGCATACGTTAATGCACACGCTAATGCACCCATTAAGCACGCACTAATGCACGTGCTAATGCACATGCTAATGCACACGTTAAGGCACATGCTAATGCACATGCTAATACACGCGGTAACGCCCATGCTAACGCAGGTGCTAGTGCAGATGCTAATGCATACATTAATGCACACACTAAGCACATGCTAACACGCTAACACGCTAACACGCACTAATGCACATGCTAATGCACATGTTAATGCACACACACACATGCTAATGCACATGCTAGCGCACACGTTAATGCACATGTCAATGCACACGCTAAGTACAGACTAACTCAAATGCACATGCTAACACACACGCTAATGCACACGATAGCGCCCACACTAACAGATACGTTAATGCACATGCTAACACGTGTTAGTGCACGTGCTAATGCACGTGCTGCTGCATACGTTCATGCGCTCGCTAATACACACGCTAATGCACATGGTCATGAACATGCTAAGCACACGCTAATGCACACGCTAACGCCCACACTAACACACACGCTAACGCACATGTTAGTGCACGTGTTAATACACATGTTAATGTATATGTTAATGCACACACAAACACACACGCTAGCACACGTGCTAATGCACACGCTAGTGCACACACTAAGGTCATGCTAACACACGCGCTAATGCACACACTAATGCAGCCAGCATGGCCTGCATGCACCTGCCTGGCCCCCGCACACGCTAAGCACACGCTAATGCACACAGAGGACATAGCGCGGTGTCCCCTGTGGGTGCAGGCTCACCCACGGGTACTGGTGTCACCCTTGGGTGCTAGTGTCACCCACGGGCACAGTGTCCCTCATGGACACAATGTCACCCTTGGGTGCTGGTGTCACCCATGGGTGCTGTGCCCCTGCATGGGCAGGTCGGGGTGGGAGGGGCACCGGGAGCGGTGGCAGGACACGGCGTGGTGTCACCCACTAGCACAGCGTCCCTCATGGACACAATGTCACCCTTGGGTGCTGGTGTCACCCATGGGCACAGTGTCCTCCATGGACACAGTGTCACCCTTGGGTGCTGCTGTCACCCATGGGTGCTTTGCCCCTGCATGGCAGGTCGGAGCCGGAGGGGCACCGGGAGTGGTCGTGGAACCACCATGGGCGTGGTGTCCCCCATGGGCACAGTGTCCCCCATGGATGCAGTGTCACCCATGGGTGCGGGTGTCACCCATGGGTGCTGCCCACCTGCATGGGCAGGTTGGGGCAGGAGGGGCACCGGGAGCGGTGGCAGGACATGGGACAGTGTCACCCACGGGCACAGTGTCCTCCATGGATGCAGTGTCACCCTTGGGTGCTGGTGTCACCCATGGGTGCTGTGCCCCTGCATGGCAGGTCGGAGCCGGAGGGGCACCGGGAGCGGTCGTGGGATGCGGCGCGGTGTCCCCCATGGGCACAGCGTCCCTCATGGACACAATGTCACCCTTGGTTGCGGGTGTCACCCATGGGTGCTGTGCCCCTGCATGGCAGGTCGGGGCCGGAGGGGCGCCGGGAGCGGTCGCGGGACGCGGCGCGGTGCCGCCGCAGCCGGGAGGCGGCCGCCTTCGCCCAGCTGGCCCGGGCGCTGCCGCTGGCCCGCGGCGCCCACCTGGACAAGGCCACCGTCATGCGCCTCACCCTCAGCTACCTGCGCCTGCGCCGCCTCCTGCCCCACGGTCAGCACCCGCCGCCGGCACCCTGCTGGGCCCCCCAGCACCCACCAGCGCCCTGGGGACCCCCCGGGACACCCAACGCCCCATGGGACCCACCAGCACCCACCACCACTCCCAAGGACATCTAACACCCCATGGGACCCACCAGCACCCACCGCTGCCCCCAAGGATGTCTAACAACCCATGAGACCCATCAGCACCCACTGCCTCCCCCAAGGACATCTAACACCCCGTGGGACCCACCAGCACCCACCACCGCCTCCAAGGGCATCTAACATCCCATGGGACCCATCACCACCCACTGCTGCCCCCAAGGACATCTAACACCCCATGAGACCCACCAGCACCCACCGCTGCCCCCAAGGACATCTAACACCCCATGAGACCCACCAGCACCCACCACCACCCTGGGGACCCCCTGGGACACCCAACACCCCATGGGACCCACCACCACCCACCAGCACCCTGGGGAACTCCTGGGACCCACCATCACCCCCATGGGACCCACCACCACCCCCAAGGACATCTAACAGCCCATGGGGCCCACCAGCACCTACCAGCACCCTGGGGACCCCCTGGGACACCCAACGCCCCATGGGACCCACCAGCACCCACCACCATCCCCAAGGACATCTAACACCCCGTGGGACCCACCAGTCCCCAAAGGGACACCCAACGCCCCATGGGACCCACCAGCACCCACCACCACCCTGGGGACCCCCTGGGACACCCAACACCCCATGGGACCCGCCACCACCCACCACCACCCTGGGGACCCCCTAGGACACCCAACGCCCCGTGGGACCCACCACCACTCCCAAGGACATCCAACACCCCACAGCACCCACCACAGCCTTGGGGACCTCCTGAGACACCCAATGCCCCAGGGCACCCACCAGCACCCACCAGCACCCTGGGGAGCCCCTGGGACACCCACTGCCCTATGGGACCCACCAGCACCCACCAGCACCCCCAAGGACATCTAACACCTCATGGGACCCATCAGCCCCCAAAGGGACACCCAATGCCCCATGGGACCCACCACCACCCACCAGCACCCACCAGCACCCTGGAGACCCCCTGAGACACCCACCACCCACGAGACCCCCCAGCACCCCAGGGACCCATAGGATGCGGGGCTGGGAATGGGGTGGTGGTGTGTGCTTGGCATGTGCTTGATGTGTGGGTGGCATGTGGGTGGCACGTGCTTGGCGTGTGCATGGCATGTGCGTGGCGTGTGCGTGGCGTGTGCCGGCACTTAGACGCTGGCAGACGGGTGCAACCTGCCGGCGCTGAGCAGCGATGCCGTGGGAGCCCCCTCCCCATGCACCGGACTGAGGCGTGTGCTTGGCGTGTGCTTGGCGTGTGCTTGGCATGTGCAGGGATGCAGGTGGCGACAGATAGGTGCAACCTGCCAGCGCCGGGCCGCGATGCCACGGGAGCCCCATCCCCACTGGCACACGGGACTGAGGCGTGTGCTTGGCGTGTGCTTGACGTGTGCTTGGCGTGTGCATAGCGTGTGCAGGGGCGTGGGCGGCGGCGGAGCAGGCGGACGGGTGCAACCTGCCAACGCTGGGCGGCGGCGCCGCGGGAGCCCCGTCCCCGGGCGCAACACGGGGGCTGAGGCGTGTGCTTGGCGTGTGCGTGGCGTGCGCAGGGGCGCGGGCGGCGGCGGAGCAGGTGGACGGCTGCTACCTGCCGGCGCTGGGCGGCTTCGTCATGGTGCTGAGCGACGCCGGCGACATGATCTACCTGTCGGAGAACGTCAACCGCCTGCTGGGGCTGAGCCAGGTGAGCGGCACACGCGTGTGCGCGGGGGTCACGCGTGTGCGTGGCAGCGGGGAGGGGGCGGGGAGCAGCTCCGGCAGCCGCTGCGCCTCCCCGGGGCGTGCGCACGGCGGCGCGGGTGGTCGGGCCGGCCCCGGGCACACGCGTGTGCGTGGCGGGGCACACGCGTGGGCGGATTGGCGTGGCCTTGGCGGGCGTTTGGCGTGTGCGAGCGGCTCCCCCCTCCCCCTCCTCAGCTGGAGCTCGTCGGCCTCCGGCACCAGGCGTGTGGCTGGTGGGGGGTTGGCGTGTGGGTAGCGTGTGCTTAGCGTGTTGCCGGCTCTGTGCTTGGTGCAAGCCAAGAGGAGCATGGCGTTGGCATGCAGTTGGTGTGTGGTTGGCGTGCGGGGGGTGAGCATGCACTCGGCGTGTTCTCGGCGTGTAGTTAGCATGTCGCTGTGGGGTCAACGCATTGCTGGCACGTTGGCATGGCATCGGCAGGCGGCTTGTATGCGCTTAGCATGTTGATATGTTGTGAGCATGCTGTTAGCGTGTTGGTGGCTGCAGCTGGGGCTCACCGGGTACGGCGCGAGGTGTGTGCAAGGCGTGTGCGAGGCGTGTCATTAGCATGTCACTAGCATGCCCTTAGCGGGCCCTGCAGCTGGAGCTGATCTTCGTGCCTCTGATGTGTGTGCGGGGCATGTCGCTGGCGTGTGCTTAGCATGTTGGTGGTGTCACTGGTGTGTCCTTAGCGTGTGCATGCCCTGCAGCTGGAGCTGATGGGGCACGTGGGCGGCTTTGCCATTGTGCCCCCCAGGAGGCGTGTCACTGGCATGTCCTTAGCATGTTGGTGGCACGTCAGTGGCGTATGCCTTAGCGTGTTGGTCGCATGTCGCTGGCATGTGCCTTAGCATGTTGGTGGCAGGTCGTTGCCACCAGGTCGCTGGCATGTGCTAAGCGTGTTGGTGGCATGTTGCTGGCGTGTGCCTTAGAGTGTTGGTGGCAGGTCATTGGCGTGCGCCTTAGCGTGTGCGGGTCGTGCCGTGGGAGCTGCTCGGGCACGCAGGCTCCTTCGCCTCCGGGTCCCGGCGCGAGACGTGTGGCCGGCGTGTCCTTAGCGTGTCGGTAGCATGTCGCTAGCGTGTGCCTTAGCGTGGGCGGGTGGGGCGCGCGGGCGCCCTGGCCTCCGTGCCCGGGCGGGAGACGCGTGCGGGAGGCGCGTGCGGGAGGCGTGTGCGAGGCGTGTGCGAGGCGTGTGCGAGGCGTGTGCTGAGCGGGGGCGCGGGGCGCAGCTGGAGCTCATCGGCCACAGCGCCTTCGACTTCGTGCACCCCTGCGACCACGAGGAGCTCCAGGACGCCCTCAGCCCCCGCCAGGGTCCGTCGCCCCGCCCCCTCCTCGGCCCCGCCCCCTCCTCGGCCCCGCCCCCTCCTCGGCCCCGCCCCCTCCTCGGCCCCGCCCCCACCGCATCCCCGCCCCGCCCCCGGATCCCTGGACCCGCCCCCGAGCCGGGGACCTTCCTCTGTGCCTGGCCCCACCCTCGGGCCCCCGGCCCCGCCCACCTGGCCCCAGTCTCCGCCCCCTTCCCCGCCCACCTGGCCGCAGACTCCGCCCTTAGCCCTGCTCTCAGCCCCCCTCCAGGCCCCGCCCCCTGGCTGGCCAGACCCCGACAGCGGCTCCGCCCTCTGGTTCCCTAGACCCCGCCCCCGATCCCCCAGACTCCGCCCCCTGGCCTCCTAGACTCCGCCCTGACCCCCTAGACTCCTCCCCCCGGCCCCCCCAAACTCCGCACCCTGATTCCTCAGACCCCGCCCTCTGGTCCCCTAGGCTCCGCCCCCGGGCCCCGCCCCCTCGTCCTCCAGGCCCCGCCCTTCCACCCCCAGACTCCACCCCCGGTTCCCCAGACTCCACCCCCGACCACCTAGACTCCGCCCCCTGGCCACCCAAACCCTGCCCCTCGGTTCCCTAGACTCCACCCCTGGTCCCCCAGACCCCGCCTCCTGATCCCTCCTGGGGCCCCAGACCCCACCCCCTGGTCCGCCAGATCTCACCCCCGGCCCCGCCCCCTCAGACCCCGCCTCCCGGTCCCCCAAACCCCGAACCCCGACCCCGCCCCTGCTCCTCCAGGCCCCGCCCCCGATTCCCCCAGGCTCCGGCTCAGCCCCGCCCCCAGCACCCCAGACTCCACCCCTACGACCCCTCACCCAGCCCCCGATCCCCCAGACCCCGCCCCCCAGTCCCCAGACCTCCCCCTCGGCCCCGCCCCCAGGCCCCAGCCCCGCCCCGCCCCCCAGACTCCGCCCCTACTGCCCCCCCACCCCGCCCCCAGACCCCGCCCCCGGTCCCCCAGGCCCCACCCCCTGTCCCCAGACCCCGCCCCCGGTCCCCCAGGCCCCACCCCCGTGCCCCCAGACCTCGCCCCCGGCCCCGCCCCCAGGCCCCGGCCCCGCCCCGGCCCCCCCGACTCCGCCCCTACAGCCCCCCCACCCCGCCCCCGGTCCCCAGACCCCGCCCCTGGGCCCCTAGACTCTGCCCTGGTCCCGCCCCATGGTCCCCAAGACCCCGCCCCCGCCCCTGCCCCCAGACCCCACCCCCCGCCCCCAGGCCCCGCCCCCCTGCCCCCAGACCCCGCCCCCGGTCCCCAGACCCCGCCCCCGGTCCCCTGAGCCCGCCCCCCAGGCCCCAGGCCTCGCCCCCGGCCCCGCCCCCAGGCCCCGCCTCCTCGGCCCCCGGCCCCGCCCCCGGCCCCTCAGGCCCCGCCCCCGGCCCGGCCGGCGGCGGTGACGCGGTGGGTGCGGCGCAGGGCCGGGGCGGCGGCGGGGGGAGGGGCGCTGGGGCCGGCGCTGCTCGCTGCGCATGAAGAGCACCCTGAGCCCGCGCGGGCGCAGCCTCCACCTCAAGGCGGCCGCCTGGAAGGTGCCCGGCCGGGGGGGGCAAGGGGTCTGGGGGGGGTCTGAGGGGGGTCTGGGGGGGGCCTGAGGGGGGTCTGGGGGGGCTGAGGGGGGTCTGGGGGGGGTCTGAGGGGGGCCTGAAGGGGGCCTGAGGGGGGGCTGGGGGGCTGAGGGGGGTCTGGGGGGGTCTGAGGGGGGCCTGAGGGGGGTCTGAGGGGGGGCTGGGGGAGGTCTGGTTGGGTCCAAGGGGTCTGGGGGGGTCTAGGGAGAGGCTGAGGGGGGTCTGAGGGGGGTCTGGGGGTCTGGGGGGGC
Organism: Struthio camelus; assembly: GCF_040807025.1. Lineage (NCBI taxonomy): Eukaryota > Metazoa > Chordata > Aves > Struthioniformes > Struthionidae > Struthio > Struthio camelus. Next base: position 1,993,856 of record NC_090957.1, on the reverse strand, counting down.
TGGGGGGCTGAGGGAGGTCCTAGGGGGGCCTGAGAGGGGTCTGGGGGGGGTCTGGGGGGTATGAGGGGGTCCTAGGGGGGCCTGAGGGGGGTCTGGGGGAGGTCTGGGGGGGTCCAAGGGGTCTGGGGGGGCTGGGGGAGGTCTGGGGAGAGGCTGAAGGGGGTCTGAGGGGGGGCTGGGGGGCTGAGGGGGGTCCTAGGGGGGCCTGAGGGGGGTCTGGGGGAGGTCTGAGGGGGTCCTAGGGGGGCCTGAGGGGGGGCTGGGGGGGTCCAAGGGATCTGGGGGGGCTGAGGGGGGCTGGGGGAGGTCTGGGGGGTCTAGGGAGAGGCTGAGGGGGTTCTGAGGGGGGTCTGGGGGGTCTGAGGGGGTCTAGGGGTCTGAGGGGGCTGGGGGGGTCCTAGGGGGGTCTGGGGGAGGTCTGGGGGGGTCCAAGGGGTCTGGGGGGGCTGAGGGGGCCTGAGGGGGGTCTGGGGGGGTCTAGGGAGAGGCTGAGGGGGGTCTGGGGGGTCTGAGGGAGTCTAGGGGTCTGGGGGGTCTGAGGGGGGTCTGGGGGGTCTGAGGGGGGTCTGAGGGGGTCTAGGGGTCTGGGGGGACTGAGGGGGGCCTGAGGGGGGTCCGGGGGGTGTCTGAGGGGAGTCCAAGGGGTCTGGGGGGGTCTGTGAGGGGTCTAGGGGGGTCCTAGGGGTCTGGGGGAGGTCTGGGGTGGCCAAGGGGTCTGGGGGGGGCTGTGAGGGGTCTGGAGGGGTCCAAGCATATGGGGGGTCTGGGGGGACCTGAGGGGGGTCCAGGGGTGTCTGGGGGGGTCTGGGGGGGGTCTGGGGGGGCCAAGGGATCTGGGGGGGGTCCAAGGGTTCGGGGGGGCCTGGGGGGGCCTGAGGGGGGTCTGGGGGGTCTGGGAGGGGGTCTGAGGGGGTCCAAGGCGTCTGGGGGGTTCCAGGAGGGTCTGGGAGGGGTCCAAGGGGTCTGGGGGGCTGTGGGGGGGGCTGAGGGGGGTCCAAGGGGTCTGGGAGATCTAGGAGGAGTCTGGTGGGGTCTAAGAGGGAGCTGGGGGGGCCTGGGGGTCTGGGGGGGCTGAGGGGGACTAGGGGGGTCCAAAGAGGGGTCTGGGGGCAGTCTGGGAGGGGTCTGGGGGATCTGGAGGGGGTCTAGGGGGGTCTGGAGGGGTCTGAGGGGTCTGGGGGGGGTCTGGGGGAGGTCTAGGTGGGTCCAAGGGGTCTGGGGGGGGTCCAGGGGGTGTTGGGGGGGTCTGGAGGGGGTCCATGGGGGATTGGGGGGTTCAGGGGGGGTCTGGAAGGGGCCTGGGGGTTCCAAGGGGGGGTGGAGGGGTCTGGCGGCGTCGGGGGGGTCCAAAGGGGGGTTCGGGGGCTCCATAGAGGGATTGGGGGGTTAGGGGGTTCGGGGGGTCCGGGGGGATGTCTGGAAGGGCTAGATGGGGCCAGAGGGGGTCTGGGGTGGTCCAAGGGGGGATTGGGGGGTTAGGGGGGCCCAAGGGGGGTCTGAGGGGGGTCAGGGGGGCCGGGGGGATTGGAGGAGTTGGGGAGGTTCCAGGGGGGTCCAAGAGAGGGTCCAAGGGGTACATGGGCGGTTGGGGGGGTCTGGGGGGTCTAGGAGGGGGTCGAGGGGGTTTGGGGGGATCTGAGGGGGTCTAGGGGAGGTCCGGGGGGGATTGGGGGGTCTTAGAGGGGTCTGAGGGTGTCCGGAGGGGTCGGGAGGGTCTGGGGGGTCTGGGAGGGGGTCTAGGAGGGCATCTGAGGGGTCCAAGGGGGGCCGGGGGGGTCTGGGAGAGGGTCCGGGGGGTTTGGGGGGTCTGAGGGGTCTGGGGGGGGATCTGGGGGGTCCATGGGATGATTAGGGGGGTTAGGGATTCCGGGGGAGTGTCTAGGGGGGTCAGGGGGGATTGGGGGTGTCAGGAGGAAGTCCGGGGGGGGCAAGGGGGATTGGGGGGTCTGGAGGGGGTTGGGGGGATCGAAGGGGGGACCATGGGGGATTGGGGGGGTTCGGGGGGTCTGGGAGGGGTCAGGGAGGGTCCAAGGGGGGGTTAGGGGGTCTAGGGGCGTCGGGGGGTCCAAAGGGGGGTCCAGGGGGGTCCATAGGGAGATTGGGTGGTTAGGGGGTTCGGGGGGGTCTGGGGAGGTCCGGAGGGTCCGGGGGGGGTCTAGGAGGGTTAGAAGGGGCCAGAGGGGGTCTGGGGGGTCCAAGGGGGGGTTGAGGGGTTAGGGGGGCCCAAGGGGGGTCTGAGGGAGGTCGGGGGGGCCAAGGGGGATTGGGGGGTTGGGGAGGTTCCAGGGGGATCCAACGGGGGGTCCAAGGGGTCCATGGGGGGATTGGGGGGGTTGGGGGGGTCTGGGAGGGGTAGGGGGTCCGGGGTGGTCTGGGGTGGTCTGGGGGGATTCAAGGGGAGGTCTGGGGGGGTCCAACGGGGGATTAGGGGGATTGTGGGATCTGGGAGGGGTCCGGAGGGGTCTGAGAGAGGTCGAGGGGGTCTAGGAGGGGCCGAGGGGGTCCAAGAGGGGGTCTGGAGAGGTTAAGGGGTTCCATGTGGGGGTTTGGGGGAATTCGAGGGGGTCTGAGGTGGTTGGGGGGGCTCAGGAGGGTCCAGGGGGATTTGGGGGGTCTGGGTGAGGTCTGGGGGGGTTCAGGGGGGCCCAAGGGGGGATTTGGGGCGTCTGTGGGGGTTAGGGGGGCTCAGGAGGGTCCAAGGGTGATTTGGGAGGATCTGGGAGATTAGGGAGGTTCAGGGGGTCCAAGGGGTGTTTGGGGAAGTCCGGGGTGACCAAGGAGGTACAAGGGGGAATTTGGGGGTCTAGGGGGGCCCAGGAGGGTCTAAGGGGGTGTTTGGGGGAGTTAAGGGGGCCCGAGGGGATCCAAGGGGGTATTTGGGGGGGTCCAGGCATGTCAGGGGGCTCCCATGGGGATTTGGAGGGTGTAGGGGTTGTTTGGGGATGTCCAGGTGGGTTAAGGGGGTCCAGAGGGGTCCAAGGGGGCATTTGGGTGGGACCAGGGGTGTCGGGGGATTTTAGGGGGTCCAGAAGGGTCAAGGGGTCCAGGGAGGATTTGGGAGAGTCCGAGGGGGTCCAGGAGGTGTCGGGGAGTCTGGAGGGGGTTGGGGGGGATAGGGAGGGATGAGGGAGTATTTGGGGGGGTCCAGAGATGGGGGGGTCCAGGAGGTGTTGGGGGATCAGGGGGGTTGGGGAGATTTAGGGGGTCGGGGGGTCTGGGAGGTATTTGAGGGGGTCCGGGGGATTTGGGGGAGATCTAGAGTGGTATTTGGGGGTGTCCAGGGGGGTCCGGGAGGTATTTGGGAGGGTCCAGGGAGGTATTTTGAGGGGGTCCAGAGAGAATTTGGGAGTTCCGGGGGGGTCCAGGAGGTATTTGGGGTGGTCCGGGGGGTATTTGGGGGGTTCAGGGGGGATTTGGGGGTGTCCAGGGGGCATTTGAGGGGGGTCCAGGGTGATATTTAGAGGGGGGGGACAAATCCAGGGCGGCGGGGAGGCGGTATGGGGAGGGGGGAGGAGGGTCCCGGCGCTGAGGCCGGGGGGCACCCTCAGGTGCTGCACTGCGCGGGCCACATGCGCTCGTACGCGCCGACGGAGGCCGGGGGGGCCGGCGCCTCCCCCGGGGCGCCCCCCACCCGCTGCCTGGTGCTCATCTGCGAGGCCATCGCCCACCCCGGCGCCATCGAAGCCCCCCTGGGCTCCGGCACCGTCCTCAGCCGCCACTCGCTGGACATGAAGTTCACCTACTGTGATGACAGGTGGGATTCGGGGACACCCCCCCAGCACCCTGAAACACCCTGACCCCCCTGACACCCCCCCCGACCCCCAGGGACCCCACAGCCCCCTCCGCAATCGACATGACGTTCACCTACTGCGACGGCAGGTGGGATTCGGGGACACCCCCCCGGCACCCCGAAACACCCTGACCCCCCCTGACACCCCCCTGACACCCCCCAGACCCCCAGGGATCCCCCAGCCCCCCCCACTTGACATGACGTTCACCTACTGTGACGGCAGGTGGGATTCGGGGACACCCCCCCCGGCACCCTGAAACACCCTGACCCCCCCGACACCCCCCTGACCCCCAGGAACCCCCAAATGCCCCCCCAAGGACCCCTCTAGGCTCCCCAAGGTGCATTGGGGACCCCACTGGGGACCCCAAGCTCTCAGGGATCCCCCCAATTCCATGGGTGCCCCCAGGACCCCCCAGGGGACCCCCCCCGATCCCTTGGGACCCCCCAGGGTCCTTTGGGGACCCCTGCCCCAAGCTCTGGGGTCCCCCAGAACCCTGTAGGGACCCTCTGAGGCCTCGGGAACCCCCCAGCACCCCTTCTAGGCCCCCTTTGACTGCAGTGGGGCACCCATGGGTGCTGTGGGACCCCATGAGGTGCTGCAGAAGCCTGGTGGGGCTGTGGGTCCCCCAGAGGTGGGGCATGGGGCACCCATGGGTGCTGTGGGTCCCGGGTGCACCCATGGGTGCTGTGGGTCTGGCACAGCAGCACCCACGGGTGCCATGGGTCCCACGCAGGAGCACCCACTGGTGCAGTGTAGAGGAGGCAGCGGGCAACGCACTGTGGGTCCCCGGGTGCCGTGTGGGTCCCCGGGAGCTGTGGGTCCCCCCAGGGTGGTGCATGGGGCACCCACGGGTGCTGTGGGTCCCGGGGGCACCCACAGGTGGCTGCCCGCAGGATGGAGGAGGTGGCGGGCTACGCACCCGAGGAGCTGCTCGGCTGCTCGCTCTACGAGTACGTCCACGCGCTCGACTCCGGCACCCTCAGCCGCAGCGTCCACGCGTGTGAGTGCCCCCCCGGCACCCATGGGTGCCCCCCGCGCCCCCCAACAGCTCACCCTGTGTCACCCCATGGCCTCTCACCACTCCAACACCCCCCCAGGCACCCCAATGTGGCCCCTGGGCACCCTTGTTACCCTGACACCCCGCTGGGCATCCTGATGTCCCCTCTGGGCACCCCTGCACCCCCCGGGCACCCCAATGTGACCCACAGGCACCCCAATGTCACTTCAACACCCCCCTGGGAACCCTGATGTCCCCCCTGGGCACCCCAACTCCCCCCCAGGCACCCCAATGTGGCCCCTGGGCACCCTTGTCACCCCAACACCCCCCTGAGCACCCTGATGTCTACCCAGGCACCCCTGCACCCCCGACACCCCTGTGGGGCCAGTGACACCCCACCACGCCCCCCCATCACCCCCCTGTGTCACCCTTGCAGCATCCTCGGGCACCCCAGGGGTGTCACATCCCACATGTCCCCCCCCAAGTCCCCCCGCACTCCCGTCCTGCTGGCCCTGCTGATGGGCACCCCGTGTTTCCATGTCCCGCTGTCCCCGTGTCCCCCCGACCCCACTGATGGGTGCTCGCGTCCCCCTGTCCTACTATCACCATGTCCCCTCATCCCCACTGACTGGCACCCGCATCCCCACATCCCACTGTCACTGTGTTCCTATGTCCCCTTGTCCCCGCTGACAGGTACCCCCAGCCCCATGTCCCACCACCCTGTGTCCCTGTGTCCCCCTGTCCCTGCTGATGGGTGTCCCTGGCCCCACATCCTGCTGTCACCATGTCCCCATGTCCCCCCATCCCCACTGACGGGTGTCCCCAGCCCCACGTCCCACTGTCATTGTGTCCCCGTGTCCCTGTGTCCCCCTGTCCCTGCTGACGGGTGCCCGTGTCCCCACATCCTGGTGTCCCTGTGTCCCCGTGTCCTCCCATCCCTGCTGACAGCTGCTGTGTGTCCCCACATTCCCGTGTCCCCCTGTCCCCGCTGATGGGCGCCCCGTGTCCCTTGCATCCCCGCAGTGCTGAGCAAGGGACAGGCGGTGACGAACCAGTACCGGTTCCTGGCCAAGCGTGGCGGGTACCTGTGGGCGCAGACCCAGGCCACCGTCATCGCCAACAGCCGCAGCGCCCAGCCCGAGGGCATCGTCTGCCTCCACTTCGTCCTCAGGTGGGCGTGGGGACGGGGTCGGGGGATGCGGTGCCCCAGCGGTTGTACCCGCTGCCCGTGTGGTTGTATCTGGCCCCTGCTGCTTGTGGGGTTGTTCTCTGGTGCCTGGTGGGTTGCGCCTGGTATCTGCTGTTTGTGACCTTGTGCCTGGTGCTTTTGGGGTTGTCCCCAGCACTGGTGCAGTTGTACCTGATACCGGGTGTCTGTAAGGTTGTACCTGGTATCTGTGGAGTTGTACCAATTGTCTGGTGTCTGTAAGGTTGTAGCAGGTATCTGGCGTCTGTGGGATTGTAGCAGGTCCCTGGTGCCTTTGGGGTTGTACCTGGTGTCCATGGGGTTGTAGGGGGTGCCTGGTGTCTGTGGGGTTGTTTTTTGTACCTGATTGTACCTGGCTGTTGAGTTGTGCCCAGAGCCCGTGAGGTTGTAGGTGCCCCGTGGTGCCTGTGGGGTTGTACCCAGCACCTGTTGGGGCCTGTACCCGGGGGCCTGCGGGCTGTGCCTGGTAGCTGGTGCCTGGTGGCAGCGGGTGGTCCTTGGAGGCCGTAGGTGGTTGTGGGTGGCCCATGGTGGCCATGGGTGCCAGTGGGAGACAGTGGCAGTGGGTGACCCCCTCCCCGCAGCAGGGCAGAGCAGCCGTGGGTGACGGCAGGTGGCCATGCTTGTGGAAGCGGGTGACAGTGGGTGACGCCCCCAGCAGTGGGGTGGAGCATCCCAGGGTGGTGGTGGGTGTCACCTGCAGTGGGGTGGAGCACCCGGGGGTGAGAGCGGGTGATGGTGGGTGTCACCTGTAGTGGGGTGGAGCACCCCAGGGTGGCAGTGGGTGATGACAGGGGATGGCAGGTGTCACCCACAGTGGGGTGGAGCCCCCCCAGGGTGGCGGCGGGTGACGGTGGGTGTCACCCGCAGCGGGGTGGAGCACCCCGGGGTGGTGCTGTCGCTGGAGCAGACGGAGCGCCGGGGCCAGGGCCGGCGCCTGGCCCCCCCCGGCCCCCCCGAGCCCCCCGACACCCTCCTCGACCTCCGCTTCGGTGCGCACGGGGGGACGGGGGGCACTGGGGGGGGGACTGGGAGCCTGGGGGGAGGATGATAGGGGTACTGGGGGGGAATTGGGAGCACTGGGGGGGGATGATGGGTGCACTGGGGTGGAACTGGGAGCACTGGGGGGGACTGGAGGATACTGGGAGCACTGGAGGGGAGACCTGGGGACACTGGAGGGTGGAACTGGTGGCACTGGGGGGGAACTGGGAGCCTGGGGGGAGGATGATAGGTGCACTGGAAGGGACTGGGAGCACTGGGGGGAGATGATGAGGGTACTAGGGGGGAATGAGAGCACATGGGGTGGATGATGGGTGCACTGGGGGGGACTGGGAGCCTGGGGGGGGGATAAACTGGGGGGATTGTGGGGTGGTGACAGGGACACTGGGGGGCACTGGGAGGGGATATTGGGGTCCCTGGGAGGGACTGGGAACCCTAGGGGGGTCCATGGGGAGTTTGGGGGGTCTTCATTCAGTTCAGGGGACTCTTGGCTGGTTTGGGGGGTCTGTGGGGGCTTCTGGGGGGGTCCTGGGGAGGAGGGGGCTTCTAGGGGCTTCTGGGCAGTTTGGGGGTTGGGGGGAGGTTTAGGGGGGTCTGGGGGTTTTGGGGGAGGTTTTGGGGGTTCTGGGATGTTTTGGGGGTCTCTGGGATGTTTGGGGGGTCTAGGTGGGTTCTGGGGTGTTTTGGGGGGTTCTGGGATGTTTTAGGGGGGTCTAGGGTTCTGGGGTGTTTTGGAGGGTCTCTGAGGTGTTTTGGGGGGTCCTGGAGGGTTCTGGGGTACTTTGGGGGATCTCTGGGGTGCTTTGAGTGGGTTCTGGGGTGTTTGGGGGGGTCTGTAGGGTGTTTGGGGGGGTCCCTGGGGTGCTTTATGGAGGTTCCTGGGGTGCTTTGGCAGTGTTTTGGGGTGCTTTGGGGACATCTCTGGTGTGTTTGGGGATCTCAGGGGTGTTTGGGGGTCCCTGGGGTGCCTTGGGTGGGTTCTGAGATGTTTTGGGGAGTCCTTGGGGTGCTTTAGGGGGGTTCCTGGGGAGCTTGGGGGGTCTATGGGGTGGTTTGGGTGGGTTCTGGGGTGTTTTGGGGAGTCTCTAGGGTGCTTTGGGGGTCTCTGGGGTGCTTTGGGGGGTCTCTAGTGTGTTTTGGGGTCTCTGGGATGTTTTGGGGATGTTCTAGGGTGCTTTGGGGGGTCTCTAAGGTGCTTTTGGGAGGCTCTGGAGTGCTTGGGGGTGTTCTGGGGTGCTTTGGGGTCTCTGGGGTGTTTGGGGGGGTCTCTGGGGTGCTCTGGAGGGGTCCAGGCTGCCCGCGGCGGGTTGCTGGGTGCTGACGCCGGGCGCAGAGCTGCGGGGCCCGCGGGTGCTGGCCTTCGTGCGCCCAGCCCACGTGCCCGAGGCGGCGCTGCAGCGGGACCCCCGCCGCTTCTGCACCCCCGAGCTGGCCCGCCTGCTCGCCCCCATCTTCGAGCCCCCCCCGGCCGCCCCCCGCCGCCACCCCCGCAGCCCCTCGCCGGTGAGCTCCTGCCTTGGGGGAGGGCTCTGGGGGGGGTCTCCGGAGGGTTGGGGACCCTGGGGGGGCTATGGGGTCCCTGGGGGGACTCTAGAGTCCTTGGGAGGGATCTAGGGTCCTTGGGGGGACCCTGGGGAGGTCTTGGGGGGTTCTGGGGTCCCTGGGGGGGTCAAGGGGGGTCACTAGGGAGTTTATGGGGGGGTCTGGGGTCCTTGGGGGGGCCCTTGGGGGGACTCTGGGGAGGGTCTCGGGGGGGTCCTGGGTCCCTGGGGGGCCAAGGGGGGTCTCTGGGAGGTTCCTGGGAGGGATCTGGGGTCCCTGGGGGTCCTTCAGAAGGATCTAGGGTCCTTGGGAGTCCTTGGGGGGGCCTTGGAGAGTCTACGGAGGTCCCTGGGAGGGTCTTGGGGGGGTTCTGGGCCCCTGGGGGGTCCCTGTGGGGGTCCCTGGGGATTCTCCAGAGGGGTCTGGGGTCCTGGGGGGGTCCTTGAGATCCTTGGGGGTCCTTGAGGATGCTGGGGGGGGTGTCTGGGGTCCCTGGAGACCCTTGAGGGGTCACAAGGGGTCTATGGGGGTCTCTGGGAATCCTTGGGGGTCCAGGGGGGGTCTCTGGGAACCCTTGGGGGGTCACAAGGGGTCCGTGGGGGTCTCTGGGTGTTCTTGGAGGGTTCTGGGGGCTTGGGGGGTCCCTGGGGGGGCCTTGGGGCTCCTTAGGGGGCTGGTGGGAGGGCTCCGGGGTCCTTGGCGGGGGCTCTGGGCAGCCGGGGGGGTCCCGGGCAGGGGGAGGTGGGAGTGGGGGGGCAGTGACTGACGGTGCCCCCAGCCCGCCGGGGACGAGCTGCTCTTCGAGGTGCAGAAGCTCTTCGCCACCAGCCCGGGGCAGGGGACGGCCCTGCAGGTTCGGGGGCGCTGGGGGCTGGGGCAGGCGGGCTTCAGGGCTGGGCAGCGGGGTGCAGCAGGGTGCAGTGTGGGATGCAGAGGGTGCGGTGGGGGTGCAGTGGGGGTGCAGTGGGGTGCTGTTGCGCAGGCGGGGGCGCTGGACCTGGCCATGCTGGCCCCCTCCATCCCCATGGGGGTGCAGTGCAGCGGGGTGCAGTGTAGCAGGGTGCAGTGCGGGATGCAGAGGGTGCAGTGGGGTGCAGTGGGGGTGCAGTGGGGTGCTGTTGCGCAGGCGGGGGTGCTGGACCTGGCCATGCTGGCCCCCTCCATCCCCATGGGGGTGCAGTGCAGCGGGGTGCAGTGTAGCAGGGTGCAGTGCGGGATGCAGAGGGTGCAGTGGGGTGCAGTGGGGGTGCAGTGGGGTGCTGTTGCGCAGGCGGGGGTGCTGGACCTGGCCATGCTGGCCCCCTCCATCCCCATGGGGGTGCAGTGCAGAGGGGTGCAGTGCGGTGCGGGGTGCAGTGCGGGGTGCAGTGCGGGGTGCAGTGCGGGGTGCAGTGGGGTGCTGTCGTGCAGGCGGGGGCGCTGGACCTGGCCATGCTGGCCCCCTCCATCCCCATGGGGGTGCAGTGCAGTGGGGTGCAGTGCGGGGTGCAGTGCGGGGTGCAGTGGGGGTGCAGTGGGGTGCTGTTGCGCAGGCGGGGGCGCTGGACCTGGCCATGCTGGCCCCCTCCATCCCCATGGGGGTGCAGTGCAGTGGGGTGCAGTGCGGGATGCAGAGGGTGCAGTGGGGTGCAGTGGGGGTGCAGTGGGGTGCTGTTGCGCAGGCGGGGGCGCTGGACCTGGCCATGCTGGCCCCCTCCATCCCCATGGGGGTGCAGTGCGGTGCGGGGTGCAGTGCGGGGTGCAGTGGGGTGCTGTCGCGCAGGCGGGGGCGCTGGACCTGGCCATGCTGGCCCCCTCCATCCCCATGGGGGTGCAGTGCAGCAGGGTGCAGTGCGGTGCGGGATGCAGTGCGGGATACAGTGCGGGGTGCAGTGGGGGTGCAGTGGGGTGCTGTCGCGCAGGCGGGGGCGCTGGACCTGGCCATGCTGGCCCCCTCCATCCCCATGGGGGTGCAGTGCAGCAGGGTGCAGTGCGGTGCAGGGTGCGGTGCGGGGTGCAGTGGGGTGCAGTGGGGGTGCAGTGGGGTGCTGTCGCACAGGCGGGGGTGCTGGACCTGGCCATGCTGGCCCCCTCCATCCCCATGGGGGTGCAGTGCGGTGCGGGGTGCAGTGCGGGGTGCAGTGCGGGGTGCAGTGGGGTGCAGTGGGGTGCTGTCGCGCAGGCGGGGGCGCTGGACCTGGCCATGCTGGCCCCCTCCATCCCCATGGGGGTGCAGTGCGGTGCGGGGTGCAGTGCGGGGTGCAGTGCGGGGTGCAGTGGGGTGCTGTCGCACAGGCGGGGGCGCTGGACCTGGCCATGCTGGCCCCCTCCATCCCCATGGGGGTGCAGTGCAGCGGGGTGCAGTGCAGTGCGGGGTGCAGTGCGGGGTGCAGAGGGTGCAGTGCAGTGGGGTGCAGTGGGGTGCTGTCGCGCAGGCGGGGGTGCTGGACCTGGCCATGCTGGCCCCCTCCATCCCCATGGGGGTGCAGTGCAGAGGGGTGCAGTGCGGTGCGGGGTGCAGTGGGGTGCTGTTGCGCAGGCGGGGGTGCTGGACCTGGCCATGCTGGCCCCCTCCATCCCCATGGGGGTGCAGTGCAGAGGGGTGCAGTGCGGTGCGGGGTGCAGTGCGGGGTGCAGTGCGGGGTGCAGTGGGGTGCTGTCGTGCAGGCGGGGGCGCTGGACCTGGCCATGCTGGCCCCCTCCATCCCCATGGGGGTGCAGTGCGGTGCGGGATGCAGTGCGGGATACAGTGCGGGGTGCAGTGGGGGTGCAGTGGGGTGCTGTTGCGCAGGCGGGGGCGCTGGACCTGGCCATGCTGGCCCCCTCCATCCCCATGGGGGTGCAGTGCGGTGCGGGGTGCAGTGCGGGGTGCAGTGGGGTGCTGTCGCGCAGGCGGGGGCGCTGGACCTGGCCATGCTGGCCCCCTCCATCCCCATGGGGGTGCAGTGCAGTGGGGTGCAGTGCGGGATGCAGAGGGTGCAGTGCAGTGCAGTGGGGTGCAGTGGGGGTGCAGTGGGGTGCTGTCGCACAGGCGGGGGCGCTGGACCTGGCCATGCTGGCCCCCTCCATCCCCATGGGGGTGCAGTGCAGTGGGGTGCAGTGCGGGATGCAGAGGGTGCAGTGCAGTGCAGTGGGGTGCAGTGGGGGTGCAGTGGGGTGCTGTCGCACAGGCGGGGGCGCTGGACCTGGCCATGCTGGCCCCCTCCATCCCCATGGGGGTGCAGTGCAGTGGGGTGCAGTGTGGGATGCAGAGGGTGCAGTGGGGTGCAGTGGGGTGCTGTCGCGCAGGCGGGGGCGCTGGACCTGGCCATGCTGGCCCCCTCCATCCCCATGGGGGTGCAGTGCGGTGCGGGGTGCAGTGCGGGGTGCAGTGGGGTGCAGCGGGATGCAGTGGGGTGCTGTCGCGCAGGCGGGGGCGCTGGACCTGGCCATGCTGGCCCCCTACATCCCCATGGACGGCGACTTCCAGCTGGGCGGGGCGGAAGTGCCGGGCGGGCGGGGGCGGGGCCCGCGCCCCGGCCACGCCCCCCGGCGCCCGGCCCCGCCCCCGCGGCCCCGCGCCCGCAGCTTCCCCGGGCGCCGCCCGCCGGCCCCGCCCCCGCCGGCTCTGCCCCGCTGGGGCAGCGACCCCGCCCTCGGCCGGCCCCGCCCCCCGGCGCGCCCCGCCCCCCGCAAGAGGTGGGCGGGGCCGCCGCGGCGCGGGGGGGGCGGGGCGAAGTGGAGCGGGGCGGGGGCGTGGCGAGGGGGAGGGGGCGTGGTCCACTTCGGGGAGGCGTGTTTCAGAGGGGTGTCCCGGGGAGGGGGCGTGAGCGGGGGGGCGTGGTCAAGGAAGGGGGCGTGTCTCGCTATTGTGGGAGGTGTGTAGGGAAGGGGGCGTGGCCGGGGGGTGTGTCCCGCAGGTGGGGGGCGGGGACGGGGCGGGGCCCTATTTGGGGGCGTGGCCTGGCACAGGGTGCGGGTGTCCGGGGGGGGCATGTGGGAGGTGTGTGGGAAGCATGTCATGGCGGGGCAGTGGCGTGTCAGAGGCGTGACGGTGGCGTGTGCGAGACACGTTGCGGGGCCGGGACGCGTCGGTGGCGTGTGGGAGTCACGTCGGTGGCGGGGCAGGGCGGTGGCGCGTGGGAGGCGTGTTGCGGGGCGGTGGCATGTCGCGGGGCCGTAGGGTGTCAGTAGCATGTGGGAGGCATGTCGGTGGTGTGTCAGAGGCGTGTCGTGGGGTGGTGGCGGGTGGGAAGTGTGTCAGTGGTATGTGGGAGGCGTGTGGGAGGCGTGTCGGTGGTGGGCGGTGGCGTGTGGGAGGCGTGTCGAGTGGTGGGCGGTGGCATGTGGGAGGCGTGTGGGAGGCGTGTGGGTGGTGGGCGGTGGCGTGTGGGAGGCGTGTGGGAGGAGTGTTGGTGGTGGGCGGTGGCGTGTGGGAGGCGTGTGGGAGGCGTGTGGGTGGTGGGTGGTGGGCGGAGGCGTGTGGGAGGCGTGTGGGTGGTGGGCGGTGGCATGTGGGAGGCGTGTGGGAGGCGTGTGGGTGGTGGGCGGTGGCGTGTGGGAGGCGTGTCGGTGGTGGGCGGTGGCGTGTGGGAGGCGTGTGGATGGTGGGCGGAGGCGTGTGGGAGGCGTGTGGGTGGTGGGTGGTGGGCGGTGGCGTGTGGGAGGCGTGTCGAGTGGTGCCCCGCAGGGCGCTGGAGCCGGGTGCCGACGACGCCGGCGGCCCCCTGAAACGCCCCGAGCTGGAGCCCAGCCTGGGCCCCCCCCACCGCCTGGTAGGAAGCCACCCGGAGGGGGACACTGCAGGGGGACACGGGGGGACGCGGGGTCACGGGGGGACACAGGGACATGGGGCATGAGAGGACATGTGACATGAGAGGAACATGGGAGACATGGGACACGGGGATGCAGGGGGGACACGGCGGGGATGCGGGGAGACACGGCGTGGACATGGAGACACGGGGGTCACGGGGCACACGGGGGGACATGGGGGGACACAGGACACGGGGACACAGGGATGTGGGGGACACGATAGGGACATGGAGACATGGGGGCACAGGGTCATGGGAGGACACGAGGACACAGAGGGACATGGGGGGACATGGGGGCACACAGGGATGTGGGGGACACGATAGGGACATGGAGTCATGGGGGGACACAGGGTCATGGGAGGACACGGGGACACGGAGGGACATGGGGGTCATGGGACATGGCGGGGACGTGGGAGGACATGGGACGTGGGGGGACATGGGGGCACAGACATGGGGGGGCACAGGATGGGGGACATGGGACATGGGGAAATGGGGACACGGGGGACACAGAGACATGGGACATGGGGGGACATAGGGACATGGGGACAGGGGACACTGATATGGGACATGGGGGACATGGGGACATGGGGGGACACGATGCAGGGACATGGGACATGGGAGGACGTGGACACGGGACATAGGAGGACATAGGGACATGGGGACATGGAGGGACATGGGACATGGAGATACAGGGACATGGGACATGGGGACACAGGGACATAGGGGGACATGGGACATGGGAACACGGGGGGACATGGGACATATGGGGACATGGGACACAGAGACATGGGGGACACAGGGGGACATAAGAGATGCGGGAGGACGTGGGACATGGGGTGGACACAGGGACACAGGTGGACATTGGACCTGGGGGGACATCGGGAGACACAGGGGACACAGGGACATGGGACATGGCGGGACACAGGACAGAGGGACATGGAGGCACAGAGGGACACATGGGACACGGGGGACGGGGGGACACGGGGGACACCCAGACATGGGGACATGGGGGGGGGACATCCAGACATGGGGGGGATCATGGGGGCCACAGGCCCCCGGGGGATGAGGGTGGCACAAGGGTGACGCGGGGAGGCAGGGATGTGCGTCCCCACGTGTCCCCGTGTCCACCCCATGTGGCCTGTCCCATCACCCGTGTCCCCCCCGTCCCTGTGTCCCGTCGTGTCCCCCTGTGTCCTCATGTTCCCCCCATGTCCCCCATGTCCTTGTGTCCCCCTGTGTCCCCTCTGTCCCATGTCCCATATGTTCCCCACATCCTTGTGTCCCCCTGTGTTCCCTATGTCCCCCATGTCCCCATATCCCCCATGTCTTTGTGTCCCCCCATGTCCCCCTGTCCCCTATGTCCTCCTATGTCCTTGTGTCCCCGTGCCCCCATGTCCCCCTGTGTCCTTCTGTCCCTGTGTCCCCCCATGTCCCCCCATGTCCTTGTGCCCCCATGTCCCCATGTCCCCCTGTGTCCTTCTGTCCCCCCCGTCCCCTATGTCCCCATGTCCCCTGGGGTCCCCATGTCCCCCCATGTCCTTGTATCCCTGTGTCCCCCCATGTCCCCCCATGTCCTTGTGTCCCCGTGTCCCCATGTCTCCCTGTGTCTTTGTGTCCCCTCGTGTCCCCTATGTCCTCCCCATCCCCGTGTCCCTCATGTCCCCATGTCCTTGTGTCCTACCATGTCCCCCCGTCTCCTATGTCCTCCCCATCCCCATGACCCCCATGTCCCTGTGTCCTTGTGTCCCCCCATGTCTTCCCATGTCCTCTATGTCCTCCCCATCCCCGTGTCCCCGTCTCCTGTGTTCTTGTGTCCCCCATGTCCCCTATGTCCCCCATGTCCTTGTGTCCACGTGTCCCCTGTGCCCCCCACGTCCCTGTGTGTCCCCCCGTGTCCCCTGTGTCCCCCATGTCCCCATGTTCCCCCGTGTCCCCCTGCGTCCCTGTGTCCTCCCGTGTCCCCTATGTCTCCTCATGTCCCCCCGTGTCCCCCCATGTCCCCCTGTGTCCCCCCAGGGGCTGCTGCTGAGCGGGGCCGAGGGCCGGCGGCTGCAGGAGCCCTGCGGTGAGGGGGGGCCCGTCCGGGGGGGGCCCGCTTTGGGGGGGGGCCCCGGTTTGGGGGGGGCCCGTCCAGGGGGGCCTGTGGCGGGTCCCTGGAGGGGGTCCCAGTTTGGGGGAGTTTCTGGGGGGGTTCCCCAATTTGGGGGGTTCTGTGGTTTTGGGGGACTTCTCGGTTTGGGGAAGGTCCCTGTTTTGGGGGGTCCCCAGGGGGTGTTCCTGGTTTGGGGGGGTCTCTGATTTTGGGGAAGTCTCGGGGGGGGTTCCCCAATTTGGGAGGGTTCTGTGGTTTTGGGGGACTTCCTGGTTTGGGGGAGGTCCTTGTTTTGGGGGGGTCCCTGGGGAGCCCAGTTTGGGGGTCCCTGGATTTGGGAGGGGCCTATCTGGGGGGCTCCTGGAGGAGGTTCTCGGTTTAGGGGGATCCCTGGTTTTGGGGGGGGGGTCCCTGGGGGTTTGCAGTTCAAGGGGGTCCCTGGTTTTGGGGGGGGTCCCTGGGGGGATTCCCAGTTTTGGGGGGGGTCCCTGATTTTGGGGGAGAGGTCCCTAGTGGAGGGGGTACATGATTTTAGGGGAGTGGTCCCTGTTTTGAAGGGCTCCCTGATCTGGGGGGGGGGGCGGTCTGGTTTTTTGGGGGGTAGGTCCCAACTCAGGGAAGGGGGGTGTCCCCAGTTGGGGGGGTCCCTGATTTTGGGGGTCCGCTGACGGCGGCCCTGCAGGGCTGCCGGGGCCCCCCCCGGCCACCGCCGAGGACGAGGAAGCCGCCGCCGAAGGCCTCCCGGGGGGGGGCTTCGCCCTGGGGCCCTGAAGGGGGCCCGGCCCCCCCCCCAAAAAAAACACCCACCCTGGGGGGGTCCCCGACCCCCCCATCCCCATCCGGGACCACCCGGGCCCCCCCTCTCCCAAACCCCGGGCACCCCCCCCCACTTTTATACTCCTCTTTCGTATGATCCCCTTTTATACCGGCTTCCCCCCAACTCCCCGGCGTGGGGCCCTCGTGCGAAGGACGCCCTCGTGCAAGATCACGGCCCTTGTGCGAGAGCCACGTGCAAGAGCCGCCCTCAAGTGAGATCATGGCCCTCGTGTGAAAGCCTCGGGCGAGAGACGCCCTCGTGCAAGAGCATGGTCCTCGTGCGAGAGCTTCGTGCAACAGACACCCTCATGCGAGAGCACGGTCCTCCTGCAAAAGCCTCAGGCAAGGGATGCCCTCGTGCAAGATCTCAGCCCTCGTGCGAGAGCCTCGGGTGAGAGCCACCCTCATGCGAGAGCATGGCCCTCGTGCAAAAGCCTCGGGTGAGAGACGCCCACGTGCAAGATCACAGTCCTTGTGTAAAAGCTTCGTGCAAGAGCCGCCCTGATGCGAGAGCACGGTCCTCGTGCTAGAGCCTCAAATGAGAGATGCCCTTGTGCAAGATCACGGCCCTTGTGTGAGAGCTTTGTGCGAGAGACACCCTGATGCAAGAGCATAGTCCTCCTGCGAAGGACACCCTCGTGCAAGAGCTGCCCGGGTGCAAGATCACGGCCCTCGTGCGAGAGCCCCTGGCGAGAGCCGCCCTCGCACAAGATCACTTCCCTCGTGTGAAAGCCTTGTGCAAGAGCCCCCCCTTCCTGTGCCAGCTGCCCTCGTGCGAGAGCTCCCCCTCACTGGTGCAAGAGCCTCGGGCAAGAGCCCGTTGTATGAGGACCATGTGTGAGAGCCGCCCTCGTGCAAGATGGCTGCCCTCGTGCAAGATGGCCACCCTCATGCAAGAACCGCCCGGAAGACCCACCCCTGGGGTGAGAGTCTTGTGAAGCCTCCCCCCTCAACCCTGGTGCTACGGCCACGCACGAGCACCGTCCTCGTGCAAGAGCCTCATGAGAGAGACGCCCTCGTGCGAGAGCATGGTCCTTATGCTAGAGCCTCGTGCAAGAGACGCCCTTGTGCAAGATCACGGCCCTCGTGTGAGAGCCTCGTGTGAGAGATCCTCATGCGAGAGCACGTTCCTCCTGCGAAGGATGCCCTCGTGCAAGAGCTGCCCGGGTGCAAGATCACAGTCCTCGTGTGAGAGCCCCAGGCGAGAGATGCCCTCATGCAAGATCATTTCCCTCGTGCAAAAGCCTCGTGCAAGAGCCGCCCCTTCCTGTGCCAGCTGCCCTCGTGCGAGAGCTCCCCCCTCCCCAGTGCAAGCGCCTCGGGCAAGAGCTCCCACCTCGTGCCAGAGCCTCATGCAAGAGCCCGTTGTATGAGGACCACATGCGAGAGCCACCCTTGTGCAAGATGGCTGCCCTCGTGCAAGATGGCTGTCCTCGTGCAAAACTGCCCAGAAGACCCACCCCTGGGGCGAGAGTGTCATGAAACCTCCCCCCTCAACCCTGGTGCTACGGCTATGCACGATCGCCATCCTCATGCAAGAGCCTTGTGTGAGAGCTGCCCCCTCGCCACCGCAAGATCCTCACCCTCGTGCGAGGGCCTCGTGCAAGAACCCCCTCCGGGGGAGCCCCGTGGCCTAGGGCACGACGACTCCCTTCGCGCCCGCCACCCTAGTGCAAGCGCCTGCCCTCGTGCGAGTCAGCTGCCATGGCGCGAATGAGCCCTCCCCGCTACCTGCCGGGAGACGTCTGCCCTCGTGCGAGAGTCCGGCCCTTGTGTGAGTCCCTCCTCGTGCAAGATTGCAGCCGTCGTGCGAAACCCCCTCGTGTAAGAGTCCGCCCATCATGCAAGCCCCTCTTGTACAAGAGTGCAGCCCTCGTGCAAGACCCCCTCGTGCGAGAGTTCACCCATTTTGTGAGACCCCTTTGTGCGAGAATCTGGCCGTCGTGCGAGAGTCCGGCTGTCGTGCGAGAACCTGGCCCTCATGTGAGCCCCCCTCGTGTGAGAGCGTGGTCCTCATGCGAGATGCCCTCGTGCGAAAGTTCAGCCCTCGGGCGAGTCCCTCCTCGTGCAAGAGTCCACCCATCATCTGAGAACCCCCTCGTGCGAGAGCCTGGCCCTCACGTGAACCCCACTTGTGCAAGAGTCGAGCCCTCGTGCAAGAGACTGGCCCTCGTGCGAGACCCCTTCATATGGGAGCCCGGCCCTCATGCAAGACCGACTTGCGCGAGACTTCAGTGCTTGTGCGAGCCCCTCCTCGTGCGAGAGCCCACCCCTCGTGCGAGAGCCCCCCTCGTGCAACCACCCCCCCACCCCAGGGGGCCCCGGCGTGGCAGGAGGCTGGGGGCTCCGGCCCCGCCGCTGCACCCACACGCACAGCCCGGGGCGCCCTCGTGTGCCGCTCGCACGCCCGGCGCCTCCCCGCCTGCCTCGCACGCGCTTGTGCACACCCGCCGCTACGCGAACCCCCTCCCTCCCCCCTCCAACCCCCGCACAGGCGGACGGGACGCGGGGACACACGTGCGCACACAACACGGAGACCCGGGCCAGGTTGCATGCCCCCGCGCACGGGACGCCCCGAGGACCCCCAGCCGCCTGTCTCCGGCTGTAGGCGGAGCCGCGGCCGCCTGTACCTGCCGCTCGCTCGCGCCATAAACCGCTCTGGCAACGCAATGGCTCGGCCTCTGGTACGCGGCGGGGGGGACGCACAGGTGGGGGGGACACGCGGGTCGGGGGACACGCCGGGGGGACAGCAGGGGACACAGGAGGAGCCACACGGCGCTGCAGGTGCTCAGAGGCCCCATGGTGGCCCTAGGCCATGGGCATGGCCGCTCTGGCCCCTCTTCTTGCCATTCTATGGTAAGCCTGGGGGGGGGCCAACCTGCCACAGGCCTGGCTGCTCTGGCCCCTCTTGTTGCCACTCTATGGCGGGCAGCAGCCCCATTCCCCCCCCCCCCCACTGCAGACATAGCCGCTCTGTCCCCTTTTCTTACTGCTCTATGGTGGGCAGTGGCTCCATTTCCCCCCCCCATTGTGGGCCTGGCTGCTCTGGTCCCTCTTGGTGCCACTCTATGGTGGGTGGTGACCCCATTTCCCCCCCTCCCACCACGGCTGCCCTAGGTTGCAGGCCTGGCCACTCTGGCTCCTCTTGGCGCTACTCTATGGTGAGCAGCGGCTCTAGGCCGCGGGCCTGGCCGCTCTAGCCACTCTTGGTGCCGCTCTATGGTGGGCGGCAGCCCCACCCCCTGCCACAGCCCTAGGCCGCAGGCCTGGCCGCTCTGGCCCCTCTTGGCGCCGCTCTATGGCGAGCGGCGGCTGTAACCTGGCCGCTCTGGCCCCTCTTGACGCCGCTCTATAGCGAGCAGCCGCTCTAGGCCGCGGGCCTGGCCGCTCTGGCCCCTCTTGGCGCCGCTCTATGGCGAGCGGCGGCCCCGCCCCCCCCAGCGACGCCTTCGCCGCGCGCCTCGGCGCGGCCCCGCCCCCTCCTCCCCTCCCCTCCCCTCGCGCCGCTTTTGCGACAGCGGGCGGCGGCGCGGGGCGGCGGCGGCGGGGTCGCGGCGTTGCTAAGGGGCGCTTTACGGCGCGGCCATGGCGGAGGGGGAGCGGGCGGAGAGCGGTGGCCCCGGGCGGCCCCCGAGCCCCGGCGCGCTGGAGCGGGCCGAGGCGCTGAAGGCGCGGGCCAACGAGTACTTCAAAGGTAGCGGCTGCCCCCCGGGGGGGCCGGCGGGGTGCCGGAGAGGGAGCCATGTGGGGGGGGACGGAGGGGAGGGGGTGCCAGATAGGGAGCCATGGAGGGAGGACATAGGGAAGGGGCTGCCAAATAGGGAGCTAGGTCGGGGCGGGTATGGGGGGTGCCAGATAGGGAGCCATGAGGGGGAGCATAGGGAAGGGGCTGCCAGATAGGGAGCCGGGGGGAGGGGGGACATGAGGGGTGCCAGATAGGGAGCTACGTGAGGGGATATGGGGAGGGGGTGCCACATGGGGAGCGGGGGGGGGCATGGGCGTGCCAGATAGGGAGCCATGGTGGGGGGGGGGGATGAGAGGGGACAAATAGGGGGCTGGAGCAGGGGGGAAGAGGTGCCAGATAAGGAGCCATGTGGGAAGGGTACAGGGGAAGGGGTGCCACATAGGGAGCCGGGGGGGCTGCCAAATAGGGAGCTGAGGGAAGTGCCAGATAGAGAGCCATGATGGGGGGATCGGGGAGGGGGCTGCTGCCAGATAGGGAGCCATGGAGGGGCAATTAGGGGTGCGACCTGCTGCCAAATAGGGGGGGATGTGTTCAGGCTGGGTTTTGGGGCGATTCCTGGAGGTTTTGGGGGTCCCTCGGGGTTTGGGGTGGTCAAGGTGGTTTGGGGGAGGGGGATCCCCAGGGTTTTGGGGTGGATCGCTGTGGGTTTGGGGGGCTCAGGCTGGGTTTGAGGGGGATCCCTGGGGTTTTGGGCTGAATCCCTGCAGGTTTGGGTGGCTCAGGCTGGTTTTGGGTGGGGGTGACCCCCATGATTTGGGGGGGATTCCTGTGGGTTTGGAGGTCCCCATGGTTTTGGGCTGGATCCTGGCAGATTTGGGTGGCTCCAGGCTGGGTTTGAGGGGAATCCCTGTGGTTTTGGGCTGTATCCTTGCAAGTTTGGGTGGCTTTGAGTGGGGGTGACCCCCATGGTTTTGGGGTGGATTCCTGTGGGTTTGGGGAGCTCAGGCTGGGTTTAGAGTAAATTGCTGTGGTTTTGGGCTGGATCCTGGTAGATTTGGGTGGCTCAGGCCAAGTTTGAGGGGAATCCCCATGGTTTTGGGCTGGATCCTGGCAGATTTGAGTGGTTCAGGCCAGATTTGAGGGGGATCCCCATGATTTTGGGCTGGATCCCAGCAGATTTGGGTGGCTCAAGCCAAGTTTGGAGGAGGCTCCCCACGGTTCGGGTGGTGGTGGGGTGGGGGGAGTTCCCCGTCGTTGGGGCCGGCTCCCGGGGAGGATCGCCGCCTTTTTTGGGGGCGCTCCCCGCCGTTTTCGGGGGCGGCGGCTGAGGCCCCGGCGGGGGGGGGGTGGTCGCGCAGCGAAGGACTACGAGAACGCGGTCAAGTACTACAGCCAGGCCATCGAGCTGTGTCCCACCAACGCCATCTACTATGGGAACCGGAGCCTGGCCCACCTGCGGGCCGAGAGCTACGGCTACGCCCTGGCCGACGCCACGCGGGCCCTCGAGCTCGACGCCGCCTACGTCAAGGGCTACTACCGGCGCGCCGCCAGCAACATGGCCCTGGGCAAGTTCAAGGCCGCCCTGCGCGACTACGAAACGGTGAGGGCTGGCCCCGGCCCCCCGGGGTGTCAGTTGTGTTTAGGGAGCGCTGCTGTAGTCCTCTGGGGTGTCACTGCGTGCCTCCAGCCGTGTCTGGGGACCCCGTGTCATCCTCTGGGGTGTCACTGCGTCCCTACAGCTGTGGTTAGGGACCCTATGTCGTCCTCTGGGGTGTCACTGCCTCCCTATAGCTGTGTTTGGGGTCCCCGTGTCATCCTCTGAGGCGTCGCTGCATGCTTACAACCACGGTTAGGGACCCTGTGTCGTCCTCCAAGGTGTCGCTGTGTGCCTACAACCGTAGTTAGGGACCCCATGTTGTTCTCCAGAGTGTCACTGCGTGCCTACAGCCGTGTTTGGGGACCCTGTGTCGTCCTTTGAGGTGTCACTGCGTCCCTACAGCCGTGTCTGGGGACCCCGTGTCATCCTCTGGGGTGTCACTGCATCCCTACAACCATGGTTAGGGACCCCATGTTGTCCTCTGGGGTGTCACTGCGTCTCTACAACCGTAGTTAGGGACCCTACATCGTCCTCTGAGGTGTCACTGCGTCCCTACAGCTGTGTTTGGGGACCGTGCGTCATCCTCCGAGGTGTCACTTTGTCCCTATAGCTGTGGTTAGGCACCCCGCGTCGTCCTCTGAGGTGTCATCGCATCCTGACAGCCGTGTTTAGGGACCCTACGTTGTCTTCCGGGTTGTCATTGCGTCCCTACAACCGTGGTTAGGTACCCTGCGTCATCCTCCGAGGTGTCACCATGTCCCTACAGCTGTGTTTGGGGACCCCATGTTGTCCTGTGGGATGTCACCGTGTCCCTGCAGCTGTGGTTAGGGACCCTGCATCACCCTGTGGGGTGTCACCGCATCCCTATAGCTGTGGTTAGGGACCCTGTGTCGTCCTCTGGGGTGTCACTGCATCCTGACAGCTGTGGTTAGGGACCCTGTGTCGTCCTCCGGGGAGGTCATTGTGCCCCAGGAGCTGTGTTTAAGGACCCTATGTCACTCTCTGAGATGTCACCGTGTCCCTAGAACTGTTTAAGAACTCTGTATTGGTCGCTAGGGCGTCACCATGTCCCTACAGCCGTGTTTAGGGACCCTATGTTATTTTCTGGGGTGTCACCACATCTCCGCGGCCGTGTTTAGGGACCCCACATCGTCCTCTGAGGTGTCACTGCGTCCCTACAGCCGTGTTTGAGGACCCCACGTCACTCTATGGAGCACCGTCCTGTCCTTATGAACATGTTTGGGGAGCCGGTGTCACCCTCCCACGTGTCACTGGTTTTCCGCAGCCATGTTTAGGGACCTCGCATCACCCTCTGGGGTGTCACCACGTCTCTAGAGCTGTGTTTAAGAACCTAGCATCATTGTCTTGGGTGTCACCACGTCCCTACAGCCGTATTTAGGAATCTGATGTCACCTTCTGTGGTGTCGCCCTGTCCTTACAGCCGTATTTAGAGATCCTATGTCCCCTTCTGCACTGTCACTGTGTCTCCATGGCCATTTGTAGGGACCTCGTGTCATCTTCTGGGGTGTCACTGCAGCCCTACCGCTGTTTTTAGAGGCACATTGTCACTCTCTGGGCTGCCAGCACATCCCTACAGCTGTCTTTGGGGACCGCGTGTCACCCTCCAGGGTGTCACCGCGTCCGTACAGCCAAGGTCAGGGACCCCGCGTCGCCCTCCAGGGTGTCAGTGTTCCCTACAGCCGTGTTTAAGGAACCCGTGTCGCCTTCTGGGGTGTCACCGCGTCCCTACAGCCGCCTTTAGGGACCCTGCGTCGCTCTCCGGGCCGTCACCGCATCCTCGTGGCTACAGGGACGCTTGGGGACCCCCTTGTCCCTTGGTGTCACCGCCCCCCCTGCCACCGCAGGACCTTCGGGGACCCCCTCGTCCCCCCCCGCCATCACCACATCCCCACCACCACAGGTGCCCACGGGTGCCCCTTCGTCCCCCGCTGTCCCCACAGCCTTGGGGACCCCCGGGGACCCCCTCACCCCCCCGCCCCGATATCCCCACATCCCCGCAGGCCCCCGGGGCCCCAGGCGGGCGGCCGCCCGGACACCTGGGCCCCGCTCCCCGCGCCTGGGGACAACGCTGACGTTGGCGGTGATGGTGGCAGGTGGTGAAGGTGCGACCCAACGACCGGGACGCCAAGCTCAAGTACCAGGAGTGCAGCAAGATCGTCAAGCAGAAGGCCTTCGAGCGCGCCATCGCCAGCGACGAGCACAAGCGCTCTGTCGTCGACTCCCTCGACATCGAGAGCATGAGTGAGCCCCCCCCCGCTCCGCCGGGCTGGGCTGGGGGCCCTGGGGGGGGGCTTGGGGTGCTGGCAGGGGTCCCTGAGGGGGTTAGGGTGCTGGTGGAGATCTTCGGGGTGAGCGTAGGGGGCCTGAGGGGTCCCTGAGGGGCTTGGGGTGCTGGTGGGGGTCCCTGGAGGGCACATAGGGTCCCTGAGGGGGTTGAGGTGCTGGTCGGGGTCCCTGGGAGGCACTTAGGGGACCTGCAGGGTCCCTGGAGGGTCCCTGAGTGGTCCCTGGGGAGCTTGGGGTGCTGTTGGGGGTCTTGGGGGGTGCTTAGGGGGCATGCAGGGTCCTTGGAGGGTCCCTGAAGGGTCTCTGGGGGGCACTTGGGGTGCTGGCGGGGTCCCTAGGGGGTGCTTAGGGGACCTATGGGGTCCCTAGAGGGGTCCCTGAGGGGGTTAGGGTGCTGACGGAGGTCCCCGGGGGTGCTTAGAGGACCTATGGGGTCCCTAGAGGGGTCCCTGAGGGGGTTAGGGTGCTGACGGAGGTCCCTGGGGGGTGCTTAGAGGGCCTGTAGGGTTCCTGAGGGGTCCCTGGGGGGGCTTCAGATGCTGGCAGAGGTCCCTGGGGCACCTATGGGGTCCCTGGGGGGGCTTTGGGTCCTGGCAGGGGTCTTTAGGGGGCACCTAAAGGGCCTGCGAGGTCCCTGCAGGGTCCCTGAGGGGTTCCTGGGGGGGCTTGAAGTGCTGGCAGGGGTCCCTGGGGGTGAGTAGGGGGCCTGGGGGGACACATAGGGGACCTATGGGGTCTCTGGAGGGGTCCCTGGAGGGGCTTGGGGTGCTGGTGGGGGTCTCCAGAGGCGCGTAGGGGGCCTGCAATGTCCCTGAGAGGTCCCTGGGTGATGCTTGGGATGCTCAAGGGGCTGGGGTGGGGGGTCCCTGGGAGGTGCCTGGGGGCCAAGGAGGTCCCTGGGGGGGGTCTTGGGGTGTCCAAGGGACCAGGAGGGGTCCCTGTGGGGGGCTTGGGGTGCTCTAGAGACTTGGGGGGGGACATTTAGGAGCCCTGGGGGGGGTCCTTGAAGGTCCCTGAAAGGTCCTTGGGTGATGCTTGGGGCGCTCAAGGGGCATGGGGGGGGTCCCTGGGAGTGCTTGGGGCAGGCTTGGGGTGCTGTAGGGGCTTGGGGGGGGCTAGGAGGTCTCTGGGGGGTTCCTGGTGGTCCCTGGAGAGGGACTTGGGTTGCAGAAAGGGCCTACAAGGGTCTCTGATGGTCTCTGGAGGGTGCTCGCAGCACCCAGGGGCTCCTTACAGGGTGCTTAGGGGGCCTGGGGGGGTCCCTGGTGGTCTCTGGGTGGTGCTTGGGGTGCTCAAGGAGCCTAATGGGGTCCCTGGAGGGCCTAGGAGGTCTCTGGTGGTCCCTGAGGTTGCCTTGGGGGGCTCAAGGGGCCTGGAGAGGGTCCTAGGGGGTGTTTGGGGGACCTTGGAGGACCCTGGTGGTGGGAGTTGAGATCCTCAAGGGGTCTGGGAGGTCCCTGCAGGGTGCTGGAGGGTCCTGGAGGGGTTTGGGAGTGCTCAGGGGGCTTAGAGGATCTGGGGGTTCCCCAGGGGGTGCTCAGGAGGGTCCTGAGGGTGCTCAAGGGGCCTCAGAGGGTCCCTAGGTGTCCCTAGAGAGTGCTCGCAGCACCTAAAGGGTCCTTGGGGGGTGCTGAGGGTCCCTGGGGGAATTTCAGGGTGCTCAAAGGGCCTGGGGGGGGGATGCTCAGGGGGTCCCTCGAGGGGCTCGGGGGTGACCCCAGGAGGTCCCTGGGGGGTTGCTCAGGAGTCCCTGGAAGGTGTTTGGGTGGCCAGGGGGGCTCTCAAGGAGCTGTGAGGATCTCCAGGGGCTGCAAGGGTCCTTGGCAGAGGCTCAGGGTCCTTATGAGAGTCTTGGGGCATCATGGTGGTCTCTAGGAGGGTCTTGGGGGAGGGGGGGGGTCTTGTGGTCCCCATGAGGGTCTTCTGGTCCCCATGAGGGTCTCAGGGATTTGTGGGTGTCTCAGCAGGGTCATGGAGATCCCCCTGAGGGTCTCAGGGGGCTATAGGGGATCCCCATGAGGGTCTTGGGGTCTGCATGAGGATCTGAGGGGGTTATCGAGGGTCCCCATGAGGGTCTCAGGATCCTGGTGAGGGTCTTGGGGTCATGGGGGTCCCCATGAGGATGTTGGGGTTGTCATGAAAGTCCTAGGGGGCCTTGGGGTCCCCATGAAGGTCTTGGGCAGGTCATGGGGGTCCTTGCAAGGATCTTGGGACCCCTTTGAGGGCCACAGGAGTCCTCGTGAGGGTCTTGGGGGGTCACAGGGGTCCCCAAGAGGGTCTCAGGCTCTCTGTGAGGTTCCTGGGGGGTTATGGGGGTCCCCTTGAGGGTCTCAGGGGGTTCCAGGGGTCCCAGGGAGGATCTTGAAGTCTCTGTGAGGCTCTCCAGGTCCCCACAGGTCTTGGGGTCGCTGGCAGAGGCTCAAGATCCCCATGAGTGTCTTGGGGTCCCCGTGAGGGTCCTGGGGTGTCATGGTTGTCCCCATGAAGGTCTCAGGGTCCACATGAGGTTTTGGAGGGGGGGGTTGTTTGGTGGTCCCCCGGAGGATCCTGTGGGGTTGCGATGGTCTCGGGGCCCTTGGGAGGGTCTCGGGGTCCCCATGAGGGTCTCAGGGTCCATCCCGGCATCCACCACCCCACATGGGTCCTCGGAGCCCGGCCGAACTCAAAGGGCACCTCGCGCAAACAACACCCGGAAAAAAAAAACCCAAACGATCCAAAACGGCGGCCGCTTCCGCAGCCATCGAGGACGAGTACAGCGGCCCCAAGCTGGAGGACGGCAAAGTGACGCTGGCCTTCATGAAGGACCTCATGCAGTGGTACAAGGAGCAGAAGAAGCTGCACCGAAAATGCGCCTACCAGGTACCGCCGGGCAGGGGGACGCCGGGTGTGCGACTGCCACGCGCACACCCACCACGTACCGCCTGTCCGCCCCGCAGATCCTGGTGCAGGTGAAGGAGGTGCTCTGCAAGCTGCCCACGTTGGTGGAAACGACGTTGAAAGAGGTCGGTGGCCCTCCAAACGCCCCGAGACGGCGGCCGGAAACACCCGAAACGGTGGCGTTGGCAGAAGACGCCCCGAAACGGTGGCGCGCTGACGCTCACCCCCTTCCCCGCTGTTTCTCCCCACAGACAGAGCAGGTGACGGTGTGCGGCGACACCCACGGGCAGTACTATGACCTGCTCAACATCTTCGAGCTCAACGGGCTGCCCTCCGAGTCCAACCCTTACGTATCCTCACCATGCACACGGGGCGGTTTTTGGGGGGAGTTTCACCAGGAACGGGCAAGATCGGAGAGGTTTTTTTGTTTTTTTTTTTTGTTTTTTTGCCGTTTTTATCCTCAACCCGCCGCAGATCTTCAACGGCGACTTTGTGGACCGCGGCTCTTTCTCAGTCGAGGTCATCCTCACGCTCTTTGGCTTCAAGCTCCTCTACCCTGACCACTTCCACCTGCTGCGAGGTAGAGCCCGGCGACAGCGGTGGCATCGGGAGCTTCCCGGGGTGTTTTCCCACCGGCCAGTCACCGTTTTGGGGGCGTTTCGCCCCGTTTTGCGGTGGTAGGCAACCACGAGACGGACAACATGAACCAGATCTACGGCTTCGAGGGCGAGGTGAAGGCCAAGTACACGGCACAGATGTTCGCCCTCTTCAGCGAGGTCTTCGAGTGGCTCCCGCTGGCCCAGTGCATCAACGGCAAAGTGCTGGTGAGAGGTCACCCTCGTCCCCGGTGTCCCCGTCGGGCTTCGGCCGTGGGGTCACCTCCTGGCCCTGTCCCCAACCCCAGTGGCGTTGGGGTTGGCCTGTCCCCGCTGATGTTGGGGCGCAGGGTCCATGTTGTTCCCATCCCTGTTGGGGTTCGGCCGTGGCGTGTCCCCCTGTCCCCAACCTTGGTGGCTCTGGGGCGTGGAGTCTCCTCTGTCCCCAGCCCTGGTGGCATGATGGCATTGGGTCCCCACTGTCCCTGGTGGTGTTGAAGTCTCCCTGTCCCTGACGGTGTTGGGGCACAGGGTCCCTGTTGCCCCTATGGGGATTTGGCCATGGGGTCCCCTCCTGTCCCTGTGCCCAGCCCTGGTGGCATCAGGGCGTTGGGTCCCTCCTGTCCCTGGCCGTGCTGAGGTCCCCGTTGTCCCCATGGAGGTTCGGCCATGGGGTCACCTCCTGGCCTTGTGCCCAGCCCTTTTGGCATCAGGATGTTGGGCCCCCCCCATCCTTGGCTGTGTTGAGGTCCCCGTTGTCCCCATGGAGGTTTGGCCATGGGGTCATCTCCTGTCCCTGTGCCCAGCCCTGGTGGCATCAAGGCGTTGGATCCCCCCGTCCTTGGCCGTGTTGGGCTCCCCATTGTCCCCATTCCCGGTGACGGTGGGGCACAGGGTCCCCGTTGTTCCCGTTGGGGGTTCAGCCATGGGGTCCTGTCCCAGTTGATGCTCAGATGCGGAGTGGCCCTGTCCCCAGGGTCCCCGCACCCTTACGGAGGTTTGGACACAGGTCCCTGTGTCCCTGGGGGACATTTTTGGGGTGCAGGTTCCCCGGTCCTGGGGGGTTTTGGGGTGCCCATCCCTTGGGGACGTTTTGGGGCATGAGGTCCCTGTCCAGGGGTGGTTTTGGAGTCCCCCATTCCTAGGGACGCTTTAGGGTGCAGGGTCCCCTATTTTAGGGGTCAATTTTGGCGTGCGTAGTCCCCATCTTGGGGGTGTTTTGAGGTCTACCATCCCTGGGGACATTTAGGGATGCAGAATCCCCATCCCGGGGGGGGGGGGGGGTTCGGGGTCCCGGAGGGGGTTTGGGGTCCCCTGTCCTGGGGGTTTTTTCGGGTCCTCATCCTGGGAGGACGTTTTAGGGTGATGGGTCCTTGTCCTGGGTGGGGGGCTTGGGGTTCTCCATCCCTGGGGACATTTTGGGGGTGTGGAGTCCCCTGTCTCTGGGGGACATTTTTGGGGTGCAGGTTCCCCTGTCCCGGGGAGGGGGGCGTGGGGTCCCCATCCCTGGGGACACTTTGGGGCATGTCCCCCCATCCTTGTTGGGGGGAGTGGTGGTGGTGGCAATTTGGGGTCCCCTGACCTGGGAGGGGGGATTTTGGGGTCCCCCATCCCAGGGGGATATTTTGGGGTGTGGCATCCCCATCCTTTGGGGGCCCCAGGGGGGTTGGGGGTCTCCCCCATCCCGGGATGGAGGGGTTTCGGGGGGGGGTCCTGGGCAGGGGCTGAGGTGGCTCTGCCCCAGATCATGCACGGGGGCCTCTTCAGCGAGGACGGCGTCACCCTCGATGACATCCGCAGCATCGAGAGGAACCGGCAGCCCCCGGACTCAGGTGGGCTCAGCCCCCCCCCCCCCCCCCAACGAGTGGTCTTGGGGGTCCTGAGGGGGTCAAAACCCCCTGTGAGGGGTCTTGGGGATCCTGGGGGGGTCAGACACCCCCCCACAAGGGGTCCTGGGGGGATCAAAACCCCCTATGAGGGATCTTAGGGGTCCTGGGGGGGTCAGACACCCCTGCTGGGAGTCCTGAGGGGGTCAAAACTCCCTATGAGGGGTCCTAGGACACCCCCCATGAGGGGTCCTGGGGGGAGGGGGTTAGACACCTCTCAGGAGGGGTTGGGGGGGGTTCTGGGGTGGGTAAAAACCCTCTATAAGGGGTCCTGGGAGGCCTAAGGGGGGTCAGACCCCCCCATGAGGGGTCCTGGAGGTTCTGGGGGGGGTCAGACCTTCCAGGAGGGGTTGGGGGGGTCCTGGAGGGGTCAAAACCCCCAGTGAGGGGTCTTGAGGGTCCCGGGGGGGGGGTCAGACATCCCCCACGAGGGGTCCTGGGGGGTCAAAACCCCCTATGAGGGGTCCTGGAGGTCTTGGGAGAGGGGGTCAGACCTCCCAGGAGGGGTTGGGGGGGTCAAAACCCCCAGTGAGGGGTCTCGAGGGTCCTGGAGGGGTCAGACATCCCCCACGAGGGGTCCTGGGGGGGGGTGTCAAAACCCTCTATGAGGGGTCCTGGGGGTCCCAAGGGGGTCAGACAGCCCCTGGGGGGTCAGATGTCCCCTAGGAAGGGTTTAGGGGGTCCTGGGAGGGGGTTGGACCCCCCCCATGAGGGGTCCTGGGGGTCCCGGGGGGTCCCTAGGTGTCACCTCCCCCCTCAGCTCACTGCATCCTGCCCCGGCAGGTCCCATGTGCGATCTGCTCTGGTCGGACCCCCAGCCCCAGGTGAGTGGCGGCTGCCTCGCACGGCCCCTCGCACGACTGCCCCTCGCACGACAGCCCCTTGCACGCTTACGTGGCCCCTTGCACGCTCGCGTGGCCCCTCAACGCGGCCCCCCACACAGCCCCTCGCACAGCGGGTTCATGGCCCCTCGCACACTCACACGGCAGGTTCACGGCCCCTTGCACGCTTGCATGGCGGGTTCACAGGCCCTCACATGGCGGGTTCACGGCCCCTTGCACGCTCGCACGGCTGGTTCGCGGGCCCTCGCCCGATGGCCCCTTGCACGGCGGGTTCACAGCCCCTCGCACGGCCCCTCGCCCGACGGCCCCTCGCACGGCGGGTTCACGGCCTCTTGCACGCTCGCACAGCATGTTCACAGCCCCTTGCACACTTGCACGCCGGGTTCACGGCCCCTCGCCCGACGGCCCCTCGCACGGTGGGTTCACGGCCCCTCGCACAGCATGTTCACGGCCCCTCGCATGGCCCCTCGCACCCTCGCCCGACGGCCCCTCGCCCGACAGCCCCTCGCACGGCGGGTTCACGGCCCCTCGCACCGTCGCACGGCGGGTTCACAGCCCCTCGCACGACGGCCCCTCGCACGACGGCCCCTCGCACGGCGGGTTCACGGCCCCTCGCACGGCCCCTCGCACCCTCGCACAGCGGGTTCACGGCCCCTCGCCCGACAGCCCCTCGCACAGCGGGTTCACGGCCCCTCGCACCGTCGCACGGCGGGTTCACAGCCCCTCGCCCGACGGCCCCTCGCACGGCGGGTTCATGGCCCCTCGCAGGGCCCCTCGCACGCTCGCACGACCCCTCGCCCGACGGCCCCTCGCACGGCGGGTTCACGGCCCCTCGCACAGCGTGTTCACGGCCCCTGGCACGCTCGCACGACCCCTCGCCCGACGGCCCCTCGCACGGCGGGTTCACGGCCCCTGGCCCGACAGCCCCTCGCACAGCGGGTTCACGGCCCCTCGCACCGTCGCACGGCGGGTTCACAGCCCCTCGCACGACGGCCCCTCGCACGACGGCCCCTCGCACGGCGGGTTCACGGCCCCTGGCACGGCCCCTGGCACGGCGCCGGGGGGAGGCCGGGGTCGGCGGCGGCGGGGAGGGGGTGGCCCGGCGGGGACGGCGGCGTGAGCCTGCCCGGGCGCCGGCAGGAGGGCCGCTCGCTGAGCAAGCGGGGGGTGAGCTGCCAGTTCGGGCCGGACGTGACGCGCCGCTTCCTGGAGCGCAACCGCCTCGACTACGTCATCCGCAGCCACGAGGTGAAGGCCGAGGGCTACGAGGTGGCGCACGGCGGCCGCTGCGTCACCGTCTTCTCCGCCCCCAACTACTGGTGAGCCGGCGTCCCCCGGGCGGTGCTGGCACCGCGCGCTCCCAACCGGGGTCCCCAGGGTGCCCCGGGTGGTGCTGGCACCGTGCGCTCCCAACCGGGGTCCCCGGGGTGCCCCGGGCGGTGGTGGCACCGCGCGCTCCCAACCTGGGTCCCCGGGGTGCCCCGGGCGGTGGTGGCACCGCGCGCTTCCAACCGGGGTCCCCGGGGTGCCCCGGGCGGTGGTGGCACCGCGCGCTCCCAACCGGGGTGCCCCGGGGTGCCCCGGGCGGTGATGGCACCACGCGCTCCCAACCGGGGTCCCTGGTGCCACTATGTCCCCTGAGTGGTGCTGGCACCGCGCGCTCCCAACCGGGGTCCCCGGGGTGCCCCGGGCGGTGATGGCACCGCGCGCTCCCAAATGGGGTCCCTGGTGCCACTATGTCCCCTGAGTGGTGCTGGCACCGCGCGCTCCCAACCGGGGTCCCCGGGGTGCCCCGGGCGGTGATGGCACCGCGCGCTCCCAACTGGGGTCCCTGGTGCCACTATGTCCCCTGAGTGGTGCTGGCACCGCGCGCTCCCAACCGGGGTCCCCGGGGTGCCCCGGGCGGTGGTGGCACCGCGCGCTCCCAACCGGGGTCCCCGGGGTGCCCCGGGCGGTGGTGGCACCACGCGCTCCCAACCGGGGTCCCCGGGGTGCCCCGGGCGGTGATGGCACCACGCGCTCCCAACCGGGGTCCCTGGTGCCAATATGTCCCCTGAGTGGTGATGGCACCGCGCGCTCCCAACCGGGGTCCCCGGGGTGCCCCGGGCGGTGGTGGCACCACGCGCTCCCAACCGGGGTGCCCCGGGGTGCCCCGGGCGGTGGTGGCACCGCGCGCTCCCAACCGGGGTCCCCGGGGTGCCCCGGGCAGTGATGGCACCGCGCGCTCCCAACTGGGGTCCCTGGTGCCACTATGTCCCCTGAGTGGTGCTGGCACCGCGCGCTCCCAACCGGGGTCCCCGGGGTGCCCCGGGCGGTGGTGGCACCGCGCGCTCCCAACCGGGGTCCCCGGGGTGCCCCGGGCGGTGCTGGCACCGCGCGCTCCCAACCGGGGTCCCTGGGGTGCCCCGGGCGGTGCTGGCACCGTGCACTCCCAACCGGGGTCCCTGGTGCCACTATGTCCCCTGAGTGGTGCTGGCACCGCGCGCTCCCAACCGGGGTCCCCGGGGTGCCCCGGGCGGTGGTGGCACCGCGCGCTCCCAACCGGGGTCCCCAGGGTGCCCCGGGCGGTGGTGGCACCGCGCACTCCCAACCGGGGTCCCTGGGGTGCCCCAGGCGGTGGTGGCACCGCACGCTCCCAACCGGGGTGCCCCGGGGTGCCCCGGGCAGTGCTGGCACCGCGCGCTCCCAACCGGGGTCCCCGGGGTGCCCCGGACGGTGGTGGCACCGCGCGCTCCCAACCGGGGTGCCCCGGGGTGCCCCGGGCGGTGGTGGCACCACACGCTCCCAACCGGGGTCCCTGGTGCCACTATGTCCCCTGAGTAGTGCTGGCACCGCGCGCTCCCAACCGGGGTCCCCGGGGTGCCCCGGGCGGTGGTGGCACCGCGCGCTCCCAACTGGGGTGCCCGGGGTGCCCCGGGCGGTGATGGCACCGCGCGCTCCCGCCCGGGGTGCCCCGGGCGGTGATGGCACCGCGCGCTCCCAACCGGGGTCCCCGGGGTGCCCCGGACGGTGGTGGCACCACACGCTCCCAACCGGGGTCCCTGGTGCCACTATGTCCCCTGAGTGGTGCTGGCACCGCGCGCTCCCAACCGGGGTCCCCGGGGTGCCCCGGGCGGTGCTGGCACCGCGCGCTCCCAACCGGGGTCCCCGGGGTGCCCCGGGCGGTGATGGCACCGCGCGCTCCCGCCCGGGGTGCCCGGGGTGCCCCGGACGGTGGTGGCACCGCACGCTTCCAACCGGGGTCCCCGGGGTGCCCCGGGCGGTGGTGGCACCACGCGCTCCCATCCGGGGTCCCTGGTGCCACTATGTCCCCTGAGTGGTGCTGGCACCGCGCGCTCCCAACCGGGGTCCCCAGGGTGCCCCGGGCAGTGGTGGCACCGCGCGCTCCCGCCCGGGGTGCCCGGGGTGCCCCGGGCGGTGGTGGCACCGCACGCTTCCAACCGGGGTCCCCGGGGTGCCCCGGGCGGTGGTGGCACCACGCGCTCCCATCCGGGGTCCCTGGTGCCACTATGTCCCCTGAGTGGTGGTGGCACCGCGTGCTCCCAACCGGGGTCCCCGGGGTGCCCCAGGTGGTGATGGCACCGTGCGCTCCCAACCGGGGTCCCCGGGGTGCCCCGGGCGGTGGTGGCACCGCACGCTTCCAACCGGGGTCCCCGGGGTGCCCCAGGCGGTGCTGGCACCGCGCGCTCCCAACCGGGGTCCCTGGGGTGCCCCGGGCGGTGCTGGCACCGTGCACTCCCAACCGGGGTCCCTGGTGCCACTATGTCCCCTGAGTGGTGCTGGCACCGCGCGCTCCCAACCGGGGTCCCCGGGGTGCCCCGGGCGGTGGTGGCACCGCGCGCTCCCAACCGGGGTCCCCGGGGTGCCCCGGGCGGTGGTGGCACCGCGCGCTCCCAACCGGGGTCCCCAGGGTGCCCCAGGCGGTGGTGGCACCGCGCACTCCCAACCGGGGTCCCTGGGGTGCCCCAGGCGGTGGTGGCACCGCACGCTCCCAACCGGGGTGCCCCGGGGTGCCCCGGGCAGTGCTGGCACCGCGCGCTCCCAACCGGGGTGCCCCGGGCGGTGGTGGCACCACACGCTCCCAACCGGGGTCCCTGGTGCCACTATGTCCCCTGAGTAGTGCTGGCACCGCGCGCTCCCAACCGGGGTCCCCGGGGTGCCCCGGGCGGTGGTGGCACCGCGCGCTCCCAACTGGGGTCCCCGGGGTGCCCCGGGCGGTGATGGCACCGCGCGCTCCCGCCCGGGGTGCCCGGGGTGCCCCGGACGGTGGTGGCACCGCACGCTTCCAACCGGGGTCCCCGGGGTGCCCCGGGCGGTGGTGGCACCACGCGCTCCCATCCGGGGTCCCTGGTGCCACTATGTCCCCTGAGTGGTGGTGGCACCGCGCGCTCCCAACCGGGGTCCCCGGGGTGCCCCGGGTGGTGATGGCACCGTGCGCTCCCAACCGGGGTCCCCGGGGTGCCCCGGGCGGTGGTGGCACCGCACGCTTCCAACCGGGGTCCCCGGGGTGCCCCGGGCGGTGGTGGCACCACACGTTCCCAACCGGGGTCCCTGGTGCCACTATGTCCCCTGAGTGGTGCTGGCACCGCGCGCTCCCAACCGGGGTGCCCAGGGTGCCCTGGGCGGTGCTGGCACCACACGCTCCCAACCGGGGTCCCTGGTGCCACTGTGTCCCCTGAGTGGTGGTGGCACCGCGCGCTCCCAACCGGGGTGCCTGGGGTGCCCCGGGCGGTGGTGGCACCGCGCGCTCCCAACCGGGGTGCCCCGGGCAGTGGTGGCACCGCACACTCCCAACCAGGGTCCCCGGGGTGCCCCGGGTGGTGGTGGCACCTCACACTCACAACCGGTGTCCCCGGGGTACCCCAGGTGGTGGTGGCACCACACGCTCACAACCAGTGTCCCCAGGGTACCCCAGGTGGTGGTGGCACCACACGCTCACAACTGGTGTCCCTGGTGCCGCTGTGTCCCCCCGGCAGTGGTGGCACCGCGCACTCACAACCGGTGTCCCTGGGGTACCCCAGGCAGTGGTGGCACCACACGCTCGCAACCAGTGTCCCCGGGGTACCCTGGGTGGTGGTGGCACCGTGTGCTCACAAATGGTGTCCCCGGCGTACCCTGGGTGGTGATGGCACCACACACTCACAACCGGTGTCCCTGGTGCTGCCGTGTCCCCTGGGGGTTGGTGGCACTGCGCGCTCGCAACCGGTGTCCCCAGGGTACCCCAGGCGGTGGTGTCACTGCACGCTCGCACCCCAGTGTCCGTGATGCCACTGCGTCCTTGGTGTCCCTGCGCACTTGTGCCCGAGCGTCCCCAGTGCCACCACATCCCCGGTGTCCCCTGTGTGGCAGTGTCCCTGCGCACTTGCGCCCAAGCGTCCTCGGTGCCACCATGTCCCTGGGCCTTGGTGTCCCCTCTGTCCTGTCTCTGCTTGTCCCTGGTGTCTCCTGAGTGTCCCCATGAGCTTGTCCCCAATCGTCCCTGGTGCCCCCATGTCCCCTCCGTCCTGTCCCCTCTTGTCCCCAGGGCCTCGGTGTCCCCCTGCCTCGATGTCCCCACGCGCTTATCCCCAAGTGTTGTTGGTGGCCCCATGTCCCTGATGTCCCCTGTGCGGTGGTGTCACTTTGTCCCCAAGCATGCTCAGTGCCCCCATGACCCCAGTGTCACCGTGTGCTTGTCCTCGAGTGTCCCTGGTGCCTCGGTGTCCCCTCCACCCCGTCCCCAAGTGTCCCCAAGCATCAGTGTCCCCATGGGGCTGCAGGGCCGTCCCCAGGGGTCTCCTCCTGCTGGTCCTGGCTGTCCCCAAGTGTCCCCATGTGTCCCCACATCCCCTCGTATCCCCTTGCAGCATTGCCGGTGCCCTTTGTGTCCCCTCGTGTTGTCTCCAGTGTCCCCTTGCGGGATCCCTGATGTCCCCTCACGAGGTCACCCATGTCCCCTGGCACTGTCCCCATGACCCCTCGCAGTGTCCCCTCACAAGATCCCTGTGTCCCCCCATGTCCCTGTGTCCCCTCCTGGTGTCCCCACATCCGTGCGTCTTCCCTAGTGTCCTGCCCATGTCCCTTCATGGTGTCCCCACGTTCTTGTGTACCCCACATCCCCTCCCAGCATCCCCCCATGTCCCCACGTCCCCCGCCTTGTCCCTGTCTGCCCATGTCCCCTCATTGTGTCCCCTCATGTCCCCTCTGGTCCCCACGTCCCCCTCATGTCATGTCCCCACGTCCCCTCCCATGTCCCTGTGTCCCCCCATGCCCCCTGTGTCCCCCGTCCCCCTCATGTCCCCATGTCCCCTGTGTCCCTCCCATGTCCCCATGTCCCCCCCCATGTCCCCCCCCATGTCCCCCCCGCGTCCCCTCACGCGTCCCCTCCGCCGTCCCTGCAGCGACCAGATGGGCAACAAGGGCTCCTACATCCACCTGCGCGGCAGCGACCTGCGGCCCCAGTTCCACCAGTTCACGGCAGTGGTGAGACTGGGACAACCCCCTCTGGGACCCCCCAAATCCTCCCCAGGGACCCCCAAAACCACCTGAAAGCCTAGATGTCCCCCCACCCCCCTCCCTGGGGATCCCCCAAAACTCCCCTGGCACACCCCCCAAACCCCCCCGGGACCCCCCAAATCCTTCCCAGGGACCCCCAAAACCACCTGAAAGCCTAGATGCCCCCCAATCCCACCTGGGGACCCCAAAACTCCCCTGGGACCCCCTCCAGCCCCCCCAACACTCTCTCAGGGACCCCTCGAACCCCCCCCCGGAGCCCCCCAAAACCTCCCTTGGGCCCTCCCAAATTCCCCTGGGACCCCAGCCCCCCCCAGAGCCCCCCAAACCCACATGGGACCTCCCCAACTCCCCTCTAGGAGCCTCCCAACCCCTCCTAGGGACCCCCAAGCCCCCCAGGGCTCCCCCAACCCCCCAGAGCCCCCAAATCCTCTCCTGGGACCCCAAAACCACCTGGGGGGACCCCCCAACTCCCTTCTAGGAGCCCCTCAAACCCCCCTGGGACCCCGCAAGCCCCGCAGGAGCCCCCAAAACCACCTGGGACCCCTAAAACCCTCCCCAGGGCCCCTCCAACCCCCCAGAGCCCCCAAATCCTCTCTGCGGACCCCAACACCTCCCTAGGGGATCCCCCTAGCCCCCCTAAAAACACCTAGCATCCTCCAACCCCTCCAGGAGCCCCCCAAATCTCCCCGGGACCCCCCAAACCCCTGTGGGACCCACTAACCCCCCCCAGCAGCCCCTCCAAAACCCCCTGGGACTCTCCAACCCCCCAGAAGCCCCTCAAAACCACCTAGGACTCCCAATCCTCCCCCCAGGAGCCCCCCCCAAATCCCCTGGGACCCCCAAACCCTCCCCGGGGCCCCTCCCACCTCCCCAGACCCCACAAATCCTTTCTGGGGACCCCAACACGTCCCTAGGGGACCCCCCAACCCCCCTGGGACTTCCCCAATTCCCCCCCCCAGGAGCCCCCCAAAACCCATCAGGAACTCCCAACCCCCCGAGGAGCCCCCTCAAAACCCCCTGGGGCCCCCCAAACCTGCTGCACCGGGTTAGGGGGGGTCAGCCCCCCATTACCCCCCTATTCCCCCTGGGACAGGGATTGGGGGGGAGTCTATCCTAATGCGGGGGGGTATTTACCCGGGGAGGGGGGTATTTACCCAGGGTGGGTATTTACCCTGAGGGGGGGGGTGTTTACTACCCGTCTGCCCCGCAGCCTCACCCCAACGTCAAGCCCATGATGTACGCCAACACCCTGCTGCAGCTGGGCATGATGTGACCCCCCCGGCGCCCCCCGCCCCCCCACGGGCGCCCCCCCCCCCCGCCCACGGGCACCCCGGGGGCTTTTAATAGACCGGATTGTATTTATTCCCCGCCCCCGCCACCACCCCCGGCCCAGTGCTCCCAGTTCCCCCCCCCGCCCCGTGCTGGGGTGGCGGCAGCACCCAGGGTGCCCCCCCCCCGCTTCCTGGGGGGGGGAGGGGGCGGGGGGGCCGGGCCGGGCCGCCCCTCCCCCCCCCTCCGTGGGGGTGGGGGGGAGGGGCGGGGGGGGCCGCTTGGGGGGCGCCGCCTCCGCCCCGTTTTACTGTCTGTAATTAAAGATGTTAAAATAAAGTAATTATTGGAAGCCTTGCGGGGGCCCAGGCGTCCTGGGAGGGGGGTGGGGGGGGCGCTGGAGGTCCCGTTGTCAGGGAGACCCGTCACCCTTCCCCCCCCCCACCGCCGGCCTGGCGTTGCCGTGGCGACCCGCTGACCCGGCCGTGCTGGCACGTGACGGTTGCCGTGGCGACCCGCTGACCCCGGCCGTGCGGCCACGTGACGGTTGCCGTGGCGACCCGCTGACCCGGCCGTGCTGGCACGTGACGGTTGCCGTGGCGACCCGCTGACCCGGCCGTGCGGCCACGTGACGGTTGCCGTGGCGACCCGCTGTTGCCACGGGGGGGGCAGGTGGCCGTTGCCATGGGCGGGGCGGGGACTCCCCGCACGTGACGACCTGTCTGCCCCCGGGGAGGGGGGGGGGCTGGTGACGCAACGCGGGGCAGCGGCGGCCAATCAGCGCCGCGCTCTCATCGCGCCGCCTCCTCGCAGCCAATGAGGAGGCGGTGCTCAGCGGAGGGGCGGGGTCGCCCCTCCACGCCATGGAGGGTGGGAGGGGCGGGCGTTGCCATGGCGACGGGGCAGCGCACATCCACAGCGGGGTCTTCTGTGCACGGGGAAGGCTGGGGGGGTCCCGGATGCCTGGGCCCCCTTTACAGGGCCTTTGGGGGCGGGGGGGTCCCGGACGCTTGGGACCTTCAGATGCTCCTGGGAGACCTGGGTCCCCAGGACTCCTGGGCCCCTTGGACGCCTGGGTCCTCTACGCGTGGGGTGGGGTGAGCACCCGGACGCCTGGGACCCTCGGTTGCCTGGGTCCCGGGCACACGAGTGCAACGCCCGCGCCGATGTGCAACCCCCGTGCAGTTGTGCATCCCCCGTGCATTGCACGTGTGCAACCCCCATGCAGATGTGCAACCCCCGTGCATTGCACGTGTGCAGCCCCTAGGTGCACGCGCGCGCGCCCCCCCCTCCTTGCGCGCGCGCGTTGCGGCCCCGCGCGCCGCTCTGCCCACACCCGCGCTGCCGCCCTCGCCTTCAGCCCTCCGCCCCCCCCTTCCATCGCGCGCCGCTATTGGCCGCGCCGCCCGAATGCCCTCACCCCATTGGCCGAGCGCCCAGGCGGGCTGCGCGGAGGGCGGGGCAGGAGGCGCTCGATTGGCGGGCGGCGGCGGGCGGCGATTGGCGGGCGGCGGGCGGCGGCGGGCGGCGATTGGCCGGACGCGCGCAGGGGGGCGGGCCGAAGGTTCCAGAAGGAGCGGGCGGCGGCGCGGCGCGGCCGCACCATGAAGGCGGCGGCGGCCTCGGCCGGGCCGGGCCCGGCGGTACCGGTACCGGTACCGGTGGTGGGGGCGGCCGCTGCCGCCGTCTCGGTGGCGGTGAGCAGCAGCCTCAACTCCTTCCGCGCCCACAAGCGCTACAGTCGCGGCCTCACCATCGCCGAGTTCAAGGTACCGGCCGCCGCCCCGGCCCCGCCCCCAACCGGAACCGGAACCGGGACCGGGACCGACCCGGACCGGATCCCCCCGGCGGGGACCGGAACCGGGACCTGACCGGATCCCCCCGCCCGGGACCGGAACCGGGACCGACCCGGACCGGATCCCCCCGGCGGGGACCGGAACCGGGACCTGACCGGATTCCCCCGCCCGGAACCGGGACCGGACCGGGCTGGATCCCCGGGACCGAGACTGGCCTGGGCCGGATCCCCCCGACGGGGACCAGAACCGGGACCGGGCCGGGCTGGATCCCTCCGCCCAGAACCGGGACCGACCCAGACCGGATCCCCCCCGACGGGAACCGGGACTGAGCTGGATCCCCCCGCCCGAGACCAGGCCGGATCCCTGGGACCGAGACCGGACCGGACTGGATCCCCCCGGTGGGAACGGGAACCCGGACCGGGCCGGATCCCCCCACCCAGGACCGGGACCCGATCCCCGGGACTGGGCCTGGCCTGGACCGCTCCGCACTGGATCCCCCCAGCCCGAGAGCGACCCGAACCGGGACCAGGCCGGATGCCCGGGACCGAGACCGGCCTGAACTGGATTCCCCCAGCGGGGACCAGAACCAGAACTGGGACCGGGCTGGACTGCCCCCCCCCCGGGACCGAGACCGGCCCGGACTGGATTCCCCCGGCAGGGACCAGAACCGGGGCCAGGCCGGATCCCCCCACCCAGGACTGGGACTGGGACTGGGACTGGGACTGGCCTAGACCGGATTCCCCTATAGGGGACCAGAACCGGGACCAGGCTGGATCCCCCCACCCGGGGCTGGGACCGGCCTGGACCGGATTCCCCTATAGGGGACCAGAACCGGGACCGGGCCGGATCCCCCCACCCGGGACTGGGACTGGCCTGGACCGGATTCCCCTATAGGGGACCAGAACTGGGACCGGGCCGGATCCCCCCACCCGGGACCGGGACTGGCCTGGACCGGATTCCCCTATAGGGGACCAGAACCGGGACCGGGCCGGATCCCCCCACCCGGGACTGGGACTGGCCTGGACCGGATTCCCCTATAGGGGACCAGAACCAGGACCGGGCCGGATCCCCCCACCCGGGACTGGGACTGGCCTGGACCGGATTCCCCTATAGGGGACCAGAACCAGGACCGGGCCGGATCCCCCCACCCGGGACCGGGACCGGCCTGGACCGGATTCCCCTATAGGGGACCAGAACCGGGACCGGGCTGGATCCCCCCACCCGGGACCGAGACCGGCCTGGACCGGATTCCCCTATAGGGGACCAGAACCGGGACTGGACTGGATCCCCCCACCCAGGACTGAGACTGGCCTGGACCGGATTCCCCTATAGGGGACCAGAACCAGGACCGGGCTGGATCCCCCCACCCGGGACTGGGACCGGCCTGGACCGGATTCCCCTATAGGGGACCAGAACCGGGACCGGGCTGGATCCCCCCACCCGGGACCGAGACCGGCCTGGACTGGATTCTCCTAGTGGGGACCAGAACCGGGACCGGGCTGGATCCCCCACCCGGGACCGAGACCGGCCTGGACCGGATTCCCCTATAGGGGACCAGAACCGGGACCGGGCTGGATCCCCCACCCAGGACCGAGACCGGCCTGGACCGGATTCCCCTATAGGGGACCAGAACCGGGACCGGGCTGGATCCCCCACCCAGGACCGAGACCGGCCTGGACCGGATTCCCCTATAGGGGACCAGAACCGGGACTGGACTGGATCCCCCACCCGGGACCGAGACCGGCCTGGACCGGATTCCCCTATAGGGGACCAGAACTGGGACCGGACTGGATCCCCCCACCCGGGACCGAGACCGGCCTGGACCGGATTCTCCTAGTGGGGACCAGAACCGGGACTGGACTGGATCCCCCACCCAGGACCAAGACCGGCCTGGACCGGATTCTCCTAGTGGGGACCAGAACCGGGACCAGGCCGGATTTCCCCACCTGGGACCGAGACCGGCCTGGACCGGATTCCCCTATAGGGGACCAGAACCGGGACCGGGCCGGATTCCCCTATAGGGGACCAGAACCGGGACCGGGCCGGATCCCCCCCCCCCCGGGACCGAGAGCAGCCCGGAGCGAAGCGGGCTGACTCGCGGCACCCTCTGCCCCCGCAGTGCAAGCTGGAGCTGGTGGTGGGCAGCCCGGCCTCCTGCATGGACCTGGAGCTGTACAGCGCCGACGACCGGCTCCTGGCGCGCCTGGACCGCGACGAGGCCCTGCTGGGCTCCTACCCCGTCGACGACGGCTGCCGCGTGCACGTGGGTGCGGGGCAGCGGCCGGGCGGCGTACGGGGCTGGGGGGGGGGGTTTCGCGAAAGAGGGGGGCCCCCGTTTCGTCGCTCCTGCCCCCCAGAACGGGCTCGGAAGCGGCAGCTGGATCTGAGCTCTAGAGAGCACCCCATTTCGTCGCTCCTGCCCCCAAAACGGGGTCGGAAGCGGCAGCCGGATCCGAGCACCGGGCAGCGGCCGATTTCGTCGCTCCTGCCCCAAAACGGGGTCGGAAGCGGCAGCCGGATCCGGGCAGCGCCCGATTTTGCCACTCCTGCCCCAAAATGGTCTTGGAATCGGCAGCTGGATCTGAGCTCTGGGCAGTGCCCGATTCTGTTGCTCCTGCCCCCAAAACGGGGTCAGAAATGGCAGCTGGATCCGAGCCCCGGGCAGCACCCGATTTTGTTGCTCCTGCCCCAGAATGGTCTTGGAAGCGGCAGCAGGATCTGAGCGCTGGGCAGTGCCCAGTTTTGCCGCTCCTGCCCCAAAACGGGCTCGGAAACGGCAGCTAGACCTGTGCTCTGAGCAGCGGCCGATTTTGCCGCTCCTGCCCCAAAACGGGCTCGGAAGCAGCAACTGGATCCGAGCACCGGGGCAGCGGCCGATTTCGCCGCTCCCGCCCCGAACCGGGGCTCGGGGCTGGGGCTACGGCGGCGGCGCCTGCCCGCAGGTGATCGACGGCAGCGGCGCCCGCGTGGGCGAGTACGAGGACGTGTCGCGGGTGGAGAAGTACCGCATGCCCGAGAGCGAGTACGACAAGAGAGCGGGTAAGGAGGGGGCGGCGGCGGCGGGGGGGGGCCGAGGCGGCGGCGGCGGCGGCCCTGACGCGGCGCGGGCGCCGCAGAGTCGGCGCGCTCCTTCCTCAAGCGCAGGCAGCTGGGGCGCTACGCCGAGGCGGAGCGGCGCGGGGCCGAGCAGGAGCGGCGGCAGGCGGAGGAGCGCGAGCTGGCCGACGCCATCCCGCTGGGCGCCCGCTGCCGCGTGCGGGTGCCCGGGCAGCCCGCCAAGCTGGGCACCGTCATGTACGTCGGTGAGTGGCAGCCGGCGCCCCGCGTTTTCCCCGAATCGCCCGCTCCGCCTTCGGGCCGCTGACGCTCGGCGCTCTTCCTCCTCCTCCTCCTCGCAGGGCTGACGGATTTCAAGCCGGGCTACTGGGTCGGGGTGCGCTACGACGAGCCGCTCGGCAAGCACGACGGCAGGTAGGCGGGCGCCTGTCCCCTTCCCGCTCGGAGCGGTGACTACAGCCGGAGCCCCCGGTGCCCGCTGGTATTTTTTTTCCGCGCTCCGACGCTGTTTTTCCCCCCTCCACCCCTTTTCCCCGTCTTTGCCAGCGTCGCCGGCCGGAAGTACTTCGAGTGCCAGCCCAAGTACGGCGCCTTCGTCAAGCCGGCGAGCGTCACCGTGGGCGACTTCCCCGAGGAAGACTACGGCCTGGAGGACGAGATGTGAGCGAGGCCGGCGCTCCGCCGCCGCGAGGGACGCTGACCCGCCAACAGGCGGTTGTTTCGTTTCCTTTTGTTTCCTTTTTTTGTTTTTTGGAGGAAAACGCTGTTTTGGTTTTTTCCCCCCCCCCCTTTTTTTCCCGCTCCGGTCCAGAGCCGGCCGGCTCGCCGCAGCCTCGCGTGCCCGAATTTCCCGGCCGTGCCGGATCGTCCCTGCTGCCGGTCCCGTGTACAAAGCCGCTTCGTCCCCCCCCCAAACAGAAAATTCCCCATTGCGGCGGTTTTTGCCCCGTTTTCTCACCGCTGCTTTTTATTTCTTTCCTTTTTTTCCCCTCTTGTTGCCGTCGGCGATCGCTGCGCCGGGGGCCTCGCCGCCGCGCCGCTCTCCCGCCGTCCCGCGCCTCTTTTGGGGCCGAAAGCGGGAGGGTTGGGTTTGCTCCCGGTAAGTTATTGTTCGCTTTGTCCCGCCGCCGGGGCCCGTCCCTTAAATAAAGCCCCCGAGGGTGAAGCCGTCGCCGTGGCCACCGGGAAGGGGGTATTTTTGGGGGGGGGGGGGGGTTGGAGCGGCCCCCGGGAAGGAGCCGCCGCCGGTACCGGACCCCACGTGGTGGCAGCGCAGGGGTGGTGCCTCTGGGGGCGGGGCTTCCCCGCAGCCAATAGGCGGAGGCGCCGCCGCGCAGGGGGGCGTGCCCAGGTGGGCGGGGCCGGAAGGGGTGACGGCGTCGCGGGAAGGAGAGGCCGCGCGGGTGAGCGGGACGGGGAGACCCTACAATAACAACGCCGGGGGGGGGGAGCAACACAGCCCCAGGAGACCCTACAATAACAACGAGGTGGGGTGGGGGGGTGGAGACACGACCGCCCCGGGAGACCCTACACTAACAAGCGGGGTGGGTGGGAGAGAGACACCCCCCCCCCGGGAGACCCTACAATAACAACGAGGGGGGGATGGAGACACAATAACAACAGCAGGTGGAGACAAAACCAGCCCGGGAGACCCTGCAATAACAGCCTGGGGTGGAGGAACAACACAGCCCCAGGGGCTGTGACC
This sequence comes from Struthio camelus, assembly GCF_040807025.1. Classification (NCBI taxonomy): domain Eukaryota; kingdom Metazoa; phylum Chordata; class Aves; order Struthioniformes; family Struthionidae; genus Struthio; species Struthio camelus. The sequence goes on along the minus strand of NC_090957.1, from coordinate 1,949,531 downwards.
CTACAATAACACACACACACACACACACACACACACACACACACACACACACACACACACACACACACACACACAGGGACCCTACAACCACCACCCCTCCCCAGGGCCACAACTCCACAACCCCTCCTCGGGGCTGCGACCCTACAACCACCAGCTCTGGGGCTGCAGCCCTGCAACAACGCTTGGGTTGCCACCCTACAACCACCCCTGGGTTCACAACCCTACAACCATCACTCCCAGGGCCACAGCCCTGCAACAACCCTTGGGCTGCGACTCTACAGCCACCACCCCCAGGGCTACAACCCTGCAACAACCCTTGGCCTGTGACCCTACAACCACCCCCGGGGCCACAGCCCTGCAACAACCCTTGGGCTGTGACTCTACAGCCACCACCCCCAGGGCCACAACCCTACAACCGCCATCCCCAGGGCTACAACCCTGCAACAACCCTTGGCCTGTGACCCTACAACCACCCCCGGGGCCACAGCCCTACAACAACCCTTGGGCTGCGACTCTACAGCCACCACCCCCAGGGCCACAACGGTACAACCACCACCCCCCAGGGCTGCAGGGCTGCAACCCTACAACCACCACCTCCAGGGCCACAACCCTACAACCACCCCCACCTCCCCGGGCCCACTGTCCGCCCTTGGCCGACTGTGCACCCCTAACAAAGCGCCTTTCCTTCACGTCCTGGGGGCACCGCAGCCAACACCCGGCAATTAACACCCCTGGCAATTAACACCCCCGCAGGGCTAACTGTCCCCCCTCCTTCCCCCCCCCCCAACCGCAGCCAGAGGCCGCTGGGGGCCGGATTCGCCCGTCCCCGGCGCCATGGCGGCCCGGAGCCGGCTGCAGAGGGAAGTGCTGAGCCTGTACCGGCAGCTGCTGCGCGCCGGCAAGGACAAGCCGGGCTCCGAGCAACGCATCCGAGAGGAGTTCCGCCGGCACGCCGGCACGCCGGCCGGCGACAGCCTGCGCCTCGAGTTCCTGCTGCGGCGCGGCCGGCGGCAGCTGGAGCAGCTGCGCGCCGCCAGCACCAAGCGGCTGAGCGCCTTCGGCCGGGCGGCGGCGGGCGCCGAGCCGAGGCTGCGGGCCGCTCCGGAGGAGAAACAAGCGCTAAAAAGAGGGCGGCCGGGAGACGGTGGCTCCTCCTAAAGGATCGCGGGTGCCGGAGGTGGGATCTGCTCGTTTCCGCCGCTGGGGATTATCGGGGGTTCGGGCCGGTTTGGCGGTTTGTTCCCGTCGCGTTGTGCGCGTTTTGGGGGGAACCAGCTCCGGTCCGTCCTGAAATGAGGAGGAGGAGGAGGGGGGAAAAAAGGAACGCGTCGCCTTCAAAAGGCTGTTTTCCGGTGACGGACGGAGTTTGTTCGCCGTTCCTGACGGAGACACCGCAGCGACTCGCGCCGTTCTCGCAGCAGCGTCACCCGCCCAAAAAAACGTTTTCCTCCTCAAACGGCACCCGGTTGCAATGCGGGGCGGGACGGCAGAGTTCGGCGAAAACTGGCCACCCGGGAGGGTTTGGTGCCGTTCCCGCTCGCGCCCCGGGCTGGCGTTTTATTGCATTTCTAATAAAGGCGAGTTTTAAAGTGGAGAAAAACAGGTTTTTGGGGGGTTTTTTGGGCAGCATGGCAGCAGCATCCTGCTCGACCGCCCGAAAAGTCGTAAAAACCCCAAAGCGCCTTCCCTTGGGGGGACGAGGCCAAAGCGGAGCCCAAACTGTTCTTTGTGCCACGCTCGGGGTAACGAGCGTGCCCGGAGCTGCCTGATTACGGCTGCGGTTTTTGCCCGGTTTGCGTTTGGCCGCGCTGCTGCTTTGGGGCAAACAGGGCACAATCGGTATCCTTTTAGCAGCGCCCTTTTCTTTTATTTTTTTAATGATTCTTTTGCCAAAAAGGCTGCGGAAAGTGCTTCTTTACCTGGCTAGCGTGCTTGTTCGCTGTGCAAGTCCAACGCCTAGCACGACACAACTTCAGGCTTTACACTAATCCAAGCAGTGACCGTATTGACATCAGTAGGTTTCAGGGTTAACAGCACACAGCAGTAAACGGTGCTGCGCGGCTTCAGGCTGCTGGCAGGTCCAGCAGAGGATGTCACCGAGGGCTGGAAATTTAATACGGAAAGTACTATTTTGGCTTTGAGGCCGGAAAGCCACGCCGCTACGAGGAGAGGCCCAAGGAGCCCGACCGGAGCCCTCGCCTACAGCGACGCCACGTTTGATTTGGGGGGGGGTTATTTTTTGGTTCCCCCCCTCTTGGTCTGAAGGCCCGGGAGGGGGAGGGGGGTCACGTTTTCACGCGCCAGGTCGCTCGTCTGGGCTCCTCGCTGCCTTGGCTGGCTATGGCCCCCCCTCAAACACCCCTTCCTGCCCCCTAAATACCCCCTTGTGCCCCCCCACCTCAAATACCCCTTCCTGCCCCCCCAATACCCTTTCCTGCTCCTCCTCGCCTCAAATACCCCCTGTGCCCTCCCCAATACCCCTTCCTGCCCCCTCAAATACCCCTTCGTGTCCCCCAGGACCCATTCCTGCCCCCCAAACACCCCCTTGTGCCCCCCTCACCTGCCCCCCTGCCTCAAATACCCCTCCCTGCCCCCCCAAATACCCCCTTGTCCCCCCTCACCTGCCCCCCGCTTGAAATACCCCTCCCTGCCCCCCAAATACCCCCTTGTCCCCCCTCACCTGCCCCCTGCTTCAAATATCCCTCCCTGCCCCCCAAATACCCCCTTGTCCCCCCTCACCTGCCCCCCTGCCTCAAATACCCCTCCCTGCCCCCCAAATACCCCCTTGTCCCCCCTCACCTGCCCCCCTGCCTCAAATACCCCTCCCTGCCCCCCCAAATACCCCCTTGTCCCCCCTCACCTGTCCCCCTGCCTCAAATACCCCTCCCTGCCCCCCAAATACCCCCTTGTCCCCCCTCACCTGTCCCCCTGCCTCAAATACCCCTCCCTGCCCCCCAAATACCCCCTTGTCCCCCCTCACCTGCCCCCCTGCCTCAAATACCCCTCCCTGCCCCCCAAATACCCCCTTGTCCCCCCTCACCTGCCCCCCTGCCTCAAATACCCCTCCCTGCCCCCCAAATACCCCCTTGTCCCCCCTCACCTGCCCCTCTGCCTCAAATACCCCTCCCTGCCCCCCAAATACCCCCTTGTCCCCCCTCACCTGCCCCCCTGCCTCAAATACCCCTCCCTGCCCCCCCAAATACCCCCTTGTCCTCCCTCACCTGCCCCCTGCTTCAAATATCCCTCCCTGCCCCCCAAATACCCCCTTGTCCCCCCTCACCTGCCCCCCTGCCTCAAATACCCCTCCCTGCCCCCCAAATACCCCCTTGTCCCCCCTCACCTGCCCCCTGCCTCAAATACCCCTCCCTGCCCCCCAAATACCCCCTTGTCCCCCCTCACCTGCCCCTCTGCCTCAAATACCCCTCCCTGCCCCCCAAATACCCCCTTGTCCCCCCTCACCTGCCCCCCTGCCTCAAATACCCCTCCCTGCCCCCCAAATACCCCCTTGTCCTCCCTCACCTGCCCCCTGCTTCAAATATCCCTCCCTGCCCCCCAAATACCCTTGTCCTCCCTCACCTGCCCCCTGCTTCAAATATCCCTCCCTGCCCCCCAAATACCCCCTTGTCCCCCCTCACCTGCCCCCCTGCCTCAAATACCCCTCCCTGCCCCCCCAAATACCCCCTTGTCCCCCCTCACCTGCCCCCCTGCCTCAAATACCCCTCCCTGCCCCCCCAAATACCCCCTTGTCCCCCCTCACCTGCCCCCTGCCTCAAATACCCCTCCCTGCCCCCCAAATACCCCCTTGTCCCCCCTCACCTGCCCCCTGCTTCAAATATCCCTCCCTGCCCCCCAAATACCCCCTTGTCCCCCCTCACCTGCCCCCCTGCCTCAAATACCCCTCCCTGCCCCCCAAATACCCCCTTGTCCCCCCTCACCTGCCCCCCCGCTCCCTTCCCAGCCCCCCGGCAGCCCCCGGCCCGGCCTCGCTGAGGGGCTGAGGGGAGCCACCTCCCGCCAACGGCCGCCCGCGCCCCGCCCTCCCGGCGTGCCCCGCGCCCCGCCAACCAGCCAATAGCGAGGCGGCACCGCCCTCCTTCCGCCCCTCTGTGGGCGGGGCGAGAGGCGGGGCGGCGGAAGGGGTGGGGAGGGTGTGCGGTGGACAGCGGGCGCGGCCAATCGCCGGAGCGCTCTCCGCGCGGTGGGCGGGGCGGCGCTGACGGACAGCTGGCGCCGCCTACGGGCTCCGCGGGCTCGGAGGCGGGGCGCGGGAGAGTGGCGGCGGCGGTGACCAATGGGAGCGCGGCGGCCCTCCTTTTTCCCCCCCCATCATCCCCCCCCCCCCCACTCCGGCCTCCCGCCGCCGGGCCGGCAGAGGCGGCCATGGGCTGGTGGGGCCGCGCCGTGGGGCGGGCGGCGGCGGCGGGGCTGGTGCGGGGCGCGGCGGGGCGGCGGCCCGGCCGGGGGCCTGGCTACAGCCTGGGGCGCGGCTCGGCCGCGCCGCCGCCCGCCGCCAGCGAGCTGGAGAAGGCGGACGCCTGGCTGCTGCGCAAGGCGCACGAGGGCGGTGCGTGCGGACGGGGGGGGCGGGGCGTGGGGCCCGGGGGGCGGGGACACGGCGGAGGGGCGGGGCTCGCGGTCTAGGGGCGGGGCCGGCCCTTCGCGGAGAGGGGGGAAGGGGCGGGGCGAGGGGCCCGGGGCTGGCAGCGCGCGGACACGGGGAGGGGCGGGGCGAGGGGTTGAGGGCGGGGCCAGCAGCGAGCAGGCACGGGGAAGGGGCGGGGGCGGGGTCCGAAGTGCATGGGCATGGGGAAGGGGCGGGGCTCGGGACCCGGGGGCGGGGTCAGTAATGTACAGACACGGGGAAGGGGCGGGGTCCGGGTCCGAAGTGCATGGGCATGGGGGGGAAGGGGCGGGGCTCGCGCCCCGGGGGCGGGGCCAGTAGCGGACAGACGCAAGGAAGGGGCGGGGCCAACAGTGCACAGGCACAGGGAAGGGGCGGGGCCCGGGGGCGGGGCCCGCATTGTATGGATAGGTGAGGGGCGGGGCTTGGGGCGGGGCCAGCCGTGCACAGACACGGGGAAGGGGCGGGGCCGGGGAGGCAGAGACGGGGCCGGCAAGGGGGTGGGGCTCTCGGCCCGGAGGGGCGGGGCCTGGAGGGCGAGGGGCGGGGCGGAGGGCACCTGGAGGGGTCACTGCAGGGCGGGGGGGAGGGGCAGTGTGGGAGAGGAGCCCCAAAACCCCCAGAATTCCCCCCATTTCGGCCCCCCCCCCCCGGCCAGGTTTCCTCGCCTGGTTCCGCAACGGCCTCCTGGCCACCGGCATCGGCGTCATCGCCTACGTGCAGAGCGACACCGGCCGCGACGCCGCCTACGGTGAGCCCCCCCCCGAGACCCCCGGCCCGAGACCTCCCCGACCCCCCTGAGACCCCCCCGAGACCCCCCAACCCCCCTCCACCCCTCTGACCCCCCCGAGCCCCCCCAACCCCCCCTCCACCCCTCTGACCCCCCCGAGCCCCCCCGAGACCCCCCAACCCCCCCTCCACCCCTCTGACCTCCCCGAGACCCTCCCCGAGACCCCCCAACCCCCCCTCCATCCCTCTGACCCCCCGAGACCCCCCCAACCCCCCTTCCACCCCTCTGACCCCCCCGAGACCCCCCAACCCCCCCTCCATCCCTCTGACCCCCGAGACCCCCCCAACCCCCCCTCTGACCCCTCCGAGACCCCCCAACCCCTCCTCCACTCCTCTGACCCCCCCGAGACCCCCTGGCCCCCCTGAGACCCCCCAAACCCCCCTCCACCCCCCTGAGACCCCCCGAGACCCCCCCAAACCCCCCTCCACCCCTCCGACCACCCCGAGACCCCCCGGCCCCCCCTCCACCCCTCTGACCCCCCCGAGACCCCTGGCCCCCAACCCCCGAGACCCCCGTGAGACCCCCCAACCCCCTCCTCCGACCCCCCCGAGACCCCCGGCCCCTCCTCCACCCCTCAGACCCCCCCGAGACCCCCGGCCCCCAACCCCTGAGACCCCCCCAACCCCCCCTCCGACCCCCCCGAGACTCCCCAACCCCTCCTCCACCCCTCTGACCCCCCTGAGACCCCCCCCGAGACCCCCCCAACCCCCCCGAGGCCCCCTCGTCCCCCTGAAACCCACCCCTGACCCCCCAAAGTCCCCCGAACCCCCTCCACTCCCCATGACCCCCGAGCCCCCTCCACCCCCGTGACCCCCCGTGACCCCCTGACCCCCCGAATCCCCCCAAACCCCCTCCACCCCCTGTGACCCGCCACCCCCCAAATCCCCCCTGAACCCCCCATGACCCCCGACCCTCCCCAAATCCCCCCTGAACCCCCTCCGCCCCCCCAAACCCCCACCTCCCCCACTCCCCCCCAATCCCCCCACATCCCTCTGCCCCCCAAGGCCCCCCCAAAACTCCCCAAACGCCTTCAGATTCCCCCAAATCCCCCCAACCCCCCCTGAAGCCCCCCCCATCCCAGGGGCCAGGCCCTGCTGCCATTTTGTGCCCCCATTTTACCTCCTTCCGCCATTTTGTGCCCCCATTTTCCGTCTTCCACCATTTCGCGCCACCATTTCATCTCTTTCCGCCATTTTGTACCCTAAATTTTCCCCGTTCCGCCATTTCATGCCGCCATTTCACTTCCTTCCGCCATTTTGTACCCCAAATTTTCCCTTCCTTCCACCATTTCGCACCACCGTTTCCCCTCCTTCCACCGTTTCGTGCCCCCGTTTCCCCTCCTTCCGCCATTTTGTACCCCAAATTTTCCCCCTTCCACCATTTCTTGTCGCCATTTCCCCTCCTTCCGCCATTTCCCCTCCTTCCGCCATTTCGTGCCACCGTTTCCCCTCCTTCCACCATTTCGTGCCCCCGTTTCCCCTCCTTCCCCCATTTCCCCTCCTTCCGCCATTTCGTGCCCCCGTTTCCCCTCCTTCCGCCATTTCGTGCCCCCGTTTCCCCTCCTTCCCCCATTTCCCCTCCTTCCGCCATTTCGTGCCACCGTTTCCCCTCCTTCCGCCATTTCGTGCCCCCGTTTCCCCTCCTTCCCCCTATTTCCTCCTTCTGCCATTTCTTGTCGTCATTTCACCTCCTTCCGCCATTTTGTACCCCAAATTTTCCCCCTTCCGCCATTTCTTGTCGCCATTTCGCCTCCTTCCGCCATTTCTTGTCGCCATTTCACTTCCTTCCGCCATTTTGTACCCCAAATTTTCCCCCTTCCGCCATTTCTTGTCGCCATTTCACCTCCTTCTGCCATTTCTTGTCGCCATTTCACCTCCTTCCGCCATTTCCCCTCCTTCCGCCATTTCGTGCCGCCGTTTCCCCTCCTTCCGCCATTTCGTGCCGCCGTTTCCCCTCCTTCCGCCATTTCGTGCCGCCGTTTCGCCTCCTTCCGCCATTTTGTACCCCAAATTTTCCCCCTTCCGCCATTTCTTGTCGCCATTTCCCCTCCTTCCGCCATTTCGTGCCCCCGTTTCCCCTCCTTCCGCCATTTTGTACCCCAAATTTTCCCCCTTCCACCATTTCTTGTCGCCATTTCACCTCCTTCTGCCATTTCGTGCTGCCGTTTCACCTCCTTCCGCCATTTTGTACCCCAAATTTTCCCCCTTCCGCCATTTCTTGTTGCCATTTCCCCTCCTTCCGCCATTTCGTGCCCCCATTTCCCCTCCTTCCGCCATTTTGTACCCCAAATTTTCCCCCTTCCGCCATTTCGTGCCCCCGTTTCCCCTCCTTCCGCCATTTCGTGCCCCCGTTTCCCCTCCTTCCGCCATTTCGTGCCCCCGTTTCCCCTCCTTCCGCCATTTCGTGCCCCCGTTTCCCCTCCTTCCGCCATTTCGTGCCCCCGTTTCCCCTCCTTCCGCCATTTCGTGCCCCCGTTTCCCCTCCTTCCGCCATTTCGTGCCCCCGTTTCCCCTCCTTCCGCCATTTCGTGCCCCCGTTTCCCCTCCTTCCGCCATTTCGTGCCCCCGTTTCCCCTCCTTCCGCCATTTCGTGCCCCCGTTTCCCCTCCTTCCGCCATTTCGTGCCCCCGTTTCCCCTCCTTCCGCCATTTCGTGCCGCCGTTTCCCCTCCTTCCGCCATTTCGTGCCGCCGTTTCCCCTCCTTCTGCCATTTCGTGCCGCCGTTTCCCCTCCTTCTGCCATTTTGTACCCCAAATTTTCCCCCTTCCGCCATTTCTTGTCACCGTTTCACGTCCTTCCGCCGCGTCATGCTGCCATTTCATCTCCTTCCACCGTTTCGTGCCGCCGTTTCACCCCCTTCCGCCATTTTGTACCACCATTTCCCCTCCTTCCGCCCTATCGCCCCCGGCCCGGCGCCGTCTCACCCCGCTCGCCCTTCCCGCCGGGCCGCAGGCTTCTTCATCCTGGGGGGCGCCTGCGTGGCGCAGGGCAGCGCCTCGTCCCTGCTGAGCCTGCTGCGCCTGCGCCGCGCCATGATGCTGCCGGCGGCGGCGGCGGCCGCCCGGGCCCTGGCCCTGGCCCTGCCGGCCCTGCTGTGGCTCTGCGCCCTCTCCCTCTACGTGGGCCGCCTCGAGGTGGAGCTGGTGGCCGAGGAGCGCCCCGACGGCCGCCCCGGGCCCTGACGCCGCCAACGGACGCCGCCGCCGCCATCTCGCCCAGGTGGGCAGACGGTTTGCAAGCAGCGATTTTTTTTGTTTGTTTGTTTGTTTGTTTGCCAACGCCATGGTTTTGCGAAAACCGCCGTTTGCAAGCGCCCCTTTTTTTTTGCAAAAGGTGCTGTTTGCGAACGCCGCGTTTTCCAAGTGCCGCGTTCGGGAAAAGCTCCCATTTGCACACGCCGCTTTTTCACAAAAGCCGCTTTTTCCAAATGGCGTGTTTCGCAAAAGCTGCGTTTTGTGAACACGGAGTTTTTGCAAAAGTCGCGGTTTTGCAAACATCGGCTTTTTGCAAAAACTGCCTCTTGTAAATGCTGCGGTTTGCCTACGCCGCGTTTTTGCAAAAGCCACGTTTTGCAAATGTCACGTTTTTGCAAAAGCTGCATTTTGTGAACACGGAGTTTTTGCAAAAGCCACATTTTCCCAAGTGCCACATTTGGGAAAAGCTCCATTTTGCACATGCCGCCTTTTCACAAAAGTCACTTTTTCCAAATGCCGTTTTGCAAAAGCTGCGTTTTTGTGAACATGGAGCTTTTGCAAAAGTTGCGGGTTTGCAAGCACCAGGTTTTTGCAAAAATCGTGTTTTGCAAACGCTGCGGTTTGTGAACGCTGCGTTTTTGCAAAAGCCGCGTTTTGCAGATGCTGTGTTTTTTGTAAAAGCCACGTTTTCCAAGTGCTGCGTTTGGGAAAAGCTCCGTTTTGCACATGCCACGTTTTTGCAAAAGCCGCTTTTTCCAAATGCCGTGTTTTGCAAAAGCTGCGTTTTGTGAATACTGAGTTTTTGCAAAGGCCGCGGGTTTGCAAATACCGGCTTTTTGCAAAAACCGCCTTTTGCAAACGCTGTGGTTTGCAAACGCCGCGTTTTTGCAGAAGCCACATTTTGCGATCGCCGCGTTTTTGCAAAAGCTGTTTTTCTCCAAATGCCGTGTTTCGCAAAAGCTGCGTTTTGTGAAGACCGAGTTTTTGCAAAAGCCGTAAGTTTGCAAACACTGACTTTTTTGCAAAAAAAAAAAACCACGTGTTTCGCAAAAGCCGCGTTTCGTGAGCGCTGGGTAGGCACAAATGCCATGTCGTGCCCAAGCCACGTGTTGCGAATGCCACGTTTTCGCGCACGTTGCGTCCCGCACACGCTGCGTTTTACGACTGCCGCTTTTATTTTATTTTTTTGCAAAAGCCACGTTTTGCAAATGCTGCAGTTTGCGAACGCCGCGTTTTTTTATGACTGCTGCTTTTTTGGCAAACGCCCCGTTTTGGCGAAAGCGGCCTTTTTTTCCCCCTTTTTTGCAGGGCTGCAAAAGCCGCCGCGAGCTGCCCGAAAGCCGTTGGGAAACCCTCCGCCTTTCGCTTCAGCAGCTCCATTCCTGCTTTTCCTTCTTTTTTACCAAAAAAACAGGTTTTGGGCCAAAGGAAAACAAACCACGTGTCACGTATTTAATTCCGCCGGAGACCGGCGTGATCTTCCGGCAGGAGACGGACCGCCAAGCTGCGCCGCCGGGACGGATGTTCCCCCTTCGCCGCCGGCCAGAAAGGAGCTCGCGGGCGAGGAAAAAAACGCTGCCGTTTTGGGGTGAAAACGTCGCGTTTTGGGGGGGGTGGGGTAAAGACATGCGGTAACGCTTCGCAAAAATAAAAACTCTGTTCCCCAAACCCTCCTCGTTCGGCCCCGATCCCGGCAGAGGTTTTTTTTTTTTTTTTTTTTAATCCTGCAAAGAAACGGAGAGAAAGCAAAAACCAACCCGGCCGGCAGCGCGGGAACGAGTCGCTGGCGAGCCGAAATTGCCCTCGTTCTGCCCCAAAACGGAGGTGAGGCCGGGAGGGAAAAGGCGTCGCCGTTTTTTGGGGTTTTTTGGATGTTTTTCCATTAACATCCCACGCCTCGAAATGACGCAAACCCCCCACAGTCTGCGACAGGGTCCCGGGGGGGGGGGGTCCTCCAGCCTTTTTGGGGGTTCCCAGAGGGGTCTCCAGCCTTTTTCTTGGGGGGTTCCCCAGCCCTTTTGGGGGGATCCTGGGGGTCTCCAGTGGTTTTTGGGGGTCCCCAGTTCTGCTTGAGGGGGTCTTGGGGGTCTCCAGTCTTTTTTGGGGGTCCCCAGCCCTTTCTGCGGGTCTTGGGGGTCTCCAGACTTTTTTAGGGTTCCCGGGGGGGGTTCCTGGGGTTCTCAAGCATTTTTGGGAGGGGTCTCTGGCCCTTTTGGGAGGGGATCCTGGGGGGTCTCTGGCCTTTTTTAGGGGTCCCCGGCCCTGCTTGGGGGGGATCCTGCAGGTCTCCAGCATTTTTTGGGGGTCTTGGGGGCCCTGCTTGGGGGGATGCTGGGGGTCTCCAGCATTTTTGGGGGATCCCCGGACCTGCTCGAGGGTGTCCTGGGGCTCTCCAGCGTTTTTTGGGGGTCCCTAGTTCTGCTCAAGGGGGTCCTGGGGGTCTCCAGTCTTTTTGGGGGGTCTCCAGCCCTGCTTGTGGGGATCCTGGGGGTCTCCAGACTTCTTTAGGGTTCCCGGGGGGGTTCCTGGGGTTCTCCAGCCTTTTTGGGAGGGGTCTCTGGCCCTTTTGGGGGGGTTCTGGTGGAGGGGTCTCTGGCCTTTTTTGGGGGTCCCCGGCCCTGCTTGGGAGGGGATCCTACGGGTCTCCAGTGTTTTTTGGGGGTCTTCAGCCCTGCTTGGGGGAGTCCTGGGGGGGTCTCTGGCCTTTTTTGGGGGTCTCCAGCCCTGCTTGGGGGGGGATGCTGGGGGCGGTCTCCAGCGCTTTTTAGGGGTCCGCAGCCCTTTCTGCGGGGTTTTGGGGGTCTCCAGCATTTTTTAGGGGTCCCAAGGGGGGATCCGGGGGGTTCTCCAGTCTTTTTGGGAGGGGCCTCTGGCCATTTTGGGAGGGGTCCCCAGCATTTTTGGGGGGTCTCAGGCCCTGCTTGGGGGGGATCTTGGGGGGGGTCTCCAGTGTTTTTTGGGGGGCCCCAGCTCTGATTGGGGGGATCCTGGGAGTCCCCAGCCCTGTTTGGGGGGGATTCTGGGGGGGGGAGCCGGTTCGGGGGGGGGGGAGGAGGGAGCCGGAGGGGGATGTTTTGGGGCTAAATCCCCTTGAAGGGGAACATTTGGGGCCCAAACCCCGTTAAGAAGAACATTTTGGGGCCAGACTCTGTTAGTAGGAACATTTGGGGACCAGCCCCTCTTAGGAAGAACATTTAGCAGCAGACCCCGTTAGCGGGAAGATTTGGGGGCCAGACCCCGTTAGTAAGAACCTTTTTGGGGCCCGACCCCATTAGTGGGAACATTTGGGGGCCAGACCCCGTTAATAAGAACATTTGAGGCCAGACCCTGTTAGTGGGAACATTTAGCACCAGACCCCCCCCCCCCCTTTAGTGGGACCGTTTGGGGGCCAGACCCTCTTAGGAAGAACATTTGGGGGCCAGACCCCATTAGTGGGAACATTTGGGGGCCAGACCCCGTTAGTAAGAACCTTTTTGGGGCCAGGCCCCGTTAGTGGGACGATTTGGGGGCCAGACCCCTTTAGTGAGAACATTTAGGGCCAGTCCCCCCATTTAGTGGGAACATTTAAGGGCCAGACCCTCTTAGGAAGAACATTTCGGGGCCAGACCCTGTTAGTAAGAAGATTTGGGGACCAGACCCTGCTGGTGGGAACATTTGGGGGCCAGACCCCATTAGCGGGAACATTTGGGGGCCAGACCCCGTTAGTAAGACCATTTCAGGGCCAGACCCTTTTAGTGAGAACATTTAGGGCCAGTCCCCCCCATTAGTGGGAACGTTTGGGGGCCAGACCCCCTTAGTGAGACCATTTAGTACGAGACCCCCCCCATTAGTGGGAACATTTGGGGGCCAGACCCTGTTAGTAAGAACATTTCGGGACCCGTTGCTGCTAGTGGGAACATTTGGGGGTGAGACCCTCTTAGGAAGAACATTTTGGGGCCAGACCCCTATAGTGGGAACATTTAGGGCCAGACCCTGCTGGTGGGACTATTTAGGGGCCAGACCCCATTAGTGGGAACATTTGGGGGCCAGACCCCTATAAGGGGAACATTTGGGGGCCAGACCCTGTTAGTAAGAACCTTTTTGGGGCCAGCCCCTGCTAGTGGGACGATTTGGGGGCCAGACCCTTTTAGTGAGAACATTTAGGGCCAGTCCCCCCCATTAGTGGGAACATTTGGGGGCCAGACCCCGTTAGTAAGAACCTTTTTGGGGCCAGCCCCCGTTAGTGGGACGATTTGGGGGCCAGACCCCTTTAGTGAGACCATTTAGTATGAGATCCCCCCATTAGTGGGAACATTTGGGGGCCAGACCCTGTTAGTAAGAACATTTCGGGACCCGCTGCTGCTAGTGGGAACATTTGGGGGTGAGACCCTCTTAGGAAGAACATTTTGGGGCCAGACCCCTATAGTGGGAACATTTAGGGCCAGACCCTGCTGGTGGGACTATTTAGGGGCCAGACCCCATTAGTGGGAACATTTGGGGGCCAGACCCCTATAAGGGGAACATTTGGGGGCCAGACCCTGTTAGTAAGAACCTTTTTGGGGCCAGCCCCTGCTAGTGGGACGATTTGGGGGCCAGACCCTTTTAGTGAGAACATTTAGGGCCAGTCCCCCCCATTAGTGGGAACATTTGGGGGCCAGACCCCGTTAGTAAGAACCTTTTTGGGGCCAGCCCCCGTTAGTGGGACGATTTGGGGGCCAGACCCCTTTAGTGAGACCATTTAGTATGAGATCCCCCCATTAGTGGGAACATTTGGGGGCCAGACCCTGTTAGTAAGAACATTTCGGGACCCGCTGCTGCTAGTGGGAACATTTGGGGGTGAGACCCTCTTAGGAAGAACATTTTGGGGCCAGACCCCTATAGTGGGAACATTTAGGGCCAGACCCTGCTGGTGGGACTATTTAGGGGCCAGACCCCATTAGTGGGAACATTTGGGGGCCAGACCCCTATAAGGGGAACATTTGGGGGCCAGACCCTGTTAGTAAGAACCTTTTTGGGGCCAGCCCCTGCTAGTGGGACGATTTGGGGGCCAGACCCTTTTAGTGAGAACATTTAGGGCCAGTCCCCCCCATTAGTGGGAACATTTGGGGGCCAGACCCCGTTAGTAAGAACCTTTTTGGGGCCAGCCCCCGTTAGTGGGACGATTTGGGGGCCAGACCCCTTTAGTGAGACCATTTAGTATGAGATCCCCCCATTAGTGGGAACATTTGGGGGCCAGACCCTGTTAGTAAGAACATTTCGGGACCCGCTGCTGCTAGTGGGAACATTTGGGGGTGAGACCCTCTTAGGAAGAACATTTTGGGGCCAGACCCCTATAGTGGGAACATTTAGGGCCAGACCCTGCTGGTGGGACTATTTAGGGGCCAGACCCCATTAGTGGGAACATTTGGGGGCCAGACCCCTATAAGGGGAACATTTGGGGGCCAGACCCTGTTAGTAAGAACCTTTTTGGGGCCAGCCCCTGTTAGTGGGACGATTTGGGGGCCAGACCCTTTTAGTGAGAACATTTAGGGCCAGTCCCCCCCATTAGTGGGAACATTTGGGGGCCAGACCCCGTTAGTAAGAACATTTCGGGACCCGCTGCTGCTAGTGGGAACATTTGGGGGTGAGACCCTCTTAGGAAGAACATTTTGGGGCCAGACCCCTATAGTGGGAACATTTAGGGCCAGTCCCCCCCGTTTAGTGGGAACATTTGGGGGCCAGACCCCGTTAGTAAGAACCTTTTTGGGGCCAGGCCCCGTTAGTGGGAACACTTGGGGGGCCAGACCCGTCCCCCCCCCCATTATCATTATCATGCCTTTTTTTTTTTTTTTTTTTTACAAGATCGATTTATTAACTATGATACATATCACGTAAGGCCTTTCAGTTTTTACACCATTCCCATTGAGACAATTACAATACTCTGTAGCAAATACATGATTTTTTTGTGTGTGTGTGGGTTTTTTTTTCGTTTTTGTGTCTGTTTTTTGTTTTTTTTGTTTTTTTTTTTGTTTTTTCCTCCTTTTCTCGTCTCTTTTCGACTCAGCAGCCGAAGGCCGGCGGGGGGGGGGAAGCACACCCCCCCCCCGCCCCGAGCCGTCACCGTTTCCATGCACTACTCGGATCGGCCCCGGCAAATACCACAAAGTGTTAAAAAACGTCCGTAAAAGAAGCATAAAAGGGGAAAAGTCTATCACCAAGAACTAAAGGGTGGAGGTGGTTTAGGCCCCTAAAATACAAAGAAAGAACCGTTATGCTTTTTTTTTTGTCTTTTTTTTTTTTTTTAACATACAGATGTCGCTTTTTCCTGCTCCCCCCCACCTCCCCCCCCCAAAAAAAACCCCCCTTCCTCCCTTTCGCCTACCGCCTCCGCCGAGCTCGGTTTTAACCAGCCGAAAACACCCAAGTACCGGAGAAAGAAGCCGGGGGGGGGGGGGGAGGCAGCGCTAAATCCGACTTTGCCAGGACGAGTTTATTCCCGCGCGGGGTTCGGCACGGCTTTCTACGGGCGGGTGCTGGTGCTGCTGGTGGTGGTGGTGGTGGTGGGGTCTCCCGTCGCTTTTCGCCTGTACGCGGGAGGGAAAACAAACCAGGTGAAGCTTTTTTTTCCCCCTCCTTTCCGCAGTCAGCTCCGGGGCCGGTACGACGTTCCTAGTGCGTTCGGGGTTTTACATCCCCCAAAAAAAAGAGAGGGGGGGGGTTAAAACTGGGAAAAACTAAGAGCGATTACCCAGGGAGTAGGGATGGGAGGGGAACCCCCCCCCCCCCCAAAAAAAGACCCCAAACTGGGGAGTTTTTTGGGGAGGGGGGGCCAGGCAGCGCCGCGGGCCAGACGGAGCGAGGCGGAGGGGGAAACGGCGGGCGCCGAGAAAACCGGCCGGAAGGAGAAAAATAATAATAATTAAAACCAAAAGAAAAAAAAAGAGCGGAGTCCAGGCAGGGGCAAAAAAAACCTCCCGGCTGAGCCGCCGGCCGCATCCGAGCCCGGAAAAGGGGGTTTTTAGGGTTTTTTTTCCCCCACTTCTTTAAGGATAATTTGTTGCCCGTCTCCCTCCAGGGTTTCGCTCCGGCCCCGGAGGCCCGAATCTCCGCTGGGAAGCGCCGAGAGCCGCGTCGGGCCTCAGCGCCGCGGAAAGGCAGCGGCGGCCTCGAGCCCGGCTCCGATTTAGTGTTGTTGGTTGTTTTTTTTTTTTTTTGTCAGATTAAAAAAAAAAAAAAGATATTTACAGAAACCGTCGGTTTCGAAGCAGAACAGAAAAACGCGGAGGAACGGGGCGGGAAGCCGCTTCCGAGCTCGGCCGCGGGGAGGCCGCCGGGTTTTTCATCTCAGTACATAAATATCCCATTTTTCCTCGGCCGGGGGGACGCGGTCGGCGGCCGCCCGGCTTTTCGGGGGCCGTTCGACGGGCGGCGAAACGGCAGCTCCCGTTTTGTTGTTGTTGTTGTTTTTTTTTTTTTAAAGTGCGAAGAGACCCAGGAGGGCTCGCGCGGGGATCGCTCCCCGTCTTCTCCCAGTGGTACCATAGAAAGTCCGGGTAAAAAGCGCCCGGGAAAAGCTGCGGGACGCGGGGAAAAGCCGCGGCGGCCAAGGCGGATGCGCGGCGGCACCGTCCGAGCTTCCCGGGCGGCGGGGGGGGGGAAAAAAAAACAAAACAAAACAAAACCAAAAACCAATCCTCGTGGCGGCGTCACCTCCAAATCCCCGGCGGCGTTTCGGTAGCGTTTCCCGAGGAACGCGAAGGCAGCTGAAACGTCCCGACGGGCACCGGCTGCCGGTTTTCCGAACCTCTCTAAGTGCCAAATAGCTCGGGGGGAAGCGGGGAGAGAGACGGAGCGACGGGACGGCCCCGAGCCGCGTCCGGCGCTTCCGAACCGTCGGAAACCGGGAAGGTTTCGGGGTTGGGGTTTTTTTTTTTTCTTTTTGTTCGTTCGTTCCGGTTTTGTTTTTCCGGCGTCGCTGTCGGTTCGAAGGGGGCCGCGAGGTCCGGAGGCGCTGCCGGCGGACGAGCCGACGGCGGAAAAGCGTCCGCGGCGCCGTCGGTGGCCGTCTCCCCCGCCGGGAGCGCGAGAACCACCTCAATCGTTTTGCCCGCACGTGCGCGGTTTTGGGGTGGTTTTTTTTGTTTGTTGGTTTTCCGGGTTTTTTTTTGTCCCCCCCCCCCCAAACGCCCTCGGCTGCAAAGCGCGCAGGGGGGGGGGTCACAGCGTGTGCTGCTCCGCCGGGAGCGGGACCCCCGGCAGGAGCGGCTGGACGGGCGAGCGCGGCGAGGGCGGCGGGCTGCGCGGCGGCGAGGGCTGGGCGGGCGGCGGGCCGAGCGGCGGCGGGCCGGCGGGGCCGGCGCCGGGCGAAGCGGGAGCGCCGGGCGGCGGGTCGGGAGCGGGTCGGTGCTGGAAGAAGAAGGGGCACTGCTGGATGAAGAGTTCGATGATTGTCTGATAGGTGCGGGTGGCCGTCAGGGCGTCCATCGTGCTGAAGTCGGGGCGCATCAGGGTGGGCCAGAAGCAGATGGAGAGGTTCTCGCTGGTCATCAGGTTCACGCGGTGGTTGTGGCTGACCCTGCGGCAGCGGAGGAGAGAGCGGAGCGCCCGTCACGGCCGCGGCGGGGGCTCCCCTCGCCCGACCGGAAGGAAAGCGCGCGGGTGGGTTTTTTTGTGGTTTTGGTTTGTTTTACGTACTTGTTCAAATGACTGATGACGTATTTGAAGACCTCGTAGTTCTCCCTGGGGAATTTCTTCAGCACCTCCTTCAGCGCGTGCAGTTTCTGCTCCCGGTCGTTGATTTCTAGCAAAAACGGGGCGGGGGGGAATAAATGAATAAAGCGAAGCGGGAGTCGGGCGCCGGCGGGGAGGAGGCGAAAGGCCGGCGAGGTTGCGGGCGCCGAGCTCGGAAAGGAGAGGCGCGAGCGCCGCCTCCCTCCACCGGCGACTCCGCTTCGCTCCCGAAAGCGGGTGCAACCGGCTCCTCCGATTGCTTTTTTGTTTTTTTCCCCCCTTTTTCTCCTCCGTTTTGCCAGGATTTCTCGGTTTTAAAACCACCCGCAAAAGGCAGCGGCACCCAAGGGTGCCGGCACCTCCTCTCCCCTCTAGATGGCACCAGGGGAAGGCGACGGAGCAGCAACCGGCTCCTTTTCCAGCCCTCCGCTCGGTCACGTTCCCCGGCCGTAGCTCTTCCAAACCGGGGAAGACGCCGGTCGCGAGGCCCCGGCTCTTCCCGGAAAAGCGGAGTCGCACGGAAAAGAGCGAGCGAGGCGGCGGATACTCACTGTGGGCCTCCACCAGCTCGATCTGCATGTTGTAGGGCACCAGGGGGTCGGGCAGCTCGGAGAAGAAGCTCTTCATGGCCCCGGCCACGGTGTTGACGGTGAAATCCTTCTCGGCCAGGTCGAGCCCGTGATCTGCGAGAAAAAGCGTCCGAGGGTTAAAACTCGGCCGAGACAGGCGGTCGCGACGGATCCGGATGGAAAATCCACGTCGCGAGCGGCTCCGTCGGCGCCGCTTCCCGCGGGAGGACGCCGGGAAGGCTCTTCCGCAGGGTCCTCGGGAAGGCCGGAAAAGGCGCGAGAGAAGAGCAATTGGGGCGGCCCAGCGGCGTTTATCCGCGCGGCGTGACGCCGTCCGGGGAGCGGACGTTACCTTGATCGAACTGGCGCTGCAGGCTCTCCATCTCCGACTTGTTGCCGCTCACCCGGTAGATGCCCTCCGTGCTCAAGCCTAAAGGGCGAGAGGAAAAAAACAGAGCGGAAAAGTCAGGGCGAGGAGGGAAAAGCGGAAAACGAGGCGTCGCGCGGCCGAACCATCCCGCCGCGCGGGGGGAAAACCCTCCGGCAGCGCCGGCTCCCTCCCGCCCGGGTATTCCCGTTTCCCGCGTTTTAATAAACCGCGATCAGCCGTTTTGCGATTTTGAAGGAAACTAAGAGCGTTTCGAGGCGTCGTGGCGATTTCCGGCGATCCGCTTGCCCGTTTAGTTGACCAAAGCCCGTTTTCGTCCCCGGCCTTTCGCCGTCCGTCAAAACGCCACGGTTTTCTCCGACGGGTCCCATGTTCCCAGGCACCTTCCCAGCTCCGCTCCTGGCGTTTTTGGCCCTTTCCGTGCTTTTGAGGCTGAGTTTAACGTTTTTTGCCCAGCTCAGGGGATACCCGTAGCAGCACGTGGTTTAAAAAACCGCAGTTTTCCCTTTTTTGGCTTTAAGTCACTCAGATTTCCACGGCGTTTGTCGGCTTCGCTCGCCGTAGCCAGGATTTCGGCTTGGTCCGCTCTTAAAAAAAGCTTCCTGGTTATCGCCGAGGCCCCCGAGCGGTCAGAGATGGTTAAAACGAGCAGGGAAAAAGCGAGGTGAGGAACGACGCCGAAATAACGCTTGGAACCGCGCCGGGGAAACGGCGCGTCCGACCTCGGAGCGGGGACGCCCGGCCGGGGAGAGGCCGCGGAGCGGAGCAGGGGCTCAGGTCTAAAAACCACGTTTCTCCTTCCCTTCCCCTTCTTTCCCTCCTTCCCTTCCCCTCTTCTCCTTCCCCTCCTCCTTCCCCTTCTTTCCCCCCTTCTCTTCCCCTTCCATCCCCTCTTCTCCTCCTCCTTCCTTCCCTCCTTCTCTTCTCCTTCCCCCTTCCCTTCCTTCTCCATCCTTCCTCTCTTCTCCTTCTCTTCTCCATCCTTCCCCTCTTCTCCCTCCTTCCCCCTTCCCCTTCCTTCTCTTCTCCTTCCCCTTCTCTTCTCCTTCCCCTTCTCCTTCTCTTCTCCTTCCCCTCTTCTGCTCCTTCCTTCCCTCCTTCTCTTCTCCTTCCCCCTTTCCCTTCCTTCTCCATCCTTCCCCTCTTCTCCTCTTCTCCATCCTCCCCCTTCTCCCTCTCCAGCCTGCCTTCCCTCCTTCTCCAGCCTTCCCTCTTCTCCTTCCCCCTTCACCTTCCTTCCCTCCTTCACTTCTCCTTCTCACTTCCCTGACTCCATCCTTCCCCTCCTTCACTTCTCCTTCGCCCTTCCCCGTCTCCATCCTTCCCTTTTCTCCTGCCCCTTCCTCTTCCTTCTCCATCCTTCCTTCCCTCTTCCTCCTCTCCTTCTCCATCCTTCCTTCCCTCTTCTCCTTCTCCATCCTTCCCTCTTTCTCCATCCTTCCTTCCCTCTTCTCCTTCTCCATCCTTCCTTCCCTCTTCTCCTTCTCCATCCTTCCTTCCCTCTCCTTCTCCATCCTTCCTTCCCTCTCCTTCTCCATCCTTCCCTCTTCTTCTCCATCCTTCCTTCCCTCCCCCTCCTCTCCTTCTCCATCCTTCCTTCCCTCTTCTCCTTCTCCATCCTTCCCTCTTTCTCCATCCTTCCTTCCCTCTTCCTCCTCTCCTTCTCCATCCTTCCTTCCCTCTTCTCCTTCTCCATCCTTCCCTTTCTCCATCCTTCCTTCCCTCTTCTCCTTCTCCATCCCTCTTTCTCCATCCTTCCTTCCCTCCCCCTCCTCTCCTTCTCCATCCTTCCTTCCCTCTTCTCCTTCTCCATCCTTCCCTTTCTCCATCCTTCCTTCCCTCTTCTCCTTCTCCATCCTTCCTTCCCTCTTCTCCTTCTCCATCCTTCCCTCTTTCTCCATCCTTCCTTCCCTCCTCTCCTTCTCCATCCTTCCTTCCCTCCCCCTCCTCTCCTTCTCCATCCTTCCTTCCCTCTCCTTCTCCATCCTTCCCTCTCCTTCTCCATCCTTCCTTCCCTCCCCCTCCTCTCCTTCTCCATCCTTCCTTCCCTCTCCTTCTCCATCCTTCCTTCCCTCCCCTTCTCCTTCTCCATCCTTCTTTCCCTCCTCTTCCCCTTCTCCATCCTTCCTTCCCCTTCCTTCTCCACCCTTCCCTCCTTCTCTTCTTCCTCCTTCTCTTCTCCTCCCCCCTTCCCCCTTCCCCATCCTTCCTTCCCCTTCCTTCTCCACCCTTCCCTCCTTCTCTTCTTCCTCCTTCTCTTCTCCTCCCCCCTTCCCCCTTCCCCTTCCCTCCCTCCTCCTCCTCCTCTCCTTCCCTCCCTCCTCTTCGCATCCCCTCCACCATTACCACTCTCACGTTCTCTCCCCCTTCGGGCTCCCGACGCGAGGGCAGCGTTAAGATAGCAGCCGGGGCGGCAGGTCCTCTCTTTCGCAATGCTTCCTTTACCCGCCGAATATTTTTGAATCCGGTCCGAAACGCCGGGATCAGCCCCTGAATCGCTCCGAACCGGCTGCTTTTTGCGGAAAGCTTCGGAGAGGCTGGGAAAGGGGTCGGGGAGCGAAGCCTCGCCGGCGCCGCGGAGCAGCGAACCGAACCAAAGCGAGAGCTTGTCCAAAGGAAAACGCAAATTGTTGGGCCCGAGGGACAGCGGAGGTTTCATGTAACCGGAGCTAAGCGCGCAGACGGCCCGCGGAGGACTTAGCGCCTGGGTTTTGTTAGACCCAGCCCTCGAATGACGAAGAGCGAGGATGTTTGATGTTTTTCCACCCAAAAGCGAGGAGGTCACCGCTGTCCGGCTCTGGATTTCACCGTTGCCCTTACCGGCGGACCAAGGCGGCCTGTCTGCACTTACCCATCTTTAACTGTTACCGATTACGCTCGGATTAAAAGGGAAAAAGCCCGTCAGCCCCGGCCTCGAGCCCGTAACGTGTTGGTTTAAACCCGATTTTGCTGCCAAGGCATCAGCGGTTTCATCCTCGCCAACCGGGTTTAATTCTGCGCCCTGCACGTTACACCCCAACGTTGTGCGAACGCGTTTGCCAGGTAATAAACAGTCGGGGAACCGTTGTATTTTGCTAGGAAATAGCCTCCCAAAAAAAGAAACTCCTCCCCAAGACACCGCACCATCCGTGTTTCACCCAACGGGGCTCGGCGGCGGCGCGCCGAGTCCTGCCCAAGCGCTTCCTCGCCTCGTTTCCTTGAGCGCTCGCAAGGCAGAGAAGCCGTGAAATCGGCCCCATAGCGGTCCGAAGCTGCACGGCAAGGGGAGCGAGCGCGCCCGCGGCCATACGCGCTGCGCGGGCGTTATCGCCTCAGCAGGCGGGTTGTTTTTTTTTAAATTATTGTCGAAACCTCAAGCTTGAGTCTTTCCGAACTGTGAGACTTCTCAAGCTGCACCTCGAGGGCAAGTTTAGCTGGCGGCTCTCCCCGAAAGGAGACCCCCTTACCTGTCGCTTCGATGTACCCGATGCATCTCTCAATAAAGATGGGGACCCCCTTACCTGTCGCTTCGATGCACTCGATGCATCTCTCGATAAAGACGGGGACCCCCTTACCTGTCGCTTCGATGTACTCGATGCATCTCTCGATAAAGACGGGGATGGGTTTCTCTGGAGTCACTACATTGGTCAAAGGCACCCCGAAATAGTTGCTTTCCCACGTAGTCTTTGTGATGGACGGCCGAGGTTTAGGCTTTGGTTTCTGCAGGAGAGAGCGCACAGGAGTTAAGGCAAGTATTAAAAACGCATCGGTTTTTTCAGGCGAGGTCACGAGCTGAACGAACCCCCGCTACCCCCAAAGCGGGAAAGACGAGGCCTCGGGTCCCTTAAAAAAAAAAACAAACAAACCCTCCCGCAGCAAACGGTACCAGAGCCCATAATTCGGCTCGTCCCAGGAGCTGCAGGCACAGATCTGCCGGGGGGAAATTTCAGCCCCGGATGAGCTCGCTCTCCTTCGTGGCCTTTCGTGGTCCCCTAAAACGCAAGTCTAGAAACCAAAAAGAACCCTGTTACGGACCCGAAAACGCTCCGTGACGAACGCTTACGTCCCATCCGCTTTCTGCGGCAGGAATGGGAAAGCAACCAGAGACGGAGCAGCCGCGGGCGATGCTTTTCCAGCGCGTTTCCTTACGCTCGACGAGGGCAGAGGGAATCAAACCTCCGGCACCCACGGACGGGTTTTTTTTGACCCTGGGCGCGACGGTTCCCCCCGTGCTGATCGCTGGCTCGCTCGCGCTCTCTGCCGCCGGCGGAAACCGCAGACGTCCTGGGAAACGCTCGCTTTCGCGCCGCGTACTCGCGCTCCCCATCAGGGGATCGCCCGGAGAGGCGGTTGCCCGTCTTCGCTCGCGCCGTCGTTGCCTTTCCTCCTCGCCGCCGAGACCACTCGCCCATCCGGGGGCAAAAAATCCAAGGAGCCGCTCGGGCGCCTCCGTTTCCAGCCCGTCGGAGCCTCGGAGAAAGTCTCGAGCGACCTCCCGCGGTAGGAGCCCGCGAGAAAGGCTTCCCAAAGCTCTTCCCGGCGGGGACGTTTTCCGCTCCGACTCCGTTCCCCGGCGTCGGTTTGTTCCCCTTTCCTTCTCGAGACGGCGGCGCGGACGGCCAAACCTTTGCGCCAAGGTATCCGAGAGCCGCCTCGGAGGAAGGAGCGGCGTTCCTCGCGGCCGCGACGCTCTCCCTGGGGAGTTCAGGATGTAGGACGCGCTCCGAAACGGCACGGCAAGCCCGGACGGCGCGGAAGGATTTCATCCGCCTGCCGCCGAAGCTGTCGCGGGGCGAAAAAAATCTGCCCTCAAACTCCTAAAAAAAAAAAAAAAAACCTCGGTGAAAACGCAAAATTCGGCCCGCAAAAGGCTGGTTGGCGTTCGCAGAGGAGCCCGCTGCCGAGACGCGGGCGTATATCCGCGCTGAAGATGGGACGGGAAAAAAAAAAAAACCCAAAAATACGGTATTGCGGCTGTCGGGGTGGCGAGGCTCCTACCGTCCTGCCCCGCGAGCCAGGGACGAAACCATCCCGGCGGAGGCTATGGAAGGAGAGAGCGGTCACGGAAAGCTTTGGGAGCGACGGAGGGTTGCCGCGAAAACGCCCTCCGAAAAGCGGCGGGATCTACATAAAAGCCATGCGAAAACCAAAACGGACGGAGCAATTAAAACGCCCGAGCAGTGATTTTGCTTTCGGAGAAAGGGGGCTGCCTCCGCGCGGCCCGGCTTCGCCTCCGCAACGGGCGTTTTGTTCTCCGGCACAATTCGGGGCTTCAAAACCCGGCGAGCTGCGTAAACAAGGGGCCGAATTTCAGCCTGAAAAGGAAGAAGGGGAGGGAAAAAATTTGTAAAGACTCATTTCTTAGCCCAAAGCAAAGAGCGAATGTGCCCAACGGCCAAGTTAATTATCAAAGGAGTCCTCAAGGGGATAAAAATAAAATAAAATTCCCCGTCGCCTCATCTGGGAAATTAAAATATTGGCAGGGAAAAGGAAAAAAAAAAAAAAAAAGAAGGAAAAAGCACCGTTTACCGGGCTCGGCTTCAGCGCAGCGGCTTTCTGAGCTGCCGCTGCATGGGACAGAGCAGCGGCAGGCTCCTCCGCAAAGGGAACCAAACGCTGCAAGGCAAAAAGAAAACGTGAAAAAAAGAAATAAAAAAAAAACGGAGTTTCAGGTCTGAAGCTCCAGGCGATATTTTAAAACCTGAGATATTAGCGTCGATCGGAGCGGGAAGGTGAATCAGCCGCTTATAACGCAGCCCCTTCGAGAGCGCTACGGTCAAACCGTGCGGAAAGACATCGTTAGGCCAAAAAAATAAAATAAAATAAAATTCACCCCGGGCGAAGCAACCGGTTCCCCCGAGCGAGTTTCCGAGTTTGGCGGCCAAACCGCAGCATCGCTCCTCCGTCTTCTTCCCGCCTAGGAATCGCGTCCCTCCGTCCCGTTTAGTTACTCGCCGCCCGGCAGAGGTTTGAAGACGCTCTCCGTCCGTTTCCGACCGAAAGCGGCAAAGCTTTTTAATCGACTTGGGTGTTTTTGCAGGGCCAGCGAGCGCCGGGAATCGCCGCCAGGTCCGAAACAGAGCAGCACAAGCCGTGGGTTTCTTTTTTTCCCTTAAGCTACGGATTTCCTCAGCGCCGGCTACGGGGTTTTTTTCCCCCCTTTCTTAAAACTACTCCCCGAGCAAACGTTCCCGTCGTTGTAAGGGATGTTCCTCTGGTTTAATCCACCGCGTATTTCGGGGATGTTTGGAAATTTCGACGGAGGCTCCTTTCCCCTCGGAGGTGTCCGAGCCACGGAGAAACCGCGGCGAGTCCAGAGCGCGCGGCTCCCTAAAAATAATTATTAGCTTCCGCCACGTTACTTCCCGCTGCGTTAAACCGTGGCGGATTTGCACAGGGTCTGTTTTTAGCGTTAAAAGCGAGCGTGCGAGACCGCGAGGGTTCGAAAACCGCCAGCTCTCAGCAGCTCGACGAAACCCTCCGACCGCTGGACGAGATCTCCGAGGCTTGAGGGCGGAAAGAAGGGAAAGAGGCTTCCGAGAAAGTCTTGCCGGGCCGTATAACCCGGGCAAACGTCAGCTGCAGCCGAGCGCTTCCTCCCTTCGATAACGGCTCCGCGACTTCCTCCGGCGGGAAACCGGTTTCGCCGACCTACACCGTTAACGGCGGCCTTGCCCCGTATTTTGGAGACGGGCGTCTACAGCGCATCCTCCTCCGGATCCCCGCTTTCAAAAGCCTCGGAGGTGCCGCAAGCGCTCGCCGGCGGCTTTCCCTACTCACGATGCAAAGCGTCGCTCGCCCAGGGAGAAACTCGGGAAGCCGCCGCGTCGGCCGCTTTCAGGGGAAAACGTCGGGTTTTCGGGCCCTGCGAAAAAAAAAATAACCGGCGTCTTGCGCGAAGGTTATTTCCGGCTGCGACGGAGCAGGTCGCCGGGATCTTCCCGGTGTCGGATCAGTAGCAAGCCCGTGGGTAGGACTAAAAATTACCTTCACCTGAATTTCCGGAGGAGAAGGGTTGGTGTTTGTCCAAAGGCGATTTTACGTTTTCCCTTAGCAGGCGAACGGGCGCATCAACCGAGGGGACTCGGAAGGGCTTCGACTGAAAACGAAACCGGAGGCGGCAACCTCCTCCCCGAAGAAAGCGCCGAGCTGCAAACAGCTCGGAAAGAAGGAAATCAAAGAGAGAGAAAGGCGGCGAGACACGGATGCACCGCGGAGCGGGGGAAAAATACCCAGGCGCGGCTGCAGAGCTGGACGAGCCTTATTATTATTATTATTTTTTTTTAATTATCCCCAACCGGCCGGCCGAGGCCGATCGCGTCGCAGGCGACGCGCGTGCCCGGCGCACGGGCAAGTTCGGGGCTAGGGAAGGCGGACCGACTTTTCAGGTCGTCGCCGACTCTTTTTAAAGCCAACGTGGCGCCTCCTGCTCTGCTTTCTAACCGGCTTCGCGCTGCGCCCCCCCCCTCTAGTTCCCGCGGCACGTCGCTTCGCTCTTCTAGTTATTAAGCTTCTCGTTAGGAATTAGGAGGAGAATTTCAGCGGCTGCCTGGAAAAAGGAAGGAAAAAGAAACGTCAGGTTGAAGGCGCGCGTGCAAAAACGTAACAGGATCGAGCCAAGTTTAGGCTGTCGCCAAAGCATCTGCGAACAAACGCGGAAAACGCTTCTCCCGGATGCTTTGCTCCCCACCGAATCGTTTCTTCACTGTTTTTAAGAGACACCCAGGAGCGTTGTAACGAGACACACGACCAGCGTATCCAAAGGGGCTCGGCCCCGGCTTCCGTCACGCGGTAACACGCTTCCATCCGGGCGGTCTCAGCGGAGCTCGGCTCGGCTTTTCCGACCGTTATCGCGGCGTCGCTACGCGCCGGAACCGAGACGCTCGTTAACCTCCGGATAACGCGTGGGGGAAAAAAAGCGGATGGGGAAGAAAAAAGAAAAAGGCAGAGCGGCCATAAACTAAACTTCTGATGTCGCTCAGGAGCGACTTAAAGACGCCCACGGTTTTACCGGCGACGGGTCTATCCGTTCCAGCGCGTCCAGCCTAAAATCAGCGGCGTTGATTTGTTTCTAAAATCAATCTCATTTCTTTAAAGTTTCCCCTGCTCAGAGGGCTCGTACGACAGAGGGAGGCTACGCTTTAGCGAATCCGCGTTGCGGCTAATGGCGCCTCCAAACTAATTAAAAGACATCCTGGTTAACTTGTGAGCGCAGAGTGAATTTTCTTGGGAAGCAGAAGGGATAAAGTCTTGCCGAGAGAGCGGCCGCAGCGGAAAGGACGGAGCTACGGGCAGGGCGGAAGGTTATCGGACGCCCGGTTGGCGCGGCCCGAGACGGCAGCAAACGAGTTAACGCCCAAAACGAGAGGCTTAACTCCGCAGAAGTCAGGGCCTGCAGGGAAAAACGCCAACAACGGCGGCGACGTCAAGGTTTTCTCTCGTCGTTCCGACTTCGTGCCTAGATATATTCGGACGGCGGCCCCAGCAAGTTCCCCCAAACTCAAGGCGGAAATTACTAGCTTACCTTCGTCGTCCTCCTCAAGCTCCGCAAGATGTTCCTCCTCCTCGGATCCTCCCCGTCGGCCGTTTCGTAGGGAATAACGGCATTATCGCCTTTATATCCTTGGGAGGTCTGATCCTCCTCCTTCTTCCGGATGGGTCCCAACTCATCGTCGCTGCCGACGCTGAAGCTGGTCCGGTAGCTGGCGAACCTGCCCAGGCGGGCGCACCGCGTCCGATACAAAACCGGCTTGCTGACGGCGGACACCTTCCGGCCCCGTTCCAGGGAGCTCGTGTCCATCTCGCTGTCGGAGCCGTTGCCGCTGCCGTTGGACTGCGCCTTGTTGATGTTGCGGATGGTGATGATCTTGCCTTGGGTGCTGTCGTGAGGCACCGAGTAGATGTTCTCCTCCTCGTTCCTCGGCTTGACCACGGCGTCCATGGGCTCGGCGTAGTCGGACGGATCGAAGCCGTCGGTGGGCAGCCAGCTGCTCGAAGACACGGATTTCCGCTGGCCGTCTCTGTGCCCTTGGTCCAAATACGACAGATCCCCCTTGGTAATGTCAAAATGCACCGGGGGCTTTGGTTTCACCGGAGGAGGTACTTTGTTGTTCAACTTGCTTTCAAAAGTGTTCATAACCGAAATGAAAGACAAACTGTCGTTCCCCTCCAGCTCCATGGAAAGCTTCGAGTGATCTTTGGGCAAGGCAGGCAGGGACGTGTCCTCCCTGAACGGGCTGTAGGACGGCGGCTCGATATCCTCCTCTGAATCCTGGAGGTTGGAGTTGCAGAGAGGGGAGCCGGCTCGAGGCGAGTTGAACACCTCCTCCGTCGTGCTGCACGCTTCGGCGACGTTGTCGTACATGTGCGTGGCCTCGATGATGGTTTTTTTCTCCACCACGTCTTTGAAGAAGGAGTGGAAGATCTCGAGCTTGTGCTGCGGCTGGCTGCAGGGTATCGTGGTGAACTTGCCGTCGATCTCCTGGGCGATCTCCTCTCCCTCGGTGAGCTGCTCCCTGCTCAAGTCGTTGTCGAGGATGTCGATGGAGCCGTCGGTGAGCGCCACGATCTGTATGGGGATGATATCCTGCACTTCGCAAAGAAAGGCACGTAACATGGCCAAGGACGCCTTCCGCTTGGCCGAGTAAAACACGATGTACCCGTGCACCAAGCGGCTTTTCCGAACGCTGAACGAGGAATGGTACGAAAGGATGGAGAGCTCGACGCGCCGCCTGTGCGGCCCTATGGACAGTTCGAGCAGGACGGAGCTGCTGCTCGCGCACTGGGCGGGTCGGTACGTCGGGGACTGCAGAATCGGCACGAGGATATCGTCCGCGCTGAAGGGGTCTCCGCACATGAGGCACATGACGATCCGCAGGTCGACGTCGGCCAGCTCCTTGATGCTGGAGGTAGAGCTCACCAGGTTCAAGTTGCGCTTCGAGTCCAACAAGCCCTTCAACACTTGGCTGATTTGCTTCTCGTTGATGTTCCGGCCGTAGCCGATGCCGGCGGACGCGGGGTCGAGAAAGACGCACTGCAGCTTGCTCGCGATCTGCTGCCCTTGCTGTATCAAGCTGTGCAGCGTCTCGCCGCTGGTGTCTCCCCTCTTGTTGACGAGGATGAGCGTCAGAGGGAGGTGGGCCAGGTGGTTATCCCTTCTGCCGATGGTCGACTCCCGACTCTTCTCGATGCTCTCCACCACGTAGGACAGCGACTCCTTCGAGTTGTAAAGGCAAAGGCAGCCGTGAGGCTGAAACGTGGGCGTCTGAAAGGAGTTGACGGGCAGCCGGACGTTGCCCTCGATGGGCCGCAAGGACAGCTCGTACATTTTGCCTTCTATCACGTACTTGTCGTCGTTCGTACAAAGAGCCCGGATCTCGTTGGCCAGCTCCCGTGCCAGGCCATCTTTACCCAGAATCACCAGATTAATCCTATCGATATTGGAATCGGAAAGCAAGTTTTTCTGATTGCGCTCCGACGGTCTAATGAAGCGGGAACTGATCAAGTGCTCGATTTTTGAGTCTATGCAAAGCGGGCAGCTGGGGCAGGTTTCCTTCGTTGGGTGATACACGAAATGGATGTGTTTCAAAATAAGGGCGTCCCGCTCCGCCTGCAGCTTTTGCAAAGCTTTAAATCGTTGCTCCTCTCCCAAAACGTCTTGGATGACGCCCATTTTCTCCTTGCTCGGTTTAGCGTCAAGTTCCAGTTCATAAAACAGTTCCGAATACTCCAAGAGCAGCTCCTGAAACTCTTCCTTGGCCTTCTCGATAATCTGTTTTTGGTGCTTGCTGTAGATATCCATATAAATAGATTCCTCCAGCCACATGTAAAAATCCTCGTTCATGATGAAACTGCGCGCCTCCTCCCAAGGCTTCCCGGGCGTTATGAAGGGGGAAGTCTCCAGGTTCTCCTTGAAAGCTCTCCTCATTTCCGCTCTTTTCCTCTCATTCCTCAGCTTTTCCAAGTGAGCTTCATAAAGCTGCTCGGCGGGCTGAGTCTCCATCAGGTCGAAAGGAATGCGTTCGTTTTCCATGTTGTCTATGTGGCTCGTGGCGTCCCAGGGGGTCTCTTCGAGGACGACGAACCATTTTGAGAAGTCGGGCTTCGTCTCCAACAGTTTCTCGACCTTCACGCAGCTCAAGTGATCGATCTCGTCCAGGTCCGGGATGAGCGCTTCGAAGGCTTGCGGAAGCATGGCGAGATACATCTTCCGTCGGCGCTCTATGTGCTCCTGCTTGAGGCGATGGACGTGCTGCAGGAAGAGCTTCTTGGCTTTCTGCGTCCCTTCCAGATACACGTAATCCTGATACTCTGGCGAGGACTGCATCTTGCGGCTCACGTTCGACCACGTCTCGTTGTGGTTCTTGACAATGCGGCTGACCAGCCACTCATACTTGTCTTTAGCGGCAGCTATCTGTTGGCTTTGCTGTTTCAAAGCTTCAAAGTAGGGGATAATTTTAGTCTTTCCCCGGCTTTTATCGATTAGCTGCACTAAGGTGCTGAAGGCCAAGTCAATGTTCACATTGGATCTAGCAGACGTCTCCACCACCTGGAGGTTCTTTTTGCTTAAGGCAAAAGTATGGGCATCTCGAATGTACCGCTCCACCCCTTCGTCGCACTTGGTCAGCACCACCACAATGGGCTTTTTCGTTTTTGCGAGCTGATTGTAAAGGTTGGAAACAAATTTGAGCTGATCGTCAAAGTTCCTGTTCATGCCCCTGCTAACGTCGATGCAGAGCAGAAAGCCGTCAACCAGCAGCTTTCCATCCGGCATCTGTTTCTGTTCAAAGTCCTGCTCCAGCCCCAGCTGATCAGTGCAAAAGTACATGAGTTTTTCAGCCGAGGCGAGTTTGGTCGCCGCAGCCCGTTTGATGTAGGGCTGCAGGGCCGTGCTGCGATGAGGCTGGAAAGTCTGGTCGTCGATAAACTCGGTCTGCTCCACGACGTGCATTTTACACTCCACGCAGTCCTCCAGGGAGCGTGCCACTTCGCCCCAGTAAAGGAAGTGGTCATTATTGACGACCCTCCCTCCAAAGTCACTGGTGCTGAGAACCGAAGTGTGGTCCAAATGAAACTCGTCCGCACTGGGCCGGACGAAGCGGTTGCAAAGGCAAGACTTCCCGATGCCGCACTGCCCCTTCTCCTTCTCCGTGCCGGATAAGCCCACCACGCTAAGGTTGTAGGTGGGAATGCGGACATCTTGCTTTCTTGCCATCATCATCGTCCGCACATCCTGTCCCCGTCGACCGCTTCCGAAGGGATTAGTGTTTCCAGGCCCCCGGGCGAGTTCGGAGCTTGTTGGAAAGAGGGGTGGCGGTTATCAAAGCAGGCAGGCCGCCAGGGCGACGGCGTCTGGCGTTCCCATACCGCGCGCACCAGCAGCGGTTCAGTCCTTGCTGATTCCCGTACTTGGGCAGCCTACGTTTCCCCCTAGGAAAAATAAATAAATAAATCAATCAGTGTTTTAGCGTTGCAAACACGGCTCAAACAGAGCTAATTCCATCAACGTAATTTAACCTTCCGCACGGCCTCGAGACGCAAAGGACTCCAAGCTGTATTTTATTTTATTTTTTTGAAACCGGCGCAGCGTCTCCCAGCCCGACTTTCGCGCTCGTCTCCCGTCTCCCAGGCGTCCGGCTTCACCCGTTCGTCCACCGGGACGAAGGGAAGCGCCAGCCTGCAAGCGACGGTCGTCGGCTCGGCCGCCGAATCGGGCTGTCGCCGCCCGAGCGCGAGCGACCCGGTTGCGTTTATCGGGAAGCTGCTGCAGCGTCCAGGAGCACCACGGCAGCGCGCACACGGAGGACGCACCGGGGGAAGGAGGCAACGGCGCCGTTGGCGCAACCCAACGGCGAGACCGAAGACCAGGCCTCCGCCTCGGGGGCCCGGGGTCGGTTTTATGGGCGCTGCTGACCGAACGCCGAAAATAAAGGGGCAAACGGTCACGTTGCCTCTTCGCCTTTCGCCTACGGTCAAGCGTAGCGCCAGCTCGCCGCCCGATACGACTTCCGCGCGGGGAGGATGGCCCCTTCCGCCCGTGGCGGATAGACTTGGTCTCAGCGGCTCACCGTAGCTTAAAAAAAAAAAAAAAACAAAACAAAGGGAAAAGATCCAACTAACTCTGTAAAAAGGACTCCGACGAGCATCTCAGCTGCTAAGCGGAGTCTCCTCTCGAAACAAGCTCTCCCGGAGCGCTCATTTGACGGAGGAACGATCCCAATTACCGGTTTTGCGACGGAGCAATTCGCGGCGTTTGTTTGACAACGGCGGAGCAAAAAAGGGGGTTTTTAGGCTCGCGAGAAATCGGAACGAAATCGCGTACAGGGGACGCCGCCGGTCTTCGCAGTAACGCCGGCCTCGCTGCCAAAGCCGATGGCCCTCGGACGCACAGTCAGTGCGTTTTCTTTCGCTTTGATGTCCGGATAATGCGGTTTTACCGGTTCTTCAAGCAGGACCCAATTACACAATAGACAAAGGCTGCTGGAATCGTGAAATGCTTTTGTACTTGGGGGGGGGGGGGAAAAAAACAAAAAACCACAAAAAAAACCACCCTACTGTAAGATTTGTTTGCCAAAAAAAAAAAAAAAACAACAAACCACGTTTAACCCCTCTGCAAGGTCGCTGCAATCAGCTGAGTCACCAGGTTACCTGATCCAAAGGCTACGGGAGGAAAGAGAAAAGGAAAAAGTCTCGAGACTTAAATACGCGGAGCGGCGGGAGGCGAGGAGCCGGCCTGCGACCCCTCTCCAAGAAAGCGCCGTTTCCTCCGGGAACGGCACGGGTTCGCCCCGGCGAGGCTCTGCGGGGACGGCAGCAGCAGCTACGGCGCTAAGCGGCTGTCGAGCCTTTCGTTGTTCGCGAGCGATCGCTCCTCGCCGGACGCGAAGCAGCGCGGCTCCTCCCCGGGAGGCCGTTTGGGCGTCCCCGGCTGTTTGCGCCCAACAGGCGCCCGGAACCTGTGTAACACCTGACCTGGCCCCAAATGAGGGTTTGGGGTTTTTTTTTGCAACTGATTTTTTTCCTCTAACCAACGCACCTGAGTTATTTACGGATGGTTCTCCCTCTCCTCTCTGTCCTTTCTTACTGCTCCTACCACTCAGTCGGGCCGGAGATCACCTGCGGCGGCAGCCTGAGCTTAACCCCGGACGATTCGGCAGCGAGGAAGCGTTCGCGGAGCTTCTTTCGCCAGCCGAGCCGGGGACGGTCATCGCCGACGGAGGGGCAGGAAAACGCGGCTGCTTCTGCCCCGGCGCGAGCTCACGCCCCAGCCGCGCCGAATCCGGGGAGCCTCGGCGCCCCGTTCGACCAAAGCCTCGTCAAAGCCGCGTCCGCAGGTGAATTGCTCCGTTTGCCCCTGCCAAAAAAAAGCTTGAAAGCTGAGGAAGATCAAGTGCGGGGGGGGGGGGAAAAATAATAATAATAAATAAACAAGCGGCAGGCGACATGTCACCTCTCTCCCGGCAGCCACCCAAACCCTGCCCGGCGGAAAACCTTCTCTGAGGAAATACGCGGGGGGGGGAAGCGATTATAAAAAGAAAAAAACATCAGCTTCTGGCTTACGCGTCTCCCCTGGGAGCCGTCCTGGCAGTCGAAGTCGTAGTTTCAGCTACGGTCGGGCGAGAACAGGTCCGCGGGACGCGCGCGCAGCCGAATTTTGTGCAAAACCGCTTCGGAAAGAGAGTCCCGGGAGCGCGCTGAACCGGAGAAGGTATTGACAAACCCAGCAGGCCGGAAACGCCTCTCAAGTGCCACCAGACAGCCACAAAAATACGAGGCCGACGAGCTCGGAAAGCGCTCGATCCCGTCGACGGGGCCGAACACCCGGCGCTAAACGCTCCCGGCGTTTTGAAGTCAGGGGAAGCAGCGGATAATGCCGTTCCCCGCGGCCAGCCGATAGCCGGAACCGCTCCGCGGATCAAAACGAACGCGCCGCTTTCCCCAAGGAAAGGCCTTCCCGGCGCCAAGCTGCAGCAGAGGGACAAGCTCTTAACGAAAACGGGGTTTTTTTCCCCCGGAATTTGGAGAGTTGCTCTGAGAGGTGTCGGCCGAAGGCCAAAACAGGGCTCGAACCCGGATGCCGGCGTATACGGCATAGCTAAGACACATGAAAACGCAAGATATTTAGCTCTGATAAAGGAAACGACGGCGTTTTCCAGGGGAACAATTCCGCGCTACGGGAAAAGAGCCCTTTTTCCAAGGAGCGCCGCCGCGGTCGGCCAAACGCCCGGCCCCGAAGAAAGGATTTCGGGCGAGCTGTAAACTTTCTCGCCGTGCGCCGACGGCCCGAGCGGCGAAAAGCTCCGAAATGGGTCATCCGTATCTTTGGAAAGACGGATTGAAGCTTGGAACCATCTGGAGCCGAAAAGGTTTAATCTCGAGCAACAGATGGGCCAACGCTTTGGCAGAGGGGCAGGCGGGCGAGCCTGCGGCAACGCCTCCTCGCGCCGCGCTCGCCCAGCCCTCGGCGGCATCCCGATTCCCCTTTTTCACCGCGCCACGAACCTGCCGGCGGCACACGAGCGCCTTTTTCCAGGCCGCGCGGGCGAGGAGCCGCTTGGGAAACTATTCGGCGGGGCGCCGCGCTTTGAATGAGCCAGGAGGGATGAAAGCGTGGCGTGAGGGGCCAAAACGACGGGAAAACAACCCGAAACGGGGCGAGCCTGAGAGCGGGGCCTTCGGTGTGCAGCCCGGATTAAGTCAATTCAATCAAACATGCGCGATCCGCTAATAAAAGCGGGGCTCAAACGAAGCGCGGGGAGAGGACCGCAGCATCGTCGTTACGGATCGCAGAGGCGGACAGGTTTTCTGTTCGCCTCCGCCTTGCATAAAAGTGACCTTTTTTTCCCCGCTCTCCCCCTTTTCCATGGGGGGAAAATCAGTGAAGCCCGCAGAAGCCGGTCATAAAAGCGCTTCCCCGAAGGAGTTTGGAGAGCAAAAGCGGCTTCCAGCGGAGGCAGTTTCTCAAGTACTTCCTTAAATCGCACCCCGCCGCCTTCATCCCGCTAGTGTTTATTTTCGCAAGCATTTCTTACGTTGGCAGAGAGCCCCGGGAGCGAGCGATAGATCCAAACGCGCCGCAAATGGGGCTTCCGTATCAAAATTAGATAAATTAGGTGGTGATAAGAGGAGGAAAGGGAAAAAAAAAAATCACAGCACAGGCTACGGGACGGTCAGAAGCGCCGGTAAATCGCTGGAGGATAATTTCTGCCACCTCCTCCTGCCTGATACCTTTCAAAAAAGTCGGATTTTCATCACCTAAGCCAGACCTGTAAGGCTTCAGAAATAAAACAAGCCCAAAAGAGCTTTTAAAAGCGATGGGGGAAGCGCACAAGCTAACTCTCGCTGGCCAGAATCACTCGAGTTTGCTAGTTTTCCCAGCGTTATCTCTACGTACTAGCAGGCGCTCGGAAAGCAAAGCGACGGGCTCGGCGTCAAGGTGATCGCCTCTCACGGAAGTAACCGAACCCTGGATTCGGACCTAAAAAAAAATAAGATACAGAAACGGTTTCACGTATATTCTGTTAAAGCTCTCACTCGCGTCGGCGCCTACGGCTAAAACCCCGGGGAGGACGTGGGTGCTCCTGCGGCGGCCCCTCGCTCCGAGCGCGATCAAACGCGGAGCCCAGTTTCATAAAGAGTCGTTTCTCCTCCGCCGGGACGGGGGGACGGGAGGAAAAGCCGGTCTCTGTCCCCAAAATCGCCCTTTCCCCAGGGACACAGCTAACCTGCAGGCAGGCGAGCAGGCAGTTTGCTTTCGTTTCGTTCCTAAAACCCTGAGTCAGGAGTTACTCATTTACGCGCTGAAATATCCTCCCAGGGAAATTCAGGCCGAGAGAGATTACCCGGGAGGACCAGGAAGGAGGAAAAGGGACCAACGTAGCTCGGAGCAATTCTCAACACACTTTTTTTTTTTTTTTCTTTTTTGGCCGTTCGGTTTGGTTTTCCCTCTCAAGAAGCTGGCAGCACACCCGGAGAAGGAGGGGAGAAGAAAAAAAAAAAAAAAGGGAATGAAAGAAAGGGGATTTTCTACCCCCCCAATATCCGAAACCGGGGAAGCAGCGCAACTGCGGACGACAGCGCTTTGTGCAACGCTACCAATAAGCCGGAGGCAGCTACGAGCCCTAAAGCTCCGGCTTTCTGACGCCAGCGGCCGGGGAATTAATAGCAGGAGCAATCGAGCAGCTTCCCCAATGTGGTTCGAACGCAGACAAAAGCTTTTGGGCTCCTGGCGGCGGACGGGAGCAACCCGAGCGCACCTCGAAAGCCCATCCGGGGCGGGGGGGGTCGTGGCGATTCAAAACCCCACGAAGGCCGGGAAATTCAAAGGCCGCTCGTGCCGCGGTTTCCTTGGGTTGTTTGTTTTGAAATCCGAACTACCTCCGCGCCTTAACTCTTTCCGTAGGTCGAGGCGATCGTCTCGGAGGCCGGTTGGCGCAAATCCACCCTCGCGCGTACCACGGGGCCTGGAAGCGCGCTGCGGAGCGTTAAAGGAAAGCGGTGGGGGGGGAAAAAAAACACCCTCCGGCGTACAACTCGGTCGGGGCTCAGCTCTTTTTGTGGTTACCGGGTACGTCTCGTTTGCTGACGAACGGCCCGCTGGAACGTAACAGCTCGTTGGGCCAAACCTGTCCGTCTCACGCGCGATCCTGCCCGGGAAAGTCTTTAGAAGTGTCTGTTTTAAAAAGAGAACAAAAAAAAGCATTTAGGATAACTGTTTTAAATGAAACGAGCTACGGCCCTAAACAAGAAGCTAGGCTACGCACAGGCAGAGACGGAGGGAATTAAAAAAAACCCCACGAGGGCAGAAAGCAGAGCTGGAAAAGCTTTAAGCGACGCCTGGCCGGTTGAGTCCGCTCCGTTCCTTCACGCGCCAGCCGGAAACCACAACCCAACTAGGAGATTTTGGCAGAAAACAACAACAAAAAAAGGTAAGTTGGGCCCGTTCGCTTTGCGTTGCTCGTGGGGGAGCCTCATTCACGCCAGCAGCGCCGGTTTGTCTCGAGAGAGAGAAGGGAAACAGGAGGAGGAAAGCGCCCGGGCTGAGGCCAAATATCGCGGAGCGCTTTCTGCCGGAGTCGGGAAGGCAGAAGGGACGTTTTTTCCCCCCTCGTTTTTATTTCAGCCCGGCAGCTGTCGAGCAGATCGATAAAACTTCTTCGGCCGCCCAGCAAGCAAGCAATAACCGCCTGGAATAAGGCTGCTAAAAGGAGCCGGGCAGCTGGCGGCGGCGCGTATTAGCGCTCGTGCCATCTCGCCACCGGTCCCTCGGGGACGCGAGAGCGGGGCCAGCGAGCCACGATCGATCCCGGGAAAAAAAATCAGCGGAGGAGGCGCGCGCGGCGCTGGGGTTCGAGAGCCGGCGTTTGCGCTCGCACCGCTTCGACTCCCAGGAATAAAATAAAAAGGAAAGACGAGAGCGAGCCTAGCTCAAATCTCTTCCCCGAAGCACGTCGCCGAGACGGGCAAACCCCAACTCCCCGCCGCGCCGCTGCCAGCTCCGTGGCTCCAACGGCACCACGTAACGACGCAAAACTACTTCCCTTAACGCGCCAATTCTTTAACTCGATTATCCAGCAGGAGGTCACGGAAATAACGCGGCGACGGAGCTGGAGAGAAATCCTTCGCTTCCCCGGAACGAGCCGATCTCGTTATCGGTCAGCGTTTATCTACCTGCGCATCGAATCGAAACGGATGTAAGAGGCTGAAATCTCCAAGGCTTTCCCCGACAGGAAAGCCGTTTGGGCGGCGAGCGCCGGCAGCAAAGCCGCGCCGAGCGATCCCAGCGCCCGAGTCCGGGACGCCGGCCAGCCTGGAGGCCGAGCCGCGGGATCACCGTGGCATCCCTGAGGGACGGGGACCCGCGAGCTTCGGGCGGTTGGCGGGCCGTTGCCCAGCTGGTTTTAGTCACGGTGTTGCAATTGGACCTACCGGTAGTTTATATAAGTTTGTTTCTGATTGAACAATTAAAAAATATATATATATATATTCCATGTTATTGCCGCACGTCCACAGCTGCTTCGTTAAGATCACCGGAAGTCCGCCGGCGCCGAGGTCCTTGGGAGACGCTGCCGCAGGTTGGCCGCGCGGCTGAAGCGTCGGGTGGCACGCGCCAGGACGCCGGATCCGAACGGAAGCTGCTCTGTCCTCCACGACGGTGTCGTTTCCATGCCCCCCCACCCCCTCAAAGCCTTAAAAAAACCCAACCTGGGAACTTAAAACCGGAGGCCTCGATTCAGCCGTTCGGGGCGATACCGCGAGCCGCCCCGGCCGCTTCGAGGGACGGAGCGCCGGGTAGGTATCGGAGGGGCGTAATCCGCACCCCAAATGTTTTCGAGTCACGGCGGCAGCCGGTAATTCCAGGTATTCCGGCGCTGCCTCAGCTATCTCAGGCATTTCTGCGAGCTCGAGCGCTGCGTTATCTAAGCGCTGTGAAATATCTCGCAGCTTAAATGGTGGAAGAGGTTGGCCGGGAGCCAAGTGGCCTGGACTCTCTCCCCAGCTGGGTCATTAAATCTCTCTAAAGGAGGGAGGAAAAAAAAAAAAAGGGGGGGGGGAAAAAAAGAACAAGCAACAAAAAAAAAAATATAGGCTTTAGTTAAACGGTATCTCATATCCGTAACGGCGGTCCCACCCCCCCGCGAGCGCGCTCCCCGGCCAAAGCTTTCCCGCACGGGGACAGGGAAAGTCCACGGTTCCTAACGAATAGGAAGATCTCCGTAATTCTTAATCACGCTGGTAACGAGCGGGGTTTAGCCAGGGACCGGAGAGCCATAAATTGAACAAGCGGCTTACAAGAAACGGGGAGCTCCGGTACGAGGCCTGAACGCCGGGCAAGCGGCGGGGACGCGTTTGCTTTCAAGGTAACGAAGAAGCCGCTGAAGCCAACGCCAAACGTCCTACATCGGCACGCGGAAGAAACGCCGGCGCGTTATTTGGGACGCAGAGACGTACGGCCGAGCCGCCGCGACGCGTTTAAGGCGGGCTCCAGGAACAGCTCACGAAGCCGCCAGCCAGCGGGCTCGTTCCCGGAGCGTCCTGCGGCGGCAGACGCGTCCGAGCGGCGAGATAACACGAAGCGAAAGGACAGACGTCCGAGCCGTCGCTCCAGGCCGCGGCCCCTTTCCGATAAGTCTTTGTTTAGC
The DNA here is from genome assembly GCF_040807025.1 of Struthio camelus. Lineage (NCBI taxonomy): Eukaryota > Metazoa > Chordata > Aves > Struthioniformes > Struthionidae > Struthio > Struthio camelus. The sequence continues at coordinate 1,911,162 of NC_090957.1, read as the reverse complement.
CGTACGACTCTGCCAGATGTTTAGCCGCAGTAAAACCAGGCAAGGTGAAAGAAAAAAAAAATAATCTCGGTCTAAATCTCACTTGCTCTCGCCTAGGTACTCAGAGCGTGGCGGTAACATCCGAGGAGGCCGGGGACCGTATTTAACGGCGGATAATCTCTCCCTTTCGGAAGTCGCTTTCCCCCGAGATTACAGCACGAGGAAGGAACAGGCCGGCGCGTTTCTTGTGCGGATTTTTAACCGCTAAGGTGTTAGACCGCGTTCAGAAATAAAGAAAACGGCAGCCTATAAAGCGGCGGCGCACCTCCGCCTGCGTTTCGCAGCAGCTCGCTCACCGTTTGCTCTAAGAACGACACAAAAAAGATACACCGAGACAAGCCGGGAAGATACACCCTGATGCTTCCAGCAAGTGAAAAAGAAAACGGCGCTTCCTAGAGCGGCTTATTCCTGTTCTCCGAAGTGACTCTCGCACCCCAGAGTTCCCGTTTCGCCGCCGTCTGCGGAGCTGCGCCTCCTAAACGGAAGGTTTTTGGAGGGGAAAAAACCAACAAACAAACAAACAATTTTGTTCCTGGGCATCCAGGAAGGAGAGGCACGACGAAACGCGAAGGCAAAACACGGCGCCAGAGGAAAGAGCTGCGAGCGCCTTTGCTTGCTCGCCTCCAAACGCAACCAACCCCGCCGCCGACCGGCGCGTTGAAATTTTGTTGCTTTCATAAGCTGATAAAAGGCTTTTAAATCCCTCCAGCGAGAGGAGAGGCAAAGGTCAAGCGCATCAGGACGCTCGAAACGCTACGCGCTGCTGCGGGAATATTAATCCCATCAAACCGCACGGTCTCCTCCCGTCCCTATTGCCATCGTTTCGGTGCCTTCCAAGCAGCTAAGCGCGAAACCAGCCTGTTTAGGGGTTCAGGGGTTGGTTTTTTTTTGGCATGCAAAAGCAGCAAATCGGTTCTTGTAGAGGCTTTTTGTTTTCCGGGTCGCGTGCGTCTACGCCCGCTGAAACGAATTAAAAAAAAAAAGAGGAAAAATCGAAACGGAAGACAAGTCCTGCACGCTTCTCAGGCAGAGGTTCTCAACGCAGAGGTCGGCGTTAACGAGCGGCTCTTCGTCCGGGTGCCGCTTCCGACTCGTCGTTTGGGAAGCGGGGTTCCCGGCCCCCCCAAAAAAAACCAAAGCCGCCGGGTCTGAGGCGCGTCCATAGAAACGTCGGCTCTCCCAACGGCTTTGCAAGCGTTCAAATTTCACAGAGATACAGATGTGCTTTTTAAATATATATAAACATATACATATCTATAAATATGTATTTTTCATATATATATATACACACACACACATATATATATGTATAGAAGTGGCCTGTAACCAAAAGCATCAGGAGGCAGGAGACCGCTACAAAGGCGCCTTCCAGGGCATTTCCGTTCAGCCTCCGTGACTCCGTGCGGGCGGGAGCGATATCAAGGCGCTCCAGGTAGATCCGGGGATCGATCCAGGTAGATCCCGGGATCGGCCGGCAACACCTCAACGGCCTTCCCCATCCCGGAGCAACCGCCTGGTTGCGGTTATCCAGGAGAGCACAAGCAACGGGAAATTTTTCTTGCCTCGTTTACTTCGCGCGGATGCAGGGAAGCGGCTGCTATCCAGGTGTTTGCCAAGTCAATCGTGCCGTACGGGCCACGGTTTGGGCCGGCTTCCTCTCATCCAAGAGCAAAATTCGCTCCCGGAGGTCCCGAAGGTCCCCTATAGTCGCGCGCAGCATCAAGAAAGGCAAGGAGAGACCCATACGTTACGGATGAACTCGCAGGAACCGTCGACGGAGGCGGATCCCCGAACGATTTGGGGCCGTTTTCCCTTCGGTCAGCCCAAACTCACGACCCGCAGCGGCCCAGGCACCTCGGGAAGAGGTTCGGAAAAGGAGGTGTCGCGAGGGAGCTGGAGCGCCCGCGCCTCTTCCGAAGACAGCGGCGGAGCTTGCTGCGGTCCCGCTCGCACGACGACGGCTTCGCTCGAGCGAGACGTTTATTCCTCCAAACGTTGGTCGCGTTCCGCAGCCGTCTCCCGATTATTCCTTGTCCTCCCGGATCCCAGATAGCCTCGATGCACGAAAAACCACGCGGAGGTTTTTCCGCTCCTAACGATTCAAAGCAAAACCCGGTCGGAAACGGTTCAGGGTTGCGGCTGAAGTCTTCCGGCCTATCCAACGTTACCTGGCTTAACAGAACCGCTACCAGTCGCCTCGCTAAATCGTAAAAAGCGGCAAATTAACAGCGTATTTTTCCTTCCCCTTCAGACCCTGCCCTACCGTGACAGCTAGTACAGTCGAAACTCATTTTCAGAAAAAAAAAAACAACAAACAAGGGAAAAAAAAAAAACTAGGGTCATGTCCAAACACAACCAGATGAGTCAGCAAGGATGAAGCCAAATTATGTCAAAGTCATAGAAATATGTCAAAGACAGAACGAACAAAGACGGACAATTTAGTCCCGGCCAGGCGGGCCAGCCAAGCCATGGCAGACACCAATTAAGCCGGCCGTGGCGAAAAGATAACTAATTAGGCTTCGATCCCGGCCCGAGCGCGACTTAAGAGCCCCAAAGCACCCGATCCCTCACCCTCATCTCTCGGCTCGCGGGTCCCTCTTAACGGCACGGTTCGTCTAAAACGAGAGGTTTCGTAAAAACGGGCTTTGCAAGAGCGAAACGGAGGCCAACTCAGTTTAAATCCGTTCGGGTCGCCCAGCTCGAGCCTACGAGATCCCGAGACGGCTGCCTGCGGGATGATGTGGAAATTCCCATCATACCAGCATCGGCTCCCGCCAATCGACGGCCGAGCCCTATCGGGATCGCGACTCCTAGGTTTAAGCGAACCGTCCCACGGCCAAAAGCTGTTCGCTGCTGCCCCAGCGTCCCCGAACCCTGCTTTCGCACCGAGCGCCAAGTTTTTAATGGAAACGCCTCGCGGAGATGTAACTTTGAACGACACCTACTAAACCGACGACCTCGTTTTGCTTCTCACAGAGACAGATGCACGGAGATCGTTTCGGCTTAAGCTATAAAGGAGGAGCGGTGAGAATGTTTGTTATGAACAGAATCGTTTTAAGCTTGGCGAAATCGCGCGCTAATATTCCAAATTGCTTTTACACAGCAAATTCCCCAACGGGGGGGAAAAAAAAAGAAAGAAAAGGAGGGGGAAAAAAAACAGCATGGCAAGTCACGCATTTTCCTTTAGCAAAATAATTCCCATCAGAAACCTGGGAGCCAGGAACAAACATCGTCCCTGCGCTCAATCCACCCAATTTTGAACTTGCAAACGCTCCCCTGTTGCCCGCTTGGAAAAAGCCAACTTATCCCCAAAGGGGGAGATAACATTTAACCGCAACGGCACGGATTAACCCCAGTCTTCGCCCAGGTACAGAAGTCACCGCTCACCTACGTGGCGCCGAGGGTGCAAATAACGCAGGAATGAAGTTCCTCCACCCTCCGGGCGCGTGTCCCGCCTGCACGCGGCGCGAATTTCTCTCTTTCGGGAGAGTTTCGAGGGATGGAGGGGAAAGCCAGAAGCGCGCAGACTCTGGGACTTCTCCAGCGCCTGCCGTGCTCCGGTTGGACCTTCCACTCTGCCTCAGTTGTTATCTTATCTCGCATCTTTACGCAGGGTTTTACAGCCCCGCACCGCAGCGGCTGAGCGCTCCGGATCCGAAACGCCTCTGCTGCGACGCAGCAGGGTCACGGAAGCGCGGCGGCACGGCCGCGAAAAGCGTTTCTGGAAGCCTGGCGGCGGCGGGTTTCTAAGGGGATTTTCCCAAGCGCTAACGGTTTCTCCTCAAATCTGGTTTCCGTCATGCAAAAAACAGACCATCACCTTGCAAAGAGGCAGAAGTTGGCCGCTTTGGAAAGGGAAGAATCGCTCCCCGCGCGCCTACAAGGCTCCTCTAGGACCCACCCGTCCTGGCGGGCGTACGAGAAGGTTATCGCGACTTCCCAGGACGCGCGACGAACGTCCGACGCGCTAAGCGAAGTCTTCCACGAGTCGCTCCTACGAGTTTCCCTGCACAGAGAGCAACGGTTACGTCACGCGCGGTTTCGCCCTGCGCGTTTCCGCGCTGGGTTTACGGTGCGTGCAAGCCCGCTCCGATCAAACCGGGCGGCAACGCTTACCCTAACGGAGCAATTCCCTCCGAAAGTCAAAAAACTTCCCCCCCCCCCCCCCCAAATTAAGCAGCTCTCAAACCGTGCCGCGACGAGCGGCGCTAACAACAAGGATCGTTTCAAGAACTCCGCGCGTCTGCCCGTCGCGCTCCGCGTTTTGCTGCCGATAAGGGACACTTGCGTTTTCGTCGCATCGGCTCGAGCCCGATTGTGGGAAGACAGAGAAAATTTACTGCGGTTTGGGGAATATTAGGAAATGACCCCGGTTCAATAAAGCCCTGTGTTAAAAAACAACACCACCACCACTAACCTTTAGAATACATTTATGTCAGATTACGGCGGACAAGGGTCCAAACCACGGCCCATAAACCAGGTTTGGCTGTACAGTAACGCTCACTCTTTCATTTCCAATTATTTTGAGAGAGGTAAATTCTCCTAAATCTCCCCTTTATGATTTAGGGACATGGGCTTACGTACACACACGGGCTGGGGGAAGCAAATCGCTTGACGCCAACTAAAAAGAGAATGCCTCAAAACCCACATGTTCGCAAAATCGGACTGTATTACCTTCCGAACGTGACGGACGCGCGAGTGTTTAAAGCACCGAGGGGGAGGAAAAATTAAAACCAAAAGCCGTTGGATTCAAACGCAGGACCTGGAGGAAAAGGGAAGGAAAAAAAAAAAAAAGCAAGTTGGGCCTGGACGGGAAGAGAGACGAGCACGAAAGAAATTGGGCCTGGCGACACGGCTGAAAAAGTGCTGGGAAGGAAACCTGTGAGCAGATGGGAAAGGAGATACAGCGGGCAAGACGTCCCGGGAGGGAAATTAGGCCATTGGGGAACTGAGACCGCTCAGGCCAAAAAAAAAAAAAAAAAAAAAGGATTGGAAACAAAAAAAAAATGGGTGCAGAGAGGAAAGGGAAAGACGGGAGCTCGGGCGCTGACTCCGTACGTTAAGTTTTGCTCGCGTTACGCTTCGCTTAAGGCGCCGTTTGAGGCGTAATAACGCGTCTCCAGTGATCCCCGCGTACGATTTAAAGCCAGCTGACCCAACGGCACCCGCTCAAAGCGGCGTATCGGAGGCCTCCGAAATACCTCGAAGAAACGACAGATACAGGCCCGTCATCAGCCCGTGTAAGAGCATTAGGGAGGAGAGCGAAGGCCGCTTCCTTACTCGAGCCTACCCTGAAACCGCGGCCCTGTAAGAGCATTAACGCTCCAGCTCGACGCAGCTTTGCCGCTCTCCAGGCCCAATCTAAAAAAAAAAAAGAACCAAAGAACTGAGATAAACGAAGCAGTGATTAAGAAAAGCCCGGGCGCGGGCCTAAAATTAGAAATCTCGTCCAACGCGCAGCATTTCTTTAAAAGCGTACCAGCCTTTTTAAAACGCGACAAGGTGGGGGGGGGGGAGAAAACCCGCCACGAGCGCCAGCGCGCCTTATTAAACCAGCAAATCCTTCGCAAACGAGCAAAGATTTGAAGGGAAAAAAGGTCCTGAACGCCGGGCGCCCATTAGAGGCGCTGGGCTGGAGCGAAGTTCGCCTAACGAGAACCGAACGTCACAGCTCGGTCAAAGCCGGTCAGCGCAGAGGAAAGCGAAGCTTTTGTCCGCGGCGAAGGGAAGAGCCCGGTAAAATCAGGGCAGAAACGAAACCCGCCGGCGGCCAGAGCTGTTTCGGCACCGCATCGTCGCCGAGAGCGGCGGCGCGGCGTCCTTCTGCCCCGCCGCGCCGTCCCGCTTCGCCCCCTTACCGCGAAAAATCAAGGCGTAGGGAAGCGACGGCTAACGGGTGCTCGAGACTCTCGCGACTCGGCTGCCCCGTCGGCCGCGCGAACCGGCCGAAGCCTCGCGAGAGGACGCCGAGAGCGGCGGCTTACCCGCGTCCTGGGCTCCGCGGCGTCGCGCCGGGGGCCCGACGCGAGCGGCGCGGCTCCGCTCTCTCCGTCGAGCCCGCGGCGGCGGCCGGCCCCTGGGAAGGGAAGAGAGAAAGGAATACCCCGGAGCGTTACTAACCCGCGAGCCCCCGCGGCCCAGGGAGGAGGCGGGCGAGAGGCAAGAGCAAGGAGGGAGGCATAAAAAGAGGGACGAAGAATCCCCCCTGCTTTCCCCAACGGCAGGAAGGGCCTTTTAAAACGGATTGCCAAAGTACTACGCCAAAACAGAGCGTAAAAGCGTTCGATGGGATTACGGCCTTAATGTCGTTCGCAGCCAGGGACGTGCGTCGCGCTGCACCTTAAGGGCAGAGCGATGGAGAAGAGAGGGAAAAAAGGGGAAAAAAACCACCCCGAGCCTTAGGGATGTAAGAGAAGCGGACTGTTATATCCGACGAGAAGCACTTGGCGGGGTGGGAGGAACCAAAAAATAAAAAAGGGATTTAAATTTTTTTTTGGGAGCTTCCTTCAAAAGCTTTGCAAAAGGCGTTACCTGCACTAAGGACCGTTTCCCCCGAACGGGGAGGGAACACCGAAAACGGCGGAAAGCGAAGGAGAGAGGCGAGCAGAACCGGCCGGCGGGGCCAACGCCGCTCGGGCCGAGACCTTGAACGCGGACGGAGCGGCTGACGTCGCACGAAAACTCCGGACCGCGGCATCTGACAAAAGTAAACAGCCCGGCGTCGCCCGGCAAACGGGGCCGAGCGGGGCGTAAACAAGGCAAAGGCAGCAACCTCGGTCACGCAGGCTTCAAAATCCCCCAGAACAGGCACCGGTTTGGATTTTGGGTTTGTTTTTTTTTCCTCCACGCTTACCAAACGGGTTCGTTCGCGTTCTTTTACCGACTAACCAGCCTCGCCTCGGTCGGCGGGCTAAAGAAACCAAAATCGATGAATCCAAGTTGTTAAAAATCGCCTCGAGCCGGCGGATCCAGCCGGTCCCTCCGCCGGCTTCGTCCCTCCGGGTTTAAACGCCAGCTCGCGCAGGTAGCACGTCTCCGGCAAACAAAAGACCCTATTTCTGTTAAAGTATCGATGCAAAGAGTCGTCGTCCGAAGCCCCATCGCCTATTTAAGCCGTTAACCGTTTCGCCGGCCCGCGGGCCGCGCGGTCAGTTTATTACCGAATAAAAAGCTCGTTTTATTTGCCCCTACCGCCGAAAAGTCATCGTTACAACTCGTTTTATTTCTACAAAGTCGGATCGCTCGGTCAACCGTTGGGTCCGACCGGATCGAAGACCTTTCCCCGGAGGAAAAGGGCTGTTTAAGGAGGCGTTTCAGCGCCGAGAGCCCCGCGCCGGCCTCCGGCACCGAGGCGTGAGGCCGCAGAAGCAGAAACCGCGAGACGATTTTAAAAATTAGCAGTTAAGAAGGCGTACGGTCTCGGCAACGAACGGAAGACGACTCTCTAGGTTCTCCCCCAAATCATGGGGGAGTTGCGTTTTCCGAGCTCGACGCAGATCGGGCCAGAATGGGTCAACGCAACCGCTTCTCGCATCCGGCTCCCGCCCTCTTCGTGGCCAACGTGCCCTTCGGGACCGTTTTTGGGTGCTATAACGCGAGATTTAAGCCAGGCAGGAGGAAAAAACCTATTTCTATATCAAGATATTAAACCCAAAAAGGTTTCTGAGGTTGAACGTCCCCCCCCGTCAAACCGCGACTGCGCCGCCGCTGCCCATCCGAGAGCGAAAAGCCAGCTCGTTTCCCGGGAAAACACCCGCACCGGGCGCTCCATCCCCTGGCTCGGCCTGCGCTGGCAGGGTTTTTGGGGCGAGAAACCGCCAAACGGGGGGCAGGAGGACGCAACCACCTTTGGAAACGCCGGAGACTCAAAGACCGGCGGCGCGCGCAATCACCGCCGAGATCCTCACCGCCGCGGATTTCGCCAGACGCGTACTAAAGCGCTGGAAATTGTCGTTTATGGTGAAATCCTGCCCTTGGGGGTCGGTCCACAGCGCGGGCAGGAGCCCATCCAGCAGCTTCGAACCAAAACACCGGTGAGCGGCTCAACCAAAATGAAGCAAAAACCAGCCGTAAGCTCGTTCCATCACGCGCACCTCCGCGAGAACGTATACTAATACCACCAAGAAAGAGGGCGAGATGGGCCAAAACGGGCCAAAACCCCTCGTTTCTGCAAGCCGACGTCGCTCCGTTTTCCCATCGCTAGTGAGACTTAAGAGACGGTCCGGGCCCCGCGGATAAAAGCGGCGAGCGGCTCCGCAACACCGCGCCAACGATTTCCCAACGGCTTAAACCGATTCCCCGCAACCATCGTTAACGGGGCGTCGGGATCCCGCGAAACCCTCTCGGCCGCCTCCGCGGAAACGTTCGAGCGGCGCCGAAACGTCGCCGCGGGGGAAGGCGGCTATCGAGCGAGGGGGTCAAGGCGGGGGGCTTTAGCCCTCTTGAAAAGCGAGGAGTTATTTAAAGCTCCAAGTGTCGGTTGGCGAGCACCCTGCGCCGGTTCGCCCCGACCGATCCGGCGCGAATCCGAAGAGGAAGCGGGGAGCAAACGGGAGCCGGGGAGGGCAGAAAATTAAACCTGTAGCCAAAGAGGGCAGAGGGGAAAAATATATATATATAAATAAAGGGGAAACAAAACAAAACGGGTGTTGGAAGCCAGCTCGATGGAGCTTGAAGTGGGAAAAGAGGGCTGGGGGAGCAGGAATGAAGGCGGGGGGGGGAAACAACCGCCTGGGAGTTTCCTGCCTCGTCCCCCGCCCCCCCCCCGGCTGTTTCACACCTTGGGGAAGGGAGCGAGGAGAGGGCTGGTCGGCGGGACGCGGCGCCCGCCGGCTGCTAGCAGGTTTTCTCTCGTTCCTCCGCCCTCAAAGGGGAAACCGTCCTGGCGCGCGCCCGGCGGCCTTTGCCTCCTCTGGAAACAACAACAACAACAAAAAAAAACAACGGATTCCTCCGTCCCGGAGTCTTTTTTTTTTTTTTTTGGGAGGGGGAGGAGGTGGTGGAGGGGGGGGGATTATTCTTTGTCCCCTGCCCCGGAGCCCAAGGGGAAACGAGGGCGGAAAAGCAGGTTTGGGGTCAGCGCTGGCCTGCCGCGGAGGCGAGCTCTCGGAGAGAGCCCAGGGTCGGCGTTTCGTTCCCGCGCCGAAAACACAGGGAACCCCCCCACCCCCTGCCAAAATCGAAGGGGGGGGGGTCCCCATAAACCCCTGAATCTTCCTGCCCTGCCGAAGAGGGGGGGGATCGGCCCCCTTGGCTCTGGGGGAGAGGGTAACACGCCCCCCTCTCCCCACCCCTCTCCGGAGGAGGAGGAGGAGGAAGAGGCACTCTCTTCCTCACCCCCCCCAATCTGGGGGGAGACCACCCCTCCCTTGGGGGGGGGCTTCCCTTGCCCCCTCCCCCTTTGGGCTGAGTAAGGGGGGGGAATCACTTTTTAGGGGGCTCCCTCCCTCCCCGGCCTGGGGGGAGACCGTGTCCCCCCCCCCCACCAGGAGGTGTCTCCCCCCCCTCAAGCTGGGGGGCTTCACCGAGAGGGTCTCCCCTCCCATCTGGGTGGGGGGGGTCTCCCCTCCCTCCAGTGGGGGGCACTTCTGAAAAACGGGGAGGTGGTCTCCTCTCCCCTGGCTGGGGGGGGGCACCTCCCCCTCTAAGGGAGAGGGTTCGCCCCTCCCCTAACGGGGGTCTCCCCTCCCCACCTTCCCTATCCTGGGGATCACCTCCCCCTTAAGGGGGGGGTCTCCCCTCCTTATCCTCCTAACCTGCCCCGGGGAGGGGGGGGGCAGGTGTCTCCTCTCCCTCCTTAGCCTGGGGGCACCTCTCCCCTTTTGGGGGGGGAGAGGATTCACCTCTACAGGGGGGAGTCTCCCATCCCCCCTCCCACCCTAACATGGGGGGACACCTCCCCCTTGAGGGGGGGGGCCTCCCCTCCCTCCTTATCCCAGGGGCACCTCCCCCCTTGGGGGGGGGTCCTTCACTAAGCAGGGTGTCTATTTGGGGGGGGGGGTCTCCCCACCCTCACTGACATAGGGGGCACCTTTCCCTTGGGGGGGGGGTCTCCCCTAAGGAGAGGGTCACCCATCCCCTCCCTCCCCATCCTGGAGGGCACCTCCCCCTTGGGGAGGGTCTTCACAAAGGGGGGGTGTCTCCCCTCCTCCCCCAGGTCCACCTCTTCCCTAAAGGAGGAGGGTCTCTTCTCCTTCCCCTCCCCCTGTTCGGGGGGGGGGGTCTCCCCTCCCTATCCTGGGGGGGCACCTCTCCCCATGGGGGAGGGTCTCCCCTGTTTGGGGGGGGCACCTCCCCTTTGTTGGGGGTCTCCCCTCCATATCTTGGGGGGCACCTCTCCACTAAGGGGGGGGGTCTCTCCTCCCTATCCTGGGGGGCACCTCTCCCATTGGGGGAGAGTCTCCTCTGTTTGGGGAGGGGTCTCCCCTCCATATCCTGGGGGGCACCTCCCCCTTGTTGGGGGGTCTCCCCTACTTGGGGAAGGGGATTCCACCCCCAATCTTCACCTCTTCCCTGTGGGGGGGACTCCCCTCCTGTCCCTCCCCCAGCGGGGGGGGGGGGGCACCTCACCCTTTGGTTGGGGGTCTCCACTAAGGGGGGGGGTCTCCCCTCCATATCCTAGGTGGGGGCACTTCCCCCTTGTGGGCGGTGGTCTCTACTAAGTGGGGGGGTCTCCCCTTTTTGGGGGGCCTCCCCTATCTTGGGGGGGGACCTCCCCCTTGTGGGGGGGGTCTTCACTAAGGGGGGTGTCTCCCCTGTTTGGGGGGTCTCCCCTCCATACCCTGGGGGGCACCTCCCCCTTGTGGGGTGGGGTCTCCACTAAGGGGGGGGTCTCCCCTCCCTATCCTGCAGGGGCACCTCTCCCCTTGGGGGGGAGTCTCCACTAAGGGGGGGGGTCTCCAATAAGAGGGGGTTTCTCCCCTCTATATCCTGGGGGGTACCTCCCCCTTGTGGGGAGGGGGTCTCCACTAAGGGGGGGGGGTCTCCACTGTTTGGGGAGGGGGGTTTGGCCCCCCCATCTTCACCCCTTCCCTGAGGGGGTTCTCCCCTCCTACCCCTCCCCCAGCAGGGGGGCATCTCCCCTCCATATCATCGGGGCACCTCCCCCTTGTGGGGGGGGGTCTCCACTAAGGGGGCGGTCTCCCCTAAAGGGCAGGTCTCCCCTCCATATCCTGGGGGGCATCTCCCCCTTGTGGGGGAGGTCTCCACAAAGGGGGGGGTCTCCGCTGTTTGGGGAAGGGGGTTCAGCCCCCCCCATCTTCACCCCTTCCCTGAGGGGGGTCTTCCCTCCTACCCCTCTCCCAGCAAGGGGGGGGGTCTCCCCTTCTACCACCCCAACCAGCATGGGGGGGGCCTCCCCTCCTACCCTCCCAACCAGCGTGGGGGGGGGTCTCCCCTCCATATCATGGGGGGCACCTCCCCCTTGTGGGGGGGTCTCCACTAAGGGGGGGTCTCCACTGTTTGGGGGGGGGTCTCCCCCTTGTGGGGGGTGGTTTCCACTAAGGGGGGGGTGGTCTCCGCTGTTTGGGGAGGGGGGTTCAGCCCCCCCCCATCTTCACCCCTTCCCTGAGGGGGGGGTCTCCCCTCCTACCCCCCGCAACCAGAGTGGGGGGGTTCTCCCCTCCATATCATGGGGGGCACCTCCCCCTTGTGGGGGGGTCTCCACTAAGGGGGGTCTCCACTGTTTGGGGGGGTCTCCCCTCCATATCCTGGGGGGGCTCTCCAATTAGAGGGGGGGTCTCCCATTCATATCCTGGGGGGGGTCTCCACTAAGGGGGGGGGTCTCCCCTCCACATCCTGGGGGGCACCTCCCCCTTGTGGGGTGGGGGTCTCCACTAAGGGGGGGGTCTCCCCTCCACATCCTGGGGGGCACCTCCCCCTTGTGGGGAGGGGGTCTCCACTAAGGAGGGGGGTCTCCCCTCCACATCCTGGGGGGCACCTCCCCCTTGTGGGGAGGGGGTCTCCACTAAGGAGGGGGGTCTCCCCTCCACATCCTGGGGGGCACCTCCCCCTTGTGGGGAGGGGTTTCCCCTCCACATCCTGGGGGGCACCTCCCCCTTGTGGGGAGAGGGTCTCCACTAAGGGGGGAGGTCTCCCCTCTACATCCTGGGGGGCACCTCCCCCTTGTGGGGAGGGGGTCTCCACTAAGGGGGGGGGTCTCCCCTCTACATCCTGGGGGGCACCTCCCCCTTGTGGGGAGGGGGTCTCCACTAAGGGGGGGGGTCTCCCCTCCACATCCTGGGGGGCACCTCCCCCTTGTGGGGAGAGGGTCTCCACTAAGGAGGGGTGTCTCCCCTCCACATCCTGGGGGGCACCTCCCCCTTGTGGGGAGAGGGTCTCCACTAAGGGGGGAGGTCTCCCCTCTACATCCTGGGGGGCACCTCCCCCTTGTGGGGAGGGGGTCTCCACTAAGGGGGGGGGTCTCCCCTCCACATCCTGGGGGGCACCTCCCCCTTGTGGGGAGGGGGTCTCCACTAAGGGGGGGGGTCTCCCCTCTACATCCTGGGGGGCACCTCCCCCTTGTGGGGAGGGGGTCTCCACTAAGGAGGGGGGTCTCCCCTCCACATCCTGGGGGGCACCTCCCCCTTGTGGGGAGGGGTTTCCCCTCCACATCCTGGGGGGCACCTCCCCCTTGTGGGGAGAGGGTCTCCACTAAGGGGGGAGGTCTCCCCTCTACATCCTGGGGGGCACCTCCCCCTTGTGGGGAGGGGGTCTCCACTAAGGGGGGGGTCTCCCCTCCACATCCTGGGGGGCACCTCCCCCTTGTGGGGAGGGGGTCTCCACTAAGGGGGGGGGTCTCCCCTCCACATCCTGGGGGGCACCTCCCCCTTGTGGGGAGGGGGTCTCCACTAAGGGGGGGGGGTCTCCCCTCCACATCCTGGGGGGCACCTCCCCCTTGTGGGGAGGGGGTCTCCACTAAGGGGGGGGGTCTCCCCTCCACATCCTGGGGGGCACCTCCCCCTTGTGGGGAGGGGGTCTCCACTAAGGGGGGGGGTCTCCCCTCCACATCCTGGGGGGCACCTCCCCCTTGTGGGGAGGGGGTCTCCACTAAGGGGGGGGGTCTCCCCTCCACATCCTGGGGGGCACCTCCCCCTTGTGGGGAGGGGGTCTCCACTAAGGGGGGGGTCTCCCCTCCACATCCTGGGGGGCACCTCCCCCTTGTGGGGAGGGGGTCTCCACTAAGGGGGGGGGTCTCCGCTGTTTGGGGAGGGGGGTTCGGCCCCCCCAACCTTCACCCCTTCCCCGAGGGGGGGGTCTCCCCTCCTACCCCCCCCAGCCGGCGCGGGGCCGCGGGTCGCCGTGCCCGGCGGGGGTGGGGCCCGGCCCCATTGTTCCCGGCGGCGGCGGAGACGGCGGAGACGCTCCCTTACCCTGGCGGCGGCGGCGGCCGGCCCGGCCGGGGGCGGCGGGGCGGCCCGAGGCGGCGGCGGCGGCGGCGGCGGCGGCAGCCGGAGGCGGCGGCGGCGGCAGCGCCATGGCCCCCCCCCCCGCTCAGGGCGGCTCCGCCGAGAAGGTGTTTTGGGGTGGGGGCGGGTGGGGGGAGAAGGGAGGGTGAGAGACACGGGGGAGGCGGCGGCGCGGCCCGCCGGGGCGGGCTGGGCCTGTAATGGCGGCGGCGGCGGCGGCGGCGGCGGCGGCTTCCTCCTCCCCTCACGGCCACCGGGGCCGCGCGCCGGGCGCGGGGAGGGCGGGGGGGGGTGGGAGGGGGGGGGCGGCGCGAGCGCGCGGCGGCGGCGGCGCATGCGCGGGGCGGTGGCGGCGGCGCGCGCGCGCGCGCGCGCGCGGGCGGGGATGGGGGGGGTGGGCGGGGCGGAGCCGCGCACGTGCCCCGGGCGGGAAGGCGGAGAGGGGGGGGGGAGGGTGGTGGCGGTGGAGGTGGGGGGGGGGGGGGATGCGGCAGGAGGCGCGCGCCGGGCGGGCTCGGGAGCGCGCATGCGCGCCGCCCCACACTCACTCTCTCTCTCTCCCCCCCCCCCACCGCTCCCTCCCTTCCCCGGTTCCAACCCGCCGCCGCGCGCGCGCCCGCGGCACGCCCTGAGCGCGCGCCCGCCCGCCGGGCACCGGGCACCGCGCCGCCCGGGCAATGCAGCCCCCCCGCTGTGTAATGCACCCCCCCGTGCAATGCAGCCCCCCGCCGTGCAATGCACCCCCCGTGCAATGCACCCCCGTAATGCACCCCCTGTGTAATGCACCCCCCTGTAATAAAGCCCCCGTGCAATGCACCCCCCCGTGCAATGCACCCCCGCTGTGTAATGCAGCCCCCCACCGTGTAATGCACCCCCCCGTGCAATGCACCCCCCGTAATGCACCCCCTGTGTAATGCAGCCCCCTGTAATAAAGCCCCCGTGCAATGCACCCCCCCGTGCAATGCACCCCCGCTGTGTAATGCAGCCCCCCACCGTGTAATGCACCCCCCCGTGCAATGCAGCCCCTGTAATGCACCTCCCTGTAATGCACCCCCCATGTAATGCATCCACCAGAATGCACCCCCCCGTGCAATGCAGCCCCCCGCCGTGTAATGCACCCCCCCGTGCAATGCACCCCCGTAATGCACCCCCTGTGTAATGCAGCCCCCTGTAATAAAGCCCCCGTGCAATGCACCCCCCCTGTGCAATGCAGCCCCTGTAATGCACCTCCCTGTAATGCATCCCCCATGTAATGCATCCACCAGAATGCACCCCCCGTGCAATGCAGCCCCCCGCCGTGTAATGCACCCCCCGTGCAATGCACCCCCGTAATGCACCCCCTGTGTAATGCAGCCCCCTGTAATAAAGCCCCCGTGCAATGCACCCCCCCGTGCAATGCAGCCCCTGTAATGCACCTCCCTGTAATGCATCCCCCATGTAATGCATCCACCAGAATGCACCCCCCGTGCAATGCAGCCCCCCACCGTGTAATGCACCCCCCCGTGCAATGCACCCCCCGTAATGCACCCCCTGTGTAATGCAGCCCCCTGTAATAAAGCCCCCGTGCAATGCACCCCCCCCGTACAATGCACCCCCCCCGTGCAATGCAGCCCCTGTAATGCAGCCCCATGTAATGCACCCCCCGTGCAATGCACCCCCCCCGTGCAATGCACCCCCCCCGTGCAATGCAGCCCCTGTAATGCAGCCCCATGTAATGCACCCCCCGTGCAATGCACCCTCCCGTGTAGTGCACCCCCCGTGCAATGCACCCCCGTAATGCACCCCCATGCAATGCACCCCCCCCTCTAGTGCACCCCCCATGCAATGCAGCCCCCGTGTAATGCAGCCCCCCTGCAATGTACCCCCTGTGTAATGCACCTGCCCATGCATGGCACCTCCCCATGCAATGCAGCCCCCTGTGCAATGCAGCCCCCCATGCAATGCAGCCCCCGTGCAATGCACCCTCCCATGTAGTGCACCCCCTGTGCAATGCAGCCCCCCATGCAATGCAGCCCCCGTGTAATTCACCCCCCTGTAATGCACCCCCCATGCAATGCACCGCCATGCAATGCAGCCGCCACGTAATGCTCCCCCCGTGCAATAACCCCCCTGTGCAGTGAACCCCCTGTGCCGTAACTCCCCGATGCGTTCCTGCGCGCTGGGCAATGCCTCCCCATGAAACGCCCCCACTGTGGACCCTCCAGTGCACCCCCCCAGCCCCATGAAATGCCCCCCCCATACACCCTGCAATGCATTCAGTGAACTGTGCAATACCCCTCCGCCGTGCACCTGCGGTGCCTGCTCCCAGGGTGCCCTCGGCTTCCCTGCACCGCCTGCACCCGGCGCATGAGCCCCTGCCGTGCCCTGGCCCCCCCGTGCTCGAACCGGCCCGTGCAACGTCTCCTCCTGGTGCACGACCCGGCCCATGCAACGTCTCCTCCTGGTGCACGAACCGGCCCGTGCAACATCTCCTCCTGGTGCTCGACCCGGCCCGTGCAACGTCCCCTCCTGGTGCATGAACCGGCCCGTGCAACGTCCCCTCCTGGTGCTCGATCCGGCCCGTGCAACATCTCCTCCTGGTGCACGACCCGGCCCATGCAACGTCTCCTCCTGGTGCACGAACCGGCCCGTGCAACGTCTCCTCCTGGTGCATGAACCGGCCCGTGCAACGTCCCCTCCTGGTGCTCGATCCGGCCCGTGCAACATCTCCTCCTGGTGCACGAACCGGCCCGTGCAACGTCTCCTCCTGGTGCTCGACCCGGCCCGTGCAACGTCTCCTCCTGGCGCTCGACCCGGCCCGTGCAACGACTCCTCCTGGTGCACGACCCGGCCCGTGCAACATCTCCTCCTGGTGCACGACCCGGCCCATGCAACGTCTCCTCCTGGTGCATGAACCGGCCCGTGCAACGACTCCTCCTGGTGCTCGACCCGGCCCGTGCAACATCTCCTCCTGGTGCACGAATCAGCCCATGCAACGTCTCCTCCTGGTGCACGACCCGGCCCGTGCAACGTCTCCTCCTGGTGCACGACCCGGCCCGTGCAACATCTCCTCCTGGTGCACGAATCAGCCCATGCAACGTCTCCTCCTGGTGCACGACCCGGCCCGTGCAACGTCTCCTCCTGGTGCACGACCCGGCCCATGCAACATCTCCTCCTGGTGCACGAATCGGCCCGTGCAACGTCTCCTCCTGGTGCACGACCCGGCCTGTGCAACGTCTCCTCCTGGTGCACGACCCGGCCCGTGCAATCCCCTGGTGCATGGGTGGGATCCTGCCGGGGAGCTCTGATCCTGCCACATCCCCTCACATCCCACCAAGGAGCTCAGATCCTGCCAGATCCACCTGGGTGCTCAGATCCCACTGGATCCCGTCAGATCCCGCCTGGGGACTTGGATCCCACCAAGGATCCAAGGCAACCCTTTGAGGAGCTCAGATCCCGTCAGATCCCATGGGGGAGCTTCCATCCCATTGCATCCCTTTGAGGAGCTCAGATCCTGCCAGATCCCACCTGGGAGCTTGGAGCCCATCAGATGCTGCAGGGGAGTTGAGATCCCATCAGATCCCACCGGAAAGCTCAGATCACCTCAGATCCCACCCGGGAGCTTGGATCCCCTCAGGTCCCATCTAGCAGCTCAGATCCCATTTGGATCCCATCTGGGAGCTCGGATCCCATCAGATCCCATCCCAGAGCTCAAACCCATTGGGGAGCTCAGATCCTGCCAGGTCCTATCTAGAAGATTAAATCCCATCTGGGAGCTCGGATCCCACTCGGGACCTGCTTGGATCCTACCTGGGACCTCGAATCCAACTAGGATCCTGCTTGGATCCTACCGAAGAGCTCAGATCCCCTCGGACCCTTGCTGGTCTCTACGGGCTTGGATGAGCCCTTGGCTTGCACCGAGCTCTCCGGGCTTGCAGAGGTCCGTGCCGAGCTCGGATCCTTCCTGGGATCCTGCATCCCACCGGATCCCGTCTGGGATCTCGCATCCCATCAGGTCCCATGGGGGAGCTCGGCTCCCGCCCAGGATTGCAGATCCTGCCAGATCCCGCCTGGGGAGCTCCGATCCCGGCCACGACCGCCCATCCCACCAGATCCCGGTGGGAAGCTCGCGCCCCACCAGATCCCAGCTCGGATCCCGCCCGGGATCCTGCATCCCACCGGATCCCGTCTGGGATCTCGGAACCCACCGGATCCCGTCTGGCAGCTTGGAGCCCACCCGAGATCCCACCGGCTCCCACCCGGGATCTCGCATCCCGCCGGATCCCTCCCCGGGCCGGCCCCGGGGCCTCCCGCCTGGGCTCCCCCCGCCCAGCGAGGCGGAAGCGGCGCCAGGGGAGGGGGGATACATCCCGGCATGCCTCGCGCGCTGCCTGCGGCGGGAGGGGCGCGAGCAGCAAAGGCTGCTGGGAGGTGCGGGGGGGGACTACAAGTCCCGGCGTGCCCCGCGGCGCTGCGCGGGAACCCGGCGGGGCGGCGAGGCGGGAACTACAAGTCCCGGCGTGCCCCGCGGCGCTGCGCGGGAACCCGGCGGGGCGGCGAGGCGGGAACTACAAGTCCCGGCGTGCTCCGCGGCGCGGAGCGGATATCCGGCGGGGCGACAGCGCGGGGGGGGGGGCGGCCGGCAGGGACGGGACCGCCATGGTGAGGCGCGGGGGGGCCCGGGGGGGCCTCTCTGGGGGGACACTGGGGGCCCCGTTATAGGGTCGCTATGGGGGGGGCACTGGGAGCCCCGTTATAAGGTCGCTATAGGGGGGAGGGGGGTGTTGGGGTGCCCCGTTATAGGGTCGCAATATGGGGGGGGACGTTGGGGTGCCCCACAGTGGGGGGGGGCAGCTTGGGGGGACACCCGTGGGGCGACAGCATTGGAGTGTCCCATGGTGGGGGGGGTCCCCGTGGTGCACCCCATTATGGAGTCCCTATAGGGATGGGGGGGACATCGGGGTCCCCGTGGTGGGTGGGGGGCAGCTCGGGGCGCCCCCTTCTAGCACCCCGATAGGGGGGACATCGGGGTCCCCGTGGTGGTGGGGGGGGCAGCTCGGGGCACCCCCTTCTAGCACCCCGATGGGGGGGACATTGGGGTCCCCGTGGTGGTGGGTGGGGGGCAGCTCGGGGCACCCCCTTCTAGCGCCCCGATAGGGGGGACATCGGGGTCCCCGTGGTGGTGGTGGGGGGCAGCTCGGGGCGCCCCCTTCTAGCACCCCGATGGGGGGGACATCGGGGTCCCCGTGGTGGTGGTGGGGGGCAGCTCGGGGCACCCCCTTCTAGCACCCCGATGGGGGGGACATCGGGGTCCCCGTGGTGGTGGGGGGGGGCAGCTCGGGGCGCCCCCTTCTAGCGCCCCGATGGGGGGGACATCGGGGTCCCCGTGGTGGTGGTGGGGGGGGCAGCTCGGGGCGCCCCCTTCTAGCGCCCCGATGGGGGGGACATCGGGGTCCCTGTGGTGGTGGTGGGGGGGGCAGCTCGGGGCGCCCCCTTCTAGCGCCCCGATGGGGGGGACATCGGGGTCCCTGTGGTGGGTGGGGGGGCAGCTCGGGACACCCCCTTCTAGCGCCCCGATGGGGGGGACATCGGGGTCCCCGTGGTGGTGGGGGGGGCAGCTCGGGGCACCCCCTTCTAGCGCCCCGATAGGGGGGACATCGGGGTCCCCGTGATGGTGGGGGGCAGCTCGGGGCACCCCCTTCTAGCACCCTGATGGGGGGACATCGGGGTCCCCGTGGTGGTGGGGGGCAGCTTGGGACACCCCCTTCTAGCACCCCGATAGGGGAGACATCGGGGTCCCCGTGGTGGGTGGGGGACAGCTCGGGGCGCCCCCTTCTAGCACCCTGATGGGGGGACATCGGGGTCCCCATGGTGGTGGGGGGGGGGGGCAGCTCGGGACACCCCCTTCTAGCGCCCCGATGGGGGGGACATCGGGGTCCCCGTGGTGGTGGGGGGGGCAGCTCGGGGCACCCCCTTCTAGCACCCCGATAGGGGGGACATCGGGGTCCCCGTGGTGGTGGTGGGGGGCAGCTCGGGGCGCCCCCTTCTAGCGCCCCGATGGGGGGGACATCGGGGTCCCCGTGGTGGTGGTGGGGGGCAGCTCGGGGCGCCCCCTTCTAGCGCCCCGATAGGGGGGACATCGGGGTCCCCGTGGTGGTGGTGGGGGGGGGCAGCTCGGGACACCCCCTTCTAGCGCCCCGATGGGGGGGACATCGGGGTCCCCGTGGTGGTGGTGGGGGGGGCAGCTCGGGACACCCCCTTCTAGCGCCCCGATGGGGGGGACATCGGGGTCCCTGTGGTGGTGGTGGGGGGCAGCTCGGGGCACCCCCTTCTAGCACCCCGATAGGGGGGACATCGGGGTCCCCGTGGTGGTGGGTGGGGGGCAGCTCGGGGCGCCCCCTTCTAGCGCCCCGATGGGGGGGACATCGGGGTCCCCGTGGTGGTGGGTGGGGGGCAGCTCGGGACACCCCCTTCTAGCGCCCCGATAGGGGGGACATTGGGGTCCCTGTGGTGGGTGGGGGGCAGCTCGGGGCGCCCCCTTCTAGCACCCCGATAGGGGGGACATCAGGGTCCCTGTGGTGGTGGGTGGGGGGCAGCTCGGGGCGCCCCCTTCTAGCACCCCGATGGGGGGGACATCGGGGTCCCCGTGGTGGTGGTGGGGGGCAGCTCGGGGCACCCCCTTCTAGCACCCCGATAGGGGGGACATCGGGGTCCCCGTGGTGGGTGGGGGGCAGCTCGGGGCGCCCCCTTCTAGCACCCCGATAGGGGGGACATCGGGGTCCCCGTGGTGGGGGGGGCAGCTCGGGGCGCCCCCTTCTAGCACCCCGATGGGGGGACATCGGGGTCCCCGTGGTGGTGGTGGGGGGCAGCTCGGGGCACCCCCTTCTAGCACCCTGATAGGGGGGACATCGGGGTCCCCGTGGTGGTGGTGGGGGGGGCAGCTCGGGGCACCCCCTTCTAGCGCCCCGATGGGGGGGACATCGGGGTCCCCGTGGTGGTGGTGGGGGGCAGCTCGGGGCACCCCCTTCTAGCACCCTGATAGGGGGGACATCGGGGTCCCCGTGGTGGTGGTGGGGGGGGCAGCTCGGGGCACCCCCTTCTAGTGCCCCGATGGGGGGGACATCGGGGTCCCCGTGGTGGTGGGTGGGGGGCAGCTCGGGGCACCCCCTTCTAGCACCCCGATAGGGGGGACATCGGGGTCCCCGTGGTGGTGGGGGGGGCAGCTCGGGGCGCCCCCTTCTAGCACCCCGATGGGGGGGACATCGGGGTCCCCGTGGTGGTGGGGGGGGCAGCTCGGGGCGCCCCCTTCTAGCGCCCCGATAGGGGGGACATCGGGGTCCCCGTGGTGGTGGTGGGGGGCAGCTCGGGGCACCCCCTTCTAGCACCCTGATAGGGGGGACATCGGGGTCCCCGTGGTGGTGGGGGGGGCAGCTCGGGGCACCCCCTTCTAGCACCCCGATAGGGGGGACATCGGGGTCCCTGTGGTGGTGGGTGGGGGGCAGCTCGGGGCGCCCCCTTCTAGCGCCCCGATGGGGGGGACATCGGGGTCCCCGTGGTGGTGGGGGGGGCAGCTCGGGGCACCCCCTTCTAGCACCCCGATAGGGGGGACATCGGGGTCCCCGTGGTGGTGTGGGGGAGCAGCTCGGGGCACCCCCTTCTAGCGCCCCGATAGGGGGGACATCGGGGTCCCCGTGGTGGTGGGTGGGGGGCAGCTCGGGGCACCCCCTTCTAGCGCCCCGATAGGGGGGGGTCATCGGGGTCCCCGTGGTGGTGTGGGGGGCAGCTCGGGGCACCCCCTTCTAGCGCCCCGATGGGGGGGACATCGGGGTCCCCGTGGTGGTGGGGGGCAGCTTGGGACACCCCCTTCTAGCGCCCCGATAGGGGGGGGTCATCGGGGTCCCCGTGGTGGTGGTGGGGGCAGCTCGGGGCACCCCCTTCTAGCGCCCCGATGGGGGGGACATCGGGGTCCCCATGACAGAGGGCACCTTGGGGTGACCCCCCCCACCCTCCAAGGCAATCCCTACTCTTTTGGGGACAGCTTGCCCATTTTTGGGCTACCTCCAGCACCCCCTTTTCCCCTCCCCGCTGGTATCCACAGGGGTCTCCCGTGGTTGGGGGGGAGAAGGAGGTGCCCAAAAAGGCAGAAAACCCCCCCGAAACGGCAAGCGCAGGCAGAAAGAGGGCGGCACGGGCGCTTTGGCTGACTGACTGACTGTTTTTTTCCCCGTAATGCCCCGTTTTGGCCCCGATTTGGCGACAGATTCGCTTCATCCTCATCCAGAACCGGGCCGGCAAGACCCGCCTGGCCAAGTGGTACATGCAGTTCGACGACGACGAGAAGCAGAAGCTCATAGAGGAGGTTCACGCCGTCGTCACGGTGCGCGACGCCAAACACACCAATTTCGTGGAGGTAACGCGTGCGTCCCGTCCCCCCCGCCCCGGTCCCGAAACGCTCCGCTCGGCGCCGGCTTGATCCCCTTTGGGAGCCGAGGCGAAGCGGAGCGCCCAACCCGGAGCTCGCCCGTAGCGCGGGATCTCTCCGCCACCCGACGCACACTCTTTGCCGAAATCCGGCTTCGCGGACTCGCCGCTCTGCCGAGGTCGCTTCACGCGCCTCGGAAAGCCGCTCGTTTTGTCCGTTCTCCTTCGCCCCGTCCCCAAAGCGGGTCCGCTTGGCCCGAAAATGGCTGCCCCAGTCCCTCCCAGTCCCTCCCAGTTGCCTTTTCCCCTCTTCCCCCCCCCAGTTTCGCAACTTCAAGATCATCTACCGGCGCTACGCGGGCCTTTACTTCTGCATCTGCGTCGACGTCACCGACAACAACCTGGCTTATCTCGAAGCCATCCACAACTTCGTGGAGGTGAGGTTAACGAGTCGCGTTAATTAGACGCCCGCGCTAACGACCCCGGCGCTGCTTCGTGCCCGGTTCGCCAGTGGTGGCTGCGGCTGGGGCTTGAAATCCCAGTCCGGGACTGGGACGGAGTGGTGGGTGGGGCAGTGGAAAACGACCGGCGGAGGGTGGCGGTGGATCCCGTCGGATCCCGTCTGGGAGCTCAGATCCCGGCAGAGCCTGCTGGCGAGTTCGGATCCCATCTAGGAGCTTGGATCCTGCCAGATCCCACCGCAGAGTTTGGGTCCCACCTGGGAGCTCGGATCCCCTCGGGTCCCACCTGGGAGCTCGAGCCCTGCCGGGGCGCTCAGATCCTGCTAGATCCCGTTTAGGAGCTCGGATCTCGTCAGATCCCATTTAGGAGCTTGGATCCTCTTGGGTCCCACCAGGGGAGCTCCAAGCCCATCGGGTCCTGCCCTCAGATCCCATCAGATCCCACCCTGGAGCTGGGGTCCCTCTCAATCTCAGCTTGGACCCGCCTAGGAAGTTCAGATCCTGTCAGATCCCATCTTGGAGTTAAGATCCCACCAGGACCTCAGAGGCTATCTAGGAGCTTGTATCTCACCAGATCCCACCAGGGAGGTCCAGTCCCATCAGGTCCTGCTGGGGAGCTCAGATCCCCCCAGATCCCACCGGGGAGCCTTGGCCCTGCCAGGGAGGTCAGATCCCATCAGATCCCACCAGGCAGCACCAATCCCATCAGATCCCGCCAGGCAGCTTGAATCCCTTCAGATCCCACCCGGCAGCTTGGGCCCCACCAAGGAGCTCAGATCCCGTCTAGGAGCTTGGATCCTCTCAGATCCTGCCAGGGAGCTTGAATCTCATCAGATCCCACCTAGGAGCCCGGATCCCGTCGGATTCCCCACAGGTACTCGGACCCCATCCGGGAGCTTGGGCCTCTCCGGGGAGCTCGGATCCCCTCAGATCCCACCTGAGTCCCACCTAGGAGCTCAGATCCCACCTAGGAGCTCAGATCCCACCTGGGTCACACCTAGGAGCTCAGATCCCACCTAGGAGCTCAGATCCCACCTGGGTCGCACCTAGGAGCTCAGATCCCACCTAGGAGCTCAGATCCCACCTGGGTCACACCTAGGAGCTCAGATCCCACCTGGGTCGCACCTAGGAGCTCAGATCCCACCTGGGTCACACCTAGGAGCTCAGATCCCACCTAGGAGCTCAGATCCCACCTAGGAGCTCAGATCCCACCTAGGAGCTCAGATCCCACCTGGGTCACACCTAGGAGCTCAGATCCCACCTGGGTCGCACCTAGGTGCTCAGATCCCACTGGATCCCAGCTGGGCACTGGGATCCTGCTGGGTCGCTCAGATCCCACCCAGGAGCCCAGGCCTCTCCAGGGAGCTCCGATTCCCACCTAGGAACTCGGATCCCCTCGGATCCCAGCCCGGCGCGCGGATCCCATCGGATCCCAGCCGGGCGCCGGGATCCCGTCACCTCCCTCCCTCCCTGCAGGTGCTGAACGAGTATTTCCACAACGTCTGCGAGCTCGACCTCGTGTTCAACTTCTACAAGGTGAGCGGCGCCGGCGTGCCCGTTTCGGGGAGATTTACCCCAATTCTGGGTGTGGGGTGGGGGGGGGAACTGCCCCGTTTGGGCCCGATCCTGCCCCGTTTGAGGTTTCTTTTTTTTTTGGTAGCGGTTGGGATGGGGACGGGGGGGTGGATTTGGAGCCCGGCGGGGTCTTCTCACGCCGCTCCCACCCCCGGCGCAGGTCTACACGGTGGTGGACGAGATGTTCCTGGCGGGGGAGATCCGCGAGACGAGCCAGACCAAGGTGCTCAAGCAGCTCCTCATGCTGCAGTCGCTGGAGTGAGGCCGCCGCCGCCCTTCCTCCTCCTCCTCCTCCTCCTCGTCGTCGTCGTGGTCGTGGTGGGACTCGCGCGTCCCCTGTGTCGCCCCCCCCCCCAAAAAGGGACCAGGCCCCCCCCCCCCATCCCCATGAATAAACGTGGCTGTGATGTACCCGCCGCCCGCGGGCGTTTCGGGGCGGTGACAAAACCGGGGCGAAACGCTTGGGGTTTGGGGACAGGGGTGGGGATGTCGCTCCAGCTGGGGATTGTGGGGGGGGGGCAGGGATCCCCCCCACCCCCAGGGGTGACAGGGGGACCTGGGGATGCTGGAGGACACCCCAGAGGTGACAGTGGGACCTGTAGGGTGGCCCGGGGACCCCTGGGGATGCCCAAGGGCCCCCTCTGGAGACAGTAAGGGGGGACAGACCCCCAGGGGTGACCAGAGAACCCCCAGGGGTGGTGGTGGGACCCCCAGGGGTGGTCAAGGACCCCCCCCATGGTGACCGGAGACCCCCAGGGGTGACGGTGGGACCCCCAGGGTGGCTAAGGACCCCCCGGGGTGACCGGCGACCCCCCAGGGGTGGTCAAGGACCCCTCATGGTGACTGGACACCCCCCAGGGGTGGCCAGGGACCCCCCAGGGGTGGCCAAGGACCCCCCAGGGTGACCAGAGACCCCCCCGTGGTGACCAGAGACCCCCCTAGGGGTGACGGTGGGACCCCCAGGGTGGCCAAGGACCCCCCCAGGGTAACAGAGGAACCCGTGGGGTGGCCAGGGGGCCCTGGAGCTGCCTGGGGTCCCCCCCAGCGTGGTGAGGGGAGCGGTGGGGTGGCCGGAGGGACCCCGGGGGCTCCCCAGGAGTCTGACGTGCGTCGCGTGGGGGGGGGGGGGTTACAGGCGAGAAAAGAGGTTTGGGAGGCCAGCATGTGTCACGCGAGGGGGTTTATTGCCCCTAAAGATATTTGGGAGCCCAAACGCGTGTCGTCCGGGGTGGGGGGTTATGGGTGCGGAGGACCCTGACGGGTGTCGTCCAGGGGGGTTTACGGGTATGGAGGACCCCGACACGCGTCGTCCGGGGGGGTTTATTGTGCCGAAGATATTGAGGAGCCCAAACGCGCGTCACCCAGAGGGGTTTACGGGTGCAGAGGACCCCGACGCGCATCGTCCAGGGGGATTTACGGGTGCGGAGGACCCCAACGGGTGTCACCTGGGGGGATTTATGGGTGCGGAGGACCCCAACACGCATCACCCCAGGGGGTTTATGGGTGCGGAGGACCCTGACACGCGTCAGCCGGGAGGATTTATGGGTGTGGAGGACCCCAACACGTGTCACCCAGGGGGAGTTTATGGGTGCGAGGACCCTGACACCCGTCATCTGGAGGGGTTTATGGGTGCAGAAGAGCCCAACGTGCGTCACCCGGGGGCATTTACAGGCGCAGAGGACCCTGATGTGCGTCACCCGGGGGGGGTTCATGGGTGCGGAGGACCCCGACGGGTGTCGTCCAGGGGGATTTATGGGTGCGAAGGACCCCAACGCGCATCACCCGGGGGGATTCACGGGTGCGGAGGACCCCGACAGGTGTTGTCCAGGGGGGGATTTACGGGTGCGGAGGACCCCGACACGCATCACCTGGGGGGGTTCACAGGTGCGGAGGACCCCGACGGGTGTTGTCCGGGGGGTGGATTTACAGGCGCAGAGGACCCTGATGTGCGTCACCCGGGGGGGGGGTTCACGGGTGCGGAGGACCCCGACGGCTGTCGTCCGGGGGCATTTACGGGTGCGAAGGACCCCAACGCGCATCACCCGGGGGGATTCACGGGTGCGGAGAACCCCGACGGGTGTCACCTGGGGGGATTTACGGGTGCGGAGGACCCCGACACGCGTCACCCAGGGGGGTTCACGGGTGCGGAGGACCCCGACGGGTGTTGTCCAAGGGGGGATTTACAGGTGCAGAGGACCCCGACACGCGTCACCCGGGGGGGTTCACAGGTGCGGAGGACCCCGACGGGTGTTGTCCGGGGGGGCGATTTACCGGCGCGGAGGACCCCGACGCGTCACTTCTCCCTCTCCAACCTTTTCACGGCGGGGTTGGGGTACTCGGGGTTCTCGATGGCGCCGGGCCCGAATTTGAGCTCGAGGAAGGCGCGCACGTCGTTGGGGGCCATGGCGGTGAAGCCGGCGAAGGGCAGCGGCCGCAGGGGCTGCAGGAAGCGCTCGGGGAACTCCACGTCCTGCCGGTGGCCCAACCACGTGTCCTTGGTCATGACGCCGTCGCGGGGGTAGAAAGGCCACAGGTCCACGTGCAGGCGGTTGAGGCGGCTGTAGTGGACGCGGAAGAAGTCGCCCTCGGGCGCCTTCTCCCAGACGAAACCCTCGTCGTCCACCACGGCGGCGCCGGCGGCCGCCTCGCGCAACAGGCGGCACTTGCCGGCGTCCTCGCGGTAGATGCCCAGGTCGACGTCGTAGTCCCAGGGGATGATGTCACCGTGCCGGGCGGCCCCCAACAACGAGCCGCCCTCGAGCCAGTAGCGCACGCCGGCGGCGGCGAGCACGGCGGCGGCGCGGCGGGCTGTAGCCCGCAGGGCCCGCAGGCAACAGGGCGGCGTCCAGCGGTCCTGGTGCAGGTACTGGGGCGTGCGGGCGTGCACGGTGCCGAAACAGCGCGCCGTCTCCTTGCCGCAGCCGTACCAGCGCTCGCGCCCCTCGGGCAGCACCACCCGCTTGACGCCGAAGTCGGCTAACAGGCGGCGGCGGCGGGCCCGGGCGGCCGCTTCGGCTTTCCAGCGCCCGTGGGGCGTCGCCAGCGGCGGCGGGCGGCGGGCGGCGAAGGCGGCCTCCGGCAACAGGCGGACGGTCCAGCCGCGCAGCGCCGCCTGCATGAAGAGGGCGGTGGGTAGCGGGCGGGCCAGCGGGAAGGACAGGTTGAAGAGGTCGCGGGTGCGCAGCAGCAACACCGCGTCGCCCTCCACGGCGCGGCAGGGGCCCGCCGGGGTGTAGCGGGCCGTCCACTCGCGCAGGCTGACGTGGAGGTCGAGGCAGCGCGGCGGGGTCGGGCCGCGCACAGGCGCTGCCACCACCCGGGTGTTGTCACCGGCACCGCCGGCACCGTTCTCCAGCGCGTCCCGCATGCGTTCGAGGTGGCCGGGGGTGGCGCGGACGCCGTCGGGGACCAGGGCCACGTGGCGGGTGCGGACGTGCAGCTCCGGGCGGGACAGGCGCGGCGGGCGGTCAGGCGCCGGGCGGAGCGTCAACAGGCGGGCGCCGGGCGGCAGCGGCGGTAGCGGGGGGTAGGGGGTCTCGTCGGCCACCACCAGCAGCGGCGGCGGCGGGCGCAGGGCGGCGAAGGAGCGCGCCACCCCCGGCACGTCGTTGGCGAAGTCCTCGAACTCCCGCAGCAGCACGGTGACGCCCGGCGTCAGCCCCGGCGCGGTGTTGTCGCCGCCGGCCCGGGGCCGCGGCGGTTGCGGCGTCCCCCAGCGCCACACGCAGAGGAGGAGGAGGAGGTTGAGGCCGATGGCGGCGCACAGGGCGGCCTGGCAGGGCGGCAGGCGCATGGCTGCGGTCACGGGGCGGCGCGCGCGGCAAGTCGGGCGGTCTCAGCGGGCTCCAGCCATAGTGGCGGCGTCACCCGCGCGGTGAGTCACAGGCGGAGGCCGCCTGACAGCAGAGTCACACGTGCAGCGAGTTGCGCGGCCTCTGCAGCTGTCAACTGCAAGGGCAGTGTCACACGTGCCACGAGTTCCGGGGTCTCAGCAGCCTCCGGCCACGATGCCTGTGCCACACGTGTAGCGAGTTGGGCGGTCTCAGCAGCCTGCACCTGTGATGGTGTTGTCACACGTGCGGCGAGCGGGGCGGTCTCAGCGGCCTCCCCCACCGTAGCAGCGCTGTGAGGAGGGAAAAGGAGCGTCAGGGAGGGGAGGGGCAGGGCCCGGACCCCCCCCCTCGTTAGCGACCCCCCCTCGTTAGCGACCCCCTCCTTGTTAGGGGCCCGCAGGTGCCTCAGAGGCAGCAGCGCTCCCAGCTGAGGCTTCGCGGCGTTGGGACACGAATGGCCACGGCGACGGGAGGGGAAGGGTGTTGTTGCCACAGCAACCCCATCCCTAGCAACACCGTACCAAGCGATAGCAATGCTCGAGCCCTTTAAGTGTACGTGTGTACACAGCCAAACACATGCACGTACCTGTATGTCTCTCTATGAGTGTGCACCCCATACGACTGTGCGCGTGCCTGTATACCTCCGTGTACCACTGTACACACCTATACACCCATGCAAACGCTTGTACACCTCCATGTACCAGTGTACATAGCTATATACCCATACGAACGCTTGTATACCTCCACATTACCAGTGCATACAGCTATATGACCCTGCGCACGCCTGTACGTCTCCCCGTACCACTGTACACCCCTATACACCCATGCGCATGCCTGTATCTCTCATGTACCAGCGTACACCCCTACACCCCTGTGTGCACGCTTGTATACCTCCATGTGCTGGTGTACACCCCTATACACCTGTGCGCACAGCTCTATACCTCCATGTGCCAGTGTACACCCCTATACACCTGTGTGCATGCCTGTACCCCTCCACGTGCCAGTGTACACAGCCCTACGACCGTGCGCCCACCTGTATATCTCCACGTACTGGCTGGTGTATACCCCTATACGCCTGTGTGCATGCCTGTAGACCTCCCTGTACCAGTATAGACAGCTATATGGTTGCATGCACACCTGTCTACCTCCGTGTGCCGGTGTACAGCCCTATACAGCCGCGTACGCACCTGTATACCTCCACGTGCAGGTGTACTCACCAATACACCCGCACCTGCATCGCTCCACGTACCGCTGGACACATCCATCGGCCCAGGCGCGCCTGTATTCCTCCGCGTGCCGCTGTACACACCTGTCTACACGTGCGCACACCCTTTTACCCCCCCGCTCCTCCGTGACCCTGCACACCCCTATAGACCCCCGTACAGCCCCGCCACCCCGTACCTCCCTATAGCCCCCACACCGCCCCGTGCCCTGGTGATCACCAAATCCCCCCCGTGTCTCTCTTCCCCCATAGCCCCCTATACCTCCCCATACCTCCTATAGCACCCCCCTACCACCCGTACCCCTCATAGCTCCCTATAGCCCCTCATACCACCTATAGCCCCCATAGCCCCCTATAGCTCCCCATACCCCTAGAGCCCCCCCATAGCCCCCACACCACCCCATACCCCGGTGACCACCATACCCTGCCGCGTCCCCGAACCCTCCATACCCCCTATAGCCCCCCCATAGCCCCTGCACCGTCCCGTACCCCGGTGACTGCCATACCCTGCCGCGTCCCCCGTGCCCCCCCGTACCCCCTATAGCCCCTATAGCCCCCCCATAGCCCCTGCACTGCCCCGTACCCCAGTGACCGCCATACCCCGCTGTGTCCCCCGCGCCCCCCGTACCCCCCTATAGCCCCTATGGCCCCCCGTACCCGCTATACCCCCCTATAGCCCCCCATACCCCCCTATAGCCCCCTATACCCTCCCTGTGGCCCCCACAGCCCCCCCACCACCCTGTACCCTGGTGACCACCATACCTCACTGCGTCCCCTGCGCCCCCCCGTACCCCCTGTACCCCCCCTATACCCCCCTGTGGCCCCCCTATACCCCCCTGTGGCCCCTGTAGTCCCCCCATAGCTTCCGCACCACCCCGTACCCCAGTGACCGCCATACCCTGCCGCTTCCCCCACGGCCCCCGTACCCCCTATAGCCCCCCGTACCCCCTATAGCCCCCTATACCCCCCCTGTGCCCCTATAACCCCCCCATAGCCCCCGCACCACCCCATACCCCAGTGACTGCCATACCCCGCCACATCCCCTGTGCCCCCCTGTACCCCCTATATCCCCCTATAGTCCCCTGTACCCCCTATGTCCCCCTATACCCCCCGTGGCCCCTATAGCCCCCCATAGCCCCCGCACCGCCCCGTACCCCGGTGACCGCCATACCCTGCTGTGCCCCCCCCGTACCCCCTATATCCCCCTATACCCCCCCGTACCCCCTATATCCCCCCATACCCCCCCGTACCCCCTATATCCCCCATACCCCCCAGTGGCTCCCACAGCCCCCCCATAGCCCCCACACCGCCCCGTACCCCGGTGACCGCCATACCCCGCCGCGCCCCCCCGTACTCCCTATATCCCCCATACCCCCCGTACCCCCTATACCCCCACACCCCCCCGTGGCTCCTATAGCCCCCATACCCCCCCGTGGCCCCTATAGCCCCCCATAGCCCCCGCACTGCCCCGTACCCCGGTGATTGCCATACCCCGCCGCGCCCCCCCGTACCCCCTATACCCCCCTATACCCCCCGTACCCCCTATATCCCCCATATCCCCTATACCCCCTATAGCCCCCATACCCCCCCGTGGCCCCTATAGCCCCCCATAGCCCCCGCACTGCCCCGTACCCCGGTGACCGCCATACCCCGCCGCGCCCCCCCGTACCCCCTATATCCCCCTATACCCCCCGTACCCCCTATACCCCCATACCCCCCCGTGGCCCCTATAGCCCCCCATAGCCCCCGCACCGCCCCGTACCCCGGTGACCGCCATACCCCGCCGCGCCCCCCCGTACCCCCTATACCCCCCATACCCCCCGTACCCCCTATACCCCCCCATACCCCCCGTACCCCCTATACCCCCCGTACCCCCTATACCCCCCATACCCCCCCATACCCCCCCATAGCCCCCCATAGCCCCCGCACCGCCCGTACCACGGGGCGCCGTTGCCCCGGCAACCGGCCCTCAACCACCCCCCCCCCGCGCCAGCCGCCGCCGCCTCCCCCCTCCCCTCCCCTCCCCGCGCGCGCCTCTCGACGTCACTTCCGGCGGCGGCTCCCTTTGTGGCAGGAAGCGGCGGCGGGCGGCCCCGGGCAGCGGCTCCCTTTGTGGCAGCGGGCGGGAGCCATGATGGAGGCCGAGCGGGCGGCGGCGCGGGCCCAGCCGCCCCCCCCCGAGCCGCCGCCGCCCCCCCCCGCCGCCGCCGCCGCCGAGCTGAGCCTGCCCGGCATCCTGCACTTCATCCAGCACGAGTGGGCCCGCTTCGAGGCCGAGAAGAGCCGCTGGGAGGCCGAGCGGGCCGAGCTGCAGGTAGCGGCGCCGGTACCGGGGGAGCTGGGGGGGGGGCGGGGGTACCGGAGCCGCCGCTGCTGCTGCCGCCGCCGCCATCTTGGGAGGAAATGGCCGCCCGGAGCCATGCCGGGGGCGGGACCGGCAGCCGGCACCGGGATGGGGGGGGGACCGGGCACCGGGGGGAACCGGGACCGGGAACCGGCACCGGGGGGGAACTGGGGGTGGGGAACCGGGACCGGGGGGAACCGGGCACCGGGGGGAACCGGAACCGGGGGGGAATTGGGGGTGGGGAACCGGTACCGGGGGGGAACTGGGGGTGGGGAACCGGGCACCGGGGGGAACCGGGCACCGGGGGGAACCGGAACCGGGGGGGAACTGGGGCTGGGGAACCGGGACCGGGCACCCAGGAGGAACCGGCACCGGGGGGGAACTGGGGGTGGGGAACCGGGACCGGGGGGGAACTGGGGGTGGGGAACCGGGACCGGGGGGAACCGGGCACCGGGGGGAACCGGAACCGGGGGGAACTGGGGGTGGGGAACCGGGACCGGGCACCGGGGGGGAACCAGGCACCGGGGGGAACGGGAACCGGGACCGGGGGAGAACCGGGACTGGGGGGGAACTGGGGGTGGGGAACCGGGACCGGGCACCGGGGGGGGAACCGGGACCGGGGGGGAATTGGGGGTGGGGAACCGGGACCGGGCACCGGGGGGGAACCGGTACCGGGGGAGAACTGGGGGTGGGGAACCGGGACCGGGCACCCAGGGGGAACCGGTACTGGGAGGGAACCGGTACTGGGGGTGGAGAACCGGGACCGAGGGGGAACCGGGCCCCGTGGAAGAACCGGGACCGGGAACCGGAACGGAGGAGGAACCGGGAACCGGGCACCGGGGGGCAACCGGGAGGGAACCAGTACCAGGACGGAACTGGGGGTGGGGAACCGGGACCGGGGCGGAACTGGGCACCGGGGCAGGGGGAGAACTGGGACCAGGAACCGGAGGGGGGGGAGGGAACTGGGAATCGGCACCAGGAGGGAACCAGTTGGGGGGGGGAACTGGAAGGGGGGGGGGAACCAGCACCGGGGGGGGGGAGCGGACCAGGGGGCACCGGGAGCCGGTACTGGGTGGGTTGGGGGTGAACCAGGAACCGACACCGGTGGGGAGGGGGCACTGGGAACCGGCTGTGTGGCTGCGGGGGGGGGGGCATGTTACTGGGAGGCCCCAGGGTCTGGGGGGGACCCGCTGCCTTTGTGTGCCGGTATTGGGGACCCCCCTGCCCCGGTAATGGGGTACAGGGTGCCCCCCCCCACTCCGATAACAGGCACCATGGTAACGGAGACCCCACCCCCACCCCGGTAACGGGGTCCCCTGCTATCAGGGCCCCCCCCCCCAATATTGGAGGTAGCTGCCCCATGCCGGAGCACCGGCTGTTCCCCTGCGCCCCGATGGTGCTCCCGGTACCGTCGGCACCGTTCCCGGTGCCAGCACTCTCGGTACCATCGGCATCGCTCTGGTACCGGCAGTCCTGGTACCATCGCTACCAGTGCCGTTAGCATCACTCCGATGCTGGTGTTCCTGGTACCGCCGTTCCCGGTACCATCGGCATCGCTCCGGTACCATTGGCACTATTCCTGGTACCACCGCTGCCAGTGCCGTTGGCATCGCTCCGATGCTGGCGTTCCCGATACCGCCGTTCGCAGTACCATTGGCGTCGCTCTGGTACCATCGGAACTATTCGTGGTACCACCACTGCCAGTGCTGTTGGCATCGCTCCGATGCTGGCGCTCCCGGTACCATCGGCATTGCTCTGGTGTCGGCAGTCCTGGTACCACCAGTACCGTTTCTGGTACCGTCGTTCCCGGTACCATCGGCATTGCTCCGGTGCCAGCAGTCCTGGCACCATCGGCACAGTTCCCGGTGCCATCGCTCTGGTGCCAGCACTCCTGGTACCATCAGCATTGCTGTTGGTGTCAGCATTCCTGGTACCATCGCTGCTGGTACCATCGGCGTTATTCTGATGCTGGCATTCCCGGTACCATCGCTCTTGGTACCATCGGCGTCACTGGTGCCAGCAGTCCTGGTACCATCGGCACCGTTCCTGGTGCCGTCACTCTCGGTACCATCAGCATCGCTCTGATGCTGGTGCCTGCAGTACCATCGGCATCGCTCCGGTGTCAGCAGTCCTGGTACCATCGGCACCATTCCTGGTACCATCGCTCCCAGTGCCCACCATTCCTGGTACCATCGCTCCCAGTGCCATCAGCATCCCTCTGATGCCGGCGCTCCCGGTACCATCGGCATTGCTCTGGTGCCAGCAGTCCTGGTACCATCGGCACCGTTCCTGGTACCATCGCTCCTGGTGCCATCGGCATCGCTCTGATGCTGGCGCTTAAGGTACCATCGGCATCACTCCGGTGCCAGCAGTCCTGGTACCATCACTCCCGGTACCATCGGCATCACTCCGGTGCCAGCAGTCCTGGTACCATCACTCCCGGTACCATCGGCATCACTCCGGTGCCAGCAGTCCTGATACCGTCGGCGCCGTTCCTGGTACCACCGCTGCCCACGCCACCGGCATCGCTCCCAGTACCACCGGCAGCGCTCCGGGTACCGCCGGCAGCGCTGCAACCTTCGCGGCGGCCGCCTCCTCTCCGCTCCTCCTTCCCGCAGCCCGACGCCTCCGGCAGCTCCCTCTTTTTCCCGTCTTTTTTGTTTTTCCCGGGAACGCGGGGTCGGGGGGGGGGACGACCAGCGCCGCACCACCGGCGCCGCACCACCGGCCCCGCTCAGCGCGGCCTCGCCTCCCGCCAGGCGCAGGTGGCCTTTCTGCAGGGCGAGCGCAAAGGCCAGGAAAACCTCAAGACGGACCTGGTGCGGCGGATAAAAATGCTGGAATACGCCCTGAAGCAGGAAAGGTAGGAGAGGGCGGCGCGGAGGCGGCTCCGGCGCAGCCTCGGCCCGAAGGGGAAGACGCGGAAAATCCCGGTTGTGCCGCACGCGTGTGTTTTATTTTTTCTTTTTAACCCCCTCCCTTTTTTCCTTAAATCCCCCCAGGTCTAAATATCACAAGCTGAAATTCGGCACCGACCTCAACCCGGGCGAGAAGAGGCCGGAGGCGGCGGAGCCGGGTGAGGGAGCCGGCGGAGCCTCGTCCCCCCCCCCCCCCCCCCCACTTCTCCGGCGCGCTGACCCCCCCCGTCGCCCTCCCCTCGCTCCGTCCTCTTCTTTCCCAGCCGCCAACGGCCCGGCGGAAGCGGCGGCGCCGGACGGCAGCCCCTCGGCCTGGAAGGAAGGACGGCAGCTCCTGCGGCAGTGAGTGCCGGGAAATCGGGGGGGTGATATTTGAGGGGGGGGGGGCTTGCCCCGGGCTGTCCCGAGCTGCCCGTTCTCAGCTCCGCCGCCGCAGGTACCTGGAGGAGGTGGGTTACACCGACACCGTCCTGGACATGCGCTCCAAGCGCGTGCGCTCCCTGCTCGGCCGCTGCTCCGCGGGCGTCAGCGGAGCCGCCGACGGCTCCGAGCCGGCGCTCCGCGGCGGAGACTCGCCGCTCGTCAGGCGCATCGAGGAGCAGATTCAGAGGTGAGGGGGGGGCTCCGGCACGGCACAGCCCGCTCTGGCTCGGGGGGGGGGCTCCGGCTCAACCCGGCTCGGAGAGGGGGGCTCTGGCACAGCCCGCTCCGGCTCGGAGAAGGGGGCTCCGGCTCGGAGAGGGGGGCTCCGGCTCGGAGAAGGGGGGGCTCAGTGCAACTTGCTCCAGCTCGGAGAGGGGGGGTCTGGCTCAGCCCGCTCTGGCTCGGAGAGGGGGGGCTCCAGCTCAGCCCGCTCCGGCTCAGAGAGGGGGGGTCTGGCTCAGCCCGCTCCGGCTCAGAGAGGGGGGGCTCGGGCTCGGTGTGTCCCGCTCCGGCTCGGAGAGGGGGGGCTCCAGCTCGGCCCGCTCCAGCTCAGAGAGGGGGGGTCTGGCTCAGCCCGCTCCGGCTCAGAGAGGGGGGGCTCGGGCTCAGTGTGTCCCGCTCCGGCTCGGAGAGGGGGGGCTCCAGCTCGGCCCGCTCCCGCTCAGAGAGGGGGGGTCTGGCTCAGCCCGCTCCGGCTCAGAGAGGGGGGGCTCGGGCTCGGTGTGTCCCGCTCCGGCTCGGAGAAGGGGGGGCTCCAGCTCGGCCCACTCCGGCTCGGAGAAGGGGGGGCTTAGTGCAACTTGCTCCAGCTCGGAGAGGGGGGGTCTGGCTCAGCCCGCTCTGGCTCGGAGGGGGGGGGCTCCAGCTCAACCTGGCTCGAAGGGGGGGGGCGGGGCTCCAGGTCGGCCCGCTCTGGCTCGGAGAGAGGGGGGCTCAGTGCAGCTCGGCCCGCTCCGGCTCGGAGAGGGGGGGCTCCAGCTCAGCCTGCTCCGGCTTGGAGGGGGGGGGCTCAGCGCAGCGCATCCCACTCTGGCTCGGAGAGGGGGGGCTCCAGCTCAGCCCGCTCCGGATTGGAGAGGGGGGGCTCAGGCTCGGTGTGTCCTGCTCTGGGTCGGAGAGGGGGGGCTCCAGCTCAGCCCGCTCCGACTCGGAGAGGGGGGGCTCCGGCTCGGCGCAGCCCGCTCCGAATTGGAGAGGGGGGGGCTCAGTGCGGCTCGGCTGGATTTGGCTTGGAGAAGGGGGGGCTTCAGGGCGGCTCAGCCTGCTCTGGCCTGGATTGGGGGCTCCAG
Organism: Struthio camelus; assembly: GCF_040807025.1. Classification (NCBI taxonomy): domain Eukaryota; kingdom Metazoa; phylum Chordata; class Aves; order Struthioniformes; family Struthionidae; genus Struthio; species Struthio camelus. The sequence goes on along the minus strand of NC_090957.1, from coordinate 1,875,252 downwards.
CTCAACCCAGCCGGCTCCGGCTTGTAGAGGGGGGCTTGTTGGGGGGGGGGGGGGCCGCCGCCCCCGGCACAGCTCGACCGCCCGCGCGCAGGAACGCCGCCGGCAAGGAGGCGAAGGAGCGGCCGGACGCCTCCGTGCTGGAGCGCCTGCCCTTCCTGCGGAGCTGCGAGGACGAGGACAGCGACGAGGACGAGGAGCCCGAGGGTCCGCGCCCCCGCCGGAAGCAACGCGCCAAGGCAAGCGTCTTCCCCCCCCGCACCCCGCTCCGAAACCTTCCCCCCCCGCCTCGCCGGGCGGCTTCGACGCCGTGACCGGCCCCGCTCCCTCCGCTCAGCTCGAGGACGACGAGGACGACGACGAGGACGACTCCGAGGACGCCCTCAACGAGTTCGACTTCCTGGGCTCCGGCGCGGACGGCGCCGAGCGCGGCGCCGAGTTGGGTGAGTGCCGGACCGCGGGCCGACCCGGCGTTTCCGAAACTGGGGGTAGGGGGGCGAACGCCGCCGCCTCTCGCCTTTTTTTTCCTCCCCCCCTCTCCCGGCCCCACCGCTTCCCCGCAGAGCGACGCCGCGTCAAGCTGCAGGGCGTGCTGGCCGAGCTGCGGGACGTCGACGGGCTCCCGGCCGAGCCGCCGGCCCGCGACGCCGTGACGATGACGACGGTGGCCGCCGCCGCCGCCCCGCGCGCCCGAAGCCGCTGCCGCCCGGCGGGCTCCCTCGGCCTCGATGACGGCGCCGCCGTGAGCCTGGGCGACCTGGCCGACCTGACGGTGGCCAACGACGACGAGCTCAGCGGCGACGTGAGTCGGCGTCGCCCCGAATCGCGCCTCGGTTCCCCCCCCCACACCCCTTGCCCCTTTTTCCCCCAAAACGGCAGCTCGCTTTGTCCCCGTTTTCACCCCCGACTCGAGGCTCCGGTTTCCCTGCGCTGCCCCAAAACTTGGGGCTCCGCTTCCCCCCTGTTCTAACCTGGAGCCGGCGCTCCGCTTCCCCCCTGTTTTAATCCCAACTTCGAGGCTCTGCTTTCCGGGGCTTAACCCCCGAAATGCGGGCTCACCTGCCCCCTGTTTTCGCCCCGAAATTGGGGCTCGGCTTTCCTCTGTTTGCATGCCAAAAATTGGGGCTCCGCTTTCGTCGTTTCAGCCCCGATATCGGGGCTCGGCTTTCCCCCATCGCAAGCCAAAAATTGGGTCCGGCTTTGCCTTGCTTTAACCCAAAAATTGGGTCCCGCTTTGCCTTGCTTTAACCCAAAAATTGGGTCCCGCTTTGCCTTGCTTTAACCCAAAAATTGGGTCCCGCTTTGCCTTGCTTTAACCCAAAAATCAGGACTCTATTTTGCTCTGTTTTAACTCTGAAGTCGGGGCTCGGCTTCCCCCCCCACCCCGTTCCCCCCCCAGAAATCGGGGCTCGGCTTCCCCCTCCCCCATTTCCCCCCCCCAGAAATCGGGGCTCGGCTTCCCCCCCCCCCCACCCCGTTCCCCCCCCAGAAATCGGGGCTCGGCTTCCCCCCCCCACCCCGTTCCCCCCCCAGAAATCGGGGCTCGGCTTCCCCCCCCCACCCCGTTCCCCCCCCAGAAATCGGGGCTCGGCTTCCCCCCCCCACCCCGTTTCCACTCCAGAAATCGGGCCTTGGCTTCCCCCCTCCCCGTTTCCCCCCCAAAAATCGGGGCTCCGCTTTCCCGCCCCGTTTCCCCCCCAAAAATCGGGGCTCCGCTTTCCCGCCCCGTTTCCCCCCCAAAAATCGGGGCTCCGCTTTCCCGCCCCGTTTCCCCCCCAAAAATCGGGGCTCCGCTTTCCCCCTGTTTCCCCCCCCCAAAAATTGAGACTCGGCTTTCCCCCGTGTCCACCCCAAAAATCGGGGCTCCGCTTTGCCCCGTTTCAACCCCAAAAAATCAGGTCTCCTTTTTGCCCCGTTTTCAACCCCAAACGCCGGGACTCGGCTTCCCGCGACGGGGTTTTGGGGGGGGGGGGGTGCCCACGACCTCCCCGCCGCAGGCGCCGGCCGCGGGGGCCCTGCCCAAGCCCTGGACGGCCAAGTTCACGCTGCGCAGCCACTACGACGGCGTGCGGGCGCTGGCCTTCCACCACGCCGCCGCCGCCCTGCTCACCGCCTCCGAGGACGGCACCCTCAAGCTCTGGAACCTGCACCGGCCCCCCGGCGCCCCCAAAAAGTAGGTGTCACCGCGGAGGAAGGGGACGACGCGGTCGGCCGGCCGCCCTCCCCGCTGCCCCGCTCACCGCCGGTTCTTGGGCTCTCTCCCGCGGCGCAGGAACGCGGCGGCGCTGGACGTGGAGCCGGTGTACGCTTTCCGCGGGCACAGGTGGGTGGCGGCGTCCGTCCTCCCGTCACCGCGTCCGTGTCCCCTCCCCATACGGTGTCAGTCCTCCCGTTGTCGTGTCCGTCCTTGCGCCGTGTCCGTCCTTGTACTGTTTCCGTCCTCCCGTCACCGCGTCCGTCCTCGCGCCGTGTCCCCTCCCCATGCGGTGTCAGCCCTCGTGCTGTGTCTTGTCCTCCTGTCACCGTGTCCGTCCTCGCGTGGCGTCTGTCCTCGCGCCACGTCCGTCCTCCCGTCACCGCGTCCGTCCTTGCGCAGCGTCCATCCTCCCGTCGCTGCGTCCGTCCTCGCGCGGTGTCCCCTCGCCACACGGCGTCCATCCTCCCGTCACCGTGTCCGTCCTCACGCAGCGTCCCCTCCCCGCGCAGCGTCCGTTCTCCCGGCACGGTGTCACCTCCTTGGGCCGCATCCGTCCTGGTGCAGGGTAGTCCTGGTGTGGTATCATTTCCTTGGGCGTGGTGTAGTCCTGGTGTGGTGTAGCCTTGGGACGGTGTCACCTCCTTGGGCTGAGTCCATCCTGGTGCAGGATAGTCCTGGTGCAGTATCACTTCCTTGGGCACGGTGTAGTCCTGGCACGGTGTCACCTCCTTGGCTGGGTCCATCCTCACACAGTGTAGTCCTGGCACAACGTCGCCACCTTGGGCACGGTGTAGCCTTGGCACGGTGTAGCCCTGGCGCGGCGTCACCTCCTTGGGCTGTGCCTGTCCTGGCACAGCGTGGTCTTGGCAAGGCGTCACCTTCTCGGGCTGGGTCCATCCTGGCGCGGGGTAGTCCCGGCACGGTGTCACCCCCTTTGGCCACGTCCATCCTGATGCGGTGTAGCCCTGGGACGGTGTCACCTCTTTGGCTGGGTCCATCCTCACACAGTGTAGTCCTGGCACGGTGTAGCCCTAGCACAGTGTCACCACCTTGGGCTGCACCTGTCCTGGCGCAGCGTGGTCTGGGCAAGGCGTCACCTGCTCGGGCCGGGTCCATCCTGGCGCGGGGTAGTCCCGGCACGGTGTCACCTCCTTTGGCCACGTCCATCCTGGCGCGGTGTAGCCCTGGCGCAGTGTCACCTCCTCGGGCCACCGCTCTCCCGGCGGTGCGGCGTCGCGTCCGTCCTGGCGCGGCGTAGTCCTGGCGGGCGGTCAAGTCCTCGTGTCGCATCACCGTCCCGCGGCGTCACCGTCCCGCGGCGTCCCCGTCCCCGCAGGGGCCCCGTGCTGGCCGTCGCCATGGGTCCCGCCAGCGAGTTCTGCTGCAGCGGCGGCGCCGACGGCCGCATCCGCTGCTGGCGCCTGCCGGACCTGGACACCGACCCCTACGACGGTTACGGTGAGCGTCAGCGCGGGGTGATGGTGGGGGGGGGGACCGCCGCGGGGCGCCGCCTCGGTCGTCACCCGGCGTCACCCGCCCCGCAGACCCCGGGGTGCTGCGCGGCGTCCTGGAGGGCCACGGCGACGCCGTCTGGGCGCTGGCCTTCAGCCCCGGCGCCGGGCGCCTGGCCTCCTGCTCGGCCGACGGTACGCTGCGCCTGTGGGACCCCGGCGCCGCCGCCTGTCTCAGCACCTACGCCGCCGGCCAGGGTGAGTCGGGGAGGGGCGGGGAGGCACGGGGGAGGCCGGCCGGCTGACGGCGTCACCCCCCCCCACCACCACCACCACCACCGCAGAGCACGGCGTCCCCACGTCCCTCGCCTTCGCCGCCACGCAGCCGGGCCACGTGGTGACCGCTTTCCGCTCGGGCGCCGCCGTGCTCTACGACGCCGAGGCGGCGCGGCCCGTCCTGGCCTGGAGCGGTGAGTCGGGGGTCCTTCCCCCCCCCCCACAACCCTTCTTCCCCGGACGCCTGGGCCCCTTGCGGTTCAACCGGTGGCTTCCGTCATCACCGAAGCAGGCGGCAGCCAGATCAACCAGGTGGCGAGCCACCCCACGGAGCCCCTCACCGTGGCGGCCAGCGACGACGGCGGCATCCGCTTCCTGGACAACCGCACCGGTGAGCGGGGCCGGGCGGCGCCGGCGGGGCTTCGTCAGGCTAACGAGGAGGCGCCTGACGAGCCCCGCTCGCCCTAGGGAAAGCCGTGCACTCCATGGTGGCCCACCTGGACGCCGTCACCTGCCTGGCCGTGGACCCCAGCGGCGCCTTCCTGCTCTCCGGCAGTAAGGGCGCTCCCCGGACGCCTGGGCCCCCTCCTCGGCGCGTGTTGCTTCCCCGCCCCACCCCACCACCGGGTCCCTGGGAGCCCCCCCATTGCCTTTGGGTGGGGGGGATGCCGGACTCCTGGGCCCCTTCCCTCCTGTGCGTCCCCGGACTCCTGGGCCCCTTCCGTATGACGCGTCCCCGGACTCCTGGGCCCCTGGGAGCCTCTATCGCCTTTGGGTGGGGGGATCCTGGACTCCTGGGCCCCTTCCGTATGATGCGTCCCCGGACTCCTGGGTCCCTGGGAGCCTCTATCGCCTTTGGGTGGGGGGATCCCGGACTCCTGGGCCCCTTCCGTATGACGCGTCCCCGGACTCCTGGGCCCCTGGGAGCCTCTATCGCCTTTGGGTGGGGGGATCCCGGACTCCTGGGCCCCTTCCGTATGACGCGTCCCCGGACTCCTGGGCCCCTGGGAGCCTCTATTGCCTTTGGGTGGGGGGATCCCGGACTCCTGGGCCCCTTCCGTATGGTGCATCCCCGGACTCCTGGGCCCCTTCCCTCCTGCGTGTCCCTGGACTCCTGGGCCCCTGGGAGCCCCCCTTGCCTTTGGGTGGGGGGATCCCGGACGCCTGGGCCCCTTCCCTCCTGCGTGTCCCCGGACTCCTGGGCCCCTGGGAGCCCCCCTTGCCTTTGGGTGGGGGGATCCCGGACACCTGGGCCCCTTCCCTCCTGCACGTCCCCGGACTCCTGGGCCCCTGGGAGCCTCTATTGCCTTTGGGTGGGGGGATCCCGGACTCCTGGGCCCCTTCCGCATGGCACATCCCCGGACTCCTGGGCCCTTTCCTTCCTGTGTGTCCCCGGACGCCTGGGCCCCCTGCGTATGGTGCATGCCTGGACTCCTGGGTCCCTGGGAGCCCCCCCTTGCCTTTGGGTGGGGGGATCCCGGACGCCTGGGCCCCTTCCCTCCTGCGTGTCCCTGGACTCCTGGGCCCCTGGGAGCCTCTATCGCCTTTGGGTGGGGGGATCCCGGACACCTGGGCCCCTTCCCTCCTGCGTGTCCCCGGACTCCTGGGCCCCTGGGAGCCCCCCTTGCCTTTGGGTGGGGGGATCCCGGACTCCTGGGCCCCTTCCGTATGACGCGTCCCCGGACTCCTGGGTCCCTGGGAGCCTCTATCGCCTTTGGGTGGGGGGATCCCGGACTCCTGGGCCCCTTCCATATGGCGCATCCCCGGACTCCTGGGCTTCTTTCCTCCTGCGCATGCCCGGACTCCTGGGCCCCCTGCGTATGGCGCATGCCCGGACTCCTGGGCCCCTTCCCTCCTGCGTGTCCCTGGACTCCTGGGCCCCTGGGAGCCCCCCTTGCCTTTGGGTGGGGGGATCCCGGACGCCTGGGCCCCTTCCCTCCTGCGTGTCCCTGGACTCCTGGGCCCCTGGGAGCCTCTATCGCCTTTGGGTGGGGGGATCCCGGACACCTGGGCCCCTTCCCTCCTGCGTGTCCCCGGACTCCTGGGCCCCTGGGAGCCCCCCTTGCCTTTGGGTGGGGGGATCCCGGACGCCTGGGCCCCTTCCCTCCTGCGTGTCCCCGGACTCCTGGGCCCCTGGGAGCCTCTATCGCCTTTGGGTGGGGGAATCCCGGACTCCTGGGCCCTTTCCGCATGGCACATCCCCGGACTCCTGGGCCCTTTCCTCCTGCGCATGTCCGGACTCCTGGGCCCCCTGCGTATGGTGCATGCCCGGACTCCTGGGCCCCCTGCGTATGGCGCATGCCCGGACTCCTGGGTCCCTAGGGGCCCCTGTTGCCTTTGGGTGGGGGGATCCCGGACACCTGGGTCCCTTCCGTATGACGCATCCCCGGACTCCTGGGCCCCCTCCCTCCCGCGCATCCCTGGGAGCCCCCTGCCCTTTAAGGGGAGACATCCCCGGACTCCTGGGCCCCCGAGAACTCACCGCCGCCCCTCCTGAAGACACCCGCCGGACGCCTGGGCCCCTTCCTTACGGTGCCCGTTGTCACCTTAACCGCGTTCGGTGGCGGCGGGGTCACGCGCCTGCCCCCCCGCCCCCCCGCAGGCCACGACTGTTCGCTGCGCCTGTGGCACCTGGGCAGCCGGACGTGCGTGCAGGAGATCGCGGCGCACCGCCGGAAGCACGCCGAGGCCGTGCACGCCGTCGCCTTCCACCCCGGGCGGGCGCTGAGCGCCAGCGCCGGCGCCGACGCCCTCGCCAAGGTCTTCGCCTGAGCCCCCCGCCGCCGCACCCTATAGACCCCCCCTCCCCGGGGGTGGGGGGTGGGGGCTCCCTATAGCCCCCCCTCCCCGGGGCCTTTCTACAGTCCCCCAGGGCTGTTAGAAGCCCCCGAGGGGGGTGTATAAGGCCTGTATCTGCCCCCGGGGCAGTTATGGGCCGTATATACCCCCCTGGGGACCCTATATACCCCCTTAGGGCATTTATATAGTCCCCTGGGGCAGTTATGGGCCGTATATGCCCCCCCGGGGACCCTATATACCCCCTTAGGGCATTTATATAGTCCCCTGGGGCAGTTATGGGCCATATATGCCCCCCTGGGGACCCTATATACCCCCTTAGGGCATTTATATAGTCCCCTGGGGGTAGTTATGGGCCATATATGCCCCCCTGGGGACCCTATATACCCCCTTAGGGCATTTATATAGTCTCCTGGGGGTAGTTATGGGCCATATATGCCCCCCTGGGGACCCTATATACCCCCTTAGGGCATTTATATAGTCCCCTGGGGGCAGTTATGGGCCATGTATACTGCCCTGGGGCACTTATATAGTCCCTTGGTGCAGTTATGGGTGGTATATACCCCCCTGGGGACTTGATAGACCCCCCCCCCTTAGGGCATTTATATAGCCCCCTGGGGCACCTATATAGCCCCTGGGCCAGTTATGGGCCATACTCCCCCTCTGGGGACCTTATATACCCCCTTAGGGCGTTTATATAGTCCCTTGGAGCAGTTATGGGCAGTATATACCCCCCCTGGGGACTTGATAGACCCCCTTAGGGCATTTATATAGCCCCCTGGGGCAGTTATGGGCCATGTATACTGCCCTGGGGCACCTATATAGCCCCCTGGGGAAGTTAAAGAGCCTGTATACCCTCCTGGGGGGGCTCTATATCACCTTCTGGGGTACCTATATAGACCCCTGGGGCAGTTATGAGCCATATATAGCTCCCTGGGGACTCTATATAGACTTCTGGGGCAGTTACAGGCCCTATATAGCCCCTGGGGACTCAATATACCCCCATAGGGCATTTATATAGTCTCCTTGGGGCAATTATGGGCCGTATATACCCCCCTGGGGACTCGATATACCCCCTTAGGGCATTTATATAGCCCCCTGGGGCAGTTAAAGGGTCTGTATCACCTGCTGGGGCAGTTATGGCCCTATATACTCCCCTGGGGGACTGTATATATCTTTTCTGGGGCATTTATATAGCTTCCCAGGGCAGTTACAGGCCCTATATATGCCCGGGAGCATCTATATAGCCCCTGGGGTGTCTACATACACCTCTAGGGTATCTCTATAGCCCCCCAGGGCAATTACGGGCTCTATATGTCCCTCTGGGGCATCTACATATGGCCCTAGGGCAGTTATGAGCTCTATATACCCCCCTGGGGACTCTATATACCTCTCTGCGTCATCTATATATGGCCCTGGGGAATGATGGGCCCTATATACCCCCCCCGAAGCATCTATATGTCCCCCAGGGCAGGGACGGGCCCTATATACCCCCTTGGGGGCTCTGTTGCCCCCCCCGGGGGCAGTTAAGGGCTCTATGTCCCCCCAAGGGGCAGCTATAGGCACTAACTACCCCCCCCGGGGTACTTCGGGGGGGGGGGCGCCCGGACGCCTGGGCCCTTCCCTGGCACCCGGACGCCTGGGTCCCTCGGATGCTGCGGGGACGCCCGGGCTCCTCAACACTACGGGGGCGCCCGGACGCCTGGGCCCCCCCCCCCAATACCCCGGGGGGGGCCCGGACGCCTGGGCCCCCCCACCCCGCACACGCGTGTGCTGCAGCCGCCGGTCACTGTGTGATGGCGCGGCCCCCGCTCCAGGCCCTTTTTACCGTGTATTTATTGGGGGGGGGGAATGTTTTTTTGGGGGGAAAACCGAGGGATTTGGTAAAGGGGGGGGCAAGGGACAGGGTTTGGGGGGGGGGTCGAAGCAATAAAACCTCTTTGCAGAAAGAGCGAGTTCGGCTCCAATTTGAGCGGGTTTGGGGAGGGGAGGGGGTGCACACGCGTGTCCCCCCCCATGTCCCGCCCCGCACACGCGTGTCCCCGTGTCCCCATGTCCCGCCCCCCCCCCCCGGCGCAGTGTCCTTGGCGGCTGCGAAGGGCACCGGAGCGATGAGCCCGCTGCTGGTACCGGATTTTGGGGGGGGGGGGTGGATTTAGGGGGGGGGGATTTGGGGGTCGCGCTCACCCCATTCCCTGCCCCCCCCCCAGGCCGCCCGTCTGGGGCTGCTTCGCCCCCGGGGCCTCGGGGCCCCCCGGAGCCTCCACAACCGCGTGGCCGAACACCAGAAGCTCTTCCAGGTTTTTGGGGGGGGGGGGGCCGGATGCCTGGGCCCCTCGGGGGGGGGGGACCCGGACACCTGGGTTTTCTGGGGGGGGGTCTGGATGCCTGGGTCCCTTGGGGGGGGGGCACCCGGACGCCTGGGCCCCTTGGGCAGGGGCATCTGGATGCCGGGGTCCTTTGGGGGGCACCCGGACGCCTGGGCCCCTCGGGGGGGCCCAGACACCTGGGTCTTGTTGCGCGGCGGCCCGGACGCCTGGGTCCCTTGGGGAGTGCCCGGATGCCTGGGCCCCTTGGGGGGGCCTGGACACCTGGGTCTTGTTGGGGGTGGCCCGGGCGCCTGGGTCCCTCGGGGGGGCCTGGACGCCTGTGTCTTGTTGGGGGGGGGGGCCGGACGCCTGGGTCCCTTGGGGAGTGCCCGGACGCCTGGGCCCCTTGGGGGGGCCTGGACACCTGGGTCTTGTTGGGGGCGGCCCGGACGCCTGGGTCCCTCGGGGGGGGTGCCCGGACGCCTGGGCCCCTTGGGGGGGTGTCCGGACACCTGGGCCCCTCGGAGGGGAGGATCTGGATTCCTGGGTCCTTCAGGGGGTGCCCGGACGCCTGGGCCCCTCGGGGGGGGGGGATCTGGACACCTGGGCCCCTCAAGGGGTGGGGGACACCCAGATGCCTGGAACCCTTTGCTGGGGTGGGGGGGAAGGTGTCCCGGACGCCTGGGCCCCCTGGGTTGGGGTCAGGGGTGACCCGGACGCCTGGACCCCCACCTGATGCCCCCCACCCCCCCGGCAGGAGGACAACGGGCTCCCGGTGCACCTCAAGGGGGGGGCGCTGGACACGGTGCTCTATCGCTTCACCACCCTCGTCTGCGTCGTGGGTGCGTGCGCCCGGACGCCTGGGCCCCGCGGCCGCGGGCAGGGGGCAGGACGCCTGGGCCCCCTGGGGGTGGGGGGGGGCAGGACACCTGGGCCCCCTGGGGGTGGGGGGGGCAGGACGCCTGGGCCCCCTGGGGTGGGGGATGGAGGGCAGGACACCTGGGCCCCCTGGGGGTGGGGGATGGAGGGCAGGACGCCTGGGCCCCCTGGGGTGGGGGGGGCAGGACGCCTGGGCCCCCTGGGGGTGGGGGGGCAGGACACCTGGGCCCCCTGGGGTGGGGGTTGAAGGGCAGGACACCTGGGCCCCCTGGGGGTGGGGGATGGAGGGCAGGACACCTGGGCCCCCTGGGGGTGGGGGGGCAGGACGCCTGGGCCCCCTGGGGTGGGGGATGGAGGGCAGGACGCCTGGGCCCCCTGGGTTGGGGGGGGCAGGACGCCTGGGCCCCCTGGGGGTGGGGGGGCAGGACGCCTGGGCCCCCTGGGGTGGGGGATGGAGGGCAGGACGCCTGGGCCCCCTGGGGGTGGGGGAGGGGCAGGACACCTGGGCTCTATTTTTGGCCCTGAGGGTGGCCGGGGGTGGGGGGTGGGGGGGAGCAGGAATGCCGAGCCCGGACGCCTGGGCCCCGCTGGGCACGGAGCCCGGACGCCTGGGCCCCGTGACTGGTGCAGGGTTGGGGGGGGGGAGGCAGGGAGCTCGGACACCTGGGTCCCTCGAGGTTTCGGGGGGGGGAGCCCGGATGCCTGGGCCCCCTGGGTTGGGGTCGGGGGTGGCCCGGACGCCTGGGCCCCCCCCCGGTGACGGCGCCGTCCCCCGCAGGCACCTGCTGCTCGCTGCTGTCGCTGGCCAGGGCCTCGCTGCCCCGCGGCGGCGCCTGAGGGACAATAAACCTGCTCCCCCCCCCCCGGCCCGGGGACCCCGCGTCACCTCCCTGGCACCCGCCGCGCCCAGGGGCCCCGGACGCCTGGGCCCTGCGCCCGGGGGGGGGGGGAGAGGCGTCGAGCGATTTCTTTGGCTGAGGCGCCGGGCGGCGACGCTGCGCGGTGACGCGTCCTCGCCGGGGGGGGGGACGTGGGGACAGGGGGACACAGGGAGGGGGGGACACAGGGAGGTGGGGACACGGGGATGGGGGGACACAGGGACAGGGGGACACAGGGACATGAGGGGCCATGGAGGTGTGGGGACACGGGGACGTGGGGACGCGGGGACGTGGGGATGGGGACACAGGGCCATAGGGGCCATGGAGCCGTGGGGACACGGTGTTGGGGGGACACGGGGGAGGTGGGGACGTGGGGACATGGGGGCCACGGAGCCATGGGGACACGGTGCTGGGGGGACATGGGGACGTGGGGACACAGGAACAGGGGGACATGAGGGCCATGGGGACCAGGGAGCCATGGGGACACGGGGATGTGGGGACACGTGGACATGGGGACATGAGGGGCCATGGAGGTGTGGGGAGACGGTGCTGTGGGGACACGGGGAGGTGGGGACAGGGGGATGGGGGGAGGTGGGGACAGGGGGACATGGAGGCCACGGAGCCATGGGGACACGGTGCTGGGGGGACATGGGGACGTGGGGACACAGGAACAGGGGGGCCATGGAGCCGTGGGGACCAGGGAGCCATGGGGACACAGGGATGTGGGGACACGTGGACATGGAGACATGAGGGGCCATGGAGGTGTGGGGACACGGTGCTGTGGGGACACGGGGAGGTGGGGACAGGGGGATGGGGGGACAGGGGGACCAGGGAGCCATGGGGACACGGTGCTGTGGGGACGCGGAGACTTGGGGACACAGGGACAGGGGGGAGGAGGGGACAGGGGGACACAGGGCCACGGGGATTTGGGGCCACGGGGACACCCGGACACGGGGGGGGGGGGGCCAAGGGGCCGCCGGCTCCGCGCTCCGCGCTCTCTTGGCCCCGCGGACGCGCCGTAGCGGCGGGCGGCAGCGCGCCTGCGCCCAGCCGGGCCCCGCCCCCCTCCGCCGCCGCCATGGAGTCGGACGGGACGTACGAGCCGGGCTTCGTGGGGATCCGCTTCTGCCAGGAGTGGTGAGGGGTCCCCGCCCCCCCGGGACCCCCCCGAGACCCCCTGGACCCCCCCCGGGGCCTCCGGGACCCCCTGGACCCCCGCCGGGGCCTCCCGGACCCCCCCTGGACCGCCCCGGACCCCCCCGCGCCCTCCCAGACCCCCCCCGAGACCCCCTGGACCCCCCCGCGCCCTCCCAGAACCCCCCCGGGACCCCCTGGACCCCCCACCGGGGCCTCCGGGACCTCCCAGGACCCCCCGGACCCCCCCTGGACCGCCCCGGACTCCCCCGCGCCTTCCCAGACCCCCCCCCCGGGACCCCCTGGACCTCCCGGACCCCCCCGAGACCCCCTGGACCCCCCCGGGGCCTCCCGGACCCCCCCTGGACCGCCCCGGACTCCCCCGCGCCCTCCCAGACCCCCCCCCGCGCCCCCCTGGACCCCCCCGGGGCCTCCCGGACCCACCCTGGACCTCCCCGGACTCCCCCGCGCCCTCCCAGACCCCCCCCGAGACCCCCTGGACCCCCCCGGGGCCTCCTCGGACCCCCCCGGCCCGCCCCGCGACCCCCTGGGCTTCCCGGACCCCCCCGGCGCCCCTCCGGTCCCCCCCGGGCCCCGCTGCGGCCGCCGCGCCGCTTCCCGGCGTCCCCCGCGCCCCCTCCCCGCCCGCCGCCTCAGGCCCCGCCCACACTCACCCCCTCAGGCCCCGCCCACACTCACCCCCCTCAGGCCCCGCCCAACACTCACCCCCCTCAGGCCCCGCCCACACTCACCCCCCTCAGGCCCCGCCCACACTCACCCCCCTCAGGCCCCGCCCACACTCACCCCCCTCAGGCCCCGCCCACACTCACCCCCCTCAGGCCCCGCCCACACGCCGCCACCGACGCGCCTTGGCCCCGCCCATCAGACCCCCGGCAGCGCTTCCAAGCCCCGCCCACAACGCCGGGCCCCGCCCACGCGCCTTGGCCCCGCCCACAAGGCCCCGCCCCCGATGTGCCCCAGCGTGGGGGGGGGTCCCGGCTGTTGCCACCCCCCGAGACCCTACAATAACCCCCCCCCCCCCCCCAGCAACAACATGCTCTACCCCAAGGAGGACAAGGAGAACCGCATCCTGCTCTACGCCGTGAGTGTCCCCGGCGCTCCCAGCGCTCCCAGTCCGGGACTGGGACCAGTCCGTAACCCCCCCGGCGCTCCCAGTGCTCCCAGTCCGGGACTGGGACCAGTCCGTAACCCCCCCAGCGCTCCCAGTCCAGGACTGGGACCAGTCCATAACCCCCCTGGCGCTCCCAGAGCTCCCAGTCCGGGACTGGGACCAGTCCGTAACTCCCCCCGGCGCTCCCAGCGCTCCCAGTCCGGGACTGGGACCAGTCCATAACCCCCCCCGGCGCTCCCAGAGCTCCCAGTCCGGGACTGGGACCAGTCCGTAACCCCCCCGGCGCTCCCAGCGCTCCCAGTCCGGGACTGGGACCAGTCCATAACCCCCCCCGGCGCTCCCAGAGCTCCCAGTCCGGGACTGGGACCAGTCCGTAACTCCCCCCGGCGCTCCCAGCGCTCCCAGTCCGGGACTGGGCCTGGGACCGGTCCGTAACCCCCCCCGGCGCTCCCAGCGCTCCCAGTCCGGGACTGGGACCAGTCCGTAACCCCCCCAGCGCTCCCAGTGCTCCCAGTCCGGGACTGGGCCTGGGACCGGTCCGTAACCCCCCCCGGCGCTCCCAGTCCGGGACTGGGACCAGTCCGTAACCCCCCATCCCCCCCCCCGGCGCTCCCAGCGCTCCCAGTCCGGGACTGGGCCTGGGACCAGTCTGTGACCCCCCCCCCCAGCGCTCCCAGTCTGGGACTGGGCCTGGAACCAGTCTGTAACCCCCCCAGCGCTCCCAGTGCTCCCAGTCCGGGACTGGGACTGGACCAGTCCGTAACCCCCCTCCCCCCGTGTCCCTCCTCCCCCCAGTGCTCCCAGTCCGGGACTGGGCCTGGGACCAGTCTGTGACCCCCCCCCCCCAGCGCTCCCAGTCTGGGACTGGGCCTGGAACCAGTCTGTAACCCCCCCCAGCGCTCCCAGCGCTCCCAGTCCGGGACTGGGCCTGGGACCGGTCCGTAACCCCCCCGGCGCTCCCAGTGCTCCCAGTCCAGGACTGGGACTGGACCAGTCCGTAACCCCCCTCCCCCCGTGTCCCTCCTCCCCCCAGTGCTCCCAGTCCGGGACTGGGACTGGGACCAGTCCGTAACCCCCCCCCCATCTCCCCCCCAGTGCCGCAACTGCGACTACCAGCAAGAGGCCGACAACAGCTGCATCTACGTCAACAAGATCACGCACGAAGTGGAGTGAGGCTTAACGGGGCTGCTAATTAGGGGGGGCAATTAATAACAGGGGGGAGGCTTATTAATAAGGGAGGGGTATAATTAATTAGGGCTAATTTGTGGGGGGGTATTAGAGGGCAAGTGAGTGGTGGCAAGGGAGGAGGGCTTGAGGGGGGAGGTTAATGAGGGGTAATTAGTCAAAAGGGGGTTAATGAGGGGGGTGAGCGGGGCGGGTAATTAGCGGCGGGCTCGTTAACGGCTCGATTAACGCCCCCATCTCGCTCCCCCCGTGGCAGTGAGCTGACGCAGATCATCGCCGACGTCTCGCAGGACCCCACGCTGCCCCGCACCGAGGACCACCCGTGCCAGAAGTGAGGGCCCTGCGTGTCCCCCCCCCCGTCGGGGACACCCTGGGGACACCCCGGGGATGTTGGGGGCACCCTGGGGATGTCCCAGGGGTGTTGGGGACACCTAGGGGATGTTGGGGACACTCCAGGGGTGTTGGGGACACCCTGGGGACGTCTCGGGGGTGTTGGGGACACCCTGGGGATGTCCCAGGGGTGTTGGGGACACCTAGGGGATGTTGGGGACACTCCAGGGGTGTTGGGGACACCCTGGAGACGTCCCGGGGATGTTGGGGACACCCTGGGGATGTCCCGGGGTGTTGGGGACACCTAGGGGACGTTGGGGACACCCCAGGGGTGTTGGGGACACCCTGGGGACACCCTGGGGATGTCTCGGGGGCGTTGGGGACGTCCTGGGGACATCGGGGACACCCTGGGGATGTCAGGGACACCCTGGGGACATCAGGGACACCCTGAGAACATCGGGGACATGCTGGGGACACCCTTGTGGCGTTGAGGACACCTAAGGGACGTCGGGGACACCCCGGGGGCATCAGGGACACCCTGGGGACACCCCGGGGGCTTTGGGGACATCCTGGGAACACCCTTGTGGCGTTGAGGACACCTAAGGGATGTCGGGGACACCCCGGGGACATCGGTGACACTCTGGGGACACCCTGGGGACATCAGGGACACCTGACCTTGCTCCCACTGCCCAGCTCCAGGGAGAAACTGGCTCTGCTTGGAGGGGGGGGACCAGAGGGCTCCGATGTCCCCCTGGGGCACCAGTGTCCCCCCCATTCCCAAGCTCCGATGTCCCCACGGGGCACTGAGGTTCCCCCCCATAGCTCCAGTGTCCCCATGCCCAGTGTCCCCAGGGGGCTCGGACATCCCTCGCGGTGGCTCCGGCGTGTCCCCAACGTCCCCATGGGGCTCTGATGTCCCTGGGGGGCTTGGACGTCCCCTGCGGTGGCTCCGGCGTGTCCCCGACGTCCCCATGGGGCTCCGATGTCCCTGGGGGGCTCAGACGTCCCCTGCGGTGGCTCCGGCGTGTCCCCGACGTCCCCATGGGGCTCTGATGTCCCTGGGGGGCTTGGACGTCCCCTGCGGTGGCTCCGGCGTGTCCCCGACGTCCCCATGGGGCTCCGATGTCCCTGGGGGGCTCAGACGTCCCCTGCGGTGGCTCCGACGTGTCCCCGACGTCCCCATGGGGCTCCAATGTCCCTGGGGGGCTCAGACGTCCCCTGCGGTGGCTCCGGCGTGTCCCCGACGTCCCCATGGGGCTCCGATGTCCCCGGGGGGCTCAGACGTCCCTCGCGGTGGCTCCGGCGTGTCCCCGACGTCCCCACGGGGCTCCGATGTCCCCGGGGAGCTCGGACGTCCCTCGCGGTGGCTCCGGCGTGTCCCCGACGTCCCCACGGGGCTCCGATGTCCCCAGGGGGCTCGGACGTCCCCTCGCGGTGGCTCCGGCGTGTCCCCGACGTCCCCATGGGGCTCCGATGTCCCCGGGGGGCTCAGATGTCCCCTGCGGTGGCTCCGGCGTGTCCCCGACGTCCCCATGGGGCTCTGATGTCCCCGGGGGGCTCGGACGTCCCCTGTGGTGGCTGCGGTGGCTCCGGCGTGTCCCCAACGTCCCCATGGGGCTCCCCGGGGGGCTCGGACGTCCCCTGCGGTGGCTCCGGCGTGTCCCCGACGTCCCCACGGGGCTCCGATGTCCCCGGGGGGCTCGGACGTCCCCTGCGGTGGCTCCAGCGTGTCCCCGACGTCCCCATGGGGCTCCCCGGGGGGCTCGGACGTCCCCTGCGGTGGCTCCAGCGTGTCCCCGACGTCCCCATGGGGCTCCCCGGGGGGCTCGGACGTCCCCTCGCGGTGGCTCCGGCGTGTCCCCGACGTCCCCTCGCCCTCTCCCCCCCCAGGTGCGGGCACAAGGAGGCCGTTTTCTTCCAGTCGCACAGCGCCCGAGCCGAGGTGAGCCGGCCGCTTCCGGAGGCCGGGAACGTCCCCGCGTCCCCCCCGCGTCCCCGCCGACCCGCTGCCTCCTGTCCCCGCGCAGGACGCCATGCGGCTCTACTACGTGTGCACCGCCCCCCACTGCGGCCACCGCTGGACCGAGTAGAGAACTGCCGGAGAGCGGTCCTGAGCCCGGATAACGGCGCCGGAGCCCGGATATCGGTCCTGAGCCCGGATATCGGTCCCAGCACCCGGATCTCGGTCCCCTGTTTGGATACTGGTCCCGATCCCAGATCTCGGTCCTGAGCCCCGATCTCAGCCCTGATCCCGGATCTCGGTCCCCAGTCTGGATACTGGTCCCGATCCCGGATCTCGGTCCTGAGCCCGGATCTCGGCCCGGATCTCGGTCCCCAGTCTGGATCCTGGTCCCGATCCCGGATCTCGGTCCTGAGCCCCGATCTCAGCCCCGATCCCGGATCTCGGTCCCCAGTCTGGATCCTGGTCCCGATCTCGGATCTCGGTCCTGAGCCCCGATCTCAGCCCTGATCCCAGATCTCGGTCCCCAGTCTGGATACTGGTCCCGATCCCGGATCTCGGTCCTGAGCCCGGATCTCGGCCCGGATCTCGGTCCCCAGTCTGGATCCTGGTCCCGATCCCGGATCTCGGTCCTGAGCCCCGATCTCAGCCCCGATCCCGGATCTCGGTCCCCAGTCTGGATCCTGGTCCCGATCCCGGATCTCGGTCCTGAGCCCCGATCTCAGCCCCGATCCCGGATCTCGGTCCCCTGTCTGGATTTTGTTCCTGATCCTGGATTTTGTTCCTGATCCTGGATCTTGGTCCCGATCCTGGATCTTGGTCCTGATCCCGGATCTCGGTCCCAAGTCTGGATACTGTCCCGATCCCAGATCTCGGTCCTGATCCCGGATCTCGGTCCCGAGTCTGGATACTGGTCCTGATCCCGGATCTCGGTCCTGATCCCAGATACCAGCCCCAATCCCGGATACTGGTCCTGATCCCAGATCTTGGTCCCGAGCCCGGACAGGGGTCCTGAGCCTGGATACTGGTCCCGATCCCAGATCTCGGTCCCCAGTCTGGATACTGGTCCCGATCCCAGATCTCAGTCCCCAGTCTGGATACTGGTCCCGATCCCGGATCTCGGTCCTGATCCCAGATATCAGCCCCAATCCCGGATACTGGTCCCGATCCCGGATCTCGGTCCCGAGCCCGGACAGGGGTCCCGACCCCGGATCTCAGCCCTGATCCCAGATCTCGGTCCCCAGTCTGGATACTGGTCCCGATCCCAGATCTCAGTCCCCAGTCTGGATACTGGTCCCGATCCCGGATCTCGGTCCTGATCCCAGATATCAGCCCCAATCCCGGATACTGGTCCCGATCCCGGATCTCGGTCCCGAGCCCAGACAGGGGTCCCGACCCCAGATCTCAGCCCTGATCCCAGATCTCGGTCCCCAGTCTGGATCCTGGTCCCGATCCCGGATCTCGGTCCTGAGCCCCGATCTCAGCCCCGATCCCGGATCTCGGTCCCCTGTCTGGATTTTGTTCCTGATCCTGGATTTTGTTCCTGATCCTGGATCTTGGTCCCGATCCTGGATCTTGGTCCTGATCCCGGATCTCGGTCCCAAGTCTGGATACTGTCCCGATCCCAGATCTCGGTCCTGATCCCGGATCTCGGTCCCGAGTCTGGATACTGGTCCTGATCCCGGATCTCGGTCCTGATCCCAGATACCAGCCCCAATCCCGGATACTGGTCCTGATCCCAGATCTTGGTCCCGAGCCCGGACAGGGGTCCTGAGCCTGGATACTGGTCCCGATCCCAGATCTCGGTCCCCAGTCTGGATACTGGTCCCGATCCCAGATCTCAGTCCCCAGTCTGGATACTGGTCCCGATCCCAGATCTCGGTCCTGATCCCAGATATCAGCCCCAATCCCGGATACTGGTCCCGATCCCGGATCTCGGTCCCGAGCCCAGACAGGGGTCCCGACCCCGGATCTCAGCCCTGATCCCAGATCTCGGTCCCCAGTCTGGATCCTGGTCCCGATCCCGGATCTCGGTCCTGAGCCGCGACTTTGGTCCGACCCCGGATCTGGATCCGGATCGCGCTCCGGAGCCCTGGCCGCATCCTGCCCGTTCGCGTAGCCAACAGGATGATTTTTTTGGGGATGAGGCCGCCTCAGCCGTGTCCTTGCTGCGCCGGGCCCCGATCCCCCCCCCGGGTGCCCCCAATTGCCCCCGGGCATCCCAAATCACTCATATACCCCTGCTTGCCCCCCCCCAGCTGCCCCCAATCCCCCCCACATACCCCTGATTGCCCCCCTGGGTGCCCCAAATCACTCACATACCCTCCCAGTTGCCCCCAGGTGCCCCCAACCCCCCCCCCAACATGCCCTCAATCACTCCCTAGGTGCCCCAAATGGCTCCTGAGTGCCCCTAATTGCCCCCAAATCGCCCCCCCATCCCACCCCGAGGTGCCCACATCACCTTATCAAGCCCTGAATTGCCTCCTGGTACCCTGCGTCCCCCCCCCCGAGCTCCGAATCGCCTCCACGGGGCCCCAATTTGGTGCCCTGAACCACCACGGCCGGGGGCAGGGGGGGCGATTTCTGCTCGCTTTGGGGCAAAACGTTTATTATAGGACCCTTTAAAACACAGAGAAGCCACCGGAAAAATAAAAAAAGAGTTAAAAGTTTGGGGGGGGGGGGAAAGAGGGAGGGGAATCCGGCTTCAAACCGTTTCGGGGCTGCCGCCGTCGAGGCGCCGCCGGACCATTTGCAGCAGCGACTCGGAGTAGGAGCGGAGCAGGGCGAGGGTGGCGGCGTCCGGCGGGCCGCCCTCGGTGGCGGTGGCGGCGTCGGCGCGGCGGGTGACGGCGCGGGCCCGCAGCTCCGCCTGCATCCAGCCCAAAACCCCGGCGAAGGCGGTCCGCAGCCGGAGCAGCTCCTCTTCCGGCGTTTCCCGGCGGAGAGACACCTGGGAGAAGGGTCGGGGGGGGGGGGAAATCAGCGCGATACCGCTCGAAAAACACCCGTCCAGCCCCCCCCCCAAAAAAAAAAAAAAACCCGCGTCGGGAGCTCGAGTGTTAGCGCGAGGCGGTTTCGTTCCGAGCCGGAAGCGGTTTCGGAAAGGGGAATGAACCGGTTTAGGGTCGGGGAAAAACGCTCCGGAGCGCTAAGTCGTCGCTGACCTCGTCGTAGAGCTGCAGCAGCTCCTGGAATTTCGCCCGCAGCGGCTGCAGGTTCGTCTCGAAGCTCCGGATGAGGGCGCCTGCGGAAGAACAGGGCGACGCGCTCGTTAGTTCCCAGCCTAAACGGGCCGGAAAAGGCGGAAGAAAACGGTGGCTCGCGGCTCCGCCGATCGGAGAGAAAAGGCCCCCCCCTCCCGCGGGTCAAATTCGGAGCTGGGTTAATTCACGGCGGGCGAAACGGGCCCGGGGAAGCGATGGCGGGACGACGTCGCTCGGGTTGAGGCCGAGCGGACGTGTTTCGGGAGCGTTTTTGACGGCGTTTCTAGGCTTTTTGAGCAAACGAAGCTCGGGCTCGTTCGAGGATCTCACCTGAAGATTCGCAAGCGGCGGAGTCCGTTTTTTCTACCGTTTCCAGCGGTTTCTCCTCCGGCGGCTTCTAAAAACGCAAGTTGGCAAAACTGTTGCGTAACAGAGGCTGGTTCGGCTGCGCTGAGCTGCGCCAGAGGACAGGGAAAAAAGCTCCGTCTCGCCCGACGAGACGCGGCGGGCTAAACCTGGGCTGAAACCTAATTTTGGGGCCGGAACGGGCCTTTTCTAGTGTGTTTAACGTCACCTCGCACAGCGGGGAAAATCCCACCAATAAACCCCATCGCTGCCGGGTGAAACAGGTACCTAAAACACCGGTTTTTGGGGCCGTTCCTTCCGCCGGTTTAAGAATCCGGGGGTTCTTAAACCTGCCCGCAAGCGGAGACTACCGACTTGCCTCCGGTTTTTCGGGTTCGTGGGCTGCTTCGGTCTCCTCCGTAACGCGCTCCCGGGCATCGGCGGGAACCTGCAGCGGAGGCCGTGCCCGCGGCAGGAAGGCGGCCGCCAGCCTGCGGGTCGACAGAGGATCGCGAATCAGCCGCCCGCCGCCGGTCCCCCAAGCGGCTCGCGGAGGAGAAAAGGCGTCTTAACGTTCGGCGTCGACGTTCCCCGGAGTCTTTTTTAAGATTCCTTGGGCCAGCGGGTGGTTTCCGAGCCCAGCAGGCTCCCGGTAAACCCTTTTCCGGCCGGACTGACGGATAAGCGGCGTTAAGTACCCACCTGCTGTTTTTCTGACAGCGCGAGAGGAATCTGGCCGAAATACTCAAGCGCGGGTTCAAGAACAAGGTTTTTTCCTCCTCTCCAGCTTCGGGCGGTTTCAAATCCTTTAAGGAGCCGTCGAACTTCTCTGGAGTTAAGGGGAGAGAAGCGTTAGCCGGGCTGTGCCCTAATCCCTCCCCGCTTATCGTTTCGATTGATGGGGGGGGAATAAAAGGAACGGAAGAACGTTAATAACCCCAATTGCTCCAAAAAAGGGGGAGGAAAACCCAGGCAGGGCATCGCCCGCGCGCCCCTGACCCACGTGCGCCCGAGAGGGGCCTTAAGGAGAACGGGGGGGAGCAGCAAACCGCTTCCCGCCCGCCTCGTCGTTACCTTCGGCGTGGGTGTCCGCCAGCGTCTCGAAGTGATGCTTGAGGTATTTCTCTTGCTCGGGAGTTTGAGGCAGAGAACCGGCGCGCTGCAGGTTCTCGTCCGTCTTTTCCGCCTCGGCGTCTCCGTCGGAATCGTCTTCTGCCAGAGCGGGATGCGCGTAAGGAAAGCAAAGCATCGCGGGAAGGGGGAAAGCGGAGGAGGTGGGCTCGTGTCGTTTTCGAGGCGAAAAGCGGCGGCGCTCGGCTAGACTTTGACACCCTCAGCAGGATAAAATCCCCGAGCGTTTAGTCTTCAAACGAGCGTTTCGCTGGATGGCGGCCTCTCCTAGCCCCCGCGCGAGCCCGATGGGAGAGATTTCGCAGCCTCGCTCTTCCCCTCCAGGCCTCCCGCGCCCCCTCTTTTAAGCAGGACGAAGGCCGCGTTCCCGGCGTTACCTTCCGGTCGGTCTTGAATCGCGGATGTCTCCGGCTCCAGCGACACGACGGACGAGCTTTTCTCAGCGACGTCGCCGACTTCCCTCCGATAAACAGGTTGCAGCGGCAGCTCCTTCACGCGTTTCCTTGGGGGAAGACAAGCGGGTTGGTTGCTCAAAGAGGGGAAAGGGCCCAACGTTTTACCTAGGATGAGGTTAAGTCGCTCTCTAGAAGTTTCTCTCCTCTGATCGCCAAGGGAGTTTGGGGCTAGATTGGATCTGGATGTTTCCCTAAAAATATCTGAGCGAGGGAACTCCATCCCGCCTGTTCCTCAGCTCTGGGCTAGCAGCTTTCCAGGGATTTCCCTGGAAAAATCTGTATTCAAACACAGATTTCCTTCCCCAGCCAGCTGTCGGTTTTAGCTAGCAGCGATTTCTTACAGAGCCCCGAAGCGAAAGGTTTCACAACGGCTCTTTCGGGGCCAAGATGATCTCGGCGTGACCGTCAGGCCGGGATTACACGCAGAGACCTGAGGGTCAGTTCAGACCAAGCAAGTGATTTGGGCAGTAATTCCCCAGCTCACCGAGATGCCCTAAGAGATCGGTCCTACCTGTTACAACCCAACCAACGCGATTTTAATTGCTGCAGAAAGAAAACAAAGTCCTCTAGACGGCCAAAAAACGAGACTTTTTTTCCCCCCCCGCTTCTTGCGAAGCAGAACCAACCTGTTGGTCTCCAAAGAGCTGTCCCCGGGGCCCGCCTCGTCCAGGCTGTTGCCAGTGGCGTCGAGCGATTCCAGCTCCTGGTTCGCGTCGTCTTCGGAGAAAAGCTCTGAGCGTTTGAAGTCCTCGATCACGCTGCTAGGAGAGCTCTCCATCTGCCAGAGAGCGGAAAAATAAAGGGCAAAACCTCATTTCTTCCGGCACAGAGGGCTTCGCGCGCCGCCCCGCGGCTTGCGGGCGTTAAAGACGGCCGACGCGAGTCCTCGCAGGAGGCGAAAATCAGAGGCGCAGAGATAACAAGAGCCACCGAAAGGGAACAGATTCACCTTGGTTTTAGGGGCGCGGGGCAAACGACGAGGGCTCGCTAACCTCTAAGAGCAGATGGTCTAAATTCCTGGGCTCGAGTTCAGCCTCGCCCTCGAAGTCGCTTTTGATGGGGGTGAAGTAGGTCAGATCTGCTTCCAGCAGGGTCTTAATCGGGTCTTTCTCAGCCCGTTCTGCCCACCTGCCCTGCGGCTGGTAGTTCACTCGAGGGTTGAAGCCGGCGTTGTCGGAGTTATCCACCTCTCCCAGCTGCAAGGAAAGGAAAAAAGCGGCTGTCGCAGCACTGGCCGGAAAAGTCACCCCCGGGGGCATTGAGAAAAGCATTCGAGCAAGTCTCCAGCTCCGTCGGGAGACAGGATCTCTCCCCGCTCACGGCCAAAGCCGCAGAGGCGGCAACGTTCAACTTGGCGGGGGGCAAAGGCATCTTCCCCCGGCGCCGTTAAAAAGGGAACTCAAACCTGCGGACGCAGCGTCGCGGTGCCACTTACCAGCCTCTTCGCCCACATGGGCAGCTTGCCGTTGGTCAGGACGCACGCTGGAGCTGGAAAAAGGAGACGGAGAACGGAGTCAAGAGCAACGGTTGTGTTTGCCGAGGGGAGCAGGCCCCGGAGGGGAGAGCGGGAGAGGCGCGGCCCACCCGGCTCGACGTCCTCTTTGGAAGGCGTCCGCAGAGACGAGGCCTCGTCTCGCTCCTCGTCGGACTCCTCTCCCGACAGCTCTTCGGCGACGCGAGCCACCTTCCCGCCAGGAACCGCCACGTACGTCTCCCGCCTGGAGAAGGGCGTAAGCGGGTAACGGTCACCCACCGCTTCCTTCCTCCCCGGCCGTCCAGCTTCCTTGTTAGTTCCCCGTTTAAAAAAAGGTGGGAAAGCAGGGCTCGAGGTTCAAGGACCGCCCAAGCGCCCGCGCGCTCCACGTTCCCTCGGCCCAGTCCCTCCACCGCTTCCCGAATCACGGAGCGGAGCGCGGAGCCGAGCGGTACGGCGCCTGCGGCCCCGATACGAGGCGTTTTCTGCAAGGTCGAGGCGCCTTTCCCCTTCCTCTACCTGAGCTGACTCGGCCGACTCGCTTCCTTCGTCCTCTTCGGCGGAAACTGGTCGAGTTCCAGCAGATGCTGCTTCATGCTGGTGGTGATTTCGGGGCCCAGGTGCCAGACGAACACACAGCTGGCGGCACAAAAACAAGCTCAGGGGGTTGCGGTTCCCCCTCACCACCACCCTCGCTGGGTGACAGATTCCTGGTTGCCCCGAGATTTCGGGCGCGTAATTAAGCGAATTTGGCTCGATCCATCTAGCGTCACCCACAGCTCTCCAAAGGCTTCTCTGATATATACGTCCTGCAACACCCATGTTACAAGACGCAAATTAAACACGCGATTCCCGAGGTCCCCTTAACATCAGGGCAAGCGCGGCCAGGGAAATTCCCTCCCAGCATCTTGCCGGCGTGCAGATGGGAGACTTTATCAAATACCCTGCTGGAATAAATTCCCTTTGGGGCTCAAGACGTGAAAGGAAAACAGCTTTTAGGCGCTCTGAAGCGAGGCTGGCACCTACCTGTCTCCCGAGACTGTGATGAGATGCTGGCAGTCATAGGTGAATCTCATGCCCGTGACTATTTCTGCAACGTACAGAATTAAACGCTGGAGGTCTCTCGACCGAGACGCTTCTTTTCGGAAGATTTAAGCGCCAAAACGAAATCACGCGCCGCTACTCTTGCATCGCCTGGAGTCTAGCCCCTTGTAAAACACCCTGCTAGACTAAACTAACTCCGCGTGTGCGATTAAGCCTCCTTAATTACATTTTTTAATGACTCGGATTTCGTAACGCTCCTTTTCGCCGCGCCTGCAACTACGCTTCGTGTTTTACCACCGCTCTGGTACAGGCAGTTGCTCCTCTAAGTTTCCCTCTGCAATTTACTGGCTTTAAGGGATTCGTATCAACTCGAATACACGTTTCACGCTATAGATGCGCGACTGAAGTGACGAGCGGCGAAAGCCAAGCAAGGCGGAAAGGGCAAATTCCCGAGCTGGAAGACAGGCTAACGACAGAAAGCCAACCTGAATGTCCAAACATTTTCGCAACGCACTCCCCCGAATGGAAGTCGATCACAGAGATGCTCTTATCGGAGCAGCTCGTCGCTAGGAAAGTGCCCGAGGGATCCAGTTGCACCTAGGGGGAATAAAAAAAAAGGATAAATCAGACTTATCCGCTGCTTTCCCCAAGTGCTGCAGTTCTCATGCGCGTCCTCCTTCCGAAACCCGAAGAGCACCCAGCTTCGGGTTGCTTCGCCGCACAGCTACGGAGCCGGGGTTTTACCTACGTGGATTTGTCCTCTAAGCTTTCAAATTGGAGAGTTTTTAAAGCCAAGGAGGGTTTAAAGGCGAGCGAGTTTTTAAGCCAGACTAGAAAACATCCTGTCCTTTTAAAATATTGTTTGCAGCTCTACCCGCAGAGGAGCCTGGTCCGAATCTGCAGCATCTAGGGGGCTTTCTTTGGCCCTGTCGGGGGAGTTAGAGGAGGAAGGAAAAGGAAACCTACCAAACCGCAGCCGCGCAGAGCTGCGTATTCAGAGAGCTGTGTGTTTTAAGGCCAGCTGACTCAATTTTCACAGAAATGGTAGACAGAGACCCCTTTTTTCCAAGCTACTGGGCCTTAAAAATAACCAGCTCTGCAGAGAGCGAGGGCAAAGGCGCCTTGGGAGGGCCGCTGGGATTGATGCCTTACTTTCAACAGCGATCCGTCGTCGCCTTGCGAACCTTTGTAGCAGCACTTCTGCTTGCCGCTGGCGGTGTTGTACACCCTGCGGGAAGAGCAGCACGCGATTTAAGCGCAGGCAGACGCCAAGCGACGCAGATTGGCCTTCGCTAGACCGGGGGAAAAGGGAGACCCCGACAGAAAAGAAAAAAAAGAAAAAGAGGAGCGTGGTCACCTGACGTTTCTGTCTTGGCAGGCCACGGCGACGTATTTCTGCGTGATGTCGATGTCCATGTCGTACAAGGTGGTTTTCTCGGCCACGTGGTGCGTCCTGACAAAATTAACGCCGTCCACGAGCTGCGCGGAGACACGAAGGCAAAAGAGGATGGTCCCGCTGCACCGAAATCTCCCAGCTTCTCGCCCGTCTCTTTAGCGCGCAGGAGGCCGATTTGGGGCAGGCTGTAGCTTCGGTTTTGACACGCCGTTCTTGGCGAGCTGAAAGGACTCGAGGGGCTGTTTTGCTGTGATATCTTGGCGGGCTGCAGCACCACGTAACCTACCTTTTGAGCATGGCGAAAATAAATACTTTTATCGGCTCCGCAGCTTATTAGCTGAACTTCTCCGTTACCTACGTGGAAAAAAAACAAAACAAAACAAAACGGGGAAAGTCAATCAGAGATTAGGTTCGTTTAGACGTTCGCTGCCGCGGTTTCCACTCGAGGGGAAGAACGTTAAAACCACGTTGACGGTTGTTTGAAGGCCTACACGCTCACAACTTAGGGAGCACGTTCTCAGCGAAGGCAGGCTTCCGCCGGAATCAGTGCGGCTCTGCCCATTTATTCCACGTCTAATGGAATAGTTTAGAGCCATAAATCCAGAGCGAGAAACCCCGTCTTCAAAGGCTGAGGCCAACAAGGTACACAGAAGCCAAGCGCTGGGCCCCGAGACGAAACCGAGCTACCTACCAGCGAATTTTACCGACGTTATAGCAGACGAATGGTCATCCAGGGTTTGCTCCAGCCTGTAATTTTTGTCCACGTTTAAGATGTGGATCAGCCTGTCTCTGCTCGCTGAAGCCAACAGCGCTACTCCTGGAGGCGTTAAGAAGAACGGGTGTGAAAATACTGCTGCCGTTAAGTTTAAAAAAAAAGTTATATTTGCTGTCATCAGGTGGAGAAATCCTTGTCAGGACTTAACGTCGCCGGGTAACAGCAATTAAGTCCTAGGCGGGGTGGTTATAGGCCTGAAGCAAAGTCTTCAAAGGGGATTTAATCAAGCTGGCTACGTGCACCCTGCTCTGAAGGAGCAGCAAAGCTTCCCCCGAAGTACGGGTGAAGCCAGGTTTGCAATCCGCACCTCTGCTACAAACCCTGAGGCCCCAGGGCTCGTCTCCGGCTCCCGGCGGTTTCACTGATCTAAGAGAAGAGAAGCTTTTCCCTGCAGAGCTCGTCTTTCCAGACGCCTGAACTCATTTTATTAATAAGAGACTCGAGGTCTCTCTTTCGGCAAAACGGCAAAGCTCATCGTTAGAAAGCAGAGCTCAAAGGATCATCGGACTAAAAATGTCCGAGATGGCCTGAAACTGGGGCAGCAACTAAAGATTTTCCACTCGTCTTTTAGCAGCGGCGCTGAGAGTTATCGCTTCGCGCAAAATAGCGTACCGGTTTCCGGCTTCGAATACTCCAAGCAGAGAACTTCCGAATCGTGAGCTTCCACCTTCGCCACCTCCTGCATGAACTGCAACTCGTGGATCCTGCCGGGGAAACGTGCTGTCAGCTCGGCCTTAAAAATCGGGGAAATAGGGCGGCCAATGGGCTCGCTCAGAGCCAGTCGGGCCAAGCGTACAAATACCCGCTTAGTTTTGAGTGCGTGCTGAGGAAATTCGGAGACGCCCAAGGGGGAAAAAAAAAAAAAAGAGGGCAACACCGAAAATTAATCCTACTCCCTGTCGGTAAACGACTGGGGAGTTTCCGCAAATATACCGAGCTGCGATTGTTTCGCTACCGCCGTCTTCCTTCCCCGACACTTGCCTGAGGTTGCCTCCTCTGTCGCCCGAGGCCAAATGCTGTCCGTCCGGGCTGACCTGCATGACGCGCACGCCCGACTTCGCATCGAGGTAGCCGGCGTTCTCGCCCCGGTCGGGCGCGCTGGCCGAGTCTTGTAAGTGTTGAGTGTTATTGTCCACGTACACGACGTTCAGCAAGGTCTCGGGGTGGAAGAAGAGGGGACGGTAAGGCGAGCGCCCTCCCGGGACAGTGAGAGGGCGTGGGCGCTGGGAGGGTGTTTGCGATCGCCTTTCCGGCGAGGTTTTGGTGAAGGAAGGAGCCCGGTGCGCCGCGTTTATATCTGTTTTCCAAGTCCCTATGACTATTTTTCCGCGCTTCCCGCTCAGGAAGCGCCAAATAACGAGCGTATCCTCTAACGCCGTTCAAACAGAAACGCCAAACGCAAGAGAACGGCAAGCGCTTTCAACGCTTGCCGCCTAACGGCTCGAAATCACCGCTCCTCTCCGCGTACAGACCTGCCGCCCGCGGTCTGTCCGGCTGCCGCACGCCTAGAGCGCGGAGAAGCTGAAGGGTATCCTCCCCAAAACCTCCCGGCGCTCGAGCGATCTAATTGCGTAAAGGCCATCGGCAGGAGGAGAGCACGGGCAAAACGAAGGGAAGAACCGGTTTCCCTCGGCCGGCCGCTTCCCAGCTGAGGTGCAAGGGTTGGCCGGAGTCAACCGGGCCCTTCGTTATACAAGCGCGCGCGGTCGGAAAGGAAACAACGCGAGAGACGGCCGCCGCGCTTACGGTGCTGTAGGCGTTGTTGCTCCGGCAGACGTCGCTTTCCAAGTTCCAGGCGCGGATGGTGTTATCCGACGAGCAGGTCAAAAACGAGCCGGCGGGCAGACAGGATCTCTGGTCCTCGAACTCGGGGTAAACCTGCCCCGTTTCGCCGCGGGGCGAGCACGGAAAGAAAGGCAACGGGGGTTGGGCGTTAAGGGTAAAACAGGATTTTGGGAACGTCGGTGCTTGCCGGATACCCGCCGCCCTAAACGGACCCTTGAGCGACGCAGCAGCTCAAATGAAGAGTCTGGTGCGTTCCCATCACCCAGAGAGGGGAGGGCAACATTTTCCGGCTCTCGGTAGGGTGCGAAATTGCCCCTCTCCAGGTCACCCCGCAGCATCTCCCTGCTCTGCAAGCGGAGCAGCAGTTTGGAGACGGGGAGATGATCGCTGACTCCTGTTTCTAACTAAAGCTTCGAGGGTCGGTCCTAGGCGCCGGGCAAAGAGCGAAACGCTCGGCGCCGGATCGGAGAGGGCGGCGCAGCGTCCCCTTACCTCGACGCTCCACACGAAGGAGCTGTGGAAGAGATCGGACCACACTTTCCTCGCTTTGCCTATGTCCCGGACGTCCCAGACGTAGACGCTGTGGTCCTTGTACACGCAGGACAGCCAGCAGCGGCAGGGGTCGTAGGCCAAAGCGACAGTGTCGGGATAGACCCAATCCGGCCGCCTGCAGGGAGACGGAGCGGGATGAGGCCTTCCCCGCCGTTAAAGGGAATAATGAGGGCGCAGGCCAGGCTGCGGTTTCGGAGCCCCTCCGACGCTCGCCATCGGGGACGGATCCACAGCGTTTAAATCCCAGCGCGTCAGTACGAGGACGCGCCCCCACGAGCGAGCTGAGCATCAGCGCTGGGGGGAAAAGAAAGCTGTCGAGGCCCCTTTTTGCTCCAGTCTGACGGCGCGGCCCCGTTTGCATCCGCTTCCGCCCAGCGTTACTAGCGCCAGCGCTCGACCTTTCCAGCACGGATTTCAAATTTCAGAGCGCGCCGCGCTGTGAACGCGGGGAAAACCCTTGAGACGGGCTTTCGGATCCGCTCGGCAGCTTCCGCTAACGAGAGCTTCGGGCTCCGAAAAGCCGCGGCTAAGTAAGTGTTTCGAAGGAAGCGCCTTCGCTCGCTGCCAAGCGCGGGCGTCGTACCTCGAGGCGGGCGCTTGGGTGACGTCTACGCCCAGGCGGTGAGGTTTCGGGAGGTCGGCGAGATAATGCATGTTGTGCGAAAGGAAGATCCTGACGGTGCCGTTGGCGCAGCCGCAAAATATAAACTCCTCGCTGACGCAGATGCAATTCGCCAGCGACACCTGCGGCGAGAAGCACCCGCCGGCCCATGGGAGAGGCAGGGACGGGGGCAGGATGGGTTTCGACCCCTCCGCCGAGTTTCCCCGCCGGGGTCGGGGGGACGCGGGGAGTTTGGGGCGGGGGGAAGGTCACCTTGAGAACGATCCACTTCTCCAGCACGCGCTTCTCGTTGAACTGACAGAGCAGCCCCGAGTAGGAGACGCAGAACGTGTTGCCCAACATCTTCCCCTGCCCGCAGGCCACGCCGCAGAAGATGTTGTCGTGCAGCTCTCCCAGGAGTCCCGAGCGTCCCACCAGCGGCACCGTCTCTTTGATCTGCAGTCGGCATAACGACCCGGCTCCGATGCCACCAAAGCGATAACTAACTAATAAACAGCATCCGCCCGGTCCCCAACGAGCGTCCCCGAGCGCTTCCCAAGCGCTCGGCGGGCCTCAGGGGACTCCTAGAAGACGGTGACTTAGCTCCTTGGTACGGCAAGCGGCGTTTTCAGGCCGAAACGCCTTCCCCGGGCCGAGCTAGCAGACCTCCGACCGATGCAACCCGGCAAACCTTACATATTTCCACCCCGAGAGCTACGTTAAGCGTTTCTTGCTCCGTATTCTCCGCGCCGGAGCGGACGCGGGGTTCGAGGTCGGGTTTTTCGGCAGCCAGAGCGAGCAACTCCGCCTCGTTGGCGAGGCTGAGGGTGACAGCGCAAGGGCAGCGACCGGCCGGATGACAGCCACGTACGCGGCACAAGTCGGCACAGGGCTACGTCCCCCTCAGCAGCCTGCTCCACCCCAGCGAAAAGAAGCCGCGTAGGAAATCGGGATACGACCCAGCATGAATTTGGCGGGGGGAACAGCATGATTTTGGGGGGGAACTCAACACGTCTTGTGCTGAACATGCTTCCTCCCACGTCGTAACCAAATATTTACTCCATCTTCAGCGCCTTTAGCTGTGTTAGGCCCCCGCAGCCCCCCGGATACGGCGTCAAACGGGACATTACTTCACCTTAAGTTCTCTCGAGGAGTCCAAGAACCAGAATTTGACGTGGCGGTGCCCCACGGTGACAAAGTAGCTGTCCTCGGAGAAGGACACGGCCATGACCTTACAGGACACCTTGTTGGATGCCACCAGAGAATCCTTCTGCTCAGAAAGAAGCAAACAGCCCCCAGCGGCTCGTCGACGAGACAAGATAATAACGGCCGACGTTGCGATCTTGCTGCCGAGCCGCTGCCTCTAGCCGCCCCCAGGAACGTCACGAGGCAAAGAGATCGGAAAGGGCTATTCTGCCCCAATTTGGGGAGGGGGTGATAGCGGTGTTTCGGCGAGAGTTCACGAGGCGGTTCAGCCGCAGCGAGCCGGCTCGGTTTAACGGGCGATTTGCCAATCGAGCTGAGTTTGGCCGGGGTCGACCCGCGCGCTTAAACGCCTCCAGGGAGGAAGCCCGAACCGAAGGCGACGAGGCCAAGTTCCCGGCTTTCCGGCGCTCACCTTCCAGTCCCACACGTTGACGATCATGTCGTGCTGGTAGCCCACCGACACCAGGTACTTGGCGTTGGGCGAGAAAGCCACGCAGGCCACGCCGTGCTTGTGGCCGTGCAGCTCGGAGAGCTGCGTCCGCTCCTCGACGTCCCACACGCGCACGGCCGGCCGGTGCCCGTTCTGCGAGAGGAGCCGGGGCGGCAGCAGGCTTTCGCGTTTTGCCAGCGCCGCTCCCGCCCCCCCTTCCAAAAAAAAGGGGCTGTCTGACATTTTCCAGCCCGTTTTCGATCCCCCTCCTCCCCATCCGCTGCGCTAGCCAGGCGCGTAGTTCACAGCTGACTGCTATGAGCAGCGTTATCATGCCGACTGACCGGGATCCCCAGTGCCCAAGGCTGGAAACGGGCCGGAAAACACACAAAAAAAAGCTGGAGGAATATTCTTGGCTACTCTGTGCTGCTCGTAAGGGATGTTTACCAGCGCTGGGCAATTAAAAACGGGCAAACGGCATGATTACAAACGAGTCAGACTCACCTCTCCGGTCACAATAAGCTTCCCGTCGGGGGAAAAGGCCAAAGCACTCAGGGTTTTCCTGCAAAAAGATGAGGGTTTTTAAGAACTGGGCTACAGAGAGCCACGCCAGAGGGCAAACTAACGTTTCCTTGCGTCGAACGTGACGTTAAAGCAGAAAAAGAAAAAAAAAAAAGCTTTAAGCTACCCAGATACGGTTCCCAAAAGTCAACCGTCAGCGCGGTCCGCCTTCCCAAGCCCGTTTGAGCAGGTAGAAAACGGCCCGGCGCGCGCCGGAGGAGCGCGCTTTGCCCCGACGCGACCTGAACGCAAACGTCGCCGCTTTCCAAACCTCCCTCCGAGCCCGCTGGGAGGCTGAGGGTAGATAAAGTCGCCCCGAGACCTGGAAGCGTTCAGGATGTGTCTCTGTTTGTTCTTTCGGGGATTTAAGATGACAACGACGCATCTGGAAAAGAAAAAACAAAGGCAAAAGAGAGATCGAGGGCGTACCGGTAGCCGTTTTCCTCGATCGCGGCTTCGGAGGAACGAAGGGGGTTTTAAGGGAGGACGAGAGAGACCGCCGAGAGCTTTAAAGCCTTCCCGTAAAAGCGTTTTTGCAGGAAACGGCAACCTGCCGCGTTTTAAACTCGGAGAAGCCAAAGGTTTAGTGCTGGCACCAAACCGGGATGCGGTTTTGAGGTCAGTTAAGGCGTTTCCGGGCGGCAACGGCAAATAACGCCGTTCGACCAAGCCGGCTTCGGCGAGAGCGAGCCGAAGGGGTTTTCCCCCCCCCCGCTGTTTGCCGGGGGCTGCCGGATCATTTGGGACCAAGGGGGACGAGAAGCGCTTACCCCGCCGGATAGGCGATCTGCCCGGTGGTGGGGTCGCAGGCCAGCGCGCTGCTGCTTTGGGTGGTTATTCCCAGCACTCGCTCGAGCATAACCTGGGGGGGGGGGGGAGAAAAAACCCCCAAAATCCCCCAAATCGGAAGTCGAGGGAAAGCCACGAGGATGCAGGGGGACTCCTTAGTCCCCCCACTAAGGGGACCCCCAAGCCCCGCCCCCTCTACAAGCCCCACCCCCACCACCCCAATCCCCATGGAGACCCCCAAGCCCCACCCCTTCTACAAGCCCCGCCCCTCCACCCCAATCCCCATGGGGACCCCAAGCCCGACACCCTCTACAAGCCCCGCCCCTCCACCCCAATCCCCATGGAGACCCTGAAGCCCCGCCCCCTCTACAAGCCCCACCCCTCCACCCCAATCCCCATGGAGACCCCGAAGCCCCACCCCTTCTACAAGCCCCACCCCACCACCCCAATCCCCATGGGGACCCCAAGCCCCGCACCCTCTACAAGCCCCACCTCCATCACCCCAATCCCCATGGGGACCCCAAGCCCCGCCCCCTCTACAAGCCCCACCTCCATCACCCCAATCCCCATGGGGACCCCAAGCCCCGCCCCCTCTACAAGCCCCACCTCCATCACCCCAATCCCCATGGGGACCCCAAGCCCCGCCCCCTCTACAAGCCCCACCTCCATCACTCCAATCCCCATGGGGACCCCAAGCCCCGCCCCCTCTACAAGCCCCGCCTCCATCACCCCAATCCCCATGGGGACCCCAAGCCCCGCCCCCTCTACAAGCCCCGCCTCCATCACCCCAATCCCCATGGGGACCCCAAGCCTTGCCCCCAAGCCCCTCCCCCACCACAATCCCCACGGGGACCTCCAAGCCCCGCCCCCTTTCAAGCCCCACCCCCACCACCCCAATCCCTATGGGCCCCCCAAGCCCCGCCCCATGGGGGGTCCCCGCTCCCCCCAAAGCCCCGCCCCAACACCCCTAGGCCCCGCCCCCAAGCCCCCCACAGGCCCCGCCCCCCGCCAACGGCCGCCCCCTCCCTTCCCTTCGCCTCACCGCGTCTTCCGGACCCTGGTGCCGCGACCGCCGCCGGAGGGTGAAGAGAGGCGGCGAGTCGGTGCCGGCCCGGCCGGGAACGGGGCCGGGACCGGGCCCGGGACCGCCGGCTCCCGCCATGGCTCCGGGCCGCCGCCGCCGCCCGCCGCAGCTCCGAACTGCGCGCGGCCAGCCGGCGTCCCCACCCCATTGGCCCCCGCCCACGCCGCTCAGCGGCTCGACCAATAGGAGAGCGGGGCGCCGCCCGCTCCGCCCCCTTGTCAATCAGCGCGGGGCTCGGCCAATAGGCGGCGCCGCTGCGGAGGAGGGGGTGGGGAAGCCGTGTTTATGTCCCCGCCCCGCCTCGGCTCCGGCGTGCAGGCCGCGTTGCTATGGCGGCGCCCCGCCCCTCCCCGCCTGCGGCAGCGCGCATGCGCACCGGGGAAGGGGCGTGGCGTGCGTGCGTGCGCGCTGACGCAGCGCGGCGGCGCGTCACGTGGGCGGCGGCGGCGGCGGTGGTGGTGGCCGAGTGGTGCCGGGCCCCGAGCTGCCCCAGCGCCCCCGGCCCGGCCCGGCGCCTCCTGCCGCCGCCTCCTGCCGCCGCCGCCGCCCCCCCCTCCGCGAGTCGGTACCGCCGCCCCGCCCGGCAGGCGCTTCCGGGTCTTGGCGGCCGGGGGCTGACGTCAGGGCACGTCACGGGCCGCGCCGTGACGTCACGCGGCGGGGGTGGGTGGGGGGGGTGGTGCCGTGTCCTGGGCCCGGGCAGAGGTCGCGTGGGGCTGGGAGGGGGGAGCGGGAGGGGCTGGGAGCCCCCCGGGGTGGGGGAGGGGCCCCCGGGGTGGGGGAGGGGCTGGGAGCCCCTCGGGGTGGGGGGGAATCCTCAGGGTGGGGGAGGGGTCGGGAGCACCCCAGGGTGGGGGAGGGGAACCCCCCAGGGTGGGGGAGGGGCCAAGAGGGGGAGGAGCCAGGAGCCCCTCGGGGTGGGGGGAGGGGAGCCCCGGGGTGGGGGAGGGGCGGGAGCCCCCTGGAGTGGGGGAGGGGAACTCCCAGGGTGGGGGAAGGGTCGGGGAGCACCCAGGGTGGGGGAGGGGCCAAGAGGGGGAGGAGCCAGAAGCCCCTCGGGGTAGGGGGGAGGGGAACCCCCAGGGTGGGGTGGGGAGCACCCCAGGATGGGGGAGGGGCCAAGAGCACCCCGGGGTGGTGGTGGGGGGGAGCTGCTGGGGGGGGGGGGAGGGGAACCCCGGGATGGAGGAGGCCTTGGCCTCCCCCCTCCCCTCCCCCACCGACAGCTCCGGCCCCTCGCGCAGATTCGGGACGTCGGTTCGCGCTGACCCCGCGCCGCAGAGCCACGGGGAGGGGGCGATGCCGCCGGACCCCCCGCCGGAGCCCCCCAACTCGGCCGTGACCGCCTGCGACTCGCCGCCGCCGCCTCCTTCCCGGAGCGTCCGGCTCCCTCCTCCTCCTCCTCCCGCCGCCGCCGGGGGCTCCGCGGCCGAGCTGAGCACCGAGCAGCTCGTCGGCCTGGTGCTGCTGCTGCAGAGGAAGGTGAAGGGGCTGCAGCAGCGGCGCCGGCGCCACTGCGCCCGCCTGGAGGCCATGGAGAGCCTGGTGCAGCGGCTGCGCGCCCACAGCCTCCCCGCCCGGCGCGGGCTCGGGCTCCTGCCGCTGGTGGGTGGCGCCGCCGCGAATTTCGGGACCTCCTCCTCTCCGGCCCCTACGTGCTCTGTAGTCGCTGGAGCCCCTATAGCTCCTCTCTGGCCCCTACGTGCTCTGTAGTCGCTGGAGCCCCTATAGCTCCTCTCCGGCCCCTATAGCTCCTCTCCGGCCCCTATGTGCTCTGTAGTCGCTGGAGCCCCTATAGCTCCTCTCTGGCCCCTACGTGTTCTGTAGTCGCTGGAGCCCCTATAGCTCCTCTCTGGCCCCTACGTGCTCTGTAGTCGCTGGAGCCCCTATAGCTCCTCTCTGGCCCCTACATGTTCTGTAGTCGCTGGAGCCCCTATAGCTCCTCTCTGGCCCCTATAGCTCCTCTCCGGTCCCTACATGTTCTGTAGTCGCTGGAGCCCCTATAGCTCCTCTCTGGCCCCTACGTGTTCTGTAGTCGCTGGAGCCCCTATAGCTCCTCTCCGGCCCCTATAGCTCCTCTCCGGCCCCTACGTGCTCTGTGGTCACTGGAGCCCCTATAGCTCCTCTCCGGCCCCTACGTGCTCTGTAGTCGCTGGAGCCCCTATAGCTCCTCTGTGGCCCCTCTAGGCCCTCTCCAGTCCCTATCGCTTCTATAGCTCCTCTCCAGCCCCTATAGCTCCCCTCCGGCCCCTATATGCTCTGTGGTCACTGGAGCCCCTATAGCTCCTCTCTGGCACCCCTAGCTGCTCTAGCCCCTATCGCTCCTATAGCTCCTCTCCAGCCCCTATAGCTCCCCTCCAGCCCCTCTAGCCCTTCTAGCTCTTCTCCAGCCCCTATCGCTCCTATAGCTCCCCTATAGCCTTTGTCCAGCCCCTGTAGCCCCTATAGCCCTTCTCTAGCACCTATAGCCCCCGCAGCCCCTATAGCTCCCCTATAGCCCCTCTGCAGCCCCTATAGCGCCGCCCTTCCCCCGGGCGGGCCGCGCGTAGGCCGTGGCCGAGCCCAGCCCCGGCGGCCGCGGCCCTGCAGGTACCGGCGGCGCGGAGCGTCGCGACCCCCCCGGGACCCCCGCGGGACCCCCAAACCCCCCCCCCCACCCCGGGACGCCTCGTCCTGGGCCCGGCGGTCTCGGCTCGCCGCCGTCGCAGCGCTTTCACCCCCCCCCCCCCCAGCCCCGAATCTGTTCTTCCGCCCCGCGGCGGCTCCCCGTTTCCTCCCCGTTTCCTCGTCCTCCAGGCCTGCCTACAGCCGGAGCCCGGCAACACCGTGACCGTCGTCTGCCGGGACGAGGAGCCGGCGGTGCCGTACGCCGCGCCGCAAACCGCCGCCGTCCCGCGCCCGGAGGAGCCGTGAGCGGAGCCGCCGGCCGGGGCCTCGAGCTCGCGGCACAACGCGCCGCCGCGCCGGGTGACAACCCCCGGGGTGACAACCGCCGCCTCGAGCTCCGCGAGCCGGCGCGTTCGCCACGGAGGTTGGGGGGGGGGGGTTGGCTTCCCCCCCCCCCGCCCCGGGAATCGCCCCGCGGAAGGCGGTTTCGGGGAGGAGGGGGGGGCGCGGAGGGGACCGAAGCGGTGGCTGGGTGGTGGCCGTGCCCCCCCCCCCCACACCTTTGGGTGCTGACGGTGACGAGCCCTCGTGCCCCACCGGTGATTGGGGTGGGGGGGCACCTTATTTTTTTTTAATTTCGGGTTTATTTTGTGACACGGGGCGGCGGGATTGTCGATCGCTTTAATAAAGGCTGAACGGAGACAAAAGTGATGGCGGCGGCGGGGGGTGGTCTGTGACGCTCGACCCTCAGGGTGGGGGGGGGACCCCGGGGTGGGGGTCGGCCCTCGGAGGTCCCCTTGGGTGGGGGTCGGCCCTGGGGCCACCCCTGGGTGGCGGCTGGTTGTCTGCTGACCCTGCGCTCTGAGCCCTGGGCTGCAGCTGTCAGTAGGTTCCAGAGTTAACGGAGGATTGTTGGCAGCGGGGAAAGAAGGTGGCAGCCCTTGGGGCGAGTCTGTGCTGCCAGTTCCCTATAGATACAGGAAGGGGCCCTTCGCCCTCCCTATAGTCTCTGCCCCTATAGGCCCCCCCATAATCCCCTCTCTGCTCTCTTAGCCCCTCCTGCAGCCCCCTATAGCCCCCTTATAGCATCTCTCCGACCCATTGAGCCCCCACAGCCCCTCCAGCTCCCTATAGCAGCCTTCCAGCCTCCGTATGGCTCCTCTCACTTCTTTGCACCCTATAGGCCCCTGTAGCCCTCTTTAGGCCCCTTCCGCCACCCCCTGTTGCCCCCCACGTGCCCCCTATAGCACCCTATACCGCTTCGAGCGCCGTTCCACCCCTTGTAACCTCCCCCAAAGCCCGCTTCCCGTCTCTGTCCTCACCTATAGCCCCCAAAGCCCCCTATAGTCCCCATAAACCTCTCCCCAGCACCCTCGGCCCCCTATAGCGCTCACTACCTGCTGTAGCTGCCCTATAGCTGCTCTCCAGCCGCTGCAGTGCCTCCGCAGCTCCCTATAGCCCCTCTCTGTACCCCCAGTAGCTGCACTGCAGCCCCTATAGACCGCTATAGCCCCTCTCTGGCCCTTGATTACCCCCTCCCCAGGCCTCTATAGCTGCTCCCCAGCCCCTATAGCCTCTTCAAACGTTATGACTCCCCCCGCCATAGCTCTCTACACCCTCTTCCCAGCCTTCATAGCCCCCGATGGCCCCCTATAGCCCCTCCCCAACCTTTAAAACCCACCGTGGAGGCCCTAGAGCCCCTCTGCAGCCTTTATAACCCCCCACAATCCCCTATAGCTGCTCTCCAACCCCTATTGCCCCTCTCCAGCCTTTATGACACTACCATAGCCCCCTATAGCCGCTCTCCTGCCACTATAGCCCCTCTACAGCTTTTATACCCCCCATAACCCTCTATAGCCACTCTCCAGCCCCTATAGCTCCTCTACAGCCTTTATGACGCTTCCCTAGCCCCCTATAGCTGCACCGCAGCCCCTATAGTGCCTCTCCAGCTTTTATAGCCCCCGATTTCCTTCTAGAGCTGCTCTGCAGCCCCTATAGCCCCACTGCAGCCCCTATAGCTCCCCTGCGGCACCTCCCTGGCTCCCAGAGCCTCTGTAGCCCCTCTAACCCCTATAGATCCTCCAGCCCCTATAGCCCCTCCAGCTGCTATAGCCCCTGCAGGCCGTGTAGCCTCACTCCAGCCCCTATAGCCCCTGTAGCCTCTGCAGCCCCAATAGCCCCTCCAGCACCTATAATCCCTTTAGCCCCTACGGCCCTTCCAGCCGCTGTCCAGCTGCTATAGCCCCTACACTCCCTGTAGCCCCCTATAGCCCCCTGCAGTTCTTATATACCCTACAGCTGCTCTAGTCCCTCTAGCCCCTCTCCAGCCCCTATAGCCCCTGTCGCCCCAGTGACCCCCATAGCCCCTCTGCAGTCTCTGCAGCCCCTGTAGCCCCTCCAGCCCCTGTAGCCCCCGTAGCACCTACAGCCTCTAGTGCCCCTCTCCAGCCCCTATATACTCTATAGCCACTGCAGCACCTATAGCCCCTCTCCAGCTCCTATCACTCCTATAGCCCCTCTCCAGCCCCTCTAGCCCCTCTCCAGCTCCTATCACTCCTATAGCTCCTCTCCAGCCCCTCTAGCCCCTCTCCAGCTCCTATAGCCCCTATAGCCCCTCTCCAGCCCCTATAGCCCCTATAGCCCCTCTCCAGCCCCTATCACTCCTATAGCCCCTCTCCAGCCCCTCTAGGCCCTCTCCAGCTCCTATCACTCCTATAGCTCCTCTCCAGCCCCTCTAGCCCTTCTCCAGCCCCTATAGCCCCTATAGCCCCTCTCCAGCCCCTCTAGCCCCTCTCCAGCTCCTATCACTCCTATAGCTCCTCTCCAGCCCCTCTAGCCCCTCTCCAGCTCCTATCACTCCTATAGCTCCTCTCCAGCCCCTCTAGCCCTTCTCCAGCCCCTATAGCCCCTATAGCCCCTCTCCAGCCCCTATAGCCCCTCTCCAGCTCCTATCACTCCTATAGCCCCTCTCCAGCCCCTATAGCCCCTATAGCCCCTCTCCAGCCCCTATCACTCCTATAGCCCCTCTCCAGCCCCTCTAGCCCCTCTCCAGCCCCTATAGCTCCTATAGCTCCTCTCCAGCCCCTATAGCCCCTCTCCAGCTCCTATCACTCCTATAGCCCCTCTCCAGCCCCTCTAGGCCCTCTCCAGCACCTCCAGCCCCTATAGACCCTCTCCAGCTCCTATAGCTCCTATAGCTCCTCTCCAGCCCCTATAGCTCCTCTCCAGCCCCTCTAGCTCCTCTCCAGCCCCTCTCCAGCTCCTATCACTCCTATAGCCCCTCTCCAGCCCCTATAGCCCCTATAGCCCCTCTCCAGCCCCTATCACTCCTATAGCCCCTCTCCAGCCCCTATAGCCCCTATAGCCCCTCTCCAGCTCCTATCACTCCTATAGCCTCTCTCCAGCCCCTCCAGCCCCTATAGCTCCCCTCTAGCCCCTCTCCAGCCCCTGTAGCCCCCGCAGCCCCGCCCCCGCAGCCCCTATAGCGCCTATAGCGCCGCAGCCCCCGCCCCTATAGCGCCGCCCCTCCCCCGGGCGGGCCGCGCATGGGCCGTGGCCGAGCCCAGCCCCGGCGGCCGCGGCCCTGCAGGTACCGGCGGCGCGGAGCGTCGCGACCCCCCGGACCCCCCCGCCGCCGGGACCCCCCCCCGGCCGGGACCGGCCCCGCATCCCGGGCCCCGCATCCCGGTACCGTCCCCGGGCCCCGCATCCCGGTACCGTCCCCCGGCCCCCCATCCCGGTACCGTCCCCGGGCCCCGCATCCCGGTACCGTCCCCGGGCCCCGCATCCCGGTACCGTCCCCCGGGCCCCCATCCCGGTACCGTCCCCAGGCCCCGCATCCCGGTGCCGTCCCCGGGCCCCGCATCCCGGTACCATCCCCGGGCCCCGCATCCCGGTACCGTCCCCGGCCCCCCATCCCGGTACCGTCCCCAGGCCCCGCATCCCGGTACCGTCCCCGGGCCCCGCATCCCGGTACCGTCCCCCGGGCCCCCATCCCGGTACCGTCCCCAGGCCCCGCATCCCGGTGCCGTCCCCGGGCCCCGCATCCCGGTACCGTCCCCCGGCCCCGCATCCCGGTACCATCCCCGGGCCCCGCATCCCGGTACCGTCCCCGGCCCCGCATCCCGGTACCGTCCCCGGGCCCCGCATCCCGGTACCGTCCCCAGGCCCCGCATCCCGGTACCATCCCCGGGCCCCGCATCCCGGTACCGTCCCCGGCCCCGCATCCCGGTACCATCCCCGGGCCCCGCATCCCGGTACCGTCCCCGGGCCCCGCATCCCGGTACCGTCCCCGGCCCCGCATCCCGGTACCGTCCCCGGGCCCCGCATCCCGGTACCGTCCCCGGGCCCCGCATCCCGGTACCGTCCCCGGGCCCCGCATCCCGGTACCGTCCCCGGCCCCGCATCCCGGTAGCGTCCCCGGGCCCCGCATCCCGGTACCGTCCCCCGGCCCCACATCCCGGTACCGTCCCCGGGCCCCGCATCCCAGTACCGTCCCCGGGCCCCGCATCCCGGTACCGTCCCCGGGCCCCGCATCCCGGTACCGTCCCCGGGCCCTGCATCCCGGTACCGTCCCCGGGCCCTGCATCCCGGTACCGTCCCCGGGCCCCGCATCCCGGTATCGTCCCCGGGCCCCGCATCCCCGGCCCCGCATCCCGGTACCGTCCCCGGGCCCCGCATCCCGGTACCATCCCCGGCTCCGTTCGCCGCCTCCTCCCCATCCCCAGCCCCAGCTCCATCCCACTCTCCCATCCCAGTATCCCCATCCCCATCCCAATATCTGCATCCCTGTCCCAATCCCCTATCCCAGTGGCCACATCCCTCTCCCAGTCCCCCCATACCAGTATCACCATCCCCATCCCAGTACCTCCATCCCCATCCCAGTTCTCCATCCCAGTCCCCCCATCCCAGTAGCCCCATCCCCATCCCAGTCCCCTCATCCCAGTACCTCCATCCCCATCCCAGTAGCCCCATCCCAGTCCCCCCATCCCGGTATCAGCATCCCCATCCCAGTACCTCCATCCCCATCCCAGTTCTCCATCCCAGTGCCCCCATCCCAGTAGCCCCATCCCAGTCCCCCCATCCCACTATCCCCATCCCTCTCCCAGTCCCCCCATCCCAGTAGCCCCATCCCCGTCCCAGTCCCCCCATCCCAGTAGCCCCATCCCCACCCCAGTACCTCCGTCCATGTCCCAGTTCTTCATCCCAGTAGCCCCATCCCAGTAGCCCCATCCCAGTAGCCCCATCCCCATCCCAGTCCCCCCATACCAGTATCACCATCTCCATCCCAGTACCTCCATCCCCGTCCCAGTCCCCCCAATCCCAGTGTCCCCATCCCTCTCCCAGTCCCCCCATACCAGTATCACCATCCCCATCCCAGTACCTCCATCCCCGTCCCAGTTCTCCATCCCAGTCCCCCCATCCCAGCAGCCCCATCCCTCTCCCAGTCCCCCCATCCCAGTGCCCCCATCCCGGCTCCTGCCCCCCCCCACCCCGTATCCCGAGCAGGGACGCCGGACTGGGTGGCAAACCCGGACGCCTGGGCCCTCCCACTCCCCCCTGCCCCCCGGCATCAGAACCCCCCCACCCAGAGGCGACGACCCAACGTCCGTCCGTCCGTCTGTCCGTTCCCCCCCCCCCCCCCGCAGGCGGCAGCATGACGAAGGAGCGCGCCGGCGACCCCCCCGCAGGGGGCGAGCAGCCCCCCGAGGCGCCCAGCCCCGCGCCCCAGCGCCGCAAGAAGCCCGTGGTGCACCCCTCGGCCCCCGCCCCCCTGCCCAAGGACTACGGTGAGTGCGGCGCGGGCGCCCCCCACCCAGGAGACCTCGTTCCCCCCCCCCCAACACCCCAACACCTGGCCCCGCGCGGCTGAGACCGAGCCAACTCGGTGCATTGGTGGTGGTGGTGGGGGGGGGAGCACAACCTTATATTAGCCAGCAGAGAATCCCCACTTGGTGCTGGAAGGGCCTTGGGGATGGTGACACCCCCCCCTCATGGGGACAGGGACCCCCCCCCAGGGGCACAGGGACCCCCCCCAGGACAAGAGACCCCCATGGTGGGGACCTGAAGGAGCTGGGTGGGGATTCTCCGGCGGCTGATATGGGGTTGTGCACCGCCGGGTGTCACCCCCGTGTCCCTTCCTTGGGGACGGTGACCCCCCCATGGGGACAGGGACCCCCCCAGGGGCACAGGGACCCCCCCAGGGGCATAGGGAACCCCCCCCAGGGTAGGAGACCCCCATGGTGGGGACCTGGAGGAGCTGGGTGGGGATTCTCCGGCGGCTGATATGGGGTTGTGCACTGCCGGGTGTCACCCTGTGTCCCCTCCTTGGGGACAGGGACCCCCCCCATGGGGACAAGGACCCCCCCAGGGGCACAGGGACCCCCCCCAGGGGCATAGGGAACCCCCCCCCAGGGTAGGAGACCCCCATGGTGGGGACCTGGAGGAGCCGGGTGGGGATTCTCCGGCGGCTGATATGGGGTTGTGCACTGCCGGGTGTCACCCCGTGCCCCCCCGCCGTGTCCCCCCCGTGTCCCCCCCCGTGTCCCCCCCCAGCCTTCACCTTCTTCGACCCCAACGACCCGGCGTGCCAGGAGATCCTGTACGACCCGCGCACCACCGTGCCCGAGCTCTTCGCCATCGTGCGCCAGTGGGTGCCCCAGGTGCAGCACAAGATCGACGTCATCGGCAATGAGGTGGGTGCTGGGGGGGTCCCTGGGTGCTGGGGGGTCCCTGGGTGCTGGGGGGGTCCCTGGGTGCCGGGTGTCCCTGGGTGCCGGGTGTCCCTGGGGGTTGGGTGTCCCTGGGTGCTGGTGTCCCTGGGTGCTGGTGCCCCTGGGGGGGTTGGGTGTCCCTGGGGGTTGGGTGTCCCTGGGTGCTGGTGTCCCTGGGTGCTGGTGCCCCTGGGTGCTGGGTGTCCCTGGGTGCTGGTGTCCCTGGGTGCTGGTGCCCCTGGGGGTTGGGTGTCCCTGGGTGCTGGGTGTCCCTGGGTGCCGGGTGTCCCTGGGTGCTGGTGTCCCTGGGTGCTGGTGCCCCTGGGTGCCGGGTGTCCCTGGGTGCCGGGTGTCCCTGGGTGCTGGTGCCCCTGGGGGTTGGGTGTCCCTGGGTGCTGGGTGTCCCCAGGGTGGTATGCTGTCCCTGGGGGCTGCTGTCCCCGCTGGGGGGTCCCGGGTGGGGGTGTGTCCCCGGCGGGGGGGTGTCCCGGTGGGGGGCGGTGTCCCCGGCGGGGGGGGTGTCCCCGGTGGGGGGGATCCCGGTGCGGGGGGGATCCCCGTGGGGGGGGTGTCCCCGGTGGGGGGGTCCCCGGGGGGGGTCGGGTGCCCGCGGGCGGCGGTGCAGCAGCGGCGGCCGCGGCAGATCCTGCGCCGGGGCGGCCACGTGGACGACCGCGACGGCCTCACCGACATGACGCTGCTGCACTACGCCTGCAAGGCCGGGGCCCACGGCGTGGGTGCGCGCCGCGGGGGGGCGGGGCTTGCACTGGGGCCGGGGCCCACGGCGTGGGTGCGCGCCGCGGGGGCGGGGCTGCCGCGGGGGGCGGGGCCCACGGCGTGGGTGCGCGCCGCGGGGGCGGGGCTGCCGCGGGGGGGCGGGGCCCACGGCGTGGGTGCGCGCCGCGGGGGGGCGGGGCTGCCGCGGGGGGGCGGGGCCCACGGCGTGGGTGCGCGCCGCGGGGGGGCGGGGCTGCCGCGGGGGGGCGGGGCCCACGGCGTGGGTGCGTGCCGCGGGGGCGGGGCTTGCACTGGGGGCGGGGCCCACGGCGTGGGTGCGCGCCGCGGGGGCGGGGCTACCGCGGGGGCGGGGCTTGCACTGGGGCGGGGCTACCTCGGGGGTGGGGCTGCACTGGGAGGGCCCACGGCGTGGGTGTGCTCCCCGGGGGGTGGGGCTGCACCGGGGGGGCGGGGCTTGCACTGGGGGCGGGGCCGGCACCAGGGCTGGCACCAGAGTGGGGGCGGGGCTTGCACGTAGGGGTGGGACTGGTGCCGGGGGGGCGTGGCTTGAACCAGGAGGCGGGGCTTACAATGGGGGCGGGGTCTTTCATTGGGGGGCGGGGTTACACGAGGGGGCGGGGCTTGCATAAAGGGGCGGGGCCGGCACCAACGGGCGGGGCTCCAATGGGGGCGGGGCTGACTCAAGCGGGCGGGGCTTACAGAAGGGGGCGGGGCCGGCACGACTGGGCGGGGCTCCCGAGGGGGCGGGGCTCCCGAGGGGGCGTGGCGGCGGGGTGACGGGCGGGCGCGGGCGCAGGGGACCCGGCGGCGGCCGTGCGGCTCTCGACGCGGCTGCTGGCGCTGGGGGGGGACGCGACGCTGCGCAGCCGCTGGACCCACATGAACGCCCTGCACTACGCCGCCTACTTCGACGTGCCCGAGCTCATCCGCACCCTGCTGCGCGCCGCCGCCCCCCAGGGTGCGCCCCGCGCCGGGGCCCCGGGGTGCTCCGCCGGGCCGGGGGGGCGCACCCGGACGCCGGGGCCCCCGGAGTGCTCCGCTCGGCTGGGGGGGCGCACCCGGACGCCTGG
Organism: Struthio camelus; assembly: GCF_040807025.1. Lineage (NCBI taxonomy): Eukaryota > Metazoa > Chordata > Aves > Struthioniformes > Struthionidae > Struthio > Struthio camelus. Next base: position 1,830,769 of record NC_090957.1, on the reverse strand, counting down.
GCCCCCGGAGTGCTCCGCTCGGCTGGGGGGGCGCACCCGGACGCCTGGGTCCCCGGGTGCTCCGCCGGGCCGGGGGGGCGCACCCGGACGCCGGGGCCCCGGGGTGCTCCGCTGGGGAGGGGGGGCACCCGGACGCCTGGGCCCCCGGGGTGCTCCGTTCGGCTGGGGTCGGGGTGCGCCCGGACACCTGGGCCCCCGGGGTGCCCTGTGGGTGGGATTGGGGCACCCCCGGACGCCTGGGCCCCGGGTGCCCCGCGGGTGGGATTGGGACGCCTGGGCCCCTGGGTGCCTGGCGGGTGGGTGGGATTGGGGCGCCCCCGGATGCCTGAGCCCCCGGTTCCGTGCGGGTGGGATTGGGGCGCCCCCAGACGCCTGGGCCCCGGGTTCCCCGCGGGTGGGTTTGGGGCGCCCCCGGACGCCTGGGTCCCCGGGTTCCCCGCGGGTGGGATTGGGACACCCCCGGACGCCTGGGCCCCTGGGTGCTCTGCTCGGGTGGGGTTGGGGCGCCCCCGGACGCCTGGGCCCCCGGGTTCCCCGCGGGTGGGATTGGGACACCCCCGGACGCCTGGGCCCCTGGGTGCCTGGCGGGTGGGTGGGATTGGGGCGCCCCCGGACGCCTGAGCCCCCGGTTCCGTGCGGGTGGGATTGGGGCGCCCCCGGACGCCTGGGCCCCGGGTTCCCCGCGGGCGGGGTTGGGGCGCCCCCGGACGCCTGGGCCCCGGGTTCCCCGCGGGTGGGGTTGGGGCACCCCCGGACGCCTGGGCCCCTGGGTGCTCCGCTCGGGTGGGGTTGGGGCGCCCCCGGACGCCTGGGCCCCCGGGTTCCCCGCGGGTGGGATTGGGACACCCCCGGACGCCTGGGCCCCTGGGTGCCTGGCGGGTGGGTGGGATTGGGGCGCCCCCGGACGCCTGGGCCCCGGGTTCCGTGCGGGTGGTATTGGGGCGCCCCCGGACGCCTGGGCCCCCGGTTCCGTGCGGGTGGGATTGGGGCACCCCTGGATGCCTGGGCCCCGGGTGCCCCGCGGGCGGGGTTGGGGCACCCCCGGACGCCTGGGCCCCCGGGGTCCTCCGCTCGGGTGGGGTTGCGGTGCGCCTGGACGCCTGGGCCCCGGGTTCCCCGCGGGTGGGGTTGGGGCACCCCCGGACGCCTGGGCCCCTGGGTGCTCCGCTCGGGTGGGGTTGGGGCGCCCCCGGACGCCTGGGCCCCCGGGTTCCCCGCGGGTGGGATTGGGACACCCCCGGACGCCTGGGCCCCTGGGTGCCTGGCGGGTGGGTGGGATTGGGGCGCCCCCGGACGCCTGAGCCCCCGGTTCCGTGCGGGTGGGATTGGGGCGCCCCCGGACGCCTGGGCCCCGGGTTCCCCGCGGGTGGGGTTGGGGCACCCCCGGACGCCTGGGCCCCTGGGTGCTCCGCTCGGGTGGGGTTGGGGCGCCCCCGGACGCCTGGGCCCCCGGGTTCCCCGCGGGTGGGATTGGGACACCCCCGGACGCCTGGGCCCCTGGGTGCCTGGCGGGTGGGTGGGATTGGGGCGCCCCTGGACGCCTGGGCCCCGGGTTCCGTGCGGGTGGTATTGGGGCGCCCCCGGACGCCTGGGCCCCCGGTTCCGTGCGGGTGGGATTGGGGCACCCCTGGATGCCTGGGCCCCGGGTGCCCCGCGGGTGGGATTGGGGCACCCCCGGACGCCTGGGCCCCCGGGGTCCTCCGCTCGGGTGGGGTTGCGGTGCGCCTGGACGCCTGGGCCCCCAGGTGCCCCGTGGGTGGGATTGGGGCACCCCCGGACGCCTGGGCCCCGGGTTCCCCGCGGGTGGGGTTGGGGCGCCCCCGGACGCCTGGGCCCCGGGTGCCCCGCGGGTGGGATTGGGGCGCCCCCGGACGCCTGGGCCCCGGGTTCCCCGCGGGTGGGATTGGGGCGCCCCCGGACGCCTGGGCCCCGGGTTCCCCGCGGGTGGGATTGGGGCGCCCCCGGACGCCTGGGCCCCGGGTTCCCCGTGGGTGGGGTTGGGGCGCCCCCGGACGCCTGGGCCCCGGGTTCCGTGCGGGCGGGATTGGGGCGCCCCCGGACGCCTGGGCCCCCGGTTCCGTGCGGGTGGGGTTGGGGCACCCCCGGACGCCTGGGCCCCGGGTTCCGTGCGGGTGGGGTTGGGGCGCCCCCGGACGCCTGGGCCCCGGGTTCCGTGCGGGTGGGATTGGGACACCCCCGGACGCCTGGGCCCCCGGGGTCCTCCGCTCGGGTGGGGTTGCGGTGCGCCTGGACGCCTGGGCCCCGGGTTCCGTGCGGGTGGGATTGGGGCGCCCCCGGACGCCTGGGCCCCCGGTTCCGTGCGGGTGGGGTTGGGGCACCCCCGGACGCCTGGGCCCCGGGTTCCCCGCGGGTGGGATTGGGGTGCCCCCGGACGCCTGGGCCCCAGCGGCGGTGGCTCAGCACGCCGGGGCCCCGCAGTGCTGCACTCGACGTGCAGCGACTTCAGCCACGGCACGGCGCTGCACATCGCCGCCTCCAACCTGTGCCTGGGCGCCGTGCGCTGCCTGCTCGAGCACGGCGCCGACCCCGCGCTCCGGGTACTGGGGGGCTGCGTGCGGGGGGGACGGGGGGCTGGGGGGGCTGGGTGCTGGGGAGGGATTGGGTTGCTGGGGGGGATTGGGGTGGTGGGGGTATTGGGGTGCTGGGGGGGACTGGGTGCTGGGGGGGATTGGGGTGTTGGGGGGTATTGGGGTGCTGGGGGTATTGGGGTGCTGGGGGGGACTGGGTGCTGGGGGGGATTGGGGTGTTGGGGGGTATTGGGGTGCTGGGGGTATTGGGGTGCTGGGGGTATTGGGGTGCTGGAGGGGACTGGGTGCTGGGGGGGATTGGGGTGTTGGGGGGTATTGGGGTGCTGGGGGGCTGGGTGCTGGGGAGGGATTGGGGTGCTGGGGGGACTGGGTGCTGGGGGGGATTGGGGTGCTGGGGGTATTGGGGTGCTGGGGGGGTATTGGGGTGCTGGGGGGGGCTGGGTGCTGGGGGGATTGGGGTGCTGGGGGGATTGGGGTGTTGGGGCAGTATTGGGGTGCTGGGGGGTCTGGGTGCTGGGGAGGGATTGGGGTGCTGGGGGCGGCTGGGTGCTGGGGGGGTATTGGGGTGCTGGGGGGCTGGGTGCTGGGGGATTGGGGTGCTGGGGGGTCTGGTTGCTGGGTGTCTGGGTGCTGGGGAGGGATTGGGGTGCTGGGGGCAGCTGGGTGCTGGGGGGGATTGGGGGGCTGGGGTGCTGGGGGGGCTGGGGTGCTGGGGGTCTGGGTGCTGGGGCGGTATTGGGGTGCTGGGGGTGTTGGGGTACCAGGGATATTGGGATACTGGGGGGGGTTGGGGTACCGGGGGGATTGGGATACTGGGGGGGTGTTGGGGTACTGAGGGGTATTGGGGTTTGGGGGGTTTTGGGTGCTGTAAGGTATTGGGGTACTGGGGGGACTGGGGTACCAGGGGGTGTTGGGGTACCAGGGATATTGGGATACTGGGGGGTGTTGAGGTGCTGGGGGGGATTGGGGTACCGGGGATATTGGGGTACTGGGGGGTGTTGGGCTAACTGGGGGATTGGGTTATGGGGGGGTTTGGGGGTGCTGGAAGGTATTGGGGTACTGGGGATTGGGGTATGGGGGTGTTGGGGTGCTGGGGGGTGTTGAGGTACTGAGGGGTGTTGGGGTGCTGGGGGTGTTGGGGTGCTGGGGGGTGTTGGGGTAGCAGGGGGCATCAGGGGATGGGGGGTATCAGGGTCCAGGAGGGGGCTGGTCTCCTCAGCACCCCTGGGTGCCCCCAAAACCCCCTGGCCCTCAGCCCCCCTGGGTGCCCCAGATGTCCCCATGGCCCTCAGCCCCACTAGGTGCCCCAGATGTCCCCATGGTCTTCAGCCCCCCCCAGATGTCCCCATGGTCCCATGGTCCTCAGCACCCCCAGGTTCTCTAGATGTCCCCATGGTCCTCAGCCCCCCTGGGTGCCCCAGATGTCCCCATGACCCTCAGCACGCCCCAGATGTCCCCATGGTCCCATGGTCCTCAGCACCCCCAGGTTCTCTAGATGTCCCCATGGCCCTCAGCCCCACTAGGTGCCCCAGATGTCCCCATGGTCTTCAGCCCCCCCCAGATGTCCCGATGGTCCCATGGTCCTCAGCACCCCCAGGTTCTCTAGATGTCCCCATGGTCCTCAGCCCCCCTGGGTGCCCCAGATGTTCCCATGACCCTCAGCACGCCCAGGTGCCCCAGATGTCCCCATGGTCCTCAACCCCCCCCAGATGTCCCCATGGTCCCATGGTCCTCAGCACCCCCAGGTTCTCTAGATGTCCCCATGGTCCCATGGTTCTCAGCACCCCCAGGTGCCCCAGATGTCTCCATGGCCCTACGACCCCCCAGATGTCCCCATGGTCCTCAGCACCCCCAGGTTCTCTAGATGTCCCCATGGTCCCATGGTTCTCAGCACCCCCAGGTGCCCCAGATGTCCCCATGGCTCTACGCCCCCCCCAGATGTCCCCATGGTCCTCAGCACCCCCAGGTTCTCTAGATGTCCCCATGGTCCCATGGTTCTCAGCACCCCCAGGTGCCCCAGATGTCTCCATGGCCCTACGACCCCCCAGATGTCCCCATGGTCCTCAGCACCCCCAGGTTCTCTAGATGTCCCCATGGTCCTATGGTTCTCAGCACCCCCAGGTGCCCCAGATGTCCCCATGGCCCTACGCCCCCCCCCAGATGTCCCCATGGTCCTCAGCACCCCCAGGTTCTCTAGATGTCCCCATGGTCCCATGGTCCTCAGCCCCCCCAGGTTCTCTAGATGTCCCCATGGTCCTCAGCCCCCCTGGGTGCCCCAGATGTTCCCATGACCCTCAGCACGCCCAGGTGCCCCAGATGTCCCCATGGCCCTACGCCCCCCCCAGATGTCCCCATGGTCCTCAGCACCCCCAGGTTCTCTAGATGTCCCCATGGTCCCATGGTTCTCAGCACCCCCAGGTGCCCCAGATGTCCCCATGGCCCTACGCCCCCCCCAGATGTCCCCATGGTCCTCAGCACCCCCAGGTTCTCTAGATGTCCCCATGGTCCCATGGTCCTCAGCACGCCCAGGTGCCCCAGATGTCCCCATGGTCCTCAGCCCCCCCCAGATGTCCCCATGGTCCCATGACCCTCAGCACGCCCAGGTGCCCCAGATGTCCCCATGACCCTCAGACCCCCCCAGATGTCCCCATGGCCCTAGGCCCCCCCCATCACCCCCCTCCACCCCCCCCCCCAGAACAGCAAGGGCCAGGTGGCGGCCGAGGTGGTGCCGGACCCGACGGACATGGCGCTGGACAAGGCGGAGGCGGCGCTGGCGGCCCGCGAGCTGCGCCGGCTGCTGCTGGACGCCGTGCCGCTGAGCTGCAGCCTGCCCCGCGTCACCCTGCCCAACTACGACAACCTGCCCGGCACCCTCACCCTCCTCTGCCTCGGCCTCCAGCTGGGCGACCGCGTCCGCCTGCACGGCGCCGACAAGGTGCCCCCCGCCGCTCGCCGCCCGGGGGGGGGTGGGGGGGTGTTTGGAGGAGGGTTGGGGGTGTATTGGGGGAGTTTGGGGTGCATTGCGGGGGTTGGGGTGCATTAGGGATTTGGGGTGCAGAGGGCACCCAAGGGTGCAGGACACCCTGGGGCACCCGGCATGGCTGCACCCAGCACCCGGGCAAGCTGGTGCATGAAGCTGTGCGGCGTACATGGGTGGTTTTGGGTTGTATTTGGGGTGCATGGGGGGTTTAGGGGTGCATTGGAGGGTTTTAGGGGTGCATTTGGGGGGTTTGGGGTGCAGGGGGCACCCAAGGGTGCAGGACACCCTGGGGCACCCGACCTGGAGCACCCAGGCAAGCTGGTGCATGAAGCTGTGCGGCATGCATAGGGGGTTTAGGGGTGTATTTGAGGGGTTGTAGGGTGCATTGGGGCGGTTTGGGGTGCATTAGGGATTTGGGGTGCAGGGGGCACCCAAGGGTGCAGGGCAGCCCGGAGCACCCGACACGACTGCACCCAGCACCCAGGCAAGCTGCTGCATGAGGCTGTGCAGCATGCACAGGGGGTTTAGGGGTGTATTTGGGGTGCATGAGGGTTTTTTTGGGGGTGAATTAGGGGCGGTCTTGGGGTCCCAGGGGTGCAGAGTGCCCTGCAGCACCCTGTGCAGCAGCACCCACATCCCAATCCACCCACCCTCAAGCCTGTTTCGGGCTGTTCACTCTGGAACCTACTGATGACATTTCTGGGACATGAGTTCATCCCAGTCCCCTCAAGCCCCCTGATTCACTATTGGGCTGTTCACTCTGGAAGCTACTGATTACGGTCAGGAGGAGTGAGTTAATACCAGCCCCCCTCCACCCCCCTAATTCAATTTGGCTTGTTCACTCTGGAACCTACTGATTACAGTGCTGGGGCGTGAGCTGACACCATGCCCCCGGCAGGGTTTAGCAGTAGGTGGCCGGCACCGGGGTGGACCCCTACGCGCCATAGGGGACCCGGGCGCCGTGGGGCTGACCCCCAGCCCTGTGTCCCCCCCCTCCCCGGCCAGGTGGGGACGCTGCGGTTCTGCGGCACCACGGCCTTCGCTAGCGGGCAGTGGGCCGGGGTGGAGCTGGACGAGCCCGAGGGCAAGAACGACGGCAGCGTCGGCGGCGTCCGCTACTTCATCTGCCCCCCCAAGCAAGGTACCGGACGCCTGGGCCCCCGGGGGGCGGGGGCGGGGCTGGGCCACCTCGCTCCCTGGGTCGCCCTGGGTCACGTTGGGACATACTGGGCCAGGCAGGGGGGTGCAGGGAGAGACTGGGTATGGTGGGATATACTGGTCTGTACTGGGCCATCTCGGGACATATTGGGCCATCCCGGGCCCTACTGGTCCATACTGGGTCAGAATGGTCCATCAGAGTCCATCCCGGGCCCTACTGGACCATACTGGGTCAGAATGGTCCATCAGAGTCCATCCTGGGCCCTACTGGTCAATACTGGGTCAGAATGGTCCATCAGAGTCCATCCCGGGCCCTACTGGTCCATACTGGGTCAGAATGGTCCATCAGAGTCCATCCTGGGCCCTACTGGTCAATACTGGGTCAGAATGGTCCATCAGAGTCCATCCCGGGCCCTACTGGTCCATACTGGGTCAGAATGGTCCATCAGAGTCCATCCCGGGCCCTACTGGTCCATACTGGGTCAGAATGGTCCATCAGAGTCCATCCCGGGCCCTACTGGTCCATACTGGGTCAGAATGGTCCATCCCACTCCATCCTGGGTCAGAATGGTCCGTACTGGGTCAGAATGGTCCATCTCAGGCCGTCCCAGGCCATACTGGTCCATACTGGATCAGAATGGTCCATCCCAGTCCATCCTAGGCCCTACTGGTCCATACTGGATCAGAATGGTCCATCCCACTCCACCCTAGGTCATACTGGTCCATACTGGATCAGAATGGTCCATCCCACTCCATACTGCGTCATACTGGTCCATACTGGGTCAGAATGGTCCATCAGAGTCCATCCTGGGCCCTACTGGTCCATACTGGGTCAGAATGGTCCATCAGAGTCCATCCCGAGCCCTACTGGTCCATACTGGGTCAGAATGGTCCATCCCACTCCATCCTGGGTCAGAATGGTCCGTACTGGGTCAGAATGGTCCATCCCAGTCCATCCCAGGCCATACTGGTCCATACTGGGTCAGAATGGTCCGTACTGGGTCAGAATGGTCCATCCCAGTCCATCCTAGGCCATACTGGTCCATACTGGATCAGAATGGTCCATCAGAGTCCATCCTGGGCCATACTGGTCCATGCTGGTCCATACTGATCTGGACTGGCCCTTACCAGTCTATACCAATCTATACTGACCTGTACTGGTCCGTACTGGTCTGGACTGGACCATACTGGTCTGTGCTCTGGACTGGTCTATTTTGCTCCATACTGGTCCAGACAGGTCTATATGGATGCAAACTGGTCCAGACTGGTCGAGACTGGTCCGGAGTGGTCTGTATGGATGCAGACTGGCCTGGATTAGTCAGTACCGGTCCGGACTGGTGCATACTGGTCCGGACTGGTCTGACGGCGCCCGCCCGCAGGTATCTTCGCCTCGGTGTCGAAGATCTCCAAGGCGGAGGAGCAGCCCCCGGCACCGTCCCCCCCCCGCACCCCTCCGGGACCCCCGGCCCGCCCCCCCGCCAAGGCCCGCAAGGACAAGAGAGGTACGGCCCGGACGCCTGGGCCCCCTCCCCAACCCGGACGCCTGGGTCCCCGGCGGGTGGGGGTGGAGGGGGTCAGGACTCAGCTCATCCCCTTTACTCTGCCCTTCCCCGGGGCTCCGCCCCCCCGCTGTGTGCTCATTGGAGGGGAGGGGAGAGCGGGGAGCCTCCGGATTGGCTGGCTGGGAGGTGTGGTGGGTGGGGCTGGAGTGGGGGGCGTGGCCACCACAAACCCCGCCCACCCGTGTGTTGGCTCGAAGGGGCGGGGTTAAGGATGGGGCTAGGGAGGGTGGGGCTAGATGGGGGTGTGGTCACTCCAAACCCCGCCCACCCACATGCAGGCAAGTCCCAGGGAGGCGGGGTCGGGGTGGGGCTGGAGCAGGGGGCGTGGCCACATGTAGCCCCACCTACCCATAACAACAGGGATGGGGTCAGGATGGGGGTGGGGCTAGAGCGGGGGCGTGGCCAGTTTTAGCCCCACCCATCCTTACCCAGGCAGGTCCCTGGGAGGGGCTAAGGTGGGTGGGGCTAATGGTGAGAAGGGCGTGGCCACCCCTAAACCCCGCCCACACACACCCCTATTGTTGTGAGGGGGGTGTGGCCGCGCATAGCCCCGCCCACCTCGCTGATCCCCCCCCCGCAGAGGGGCGTGGTGCATGTGGGGGGCGTGGCTTGGTGCAGAGGGGCGTGGCCCGGCGCTAGCCCCGCCCCATCGCGCAGCCTCCCGGAAGCGGGCGGGGCCGGGGGCGGGGCCGGGGGCGTGGCTGGACCGCGAGGGGCGGCGCGTGGAGCCGGGCGACGCCGTGCTGGTGGCCGGGCAGAAAGCCGGCCGGGCCCGCTTCTACGGCAAGACCGACTTCGCCCCCGGTGAGCCCCCCCCCGGGAGACCCCCTGCGGGGACCCCCCTGGAGACCCCCCCTGGAGACCCCCCCGGGAGACCCCCTGCGGGGACCCCCCTGGAGACCCCCCCGGGAGACCCCCTGCAGGGACCCCCCTGGAGACCCCCCCTGGAGACCCCCCCGGGAGACCCTCTGCGGGGACCCCCTTGGGCACCCCCCCGGGAGACCCCCTGCGGGCAACCCCTCGGGCACCCCCCTGGAGACCCCCCCGGGAGACCCCCTGCGGGGACCCCCCTGGAGACCCCCCCTGGAGACCCCCTGCAGGGACCCCCCTGGAGACCCCCCCGGGAGACCCCCTGCGGGGACCCCCTTGGGTACCCCCCCTGGAGACCCCCCCGGGAGACCCCCTGCGGGGACCCCCTTGGGCACCCCCCCGGGAGACCCCCCCGGGAGACCCCCCCTGGAGACCCCCCCGGTACCCCCCCTGGAGACCCCCCCGGGAGACCCCCTGCGGGGACCCCCTTGGGCACCCCCCCGGGGACCCCCCCGGGAGACCCCCTGCAGGGAACCCCTTGGGCACCCCCCCCGGACACCCCCTCGGGCACCCCCCCGGGAGACCCCCTGTGGGGACCCCCCCGGTACCTCCTGTGGAGACCCCCCCAGCCCCCCCCGGGAGACCCCCTGCGGGCAACCCCTCAGGCACCCCCCCGGCAGACCCCCCCGGGAGACCCCCCTGCGGGGACCCCCTCGGGCACCTCCCTGGGCACCCCCTCGGGAGACCCCCATGGGAGATCCTCCTAGGAGACCCCCATGGGAGACCCCTCTCGGGCACCCCGCCTGTGCACCCCCCTGGGATACCCCCCCAGCACCCCCCCCAGGAGACCCCCCCCAGGAGACCCCCTGGGGAACCCCCCCGGGACCCCCCTCAACCCCCCCCAGGAACACCTGCAGGACCCCCCCCAACCCCCTTGGGAAACCCCCCAACTCCCCCAGGAACCCCCCCGAGACCCCTCCTGGGACCCCCCCGGGGACCCCTGGGGACCCCCCCCGTGTCCCTGTGTCCGCTCCGTGTCCCCATGTCCCTCTGGTCTGCCCCCGCGTGTCCTCGGCCATCTCCTGGGGTCCCCCCGGCGTCCCCCCTGGTGTCCCCCCCGGCGTCCCCCCCCGGCATCCCACTGGTATTCCCTGGTGTCCCCGATGTCCCCCCTAGTGTCCCCTCGGGGTCCCTGGCGTCCCCCCGGTGTCCCCACTGGTGTCCCCCTGGTGTCCCCCCGGTGTCCTCCTCGGGGTCCCTGGCGTCCCCCCCGGTGTCCCCCTGGTGTCCCCCCGGCGTCCTCCTCGGGGTCCCTGGGTTCCCCCCGGTGTCCCCCCCAGTGTCCCCTCCAGTGTCCCCCTGGCGTCCCCCCGGCATCCTCCTCGGGGTCCCTGGGTTCCCCCCCAGTGTCCCCCCAGCATCCCCCTGGCGTCCCCCTGGCACCCTCCTCAGGGTCCCCGGTGTCCCCCCCAGTGTCCCCTCCAGTGTCCCCCTGGCATCCCCCCGGTGTCCCCCCAGCATCCCCCTCAGGGTCCCCAGTGTCCCCTCCAGTGTCCCCCTCCAGTGTCCCCCTGGCATCCCCCTGGCATCCCCCTGGCACCCTCCTCAGGGTCCCCGGTGTCCCCTCCAGTGTCCCCTCCAGTGTCCCCCTGGCATCCCCCCGGTGTCCCCCCAGCATCCCCCTCAGGGTCCCCAGTGTCCCCTCCAGTGTCCCCCTGGCATCCCCCCGGTGTCCCCCCAGCATCCCCCTCAGGGTCCCCGGTGTCCCCTCCAGTGTCCCCTCCAGTGTCCCCCGGTGTCCCCCCGGTGTCCCCCCAGCATCCCCCTCAGGGTCCCCTGTGTCCCCTCCAGTGTCCCCCTGGCATCCCCCCGGTGTCCCCCCAGCGTCCCCCTCGGGGTCCCCGGTGTCCCCTCCAGTGTCCCCTCCAGTGTCCCCCGGCGTCCCCCCGGTGTCCCCCCAGCGTCCCCCTCAGGGTCCCCGGTGTCCCCTCCAGTGTCCCCCTGGCATCCCCCCGGTGTCCCCCCAGCATCCCCCTCAGGGTCCCCGGTGTCCCCTCCAGTGTCCCCTCCAGTGTCCCCCGGTGTCCCCCCGGTGTCCCCCCAGCGTCCCCCTCAGGGTCCCCGGTGTCCCCTCCAGTGTCCCCCTGGCATCCCCCCGGTGTCCCCCCAGCATCCCCCTCAGGGTCCCCGGTGTCCCCTCCAATGTCCCCTCCAGTGTCCCCCGGTGTCCCCCCGGTGTCCCCCCAGCATCCCCCTCAGGGTCCCCGGTGTCCCCTCCAGTGTCCCCTCCAGTGTCCCCCGGTGTCCCCCCGGTGTCCCCCCAGCATCCCCCTCAGGGTCCCCTGTGTCCCCTCCAGTGTCCCCCTGGCATCCCCCCGGTGTCCCCCCAGCGTCCCCCTCGGGGTCCCCGGTGTCCCCTCCAGTGTCCCCTCCAGTGTCCCCCGGCGTCCCCCCGGTGTCCCCCCAGCGTCCCCCTCAGGGTCCCCGGTGTCCCCTCCAGTGTCCCCCTGGCATCCCCCCGGTGTCCCCCCAGCATCCCCCTCAGGGTCCCCGGTGTCCCCTCCAGTGTCCCCTCCAGTGTCCCCCGGTGTCCCCCCGGTGTCCCCCCAGCGTCCCCCTCAGGGTCCCCGGTGTCCCCTCCAGTGTCCCCCTGGCATCCCCCCGGTGTCCCCCCAGCATCCCCCTCAGGGTCCCCGGTGTCCCCTCCAATGTCCCCTCCAGTGTCCCCCGGTGTCCCCCCGGTGTCCCCCCAGCATCCCCCTCAGGGTCCCCGGTGTCCCCTCCAGTGTCCCCTCCAGTGTCCCCCGGTGTCCCCCCGGTGTCCCCCCAGCATCCCCCTCAGGGTCCCCTGTGTCCCCTCCAGTGTCCCCCTGGCATCCCCCCGGTGTCCCCCCAGCGTCCCCCTCAGGGTCCCCGGTGTCCCCTGTATCCTCGGTGTCCACCAGTGGCCCCCTGGCGTCACCCTCGGGGTCCCTAGTGTCCCCCCCGGTGTCCCCCGTATCCCTGGCATCCCCCCGGTGTCCCCCCAGCAGTTCCCCTCAGGGTCCCCGGTGTCCCCTGTATCCCCGGCGTCCCCCCAGTGTCCCCCCGGCATCTCCCTTGGGGTCCCTGGCGTCCCCCCCGGCATCCCCTCGATGTCCCCCTGGTATCCCCCCCGGTGTCCCCTCCAGTGTCCCCCTGGCATCCCCCGATGTCCCCCCGGCATCCCCCTTGGAGCCCTTGCTGTCCCCCCCCAGTGTCCCCTGTATCCCCAGCATCCCCCCCGGCGTCCCCGCCAGTGTCCCCCCGGCGTCCCCCCGGCATCCCCTCCAGTGTCCCCTCCAGTGTCCCCCCGGCGTCCCCCCGATGTCCCCCCAACATCCCCCTTGGAGCCCCCAGCGTCCACCCCCCGGCGTCCCCCCCCCGGCGCCCCCCCGGCGTCCCCTCCAGTGTCCCCCCGGCGTCCCCCCGATATCCCCCCGGCATCCCCCTTGGAGCCCTTGCTGTCCCCCCCCAGTGTCCCCTGTATCCCCAGCATCCCCCCCGGCGTCCCCTCCAGTGTCCCCCCAGCGTCCCCCCGGCATCCCCTCCAGTGTCCCCTCCAGTGTCCCCCCGGCGTCCCCCCGATGTCCCCCCAACATCCCCCTTGGAGCCCCCAGCGTCCACCCCCCGGCGTCCCCCCCCCGGCGCCCCCCCGGCGTCCCCCCGCGTGTCCCCCCCCCGGGGACCCCGCTGACGCTGGCCGCAGGCTACTGGTTCGGGGTGGAGCTGGAGGCGGCGGCGGGCAAACACGACGGCTCCGTCTTCGGCGTCCGCTACTTCAGCTGCGCCCCCAAGCACGGGGTCTTCGCGCCCCCCTCCCGCGTGCAGAGGTGACGCCGGGGCGCGGGGACCCGGCCACCCGGGGGGACGCGGGCGGCTTGCGGGCGCTGGCGGGACGCGGGGGGACGTGGCGGCTTGGGGACATTGGAAGGTCCTGGGGGATGTGGGGGATATGGGGACATTGGAGGGCTATCGGGGGACATGAGGGGCTTGGGGACATTGGAGGGTCCTGGGGGGACATGGGGGCTTGGGGGCATTGGAGGGACCTGGGGGATGTGGGAGATATGGGGACATTGGAGGGCTATCAGGGGACATGAGGGGCTTGGGGGCATTGGAGGGACCTGGGGGGACATGGGGGCCTGGGGACGTTGGAGGGACCTGGGGGATGTGGGAGATATGGGGACATTGGAGGGCTATCAGGGGACATGAGGGGCTTGGGGACATTGGAGGGTCCTGGGGGGACATGGGGGCTTGGGGGCATTGGAGGGACATGGGGGATGGGGGGGGACATGAGGGGCTTGGGGACATTGCAGGGACTTGGCGGTTTGGGGATGTTGGAGGGATGTGGGGGGACATGGGGGCTTGGGGACATTGGAGGGCTATGGGGGAACATGGGGGACCTCGGGACATTGCAGGGACATGGGAGGGACATGGGGGGCTTGGGGACGTTGGAGGGACATGGGGATGTGGGGGGACATGGGGACATTGGAGGGAGATGGGACGTTGAGGGCTGTGGGGGGACATGGGGTCTTGGGGACAATGGAGGGACATGGGGGATGTGGGGGGACATGGGGACATTGGAGGGAGATGGGACGTTGAGGGCTGTGGGGGGACATGGGGGCTTGGGGACGTTGGAGGGACATGGGGATGTGGGGGGACATGGGGACATTGGGGGGAGATGGGACGTTGAGGGCTGTGGGGGGACATGGGGTCTTGGGGACAATGGAGGGACATGGGGGATGTGGGGGGACATGGGGACATTGGAGGGAGATGGGACGTTGAGGGCTGTGGGGGGACATGGGGGCTTGGGGACGTTGGAGGGACATGGGGATGTGGGGGGACATGGGGACATTGGAGGGAGATGGGACGTTGAGGGCTGTGGGGGGACATGGGGTCTTGGGGACAATGGAGGGACATGGGGGATGTGGGGGGACATGGGGACATTGGAGGGAGATGGGACGTTGAGGGCTGTGGAGGGACATGGGGGGCTTGGGGACGTTGGAGGGACATGGGGGATGTGGGGGGACATGGGGACATTGGAGGGAGATGGGACGTTGAGGGCTGTGGGGGGACATGGGGTCTTGGGGACAATGGAGGGACATGGGGGATGTGGGGGGACATGGGGACATTGGAGGGAGATGGGACGTTGAGGGCTGTGGGGGGACATGGGGGCTTGGGGACGTTGGAGGGACATGGGGATGTGGGGGGACATGGGGACATTGGAGGGAGATGGGACGTTGAGGGCTGTGGGGGGACATGGGGTCTTGGGGACAATGGAGGGACATGGGGGATGTGGGGGGACATGGGGACATTGGAGGGAGATGGGACGTTGAGGGCTGTGGAGGGACATGGGGGGCTTGGGGACGTTGGAGGGACATGGGGATGTGGGGGGACATGGGGACATTGGAGGGAGATGGGACGTTGAGGGCTGTGGGGGGACATGGGGTCTTGGGGACAATGGAGGGACATGGGGGATGTGGGGGGACATGGGGACATTGGAGGGAGATGGGACGTTGAGGGCTGTGGAGGGACATGGGGGGCTTGGGGACGTTGGAGGGACATGGGGATGTGGGGGGACATGGGGACATTGGAGGGAGATGGGACGTTGAGGGCTGTGGGGGGACATGGGGTCTTGGGGACAATGGAGGGACATGGGGGATGTGGGGGGACATGGGAACATTGGAGGGAGATGGGATGTTGAGGGCTGTGGAGGGACATGGGGGCTTGGGGACGTTGGAGGGACATGGGGGATGTGGGGGGACATGGGGACATTGGAGGGAGATGGGACGTTGAGGGCTGTGGGGGGACATGGGGTCTTGGGGACAATGGAGGGACATGGGGGATGTGGGGGGACATGGGGACATTGGAGGGAGATGGGACGTTGAGGGCTGTGGGGGGACATGGGGGCTTGGGGACGTTGGAGGGACATGGGGATGTGGGGGGACATGGGGACATTGGAGGGAGATGGGACGTTGAGGGCTGTGGGGGGACATGGGGTCTTGGGGACTTTGGAGGGACATGGGGGATGCAGGGGACATGCAGACGTTGGAGGGCTATCAGGGGACATGAGGGGCTTGGGGACATTGGAGGGTCCTGGGGGGACATGGGGGCTTGGGGACGTTGGAGGGTCCTGGGGGGACATGGGGGCTTGGGGACAATGGAGGGACATGGGGGATGTGGGGGGACATGGGGACATTGGAAGGACATTGAGGACATGGGGACATTGGAGGGACATGGGGGACATGGGGACGTTGGAGGGACGTGGGATATGGGGTCTTGGGGACATGGGGGATGTAGGTGACATGGGGACATGGGAGGGGTCTTGGGGACATTGGAGGGACATTGGGGACATTGGGGGACATGGGGACATTGGAGGGACGTGGGGTTTGGGGGACGTGGGGGGACGTGGGGGGCGGTGGCTCTGTCCCCGCGGTGCCACCGGCTCTGTCCCCCCAGGATCGGGGGCCCCAAGGACGCGCCGGGGGACGGCGGCTCCGAGAAGAAGGTCCATCAGGTCACCAGTACGTGGGGGGGACTGGGGGCACTGGGAGGGGGCGGGGCCGCCTGATTGGCCTGCGGGAAGGGCCACTTTGTGCTGATTGGCTGCTCTAGCACCCTACACCATGGGGGGGGGGAGATCCCGCCCCTGCTGATTGGCCAGCTGGTGGAGAACCCTGGTGCTGATTGGCCAGGGCAGATCCCCCCCCCCCACCTCGCTCCCCAAATTGGGGGAGGGGGACACCAGGGTCGGCGTGTCACGGTGTCCCCGTGTCCCCCCCCCATCCCTATGTCCCCCCACCTCGGTGTCCCCGTGTCCCCCCCCCGGTGTCCTCATGCCCCCCCCGATGTCCCCATGCCCCCCCAATGTCCCCGTGTCCCCCCCCTCGGTGTCCCCATGCCCCCCTCGATGTCCCCATGCCCCCCCGATGTCCCCATGTCCCCCCCCTCGGTGTCCCCATGCCCCCCCCAATGTCCCCATGCCCCCCCCAATGTCCCCGTGTCCCCCCTTCGGTGTCCCCATGCCCCCCCGATGTCCCCATGCCCCCCCCGATGTCCCTGTCTCCCCCCCCCTTGGTGTCCCCATATCCCCCCCCCGGTGTCCCTGTGTCCCCCCCCCCGGCAGTGTCACAGCCCAAGCGCAACTTCCCGGCGGTGCGGACCCCCAAGGACATCGCATCAGAGAGCTCCCTCTCCAGGTGAGGGTCCCGCGCGCGGGGACGACCCCCCCCCCAACAGCGGTGGGGAAAGGCCACCCCGGGGTGGCGGCAGCTGGTGGGGGGGGGGGGACAGGACAGCGTCCCCCCACCCACGGTGCCATCTCTGTGTCCCCCCCCCCCCAGGTTACTCTTCTGCTGCTGGTTCCCCTGGATGCTGCGAGCCGAGATGCAGTCCTAACCCCCCCGCCCCGCCGCCACGCTGTCCCCCGCTGTCCCCGGGTCCCCCCCCCACCCAGTGCCTTGTCCCCCGCCCCCTCCCCAGCGAGGGGAGAAGTGATGTGACACCCCTTCCCCCTTCTCTAACCCTGCTAACCCTTTTGCTCTGGGCTGTTTACTCTGGAACCTACTGATGACAGTTATGGGGAGTAAGTTGATGCCAGGCCCCCCCCCCCCAATTTCCCACCCCCTCCATGCTGTTGGGGCTGTTCAGTCTGGAACCTACTGATTACAGTTATGGGGGGTGAGTTGATGCCATGCCTCCCCCAAACCCTCTGGGCCTCCCCCAACCCGTTTTTGGGCTGTTCACTCTGGAGCCTACTGATTACAGTTATGAGGGAAAGTCGGTGCCAGACCCCCTAAACCCTGTTTGGGGCTGTTCACACTGGAACCTACTGATTACAATGGAGACCGATTTCTGCCAGGGACCTCCCGTAACCCCGTTCCTCTGGGCTGTTCACCCTGGAACCTACTGACTACACCCACAGGGATAGGTCGGCACCTGAACGGCCACGTCAGCCCTCCCTCCCGCAGTCTAACGGCGGGGGGCAGACCGACATCCGCCAGTAACGGATGCTCCTAAACTGGTCACAACTTGGTGGTGGTGGTGGTGGGGAAGTGGTTTATACTGGTCTGGAGGTGTCAGGCTTTACTGGGGGGGGAATGGGCAGAGGGGGCTTTGGGGCAGGGCTGGGGTCCACCCACTCCCAAGAAGGGGGTGGAGGGGGACGAGCCCGGACGCCTGGGCTCCCTCCCAGAGGGCTGCGGGGCGTTGTGGTTAGAGCAGGAACCGCTTCCCCCCACCCCGGCGCCAGGGTGGATTCTCCAGTGGCTGATAGTGAGGTTGAGCCCCCCCCCCCCCCCAAAAAAAAAAACCCGGGGAGCCCAGGCATCCGGGCCATGCAGAGTGGGAGGAGGCGCTTGGAAAGCCCCGGACGCCTGGGCCCCGTGGCATCATGCTCCCCCCACCCCCCCACCGCCCTCTCTCAGTAGCAATAACCCCCCCGCCTCGTCCCTGTCCCCGTCCCCGCGATCGTCGTGAGTGGCTTGACGTCCCCCCCGCTGCCGCATGGTCCCCCCGGACCCGCTTCTGTCACCAATAAACCGCGTTTCTACGTGTGTCGGCTCCCGCGGGGGACGTGGGGACACGGCGGGGGGGGGGGACACGGACGCGGGGACCCCGAAGCTGGGATGGGGGGGGGATAGGACACGTGGGGATGCCAGGGTCAAGATGGGGGGGGACATGGGGACCCTGCGGGGGGATGGTGACGCATATGTGGGGGTTGGGGGGGGAGCTGGGAGCTCGGGGGGTATATGGGGGCTGGGGGGTATATGGGTGCCTGGGGGGGATATCCGGGTGCTGGTGGGATAGATGGGTGCCGGGGGGTATATGGGTCCCTAGGAGGGGATATATGGGTGCCTGGGGGGATATCGGGGTGCTGGGGGGATAGATGGGTGCCGGGAGGGTATATGGGTCCCTAGGAGGGGATATATGGGTGCCGGGGGGATATCGGGGTGCTGGTGGGATAGATGGGTGCCAGGGGGTATATGGGTCCCTAGGAGGGGATATATGGGTGCTTGGAGGGGATATCGGGGTGCTGGTGGGATAGATGGGTGCCAGGGTGGTATATGGGTCCCTAAGAGGGGATATATGGGTGCCTGGGGGGATATCGGGGTGCTGGTGGGATAGATGGGTGCCAGGGGGTATATGGGTCCCTAGGAGGGGATATATGGGTGCTTAGAGGGGATATAGGGGTGCTGGGGGGATAGATGGGTGCCAGGGTGGTATATGGGTCCCTAGGAGGGGATATATGGGTGCCGGGGGGATATTGGGGTGCTGGGGGGGTATATGGGTCCCTAGGAGGGGATATATGGGTGCCTGGGGGGGATATCGGGGTGCTGGTGGGATAGATGGGTGCCAGGGGGTATATGGGTCCCTAGGAGGGGATATATGGGTGCCTGGGGGGATATTGGGGTGCTGGGGGGATAGATGGGTGCCGGGGGGGTATATGGGCACCTGGGAAGGGATATTGGGGTCTTGGGGGGATATATGGGCACCTGGGAGGGGATATGGGGGTGCTAGGGGGATACATGGGTGTCTAGGAGGGGATATTGGGGTGCTAGGGGGACATATGGGTGCCTGGGGGGGATATTGGGGTGCTGGGGGGATATAAGGGTGCCTGGGAGGGGATATGAGTGCCTGGGAGAAGATATTGGGGTGCTGGGAGGATATCGGGGTGCCTGGGGGGATATCGGGGTGCCTGGGGGCGATATGGGTCCTTGGGAGGGGATATATGGGTGCCTGGGGGGGTATATGGGTGCCTGGGGGGGGATATAAGGGTGCTGGGGGGATATAGGGGTGCTGGGAGGGCATATGGGTGCCTGGGAGGGGATATTGGGGTGCTGGGGGGATATAGAGGTGCTGGGGGGATATCAGGGTGACAGGTGGGATATATGGGTGCCTGGGAGGGGATATTAGGGTGCCTGGGGGGGATATCGGAGTACTAGGGGGATATATGGCTACCTGGGAGGGGATATGGGGGTGCTGGAGGGATATATGGGTGCTGGTGGGATATATGGGTGACTGGGAGGGGATATCAGGGTGCTGGGGGGTATATCGGTGCCTGTGGGGGGTCACATGGGTGCCTGGGGGGGATATTGGGGTGCTGGGGGGATACAGGGGTGCCTGGGGGGGTATATGGGTGCCTGGGGTGGGGCATATCGGTGCTGGGAGAGTTGTGGGTGCCCGGGGGGGGTATATGGGTGTCCAGGAGGGGGTGTTGGGGTGTTGGTAGGGTACATGGGTGCCGGAGGGGGTCATATGGGCACCTGGGGGGGTATATGGGTGCCTGGGGGGGGATATTGGGGTGCTGGGGGGATATATGGGCACTGGGGGGGTATATGGGTGCCTGGGGGGGATATTGGGGTGCTGGGGGGATATATGGGCACTGGGGGGGTATATGGGTGCCTGGGGGGGATATTGGGGTGCTGGGGGGATATATGGGCACTGGGGGGGTATATGGGTGCCTGGGGGGGATATTGGGGTGCTGGGGGGATATATGGGCACTGGGGGGGTATATGGGTGCCTGGGGGGGGATATTGGGGTGCTGGGGGGATATATGGGCACTGGGGGGGTGTTGGTAGGGTACATGGGTGCCAGAGGGGGTCATATGGGTGCCTGAAGGGGGATATTGGGGTGCTGGGGGATATATGGGCACTGGGGGGGGTGTTGGTAGGGTACATGGGTGCCAGAGGGGGTCATATGGGTGCCTGGGGGGATATTGGGGTGCTGGGGGGATATATGGGCACTGGGGGGGGTATATGGGTGCCTGGGGGGGATATTGGGGTGCTGGGGGGGATATTGGGGTGCTGGGGGGATATATGGGCACTGGGGGGGTATATGGGTGCCTGGGGGGGATATTGGGGTGCTGGGGGGATATATGGGCACTGGGGGGGTATATGGGTGCCTGGGGGGGATATTGGGGTGCTGGGGGGATATATGGGCACTGGGGGGGTATATGGGTGCCTGGGGGGGGATATTGGGGTGCTGGGGGGATATATGGGCACTGGGGGGGGTGTTGGTAGGGTACATGGGTGCCAGAGGGGGTCATATGGGTGCCTGGGGGGGGATATTGGGGTGCTGGGGGGATATATGGGCACTGGGGGGGGGTATATGGGTGCCTGGGGGGGATATTGGGGTGCTGGGGGGGATATTGGGGTGCTGGGGGGATATATGGGCACTGGGGGGGTATATGGGTGCCTGGGGGGGATATTGGGGTGCTGGGGGGATATATGGGCACTGGGGGGGTATATGGGTGCCTGGGGGGGGATATTGGGGTGCTGGGGGGATATATGGGGCACTGGGGGGGGTATATGGGTGCCTGGGGGGGATATTGGGGTGCTGGGGGGATATATGGGCACTGGGGGGGGTGTTGGTAGGGTACATGGGTGCCAGAGGGGGTCATATGGGTGCCTGGGGGGGGATCCGGGTGCCTGGTATATAGCTGCCGACCCGCCCCCTATAGAGCCCCCCCCCTGCTGCCCATGGGGGGGGGCCCGGATACCCCCCTGCAGAGCCTCCCCCCCCCCTCCCGGCCGCCATCATCTCCTTCCGGCCGCCTCATGCTGCGTCACCGGAAGGGCCGCGCCCGCATGTGGGGGCGGGGGCGGGGCCAGAACGCGCGCTGGCCCCGCCCCCTCCCGCTCCCGCCCCGCCCCGGCCGCTGCCCGAGGAGGCGGGGGCGGGGCCATGACGCGAAAGGTCCCCGCCCACTACCGCGCCCGCCGCCGCCGCCAGGCCCCGCCCCCCGGGCCGCTGCCCGAGGAGGCGGGGGGCGGGGCCAGAACGCGCGCTGGCCCCGCCCCTCCCGCCGCCGCCGCCGCCAGGCCCCGCCCCCCGGGCCGCCTCGGTCCCCTCCCGGGGAGGGCGGGGCTGGGCCCCCGGACGCCTGGGCCCCGGGGCGGGGTCCGCAGTCGCCGCCGCCGCCGCCGCCGCCGGGAGCCGAGCGGAGCCCGCAGGTAGCGGGTCCCCCGGGTACCCCCTCCCGACCCCCCCCCCCGACCCCGGTTCCCCCCCCCCACCGCGGTCTCTTCCGGGATCCCCCCGCCCCGCGCGTGACTCAGCCCCGCCCCGGACGCCTGGGTCCCTTTCGATCCGGAAACCCCCGAGCCGGGGTGGGGGTGTTACGGGGGGCCCAGGCGTCCGGGCGGGCTGCCCCCCGGCTGTGCCCTGGGGGGCCAAGGGGGGTCCGGGGGGTCCGGGGGATCTATGGGGCCAAGGGGGATCCATAGGGTCCAGGGGATCTGTAGGGGCAAGGGAGATCCATAAGGTCTGGGGGAATCTATAGGGCCAAGGGGGATCTATAGGGCCAAGGGGGATCCATAGGGTTCAGAGGGATCCATAGGGTCTGGGGAGATCTGTAGGGTTCAGAGGGATTTATAGGATCAAGGGGGAATCCATAGGGTCCGGGGGAATCTATAGAGCTAAGGGGAATCTGTAGGGTCCAGGGGGATGTATAGAGCCAAGGGGGGTCCATAGGTTCTGGGGGAATCTATAGGGCCAAGGGGGATCCATAGGGTCCAGGGGGATGTATAGAGGCAAGGGGGTCCATAGGTTCTGGGGGAATCTATAGGGCCAAGGGGATCCATAGGGTCCGGGGGATGTATAGAGGCAAGGGGGGTCCATAAGGGTCCGGGGGAATCTATAGGGCCAAGGGGAATCCCCATAGGGTCCAGGGGGATGTATAGAGCCAAGGGGGTCCATAGGTTCTGGGGGAATCTATAGGGCCAAGGGGAATCCATAGAGCTTGGAAGATCTATAGGGCCTGGGGGGTCCATAGGGTCCTATGGACCAAGGGGCTATATGGAGCCAAGGGGGGTCCATAGGGTCCAAGGGGATCTATAGGGCCTGGGGTCATTTATAAGGCCCGAGGGAGGGGTCCATAGGGCCAGGGAAGGGGGGAGCCTGTGGGAACTGGGCGAGGGTCTATAAGACCTTGGCATGTCTGTAGTGCCTGGAAGAGTCTATAGGGTCTGAAGGGAGGTCTACAGGACCTGGGGGCTCTATAGGGTTTTGGGGAAGATCCATAGGTCCTGGAAGCATCCATAGGGTCTGAGGGGCGCTGAGAGCGGGGAGGTCTACAGGGCTCGGGGGCATGTTGTCTGTAGGATTTGGGATTCTATAGGGTTGGAAGAGTCTATAAGGTCTGGCAGAGGACTATAGTATCTCTTGAGCATGCGTAGAATCTACGGGGGCTTAGGGGGCCAGGGGGATGCATAGGGCTGGGGGGGGGCTGTAGGATCTAGGGGTGTCCATTGGGCCTGGAGAAGGTCCATAGGCCCTAGGGAGGATCCATCTAGGGCTGAAAGGGTCTATAGGGCCTGGGGGGGATTCTGTAAGGTCTGGAGAAGTTCTATAGGAGTTGGGGGTTCTATAGAGCCAGCAGGATCTATAGGAGCTGAGAAGAATCTGTAGGGCCATGGGGGCTCTATAGGGTCTGGGGGAAATCTATAGGTCCTGGGAAGGATTTATAGGTTCTAGAAGTCTCCATGTAGTCTAGAGAGAATCCATAGGACCTGGGGGAAGTCTATAGGGGCTGGGGGGGGGGAATTGGACCAAGGAGCATCCATAGGGCCTTGGGGAGGGGAGGAGTCTGTAGAGCTCAGAAGGATGGTCCCATAGGGTCTGGAGACATCTATAGGGCTGGGGGGCCTATAAGGTTGGGGGGGGGCACTATTGAATGGTCTATAGGTTCTGGATGAGCGTTATGGTATGTAGGGCTGAGCAGGGGGTCTATAGGGTGTGTGTGGGGGGGTCTGTAGGGCCCTGGAGGGCTCTATAGGGCCTGGGGAGAGGAGGTCTTGGGGGGGGATCTATAGGGTCCAGAGGAGCCTATAGCGCCGCGCTGTACGCTAACGCTGTGCTCTGTTTCTCTGCAGCCTCTCCCAGCGCTCCCAGTTACACCCCCGCAGCGCTCCCAGTGCTCCCAGCACTCCCAGTGCCCCCCCGCAGCGCTCCCAGTACCCCCCCACAGCGCTCCCAGTGCTCCCAGCACTCCCAGTTACCCCCCCGCAGCGCTCCCAGTACCCCCCCGCAGTGCTCCCAGTGCTCCCAGCAGGGCGGGGGCCATGTTCCTGGTGAAGAACCTGCTGGGGGGGGGCGGGCGGGGTGGGGGGGGGCGCGGGGGGGCTCCCCGGCAACATCGGCTCGGTGCTGGGGGGGCTGCTGAGCGGGGGGGGCGGCGGGGGCCGCCCGGGGGGGGCCGGCGGCGCCATGGGCATCCTGGGGGGCGTCATCAGCGCCATCAGGTGAGAGGCCGCGGCGGGGGAACGGGGGGGGGGACATGGGAGGGAGAGGGGGACATGGGGACGCGGGGGACATGGTGGGACAGGGGGACATGGGAAGGAGAGGGGACATGGGAGGGAGAGGGGACATGGGGACATGGGGGGGACATGGGAAATGGGGACATGGGACGGGGGGACATGGGAGGGAGAGGGACATGGGGACATGGGGACGGGGACGGGGGGACATGGGAAGGAGAGGGCACATGGGGACATGGGAGGGAGAGGGGACATGGCGACGGGGGGACATGGGACAGGGGGACATGGGAGGGAGAGGGGACATGGGGGACATGGGGACAGGGGACATGGGAGAGAGAGGGCACATGGGACAGGGGGACATGGGAGGGAGAGGGCACATGGGGACGTGGGGGACATGGGGACATGGGAGAGAGGAGGGCACATGGGACAGGGGGACATGGGAGGGAGAGGGCACATGGGACAGGGACATGGGGGGACATGGGGACATGGGAGGGAGAGGGCACATAGGGATGTGGGGGGGACATGGGACGTGGGAGGGAGAGGGCACATGGGGACATGGGGACATGGGACGTGGGAGGGAGAGGGCACATGGGGACAGGGGGACAGGGGGAAGGGGGACATGGGAAGGAGAGGGCACATGGGGACATGGGAGGGAGAGGGGACATGGCGACGGGGGACATGGGACAGGGGGACATGGGAGGGAGAGGGCACATGGGGGACATGGGGACAGGGGGACATGGGAGAGAGAGGGCACATGGGACAGGGGGACATGGGAGGGAGAGGGCACATGGGACGTGGGGGACATGGGGGGACATGGGGACATGGGAGGGAGAGGGCACATAGGGACGTGGGGGAGACATGGGACGTGGGAGGGAGAGGGCACATGGGGACATGGGACAGGGGAGGGAGAGGGCACATGGGGACAGGGGGACAGGGGGACAGGGGGACATGGGAAGGGAGGGCACATGGGGACATGGGGGGGGACATGGGGGACGTGGAGGGAGAGGGCACATGGGGACATGGGGACATGAGGGGACAGGGGGACATGGGAGGGAGAGGGGACATGGGACGTGGGGGGACATGAGGGGACGGGGACATGGGAGGGAGAGGGGACATGGGACGTGGGGGGGACGTGAGGGGACAGGGGGACATGGGAGGGAGAGGGCACATGGGGACGGGGGGACATGGGACAGGGGGACATGGGAGGGAGAGGGGACATAGGGACATGGGGACAGGGGGGACAGGGGGACATGGGAGGGAGAGGGGACATGGGACGTGGGGGGGACATGGTGGGACAGGGGGACATGGGAGGGAGAGGGGACATGGGACGTGGGGGGGGACATGGGATGGGGGACATGGGACGTGGGGGGGATATGGGACAGGGGGACATGGGAGGGAGAGGGGACAAGGGGGGTATGGCAGGACAGAGGGACATGGGAGGGTCAGGAGGACATGGGGACATGGAGGGGACAGGGACATGGGGACTTGGGGGGGCCTAGAGGAGGGACATGGTGGGGGGGCTTGGGGGGGCGGGGAGTGGGGACAACGGGGGGGGACGTGGCGGGGGGAGTCATGGACACGGGACTGGGGACATGGCACAGTGGCACGGGGACACGGGGGGGCGCGGGGACTGGGGTTTGGGGGGCCCACGGGATCGTGGCTGGGGGACGCGGGGGCACCCCGGGGTGCCCTGACCCCCCCCCCTTTCCCTTCCAGCGAAGCGGCCGCCCAGTATAACCCCGAGCCCCCAGTAAGTGCCCCGGCCCCCCCCCCCCAGTTCCCCCCGACCCCTGGGTTTGGGGGTCCCCTGACCCCCTGTGACACTGGCTTTTGGGGTCCCCCCCACTGACCCCCACATCCCCTGTGGGGGGGGCTTGGGTCACCCCCTGAGTTTTGGGGTCCCCCCCAGTGGCCCCCCCCAGCCCCCCAGTGGGGTTGGGACCCCCCCGGATTTGGGGGTCCCCCCCAACCCCCCAGCAGGGTGGGGACCCCCCGGGTTTTGGGGTCTCTCGAGTGGAATCTGAGCCTCCCTCGGGTTTCGGGGTCCCCTAGAGGGGTCCGGACCCCCCCCCGGGTTTTGGGATCCTTAAAGTGGAATCTGAGCCCCCCCTGGGTTTCAGGGTCCCCCTAGAGGGGTCCGGACCCCCCCCCGGGTTTCGGGGTCCCCCCCATCCCCCCAGCAAGGTGGGGGCTCCCCCAGGTTTTAGGGTCCCCCAAGTGGAATCTGAGCCCCCCCCCGGATTTCAGGGTCCCCCTAGAGGGGTCCAGGCCCCCCCTGGGTTTTGGGGTCCTCCCAGCTGTATCTGAGCCCTCCTGGGTTTCAGGGTCCCCCTAGAGGGGTCTGGACCCCCCCCCGGGCTTTGGGGTCCCCCCAACCCCCCAGCAGGGTGGGGGCCCCCCTGGGTTTTGGGGTCCCTCAAGTGGAATCTGAGCCTCCCTCGGGTTTTGGGGTCCCCCTAGAGGGGTCCGGGCCCCCCGGGTTTTGGGGTCCCCCCAACCCCCCAGCAAGGTGGGGGCGCCCCTGGGTTTCAGGGTCCCCCTAGAGGGGTCCGGGCCCCCCCAGGTTTTGGGGTCCCCCCCAGCCCCCCAGCAAGGTGGGGGCTCCCCTGGGTTTTAGGGTCCCCCAAGTGGAATCTGAGCCCCCCCCAGATATCAGGGTCCCTCCAGTGGGGTCGGGCCCCCCCCCCGGGTTTCGGGGTCCCCCGCTGACCCCCCCACCCCACCCGCAGCCCCCCCGCACCTACATCTCCACGGTGGACGCCAACGAGAGCGAGGAGGTTCGGCAGTTTCGGCGCCTCTTCGCCCAGCTCGCTGGCGACGTGAGTGACCCCGGGATCCCCCGGGATCCCCCAACCTCCCCCGAGGGATCCCACCCCCCCCAGGATCCCACCCCCCTCAGATCCCCCCCCCAAACACCCCATTCCCCCCCCCCACCTCCCAGGTCCTTCCCCAGGCCCCATCACCCCCAGCATCCTCCCGGATCCCTGGATCCCCCTGGATCCCCTCTAGATGTCTAGACCCTTCTGGATCCCTGTGGGACCCTCCAGCTTTTCTAGCCCCATCAGATTCCCCTGGATCCCAACCCCTCTTGGACCCCCCCCGACCTCTCTTGGATCTCCCCGACCCCTCCTGGCCCTACTAGATCCCCCTGGATCCCCCCCCGGATCCTTAGACCCCTCTGGATGCCTATGGATCTCCAGGCCTCATCGAGGCCCCTCCAGATCCTCCTGGATCCTGACCCCTCTTGGACGCCTCAGACTCCTTTTGGCCCCACCAGATCCCCCTGGATCCCTAGACCTCTCTAGATCTCTTCAGACCCCGTCTGCCCCCACCAGCTCCTCCTGGATCCCCCCCCCCAGATTCTCCCATCCCCACCAGACCCCTTCTGGACCCCCGCAGGCTCACTGGACCCTACTGGATCCCACGAGATCCCATCAGATCCTAGTGGGTCCTTCGAGTCTCCACTGGATCCTTGTCCCCTTCTGATACCTTTCCCCCTCCAGTCACTGCCCGAGTGCTGAACCCCCCCAGGCACCCTCCAGCACCCCAGGGTGGGGGTCTGGGTGGGGTGGGGGTGTCCCCTCCAGGGTGGGGGTCTGGGTGGGGGTCAGGGTGCCCCCCCCCACCCCGTGACACCCCGTCTCCTCGCAGGACATGGAGGTGAGCCCCACCGAGCTCATGAACATCCTCAACAAGGTGGTGACCCGCCGTAAGTGTCCCCAGCCCAGACCCAGGTGTCCCCACGGCCGGGGGGGTGGGGGGGGGGGACACGACACCCTCGGCTACGGGGGCAGCTCTGGGGGGGGGGAAGAGCTGGGACCCCCCCCCAAACCCACCAGGGTTGAGATATCGGGGAGAGGGCACAACCCTGTAGTAGCCACTAGAGAATCCCCACACACCTAGGGGGTAGCTGATGGGGAAGGGGTGGGGGGGGGGGCTCCAAAATTTTCAGTTCCTGGTGACAATTTAAAGTGGGGGGGTCTAGGACCACCCCCCATTTGGGGGGGAAGGGAGGGGGAGAGCACAACCTTATACTAGCCACTAGAGAATCCACTCTGATACCAATTGGGCTCATTTTGGTGGGGGGTATCCAGGACTCCAGGGTCTGCTTTTGGGGGGCAGAGCCACTTCCTTGAGGTGTTGCCCCCCCTTAAATTCACCCCTCCCCCTAAATTTTTGCCCCCCTCCCCCAAATTTTTGCCCCCCCCCAACAGATCCCGACCTGAAGACGGACGGTTTCGGCATCGACACGTGTCGCAGCATGGTGGCCGTCATGGACGTATCCTTGGCGGGGGGGTAGGGGGTGGATTTTGGGGGGGATAGGGGCAGATTGGGGGTGGCCCTATTTTGAGGAGGGGGGGGCTGCCCTGTTGGCCCCCCCCCAAATCCTTGACACCCCCCACCCAGAGCGACACGACTGGGAAGTTGGGTTTCGAGGAGTTCAAGTATTTGTGGAATAACATCAAAAAGTGGCAGGTGAGGGGGTGGGGTGGGACCCCCCTCTGGGACCCCCCCAAAATCCTGGGGTGGGGGGCAGAGACCCCCCCTGCCCCAAATCCTTGGGGAAATGGGGAGCAAACGAGAACTTTTTTCCCCAAATAGCTGGTGGGGGATGGGGAGAAAATGGGGACCCCCCTCAACACCCCCAAATTTCTGGGATGAAACCTGGCAGAAATGGGGACCTTTGGGACCCTCAGTCTCTGTGAGGGGGGGGTACAGAGGAGTTGGGGACCCCCCCAAAATGTTGGGGTGAAACCTGGCAGAAATGGGACCTTTGGGACCTTCAGACTGGGTGGGGGGGGGCAGAGAGGAGATGGGGCCCACCCAGGACCCCCAAATCCTTGAGGAGCAACTGAGACCCCCAACGTCCTGGGGGGGGGAAGTGGGGACCCACCCCCAAAACCCCCAAATTCCTGGGGTGAAACCTCTTAAAAACGGGCACCTTCGGGCTCCCCAGACTCCGGGGGGGGGAAACAAGGAAGAAGTGGGGACCCCCCCACCACCCCCAAACTCTAGGGTGGGGGGGAGGAGGAGAGAAATTGGGGACCCCCCCAGCACCCCCAAACTCTTTGGAGAGGGGGGGCAAAGGGGACCCCCAAATCCTGAACGGAAGCGGGGAAAGACAACTTGGGGTGATCCCGGGCCCCTGCGGGAGTTTGGGAGGGGGGACCCCAGGGTGCTGGGGGCCACCCTGGGGTGCTGGGTGGGGGTCCCCCCCACGTGCCCCCCAATTTCTCCTGTTGCCCCCCCCAAAGTGCATCTACAAGCAGTTCGACACCGACCGCTCGGGCACCATCGGCGCCCGGGAGCTGCCCGGCGCCTTCCAGGCTGCGGGTGAGGGATTCGGGGGGGCGATTTTGGGGGGGCCTGGGGACATTTGGGGGGGGCACAGGGACATTTGGGGTGTTGAGGGGGTTCAGGGGCGCTAGGGTGGGTTGGGGGACCTGGGGGTTTTTGGGGGAGGGGGGCGATTGTGGGGCTGGGGGTGTTTTAGGGGGTCTGGGGGCATTTAGGGGGTGCCGAGGGCATTTGATGGGGGTCAGGGGCAGTTTGGGGGAGTCTGGGGGTGTTTTGGGGGGTGACAGGGGCATTTGAGGGGGGTCAGGGCAGTTTGGGGGAGTCTGGGGGCGTTTTGTGGGGTGCTGGGGGCATTTGATGGGGGTCGGGGCAGTTTGGGGGAGTCTGGGGGCGTTTTGGGGAGTGACAGCATTTGATGGGGGTCAGGGGCAGTTTGGGGGAGTCTGGGGGTGTTTGGGGGGTGCCGGGGGCATTTGGGGGGTTGGGGGCATTTGGGGGGGCTGGGGGTTGGGCTGGTTGTGGTTACGGGGTGATGGGGGCATTTGGGGGGGTCCTGGGAGTGCTGGGGGGGGTCGGGGTGGGTTGGGGATCTGGGTGGTTGTGGTTAGGGGGTGCTGGGGGGGATTTGGGAGGCTGCTGGGGGAATTTGGGGGGGCCCTGGGGGGGTCAGGGGTCCAGGTAGTTGTGGTTAGGGGGTGCTGGAGGGGATTTGGGAGGCTGCTGGGGGGATTTAGGGGGTTTGGGTGTGCTGGGGGGGTCAGGGGTCCGGGAGGTTGTGGTTAAGGGGTGCTGGAGGAATTTGGGGGGGGTCTTGGGGGGTGCTGGGGGGGTCGGGGTCAGGGTGGTTGTGGTTAGGAGGTATTGGGAGGGGGATTTGGGGTGTCTAGGGGGGATTAGGGTGCTCCTGGGTGGGTTGAGGGTGCTGGGGGGCGGGGCTGCTGGGGTTGGGGGCTGCTGAGGAGGGGGGGGTCAGGGTGGGGGTCCCACGCGCCCCCTCCTCAGGCTTCGGGCTGCCGGAGCCGCTGTGGGCGGTGATGGCGCGGCGCTACGGGGACGAGGACGGCAGCCTCGACTTCGACAACTTCATCAGCTGCCTCGTGCGCCTCGACGCCATGTTCCGTAAGCGGGGGGCACCCCGGGGTGGGGGGCACCCAAGGGTGGGGGGGGGGACCCTCAGGGCTGGGGATTCCCAGGGACATTCAGGACCCCCGAGCTGGGGGAAACCCCTGGAGATGGGGGGCTCCCTGGGCGGGGGGGGACCCCAGGTTGGGGGCACCCTGGGGTGGGGGGGCACCCAAGGGTGGGGGGGGGCACCCTCAGGGCTGGGGACTCCCAGGGACATTCAGGACCCCCGAGCTGGGGGAAACCCCTGGAGATGGGGGGCTCCCTGGGCGGGGGGGGACCCCAGGTTGGGGACACCCTGGGGTGGGGGGGCACCCAAGGGTGGGGGGGGGCACCCTCAGGGCTGGGGACTCCCAGGGACATTCAGGACCCCCGAGCTGGGGGAAACCCCTGGGGGTGGGGGGGGGCACCAGGGACCCCCGAGAGTGGGGAAGCGCCGACACTTTTGGGGACCCTCCCCCAGGGCATGGGGTGACCCTTGAACATGAGGGACCCCCTGGATTGTGGGGACCCCTGGGTGCTTTGAGGGGGTCCTTGGCCAGTGGGGACCCCCAGAACATGGGGTGACCCCTGGGTTTTGAAGACCCCCCTGAGATTTTGAGGACTCTCAGGGGGGCTTTGAGGACCCCCTGGCACTTTTGGGGATCCCCTCCAGGGGGAGCCCTGGACTTTGGGGATGCCTTGGATTTTGGGGGGGGATCCTGGGACTTTGGGGACCCCCTGGTGCTTGTGGGGGGCCCCAGGGGGGTTTGGGGGGCCCCAACTGGGTGCCCCCCTCACCCCTTCCCCCCCTCCACCCAGGTGCCTTCAAGTCCCTGGACCGGGATGGGACCGGGCAGATCCGTGTGAGCCTCCAGGAGGTGAGTTTGGGGGTCCCCCAAATCCCTATAGGGTCCCCCAAATCCCTATAGGGCCCCAGTCTCTGTAGAGCGTCCTACGTCCCTAGGAAATCACCCCGAGTGTCTATACGGCCCCCCAAAAGCCGACTGGGCCGCCACAATCCCTGTGGAGCACCCCGAATCCTTGTGGAGCACCCCAAATCCCTATAGGGACCCTCAGGGCTCCATAGAGCAGCCCCAAATCCCTATAGGGACCCCCAAATACTTACAGAGCAACCCGAAATGCCAACAGAATCTCTTAAATCCCTATACAGTCACCCGAAATTCCTATAGGGCACCCCAAATGCTCAGAGGGCCCCCAGATTCCCTATAGGGACCCCGCAAATACCCATATAGCAGCTTCAAATCCGTAGGGGCGCTTCCAAATCCCTATAGAGATCTCCAATCGCTGTAGGGTAACCTCAAATCCTTGTGGAGACCCCCAAGTACCTACACAGCACCCCAAATGCCTATAGAGCTTCCTAAATCCCCATAACATCACCCCAAATCCCTGTAGGGCCCCCCCCAAATGCCTATAGGGCCCCACAGTACTCCACAGATCCTTATGGAGCACCCCATATCCCTACAGGGCAACACCAGAGCTCTATAGGGGCCCCCAAATCCCTATGGGACCCTGCAAATCCCTCTAGGGCCCCCTATATCCTTACAGGGTCCCACAAAGCCCCGTGGGGCTCCCAAAATCCCTAAAGAGCAGCCTGAAGTCTCTGTAGGGCACCCCAAATCCCTATAGGGTTCTTATCCTTGTAGGGCCTTTCAAACCCCTATGGGGTCACCCTAAATCTCTGTATATAGCATCCAGCACCCCTAGAGAGCCCCCCGAATCCCTAACGAGGAACCCCAAAATAGGGCACCCCAAATCCCCATAGGGACCTCCTGCTCCGTATAGAGCCCTTCAAATCCCTCTTGGGGCCCCCAAATCCCATTATAACACCCCAAATCTCTAGAGAGCGACCCCAAATCCCTGTAGAGTGACACCCAGTCCCTGTAGGACCCCTCCAGTCCCTATAGGCACCCTCGGTGACCCCCCCTTTTCTCTCCGCAGTGGCTGCAGCTCACCATGTACTCCTGAAGTGCCTGTGCCCGGGGGGGGGGTGCCCGGACCCCCCACCCTGCACCCCAAGTCTGTGTCCCCCCCCACAGCACCCCAAATCTGTGCCCCCCATATAGCACTCCAGTTCTGCACCTCCCATCCTGCACTGCAAATCTGTGGCCCCCCCCATATGGCAACCCACATCTGTGCCCCCCATATAGCACCCCAATTCCACATCCCCCCACCCTGCACCCCATTTCCGTGTCCGCCCATATAGCACCCCACTTCTGCACCCCCCACCCTGCACCCCCTGTCTGTGCCCCCCCCGTAGAGCACCCCAATTCCACGTCCCCCCTCCCGGCACCCCCAATCCCCCCATATAACACCCCACTTTTGCCCCCACTTCGGCACCCATGTGGGGGGCTGCCCGCCCCGCGGCAGGATTTGGGGGTGCCCTGACCCCCTCCATGCGGGGTTGGGGGGCCGCGACGCCCCCGCAGTAAAGCCAGCCTGGGCCCCGACCTTGCTCTTGGCTTTATTTTGGGGGGGGAACGGGACAAATTGGGGGGGATCTGTGGGGGGCAGGACACCTGGGCCCCTCGAGGCGGCACGGCTGAGGGTGGGGACCCCGGGGTGCTGGGGGCGGGGGCACATGGGTATGGGTGCTATAGGGTGGATATAGGGGGTATAGGGAGCATAGGGGCTGGGGGGGGGCGAGTGTCGGGGGGGGTTCTAGGGGGTGCGGGGAGCGGAGGGGCCGGGGGGGGCGGGTGTCGGGGGGGGCTATAGGGGGTGCGGGGAGCGGAGGGGCCGGGGGGGGCGGGTGTCGGGGGGGGCTCTAGGGGGTGCGGGGAGCGGAGGGGCCGGGGGGGCGGGTGTCGGGGGGGGCTATAGGGGGTGCGGGGAGCGGAGGGGCCGGGGGGGGCGGGTGTCGGGGGGGGCTATAGGGGGTGCGGGGAGCGGAGGGGCGGGGGGGGGCGGGTGTCGGGGGGGCTATAGGGGGTGCGGGGAGCGGAGGGGCGGGGGGGGGCGGGTGTCGGGGGGGCTATAGGGGGTGCGGGGAGCGGAGGGGCCGGGGGGGGGCGGGTGTCGGGGGGGGCTATAGGGGGTGCGGGGAGCGGAGGGGCGGGGGGGGGCGGGTGTCGGGGGGGGTATAGGGGGTGCGGGGAGCGGAGGGGCCGGGGGGGGGCGGGTGTCGGGGGGGGTATAGGGGGTGCGGGGAGCGGAGGGGCCGGGGGGGGGCGGGTGTCGGGGGGGGCTCTAGGGGGTGCGGGGAGCGGAGGGGCCGGGGGGGGCGGGTGTCGGGGGGGGCTATAGGGGGTGCGGGGAGCGGAGGGGCCGGGGGGGGGCGGGTGTCGGGGGGGGGCTCTAGGGGGTGCGGGGAGCGGAGGGGCCGGGGGGGGCGGGTGTCGGGGGGGGCTATAGGGGGTGCGGGGAGCGGAGGGGCCGGGGGGGGGCGGGTGTCGGGGGGGGGCTATAGGGGGTGCGGGGAGCGGAGGGGCCGGGGGGGGGCGGGTGTCGGGGGGGGCTATAGGGGGTGCGGGGAGCGGAGGGGCCGGGGGGGCGGGTGTCGGGGGGGGCTATAGGGGGTGCGGGGAGCGGAGGGGCCGGGGGGGGGCTATAGGGGGTGCGGGGAGCGGAGGGGCCGGGGGGCGGGTGTCGGGGGGGCTATAGGGGGTGCCGGGTGCCCCAGCAGCGGGTGCAGCCCGGGGGGGCCGGAGGGGGCGGGGCCATGGCCAGGGGGCGTGGCCAGGATCGGAGGGGGCGGGGCCGGAGGCGCGGGGCTGAGGGCGGGCGGGTGCCGTGAGCGGATGCAGCCTGGGGGGAGGCTGAAGGGGGCGGGGCCATGGCCGGGGGCGGGGCCAGGAGTGGAGAGGGCGGGGCCGAGGGCTGGAGCGGGGCCAGGGAGCGGGGTGCCAGATCGGGGGTCGGGGTCAGGGGCCGGGGGCGTGGTCAAGGGTGGAGGGGGCGGGGTTGAGGCGGAGGGGCGGGGCCATGGGATGAGGGGCGGACCCGGGGACGGGGCCGAGGGCTGGCGCAGAGCCAGAGCGCGGAGTGCTGGTCCGGGGGGCGGGGCCAAGGGCTGGAGGCGGGGCCAGGAGTGGGGGCGGGGCTGGAGGGGCGGGGCTAGGACTGGAGCGGAGCCAGGGAGCAGGGTGCCGGGCCAGGGGCCGGGGGGGCGGGGCCAGGAGTGGGGGCGGGGCAGGAGGGGCGGGGCTGGGGGCTGGAGCGGAGCCTGGGAGCAGAGCGCTGGTCCGCGGGGCGGGGCCGGGGGCAGGGGGCGGGGCCGGGGGCGGAGCCGAGGGCTGGAGCAGAGCCAGGGAGCGGGGTACCCGGCCGGGGGGGCGGGGCCGGGGGCGGGGCCGGGGGGCAGGGCCGGGCCGGGGGGGGCGGGGGCGTCCGGGAGCGGAGCCGAGGGCTGGAGCAGAGCCAGGGAGCGGGGTGCACGTCCGGGGGGGCGTGGCCAGGGGCTGGGGGCGGGGCCATGCGTGGGGGCGGGGCAAGAGGGGCGGGGCCGAGGACTGGAGCGGAGCCAGGGAGCGGGGTGCACGTCCGGGGGGGGCAGGGCCAGGGGCCGGGGGCGGGGCCGGGGGCGGGACCGGGGGGCAGGGCCGGGCCGGGGGGGGCGGAGGGGGCCGGGGGCGGAGCCGAGGGCTGGAGCAGAGCCAGGGAGCGGGGTGCACGTCCGGGGGGGCGTGGCCAGGGGCGGGGGCGTGGCCATGCGTGGGGGCGGGGCAAGAGGGGCGGGACCGAGGACTGGAGCGGAGCCAGGGAGCGGGGTGCACGTCCGGGGGGGCGGGGCCAGGGGCCGGGGGCGGGGCCGAGAACTGGAGCAGAGCCTGGGAGCGGAGTGCCGGGCCGGGGGGCGTGGCCGAGGGCCGGGGGCGGGGCCGGGGGCGGGGCCGAGGACTGGAGCGGAACCAGGGAGCGGAGTGCCGGGTCGGGCCGGGGGGCGTGGCCGAGGGCCGGGGGCGGGGCCGGGGGCGGGGTCGGCCGGGGGCCGGGCCGGGGGGGGCGGGGGGGGCCGGGCCGGGCCGGGCCGGGCCGGGCCGGGCCGGGCGATGGCGGCGCCGCCGCGGCGGCGGGCGCGGCTGCGGGCGCTGGCGCTGGAGCGGGGCGCGCTGGGGCTGGAGGCGCTGCTCGACCTGGTGCTGGGGCTCAGCGGGGGGCTGCGGCCCCGGGACCCCCCCTCTCCCCCCGCCACCGCCACGGCCGCCGCCGCCCCCTGCCCCGGGCCGCCGCCCCCCCCCGCCGCCGCCACCGGCACCGGCACCGACGGCGACCGCCACGTCCGGGACTTCCTGCGCTGGGGTGAGCGCCGGCACCGGGCGGCTCCGGCTCCGGCGGGTCCGGTGCCAGGGGGGTCCGAGACCCCAGAGTCCGGGACCGGCGGGTCCGGTGCCAGGGGGGTCCGAGACCCCAGAGTCCGGTACCGGCGGGTCCGGTGCCCGGGGGATCCGAGACCCCAGAGTCCGGGACCGGCGGGGTCCGGTGCCCGGGGGGTCCGAGACCCGAGAGTCCGGTACCGGCGGGGTCCGGTGCCCGGGGGGTCCGAGACCCCAGAGTCCGGGACCGGCGGGGTCCGGTGCCAGGGGGGTCCGGTGCCAGGGGGGTCCGAGACCCGAGAGTCCGGGACCGGCGGGGTCCGGTGCCAGGGGGGTCCGAGACCCCAGAGTCCGGTACCGGCGGGGTCCGGTGCCAGGGGGGTCCGAGACCCGAGAGTCCGGGACCGGCGGGGTCCGGTGCCAGGGGGTCCGAGACCCCAGAGTCCGGGACCGGCGGGTCCGGTGCCAGGGGGATTCGGGACCCGAGAGTCCGGTACCGGCGGGTCCGGTGCCAGGGGGTCCGGTACCGGCGGGGTCCGGTGCCAGGGGGGTCCGAGACCCGAGAGTCCGGGACCGGCGGGTCCGGTGCCAGGGGGTCCGGTACCGGCGGGGTCCGGTGCCAGGGGGATTCGGGACCCGAGAGTCCGGGACCGGCGGGGTCCGGTGCCAGGGGGGTCCGAGACCCGAGAGTCCGGGACCGGCGGGGTCCGGTGCCAGGGGGGTCCGAGACCCCAGAGTCCGGTACCGGCGGGGTCCGGTGCCAGGGGGTCCGAGACCCCAGAGTCCGGGACCGGCGGGTCCGGTGCCAGGGGGATTCGGGACCCGAGAGTCCGGTACCGGCGGGTCCGGTGCCAGGGGGTCCGGTACCGGCGGGGTCCGGTGCCAGGGGGGTCCGAGACCCGAGAGTCCGGGACCGGCGGGGTCCGGTGCCAGGGGGTCCGGTACCGGCGGGGTCCGGTGCCAGGGGGATTCGGGACCCGAGAGTCCGGTACCGGCGGGTCCGGTGCCAGGGGGGTCCGGCTTGGGGGTGTCCAGCGGGGTCCGATTGGAGGGTGTCCGGTACCGGCAAGGTCCGGTACCGGGGGGTCTGGGACCGAGGGGATCCGGTTTGGGGGTGTCCGGTACCGGCGGGGTCCGGTGCCAGGGGGTCCGGTTCGGGGGTACCGGGAGGTTTTGGGACCAGCGGGGTCCGGTACCCTCAGTATCAGGGGGGTTCCGGGACCAGCGGGGTCCGGTACCGGCGGGGTCCGGTGCTGGGGGGATCCGGTACCGGCGAGGTCCAGGATCGGGGGGTCCGGTTCGGGGGTACCGGGGGGGTTGGGACAGGCAAGTCCGGTACCCCCGGTACCGGCGGGGTCCGGGACTGGTGAGTCCGGTCCCGGTAGGGGGGATCCCGGTCCGGGGGGGGGTCCGGTCCCGGTAGGGGGGATCCCGGTCCGGGGAGGGGGGGATCCCGGTCCCGAGTGTCCCTGGAAAGGGTTTGGCGGGGGGGGCGGCGGGGGGGGGTTGGGACCGGCACCTGCCGGACTTCCTGCCCCAGGGTGGCCCGGACGCCTGGGCCCCTGTTCGGTGGGGGGGGGGGGGCACCGAGAGGGGCACGTGAGTGCCCGGGACGCCTGGGTCCCTCGGGAGTCGGGGAGGGGCCTAGCAACCCCCCCCCCCCCCGGCCGCCATGCTACTCCCCACTCATGCAGTGAGTTGGCCAGGTCTCAGCCGTCCCGGCAGCGAGGCCTAGTAGCTCCGTGGGGGGGGGGGGGGGGGGGAGGGGGGGGCAGGACCAGGCCCGGATGCCTGGGCCCCTTTCCCAGTTTGGGAGAGGGCAGCGAGGCCTCTGGGTGCGGGGGGGAGGGGGGGGGCTGTCTCTCCTCATTAGTGCCGCAGGGCTGAAACCTCATTAAGGGACTTGGCAACACCCCAAGGTCGGGGGGGGGGGCGCTGATTTTGGGGGGGGGGGGGGTCAGGGAATGGGAAAGGACCCAGGAGTCCGGGTCCCCCCCTCTCCCCCCGGGGCACTGAACAGGGTGACACCCCCCACCCGGGGGGGGGGGACACACTGACACCCACCTCACCCGGGGGGGGGTCCCAGGGGTGACGGGTCGGGGTGGGGGGGGGGGACAAATCTGAGCCTGGCCTATGTGCCCCCAACGAAAAAAGGCCACCCGGACGCCTGGGCCCTCCCGGACGCCTGGGCCCTCCCCGCTGGCATTGGGGGGGGTGGGGGGGGGAGCCCCGCTGGCGCCTCTCCTTTTCTGGGCAGGCTGGCATGGGTGCCCCCCCCGCCGGCGCCCGCGCCGCGCGCCGGGCCATAAAAGGCCTGGGTGCTGGCCGGGTCCCCCCCCGCGGCCGGCAGGGTGCCAGGGTTCCCCCCCCCCCCGCGGTGGGGACAGGCAGGGTGCCAGGGTCCCCCCCCCCCCCCGCTGCCAAAACCAGCTGCCTCCAAGCCAGACCCCCCCCATCACGGCCCTCCCCCCCCCGATGCCACCCCCCCACCCCAGGGACCCCCCCCCAGCACCCCAGGGACTCCCCAAATGCCAGGGATCCCCCCCAGGACCTCAGGCACCCTGACACCCCCAGGGTCCCCCCCAAACCCCCTGAGCCCCCCCAAACCTCTTCCCCCAGGGCCCCCCTGACTCCCTAGGGGTCCCCCCCAAACGCTGGGGCCCCCCAACACCCCTAGGGTCACCCCAAACCCCCTGAGCCCCCCCAAACCTCTTCCCCCAGAGAACCCCGACCCCCCCGGGGTCCCCCCCAAACGCTGGGGCCCCCCAACACCCCTAGGGTGCCTCCCAAACCCCCTGAGCCCCCCAAACCTCTTCCCCCAGTGCCCCCCTGACCCCCCCAGGGGTCCCCCCAAAAGATGGGGTCCCCCAAAACCCCCAGGACCCCCCCAACCCCCAAACTCCAGGGCGCTCCCCAAAACCCAAATAACCCCCCATAACCCCAGGGATCCCCCCAACCTCAGGGATGCCCCCAATAACCCCCCAGGGGTCCCCCCCAAACCGCAGGACACCCCCAAACCCAAAATACCCCCAATACCCCCCCCGAGTCCCCCCAGCCCCAGGGCTCCCTCCAATCCCCCCTGGGCCCCCCCAAACCTCTAGTTCCCCCCCCAAACTCCAGGACACCCCCAAAACCCAAATTACCCCCCCCATTCTCCCTGGGTCCCCCCCAAAACCCACAGCCCCCTCCATTCCCCCAGGACCCCCCCCAAAGCCACACCCCCCCCGTTCTCCTAGGGACACCCCGATACCCTCAACCCCCCCATCCCCAGGGGACCCCCCCAAATCCCCATCACCCCCAGACCCCCCTTTCCCCCCCAAACCTTCCTGTGCCCCCCAAGCCCCCCTGAATGCCTGGGGGGGTTTATCCCCCCCTTTTTGGAAGGGGGGGTCGAGATGCAG
This sequence comes from Struthio camelus, assembly GCF_040807025.1. Classification (NCBI taxonomy): domain Eukaryota; kingdom Metazoa; phylum Chordata; class Aves; order Struthioniformes; family Struthionidae; genus Struthio; species Struthio camelus. The sequence goes on along the minus strand of NC_090957.1, from coordinate 1,792,361 downwards.
CCAAGCACCTAGGAATCCTGCCCCCCCCAGCACCCTAAAACCCCCAGTAGATTCTCTAGTGTCTAATATGAGGGTTGTGCACCCACCACGAACCTCCCCCCCCCCCCAAAAATGCTAACCCAGCCTGGAAACCTTGGGGGGGGGTCCTAAACCTTGTCACCCCCCTCGGTTAGTGACCCCCCCCAAATCCTGTCCCCCCCTCCCAACAGTGGAGCCGGTGGCCGCCCGCATCAGGGAGCTGCAGCTGCAACGCGCCGACTTCGAGGTGCTCAAGGTGATCGGCCGGGGCGCCTTCAGCGAGGTGAGGGGCTGGGGGCACCCCAAATTGGGGGGGGGCACATGCCCATCCAGGGTGCTGGACCCCCCCTCCCAGAGGGCTCCCTCCCACCACCACCATCACCATCCAACTGACCTAACATGGGATGTGGTGGGTGGCGGGGGTGTGCACCCTGGGGTGGGGTGGGTGGGGGGGTGCACCCTAGGGTGGGGGTCTTGGGGATCGGGGTGTCTCTGGGGGTGAGGGGTGCACCCTAGGGTGAGGTTGGGGTCCTGGGGGTGACGGGTGCACGCTGGGGGGGGTCTTGGGGATCGGGGTGTCTCTGGGGGTGAGGGGTGCACCCTAGGGTGAGGTTGGGGTCCTGGGGGTGGCGGGTGCACGCTGGGGGGGGTCTTGGGGATCGGAGTGTCTCTTGGGGTGAGGGGTGCACCCTAGGGTGAGGTTGGGGTCCTGGGGGTGGGGGGGGTGCATGCTGGGGTGGGGGTCTTGGGGATCGTGGTGTCCCTGGGGGGGTTGGGGTGCACACTGGGGTGGGGGGTCTTGGGGATCGGGGTGTCCCTGGGGGTCGAGGGGGTCCCTAGGATTGGGGTGTGGGGATGTTGGGGTGCCCTGCACCCTGGGGTACCCCAACCGTGCCATGCACCCTGGGGGGGATATGGGGGTGCCAGGGTGCCCCCACCCCCCTGTGCCCCCCCCGGGTGGGATTTGGGGTGCCCCCACCACGCCATGTCCCCCGGGTGGGTGCAGGGGTGCCCTCACCCCCCTGTGCTCTCCGGGTGGGTGTCGGGGTGCCCCCACCATGCCATGCCCCCCGGGTGGGTGTCGGGGTGCCCCTGACCCCCCCCCCCGCAGGTGGCCGTGGTGCGGATGAAGGAGTCGGGGCAGATCTACGCCATGAAGGTCATGAACAAGTGGGACATGCTGCGCCGGGGCGAGGTGAGGGGGGGGGTGCGGGGGGACCCCAGCACCCGGCCACGGGTGCCCTGGGGTGACCTGGGTGCCCTGGGCTCACCTGGGTGTCGGGTACCGACCCGGTGCCCTGGGGTGACCCGGTGCCTGGTACTGACCCGGTGCCCTGGGTGACCTGGGCACCCAGTACCGAGCTGGTGCCCTGGGGTGACCTGGGTGCCCTGTACCAACCTGGTGCCCTGGGAGACCCGAGGCCCTGGGGTGACCCGGTGCCCTGAGGTGACCTGGGTGCCTGGTACCAACCCAGTGCCCTGGGGTGATCCAGGTGCCCTGGGGTGACCCAAGTGCCCTGGGGTGACCTGGGTGCCTGGTACCGACCTGGTGCCCTGGGGTGATCCAGGTGCCCTGGGGTGACCCAAGTGCCCTGGGGTGACCTGGGTGCCTGGTACCGACCTGGTGCCCTGGGGTGATCCAGGTGCCATGAGGTGACCCAGTGCCCTGGGGTGACTTGAGTGCCCTGGGGTGACCTGGGTGCCTGGTACCGACCTGGTGCCCTGAGAGACCCAGTGCCCTGGGGTGACCCTGGTGCCCTGGGGTGACCTGGGTGCCTGGTACCAACCCGGTGCCCTGGGGTGATCCAGGTGCCATGAGCTGACCCAGTGCCCTGGGGTGACCCAGTGCCCTGGGGTGACCTGGGTGCCTGGTACCGACCTGGTGCCCTGGGGTGATCCAGGTGCCCTGGTGCCCTGGGAGACCCGATGCCCTGGGGTGACTTGAGTGCCCTGGGGTGCCCTGGGTACCCGGTAGCGACCCGGTGCCCTGGGAGACCCGATGCCCTGGGGTGACCCAGGTGACCTGGGGTGACTTGAGTGCCCTGGGTGCCTGGTACCGACCTGGTGCCCTGGGGTGACCCAGGTGACAGGGTGACCTGGTGCCCTGCGGTGACCTGGTTGTTGACCCGGGTGCTGGGGGGCACCCGCAGGTGTCCTGTTTCCGGGAGGAGCGGGATGTGCTGGTGCACGGTGACAAGCGCTGGATCACCCAGCTCCACTTCGCCTTCCAGGACGAGCACTTCCTGGTGAGTCCCAGCACCCACGGGTGCCCCGGAGCATCCTCTGCTCTGGCCATGTCCCCCTGTCCCCATGCTGTGGCCATGTCCTCACACCATGGCAATGTCCCCTGTGTCCCCATGTCCTCTGCCACCACACCGTGGCCATGTTCCCATGCCATGGCCATGTCCCCTGTGTCCCCATGTCCTCTGCCACCACACCATGGCCATGTCCTCATGCCATGGCCATGTCCCCATGTCCTCTACCACCACACCATCGCCATGTTCCCATGCCATGGCCATGTCTCCTGTGTCCCCCATGTCCTCTACCACCACACCATGGCCATGTCCCCTGTGTCCCCATGTCCTCTGCCACCACACCATGGCCATGTCCTCATGCCATGGCCATGTCCCCATATCCTCTGCCACCACACCATGGCCATGTCCCCTGTGTCCCCATGTCCTCTACCACCACACCATCGCCATGTCCCCGTGCCATGGCAATGTCCCCTGTGTCCCCCATGTCCTCTGCCACCACACCATGGCCATGTCCCCTGTGTCCCCATGTCCTCTGCCATCACACCATGGCCATGTCCTCTGTGTCTACATATCCTCTGCCACCACGCCATGGCCATGGCCCCATGCCATGGCCATGTCCTCTGCCACCACGCCATGACTTTATCCCCATGCCATGACCATGTCCTCTGCCACCATGCCATGGCTGTGACCCCATGCCATGGCAATGTCCCTTGTGTCCCCATGTCTTCTGCCACCACGCCATGGCCAGGCCCCCTGCCATGGCCATGTCCCCCATGTCCTCTACCACCACGCCATGACTTTATCCCCATGCCATGACCATGTCTTCTGCCACCATGCCCTGGCCACATCCCCTGTGTCCCCTGCAGTACCTGGTCATGGAGTACTACGTGGGGGGTGACCTGCTGACCCTGCTCAGCAAATTTGGGGACCGGCTGCCCCTCGACATGGCCCGCTTCTACCTGGCCGAGCTCATCATGGCCATCGACTCCATCCACCGCCTGGGCTACGTGCACAGGTGCCCACCGGGGACACGGGGTCGGGGGTCTGGGTGGGCACCAGGGACATGGGGGAACCTGGCGGGGAGCACAAAGGACATGGGGGACACAAAGAAGATGGGGGACACAAGCAACATGGGGGACTTGAAGGTCAGGGGGACGCTGGGGTAGGGGATGCTGGGGGCATTGGGTTGGGGACACTGGGGTCGTGAGGATGGGGAAACTGGGATGGGGGCATGGGGACACTGGGGGGGTTCTGGGGGTCACGGGGGAAAGGGGACTAGGTGACACTTGGGGGCACTGGGCACACTGGGAAGGGGGAATCAGGGGACACCAGGGTCGCAGGGATGGGGACACTGGGGGACACTGGGGACACTGTGGCCCTTGCAATGGGGGACACCAGGGCACTGCAGGGTCTCAGGGATGGGGACACTGGGGCCCTTGCAATGGGGGACACCAGGGCACAGCAGGGTCTCGGGGATGGGGACACTGGGGCCCTTGCAATGGGGGACACCAGGGCACAGCAGGGTCTCAGGGATGGGGACACTGGGGCCCTTGCAATGGGGGACACCAGGGCACAGCAGGGTCTCAGGGATGGGGACACTGGGCACCTTGCAATGGGGGACACCAGGGCACAGCAGGGTCTCAGGGATGGGGACACTGGGGCCCTTGCAATGGGGGACGCCAGGGCACAGCAGGGTCTCAGGGATGGGGACACTGGGGCCCTTGCAATGGGGGACACCAGGGCACTGCAGGGTCTGAGGGATGGGGACACTGGGGCCCTTGCAATGGGGGACACCAGGGCACTGCAGGGTCTCAGGGATGGGGACACTGGGCACCTTGCAATGGGGGACACCAGGGCACAGCAGGGTCTCAGGGATGGGGACACTGGGGCCCTTGCAATGGGGGACGCCAGGGCACTGCAGGGTTGCAGGGATGGGGACACTGGGGCCCTTGCAATGGGGGACACCAGGGCACTGCAGGGTCTCGGGGATGGGGACACTGGGCACCTTGCAATGGGGGACACCAGGGCACAGCAGGGTCTCAGGGATGGGGACACTGGGGCCCTTGCAATGGGGGACACCAGGGCACAGCAGGGTCTCGGGGATGGGGACACTGGGGCCGTTGCAATGGGGGACACCAGGGCACTGCAGGGTCTCGGGGATGGGGACACTGGGGCCCTTGCAATGGGGGACACCAGGGCACTGCAGGGTCTCAGGGATGGGGACACTGGGGCCCTTGCAATGGGGGACACCAGGGCACAGCAGGGTCTCGGGGATGGGGACACTGGGGCCCTTGCAATGGGGGACACCAGGGCACTGCAGGGTCTCAGGGATGGGGACACTGGGGCCCTTGCAATGGGGGACACCAGGGCACTGCAGGGTCTCAGGGATGGGGACACTGGGCACCTTGCAATGGGGGACACCAGGGCACTGCAGGGTCTCGGGGATGGGGACACTGGGGCCCTTGCAATGGGGGACACCAGGGCACTGCAGGGTCTCAGGGATGGGGACACTGGGGCCCTTGCAATGGGGGACACCAGGGCACAGCAGGGTCTCAGGGATGGGGACACTGGGGCCCTTGCAATGGGGGACACCAGGGCACAGCAGGGTCTCGGGGATGGGGACACTGGGGCCCTTGCAATGGGGGACACCAGGGCACAGCAGGGTCTCAGGGATGGGGACACTGGGCACCTTGCAATGGGGGACACCAGGGCACTGCAGGGTCTCAGGGATGGGGACACTGGGGCCCTTGCAATGGGGGACGCCAGGGCACTGCAGGGTCTCAGGGATGGGGACACTGGGGCCCTTGCAATGGGGGACACCAGGGCACTGCAGGGTCTCGGGGATGGGGACACTGGGCACCTTGCAATGGGGGACGCCAGGGCACTGCAGGGTCTCGGGGATGGGGACACTGGGGCCCTTGCAATGGGGGACGCCAGGGCACTGCAGGGTCTGAGGGATGGGGACACTGGGGTCCTTGCAATGGGGGACGCCAGGGCACTGCAGGGTCTCAGGGATGGGGACACTGGGGCCCTTGCAATGGGGGACGCCAGGGCACAGCAGGCTCTCAGGGATGGGGACACTGGGGCCCTTGCAATGGGGGACACCAGGGCACTGCAGGGTCTCAGGGATGGGGACACTGGGCACCTTGCAATGGGGGACACCAGGGCACAGCAGGGTCTCAGGGATGGGGACACTGGGGCCCTTGCAATGGGGGACACCAGGGCACAGCAGGGTCTCGGGGATGGGGACACTGGGCACCTTGCAATGGGGGACACCAGGGCACTGCAGGGTCTCAGGGATGGGGACACTGGGCACCTTGCAATGGGGGACACCAGGGCACAGCAGGGTCTCAGGGATGGGGACACTGGGGCCCTTGCAATGGGGGACACCAGGGCACTGCAGGGTCTCAGGGATGGGGACACTGGGCACCTTGCAATGGGGGACACCAGGGCACTGCAGGGTCTCAGGGATGGGGACACTGGGGCCCTTGCAATGGGGGACACCAGGGCACTGCAGGGTCTCAGGGATGGGGACACTGGGCACCTTGCAATGGGGGACACCAGGGCACTGCAGGGTCTCAGGGATGGGGACACTGGGCACCTTGCAATGGGGGACACCAGGGCACAGCAGGGTCTCAGGGATGGGGACACTGGGGCCCTTGCAATGGGGGACACCAGGGCACTGCAGGGTCTCAGGGATGGGGACACTGGGCACCTTGCAATGGGGGACACCAGGGCACTGCAGGGTCTCAGGGATGGGGACACTGGGGCCCTTGCAATGGGGGACACCAGGGCACAGCAGGGTCTCAGGGATGGGGACACTGGGCACCTTGCAATGGGGGACACCAGGGCACAGCAGGGTCTCAGGGATGGGGACACTGGGGCCCTTGCAATGGGGGAATGGGGGACACCAGGGCACAGCAGGGTCTCAGGGATGGGGACACTGGGGCCCTTGCAATGGGGGAATGGGGGACACCAGGGCACAGCAGGGTCTCAGGGATGGGGACACTGGGGCCCTTGCAATGGGGGACACCAGGGCACTGCAGGGTCTCGGGGATGGGGACACTGGGCACCTTGCAATGGGGGACACCAGGGCACAGCAGGGTCTCGGGGATGGGGACACTGGGCACCTTGCAATGGGGGACACCAGGGCACAGCAGGGTCTCGGGGATGGGGACACTGGGGCCCTTGCAATGGGGGACACCAGGGCACAGCAGGGTCTCAGGGATGGGGACACTGGGCACCTTGCAATGGGGGAATGGGGGACACCAGGGCACAGCAGGGTCTCAGGGATGGGGACACTGGGGCCCTTGCAATGGGGGACGCCAGGGCACAGCAGGGTCTCAGGGATGGGGACACTGGGGCCCTTGCAATGGGGGACACCAGGGCACTGCAGGGTCTCGGGGATGGGGACACTGGGGCCCTTGCAATGGGGGACACCAGGGCACAGCAGGGTCTCAGGGATGGGGACACTGGGGCCCTTGCAATGGGGGACACCAGGGCACTGCAGGGTCTGAGGGATGGGGACACTGGGGCCCTTGCAATGGGGGACACCAGGGCACTGCAGGGTCTCAGGGATGGGGACACTGGGGCCCTTGCAATGGGGGACACCAGGGCACTGCAGGGTCTCAGGGATGGGGACACTGGGGCCCTTGCAATGGGGGACGCCAGGGCACAGCAGGGTCTCAGGGATGGGGACACTGGGGCCCTTGCAATGGGGGACACCAGGGCACAGCAGGGTCTCAGGGATGGGGACACTGGGGCCCTTGCAATGGGGGACACCAGGGCACTGCAGGGTCTCGGGGATGGGGACACTGGGGCCCTTGCAATGGGGGACACCAGGGCACAGCAGGGTCTCAGGGATGGGGACACTGGGGCCCTTGCAATGGGGGACACCAGGGCACTGCAGGGTCTGAGGGATGGGGACACTGGGGCCCTTGCAATGGGGGACACCAGGGCACTGCAGGGTCTCAGGGATGGGGACACTGGGGCCCTTGCAATGGGGGACACCAGGGCACTGCAGGCTCTCAGGGATGGGGACACCGGTGTGGGAGGTGTTGGGGACACCGGGGGGGGGATCACAGGGATGGGAGACACTGGGTGACAGCAGGGTGGGAGGCACTGGGCAGCGCTAGCTGCTTAGGGCTGGGGGTGCAGAGCAGGGCGCCACCCTGAACAAGTCCGTCCCCAAGGCCACCAACCATCAGGGTTCCCCACCTGCTCCCCAACAGGGACATCAAGCCCGACAACATCCTGCTGGACCGCTGGGGCCACATCCGCCTGGGCGACTTCGGCTCCTGCCTCAAGCTGGGGGCGGACGGCACGGTGAGCCCCCCGACCCCCTCCCCGCCCCGAGGGTGACGCCGGGCCGGTGGCCGGGCGGGCGCACGAGCCGGCACCCTCCTCTTCCTCGCCCAGGTGCGCTCGGCCGTGGCCGTGGGCACGCCGGACTACCTGTCGCCCGAGATGCTGCTGGCGGTGGAGGACCCGGCCCGCTCCTACGGGCCCGAGTGCGACTGGTGGGCGCTGGGCGTGCTGGCCTACGAGATGTTCTTCGGGCGGCCGCCCTTCTTCGCCGACTCCCTGCTCGAGACCTACGGCAAGATCCTGCACTTCGAGGTGGGCGCTGCGGATGGGTGCTGGGCTGGGGGGGGGGACGTGCGGGAGGAGCCGGAGGTGCTGGGGGCCTGACGGCGGGTGCTGGGTGCTGACGATGGGTGCTGGTTTGGGGGTGCAGGAGAACCTGGAGATGCCGGGGGCCAACAGCAGGTGCTGGGTGCTGGTTTGGGGGTGCAGGAGCATCTGGAGGTGCTGGGGGCTGATGGCGAGTGCTGATGATGGGTGCTGGTTGGGGGGTGCAGGAGCATCTGGAGGTGCTGGGGGCTGATGGCGGGTGCTGATGATGGGTGCTGGTTTGGGGGTGCAGGAGCATCTGGAGGTGCTGGGGGCTGATGGCGGGTGCTGATGATGGGTGCTGGTTTGGGGGTGCAGGAGCATCTGGAGGTGCTGGGGGCTGATGGCGAGTGCTGATGATGGGTGCTGGTTTGGGGGTGCAGGAGCATCTGGAGGTGCTGGGGGCTGATGGCGGGTGCTGATGATGGCTGCTGGTTTGGGGGTGCAGGAGCATCTGGAGGTGCTGGGGGCCTGACGGCGGGTGCTGGGTGCTGATGATGGGTGCTGGTTTGGGGGTGCAGGAGGAGCTGGAGGTGCTGGGGGCTGATGGTAGGTGCTGATGATGGGTGCTGGTTTGGGGGTGCAGGAGGAGCCGGAGGTGCTGGAGGCCTGACGGCGGGTGCTGGGTGCTGATGATGGGTGCTGGTTTGGGGGTGCAGGAGGAGCTGGAGGTGCTGGGGCCTGACGGCGGGTGCTGGGTGCTGATGATGGGTGCTGGTTTGGGGGTGCAGGAGAACCTGGAGGTGCCGGGGGCCAACAGCAGGTGCTGGGTGCTGGTTTGGGGGTGCAGGAGCATCTGGAGGTGCTGGGGGCTGATGGCGGGTGCTGATGATGGGTGCTGGTTGGGGGGTGCAGGAGCATCTGGAGGTGCTGGGGGCCTGACGGCGGGTGCTGGGTGCTGATGATGGGTGCTGGTTGGGGGGTGCAGGAGGAGCTGGAGGTGCTGGGGGCTGATGGTAGATGCTGATGATGGGTGCTGGTTTGGAGGTGCAGGAGGAGCTGGAGGTGCTGGGGCCTGACGGCGGGTGCTGGGTGCTGGGTGCTGACGATGGGTGCTGGTTGGGGGGGGCGCAGGAGCAGCTGGAGGTGCCAGGGGCCGATGGCAGGTGCTGGGTGCTGGGTGCTGACGATGGGTGCTGGTTGGGGGGGGCGCAGGAGCACCTGGAGGTGCCGGAGGCCGACGGCAGGTGCTGGGTGCTGGGTGCTGATGATGGGTGCTGGTTGGGGGGCACAGGAGCACCTGGAGGTGCCAGGGGCCGATGGCAGGTGCTGGGTGCTGGGTGCTGACGATGGGTGCTGGTTGGGGGGCGCAGGAGCACCTGGAGGTGCCAGGGGCCGATGGCAGGTGCTGGGTGCTGGGTGCTGACGATGGGTGCTGGTTGGGGGGGCGCAGGAGCACCTGGAGCTGCCGGAGGCCGACGGCAGGTGCTGGGTGCTGGGTGCTGACGATGGGTGCTGGTTGGGGGGGCGCAGGAGCACCTGGAGGTGCCGGAGGCCGACGGCGGGTGCTGGGTGCTGGGTGCTGACGATGGGTGCTGGTTGGGGGGCGCAGGAGCACCTGGAGGTGCCGGAGGCCGACGGCGAGGTGCTGGGTGCTGGGTGCTGACGATGGGTGCTGGTTGGGGGGGCGCAGGAGCACCTGGAGGTGCCGGAGGCCGACGGCGGGTGCTGGGTGCTGGGTGCTGACGATGGGTGCTGGTTGGGGGGCGCAGGAGCACCTGGAGCTGCCGGAGGCCGACGGCGAGGTGCCGGCGGCGGCGCGGGCGCTGGTTTTGGGGCTGCTGTGCGGGCGCGAGCGGCGCCTGGGCCGCGGCGGCGCCCCCGACTTCCGCCCGCTGCCCTTTTTCGGGGGGCTGGACTGGGGGGGGCTGCGCACCAGCACCCCCCCCTTCGCCCCCGCCGCCGCCGGCGCCGCCGACACCTCCAACTTCGACGTCCTCGACGACGCCCTCAGCCCGCCCGTGAGCCCCCCCGCCGGACACCCCCCCCCCGGATGGGCACCCCCATCCCTGGCACCCATGGGAGACCCCAAGATGGGCACCCCTGGCCTTGGCATCCATGGGCCCCCCCCATCCCTTGCACCCAGGGGGCACCCTGAGATGGGCAACCCCATGCCTGGCACCCTGGGGCACCCCCCTCATCCCTGGCACCCCTCCCCAATCCCTGACACCCATGGGAGACCCTGGGAATGGCCCCCCCCCCCGCATCCCTGGCACCCTGGGGCACCCCATCCCTGGCATCCCATCCCTGACACCCCGTCCTTGGCACCCCCATCCTTGGCACCCACGGGAGACCCCAAGATGGGCACCCTTGTCCTTGTCATCCATGGGAGCCCCTGTCCCTGGCACCTCCATCCTGGCACCCACGGGAGACCCTGGGAGGGGCACCCCCATCCCTGGCACCCCTCATCCCTGGCACCCCCCATCCCTGGTCTCCCACAGGAGACCCCCCGCACTGGTACCCCCCCTCTTTGGCATCCATGGGCACCCCCGTTCCTGGCACCCTGGGGCACCCCATCCCTGACACCCCATCCCTGGCACCCCATCCCTGGCACCCCCATCCCTGGCACCACCATCCCTGGCACCCTCCGGCACCCCCCATCCCTGGCATCCACGGGAGATTCCCCCCCCCCGTCCCTGGCATCCCCAGCCTGGCACCCAGGGGACACCCCGGGACAGGCACCCCCATGCCTGGCACCCTGGGGCACCCCCTCATCCCTGGCACCCCCCATCCCTGGTCTCCCACAGGAGACCCCAGCACTGGCACCCCCCTCCTTGGCATCCATGGGCACCCCTGTTCCTGGCACCCTGGGGCACCCTCCCATCCCTGGCACCCATGGGAGACCCCAAGATGGGCACCCCTCATCCCTGGGACCCCCATCCTGGCACCCCCAGGAGACCCCATCCCTGGCACCCCATGTCCCTGGCACCCACGGGAGACCCTGGGATGGGCATCCCCATCCCTGGGACCCCCATCCTGGCACCCATGGGAGACCCTGGCACTGACATTCCCCCATTCCTGGCACCGTGGGGCACCCCCTCATCCCTGGCACCCACGGGAGACCCCGGGATGGGCACCCCATTTCCATGGCACCCCCCATCCCTGGCACCCCCATCCTGGCACCCACGGGTGACCCTGGCACTAACACTCCCCCATCCCTGGCACCCTGGGGCACCCCATGTCCCTGGCACCCACGGGAGACCCCGGGACGGGCACCCCCATCCCTGGCACCCATGGGACACCCCAAGATGGGTATCCCCATCCCTGGGACCCCCATCCTGGCACCCATGGGAGACCCTGGCACTGACATTCCCCCATCCCTGGCACCGTGGGGCACCCCATGTCCCTGGCACCCACGGGAGACCCCGGGATGGGCACCCCATTTCCATGGCACCCCCATCCTGGCACCCCCATCCTGGCACCCACGGGTGACCCTGGCACTAACACTCCCCCATCCCTGGCACCCTGGGGCACCCCATGACCCTGGCACCCACGGGACACCCCGGGACGGGCACCCCCATCCCTGGCACCCCCATCCTGGCACCCACGGGAGACCCTACCCCCAGCATCCCCCAGCCCCCCGTGGTCACCCCCAGCCCCTGCCCCCCAGACACCCCCTCCCTGCACCCCTGGGCCCCCCCTGCACCCTGGGGTCCCCGAGGTGGGCCTGGGGGGGGGTGTTAACGTCCCCCCCACCCCGTCCCCCCAGGAGCCCTTTGAGGACCCGTCGGAGCACCCGGACCTGGCGCTGCACCTGCCCTTCGTGGGGTACTCGTACGCCCGCAGCACCCAAGGGTGAGGGCGGGAGGGCCTGGGGGTGTCCTGGGTGGGGGGGGGCACCCAGGGGTGTCCTCAAGGGTGACCCCCCCCCCAACAACGGCGCCGCAGGCAGGAGGAGGCCGAGGACTGGGAGCAGGATGCGGCCATGGAGCTGGAGGGCGAGTGGGGGACCCCCCCCGAGAGGCAGCCGTCGCCCGAAGCGGAGGACCCCCCGCCCACGGGGACCCCCCCACCCACGGGGACCCCTCCAGCCACGGGGACCCCCCCGAGGACGCCCCCCCCAGCCTGCGGAGCCCCCCCGGGTGCTGAGCCCCCCCGGACACCCCCAGCAGAGCCGGTATGTGGGGGTGGGGGGCAGAGGGTTGGGGGGGGGGTCTGACCCACTTGGGGGGGGGTCAGGGATGGGTGTTGGGGAGGGGGTCTGGGTCTTTGGTGGGGTCTGTGCCCTGGGGGGGGTCCCCCGGGGGGGTCCTGGATTTGGGGAAGGGGCTGTGCCCTGGAGAGGGCCCTGGATTTGGGGGGGGTCTGTGCCCCGGGGGGGTCCCCAGAGGGGGGTCCTGGGTTTGGGAGGGGGCTGTGCCCTGGGGAGGGCCCTGGATTTGGGGGGGGGGGCAGTCTGTGCCCAGGGAGGGGGTCCTGGGTCTTTAGGAGGTGGTTCTGTGCCCCAGGGAGGGGTCTCTCGGAGGGGTTCTCAGATTTAGGGGGGGGGGTCTGTGCCCCGAGGAGGTTCTCGGATTTGGGGGGGGTCCTGTGCCCCAGGGGGGTCTCCAGAGGGGGGTCCTGGGTTTGGGAGTGGTTCTCTGTGCTCTGGAGGGGATCTCGGGGGGGGGGGGTTCTTGCATTTGGGGGGGGGTCTGTGTCCCGAGGAGGTTCTCGGATTTGGGGGGGGTCCTGTGCCCCAGGGGGGTCTCCAGAGGGGGGTCCTGGGTTTGGGAGTGGTTCTCTGTGCTCTGGAGGGGATCTCGGGGGGGGGGTTCTTGCATTTGGGGGGGGGTCTGTGTCCCGAGGAGGTTCTCGGATTTGGGGGGGTCCTGTGCCCCAGGGGGGTCTCCAGAGGGGGGTCCTGGGTTTGGGAGTGGTTCTCTGTGCCCTGGAGGGGATCTCGGGGGGGGGGGTTCTTGCATTTGGGGGGGTCTGTGTCCCGAGGAGGTTCTCGGATTTGGGGGGGTCCTGTGACCCAGGGGGGTCTCCAGAGGGGGGTCCTGGGTTTGGGAGTGGTTCTCTGTGCTCTGGAGGGGGGGTCTCTGGGGGGGGTTCTTGCATTTAGGGGGTGTCTGTGCCCCAGGGGGGGTCCCGGGTTTTTTTTTTTTGGGGGGGGGGGTCCGGATCCACCCTGCCGTGCTGCCTGCAGGCCCGGCCGGCGGCTCCAGGGACCCCGGGGACCCCGGCGGTGGTGGCAGCTCCGGCGACCCCGGCGGTGGCTCTGGGGGCTCCGAGGACCCCGGCGGTGGCTCTGGGGGCTCCGAGGACCCTGGCGGCGGCTCCGGGGACCCCGGCGGTGGTGGCAGCTCCAGGGACCCCGGCGGTGGCTCTGGGGGCTCCGAGGACCCCGGCGGTGGCTCCGGGGACCCCGGCGGTGGTGGCAGCTCCGGGGACGCCGGCGGTGGCTCTGGGGGCTCCGAGGACCCCGGCGGTGGCTCCGGCGGTGGCTCCGAGGACCCCGGCGGTGGCTCCGGCGGTGGCTCCAGGGACCCCGGCGGTGGCTCTGGGGGCTCCGAGGACCCCGGCGGTGGTGGCAGCTCCGGGGACGCCGGCGGTGGCTCTGGGGGCTCCGAGGACCCCGGCGGTGGCTCCGGCGGTGGCTCCGGGGACGCCGGCGGTGGCGGCGGAGCTGCGGGCGCTGCTGGACGCGGAGCGGCGCGGGCGAGCGGCGCTGGAGCACGAGCTGGGGCTGGCCCGGGCCACCGGGCAGGGGCTGGCCAGGTGGGGCCACCGCTGGGGACACCGGGGGACCGAGGGGTGACCAGCACCAGGGGACACCGGGGGGCACCGGGGGGCACGGGGGATCGAGGGGCAACCAGCACCAGGGGACACCGGGGGACACCGGGGGACATAGGGTGACCGGCACCAGGGGACACTGGGGGACATCAGGGGGTGACCAGCACCAAGGGGCACCGGGGGACATCGGGGGGTGACCAACACCAGGGGACAGCAGGGGACATCAGGGGGTGACCAGCACCAGGAGACACCAGGGGACACCAGGGGGTGACCAGCACCAGGGGACACTGGGGGACATCGGGGGGTGACCAGCACCAGGGGACAGCAGGGGACATCAGGGGGTGACCAGCACCAGGAGACACCGGGGGGCACCGGGGGACATCAGGGGGTGACCAGCACCAGGGGACAGCAAGGGACATCAGGGGGTGACCAGCACCAGGAGACACCGGGGACACCAGGGGGTGACCAGCACCAGGAGACACCGGGGGACATCGGGGGGTGACCAGCACCAGGGGACACCGGGGGACATCGGGGGGTGACCAGCACCAGGGGACACCGGGGGGCACCGGGGGACATCGGGGGGCGACCAGCACCAGGGGACACCGGGGGGCACCGGGGGACATCGGGGGGCGACCAGCACCAGGGGACACCGGGGGGCACCGGGGGACATCGGGGGGTGACCAGCACCAGGGGACACCGGGGGGCACCGGGGGACATCGGGGGGTGACCAGCACCAGGGGACACCGGGGGGGCACCAGGGACCAAGGGGCAACCGGGACCAAGGGACACGGCGGGGGGACATCGGGGACCAAGGTGCAACCAGCACCGCGAGACCAAGGAGATGACACCGGGGGGGGGTCCCAGTGCCCGGGGCTCCTGGGGGTCCCGGTCCCCCCGACCCCCCGGTGTCCCCCTGTCCCCCCCCACCGCAGGCGCCTGCAGGAGGCCGAAAGCCGCAACCTGGAACTGGAAGCGCAGCTGCGGCGGCTGCAGGCCCAGCTCGGGGGGGCGAACCCCCCCGGGGACGAAGGTAAGGCCCCCCCCCGCCCCCCCAAATCCCCAGGACCCTCTGAAATCGCTCAGTGCCCCCCCAATCCCTCTGAACCCCCCCCATGCCCTTAGCTCTGCCCCCAAACTTCACCCCACAATCCCCCCCTCAATCGCTCAGGTCTCACTTGACCCCCCCCCCGAAAATCTCTGGGGGTCCCCCAGACCCCCCCCCACAGCTCCCTGACTCCCCTGGGGCCCCCCGAGCCCATGGCTCCTCCTGGGACCCCTCAAGCCCCCCCCAAACCTTCAGATTCTCCTCCCCAAATCACCCCAAAAGTCCAGTCCCCCCTGAGGGTCCTCTCGACCCCCCCATCCCCTCCCCGGACCCCCAACACCCCCTAACCCCCCCCCCGGACCCTCTCCACCCCCCATCCCCTCCCCAACCCCCCATAACCCCCCCAGACCCTCTCGACCCCCCCATCCCCTCCCCGGACCCCCAACACCCCCTAACCCCCCCCCGGACCCTCTCCACCCCCCATCCCCTCCCCAACCCCCCATAACCCCCCCAGACCCTCTCGACCCCCCCATCCCCTCCCCGGACCCCCAACACCCCCTAACCCCCCCCCCGGACCCTCTCCACCCCCCATCCCCTCCCCAACCCCCCATAACCCCCCCAGACCCTCTCGACCCCCCCATCCCCTCCCCGGACCCCCAACACCCCCTAACCCCCCCCCGGACCCTCTCCACCCCCCATCCCCTCCCCAACCCCCCATAACCCCCCCGGACCCTCTCCACCCCCCATCCCCTCCCCAACCCCCCATAACCCCCCCAGACCCCTCTCCACCCCCCCATCCCCTCCCTGGCCCCCCCATCACCCCATAACCCCCCTCCGGACCCTCTCCAACCCCCAACCCCCCATAACCCCCCCCCGGACCCTCTCCACCCCCCCATCCCCTCCCCAGGCCCCCAACCCCCCATAACCCCCCGGACCCTCTCCCCCCCCGCCCCTCCCCAGCCCCCCAACCCCCCCATAACCCCCCCGGACCCTCTCCACCCCCCATCCCCTCCCCAGCCCCCCAACCCCCCCATAACCCCCCCAGACCCTCTCCACCCCCCCATCCCCTCCCCAGCCCCCCAACCCCCCCATAACCCCCCTCCGGACCCTCTCCACTCCCCATCCCCTCCCTGGCCCCCCCATCGCCCCATAACCCCCCTCCGGACCCTCTCCAACCCCCATTCCCTCCCCAGCCCGCCCCCATAACCCCCCCCAGGATCCCCTCGACCCCCATCCCCTCCCCAACCCCCCCAACTCCCCCCAGGGCCCTCTCGACCCCCCCAATCCCCCCCACCCCCTCCCCAGACACAGTCACATCCCCAAATCTGGGGGGGGGGGGGCAGTCCCCACACCACGAAGACCCCCCCCACCAAAACAGCATATTTTGGGGAGGGGGCAGAGGGGGGGGGTGTCCAGCCCTGACACCCCCCCGTCCCCCCCCCCCCAATTTGCAGGAGCCGTGGGGCAGCCCCCCGCCGGCGCTGCCCCCCACCCGGAGCCCCCGGCGGACGTAAGCCCAGCGGGGGGGGGGAGGAGGGAGGAGGAGGAGGAGGAGGATTTTGGGGTGGTCGCGGAGTGGGGGGAGGAATTTGGGGGGGGTCCCGGGGCGGGGGGGGGGTCGCCGGGGGCCGCTGACGCTCTCTGCTCTCTCTGCAGCCCGGCAGCACGGCGGCCGCCCGGCTTTACCAGTCGCCGCTCGTGGTGCCCCTGTACCGGCACCTGCTGCTCTTTGCCCGGGTACGTGGGGGCCCACGGGGGCGGCCACCCGCGCACGGCACCGCCACCCCCCGCTGTCACCCCCCGGCACCGCCACCCCCCCGGCACGGCCACCCCCCCGGCACGGCCACCCCTGGACTGTCACCCCCGGCACGGCCACCCCCGGCACGGCCACCCCCCCGGCACGGCCACCCCCCCGGCACGGCCACCCCTGGACTGTCACCCCCCCCGGCACGGCCACCCCCCGACACGGCCACCCCTGGACTGTCACCCCCCCGGCACGGCCACCCCCCGGCACGGCCACCCCTGGACTGTCACCTCCCCCCGGCACGGCCACCCCCCCGGCACTGTCACCTCCCCCGGCACGGCCACCCCCCGGCACGGCCACCCCCCCGGCACGGCCACCCCCCGCTGTCATCTCCCCCTGGCACTGTCACCCCCCGGCACGGCCACCCCCCGCTGTCACCCCCCCGGCACGGCCACCCCCCCGGCACGGCCACCCCTGGCACTGTCGCCTCCCCCGGCACGGCCACCCCCCCGGCACGGCCACCCCTGGATTGTCACCTCCCCTGGCACGGCCACCCCCCGGCACGGCCACCCCTGGATTGTCACCTCCCCTGGCACAGCCACCCCCCCGGCACGGCCACCCCTGGACTGTCACCCCCCCGGCACGGCCACCCCTGGCACTGTCGCCTCCCCCGGCACCGCCACCCCCCGCTGTCACCTCCCCCTGGCACGGCCACCCCCCCGGCACGGCCACCCCTGGCACTGTCACCTACCCGGCACGGCCACCCTGGACTGTCGCCTCCCCCCGCACGGCCACCCCCCGGCACGGCCACCCCCCGCTGTCACCCCCCCGGCACGGCCACCCCCCGGCACGGCCACCCCTGGACTGTCACCTCCCCTGGCACGGCCACCCCCCCGGCACGGCCACCCCTGGATTGTCACCCCCCCCGGCACGGCCACCCCCCCGGCACGGCCACCCCTGGACTGTCACCTCCCCCGGCACGGCCACCCCCGGCACGGCCCACCCCTGGACTGTCACCTCCCCTGGCACGGCCACCCCTGGACTGTCACCTCCCCCGCCACTGTCACCTCCCCCTGGCACTGTCACCCCCCGGCACTGCCACCCCCAGCACTGTCACCCCCGGCACGGCCACCTCCCCCAGGCACTGCCACCCTCGCACTGTCACCTCCGGCACTGCCACCACCCCCAGCTCTGTCACCTCCCCCAGGCACTGCCACCCCGGTGCTGTCACCTCCCCTGGACACTGCTACCCCGGGCTGGGCCGCCCCCGAGCGCTGTCACCCTTTGGCACTGCTCTGCCACCCGCCCTTGGCACTGCCACCCTCCACACTGCCACCTCCGGCTGTGCCACGACCCCAGGCACTGTCACTGTGGGCTGTGTCACCTGTGTCACTGCCACCGCGGGCTGTGTCACTGCCACCTCCGGCTGTGCCACGACCCCAGGCACTGCCACCGTGGGCTGTGTCACCTGTGTCACTGCCACCGCGGGCTGTGTCACTGTCACCGTGGGCTGTGCCACCCCTAGGCACTGCCACCGCGGGCTGTGTCACTGCCACCTCCGGCTGTGCCACGACCCCAGGCACTGCCACCGTGGGCTGTGCCACCCCTAGGCACTGCCACCGCGGGCTGTGTCACCCCCAGCCACTGCCATCCCCAGCTGTGCCACCCCTAGGCACTGCCACCGTGGGCTGTGTCACCTGTGTCACTGCCACTGTGGGCTGTGTCACCCCCAGCACTGCCACCGTGGGCTGTGTCACCTGTGTCACTGCCACCGTGGGCTGTGTCACCCCTAGGCACTGCCATCCCCAGCTGTGCCACCCCCAGGCACTGTCACCGTGGGCTGTGTCACCCCCAGCACTGTCACCGTGGGCTGTGCCACCCCTAGGCACTGCCACCGTGGGCTGTGTCACCTGTGTCACTGCCACCGCGGGCTGTGTCACCCCCAGCCACTGCCACCGCGGGCTGTGTCACCTGTGTCACTGTCACCATGGGCTGTGCCACCCCTAGGCACTGCCACCGTGGGCTGTGCCACCCCCAGGCACTGTCACCGTGGGCTGTGCCACCCCTAGGCACTGCCACCATGGGCTGTGTCACCTGTGTCACTGCCACCGCGGGCTGTGTCACCCCCAGCACTGCCACCATGGGCTGTGTCACCTGTGTCACTGCCACTGTGGGCTGTGTCACCCCCAGCACTGCCACCGTGGGCTGTGTCACCTGTGTCACTGCCACCGCGGGCTGTGTCACCCCCAGCCACTGCCACCGCGGGCTGTGTCACCTGTGTCACTGTCACCGTGGGCTGTGTCACTGCCACCGTGGGCTGTGCCACCCCCAGGCACTGTCACCGTGGGCTGTGTCACCCCTAGGCACTGCCACCGTGGGCTGTGTCACCTGTGTCACTGCCACCGTGGGCTGTGTCACCCCCAGCACTGCCACCGTGGGCTGTGCCACCCCCAGGCAGTGTCACCGTGGGCTGTGTCACCCGTGCCACTGCCGCCCCCCCACCTGGGCCACCCTGGACATTGCCACCTATGGCACTGCCACCGTGGGCTGTGTCACCTGTGCCACTGCCACCCCTGGCTGTGCCACCCCCAGGCAGTGTCACCGTGGGCTGT
This sequence comes from Struthio camelus, assembly GCF_040807025.1. Classification (NCBI taxonomy): domain Eukaryota; kingdom Metazoa; phylum Chordata; class Aves; order Struthioniformes; family Struthionidae; genus Struthio; species Struthio camelus. Next base: position 1,773,296 of record NC_090957.1, on the reverse strand, counting down.
ATCACCTGTGTCACTGCCACCGTGGGCTGTGCCACCCCCAGGCACTGCCACTGTGGGCTGTGTCACCCCCAGCACTGCCACCATGGGCTGTGTCACCTGTGTCACTGCCACCGTGGGCTGTGTCACCCCCAGCACTGTCACCGTGGGCTGTATCACCTGTGTCACTGCCACCATGGGCTGTGTCACCCATGCCACTGCCACTGTGGGCTGTGTCACCCCTAGGCACTGCCACCGCAGGCTGTGTCACCTGTGTCACTGCCACCGTGGGCTGTGTCACCCCCAGGCAGTGTCACCGTGGGCTGTGTCACCCGTGCCACTGCCGCCCCCCCACCGGGGCCACCCTGGACATTGCCACCTATGGCACTGCCACCGTGGGCTGTGTCACCCCTAGGCACTGCCACCCCCGGCTGTGTCACCCTCCAGGCTGTCACCCACGACACCGCCACCTCCGGGCTGTGTCACCCTGGGCACGGCCACGCCGGGCTGTGTCACCCCCCCCCCCCAGCGCTGCCACTACGCTCCGGCGCTGCCACCCACCTTGGGCCACCCTGGTCACTGCCACCCTGGCACTGCCACCGCGGGCTGCGTCACCCCCGCCGCTGCCCCCACCCTGCTCACGGCCACCGCCACGCCGTGGGCCAGTGTCACCCAGCGCCCCACCTGCGGTGACACTGCTGCCCCCCCTCCCCCCCGAGCTGGGGCCACCCCCCTAAATTTGGGGGGGGGGGGAAAAAGAACCTCAGTAGCACTGGGGGGGACCTCAGTGCCACGGCGGGGGGGGGGATCCTCAGGGTCCCCCCCCCCGGCATGGGGACCGTGGGGGACATCGGTGCCACCCCCCACACTGACTCCCCGCCGAGGACCTGAGCGCGGGGGGGGGGGGGCGGCAGCGCATTTTGGAGGGGGCTATTTCGGGGGGGTCCGGGGGGTAATTTTGGGGACACGGGGGTGGGGGGGGGGAGGTGACACACGCAGGGGACTGTCCCCCCCCCCCCGGCCGTGCCCTGAGCCCTGTCCCCGTCCCCAGGTGCCCCGGCCCAGCGCCGCTAAGGACTGTCTGCTGCTGTGCGCCGCCGGCCTGCGGCCCGCCGCCCCCCCGGCCCCCCCGGGGACACCCCCCTGAGCGCCCCCCCCCCAAACCCAGCGGGGGACAGAGGGGCCCAGGCGTCCGGGACCCCCCTCCCAGACTGTATATAGACCCCAAGCCCCCCCCCCCTTGCCACCACCACACGCCTGTAACCACTCGCTCCCCCCCCCCACAGACTGTACATAGACCCCCCCCCCCCACAACGGACCCAGGCGTCCGGGCACCCCCACCCTCACCCCCACCCATTAGGCTCTACCCCCCCACCCCTGGAAGGACCCCCATGACCAGGGGCACCCTGTGCCCAGCCGAGGGGTGGCGGCGGCGGTGGGGGGGCGGGCAACACCCCCCCCCCACCCAAGGGACCAACAGGAGCCTGGGTGGGTGGGTGGGTGGAGGTGGGGGGGGTCACCCTGCTCCCCCCCCCAGTTAATACCACCTTTGGGTGCCCTAATTGCTGCTAACGAAGCCGAGCACCCCCCCACCCAGCCAAGGCGGGGGGGGTCCCCCAACACTGCCCCCCCCGGCTAGTAATTTATTTCTAGTGACCCCCCCCTCCGTTTGCACTAAAACCCCGGTTATTTATACCCCCAAAAGGTGGGGGTCGCCCCCTGCCCCCCCCAGTTTGTCCCCCCCCCCGTTTATTGTCCCCCCCCCTCCCCGGGCAGCGCCAGCCCGGTCCCATGGGTGACAGGAAGGAAATAAAGCTGCGTTTGTCCCACGGGTGGCTCCGCTCGGCGTGGGGACGAGGGCTGTCGGGGGGGGGGGACAGGGGGACCCCCAAAATGTCCCCAGAGGGAGTGTGGAGATGCCCCCCCCCCCCCGGCTCCGGGGTCTGGCACAGGGACGTGGGCACGGTGACGACGGGGCTGGTTTGGGGACAGGGCTGGGGACGCGTGGCACCCGGCGTGAAGCTGTCCCCATGCGCGTCCGCGGTGGCCCTGGTCTGTCCCCGTGTCCCCAGGCAGCGCCTGGCACGTCCCTGCCGTGTCCCTTTGCCCAGCGTGGCCCCGATCTGTCCCCGTGTGTCCACAATCTGTCCCCATGTCCCCAGGCAGCGCCTGGCACATCCCCACCGTGTCCCTTTGCCCAGCGTGGCCCCAACCTGTCCCCATGTCCCCAGGCACAGTGTGGCCCCAATCTGTCCCCGTGTGTCTGCAGTGGCCCCGATCTGTCCCCGTGTCCCCAGGCAGCACCTGGCACATCCCCACCGTGTCCCTTTGCCCAGCGTGGCCCTGGTCTGTCCCCGTGTCCCCAGGCAGCGCCTGGCACGTCCCTGCCGTGTCCCTTTGCCCAGTGTGGCCCTGATCTGTCCCCATGTCCCCAGGCACAGTGTGGCCCCAATCTGTCCCCATGCGTCCGCGGTGGCCCCGATCTGTCCCCGTGTCCCCAGGCAGCGCCTGGCACGTCCCTGCCATGTCCCTTCGCCCAGCGTGGCCCCAACCTGTCCCCATGTGTGTCTGCAGTGGCCCCGATCTGTCCCCGTGTCCCCAGGCAGCGCCTGGCACATCCCTGCCATGTCCCTTTGCCCAGCGTGGCCCCAACCTGTCCCCATGTGTGTCTGCAGTGGCCCCGATCTGTCCCCGTGTCCCCAGGCAGCGCCTGGCACATCCCTGCCATGTCCCTTTGCCCAGCGTGGCCCCAACCTGTCCCCATGTGTGTCTGCAGTGGCCCCGATCTGTCCCCGTGTCCCCAGGCAGCGCCTGGCACATCCCTGCCATGTCCCTTTGCCCAGCGTGGCCCCAACCTGTCCCCATGTGTGTCTGCAGTGGCCCCGATCTGTCCCCGTGTGTCTGCAGTGGCCCCGATCTGTCCCCAGGCAGCACCTGGCACGTGGCCGACGCGCCCTGGCGCAGCGCTCGGGCTGCCCCCTCCGCTCCGTCCCCACGTGCCCAACGTCACCCCCCCCTCCCCAAAATCAGGGCCGAGGCAGGACGCGGAGGGGACAGTGGCGACGGGGAGGGGACAGTGGCAGGGAGAGGGGGGGCAGCGGTGCGAAAAAACGGTCTTTTTTTTTTTAGTATAAATAAGCGGGCAGAACCCGGTTCCATAACTTACCCCGCGGCGGCGCGGGCAGTAAAGTGACGAAGGCACAGGGCGCCCCGGTCCCCCGTCGGCGGGGATGGGGCGCCACCACCGTTAACACTGCTTTTCTGGCAGGGTGGGGGACACCCGCAGCGGGTGACAGCGGCGCCCGGGGCGCCCTGCCTGCCCCGGGGCACCCGCGAAGGTTTGGGGGGGGGGGGGTGACGGGGACATCAGTAGTATCGAGAGGGGAGGGGAAGGGGGCACGGCGGGCGCCGCCGAGGTCCGCGGGAAGGGGGCACCCGCGGCGGGGGCACGGGGTGACGGTCCCCGCGCTCGGCGGGGGGGCTGCGGGCCGGCGTCGGGCCGAGGCCGGCTACACCACGGTGCCGCTGGGCGAGCCGCCGTTCTGCGAGGCCAGGCTCTGCGAAAGGGAAGGCGCCCGCCGTCGGCACGGGTGGCACCCGGCGTCCCCACCCCAGGGACCCTGCCCCCGCGTCGCCTGTGTCCCCAAACTGCCCACCCTCCCCCCCCCCAACCCGCTCCGGCTGCGGGGACGAGGAGCGGGGCGCCGAGAAACCCGTGTCACCGGGCAGAAGGGGACGTCGCGCTGGGCGTGGGGTGACCCAGGCTGCACCTCGGGGTGTCACGGGCCGTAGCGGCTCCCCGGAAACCCCAGGCAGGAGGTGGGTGACGCGTGGGGGAGTAGCGAGCCTCCGACGTCCCCTCCGTCACCGCCGAGGACGCCGCGGCGCTGGGTGTAGGGTGCCGGCGGCAGGCCGAGGGGCACCGGGACCCCAACTTCACAGCCCGATGGCACCCCGGGGTGCCACCGAGCGTGCCACCGGCCGCGAGGGACCGGGCTCCGCGGCACCAGGGAAACGCCAAGCAGGAAGGGGTGACAACGGTGACACAGGAGGCTCGCTAAGCGCAGGGAGCCCGGGACGCCCGTTTCCCACCCCGGGGCGACGCCGCGGGCGGCTCCCTCGCCGCCGCGTCCTCTCCGCCCTCCCGGCGAGCGGATCCCGGCGTCCGGGGGACTCCGCAGCCGCGTTCCCCCTCCCTCCTTTTCCCTCCGGTGGCTCGCGGAGACGGGCGAGGGGACGTCCCCGGCTCTATACTCACGCCTTTGCCCGGCCTGGCCCAGGTGCAGATGAGACCTTCCTGGCAGGCGGTGATGATGCAGTCCTCGAGGAAGAGGAGGACGGTGAGGCGCTCGTGGGCGATCTTCTTGCACACCAGCGGCTCGAGCAGCGGCACCTCATGGATGCGGGGGCAGAGGGCCGTGCCCAGCACCTTGGCCGTGTCCAGCTTGCCCTTGGGGGCCGCGTTGAGCTTCTCGCTGCTCTTGCTGATGTTGCCCAGGCTGTGGTAGCGCTTGTGCTCCTTGTCGGCGGCCCGTTCCTTGCGCTCCTGCAGCGTGAGCGTGGCGAATTTGCCGATGCTGAAGGGGGCGGCGGCGGCGTCGGGCGCGGGGCTCTTGGCCGTGCCCGTCACGGCGGGGTGAGGCAGGCTGTTGGAGCGCGAGAGCGAGCGGGGCAGGCCCGGCGCGCCGACGTCGCTCGGCGCCGGGCTGCTGCCGGAGGCGGGCAGGCCGGCGCTGAAGGTGTTGGTGAGGGTACGGGCGCGGGAGAGGGGCGGGTGGGGGTAGAGGACGTCCTCGGTGAGGTCCCACAGGCAGAATTGGGTGTCCTGGCCGGCCGAGCCGAAGCGGTAGGTGACGGAGGGGCTGCTGCGGGCGCTGTGCTTGGAGAGGCGGGAGAGGGTGCTGCTGGCTCGCAGCCGGCCGAAACGGGCCGCGGGCTCGGGGGCGTCGTCGTCGCTGCCGCTCAGCTCCGCCGGCGGCTCCTCGTCCTCCACGCCGCCCGTGAAGGGGTCGAAGGCCACGGCGTTGACCCACGACTTGTGGCCGTGGCCCCGGGCCACCACGCGGCCCTCGGCGAAGGACCACACGGTCACCAGGTCGTCCTCGCCGCCCGTCACCACGTAGCGCCCGTCGGGGCTCCAGCAGACGCACAGCAGCCCCCCGAAATAGCTCTTCATCATGCCCTGCAGCAGCATGGAGTCGAAGTGGAAGACGCGGAGGCAGCCGTCCTGGCTGACGCAGGCCAGGTAGCGGCCGTCGGGCGAGAAGGCGAACTCGTTGAGGGCGCCCTCGCCCACCGCCCACTTCACCAGCGGGTTGCGGGCGCTCTTGCTCTTGCAGGCGAAGACGCTGAAGCCCTCGCCCTGCTTGAGCAGGCTGTACTGGGGGGGCGCCGAGCCGCAGGGGTGCTCCACGTTGTACAGGTAGAGGTGGCCGCTGGCGTGCGAGGCCAGGAAGAGGCTCTCCGTCTCCGGGATCCACTTGAGGAAGGTGACTTTCGTCTTGTCGATGAGTCGCTGGGGGCAGAGCGGGGGGCACAGCACGGGGAGGGAATCGCGGTCGGCGGCTTCTCGCGAGGTGGGTTTTTCCCCCCCCCCCCCCCCCCCCACCTTCCCTCCCTCTGGATCATCCCGGCTGCGTCGCGTCAGCCCCGAGGCGCGGAGGGCACGCCGGGGAAGCCCTCTGCCGCCCTGCCGAGCCGTGAACGCTCTTCAAGGGGGTCTCGGAGCTGCGCCGGGCTCCGGAGGGACGCCGGAGCCTCGCCAAACGCACGCCCCGAGCCTCCTCGAGCAGCCCGAAACGAAGCCGCACGCGACCGCGGACAGAGTTTGTCTGTCCGTCCCCCTCGGCACCTTTCCTGGAAAAACAGCCGTAACCGCAGGAAATAATTTGGATGTTTGACGGCTCCCTGGCCCCGCTATCGCTCTTCGCGGGAAGCGAATCTGCTCCCGAGGGAGAACATAGCTTTGTCCAACGCAAAAAAAGGTCGTAGCGACACCAGCTAGCGACTGAGGCAGCGACGTCCGTGTCCCGCAGCTCCGTAACGCCGTTCCGGGCCGGGAAAGGAGGCGGAAAGGACGGGACCGCGTAACTTAGGTCCCCTCCAAGGCACGCGGCAGCCTGGCCGTTAACGCGAGGTGGGGGAAAAAAGGGGGGGGGGTCTCACCTCCTCGTTAAAGAGCTTGCTCGTGTCCTTCTTGACGAGGTCGAGGTACTGCACCTGCCCGGCCGAGAAGCCCACCAGGAGGGAGATGCTGTCGGAGGCGGCGGTGAATTGGTTGAAGTCGTGGCAGGTGGGCTGGGTGCCTTTGTAAATGCGCTTGTCGATGGGCTTGTTGAGGTCGAGGGACTGCGGGCGCGATGGCACTGTCACCGCAGCCCCGCTCGCCCTGCCGGGGCCGCCCCCTACCCCCCACCCCGGGGCGGGCGCCCGAAAGCTTTGACAGAAAGAGCAGCCCTCCGAGAGCGTCTCCTCGATTCGGGAGAGAGCAGGAACGTGCCAGCACCCCAAAAAAATCCTCCCCCCCCCGCCATAGCAAATGGGAGAACCCATTCTGGGCTCCCAAATCAGTCTCCCCTCCGCTCGCATCCGCCCCGAGGTTCCTGCTTTCCCGTTACCATCTCTTGCTCCTGGGGTGTCCCCCTTCCCAGCCGAATCCCAGCCCCAAAATCACCCCCGTCCCCCTGTCACCGGCTCGCTCCCCCCTCCTGTCACCCCCCCCTCCAAGCTTTACCGGTGCCCTGTTCCCTGTCGCAGTCCCGGGGCTCCCGCTATCCCCCGTTCGCTCCGCTCCTCGTCCGTCCGCTACTTTATTTCCCCGAATCCCGTCCTCCTCGTCACCCGCTATCGCTGCCTGTCACTGGCCCTGGCAGCCCTGTTACCAGCCGGCTACTGCAACCGCCGAGCCCGGTGCCCCCGTTACCGGCCCCGGTGCCATTACTCACCGGCTACTACACCAGCCGGACCCGGTAGCCCCATTACCGGCCCCTTCCCAGGCCTGGTAGCCCCGTTACTACCCCCCCCCCATCTCCTGTCCCCTCCCGGTACTGCCGTTACCCACCAGCTCCCAGCCCAGCTGGGCACAGTATTGCCATTAACTGCCGGCTCCTGCCGCCGCCACCCCCGTTACCCCCCTCCCCCTAAAACCCCAGTGCCCCCGTTACCCCCCTCACAGAACCCCGGGGCACCCGTTACTGAGCCCCCCAAACCCCAGGGCCCCCGTTACCCCCCCCAGGGCCCCCGTTACCCCCCTCACAAAACCCCAGGGCCCCCGTTACCGAGCCCCCCAAACCCCAGGGCCCCCGTTACCCCCCTCACAAAACCCCGGGGCCCCCGTTACCGAGCCCCCCAAACCCCAGGGCCCCCGTTACCCCCCCCCCCAGTGCCCCCGTTACTCCCCTCACAAAACCCCGGGGCCCCCGTCACACCCCCCCAAAACACCAGGGCCCCCGTTACCGAGCCCCCCAAACCCCGGGGCCCCCGTCACCCCCCCAGTGCCCCCGTTACCGAGCCCCCCAAATCCAGGGGCCCCCGTTACCCCACCCAGTGCCCCCGTCACCCCCCCCAAAACCCAGGGGCCCCCGTTACCCCCCCCAGTGCCCCCGTTACCCCCCTCACAAAACCCCAGGGCCCCCGTTACCAGGCCCCCCAAACCCAGGGGCCCCCGTTACCCCCCCCAAAACCCCGGGGCCCCCGTTACCGAGCCCCCCAAACCCAGGGGCCCCCGTTACCCCCCCCAGGGCCCCCGTTACCGAGCCCCCCAAACCCAGGGGCCCCCGTTACCCCCCCCCAAAACCCCGGGGCCCCTGTTACCGAGCCCCCCAAACCCAGGGGCCCCCGTTACCCCCCCCAGGGCCCCCGTTACCCCCCCCAAAACCCCGGGGCCCCCGTTACCGAGCCCCCCAAACCCAAGGGCCCCCGTTACCCCCCCCGCAGTGCCCCCGTCGCCCGCCCGCCCGCCGTTACCCGCCGGCTCCCGCGCCCGCCGGGCCCGGTGCCCCCGTAGAAGTAGAGCTCGCGGCCCAGGTTGAAGCAGACGCGGCTCCGCTCGGCGGCCTCGCTCGGCTCCTCGGCGGCGGCGGGCAGGGCGAGCCGCACCATGGAGAGCCGCACGGGGGGCAGCGCGGCGGCGGGGCCCGGCGCGGCGGCGGCGGCGGCGGCAGGGCCGGGGGGCGGCACGGCGGCGGCGGGCGGGGAAGGCCCCGGGGCGGCGGCGGCGGCGGCAGGGCCGGCGCGGGCCCGCGGTTCGGGTCCCGGCGGTGCCAGGAGCCGGTAGGAGCCCTCGCGGGTGCGGAACTGGCTCTTGAGCTCGTGCGGCTGCGCCGGGAGCGCCGCGGGCCCGTCCGCCGCCGCCCCGGGGCCTCCCGCCGCCGCCGCCATCTTCCCGCCGGAAGGCGTCGCCCGCCCGGCCGGAAGCGAGCCCCGCCCTTAGCAACCGCCTCCCTAGCAACGCGCTGAGTCACGCGAGCCCCGCCCCCCCGGCGGGAGGCGGGGACAGGAGAGGACACGCCCCCTGCGGGCGGGGCGCGACCTGGCTGGGGGGCGGGGCCAAAGGGGGGGTGGGGCCGGGGAGGGCAGAGGTGACGTGGGGGGACTCGGGGAGGGCTGGGGGGTAATGGGGGGGGGGGCCATTGGGTGCTATGGGGGGGCTGGGGAGTAATGGGGGGGGCCTTCGGGTGCTATGGGGGGGGACAGAGGTGCCATGGAGGGACCCGGGGGGGGGCAGAGGTGCCATGGGGGGGCTGGGGGGTAATGAGGGGGGCCATTGGGTGCTATGGGGGGGGCAGAGGTGCCATGGGGGGGGCCATTGGGTGCTATAGGGGGGCTGGGGGGTAATGGGGGGGGCCTTCGGGTGCTATGGGGGGGGGACAGAGGTGCCATGGAGGGACCCGGGGGGGGGCAGAGGTGCCATGGGGGGGCTGGGGGGTAATGAGGGGGGCCATTGGGTGCTATGGGGGGGGCAGAGGTGCCATGGGGGGGGCCATTGGGTGCTATAGGGGGGCTGGGGGGTAATGGGGGCTATTGGGTGCTATGGGGGCCAGAGGTGACATGGGGGGACTGGGGGAGGGGCTGGGGGGTAATGGGGGCCATTGGGTGCTATGGGGGGGCAGAGGTGCCATGGAGGGGTGGAGGGTAACAGAGGGGCCATTGGGTGCTATGGGGGGGGCAAAGACGCCTTGGTGGGACCCGGGGGGGCTGGGGGATAATGGAGGGGCTATCGGGTGCTATGGGGGGCTGGGGGTAATGGGGGGGCCAGAGGTGCCATGGGGGGACTCAGGGGTCCTGTGGGTGCCATGGGGGGGCCCAGAGTGCCATAGAGGGAACTGGGGGGAGGGGGCTGTTGGTGCCATGGGGCAGCATGGGGGGCCCAGGGGGCCTATGGGTGGTATGAGGAGGCCAGAGGTGCCATGGGGGGCCTGGGGGGGTCAGGAGAGGGTCTTGTGGGTGCTGCAGGGGGAACCTCTAAGGTAGTGGGGGGGGGCAGGGGGCAGTGGGGGTCCCTGAGGGTGCTATGGGGGAAGCAGAGGTGCCAAGGGGGGCCCAGGGGGTACCATGGGGGTCCCCGGGGGGAAGTGGGGGGGGGCACTCAGGGTGCCACAGGGAGAGTGTCCCATGGGCGGGGGGCACCCCAGATCCCTCACCTCAGGGTGCCCCCCACCCCAAAACCAGACGAGGCGCCGAGGGGCTGCTCTCACACCTTTTATTTAGAAAAGTCCCCCCCACGGGGTGGCGGGGTGGGGGCACCCTCACCCCGGCACCCACCCCCACCGGCTCAGCCCTCCGCCGGCCCCTCGGGTGCCTCAGGGCCCCCCTGGGGTGCCTCGGGGGCTGGGAGGTCGGGGGGCTGGGTGCCGGGGGGGGGCGGCTCCGCGGAGGGGCTGCCGGCCGCCCCGTCCTCTGGGGGGGTCCCCGCTTGCGGCACCTCCGCGCCCTTGGGGGGCTCCTGGAGAAGACGAGGGGGGATTAGAGACACCCAAAGGTGTGTGGGGGGGGAGGGGGTAACAACAGCACCCTACTGGGTGCTACTAGGTTTGGGGGGGAGGGGGGGGGTCCGTACCTTGGCGGGTGCTGGGGAGGGGTCGAGGCCGGCGTCGAGCAGGGAGCCGTCGCCCCCCGAGCTCTCCTCATCCTCCTGCACGCTGATGAAGATGGGGGGGGGCTCGAGGTCGGCCCCCTCGTCGCGGAAGTCGGGGGGCTCCTCGGCGCTGGGGGGGGGTGGGCGCCCCGGCGCCGATCCCCCCCCGGGGGCCGCCCCCTTCGCTGCCGCCTCCTCCTCGCCCGGGCGCTTGGCACCCTTGTCCTGTGGGGGGGGGGGCAGGGGGAAGGGAAATGGGGTGCTTGAGCCAGCGGCACCCCAAAGCCCCAGGGCAGGGTATGGGGGTGCTCAGTACCCCCCCCAGTCTCCCTGACCTTGGCTCTGGCACCCTGGGGTGGATATGGAGGTCCCCAAGACCCCCTCAGGGCACCCCATCTTGGCTCTGACACCCCAAGATCGATATGGGGGGGCTCAGGGCCCCCCCCCACCTCCGCTCTGGGTTGGGCAGAGGGGTGCATGCTGACCCCAACTTCAGGTCTGACACCCTGGGAGGGGTATTGGGAGACCCACGGCCCCCCCACTCAGCTCCAACACCCCTGAGATGAGTATTGGGGTGCCCAGGGCCCCCCTAGACTCCCCCACCTCAGATCAGGCCCCCCCTAGATGGGTATTGGGGTGCTCAGAGCCCCCCCACCCAGCTCCAACACCCTTGAGATGGGTATTGGGGTGCTCAGGGCCCCCCTAGACTCCCCCACCTCAGATCAGGCCCCCCCTAGATGGGTATTGGGGTGCTCAGGACCCCCCCACCCAGCTCCAACACCCCTGAGATGGGTATTGGGGTGCTCAGGGCCCCCCTAGACTCCCCCATCTCAGATCAGGCCCCCCCTAGACCGGTATTAGGGTGCTCAGGACCCCCTCAGAGCCCCCTGGTCCCCCCCGCCTTGCCCCTACGTACTGGGATGCTCAAGGACACCCTAACCCCCCCCACCTCAGCCTCAGCACTACCATCACCCCAACCCCCCATTGGGGGGCACGGGGTGCACAGTGCCCCCCCCCCAGCACCCCAGGGTGCAGCACCCCACCCCGCTCACCTCCTCGGGAGGCTGCGGGTCCTTGGCCTCGGGCTCCTGCTTGGTGCTGGCCTCCAGGATGGCCATGGTGGAGAGCGGCACGTGGGCTTGCTGGGGGGCAGAGGGGGACAGGGTGAGCGGGGCACCCCAAGGCGCTCCGGGAGCCGCTCACGCCAACCCCGCGGGGCCCAGGGGCGCGCCGGGAGCCGCTCACGCCAACCCCAGAGGCCCCCGGGGCGCGCCGGGAGCCGCTCACGCCAACCCCGCGGGGCCCCGGGGCGCGCCGGGAGCCGCTCACGCCAACCCCAGAGATCCCCGGGGCGCGCCGGGAGCTGCTCACGCCAACCCCAGAGATCCCCGGGGCGCGCCGGGAGCCGCTCACGCCAACCCCGCGGGGCCCCGGGGCGCGCCGGGAGCCGCTCACGCCAACCCCAGAGGGCCCCGGGGCGCGCCGGGAGCCGCTCACGCCAACCCCAGAGATCCCCGGGGCGCGCCGGGAGCCGCTCACGCCAACCCCGCGGGGCCCCGGGGCGCGCCGGGAGCCGCTCACGCCAACCCCAGAGATCCCCGGGGCGCGCCGGGAGCCGCTCACGCCAACCCCAGAGATCCCCGGGGCGCGCCGGGAGCCGCTCACGCCAACCCCGCGGGGCCCCGGGGCGCGCCGGGAGCCGCTCACGCCAACCCCGCGGGGCCCAGGGGCGCGCCGGGAGCCGCTCACGCCAACCCCAGAGATCCCCGGGGCGCGCCGGGAGCCGCTCACGCCAACCCCAGAGATCCCCGGGGCGCGCCGGGAGCCGCTCACGCCAACCCCGCGGGGCCCAGGGGCGCGCCGGGAGCCGCTCACGCCAACCCCGCGGCTCCCAAGGCGCGCCGGGAGCCGCTCACGCCAACCCCACAGGTCCCCGGGGCGCGCCGGGAGCTGCTCACGCCAACCCCGCGGCTCCCAAGGCGCGCCGGGAGCCGCTCACGCCAACCCCAGAGATCCCCGGGGCGCGCCGGGAGCCGCTCACGCCAACCCCGCGGCACCCCGAGGCGGGGTGCGTGGGTGGGTGGCCCGCGAGGCCAGGCCGCAGCACCCGCGGGCGCTCACCTGGTGGGGGGTGAAGGAGCGGACGTGGGCCAGCAGCGGCTCGCGCAGCTCCGGGCACTTCTCGAAGACGGCGGCCAGCTGGGGCGGGGGCAGCTGCAGCACCACCTGGAAGGACTGCGGCTTCGTGCGCTGGCAGCACTTGATGAAGCCTTCCCACACCTTGGGGTACTTCCACACCTGCGGGGGTGGGCGATGGGGGGGAGGGCTCAGGGGGCTGCTGGCACCCATGGGCGCCTCTTGCCCACCCGCCGGTGCCCCTCGCCCGCCCGCCCGCCCGCCGCCGCTTCCGGGCAGGTGCCGGCCGAGTCGGTCCTGCTGGCGGGGACGGGTCAGCTGCCCTCCTCCGGGATGGGCAGGCAGCTGGGAAGGGACGCCCGGACGGACAGACAGACACGCCGAGCCCCGGAAGGGACGCCCGGACGGACAGATGGACGGACGGACACGCCGAGCCCGGGAAGGAACACCTGGATGGACAGACAGACAGACACACCGAGCCTGGAAAGGGACACCCGGACGGACGGACACGTCAAGCCTGGGAAGGAACATGCAGAAACACCAGGACACAGCGGTTCCTGGGAAGGGACACCTGGGGATGCCCGGGCTGAGACAGACAGACAGATGGCCATACCTAGCCTGGGAAGGGACACCAGAGACGTCAGGGCTGGGACAGACAGACAGACGGCCGTACTGAGCCCCAGAAGAGCCACCCAAAGGCACTGGGGCTGGGACAGACAGACCAAGCCCAGGAAGGGCCACCTGGACACACCAGGGCTTGGACAGACAGACGTGCCAAGCCCAGGAAGGGACACCCAGAGACACCAGGGCTGGGACAAAAAGCCACACTGAGCCCACAAGGAGACACCTGGAGACAGCGGGGCCAGGACGGACGGACAGACAGACAGATGGCCGCGCCAAGCCCAGGAGGGGACACCCAGAAACACCAGGGCTGGGACAAACGCGCCAAGTCCAGGAAGGACCACCCAGAGACATCGGTGCTGGGACAGATGGCCGCGCCAAGCCCAGGAGGGGACACCTGGAGACACCAAGGCCGGGACGGACGGACAGACAGACAGCCGTCGGCTCCCACCTGCTTCATGATGAGGCGGGAGAGGATGTTCATGACGAAGCCACCGAGGCGGGGGTACATGGTGAGCGACTGGATGACGGTGCGCATGAGCAGCATGGGCAGCGGGCTCTGCTCCATCAGCTGCTGCATCACCACCGCCAGCACCTCCGAGGTGTAGACGTTCCTCTCGGCGAAGCAGAGGTTGGTGGCTGCGGGGACAACGGCGTCAGCGGGGGACGCGGCGTCACCGCGAGGGGCCTGCTGAACGCGCGAGGGGACCCGCCACCACCGCCGCTCACCTTTGATGATGGATTTCATGTCGCACTTGGAGGAGTCGATGTTGTGCAGGGCGATGAGCAGCTCGCCGGGGTTCAGCGGGGACACGGCCGAGGTGCCCTCACCTGCGGGAGGGGACACGGGGGAGATGGCACCGGCCGGAGAAGGGGAGGGACGGTCCCTGCTCCTCACCCGTTCGCGGCGTGACCGTGCCCATCCCACTGCCCTCGCCGGCAGATATGGGGTCTTCAGACCCTTGGGCATTAGGATTGTCCCCAGGGAGGCCCCGTGTCCCCACAGCGGGCACCAGGATTGTCCCCAGGGAGGCCACGTGTCCCCGTAGCAGGAACCAGGACCATCCCCAGGGAGGTCTCATGTCCCATGTCCCCACAGCAAGCACCAGGCTTGTCCCCAGGTCCCTCCAACGTGAGCTGGGACTGTCCCCAGGGAGGCCCCATGTCCGGGGTCCCTCTAGGAGGCAACAGCACCATCCCTGGGGAGGCCCCAAGTCCCCGCAGTGGCACAGGACTGTCCCCAGGGAATCTCCAGGCCCTGTAGTCCCTCTAGCTGACACCGGAACTGTCCCCAAGGAGGTGCCAGGCCCCGTGTCCCCACAGCGGGCGCCAGACCCATCTCCAGGAAGGCCCCAGACCCTACCAACAGGCACCAGGACCACCCCTAAGGAAGCCCCGGGCTCATGTCCTGCCCCAGGGAGGCCCCACATCCCCACAGCGGCACCAGGACTGTCCCCGGGGAGGCCCTGTGTCCCCGCTGTGGCACCAGGACTGTCCCCGGGGAGGCCGCAGCCCTACCGTGCTGTGTGCCCAGCAGGCGGTTGAAAACCTCCTTCACCACGATGGGGTTCAGCTTGATGAGTTTGGGCAGAGCCTGGATCACCTCTTTCTGCAGCGGAGGAAGAAAAGAAAAAGCCCTCAGCCACCGCAAGGACAGACCCCCGGAGGGCGAAACTGAGGCACGGCAGGACCCAGGCGTCCGGGCTGACCCGCTCCTACCTTCTCCAGGCCGTTGAGGACGGGGATGAGGAAGCGCACGTCCGGCAGCCTCTTGTGATAGAGATCACGGACGCGTTTCACCAGCTCCGGCGAGGGGGGCACTGCGAGGAAGACGGTGACACGTTAGAGCCGGGCACGGGGCACACGCGTGTGCCCGGAGCCACGCGGAGCTCAGAGGTACCTTTATCCGTGAGGCTGTGGAGGCAGCGCGTCACCAGCGTCTCGGCTCCCTTGGGACAGTTCTCCACCAGCAGCAGGAGCTCAGGGGAGTTCATGCCCATGCCGCGGATCTGGGAAGAGGACGGAGGTGGCGTGAGGAGGCCGCAGGAGCACGGAGGAGGCCATCAGGGCCCCTTCTCCCACCGCCGCGGCCAGGCCAAGCCCCTCACCGGGGGCCAAGCTCTGCGTGAACCCTGCGCTGGAAGCCGAACGCAGCCCCCTGAGCCCCCACGGCTCCGGCGTTCCCCTCCCGCTCCCCAATTCGTGAGGCCAGCAGGTCTCACCGGCTGCTCGATGACCCGCAGGACGGTGCGCTTGATGTCGGCGATCGCCTCGGTGTACACGGAGGCCAACTCGTGGATGAGCTTGTGGTTGTGCGGCAGCAGGGCCAGGTAGAGGTACAGGCACTGCTTGATGGTCTCCTCCGTCCAGGGAGCGGCCACCTCTGCGGGACAGCAAAGCTCAGAGCTGGGGACGCGGCAGAGCCCCACGACCCCGCATCGCCTTCCCCACATCGATCCCAAGAGGAGACAGAGCTGCGCTGCCAGTGCCCCATCGCAAACTGTTGCTGGCAGGGAGCTGCAGGCCACGGGAAGAACCCAAACGGCTGCTCAGGATGAGGGCCACCCTCTTTCCCCGGTCCCCGAAGTGTCCATACCCGTGTCCTTGTCAGCCCCGAAGAGCACGGACGGGGGATTGGGGTGCACCAGGAGCTGCAGGTAGTTGAGGGCAAACTTTTCCACGTATTCCCTCAGCTGGTCCTTCTCGTACATGCGCTTGATGAAGAGCAAGGCCTGCTGGCGAACCTGCGAGGAGGCGGCCGCAGCGTCACCGGGCGCCCGAGCGAGGCCACCTCGGGGACAGGGACAGACCCCGTGAGACGAGGGCTGGCGCTCGGCGCCGTTACCTTGTCCTTCTCGTGCGAGCTGAGGTCGAGGAGGACGTGCAGGTACTGGAACTGCCTGGAGGGTCTCTTGAAGATCAGGTCGCGCAGCGTGGACATGCCCAGGTAGGTGCGGCTCTGCGAGGGGACGACCGTCAGCGGGCACGGGGCACCTGTGTCCCCTGGAGGCCCAGGCAAGGCTGGGAGGAACCCGCGCGTCCTCCCCGGGGACCCACCTCGTCCTCGCAGTATTTCCGGATGACTTCCAGGGCACTCTCGGTGATCAGCGGCGCCTCCAGCACCACTTTGGTGAAAATCCTGCCGACAAACGTCCCCCACAATGCCACCCCTGAGCTGCGGCTGTCCCCAGAGAGGGACACGGGAGCTTCTGCGCATCTCTCAGATAAAGAGATGGTCTCTATCATGGGAGAAAGGCTGAGGCGCCGTTCAGGAGACGCTCGCGGGCAAGAGCGGGGCTAAAGACCCCGCGGTTCCTTGCCGCAACAGCCCTCGCTTCCACGCGGGTGACGGTCCCCTTCCTCCCAGGGACAGCGAGCCCGAGGGAAGCCGCTCGCAGCTCCACGGCGCTCTCCATACCCATCCTTTTGGTCCGGTTTCTCCTGCAGGCCAGAGAGGAGGCCGATGAGGCACTCGTCATAGTGGTCGAGGCTGCCGGAGGGGTAGCGGCTCAGGTAGGCGTTGTACTCCTGGAAAAGCCAGGCGAAAGCCAGGTCCAAGCGGCCCCGGATGTCATCGAGCACGAAGGCCAACACCTCGCTCTTCAGGGGCACCTCGAACTGCGTCACCAGGGAGGCCAGGATCTTCACGCGAGCCTGCGGGGACAGACGGCAGCCGTGAGCGCGGGGAAACCGGGCCGCTCGCCGTTTCCCAAGCCCCAACGAGGCATCGGGGCTCACTTGCGCGGCCCCGCTGCAGGCCACAGCCCGTTCCGAGCGCAGGATGCGCTTGACGGCGCCCAGCTTCAGCTTCTCCATCTGCATGTCGCTCAGCGGCTTGATCACATCGCCCAGGCGGAAAACCTTCTTGCGCCCACCGGCGCCGCTTAGCCTGGAGACAGAAGAGCCGGGTGTGAGCTCTCGCTGTTTTGTCCACAGCAGGCGGTTGAGGGCTCGCTGCTGCGGCGCTCACCTGGGTTGCGTAGCGGGGATGATGGGTTCGGGGCGCCGCTTGGTCTGCGGGGCTTCTTCCTCCA
Source organism: Struthio camelus (assembly GCF_040807025.1). Taxonomy (NCBI): domain Eukaryota; kingdom Metazoa; phylum Chordata; class Aves; order Struthioniformes; family Struthionidae; genus Struthio; species Struthio camelus. Next base: position 1,756,454 of record NC_090957.1, on the reverse strand, counting down.
GCAGGTTGGCGGCAGAGCCCTGGGCGCCCAGCACGGAGATGGCCTGGCCTTGGGACAGGGCCGAGAGGCGCCGTTTGATCACCACGCTCTCAGGCTTGGCCATTTTCTCCTCCTTCGGCTCTTCCTTGAGGTGCTTTGTCTGCTCCACCCCTGAGGAACAACCAGGCGCTCGTCCAACCTCGCAAAGCGGGCAGCATCCCCCCAAAACCGCCAGCATCGGGGCTCGGAGCTGAGGGGAATCCCCGTCGGGAGCTTCCCTCACTCCCCATACGCACCAGGGCCAAGGCCCGCTGCCGTCATCTGCGTGGCCATGAGCCGGGAGAGGTGTTTGATCTGCGCCTCCGTGCCGGCGGACTCCACGGGCGTGTAGGTGGCTTGGAAGGAGGCGGGCATGGTCTCGGGCAGGTACACCATGCTGATGAGCACCTGGGATGGGAGGACAACACACCATACTGGACCTACAGACTGTCCCTTGTACAGGAACAGCCACCCAGGGGGCCAAAGGTGTCCCTGGGAGGGACGAGCATCCTCTGCCCCAGCCCCACTCACCAGGTTGGCAACGTTTTCGGGCGTCAGCAGGGGCTGCAGGAACTCGGCCGTGATGTCCGTGTCCGACTGGGCGCTGCCCTGGCTGGATGCTTTGGGTGCCGGTACCGCTACCTGCTCCAGGTCCTTGTCCTCGTCGTCTTCGCCCAGGGGTGGCTCTGCAGGGACCCCGGGTGAGGCTCCGACCCGGCTCCAAGCCTGGGTGGGGGGCCACCACCCTCCCACTGTGTCCCCAGAGGGGCGGGGAGTAACCCTAGGAGGCTACTGGGGGTTGTTTTGTCACCACCCACCCCCAGTGTCCCCAGGAAGGAACGGGGAGGACCCTGGAGTGTGTGGGGGGGAGGCTGCTTGGCCACCACCGGCCTCAGCGTCCCCAGGAGGGACTGGGAAGCCCTGGGGTGGCACTGGGTGGACCCTAGGGGGATCTGTTCTGTCACCACCTTCCCCCAGTGTCCCCAGGAGGGACTGGCAGGATCCCAGGAGGGGACTAGGAAGACCCCAGGAGGGATCTGTTCTGCCACCCCCTGTCCCCAGAAGGGACTGAGAGGACCCCAGGAGGGACTGCTCTGCCATCACCCATCCCCAGTGTCCCCAGGAGGATACTGGGAGGACCCCAGGTGGGTCTGTTCTGCCACTCCTTGTCCGCAGTGTCCCCAGGAGGGCACTGGGACGACCCCGTGAGGGGTCGTTTTGCCATCACCCATCCCTCAGTTCCAAGGGGGCACTGGGAGGCCACCAGAGAGGAGTCCTTCCAGCCCACTCAGCCCAGCAGCTCCCAGTACGACACCGGGGAGGTGGCAGGCCCGCGTCGCCCCAGCTCACCGATCTTCATCTTCTTGAGGGTGGGGTCAGGCTCGTCACGGGGCCGCTTGCGGACATCACGGGGGTTGGGCATGCTGCGGGCGATCTCGGCCTGCTGGGTGCCCAGGTCTACCAGGAGGGTGGTGATCTGGGGCTGGAAGTCGCCCGAGGACGGGTGCCGCAGGACGCTCAGCAGGTGCAACTTGAGGTTCTTGCGCACGCTGCTCACCTGCGACTTGGCCAAGGTGGGCGGTAGGTTCGCTGCGGAAGGCCAAGTGGCATGAGAGCCCGAACACCGGGGTCCGCAGCCCTGGGTGGGGGGCAGGCGGGTCAGGACGCCCCGGGGTGCGGGTGGGAGGTGGCCACAGAGGCACGGGGACACCTGGGTCCTCCACCCTGCTGCTGGCGGAGGCCAAGACGCTGATGCCTTGGTCTGGGTGGGAGGTGGGTGTTGGGGTGCAGGGACCCAGGATGCCTGGGTCCTCAATCTGGATGGGTCTCCATCCCCCACCACCCACCAGATGCCTAGGTCCTTGCTCTGGATGGCTGGTGGGGCATGCAGACCCCAGATGCCTGGGTCCTCGCTCCAGATGGGAGGTGGGTGGTGGGGCATGGAGACCCAGGATGCCTGGGTCCTCCCTCTGGATGGGAGGTGGGTGGTGGGGCATGGAGATCCTGAATGCCTGGGTCCTTGGTCCAGACGGGAGGTGGGTGGCGGGGCATGGAGATCCTGAATGCCTGGGTCCTTGGTCCAGATGGGAGGTGGGTGGCGGGGCATGGAGACCCAGGACACCTGGGTCCTTGGTTTGGCTCTTAGCAGGTGTGGAAACAGTCTGGGGACACAAGATGTGGTCCTGGGAGCACTGTGGGGACCCTACGACGCCCTGGGGACCCGAGAAGGCCGCAGGAATGAGGCCAAAGAGGGCTGGGGACACTCAGCTCATTAACACGGACAGAGCTGGGTTAACAGGGGGCAGGGGGGTGGCCTGGGCCAGCACCCAGCGGGCGTAGGGTGCTGGGGGGGGAAGCCGCGGTTACCGTGAAGGGTCTCGTAGGCCTGGATCACCTCCGCCATGAACATGGGCCGCTGGCGGGCGATGGTGGCCAGGGAGCCCAGGGCCGCCGTGAGGTTGATGCTGGAGATGGCCGGGTGCACCATGAACTTGAGGAGCTGCTCCAGAGCGGCCTTGCCCTCTTCCCAGAGCACGTCTGCGGGGACACGGGGACTCTCAGCGGGCGCCACGGCGAGGAAAAACCCCGTCGCGTCGTGCCCGGGACTCACTGTACTTAATGTAGGGGTGATCCTTGGGGATGCGCTCGAGGCTGATGTCGTTCTCGTGGCGCTTGGGCACATCCGAGTCGGGCATGCGGGGCGACAGGGTGATGATGAGCCCCTCGACGAACTTGATGGCGTGCGTGCGGATGCCGTCGTTGTCCGAGTCGAGGAGGAGGATGATGTCGCTGGCCATGGCCGACACCATCTCCCAGCAGGCCTCCTGCAGCTCGCTGATCACCTTGGACTTCACCATCCACTGCGAGGTGGCACGAGGCGTCAGCAGCTCGTCCTGGGGAGCCCCTCCGCCGCCTTCGACGGCCCGCGGAGGGGCCGCCGGGGGGCCGCGGGGGGAGGCTGGGGGCTCACCTGCAAGGCCACCTTGTAGAGCTGGGTCATGGTGAGGATGGCTTTCTTCACCACGTTCACGTTCTCGTCCTTCAGCAACATGTTCAGGTTGGCGATGAGCTTCAGGAGCAGCTCGATGTCCCGCTTGCTGGGGGGGAGAGGAGGGTGACGGAGCGGGACGTGGGCAACGGGGTGCTCCCACACCTCCCCGGGAGACAGGGAAACTGAGGCAGCAAACGAGGGACACGGCTCTGCGGTTTTGGCAGGGGGGAAAGGGGCTGTGCAAGCCCACCGCTGCCATGTTCCCCATCCCGCTCCTCTTCTCCCGGTGCAAACTCATCCCTCCAGGCCCCGTACCTGAGCACCCGGCCACCCGCGGGGAGCAAACGCCCTTCACGAGTGGGGCTGGAGGTGGCTGTGCCCCCCTCGGCGCCCCTGCGTCCTTACCAGGCCTCCTCGATGAAGCCCACCACGAACTTCCGCACCTCGATGGACTTGTCAGCCTGGAAAGCGATGATCTCCTGGGGAGGGAGGAACGGATCTTGGGGAGGGTGCTCAGGGCCAGCTGGGAGACTCCGCCAAGCCTGCCGTCTCTTATGGGTGCCAGCCCGGGCACCCGCGAGGCTCGATCTTCCCGCTCGATGCCGGCAGCACTCACGTCCAAAAAGTTGTCCAGCAGCGTGGGGTCCTTGTTGATGATCAGCTCCTGCACCTGAGGAGGGACAAGGGGGCTGCGAGGTGGGGACAGGCTCCAGTGGCCCCAGGGACAAACACCTTCACCCCTCGCTCCTCCACAACCCCCATCGCTACAGCGAGGAGTAAACCCCACAAGCACAGCGCCGAGAGGCACGGAGAGCAGGGGGAAGGGAGCAGGCTTCCCCCAGGAGGGGTTTGGGAGCAATGTTTGGCCTGAAAGTGGGTGCTGAGCACCCCAATTTCCTTCTGCCTGCGTCCCTTGGCCAGGACAGGCCAACGTACAGAGCTGCAGTAGGTGCTGGACACCCAAATCTCCTCTTGCTTGCGGCCCCTGGCCTGGAGAGGGCAATGTTTGGCCCAAAAATGGGTGCTGAGCACCCAGACCGCCTCCTGCCTGTGTCCCCCAGTCCAGATGGGGCAACACCTGGCCCAAAAGCAGGTCCTGGGCACCCAAATTGCCTCCTGTCTCCATCCCCAAGTCCGGAGGGAGCAACATCTGGCCCAAGTGTGTGCTGAGCACCCAAACAGCGTCCTGTGTCTGCCCCCCAGTCTGGACAGGGCAACATCTGGCTCAAGAGGTGATACTGGGCACCCAAGTTGCCTCCTGTCTCCCTCTTCCAGTCTGGATGGGGTAACATTGGGCCCAAAAGTAGGTGCTGAGCACCCAAATCGCCTCCTGCCCACATCCCCCAAGCCAGGATGGGAAACATTTGGCTTACTGCGGATGCTGAGCACCCAGATCTCCTCCCGCCTTACGTTCCCCAGCCCGGATGGGGCAGCGCCTGGCCCGAAAGCGATGTCAGGCAGCCAAATGTTTTCCTGTCTGCGTCCCTGGCCGTGACGGGGCAACGTCCGGTCCGAAAGCGGGCGCCAACCCGCGTCCCCGCCAGCGGCGGCTCCTCTTGCCTGCGTGGCCCGACCTGGCCGGGTCCCAGCGTCTCGCCGCTCACCTGCTTGAGGATGTTGATTTTGGAGTCGTTGCTGATCAAGGCAGCTTGATTCAGGAGATCCACGACCTGCTCAAAGAGGAGAGGGGAGATCCGTGAGCTCGCAGCCGGGCTTCCCGGCGTCGCCCCGGGGCGGCCGCGCACCCCACGGGGCGCCCGCGCCACCCCGCTTTCCCCCTCACCGGGGTGGGGTGGGGGGAATGATTCCCCCCACCACCGTCGCGGAGAACAGGGCTCCTCTGTGCGGCAGCCAGACGGCCGCCCCGAACGGCGTCCACCTGCGCGACCGCACGGGGGAAACCAGTCCGCCTCCGCCCCGGGCTCGGCATGAAAAGGGCTTGTGTGCTCACAAGGCCTCGATAGAGAGGCCGGGCAGGGGAAGGGGCCGGCGCCGGCGGCCCCCGGCTCGCTGGCTCGGCTCGCCGGACGTGCCCCGGCAGCGGGCTGAGGCCGAGCAAACTCGTTAATCAGGGAGGACTCTTGCCCCGCTGCTCGGCCCTGAGGATCCTGCGCCGAGCCCGAGCCCCGCTGCGGCCGCATCCCCCTCCCTCCCGCTCCCCGCACCGAGGACGCCGGGGCCGCGGGCTCGATCCCGCAAGGAGGCTGCGGCCGGATCCCCGCGAGGACAAAGCGGCCCCCGGCCGGATCCCCGTTAGGACACCGTGGCCCTGTGCTGGGTCCCCACCAGGATGTCACAGCTGGATCCTTGTGAGGACACCATGGCCCCGAGACGGGTCCCCACCAGGATGTCACAGCTGGATCCTTGTGAGGACACCATGGCCCCGAGACGGGTCCCCACCAGGATGTCACAGCTGGATCCTTGTGAGGACACCATGGCCCCGTGCTGGGTCCCCACCAGGATGTCACAGCTGGATCCTTGTGAGGACACCATGGCCCCGTGCTGGGTCCCCACCAGGATGTCACAGCTGGATCCTTGTGAGGACCCCATGGTCCCGAGACGGGTCCCCACCAGGATGTCACAGCTGGATCCTTGTGAGGACACCATGGCCCCGAGACGGGTCCCCACCAGGATGTCACAGCTGGATCCTTGTGAGGACACCATGGCCCCGTGCTGGGTCCCCACCAGGATGTCACAGCTGGATCCTTGTGAGGACACCATGGCCCCGAGACGGGTCCCCACCAGGATGTCACAGCTGGATCCTTGTGAGGACACCATGGCCCCGAGACGGGTCCCCACCAGGATGTCACAGCTGGATCCTTGTGAGGACCCCATGGCCCCGAGACGGGTCCCCACCAGGATGTCACAGCTGGATCCTTGTGAGGACCCCATGGCCCCGTGCTGGGTCCCCACCAGGATGTCACAGCTGGATCCTTGTGAGGACCCCATGGTCCCGAGACGGGTCCCCACCAGGATGTCACAGCTGGATCCTTGTGAGGACCCCATGGTCCCGAGACGGGTCCCCACCAGGATGTCACAGCTGGATCCTTGTGAGGACCCCATGGTCCCGTGCTGGGTCCCCACCAGGATGTCACAGCTGGATCCTTGTGAGGACCCCATGGTCCCGAGACGGGTCCCCACCAGGATGTCACAGCTGGATCCTTGTGAGGACCCCATGGTCCCGAGACGGGTCCCCACCAGGATGTCACAGCTGGATCCTTGTGAGGACACCATGGCCCCGTGCTGGGTCCCCACCAGGATGTCACAGCTGGATCCTTGTGAGGACCCCATGGTCCCGAGACGGGTCCCCACCAGGATGTCACAGCTGGATCCTTGTGAGGACACCATGGCCCCGTGCTGGGTCCCCACCAGGATGTCACAGCTGGATCCTTGTGAGGACACCATGGCCCCGAGACGGGTCCCCACCAGGATGTCACAGCTGGATCCTTGTGAGGACCCCATGGTCCCGAGACGGGTCCCCACCAGGATGTCACAGCTGGATCCTTGTGAGGACACCATGGCCCCGTGCTGGGTCCCCACCAGGATGTCACAGCTGGATCCTTGTGAGGACCCCATGGTCCCGAGACGGGTCCCCACCAGGATGTCACAGCTGGATCCTTGTGAGGACCCCATGGCCCCGAGACGGGTCCCCACCAGGATGTCACAGCTGGATCCTTGTGAGGACCCCATGGCCCCGTGCTGGGTCCCCACCAGGATGTCACAGCTGGATCCTTGTGAGGACCCCATGGTCCCGAGACGGGTCCCCACCAGGATGTCACAGCTGGATCCTTGTGAGGACACCATGGTCCCGAGACGGGTCCCCACCAGGATGTCACAGCTGGATCCTTGTGAGGACCCCATGGCCCCGAGACGGGTCCCCACCAGGATGTCACAGCTGGATCCTTGTGAGGACCCCATGGCCCCGAGACGGGTCCCCACCAGGATGTCACAGCTGGATCCTTGTGAGGACACCATGGTCCCGAGACGGGTCCCCACCAGGATGTCACAGCTGGATCCTTGTGAGGACCCCATGGCCCCGAGACGGGTCCCCACCAGGATGTCACAGCTGGATCCTTGTGAGGACCCCATGGCCCCGAGACGGGTCCCCACCAGGATGTCACAGCTGGATCCTTGTGAGGACCCCATGGTCCCGAGACGGGTCCCCACCAGGATGTCACAGCTGGATCCTTGTGAGGACACCATGGCCCCGTGCTGGGTCCCCACCAGGATGTCACAGCTGGATCCTTGTGAGGACCCCATGGCCCCGAGACGGGTCCCCACCAGGATGTCACAGCTGGATCCTTGTGAGGACACCATGGCCCCGAGACGGGTCCCCACCAGGATGTCACAGCTGGATCCTTGTGAGGACACCATGGCCCCGTGCTGGGTCCCCACCAGGATGTCACAGCTGGATCCTTGTGAGGACACCATGGCCCCGAGACGGGTCCCCACCAGGATGTCACAGCTGGATCCTTGTGAGGACCCCATGGTCCCGAGACGGGTCCCCACCAGGATGTCACAGCTGGATCCTTGTGAGGACACCATGGTCCCGAGACGGGTCCCCACCAGGATGTCACAGCTGGATCCTTGTGAGGACACCATGGCCCCGTGCTGGGTCCCCACCAGGATGTCACAGCTGGATCCTTGTGAGGACCCCATGGCCCCGAGACGGGTCCCCACCAGGATGTCACAGCTGGATCCTTGTGAGGACCCCATGGCCCCGAGACGGGTCCCCACCAGGATGTCACAGCTGGATCCTTGTGAGGACCCCATGGCCCCGTGCTGGGTCCCCACCAGGATGTCACAGCTGGATCCTTGTGAGGACCCCATGGTCCCGAGACGGGTCCCCACCAGGATGTCACAGCTGGATCCTTGTGAGGACACCATGGCCCCGTGCTGGGTCCCCACCAGGATGTCACAGCTGGATCCTTGTGAGGACCCCATGGCCCCGAGACGGGTCCCCACCAGGATGTCACAGCTGGATCCTTGTGAGGACCCCATGGCCCCGAGACGGGTCCCCACCAGGATGTCACAGCTGGATCCTTGTGAGGACACCATGGCCCCGTGCTGGGTCCCCACCAGGATGTCACAGCTGGATCCTTGTGAGGACCCCATGGCCCCGAGACGGGTCCCCACCAGGATGTCACAGCTGGATCCTCGTTAGGACATCACAGCCCCAAGCTAGATCCCCACGTGGACCCCATGGCCCCGAGACGGGTCCCCACGAGGATGTCACAGCCAGATCCCCGCGAGGACCCCAATGGCCCTGAGCTGGGTCCCCGCGAGGACCCCATGGCCAAGAGCTGGGTCCCCGCGAGGACCCCAACAGCCCCAAGCTAGGTCCCCGTGAGGACGTCACAGATGGATCCCCACGAGGAACCCATGGCCCCAAGCCGGGTCCTCACAAGGACGTCATGGCTCCGTGCCAGGTCCCCACAAGAACGTCACAGCTGGGTCCCCGTGAGGACCCCACGGCCCCGAGCTGGGTCTCTGTGAGGATGTCACAGGCACGTTAGGATACCACAGCCCCAAGCTAGGTCCTCGTGAGGACGTCACAGCTGGGTCCCCACCAGGGCCCCACAGCCCCGAGCCAGGTCCCCGCGAGGATGCCATGGCCCTGAGCCAGGTCCCCATGAGGACATCATAGCTGGATCCCCATGAGGACCCCACGGCCCTGTGCCAGGTCCTCATGAGGACATCACAGCCCCACGCCGGGTCCCCACAAGGACATCACAGCCGGATCCCCATGAGGACCCCACGACCCTGTGCCAGGTCCCCGTGAGGACCCCATGACCATGAGTCAGGTCCCTGCGAGGATGTCACAGCCAGATCCCTGCAAGGACCCCACAGCCCTGTGCCGGGTCTCCACGAGGGTGTCACAGCCAGGTCCCCATGAGGACCCCATGGCCTCGTGCCAGGTCTCCATGAGGACGTCACAGCTGGGTCCCCGCGAGGACCCCACGGCCCCGTGCCAGGTCCCCACGAGGACGTCACAGCTGGGTCCCCGGGAGGACCCCACGGCCCCATGCCAGGTCCCCGCAAGGACGTCACAGCCGGATCCCCGCAAGGACCCAACGGCCCTGTGCCGGGTCCCCGTGAGGACATCACAGCTGGATCCCCATGAGGACCCCCATGACGCTGTGCCAGGTCCCCATGAGGACATCACAGCTGGATCCCCGCGAGGACCCAATGGCCCTGTGCCAGGTCCCTGTGAGGACATCACAGCCAGATCCCCGCGAGGACCCAATGGCCCTGTGCCGGGTCCCCGTGAGGACATCACAGCCGGGTCCCCATGAGGACCCCATGACCCTGTGCCAGATCCCCGCGAAGACGCCACGGCCCCGCGCCGGGTCCCCATGAGGACATCACGGCCGGGTTCCCATGAGGACCCCATGACCCTGTGCCAGGTCCCCACGAGGACGTCACAGTCAGATCCCCGCGAGGACCCAATGGCCCTGTGCCAGGTCCCCGTGAGGACATCACAGCTGGATCCCCGCGAGGACCCAATGGCCCTGTGCCAGGTCCCCGTGAGGACATCACAGCCGGATCCCCATGAGGACCCAACAGCCCCGTGCCAGGTCCCCGCGAAGACGCCACGGCCCCGCGCCGGGTCCCCGTGAGGACATCACGGCCGGGTTCCCATGAGGACCCCATGACCCTGTGCCAGGTCCCCGCGCGGACATCACAGCCGGGTGCCCGCGAGGACCAATGGCCCTGTTCCAGGTCCCCGTGAGGACATCACAGCCGGATCCCCATGAGGACCCAACAGCCCCGAGCCAGGTCCCCGCGCGGACGTCACAGCCGAGTGCCCGCGAGGACCAATGGCCCTGTGCCGGGTCCCCACGAGGACCCTAGAGCCCCACGCCAGGTCCCCATGAGGACAACGTAGCCAGATCCCCGCGAGGACATCACAGCTGGATCCCCGCGAGGACCCCGCGCGGACGTCGCAGGCGGGGGCCCGCCGCTGCCGCACGCACCCGCTCCGAGGTGCTCATGCTGTCGATGCCGCCGCACTCCTCCTCGGCGAAGAACTGCGAGGCCACGCTCATGCGGGCGTTGGGGCCGTCGGCGCTCGAGCCCGCCATGGCGCCGCGGCCTCCTCGCTGCCGGGCGAGCGGGCGTCAGCACCGCTCCCCCGCCAGCCATACTGCCCCCCTCGCCAGCCATACGTGACCCCTTTTCCCTCCCCGCAGTGGCACCCTGACCCCCCCCGCAGTGAACCCCCCCGAGGCACACAGGGCCCCTCTGCCAGCTTCACTGTGCACCCCCTGGCCCCTATAGGCACCCTAGGTTTAACCCCCAGTACCCCTTATCCTATAGGGTCTCCCCCACTCCCTACAGCCCAGGCACACAAGGCCCCCCCCACCAGCCCCCTACACAGCTCAAGGGCACCCTATATGCCTCTCCCTTATTACTGCCAATCCAGGCCCTTACACAGCACCTCTCCGCACCTATCCTGGTCCCTATAGAGTCCTGGGACACCCTATATGCCTCTCCCTTATTACTGCCAATTCAGACCCTTACACAGCACCTCTCCACACCTATCCTGGTCCCTATAGAGTCCTGGGACACCCTATATGCCTCCTCCCTATTACTGCCAATCCAGGCCCCTACACAGCACCTCTCCGCACCTATCCTGGTCCCTATAGAGGGCCCTGCCACCACATACCCCCTCCAACACTCACGCTCTATATTTCAGCACGCTCCTGGTCCCTAAATAGCCTCCTGTCTCCCCCCTACCCAAGCCCAGGACCCTATAGAGCACCATGCCTCTGTAGTGTCTATAGACTCTTACACGGTTTCCTTCCCCCTATAGAGCCCGTTTCCCACACAGCTCCTGGCCATACGGGGCCTCCCACCCTCACACACTGCCCAGGATCCTATAGAGCCTCTTGCCCACGTACTCCTGCCCCTATAGAGCTTCCTGCTTCCCCATACTTCACCCCATTGTGCTTCCCCCAGACCCTATAGAGCCCTATTTCCCACACACCCCTTTTCCCTACAAACCTTCCCACCCCCACACGCTGCCCAGGGCCCTATAGAGCCTCTTGCCCACATATCCCCACCCCTGTAGGCACCTGCAGCTCCTCCAGCCCCTTATAGGGCCTTCAGCTCTTTTTACCAATCCCCCAGGCCCCTATAGAGCCCCACTCCCCACACACATCCTGTCCCTACAGACCCTCCTGCCCCCAAACACTGACCAGCACCCTATAGAGATGCCTCCCCTACACTCCCTCACTCCTATAGGGCCCCATTTCTCAAGCATCCCACGTCCATATAGAGTCCCCAGCCCCCCACACGCTGCCCAGGGCCATATAGAGCCTCTTCCCCACCTGCCCTCACCCCTATAGGAGCCTATAGGTGCCCCAGGCCTATTGAGCCTCCACCCCTGCCTACAGGGCATCATCTCCCACGCATTCCATGCCCACATAGTGCCTCCAGCCTCCACACAAGGCCCAGGGCCCTATGGAGCCCCTCCCACAAATACCACCATCCCTATAGGGGCCCATATAGGTCTCCCGCAGCCCTATAGGGCCTCCACCCCCCTACAGAGCCCCATCTCCCATACATTCCTCGGCCCGGCCGACGCCCCTGCCCTCCCCCACGGCCCTATAGATCCCTCCCCGCCATACCCACACCCCTATAGGAGCCTATAGCCCCCCCGCCACAGCCCTATAGGGCCTCCACCCCGCTAGCGAGCCCCGGCTCCCACTCACCCCGTAGCCCCACGGAGCCTCCCGCTCCCATACATTGCCCAAGGCCCGACCCACCTCCCCCCCCTCCCGACGCCCCTATGGGCCCCTATAGGGCCCCTATAGGCGCCCCCAGCCCCCCTCACCGCCGCCCGCGCGCTCGGCGGCCTCGGCGCGCTCCGCGCACGCGCCGTGACGTCAGGCGGCGGCGCCAGGGGCGCGCTGCCCGCTGGGAGCTGTAGGCCGGGAGGCGTGGTCTGGGGAGGCCACGCCCCCTCCCCCGCTCCGCTTCCGCCGCCCGCCGTGGTGGGGGGGGGGAGGGGGAGGGGGCGCCGCGCGCACGCGCGGGAGGGGCGGGGGTGCGCGTGCAGGTGGGGCGCATGCGCGTGGGGGGGCGCCGTGCGCGTGGGACACGGGGATCCCGCGTGGGTGTGCGGACACGGGGGGTGCGCGTGGGTGTGCGGACACCGGGCTCCCGCGTGGGTGTGCGAACGCGAAGACGGGGGGTCCCGTGCACGTGGGTGTGCAAGCACCGGGATCCCACGTGCACATCGCTGTGCACCCCCCCCCACCCTGGATCCGCCACCAGTGTCACGAGTGTGTCAGGTCTCAGTCAGAGGGGAACAACCTCCCCCCCCCAGCTCCTCCACCAGTGCCACGAGTGTGCCAGGTCTCAGTCAGAGGGGACCTCCCCCCCCACGCACACACACACAGCCCCGGCTCCTCCACTGGTGCCACGAGTGTGCCAGGTCTCAGCCAAGGGGAACAACCCCCCCCTCCAAGCTCCTCCACTGGTGCCACGAGTGTGCCAGGTCTCTGCCCCCCCTGCCCTGGCTCCTCCACCAGTGCCACGAGTGGGCCAGGTCTCTGCCCCCCTGCCCTGGCTCCTCCACCAGTGCCACGAGTGGGCCAGGTCTCAGGTCTCAGTCAGAGGGGAACAACCCCCCCCCCAGCTCCACCACCAGTGCCACAAGTGTGCCAGGTCTCAGGTCTCAGTCAGGGGGGAACAACCCCCCCCCCAAGCTCCACCACCAGTGCCACAAGTGTGCCAGGTCTCAGGTCTCAGTCAGGGGGGAACAACCCCCCCCCCAGCTCCACCACCTGTGCCACAAGTGTGCCAGGTCTCAGGTCTCAGTCAGGGGGGAACAACCCCCCCCCAGCTCCGCCACCAGTGCCACGAGTGTGCCAGGTCTCAGGTCTCAGTCAGGGGGGAACAACCCCCCCCCCCAGCTCCACCACCAGTGCCACAAGTGTGCCAGGTCTCAGGTCTCAGTCAGAGGGGAACAACCCCCCCCCCAGCTCCACCACCAGTGCCACAAGTGTGCCAGGTCTCAGGTCTCAGTCAGAGGGGAACAACCCCCCCCCCCAAGCTCCGCCACCTGTGCCACGAGTCTGCTGGGTCTCAGCCAGGGAACCCCCCCCACACCGCCACCACCCCGGGGTGCCCTGCGGGAAAGGGTGCTGCCTCGGATGCCTAGGTCCTCCCTTGGGTGGGGGGGGGTGGGGGCAGCCCGGACGCCTGGGCTCCCTGCAGAGTGGAGCGACCCCCACCCACCACCCCCAAAACGGGCAGCTCCGGAGGCCACGTTGGCACCCGGAGCCGCCCGGACGCCTGGGTCCCTTGGCTGGGCCCCCCGCGCCCTGTGGGGGGGGGGGTCACCCCGAGGCCTGGCTGCCCTGCGTGGGGGGGGGGGGGCCTGCTGGGAAACTTCGTCAGCAGCAGCTCATAAACAAGGCCCCGCGGCCCCCGCTGCCGGCCAGCGCCCCCCCCCCGCGCCCGCCGGGCCACGTGGCACCCCGGGGTGCTGCTTCCCCTCCGCCCGGACGCCTGGGCCCCTTCCCCGGGGGGGGGCAGGTGGTTCTCCCCTATATTGGGGTGCTGGGGGGGGGTCCGAGTGCAGGGTGCACGGTGCTGCACGTCCCCCCCCCAGCATCCACTGCCCCCCTCCCACCCGGACGCCTGGGCCCCTTCATAGCGGGTGCATTAGGGGGGTGCCCACATGCTGCACCCCCTAATTTTGGGGTGTGTGGGGGGGTCCGAGGGCAGGGTGCATGGTGCTGCACGACCCCCCCCAGCACCCACTGCCCCCCACCCCTCCAGGACGCCTGGGCCCCTTCATAGCGGGTGCATTAGGGGGGTGCCCACATGCTGCACCCCCTAATTTTGGGGTGTGTGGGGGGGTCCGAGGGCAGGGTGCATGGTGCTGCACGACCCCCCCCAGCACCCACTGCCCCCCACCCCTCCAGGACGCCTGGGCCCCTTCATAGTGGGTGCATTAGGGGGTGCCCGCAGGCTGCACCCCCTAATTTTGGGGTGCTGGGGGGGAAGCACCCAGGGCGGCCGGTGCCCCCCCCCCAGCACCCACGGGGCGGCAGAGCCTGGCGCCGGGCACAGGCAGGGCTTTATGCCGCCACCGGCGCCGTGGGCCCCGTGCCCGCGCCGCGCACAAAGGGCCGAGTGTTGGGGGCGGCGGGGGGCCGGCGGCGGGGTGCGGGGACACGCGTGTGCGTCGGGGCGTGCGGGGACACGCGTGTGCGTCGGGGGTGCAGGGACACACGTGTGCATCGGGGCGTGCGGGGACACGCGTGTGCGTCGGGGGTGCAGGGACACGCGTGTGCATCGGGGCGTGCGGGGACAGGGACACGTGTGTGCGTCGGGGTGCAGGGACACGTGTGTGCATCGGGGCGTGCGGGGACACGCGTGTGCAGCAGGGGTGCGGGGACACGCGTGTGCATCGGGGCGTGCGGGGACACGCGTGTGCAGCAGGGGTGCGGGGACACGTGTGTGGGTCGGGGTGCAGGGACACACGTGTGCGTCGGGGGTGCGGGGACACGCGTATGCATCAGAGGTGGTGGGGACATGTGTGTGTGCGTCGGGGCGTGCAGGGACACGCGTGTGCATCAGGGGTGCGGGGACACGCGTGTGCATCGGGGCGTGCGGGGACACGCGTGTGCATCAGGGGTGCGGGGACACGCGTGTGCAGCGGGGGGGTGCAGGGACACGCGTGTGCATCAGGGGTGCGGGGACACGCGTGTGCATCGGGGCGTGCGGGGACACGCGTGTGCATCAGGGGTGCGGGGACACGCGTGTGCATCGGGGCGTGCGGGGACACGCGTGTGCATCAGAGGGGGTGGGGACATGTGTGTGTGCGTCGGGGCGTGCAGGGACACGCGTGTGCATCGGGGTGCAGGGACACGTGTGTGCGTCGGGGGTGCGGGGACACGCGTGTGCATCAGAGGGGGTGGGGACATGTGTGTGTGCATCGGGGCGTGCAGGGACACGCGTGTGCATCAGGGGTGCGGGGACACGCGTGTGCGTCAGGGGGGTGCGGGGACACGCGTGTGCAGCGGGGGGGTGCGGGGACACGCGTGTGCAGCGGGGGGGTGCGGGGACACGCGTGTGCATCGGGGCGTGCGGGGACATGTGTGTGTGTCGGGGTGCAGGGACACGCGTGTGCAGCGGGGGGGGTGCGGGGACACACGTGTGCAGCGGGGGGGGGCTGCCACCCTGGGGTGCCCCACGTCCCTATCCCCCCCACCCCGTGGCCCCAACGTCCCTGCGTGGCCGTGCACGGCCCCCTCCATCCCCCCCCCAGCGCGTGTCCCCCACCCATGGGTGCCAGCCCAGCCCGGGGCCACGGGTGACACCGGGTGCAGGGAGGAGGCGGCTGCGGGGGCCGATATTAAAAAGCTCTTTAATCCCCGGGGGGGGGGGTGGAGGAAGGGCACGAGGAAGAGGAGGGTGACACGTGTGCGGGGTGACACCCAGGGCCACCCTGGCACCCCCAAACCCTCCCCCCCCCACAGTCTAGGGTGGCGGAGGCTCAGTCTGCCCTGGCCCACTCGGGGGCCCCAGGTCCATCTTGGAGACCCCTGGGTGCCACCGTCAGGCTCAGGGCGCCCGGGTCCACCTCGGGGAGCCCTCTGGGTGCCACCGGCAGGCTCAGGGCGCCCGGGTCCACCTCGGGGAGCCCTCTGGGTGCCACCGGCAGGCTCAGGGCGCCCGGGTCCACCTCGGGGAGCCCTCTGGGTGCCACCGGCAGGCTCAGGGCGCCCGGGTCCACCTCGGGGAGCCCTCTGGGTGCCACCGGCAGGCTCAGGGCGCCCGGGTCCACCTCGGGGAGCCCTCTGGGTGCCACTGGCAGGCTCAGGGCGCCCGGGTCCACCTCGGCATCCCCAGGTCGATGCGGATGTCCCCAGGGTGCCCTTGTCCGGCTTGAGGTCTCCAGGTCCATCTTGGTGCCCCCAGGGTCCCCGCATCCATCTGGGGGCCCCTTGGGTGCCCTCGTTGGGCTTGATGTCCCCCTGCGTCCATCTGGGGGTCCCTTGGGTGCCCTCATCAGGCTCAAGGTCCCCCTGAATCCATGTAGGGGTCCGTTGGGTGGCCTCATTGGGCTCAATGTCCTTGTGTGTCCATCGGGGGGTCCCTTGGGTGCCCTTGTCAGGCTCAAGGACCCTCCATGTCCATCTGGGGGTCCCTTGGGTGCCCTCGTCAGGCTCAAGGTCCCCACGTCCATCTGGGGATCCCTTGGGTGCCCTCGTCAGGCTCAAGGTCCCCACGTCCATCTGGGGGGTCCATTGGGTGCCCTCATTGGGCTCAATGGTCCCCACGTCCATCTGGGGGGTCCATTGGGTGCTCTTGTTGGGTTCAGTGGCCCTCCCCCACATCCATCTGGGGGTCCCTTGGGTGCCCTTGTCGGGCTCAAGGTCCCCACGTCCATCTGGGGATCCCTTGGGTGCCCTCGTCAGGCTCAAGGTCCCCACGTCCATCTGGGGGGTCCATTGGGTGCCCTCATTGGGCTCAATGGTCCCCACGTCCATCTGGGGGGTCCATTGGGTGCTCTTGTTGGGTTCAGTGGCCCTCCCCCACATCCATCTGGGGGTCCCTTGGGTGCCCTTCTTGGGCTCAAGGTCCCCATGTCCATCCTGATGTGCCCAAGCTCAGCACCCTGAGGTGCCTCCAACACCACCACCCCCAGCCCCGGGCCACCCGTGGGTGCCGCTACGAGGCATCGAGCGGCGGGCGCCCGTAGAAGCCCTGGCAGCAGGCGGGAGACTCGGGTGCCACCTGGTAGGAGGGCCGGGCCGGCACCCCAAAAGCACCGCCGGGGGGCACCTCGTGCCCCTCGACCTGACCCCGGCCACCCACCTGAGCCGACATCAGGTTGGAGATGGAAAAAGGGTGGCTGAAGCCGTAGGGTGGCTCCAGGCCGAAGGCGGGTGCCCCGGCAGCACCCACGGGTGCCTCTTCCACCACCGCCGCCGCCTTCTTCACCTTCTCGCCCAACTTGAACCTCTTCTGCCGCCGCAGGTAGCACCCGTTCTCGAACATGTTGCCCGAGCCGGGGTGCAGCGCCCAGTAGGAGCCCTTGCCGGGCTGGTGGGGACCGCGGGCCACCTTGACGAAACAGTCGTTGAAGGACAGGGAGTGGCGGACGCTGTTCTGCCAGCGCCGGCGGTTGCGGCGGTAGTAGGGGAAGAGCTCCATGATCCAGCGGTAGATCTCGCTCAGCGTCAGCATCTTGGCGGGCGCCTGCTCGATGGCCATGGCGATGAGCGAGATGTAGGAGTAGGGCGGCTTGGCGGGGGTCAGCGTCTGGCGCGGCGGCGGCTCGGCACCCGCGGGTGCCGCCGGCTCGGCCGCGGGGGCGTAGGGCGGCGGGGTGACGGGTGCGGGGAGGTAGGGGGAGAGGGCGGTGGGGAGCGGAGACCCGGTGTAGCTCTGCGGGAGAGAACTGGGTGCTGGTACCCGGCCTGGTGCAGCACCCAACCCAGCATTGACGCCAGCACCCAAGCCCAGCACCCATTGCAGCACCCAACCCAGCACTGGCGCCAGCACCCAAGCCCAGCACCCATTGCAGCACCCAACCCAGCATTGACCCCAGCACCCAAGCCCAGCACCCAAGCCCAGCACCCGTTGCAGCTCCTAACCCAGCACATGGCGTGGCACATGGCATGGCACTGACCCCAGCACCCAAGCCCAGCACCCATTGCAGCACCCAACCCAGCACTGACCCCAGCACCCAAGCCCAGCACCCATTGCAGCACCCAACCCAGCACTGACCCCAGCACCCAAGCCCAGCACCCATTGCAGCACCCAACCCAGCACTGACCCCAGCACCCAAGCCCAGCACCCATTGCAGCACCCAACCCAGCACTGACCCCAGCACCCAAGCCCAGCACCCATTGCAGCACCCAACCCAGCACATGGCGTGGCACATGGCATGGCACTGACCCCAGCACCCAAGCCCAGCACCCATTGCAGCACCCAACCCAGCACTGACCCCAGCACCCAAGCCCAGCACCCATTGCAGCACCCAACCCAGCACTGACCCCAGCACCCAAGCCCAGCACCCGTTGCAGCACCCAACCCAGCACTGACCCCAGCACCCAAGCCCAGCACCCGTTGCAGCTCCTAACCCAGCACATGGCGTGGCACATGGCATGGCACTGACCCCAGCACCCAAGCCCAGCACCCATTGCAGCACCCAACCCAGCACTGACCCCAGCACCCAAGCCCAGCACCCATTGCAGCACCCAACCCAGCACTGACCCCAGCACCCAAGCCCAGCACCCATTGCAGCACCCAACCCAGCACTGACCCCAGCACCCAAGCCCAGCACCCATTGCAGCACCTAACCCAGCACTGACCCCAGCACCCAAGCCCAGCACCCAAGCCAGCACTGACCTCAGCACCCAAGCCCAGCACCCAAGCCAGCACTGACCTCAGCACCCATTGCAGCACCCAACCCCAGCACATGGCATGGCACTGACCCCAGCACCCAAGCCCAGCACCCATTGCAGCACCCAACCCCAGCACCCATTGCAGCACACGTCATGGCTCTGACCCCAGCACCCATTGCAGCACCCATACCAGCACTGGCCCCAGCACCCGTTGCAGCACCCATACCAGCACACGTCATGGCTCTGACCCCAGCACCCATTGCAGCACCCATACCAGCACTGGCCCCAGCACCCGTTGCAGCACCCATACCAGCACACGTCATGGCTCTGACCCCAGCACCCATTGCAGCACCCAACCCAGCACTGGCCCCAGCACCCACTTCAGCACCCAACCCAGCACACGTCATGGCACTGACCCCAGCACCCACTTCAGCACCCAACCCAGCACTGGCCCCAGCACCCATTGCAGCACCCAACCCAGCACCTGTTGTGGCACTGACCCCAGCACCAAGCCCAGCACCCATTGCAGCACCTAACCCAGCACTGACCCCAGCACCCATTGCAGCACCCAACCCAGCACCTGTTGTGGCACTGACCCCAGCACCCATCACAGCACCCATGTGGCACTGACCCCAGCACCCACTTCAGCACCCAGCCTGGCACCTGTCCCAGCATCGACCCCAGCACCCAACCCAGCACCCATTGTGGCACTGGCCCCAGCACCCAACCCGGTGCTGACCCCATTACCCACACTCTCAGCCACCCCAGCAGCCATCCCAGCACCCAACCTGGCACTGACCCCAGCACCCACCACAGCACAGCACCAACCCCAGCACTCACTGCAGCACCCAACCTGGCACTGACCCCAGCACCCACATCATGACCCACTCCAGCACCCATCCTGGCAGCCAGCCTGGCACTGACCCCAGCACCCAACCCAGCACCCATCCTGGCACCCACGTGCTCCCAGCATCTGAGCGCCTGCTCCAGCACCCATCCAAGCGCCCACCCTCCCCAGCCCCACCCACAGCACCCTAGGGTGACCCCAACACCCCCACAGCACCCTAGGGTGACCCTGCAACACACATGTCCACACATGTCCCTTGCCCCACGCATGTCCACGTGCACCCCTTGCACACTCGCACCCCCCTTGCACACTCGCACCCCCCCCGCTGCTCCAGTGGGCACACGCGTGTGCGTGTCTCCCCCGGGGGCCCCCCGCACCCCCGGTGCTCGGGGCACCCGGGACCCCCCGGTAGCCTCCCGTCGGTGCCACCGTGCACGCCGCAGCCCCGGCGCCCACCTCGGGGGGGGGGGGGTCCGGTGCACGCCGCAGCCCCGGCGCCCCCCGGCGCCCACCTCGGGGGGGGGGGGGTCCGGTGCACGCCGCAGCCCCGGCGCCCCCCGGTACCCACCTCGGGGGGGGGGGGGTCCGGTGCACGCCGCAGCCCCGGCGCCCCCCGGTACCCACCTCGGGGGGGGGGGTCCGGTACACGCCGCAGCCCCGGCGCCCCCCGGTACACACCTCGGGGGGGGGGGGGTCCGGTGCACGCCGCAGCCCCGGCGCCCCCCGGTACCCACCTCGGGGGGGGGGTCCGGTGCACGCCGCAGCCCCAGGGCCCCCCCGGTACCCACCTCGGGGGGGGGGGTCCGGTGCACGCCGCAGCCCCAGGGCCCCCCCGGTACCCACCTCGGGGGGGGGGGTCCGGTGCACGCCGCAGCCCCGGCGCCCCCCGGTACCCACCTCGGGGGGGGGGGTCCGGTGCACGCCGCAGCCCCGGCGCCCCCCGGTACCCACCTCGGGGGGGGGGGTCCGGTGCACGCCGCAGCCCCGGCGCCCCCCGGTACCCACCTCGGGGGGGGGGGTCCGGTGCACGCCGCAGCCCCGGCGCCCCCCGGTACCCACCTCGGGGGGGTCCCCGTAGAAGCCGCCCCAGTCGGGCAGGTCGTGACTCTCCATCTTCACCGAGCCCAGCATGCCGCCGGGACCGGGACCGGGACCGGGACCGGGACCGGGACCGGGACCGGGACCGGGACCGGGACCGGGACCCCCTCCCCGCTGCGCTGGCGCCGCGGCCGGTGCCCCCCCCCCCCCCCCGGTGAGCCCGGCCCGGTGCTCCGGGGAAGGTGCCGGTGCCGCCGGTGCAGCGCGCTCAGCCCGTCCCGTCCCGTTAAATACCCGTCGGGGGGGGGGGGGGGGGGCTACCGGGGGGGGCGGGCGACACCGGTGCTGCCCCCTGGCGGCTGCGGGCACCGGCACCGGGGATCCCCCCCCGACCGCTCCCCCCCCCAACCCCGGGCACCGGGACCCCCCGGGACCCCTGACCCCCCCCCACTCCGAGCACCGGGACCCCCCGGGACCCCCCGACCCCCCAATCCCGGGCACCGGGACCCCCCGGGACCCCCCGACCCCCCGACCCCCCCCACACTCCGAGCACCGGGACCCCCCGGGACCGGGACCCCCGGGACCCCCTCGACACCCCCCACCCCGGGACCAGGACCCCCCGGGACGGACACCGGGACCCCCCTGACCCCCCCAACCCGGCACCGGGACTCCCCTGGGGAGCGGCACCGGGACCCTCCGAAGTCCCCCCCCAACCCTGGGCACCGGGACCCCCTGACCCCCCCCCCCGGGCACCAGGACCCGCTCGGACCTACATCCCCCCCCCGTCGCCCCCCCGGCCCCCCACTGCCCCCCACCTCCTCGGACGCCCCCGAATCACCCTATACCCCCTACCTGCCCCACAGACCCCCCCCGACCCCCCCCCACTTACCCCACCTCCCCCAAACCTGCCCCCTGGGTTCCCGGGACACCCCCTACCTGCCCCACAGACCCCCCGACCCCCCACTTACCCCACCTCCCCCAAACCTGCCCCCTAGGCTCCCGGGACACCCCTACCTGCCCACAGACCCCCCTGACCCCCCCCCACTTACCCCACCTCCCCCCAAACCTGCCCCCTAGGCTCCGGACACCCCCTACCTGCCCCACAGACCCCCCTGACCCCCCCCCCTTACCCCACCTCCCCCAAACCTGCCCCCTAGGCTCCCGGGACACCCCCTACCTGCCCCACAGACCCCCCGACCCCCCCCACTTACCCCACCTCCCCCCAAACCTGCCCCCTGGGTTCCCGGGACACCCCCTACCTGCCCCACAGACCCCCCGACCCCCCCACTTACCCCACCTCCCCCAAACCTGCCCCCTAGGCTCCCGGGACACCCCCTACCTGCCCCACAGACCCCCCTGACCCCCCCCCACTTACCCCACCTCCCCCCAAACCTGCCCCCTAGGCTCCCGGGACACCCCCTACCTGCCCCACAGACCCCCCTGACCCCCCCCACTTACCCCACCTCCCCCAAACCTGCCCCCTAGGCTCCCGGGGACACCCCCTACCTGCCCCACAGACCCCCCTGACCCCCCCCCCTTACCCCACCTCACCCCAAACCTGCCCCCTAGGCTCCCGGGACACCCCTACCTGCCCCACAGACCCCCCTGACCCCCCCTTACCCCACCTCCCCAAACCTGCCCCCTAGGCTCCCGGGACACCCCCAATTCCCCCCCAACTGCCCCCAGCCCCCCCAAACTGCCCCCTAGGTTCCTGGGACACCCCCCACCACCCCCAACTGCCCCCCAGCCCCCCCAAACCTGCCCCCTGGGTTCCCAGGACACCCCCAACCACCCCCAACTGCCCCCCAGCCCCCCAAACTGTCCCCTAGGCTCCCGGGACACCCCCAACCACCCCCAACTGCCCCCAGCCCCTCTAAACTGCCCCCTAGGCTCCCGGGACACCCCCAACCACCCCCAACTGCCCCCCAGCCCCCCAAACCTGCCCCCTAGGCTCCCAGGACACCCCCCACCACCCCCAACTGCCCCCCAGCCCCCCAACCTGCCCCCTGGGTTCCCAGGACACCCCCCACCACCCCCAACTGCCCCCAGCCCCCCCAAACCTGCCCCCTAGGTCCCAGGACACCCCCAACCACCCCCAACTGCCCCCCAGCCCCTCTAAACTGCCCCTTAGGCTCCCAGGACACCCCCAACCACCCCCAACTGCCCCCAGCCCCCTTAAACTGCCCCCTAGGCTCCGGGACACCCCCAACTGCCCCCCAGCCCCCCCCAACTGCCCCCTAGGCTCCCAGGACACCCCCAATTGCCCCCCAGCCTGCTCCACAGAGACCCCAGAGGCCCCCCAAAAGCCCCACATCCCCCCCTAAACTGCCCATTGGCTCCCAGGACACCCCTTATCCGACCCCATGCCCCCAACCAGCCCCCCAGACCCCCCAGGACACCCCCAATTGCCCCATGTCCCCCCAGCCAGCCCCACAGAGATCGAGGACATCCCCAATGCCCCCCATCCCGCCCCCCGGACACCCACACTGCCCCACGTGCCCCAAACCCGCTCTACAGGCTGCCAATTGCCCCCCATCCCACCCCACAGACTCCAACTACCCCCAACCTCCCCACTCGCCCCCCCCCCCCCAAGGACCAGCCAAGCTGCAGCTTAAACAAAAACCCCCCAAAGCGTTTGTTTATTAACCAAAAGACCCCGAAAAAGCAACAGAGCGAGCGGACCCCCGGCCCCCCCACCTGGGTCTCCCCAGACAAGGGGCTGGAGACAGGCACTTGTCACCCCCCCAAATCCCTTCCCGGGGCGCCTTTGGCTGTGCTGGGGTGGGGGGGCAGCAGTGGGTTACTGTAGGGCCTCCCAAAACATTGCCTGCACCCCCCCTCCCCTTTCAGGGGGAAACCAAGGCACGGGGGGGGGGACGCGGTAACCACTGGGCGTCAGCACCGAAAAGGGACCCTGAGCGTCCCCCCCCTCCCCAAAACCCCAACAACCCCCCCAGCACTGGGGGAGAACCCAGGCGTCCTGCACCCCCCCGCCACGAGGACCCCCCAAAGCCTGCCCCCCATCCCTGCCCCCTTCCCGTCCCGAGGCACCGCCAGGAGATGGACCCAGGAGTCCGGGACAACGCTAACACCCCTCCCCCCTCCCCCAAGCAGCACCCGAAAACAGAGGGTTTTTTTTTGGGGGGGGGGCTTCCCCCTACAGATGTTATTGAGTCCCCCCTCCCAAATTTCCCCCCTGCAACTCCCCCCTCCCCTTTTTTATACAGAGTCTCCGGTCAGAAAGGGTGAAAAACACAACCAACCCCCTCCCCAAATTGTGCCTCCCCCCACCCCACCCCCCCCCAAAAAAACAAGGCAGCGAGTTAATAAGAGCCAGCGGGTGCCCCCGGGTGCCCGGGCCAAGGGGGACGGGGGTGGGCTCGGGCTCAGGGGTCCCGCTCCTTCTTGACGCGGATGTCGCCGGCCAGGATGGTGGCGATTTCGCCCTGCATGAAGGCCCAGGGCACGCTGGAGCCCACCAAGGGGCATTTCTGCCCGCTGGGGCAATAAACCTCGCCGGCGGCCCCCTGCGCCTTGATGAAATCCCGCGAGCAGGGGAAGCAGAACTTGTGGCCGGGCACCGAGGGGCACTGCACGAAGTGGGTATCCTCCAGGCGCTCGTGGCAGATGGTACAGCAGAGCGGGGCCGCGCCGGAGGAATCGGGACCGCCGGCCGGCTCGGCGCCCGCCGCCGCGTGAGCCGAGGAGGAAGCCGAGGAGCCGGGCTCGCCGTTCCTCGGCACCAGGCGGTGTTGGGAGGAAGCGGCGGGCGACGCGGGGCTGGCACTGTTCTGCCGGGCGCCCGCCGCGGCCGAGTGCGCGGGCGGGTTGGCGTCTTTTGGCGACTGCCCGGCCCCTAACGCCTCGGCCACGTTCCTCAGCGCCGCGATGGGCGAAGGTTCGGCCCGGGCCGTCGCAAGGCCTTCGCCCGGCGGGTACAAAGCGCCGGCCCCGGGGGGCAGCCAGTGCTGCCGTTGCTGTTGCTCTTCGCCCGTCAGCTTGCCCACGCCGCCTTCGCCGTCGGGCTCCGGCGAGGCCTTCCTCCGCCGCCGGGGCGGCAGGGCGCGGGCCAACGAGGCGGGCAGCAAAGCGCCGGTCGCCTCGGCGTGCTGTTGGGGCAGCGCGTCCGGCGCGGGGGGATCGCGGAAGAACCGCACGGCTTCGGTGAAGAGTTCGCCCAGCAGGCGCCAGTCGCCGCTGCCCTGGCGCTTCTCGTACTCGAGGTACTTGTAGCCCGACGAGATGGCCTTGCCGGGGTCGCGCAGGCAGTCGTGGAACATCTGCTTGGCCAAGCCCAGCACGCCGGCGTAGACGCTGCCCGAACCGCAGGGATATTCGGCGAAGAGCTTGAGCTCGAACTCGAAACCCGGCCGGGGCGCGGCGTCGAAAGCGAAGACGCGCCCCACCAGCGCGTGGTCCTTGCGGAAGCGCACGTTGAAAGGGGCGCAGC